>NC_134208.1:79982500-81232500 GCF_965140235.1 Caretta caretta
AATAGTTCTCATGTATTTTATTTGCTTTTGTTAATAAAATATTTTGTAAATGTTAACATATTTATTGTCCTTTCCCCAAACATGAAGGGGGTAAAATATGATCCCACATTCCCTATTTTAAATGTACTAACATACTCGGGCCCACATCTGTTCTCATTTACACCACTGTGAAGGAGTAAATGTACTGAAGCTAATAGAATTACTCAAATTAAGAACTAGTGACATCCAAATTAGGCACCTTGTTTACAAAATATTGTGTTCTTAACTTTTCTCCCAAATCTAAGATAAAATAATTGTGTGCTTAAAGATGATTTGAAGTAATATTAAAGAACATTTTCAGTTAATTAAGTCTTCAATACTGGGTGCAATTTGTTCTTTAAATGAAAATGTAGACTTTAAATTAAGTTCCATAATATAGCATCAACTTGAGAAAGTTATCAGTTAATTAAAGAAAGAACAAAAACAAAAATAGCATTAGGTCCACAATTCATATCTTAAACCATGAATTTATAAAACACTGTCTTTTTATTTTACCAAAAATGCTACATGTCCTTAAAGTCCCCAGTTGTCGTTCAATTATACTTTAATGAACTCGGGGAATTAAAGTTTATGGGGTTTTTTTGCAGTTTTAAAAATCATACATTATAGAAATTACTATTTTAAAAGTACTAAGAGGTAATAAATGGTAATCTTGCTGCAAAATGTTGTGTAAATTAGCACATTATTTTCTTAAATATTAAAATCAAGTAGCATTTCTAGTGAGTTTTAATTATATGATCCAGTTACTTATGTCCGCTATAGTGCTAATATTGATAAATACAATGTTATAGTAGTTATAAAGACACAATTAACTTTGTATTTAAATCCATATTATTTTTCTAAAACTGCCAAATCATACAATCCTTATGTGCAAAACAACTGTCACTGGCATTAGTCAGACATTAAAGCTTATAACGGCTGCAGAATCAGCCCATAATACTTTACCATTAGAGAGTAAGTTAGTCAGTATTTTGAACAAGTGTGTCCTAACAGTCATGTAAATATGTTTGCAACAATACTGAATCAGCATAGTATTTAATGACAAGTGTCTTCTACCCCAGAACCCTAACAATAACACCCATATCCTGAAACAAAACAACAAAGCAGAAAAAAAAAATTAAAAAACCTCTACTCTAAGCAGAGTTTTTTTTAATCCCAGAAAGGGAAACCCACTTGCGACTTTTACTACTGACTTATTTCATGTGTAAGGTGGTCAGGTACCACACTGAGAGGAAGCTGCATAAAACCCAAAGTAAGAAAGATAGAGGACATGTGAATGGATGTTACAAAATAGAGCTGCTTGATTTTCTTTGAGGTTTCAAGAAAACTCCAAATAATAAGTTTCACCAATTTTTTTATCATTTTTTTCCAACCCAATCTACTAAAAGTTTTCTCTGAAGTTACCAATGCTTTTGTGACAGCTCACTGGTATCTGCTAGTGAGTTTCAACTGGCCTGATCCCAAGTAACTAATGTTATAACCTATATCTAATATCACTAGAAAGCTAACAACATACTGATCATTAACATTATTGATTGGTGAATGTACAGAGGAGAAATTAAAAATTACAAACATACTGGGAATTATGTTCTTAATGTACCTATGCCAGGCTGGGCTGAATTTACCCCATCCTAGACAAAGGAATGTGGTTCTGCCACCTTGAACGTACTTCCAACATACATAAGAGATATTCCTACACAGCAGTTAAAACCTGCATCTGGCCCATGCCAGTTGACTCAGGCTTGGGCTAAGGGACTGTTTTGATGTTTGGGCTCTGCCTGGAGCCCGGGCTCTAGGATCCCAAGAGGGGGAAGCGTGCCATAGTGCTGGCTCCAGCCCTAGCCTGAACATCTATACCTCAGTTACACAGCCCCATAGCCAAGCCCTACGAGCCCGAGTCATCTGGCAAAGGCCAGCCATGGGTGTCTAATTGCAGTGTAGACATACCCTCAGAGACAGTGGTAATGCAATTTACATAAAAGGTAAAACATACACACCAAGGCAACAAGGGAGGAGACACCCACTCAGCATCACACAGGGGAGGAGATTTCAGGAAAGATCAATTTGCATTTAGCAATCATCCATGGGAGAAGAAACCAGCACAAAACTTCCTTGACCATGAGACTCCATGTCGCCTTCCTCACAGCTTGAATGAGCTTTACTGTTGTGGGTAACCTTCAGAAGAATCCATTTCAAAGGTTCACCTGGGCTATAAAACAGAGGCACAAAGAACTCCCAGTTATCTTTCATTTAAGAAGACAAAGGAACCAAGCACTTTGGACTTTGTGGAAGAACCTCACCAGAGCTTTGGTCAGCCGTCTGGCTGGAAAGTAGTGTGATAACAATCTCACCTTGGCCCAAGACTATAGTTTTGTTATGCTTTAGTCCCTAGAAAGCATTTTTCATGTATTTGCTTGTAACCATTTCTAGCACTATCATTTGTACTCGAACTCAGTTGAATCCTATTCTTATTTTGTTAAAAAAAAACTTTTTACTTTTAATCTAAACCAGGACAGTGCTGTGTTTGAGTTAAAGACAAAGAATGCAGTTCTGCCACATTGAAGGTACATTAACAGACAATGAGAATGCTATTTACAATTACATAGAGGAGCAGATAAGCAGTCTCTGTAGAGGAACAACAAACCTTTTTATTCCTGTGAAGAATCATAGGAGAGGACTGGACACTGCAGAGTACACAGTTTTGAGAAAATTTGGGATGGGGGTATTGGGGGTCACCTTGCCAGGTGTAACCATGTTTATAACAGAGTGTGGCTGTGCTGTAATAATCAGGCTGCTGGAATTAGAATTCCTGATTCAGAGCTGTTTGTCACACAAACAGTACATGCTTGTTTGCAGGCTGTCAGTGTCCAGACTGTGAGCCACAGCAGCAGAGGATTCAAGGCGCCCAGGGTTACAGGGCAGGCAATGACAAACCTCGACTGGATTGCACCCCAGAACTTGACAGCTGTATAAATACAGGAACCATTATGTTCTCTTGGATAAATGTAATGAAATACCCTAGAACAGGGGTGCCCAAACTAGGTGCACATACCCCAGAGACATCTCTGGGGGGGGGGGTACATGGAAGAAATTTTAAAATGGTGGATTTTATTTATTTTATTTATTGCATTTTCATAATAGGTTACTCAGAAGAAGCTTTAAAACTCTGTGGGAATTTGTTCTATAAAATATGCTATTTAATTTACTTCAAGATGCACCAATGAGAACACAGATATACAGAGACACTGACATACAGAGCCCTCACCTCCAATCATGTTACAGTGCAGGTTGAGTTGCCCAGGAACTATACAGTCTAACTGAGCTCACAACTTAGTCAGGGTTTTTTTGTTTGTTTATTTGTTTTTGTTTGTATACGTCACACTATAACTATATCTGTAGGTAACAGTGAAAGATGCACAGATGGCTAAATATAGGTACCATTAAGAAGAACACAAAAAGTATCAGTGATGACAAGGGTAAGGGTCCATGGGCAGATCTGGAAGGGGGTACACAATAAGAAAAGTTTTGGAGCCTCTGCTTTTGAAGGCATAAGCATTGCCAGTAAGTTTAACGCCATACAATAAAATGAGGAAGACATAAGCACAGCACCAAGTACTACTATTAATCAGCATTTTGGCATTTTGCCTAAAGGTCCCAATCAAAGATCAGAGTCCCATTGTGCTAGGCAGAGTATGGACATAGATGCATACAAATGTATCTATGCACATACACAGCTGGCTGGAAAATTCAAAAACAAATATACTAATGGAAAACTAAACAAACAAACAAACTGAAAAAACAACACATCCAAAACCTGAACATTTTCTGCTACAAAATATTGCCATGGTGCCTTGTGGGAGTGAAGTTCAGCAGCCCCACGCATTCTCACCCATTGGCTGGGCCTATTGGTCAGACTATGTATCCCACAATACATCACCATCTTGCCTCCTGGGAATCCCTAACCATGGTGCATCATAGGAGATGTAGTCCATCTGGGGAACCTATCCCACAGAAAAGGATGGGGGTGGGATATGAGGAAATAGAACTACAATGCTTATGATGAACTACAGCAGAATATTCTAATTGAAATATTTAAATTTTCAACTAAAATATTTTGGTTCAGACATTTAGTTTTGTGCTAAAAAAATCCATAGAAAGGAGACATTTTTACAAACGAACAAAAAAACCCAAAACAAAAAAACAACAACTTTAACACAAGTTCCAACTTAAAAAACTGTTTCAGTGGAAAAAAATTGACTAGTCCAATAATAATACAACCAAAATAGACAGAGAATAGGAATCAGAGGATCCACTGAGTCACCTAGAAGAATTCTCCTGACATGGGTGCACATTGTTATGATTCACAGAACTGAGTTCTAAAGGGAGTTTTAAATGAAGTTGAATGGTGTGTGTCAATGACATATAGTGGCCAGTTTAAGGAAAGGGGGCTATATAAGGGAACACCTGCATTGCATGCTTCTTTTAGCAGGGTGTAGTGTGCAAACGTGTGCAGACCCCTAGCACAGGTATGCAGTTCTATTTAGACCATGAGGCACGGCTTAAGCAACCAAAGACTCACCTGAAGTGAGTACTAGACTACATACCCTACATGACTCCCTACTCGCCCAAACCAATGCCTCCCCCATCTACACTATTTTTAGCAGTATAGAGTCCCACTGCCTCTCTGCTACTGGAGCCTTCCCCCACCTACAGGGAGCTGCGGGAGCCTTTCCCTGCTGCAGACAAAGACTCCAACAATGGGGAATGGCTCTGGCAGGGGGGAGGCAATGTGGAAAGGTTGAGCCTTTCCCCACAGGCTCTGGCAGAGGAAAGACATTCACATATATGTCAAAGGATGGACTCATCCTGCTGTTCACTGCAGCATGTAGCTACACATACCGTACATGCTGCTGCCAGTATTGTGTAATATAGATGTAGCCTAAGACAGAGAGACATGAATGTAAGAGTGGGAGAATAATGTAAAGGAAGAGGTGAGGCAGGTTTAATTGGGGAAGAAATGACCATATTGCTATTTTTAGCACACTAGCTCAAGCAGAGCTAAAATGAGTCTATCCACATTGGGAAGCATGTGCCCAGCTGCTTTGTAGACATGCCCGTCAGCAATACAACGGTATTGGTCAAGAATTAATAATCATCTGAAATATGGCAGAGCTAGGAAGCAAGACTGCAGCATCTGAGATCACAAAGGATTATTCTTCCAAAGTCTCTGGGAAGTTTAATCCATTTAAGGGCTCTTCTGAGTCCCTTTGTAGGCCAAATAAAACAAGTAATAAAAGAATAAATGAAATGTTTCATGTCTCTCATGAACAAAAATCTAAGGAGCATTTGTTGTATAGAACACTAGTTCAGAAATGACAGGCAGCTTAAAAAAGGGAGGAGGTATTGCATTATAAATTAAGAATATATACACATGTGTTCTGATGTCCTGAATGAGGTAAGAGGCAGACTAGTAGAAAAATCTCTAGGTCAAGATAAAAGAGGGGGGGGGGAAACAGGGGTGATGTCATGGTAGTGGTCTACTATAGACCACCAAATCAGGAGGAAGAGGTGGATGGTGCATTTCTAGAACAAACAACAGAAACATTAAAAACACCTGGAAAAATATTGGAATAAACTGGTAATAATGGGGGACTCCAACTATCCAAACATCTGTTGGGAAAGCAATACGGCAAAACACAAATTGTCCAGTAAGTTATTGGAATGTGTTAGGGACAACTTTTTATTTCAGAAGAGGGAGGAAGTCACCATTTTAGATTTGATTTTAACAAATAGGGAGGAATTGGTTGAGAGTCTAAAGGCTGAAGGCAATTTGGGTTGACGTAATCAGGCAATGATAGATGTCATGATTCTAAGAAAAGGAAGGAGTGAGAATATGAGAATAAGGATAATGGTATTCAAAAGAGCAGAACAAGCTCAGAAAACGGGTAGATAGTGTCCTAGGGAAAGAAAATGTAAGGGAAAAAGGAGTTTAGGACAGCTGGCAGTTTCTCAAAGAGACAATATTAAAGGCCTAATGGCAAACTATCCTGATGCAAAGGAAAGATAGAAAGAACAGTAAGAGGCCAATATGATTGATTCAGGAACTCTTGAATAACCTGAAAATCAAAAAAGGAAGTCTACAAAAAGTGGAAACATGGACAGATTGCTAAGGATGAGTAGAATAGAATAGCACAAGAATGGAGGGGGGGGGAAATGTGAACGGCTAATGCACAAAATGAGTTACAGCTATCAAGTGACAAAAATCAAAAGAAGAAGTTCTATAAATATATTAGGAGAAAGAGAAAGGTAAGTGTAGAAACTCTACTTAGGAAGGAAGGGGAGCTAATAATGGACAACATAATAAAGATGGAGGTGTTTAATGGCTGTTTTTTTTTTAAGTCTTCACTAAAAAGGTAAAATGTAACCAGATACTTAATATAATTAATATTAAAAACACAAGCCAAATTAGGGAAAGAACAGTTTAGAGAATATTTAGATAAATTAGATATTTTCAAGTCAGCAGAGCCAGATTCATAGTTGGATACTTAAGGAACTACCTAAAGCAATCTTTGAGAACTCATGGAGGACAGGTGAGGTCCCAGAGGACGGGAGAAGAGCAAACATAGTACCTAACTTTAAAAAGAGGAGCAAAGAGGACAAGGGGAATTATAGACCTGCCAGCCTAACTTTGATGGTGTGTGTGCAGGAGGTCAGACTAGAAGATCATGATGGTCCCTTCTGACCTTAAAGTCTATGATACCTGGAAAGATACTGGAATAAACTATTAAACAATTTGTAAGCATCTAGAGGATAATAGGGAGTTAGGAATTCTCAACGTGTATTTGTTAAGAACAGATCATGCCAAACCAACCTAACTTCTTTCTTTGACAGGGTTACAGTCCTAGTGGGGGTGGGGAAGTTCTACCTCTGAGATATCTTGATTTTAGTAAGGCTTCTGACATAGTACCACAGGATTTTGTCGTAAGCAAGCTAGGATAATGTGGTCTAGATGACATTACTAAAAGGTAGCCACAAAACTGGGTGAAAAATTGTACTGAAAGAGTTTCAATGGCTCACTGTCAAACTAGGAGACATATTCAGTGGGGTCCCATAGGTGTCTGTCCTGGGTCCAACGCTATTCAATATTTTCACTAATGAGTTGGATAATGGATTAGAGAATATGCTTATAAAATCTGTGAATGACACCAAGTTGGAAGGGGTTGCTAGAACTTTGGTGGACATAATTAGAATTCAAAACAACTAGAATTTGTCTGCAAACAGCAGAATGAAATTCAATAAAGAGTACTACATTTAGGAAGGAAAAGTCAAATGCATAATTGCAAAATGGGGACTGACTGGCTAGGCAGTAGTACTGCTGGAACTGATTTGGGGGTTACAATGCATTACAAATTGAATAAGTGTCAACAATGTAAGGCAGTTGTGAAAAAAAGGCTAATAACATTCTGGGTTGTATTAACAGGAGTCTCATATGAAAGACATGGGAGGTAATTGTCCCACTCTAATTGGCTTAGAATATCTGACCAATGAGGAAAAGTTTAAAAAAAAACCCACAACCCTGGGCATGTTTAGTCTTGAGAAAAGAAAACTAAGGGGGCATTTGATAACAGTCTTCAAATATGTTAAGAGTTATTATAAAGAGGACATTGTTCACCATGTCATCTGGATAAGAGGTAATGGACTTAATTTGCAGCAAGGGAGACTTAGAAAGTTTTTCCTAATATCTAATATAACTATAAGATGGTGGTTAAGATATGAAATAGGCTTCCAATGGAGGTTGTGCAATGCCCATCATTGGAGGTTGTTAAGAACAGGTTAGACAAACACTTGTCAGGGATGGTATAGGTATACTTGGACTTGCCTCAGCACAGGAGGTTGAACTTGGTGGCATCTTGAGATCCTTTCCCACTCTACATTTTGATCATTCTATGTCAGTGCAATCTATGCTGTTTGGAACCACTATTACTTTAGCAGAAAGTAAAGATGAGACATTAAATTGCAAGTAGTAGTAAATAAACAGATGCATTAGTTTAAATAAATGAAGTTGTCATTGTAACAAACATGTTTACCATGAAAGTTGTAAAATTGAACACAAGGCTTTTTATTATTAATTATTATTATTATTACTTATAGCTATATAAGAGAAGATATGAAGTATATACCTAAGGGCTTGTCTGCACAAGGAGTTTACTGAGCACTGAGTTGAACCATGGCAGCTGGTGCCCAGTACATAAGCCACTGTAATAGCATACAATGGTACAACTGTGCCCTGTTTCAATTCACACCATTGTGTACACGTGATAGGTGACTGATGTGCACTAAGCTTGTGAAATTCTGGGCAGGTATCACATGGTCCTTTGCTTCATTTCTGAGTTGTGTGCATTCTGGGATTTTTCTCACAGCTCATTGTCAGATACACAGTGGAAGCCAGGGGGAAGCAAATGGTATTCTGGCACTCACAGAGTCCCATTTCCTCTTTCAGGGCAGAGAAGTGCCATTTTGTGATAAAGTGCCATTTTCTGAAGTAAGGAGGTGCAATTCTATTGATTTCAATGGCATTTTGCCTGGTTACACCAAATCTAAATTGGCCCAAAGGCTTTAGAGTCACAGTTTCATCTAAGGAAACAAATATATCATCTTACCGAGCCGCCGGTACACCATTTGATATATTCATAAATAGAGATTATAGGCCCCAGTCCTGCAAGCAGAAGCATGCATTCACAAGGAGCACCAGTGTGTAGTTCTCAACGCCAGGGTAGGAATAAATGGTCAGTTTTCAGAATGGAAAGAGGTAAATAGTGGTGCCCCCAGGGACCAGCCCTATTCAACATATTCATAAATTATCGGAAGAAAGGGGTAAACAATGAGGGTGGCAAAATTTGCTGATGATACAAAATTACTCAAGATAGTTAAGTCCCAGGCAGACTGCAAAGAGCTACAAAAGGATCTCTCAAAACTGGATGACTGGGCAACAAAATGGCAATGAAATTCAATGTTGATAAATGCAAAGTAATGCACATTGGAAAACATAATCCCAATTATACATATAAAATTATGGGGTCTAAATTACCTGTTACTACTCAAGAAAGAGATCTTGGAGTCATTGCGGATAGTTCTCTGAAAACATCCACTCAATGTGCAGCGGCAGTCAAAAAAGCAAACAGAATGTTGGTAATCATTAAGAAAGGGATAGATAATAAGACGGAAAATATTATATTGCCTTTATATAAATCCATGATATGTCCACATCTTGAATACTGAGTGCAGATGTGGCTGCCCCATCTCAAAAAAAGATAAATTGGACTTGGAAAAGGTTCAGAAAAGGGCAACAAAAATGATTAGGGGCATGGAAAGATGCCGTATGAGGAGAGATTAATAAGACTGGGACTTTTCAGCTTGGAAAAGAGATGACTAAGGAGGAATATGATAGAGGTCTATGAAATCATGACTGGTGTGGAGAAAACAAATAAGGAAGTGTTATTTACTCCTCTCATAACCCAAGAACTAGGTATCACCAAATGAAATTAATACAGCAGGTTTAAAACAAACAAAAGGAAGTATTTTTTCACACAATGCACAGTCAACCTGTGGAACTCCTTGCCAGAGGATGTTGTGAAGGCCAAGACCATAACAGGGTTCAAAAAAGAGCTAGATAAATTCAAGGAGGATAGATCCATCAATGGCTATTAGCCAGGATGGAGAGGGATGGTGTCCCTAGCCTCTGTTCACCAGAGCGACAGGGGATGCATTAATCGATGACTACTTGTTCTGTTCATTCCTTCTGGGACACCTGACATTGGCCACTGTCGGAAGACAGGCTACTGGGCTAGATGGACTTTTGGTCTGATCCAGTATGGCCGTTCTTATGAAGTACAGGGACCACAGGGGTCAAGAGGTGCACCTGGATGCAGTTTCCCCTTCTATGATATTTCCAGCCCTCTCTGAAACTCCAGGAAAAACTAGAATTTAGATTGCAATTCTAACTCTGCTGCTTTTCCAGACCAAGTCAGCCTTGTCAGATAGAAAGAAGGATGATGTGCTTCTGATTCAGGCACTGGACTAGGACTCAGGAAATCTGGGTTGAATTCTGGCTCCCTGCATGATCTTGGGAAAGCCCCTCGTCTCCCTTTGCCTCAGTTCCTGAGGAAATAAGACCTTCAGTAACTAAGTGTTTTATTGTTAGAACTCTCATGGATATGTATAAAATTATATTGTATAATGCCATCACTTTATTTAAAAAATGATGCTAAGTTTCTTTCTGAGTAGTGAGAAATAGTGGCTGTTTAATATGTATGGATGAATAAAAGCCGGTTTAAACTTGGGAGCTTTCAGAGCTTTTAAATGCATTTAAGAGAAGCAGTGAGGACTTAGCTAAGAAGATATTTCTGAAGAATAGCAGGTTTAGTTTGTGACCTCTTTGGAGCGGGAACTACATCTTCTTAAATGTTTGGGACTAGCCTATTGTGGGAGCTATTGTAACCGATAAGCTGGTTTGGCGGGATTTCACAGCTCCCACTATATGGGATTCTTCAGCACTTAGAGGTTTGATAGATTTTAAAAATATGCTTTGGGGAGAAAGAGTGATAAAAACAATTCAGAAATATTATGGCAGGCAAGGACTGTCTTCCGGATGTCTGTACAGAGCCTAGAACATTGTGTGTGTGCTATCTAAATAAAGATTAATAATATCTGTTAATTATAATAACAATTTAAATTCTTCAAGATAGGGGTAGTCTTACTATGTGTTTGTCCACTGCCTAGGAGAATAGGGGCCTTGCTTTCAGTTGTGGCCTCTAGGGACTCCTGTGATATAAATAAATAACTCATAATAATAAATAGGTATCCCACAAATACATTCAATGTATTATTAGAAATTTCCAGAGTTGAAGTATGAATGAGAGTTTCAAAAAGCTGAAGTTTGTGACAAATGTGACAGGAATAAATATTACACTGTTTGAACAAATACAGTAATGCATAACTGTGATGTTTCACCCATATTCTTTAGGAAAATATGATTATGATATGAATATGGCATAACCGAGATGTACTATGTACAAGATGGGTCTTGTAAGATATCATTGAAAAGGTTAGAATTTACTGATTGTCATTATCTACTTTGTATGCCCTGTATCATTTCTGTATCTGAAGTTAGGAATATTGACTATGCATTTGTATTTCAACTATGCTACTTTGGGTGAAAAGGCTTGGCCTTCCTGCGGAAACTCCATACTGCCACTGACTCATGGACACTGATACTACAAAGTCAGGTGGTCCTGTCATCTGATACGAAACATTACCTGGGACTTCTTGTAACTTTCTACTGGAAGGGAAGGGAGGTCAAGTTTGGGAAATAAAGGATTCCCGCCTTATGTAAATCCTATTTAAGGGTGGGAGGAAGGCAAATGGGACTCCTCCTCTCCGTGGCCCGTGTACCCAAGCAGAGAGACTACTAAAGCCACCTGAAGTGAAGGCAGGGGGGAATCCAGACTGAGACAGGGATCCAGACTGAAAAGAAATATAACTGGAACTCTGAACCACAGAAACTTTGCAATCTGCCTAAAATAATGATTACGGTAAGAAATTACATTTTGTAACCTGTTTCTCAAGTATATCGAGCTTAGCATGTATATTGCTTTATTTGGTCAATAATCTGCTTTGTTCTGCCTGTTATCTCTTATATTCACTTAAAATTCACCTTGGGTAGTTAATAAACTTACTTCTTGTTTATATTATAACTTAGTTTATGTAACTTCTAACTCTGGGTGGGAGCAAGAAGTTGTGCATATCTCCCTCCACATTGTGGGTGGAGGTGAATTTTATAAAACCTTTCGGTTTGTACCCCTCAAAGGGAGTGGGCACCGGAGTATTGGAGCAAGCCCCTAAGGCTGAATCTTTCCAGAGCAGATCTCTGTCTCTGTGCAGATGGGTGTGTCATTGCCAGTGTGCTTGACTGGAAGAAGCTTGTGAGCCTAACCCAGTAAGGCCAGGTAAAGGGGACCCAGACTGGCAGAATAGGCTGACTCAGTGGCATCCCCACAAATCAGGTGACAAGCCAAAGGACCTCAAACCTGTCACAATAACCTGTCTTGATTCTTGCTTATATTGTCTAGGTGCTTTTAACTGAGCTGACCCAACATGTAGCCTAACTTCAGTTCATTTACTCAAACTTTCCTTGTGTAATAAAGGAAGGTGCAGGGGGGCGGGGGAGATGATAAATGTAGACAATGATGTTCTATTTCTGTCTGAGGGAGACTTTGAAGCAAGGGTACCAATTCCTGGCTGACAGTCCATCTTTGCATTGGACTAAGTATTTCAAAGATTAATAGCTTGTCAGAAACTGCTCAAGCTGATAATACTGATCTGTAAAATCAAATGTTCCAATGTATGAAAACATTTCATGCTCGACATTAAAATATATATGCACTCTTGGCAGTTTTTTAAACTAATATGCAAAATGTCAATATTATTATTAAAGACTGCATGATAAATGAGAATGGGAAACTTAAATTTGAAAGCTAGAGACAAATAAGATTTTAAAGATTTTTTCAGTTTTTTTTTTTTAAAAAAGCACGCCAATTGGATTCACTGCCTGACAAACTGTGGCATGAAAAAGCGTCAAGGCACACATTTCTTATTAGCATAAGTTATACCCTATAACCAAAAGGAAATCAACCCTTTTATATCGAAGCATATGTCTTCCATCTTCTACAAATATAGGACTTAAATGTCTTAAAAAAGATAACTATAGCAACTTGAGCATTCTAAGCCATCAGTGAATTTGGAATGCATTTCAAATGGCACAAATGATAATTGATTTTACTTTTGCAAAGTGCACAAGCAGTACTATTGAGTATTTTGTAGTGACTATAACTACACAGTGATATAGAGAGAGAACTGAGCAACAGAGTGTTCCCAATCCATACTTTGGTAACAAGGCAACGTTTCTCTCCTACAATAACGTGCTGTTGGTGCCTTGTCAGGCACCAGGATGAATGAAGAGGAAGGGTGAAATTCTGGTCCCGGTGAAGTCAGTGGCAGCTTTGCCATTGACTTCACTGGGGCCAAGATTTTGCCACAAGTTATTTCACCTAGTGATACGTGCAGCTAACATACATCTTGGAGTTCCTTCTTGCAATTCTAAAACAGATCTGCATTGTTTCTAAAGACTGAAAATCCTACTTTACAAATGCTTCCAACTTCTATTTTTGATCAACTAATGAAACTGTGGTGGTTGTTGTATGCAGTGTTGTTTTAGCTATGTTGTTCTCAGGATATTAGAGAAACAAGCTAGGGGGAGGGTAAATGTCTTTTTATTGGATCAACTTCTGTTGGTGACAGAGACAAGCTTTCAAGTTTAGAGCTATTCTTCAGGTCTGTGTAGCTTGAAGGCTTTCTCTGGCACCAACGGAAGCTGGTCCAATAAAGTATATTACCTTACCCACCATGTCTCTCTAATATGTAGTTGTTGTACACTCTGGGTAGGTCTACACAGCAAAGAAACACCAGTGGCTGGTCCATGCCGGCTGACTCAGGCTAAGGGGTTCAGGTTAAGGGGCTGTTTCATTATAGTGTATACTTCCATGCTCGGGCTGGAGCCCAAGCTCTGGGACCCTCTCACCTCACAGGGTCCTAGAGCCCAGAGTCCAGCCTGAGTGTGGAAGTCTACACAGCAATGCAATAGTCCAGCAGCCCAAGTTGGCTAGCATGGGCCAGCTGCGGGTATCTAGTTGCTGTGGGGACACAGTAAGTTTTGACTATGGATATCAGCCAAAAGTTTGCTCTTTTATCTAAAGCTGTGGTTGAGTCATAATCTTCTATAGAAAGAAAGAAAAAGAACTAAGTCATCCAGAAGAGGCTTTTAAAAAATACTTTTAATAGTCAGTACTGTATCAAACAGTTGCCACCTGTTTCCCATCTAACCCTGAAACATTATCTTTTAAGTGAGTTTTGTGCTTTGTGTATCTGCAGCTGCTTTCCTCCCTAGCAAATGTCACATCATATGCAATTGGCTTCCGTTTATTATGACTAAGGCATGCAGTCTACTATAGAGTGCATCTTTTGCCTCTTCAGTTTTCTACACTCAGTATACGGTTACTGTTAACGATATCCAAGGAGATCTAGTGAGAGACTATGGTGACAAAAGGAGGGAATGTACTTGTGGCAGTAGGTTCAACCTGAATTGAGAAAGAGCTCAGGCTAGGAATTGTGTTTTGTTTTCTAGTTTTCCCTTCAAGAACTTCCCATCAGAGTAATATCATGAGCATCAAGTTCTGACTCACCTTTGAAAGACTTTCAAAAATTTTCCATTGGGCTGGAAAATATACGGAAAACAGCCCAAAGAAATAGCAACACAACGGGCAACACTTTAAAAATGGCACCATATTTATACTGAGAAAGGAAGGACAAAAATACATCTGATTTCAAGATTTTATATGCATTGATCACATAAATTGATCTAAAACAGTTTAGTTATTCTATTATAAAAATAATGCTATTCAAGTTTTATAAGATGCCTTTATTCTTTTTCGATGGAAACATAATAATTCCAAACTGAATAACTTCTCTTCTGCAGAAGGGAAAGAAAAATGTTGGAAAGTGAATTAAAAATAAATACATGCAAAATAGTTGTATTTCAGCACACTATATATATTTTTACTTATAAACTTGAATTTGTCTAATAAATCTCATATGAAAAGTGTGCTCCACTGAGCATGTGACTGTGCCATATACTAAATGTACCCCATGCCGACAAATCATAATGTTGGCTGGTTGTCATTATGGGTCTAACAAAAGGCCAACATTTTCAAAGCTGAGCGATTGAAGATAGGCAACTAAAATTAGGCTTCTAAATAAGTGGCCTGGTTTCGAAAAGTACAATGTTCCTCCTGAAGTTGCCTATTTAAATATGGATTAAGATGCCCAGTTACAGGCACCCAATTCTGAAAATTGAGACCTTAGTGTACTGCAAACTCCAGCCAATCAGAAAGTAGCCTACTGATATTTTTGAAAGCTACAAACTTGTATTTTTATGTATAAACTGGTATCTGATTGGCTGAAGTATACAATTGGTCTGTTGTCAAAGTTGTTCAGAATGGATCAAATCAATGATGGCAGAGTGCGTAATTGTCAGCCTATTGCACCTACACCCATGAGACAAAATGATTACACCTAAAGAAGTCATTTGGTATAATATAAATACAGGCATTGTAGGAGGATGTTACCACAATATGATTGTTTCCTACTTTGAAAGTAAACACCTTAGCACCATGGAGCTCCATTATACTCGAACAACATTCTATTCCACTGACACACTCTCTTCACAAGTGTGTATGTGAGTTCACTCTCACAATAAAAAGTCAAAGAATAACTTAACATCACAACAAAAAATTCCAATAAGGTAAAATCCGTGATAAAAAATTCTCAGACATGATTTATTATGATTATGCAATAAGCCCACGTGATGGGGTGTTCACCCCACGCTATCCCAGAAGAGGGTTAATGTGGCCCAGGAGGGGGTAAGTAATCCAATAGGCCACACCACAGGGAGAGTTAGGCTTGATGAGCAAGCACTGATTAAAGATGGAGCCCAGCTGAGCAAGAATAGCTAGGGGCTTGTATAAAGCCAGGAAGTGAGAACAGAAAGGGCTACAGTGTGGGAGTCTACAGGCACTGTCTGGGTTTAGAGAGAAGGGTGGAAACTTGGGGGAGAATAGAAGCTCTCTGATCCAGAGAGAAGGGTTTTACCCAGAAGGGTGGTCTATCAGGCAGCCTGATAGAGACAGAGTAGGAAGTAGTCGAGGGAAGTAACAGCAAGGTTTGGGAGGGAGCAGACTTTAGCTGCTGATTGTACGGTTGCTGCACTGGAGCCTGGTATAGTAGGCAGGACCAGGTTCCCCTACCAGCCCCTGACAAAGTGGCATAGCCTTGAATTGGCCGACTGCTCTGAATGATACCCAGTCAGTCCAGGGATAGTTTGAGTTACCTAGGGAGGTGGTAGAATCTCCTTCCTTAGAGGTTTTTAAGGTCAGGCTTGACAAAGCCCTGGCTGGGATGATTTAACTGGGAATTGGTCCTGCTTCGAGCAGGGGGTTGGACTAGATGACCTTCTGGGGTCCCTTCCAACCCTTATATTCTATGATTCCATGGAAGGGGAAAATTACAGTGACTGCCAGAGGGTCAAGCCCTCCAAGAGGGAGGATCCTAACTCACAAAGGGGAAGCACTAACTCCTTGAGCACGAGAGGGCCTGTGGTGCAAATGAGAGATAGGAAGGGATATCAGACCTGGTGGAGCTATTTCCCCAGATGGAACCAAAAGGAGGTGCCCCAGTGTTGAGTAGTGTAAACTGTGGCAACCCATATCTCTACTCCTCTCCTACGGGCCTTGCCCTAAAATGTTTTATTCACTTGTTCTTAATTCGTCATAAAGTTTTCTAAAGTACATAAAACAAAGAGAAACCTATTCATGTCCCATCCCCTTCCTACCTCCCACTCCCTCTTTTTTAAACAAAAAGCCTTTCAGGAATTATTTTATGTATTGCGAAAAAGCTAAAGGCAGAAGAACTACTTTATTTTTCTATTGTAGGTCAACTTTTAAGCAGGAACTTCACTGTAAAGTGATTACAGTGCCACTTTTCATTTTTCCAGATAGCAGAATAATAGCTGTAAGTATTATCATGGTTTTAATTTAAAAAAAGGTAAAGAATCTGAATGACTAACCTGCTCAGGTATTTTTCTCTAATTATAATCCTTGTGAAGGCACATACTCAAAATGGCAAGTAAAAGGAAATGTGCCAAACTAGAGGTTGCTGCTATCCCCATTTCTCCTATGATGTCTTCTGTACTTACTACTTCTGTGTCTGCACAGGAAAATGTTACAGCCTCTACAATTCTTAGGTTCAGATGTTCTTGTACTGCATAGGTGGATGACAGCTTTAGGGTACTCCAGAGCTTGTCATGTGCTGTGGAAAAATTACAGCCTACAGGAGGCTGAAGTGAATATATAAAATATGATTAAATATTAGCTTCTGCATGAAATTAAAAAAAACCTTTTTTTTTAAAAAAGGGATATTTAGAAAGTTGAAGATTTTAGAACAGGATCTTGCAAATTACACATCTTGTTTGCTGTAAGTTAAACGCTATGGGGTGGAGGCAATGTTTCCAGTGGGTGTGCTCTGTGATGGGATGGTCTGCCTGACTCCCCCTTAAAGGTAATAGAGTCTACTCGCCAGCAACCCACCCTGCCATGTGGAATGGCCTTTTAAAGGAAGTGGTCCCAGGAATGAACAATGCTGGGGCTGGGGTGTGAATTCTGTCACTGTATCTTTAAGGGCTCAGGACCAGGAGTCATGCAGAAAGGGCAGGGCAAGGCTCCCCCAACCACCCAGCAATGATTTGGGAGAAGGGGACCAGCTGCCTCCTCCTCCATAGCAGGACAGAGCCTGCAGACACTGCAGGGACTAGGAAGACTCCTGCAGGCCCTTGAGTTAGCAGGGAGAGTAAACACCAGCAGGAGGTGGCTTCCTGCTGGATCCTCCTAGCCTGAAGATTAATCAAGGAAAAAGCTGCCTGCTGAGGGAGAAGCTGGCCAATGCCCCAGACCCTAAGGAGGAGGGCTAGGGCTCCTGCTACAAGGAGAGAGAGTGGCTATTTAAAGCACAACCTCAGCTCCAGGCAGGGCTGGCTCCAGGCACCAGTGAAGGAAGCAGGTGCCTGGGGCGACCAGTAGAAAGGGGCAGCACTCTGTCCGTGATTCGGGCAGCACGTCCGTGTCTTTGGCGGCAGGCCCTTCACTCCCTCTCCCTCTTCGGTGGCTGTTCCTGCTTCTTTTTTTTTTCTTTGCCGCTTTTAGGCGGCAAAAAAGCTGGAGCCGGCCCTGGCTCCAGGAAGGATACTGAGGCGTGGATGTCTCCTGAACCAGGACAGAATGCAGGACTCTTAGGGTACATCTGCACTGCACACATTCCTTACAGTGATGTGTAGAGTACAGGCACTGCACATCCCCTACCCCCCAGCACTGGTACAAATAACAGTAGAGGCAGTGAGGCACTGCTTAGGTGAGTAAAGACATGCCAGAACCTTAGATAATGTACCCTACACAGCTCTCTACTCACCCAAGAAATACCTCCCCCCCTCCACACTGCTATTTTAGCTGTGTAGTGCAATGCTACATCCCTGCTGTTGGAGCCTTTCCCTGCTGTGAAGAAAAGGCTCTGGCCGGGGAACAGTAGCAGGGAAAGGCCCCGTAAGCTCCCTGCTACTGGGGCCTTTCCTCACTGCCAGAGCCTTTCACTGGCACATGTAGCTACACACCACAGGAGGCATTCAGCCTGCTTTTCACTGCAAGTACCCTCCATGCCCCCACCAGTTGTGTGCAGTATAGCATACCCTTTGGGGAGTAACCTGGGGCAATTAACAAAGCAAATCGGTCTTTGCAGAAAACTTCATACATCAGATCCCACAAAGGCGGTGCATGATCTTGACCCAACCTAAGTTTTATAATTGATTGAAAGAACTCTAGGAGAAAAGGGGGCTGGCGGGGGGGTGCAGTATGCAGCAGTCGAGACACAAGGCGGCATGCTGGAAAATCTCACCCCGTTCACATACGCCTTTCACGTGGAAATCACTGTCTTCGGATAGCTACAATTCTGACACTGATTTTTTGTCCCAATAGTGTCACTAAATGTAGGTCTGTCCACCTGTTTATTTACCTTTCTTTTGATAATAAGAATTATTTTTTAAAACTATGGACCCAATCAGCAGGTTGGGCTCTCTCCCTCTCCATGCAGAATAGGGGGTCAACCACCTTTATGACAATTCCCCAGATCTCTGCAGGATCCAGGATTCAAGGTTAGCAAGAGGGGAAGCCTCAGGTGATTGTGTATCTCTTTTTTCCCAACAGGTACTCAGATACTCTGGTGATGGGTGCTTGTGATGGGATCAACTCACAAGAAGCGCCTTTTCAAGGCCGGGCATGGCAAGGAAGTTCTCTCTCTGCTGGAGTCTGCTGCCACTGGCTGCCCCACCTCTGCAGTGCTCTGCCTCTTCCTGTGACTTGGACCTCCGGCCAGGTCACTTCAAAGAGTCTCCCCTCTCAGGGTATTCTATAAACAAACAGCAAGGGAAACAAACACAAATAAACAGAGTTAATAAGAGACAGAGGGGAATGACTCCCACTCAGGCTGCATTGGGATCTGGCCCTCCCTTTCCTCGGGGGGGGGGCCTTCAGGGAGTGGTTGTCTGGGAAGCTCCTGCCTTCAGGTCAGCCCTTTCCTCAGGAGCTGAGGGTTGTGTTTATTGTGCTCCTCCCTAATCTGCTAACAAGTGAGCTGTTCTTCTCCCTTTTAACGCTTCCTGCAGTTTGACATGTTTCACCCCCATCCCGGATACTTGCCCTTTTTGCAACGTGAGGGAAACCCTGGAGCACGTATATTTAGAATGTGCCAGATTGCAGCCCCTTTTCCGGCTCCTCACGAATATTTTATTATGCTTTTGGCTCCACTTTTCCCCTCACCTTTTTATCTACACACTCTCCATCCGGGCCCCACAAAATCGTGAGATCTCCTGGTTAACCTCCTCCTAGCCCTAGCTAAAACAGCCATTTATAAAACCAAGAGGGGAGGTTGGCTAATGAAGCGTCCTGCGATTGTAGGGCCGTCTTCCGATCCTCAGTACATTCACATATCCGGGTAGAGTTCCTCTGGGCGGCGTCCACCGACTTCCTTGACACCTTCGAGGAGCGGTGGGCGCTGTCCGAGGTTCAATGCTCGGTGACCCCATCCGGTTCCTTCTTTATGACCCTTTGATTGAGGGGAAGAGCGAGAGACCCCAGCCCCAGCCGTTGCCGCTGTGGATACCATCATCATTGTCACCTAGGAGGGGTCCTATAACACGTGGGTGTCTACCCCCCCCACCCCTAAACCGCCCACCCCGCAGCCGTGCCCATCTTGTCGGGCACTCTCAGGAGAGGAATAATCGGTGACACTGGGCGTGGCACTAGGTAACTCGAGGGGATGGAAGACCACGAGTGTCGAGGAAGCCCCACCACTCTAGGCCACCAGGTAACTCAGGAGGGTGGAAGACCACGAGTGTCGAGGAAGCCCCCCCGCTCTGGGCCCAGGCTAGCCTGAACACTTCTCCCTCCTGAAGGCTGCTGTGTCATACCTTCTGTTTGCTTTGTTTTGTTGCATAGTTTTGCTTTATCCTCTTTGGTGATTTTTTGTAAGTGTTACACAAATAAAATTCTTTTCTGCTTAAAAAAAAAAACAAACTCTTCTTGCAGTCTGTGCATGCCTTGCAGGTGGGGCAGGGTGGAACTGGCTGAGCCCAGAGCAGCTTCTTAACCCCATCAAAGTACCATATAAACAAAATCAGATCAGAAGCCAAAAGAGCACAGGATTGCATTAATTTAAGAGCAGCGATGCTCTGTGCTGTAGAACTCCTTTACTTAAGTGGAAGCCCACAGAGTATCACTAATGTTCCATAGAATCCTTACTTATGGCCTCCAGAACTGAAATATTTTTAAAACCAAGGAAAGATCAGATCAGTTTTCTGTAGCTATTTCCTTTTGCAGAAAGTGTTGTTCCAATTATTATTTCTTTTAGCATACAATAACCCCATGTAGTGGGGTGGCTGCTCCACTCCTATACTAGATGGGGTGTCAGCAGGCCAGAGAGGCTGTGCAGGTGGGCAGCTAATCAGAGAAGGCCTGCTAGGGAGCCAATCAGAGGCTGAGTAAGAGGCAGCCAATCAAGGCCAGGCTCAGCCCTATATAAAGGCTGTAGGGAAGGGAGTAGTCAGTCTCTCCTAGGCCTTCAGAGGGTGAAGGTCTGTCTCCTGTGAGCACCGCACTGGCCCGGCCCGGCTGCAGATTCTGAGGGAAGGGCCTAGCCGGTGCAAAGAGGCCGAAGGGGAAGCGGCCCAGGGAGAGAGGGGGACAAGGGGAGAGGAGGGCAGGAAGGCTGCTGCTATAGGGTTCCTGGGTTGGGACCCAGAGTAGAGGGTGGGCCTGGGTCCCCCCCCCCTTACACATACACCCAGCCATTGGACATGGTGATAGGTGACTGCACTAGACCCTTGGCACAAGGGGTTAGACTTTGGGGTGTGGGTGGCCGCTGCAGCTGGGTGAAGTGAAAGACTGCTGATAACCTTCCCTTTACCCTCCCCCTCCCCCTCCCCTGGAATGGGGTGAGCAAGGACTAAGGGGCACTGCTGGAGGGGGTAGTGTCTTAAAAAGAGGACACTGCAAGAAGGGAGCAACGTGGGTCTAGGCGCCAAGGGAGGGCAAGAGACGGATGGGACACCACCAGTGGAGGGCGCTCCACACTGGACTAAGCTAATTCCCTGATGAGCGAGCAGGAGGTGCTGTGGTGGTGAGTCCCAACCCCATCACGTGAGGACCACAATAAGGATAATCAATAAAGTTTGCAGATGACACAAATTGGGGAAGTGGTAAATAATGAGGACAGGTTACTGATACAGAGTGATTGCTTGTGCCCAGTGTACCTAGCTAACTATGCATTTTAATATGGCTAATTGTAAATCTACAGACCTAGGAACAAAGAATAAAGGTCAAATTTACAGGATGGGAGAAGCAGTGATTCTGAAAAAGATTTGGGGGTTGTGGTGGATAATCAGTTGAATATGAGCTCCCAGTTCGATGCTCAGGCCAAAAGAGCTAATGTGGATGCACAAACAGGAGAATATAGAGTAGGAACAGAGAGATTATTTTACCTCTGTATTGGGCACTGGTGTGACTGCTGCTGGAACACTGTGTCCAGTTCTGGTGCCCAAATTCAAGAAGGATGTTGATAAATTGGAGAGGGTTCAGAGAAGTACCCCAAGAATGACTGAAGGGTTAGAAAACCTCACTTTCAGTGACAGACTTCAAGGAGCTCAATCTATTTAACTTAAAAAACCCAGAAGGTTAAGGGGTGGCTTGATTACAATCCATAAGTACCTCCAGGGGAAACCAAAAAGTTGATAATGGAGCAGTGAGGGTAATTAACCACTGGAACAATTTACCAAAGGTCATGGTGTAATGGCAAATTTTCAGTTCAGACTGCATTTTTTCCCTAAAAGATGTGCTCTAGGAATTAGTTTGGGGAAGTTCTATGGCCTGTGTCATACAGGAGGTTAGACTGGATGATCACAATGGTCCCTTCTGGCATTGGAATCTCTGAATTTTATCCATTTATAGCAGACATCAGGAAAGTAACATGCTCTCCTGTGTAATGAGAAGACTGCACAGTGCAGTGACACAAATGAAGCTGCAGGAAGTTCTACTATTGAGACGGCAATTTGAGAATTTTAGGGTCCTCATTTCCATACCTGGCAAAATTCCACCTACAGAACCAATAAAAGACTTGCCTTATTTGCAACTTGATTACTGAGACTGAGGAAATAGTACTAACATGTATGGTGTTTAACAAATTTCATTCTCAATTGACCCATCCCTGTATACTGTACTTAAATTATTTGTGATATTAATTATCAATGATTTTGAACAGTTTCAAGAAAGTGCAGCAAGTACATATAAGATTCTAGTGGTTTCCAAACTGTGGTATGTTTACCACTCGTGGCACATGGACCAGTCACAAGATAAGCAGGGTAGAACAAGAATCTATTATAACTACACAAAGGCAATGCACCAAGTACATTTTTTCAATTTTAGATGTGGTATACTCAGGTCATAAAGTCTGAGAACTTACTATACTAAAATATATATCAATTTCAGAGTGGATGAACTTCATGCTTATGAGATCCTGAGTCCTATAGCCCTAAAACTGTTGTTTTTATGCTGTATGGACATACCTAATTAAAATTCAAAAATATACATTTATAATTTCCTAGAGATCAGTTCTGACACCTACTCCAATAAAGAAAGAAATCCTGAAAATGGAATGTTCTCTTTGATTTAAAAGAAATTTTTACATATGCATCTTACTTTCAGTAGTTTGTCCATTAAATATATTTAAATGTACCATGATAATTTGATTCTGAACTACCAAAATAAATACAATTTCCCTCTTGAGCAAATATCAAAGATGAGGGGAAATTTAAGTCCAGCAGTCTTTTATGATCATTACAAGTTTGTATGGTGGGGCAAATTAATATAAACAGCCACATAATCAGACATTCCACATTGATATTGATGCCTTTTAATATCCCCTTACATGGCTACAAATGCTAATTCATGCAACTTTTCTGCTTTCAACACCGTTACTACTGCATCAACATGTCACCTAAATAACTGTAATTAGGCATTCTCTGTAGTTGCTGATTACAGTATGTTGATGAACATTCCCACTGGATTTAACAGCCTCTTTCACAACAACTACAATAATCATCTCGTATTATAATGTCTGTGCTTCTGAAGACTTCTTAAATAATCTAAAATTTAAATTGTACAGACTGTTGATTATTGCAATCTAAAGTTCAACAGGAGCTTAATCAAAAGGTTCAAGTATCACATCACTGACATCTATTAAGCAATATGGTAATATAAATCTTGGGTAATAAATACTTAAGCTGTTTGGTCTTCGAACCAAAGTAAACTTTTTACAAAAGTCTGCTTTCCTACTTCTAGAAAGTCAGAGCACTTCTGAGTTCAGTCTGTGTTGCAAAGAAAAAAAAATGTTGGTATTTTTGTTTTGTTATGTATCAGGGGTAGCCGTGTTAGTCTGTATCCACAAAAACAACAAGGAGTCCGGTGGCACCTTAAAGACTAACAGATTTATTTGGGCATAAGCTTTCATGGGTAAAAACCCCACTTCTTCAGATCTTTTCACCCACGAAAGCTTATGCTCAAATAAATCTGTTAGTTTTTAAGGTGCCACCGGACTCTTTGTTGTTTTGTTATTTTCTCCTTTAACAAAGGTTTCTTCTGTTTATTAGTTAAGGACAAAGTGTTGTCATTTTATCCTAAAAGGAATGAGTGAAAAGCAAAAGCATACAATGAAGTCTGAGATTAAGACTATTTATTATTATTTTGGCTTTCTAACCTAAGAGATCAAAATGTAAATCAACGCTGCTTATTGCATTTCATGACCTACATTTTCTTTGAATTGAAATTGGGGAAATCCAGATATGCTTGTAGTCACCTATACAAGGTGACTTACAAGCTTAGTTATGTCTAAAGATCAAACCGACTCTGTAGTCAATAAGGAATGTAACATATTCACAGAGTTTCACGTTGCTTAGTGGTCTGGTGAAAGGACCTGACCTTAATATTTAAACATTTGCAGAGGGACTGACAAAGTTTCTAAGATACCAGACTGTGGTAATACCCACAAAGAAAGAAATAGTGAAGTTTCAGAACATAAGAACGGCCATACTGGGTCAGACCAATGGTCCATCTACCCCAGTATCCAGTCATCCAACAGTGGCCGGTACCAGATGCTTCAGAGGAAATGAACAGAACAGGGCAATTATCAAGTAATCCATCTCCTGTCAACCAGTCCCAGCTTCTAGCAGTCAGAATTTAGGGACACCCACAGCATGGGGCTACATTCCTGGCCATCTTAGCTAATAGCCATTGCTATACCTATCTTCCGTTAACTTATCTAATTCGTTTATGAACCATTTATACTTTTGGCCTTCTCAACATCCCCTGGAAACGAGCTCCATGAGTTGACACTGCATTGTGTGAAGAAGTACTTCCTTATGTTTGTTTTAAACCTTCTGCCTATTAATTTCATTGTGTGACCTGTGGTTCGTGTGTCACATGAAGGGGTAAATAGCAGGTTTTTATTCATTTTTCTCACACCATTCTAGATTTTGTAGACCTCTATCATATCTCATAGACTTTAAGGCCAGAAGGGACCATCTTGATCATCTAGTCTGACCCTCTGCACATCACATGCCACAGAACTTCACCCATCCCCTTCTGTAATAGACCCCTAACTTCTGGCTGAGTTACTGAAGTCCTCAAAGCATGACTTAAAGATTTCAAGTTACAGAGAATCCACCATTTACTCTAGTTTAAACCTGCAAGTGCCCGGGCCCCATGCTGCAGAGGAAGGTGAAAACCCCCCAGGGTTTTCCTCAATCTGACCTGGGGAAAAATTCCTTCCCGACCGCAAATATGGCAATCAGTTGAACCCTGAGCATGTGGCCAAGATCCACCAGCCAGACACCTGGGAAAGAATTCTCTGTAGTAACTTAGAACCCTCCCCATGTAGTTATTCACAATGGTCATTGTGGATTTCTACTACTAGCAGTCGCAGATGGGTCACATGCCATTGTAGGCAATCTCATCATACCATCCCCTCCATAAATTTATCAATTTCAGTCCTGAATCAAGTTAGATTTTTTTTGTCCCCACTGCTCCCTTTAAAAGGTTATTCCAGAATTTCACTCCTCTGATGGTTAGAAACCTTCATCTAATTTTAAGCGTAAACTTGTTGATTGCCAGTTTATATCCATTTGTTCTTGTGTCAACATTGGTGCTTAACTTAACTCCTCTCCCTCACTGCTATTTATCCCTCTGATGTATTTATAGAGAGCAATCCTATCTCCCCTCAGCTTTGAAGTGGTTAGGTTAAACAAGCCAAGCTTCTTGAGTCTTTTGTAAGGTAGGTTTTCCATTCCTCTGATCAACCTAGTAGCCCTTCTATGCGCCTGTTCCAATTTGAATTAATGTTTCTTAAACATGGGAGACCAGAATTATAACAGTCTTCCAGATGAGGTCTCATCAGTGCCTTGTAAAATGGCAATAACACTTCCCTATCTCTACTGGAAATACTTTGTCTGATGTATCCTAGGATTGCATTAGCCTTTTTCACAGCTGCATCCTATTAGTGGCTCATAGTCATCCTGTGATCAATCAATACACCCAGGTCTTTCTCCTCCTCTGTTGCTTCCAACTGATATGTCCCCAGTTTATAGCAAAAATTCTTGTTATTGGTCCCTCATTGCATGGCCTTGCTCTTTCCACTATTAAAATTCATTTCTATTACTCCAATGTTCAAGGCCCTCCAGATCTTGTATGATATTCCAGTCCTCCTCTTTTTTGGTAATACTTCTCAGCTTTGTCTTATCCACACATTTTATATCCCACTCCCACTTTTTGTGCCAAGGTCATGAATGAAAATGTTAAATAAGATTGGTCCCAAGACCAGTCCCTGTGGAACTCCATTAGTAACCTCCTTCCAGCCTGACACTTCACCTTTCAGTACACCCTGTTGTACGCTCCCCTTTAATTTATCCACCTTTCAATTCTCATATTAATCCCACATTCTCTCCAATTTCACTAATAGTTTCCTATGCAGAACTGCATCAAATGGCCTACTGAAATCCAGGTAGATTAGAGCTACTGCTTTACCTCTCCCCTCTGTGAAAACTGATCATTTATTCCTACTCTTTGTTTTCTATCTTTTAACTAGTTATTAATCCATGAGAGGATTTTCCCTCTTATCCCATGACTCCTTATTTTGCTTAAGAGCCTTTGGTGAAAGATCTTGTCAAAATCTTTCTGAAAGTATTGTTGCCCCAGAACATGCAAACACATTACAGCCGAGTATAAGAACAGACAATTCTGCTTATTTGAATTCATGATTGTCCATGCACCTCATCCTTTGCCCTGTGGCCTAATGGACAGTGTTAGGACGCAGGTCTGTGGTGGACTCAGGAAACCTGGGTTCTATTCCCAGCTCTGCCACTGACCTTGGGCAAGTCATTTACTTCTCCTTACCTTGGTTTCCCCATCTGTAAAGAGGAGATAATGATATTGACCTCCTTTGTAAAACACTTTGATATCTGCTTCTGAAGTGCTAAATAAGTATTATACATACACATTGTATAGTTTCATCTTCTCATCCTTTGAAGATGCATGTCTATATCATCATACTTTGGTTTAGTGAAGCTGAGTCTCCTTTCTTTTTCTTTCCATACCTTGCTTAGGATGGCCTCAACCCAAGCTCTAGTCAGAAGCCAAAAGAAGATAGAGCCCCTTCATATGGAACCTCTGATGAACCAACCCAGATCCTCTGCTGGTGTGAACATGCACAATTCCACTTAAATCAATGGAACTATGCTAGGTCTGGGACAATCTGGCTTCAGATTTCTCCCCTTAGAATTTGTTTTGATTAATAATTAGTACTTGGGACTTTCATGTTTACATCTAAATTTCCCAAGTTCATGTTGAAGTAGATGATTTTCATTAGTTAGAACTTTTTATTCTTTGGAACACAGTCATCTTTTTCATTCACCATTTCTTGATCAGAAAATCTACTAATTGCCTTTTACTAGGTTTCTGAAGAAAAATAACCCTCACACCCCGTAGCCAAAAATCCCAACCCAGACATGCACTTCTAAGATATTAAATTCTCATGATCAGATCCTCTGAACACTTATACAAGTGAGTGAAAAGTCTGACCCCTTATTATGTTTTTACAGGTGTCTTCCTCTTTCCATTCAATTCAAAATTGATTAGCACAGAGACAATCCCTATTCAAAAGGGAAGCAAACAGATGATTTTCAGGAATCTTAAAGCTTTTAGATGATAACATTAATTAAAGGAGCAGATGAATACTCATGTGTGAAAAGTAACTCACTTCATCCTTAAATAAACAGGATTACCTAATTTTAAAAATGAACTGCCTAATCCTAATTTTTTATGTGTGAATTCAAAAGAACAATCTAGAGAAGTAAGAAACATAGAAAAATGCCTCAGAGTATTCTTAATATGTGAAACACTGCATTGTCTATATTACTTTTGCTCATTGCTGGTTTCTGGCCTCCATTTCAACTGTTACCATTCAAAGCTTTCTTGAGAGGTGCTGTTGACCTTTAAGTTCCAGGCAGCATTTAAGTCTACATACTGTAGCATATCCATATGAATGATTTGGGGGGAAAAACAGGTCATTTTTGCCCTTTAATTCCCTATAATACAAGAGAAAAGAGTAGGGGCCAGAGGAAATCAATTGTAACTTATCCCTTGTCGAATATCAGCAAACACTATGTCACAAAACCAATGTGAAGAAATGGAGTATGGATTTTCTGCTGACATTTGTAAAGTGTTTGTGCCAAAGTATTTTCTAATATAGCAAAGGTTACAGTTTAACAAATTAAAGCACATGTTTCTTTTGAACTGACATGATGGTCATTTGGGTTAATTTAAATGCCGTGTGTTTTTCTAATAAATGCTTAACCTAACCTGTTGTGCCCACTCTGCATTATTCTGCAGTAAGTAATTGCTTTTTCATCAAAAGTGAGTTGAATGAGAGAGGCTCAAAAGTGGGCTATTACACCATAGTTTTAACTAGAAAAATGAGTGGAAAGAATACACGCTGTTTTAAATGTAGTACACGTATATACCAGTAATAGCTCCTTTCTCTGTTAGGGACATAGGTGCCTAGACAGTGGTGCAATCCTAATTTTTACAATTGCTGGTGACTCCACTGCCTTTTAAGTGTGGGGATGCTTAAAGTGGATACTTTCTTTATTAAAAGGTCCATCGTTAAACATCTTTTCAAGGAGAGAATCCTGCTTTTTTTCAAGTACACGTCACTAGTTCTATCTGACCTAATTTTAAATCTGCTTTATCTGTGTATTTTGTACTTCTGGATTATAGTAGAATGAATTTTCATTTAATTTGAAAATATATAAATATGGCATATTATTGATTATATATAATTAAGCATAACATCAATAGAATCCTGTATCTTATCAGAGCACAAAACATTCTCTGGAACTAATTTCACTGCAATCACTAAGGGAACACTATGTGTGATTTTATAATTGAAACTTTATTCTCTGCTGCCTTCCATGTAGTCGTCTTTACAATAGATTTTCTTGTAATTTTACATCAATATAAATACCTCCATAAAGGTACTACATGTTACAAATACAGTATATGCATGGCTTCATAATAGATTATTCTGTGGTTAACCCAATATAAGTTACTATGGAACCTAAAATGTATTGTATTTGGGACCAAGAACTATATGAATGTTTCTGCTTAATCACCAGTCGCGTACGTAATACCTCTATAGTACCATAGCCATATGCTGGCTGCATTTAACGGCATAGATTGCCCAGCCAGTCTAGAAAAAAAATAGTTCCCACATCTTTGTGAATTTCTGTATAGCTTGCATTATCATTCTGGGCTCATCCAAAGCCTGCTGAAGTCAATGGGCATCTCTCCACTGACTTCAGTGGGTTCTGGAGCAGGCTGTTAAAGCGTACAAAAATGGTTTGTTCCACACAGGATATTATTATCTATCACCTCCTCACTTTCTCCTTGTGTACAGTGGTCTTTGTGTCCTCTGTTCCTTCCTTGAGTGTTCTTCTGGATCCTCTCTGAACTTTCTGATTCTTCACTTGCCTGTTGACTGTGTTCACTTAAGTAAGCTTGGGGGTCTGAAGCTGTGCTGAACCTCTTGGAGGTTCAGCTCAGAAGATGCCATCCAAGGAGAGTGGAATGAAAAATAGCTTTAAACAACCTATGCACCCGTCAGGTTCTGGGCCAGCTGTCCTCTGAGATTGCTTTCACTTAGGGCAGCCTCCTAAGGGCTGCCTATGGGCTGTCACAGCTCTAAGTCTCTTTAGCATCATGTAGCGAAAATGTCCCCTTTTACCTGTGGCATGCCCTTACGCAGCTAGAGACTGCAAAGGGACTAGTGCAGGGCCAATGATATGGTCTGTAAACTGCTCCTGTGACAGAGGAATTCTTCCCCAACCACTTGTGGTACTCTCATAGTTCCTGTATGCCACTGAATTAGTGAATAGGGGTGAGGGCACTGATTGGGGGGAAAAACTCCCCAAATCTTCCCTATACCTTTTTATTTCTACCTTTCCCAAAAGATTTTCTAATGCATGTTGCTTTAGAGCAGACATTGTATAACAGGGAGGAAAAAAAATCAGGATTTGACTCATGTTTTTATATTATGCATGTTACACTTGGCTAAATATGTTAAATACACCCTGTGTGCCAGGTCTTTACTGCACTTTTTTTTTAAAAGATCTTATTAGTGACACGCAATGTATCAGAAGGGTAGCCATGTTAATCTGGATCTGTAAAAGCGGCAAAGAGTCCTGTGGCACCTTATAGACTAACAGACATATTGGAGCATAAGCTTCCGTGGGTGAATACCCACTTCGTCGGATGCATGTAGTGGAAGTTTGCAGAGGCAGGTATAAATATGCAAGCAAGAATCAGCCTAGGGATAACCAGGTTAGTTCAGTCAGGGAGGATGAGGCCCTCTTCTAGCAGCTGAGGTGTGAACACCAAGGGAGGAGAAACTGCTTTTGTAGTTGACGAGCCATTCACAGTCTTTGTTTAATCCTGAGCTGATGGTGTCAAATTTGCAAATGAACTGAAGCTTAGCAGTTTCTCGTTGAAGTCTGGTCCTGAAGTTTTTTTGCTGCAGGATGGCTACCTTTAAATCTGCTATTGTGTGTCCAGGGAGGTTGAAGTGTTCTCCTACAGGTTTTTGTATATTGCCATACCTAATATCTGATTTGTGTCCATTTATCCTTTTACGTAGGGACGGTCCAGTTTGGCTGATGTACGTAGCAGAAGGGCATTGCTGGCACATGATGGCGTATATTACATTGGTGTACGTGCAGATGAATGAACCGGTGATGGTTTGGCTGATCTGGTTAGGTCCTGTGATGGTGTCGCTGGTGTAGATATATGGGCAGAGTTGGCATCGAGGTTTGTTGCATGGATTGGTTCCTAAGTTAGAGTTACTATGGTGCGGGGTGTGTAATTGCTGGTGAGAATATGCTTCAGGTTGGTGCGTTGTCTGTGGGCGAGGACTGGCCTGCCTCCCAAGGCCTGTGAAAGTGGGGGATCGTTGTCCAGGATGGGTTGTAGATCAGTGATGATGTGTTGGAGAGGTTTTAGCTGAGGACTGTATCTGATGGCCAGTGGAGTTCTGTTGGTTTCTTTCTTGGGCTTGTCTTGCAGCAGGAGGCTTTTGGGTACATGTCTGGCTCTGTTGATCTGTTTCCTTATTTCCTTGTGCGGGTATCATAGTTTTGAGAATGCTTGGTGAAGATCTTGTAGGTGTTGGTCTCTGTCTGAAGGGTTGGAACAAATGCGGTTGTACCTCAGTGCTTGGCTGTAGACAATGGATCGTGTGGTGTGTCCGGGATGGAAGCTGGAGGCATGAAGGTAGGCATAGCCGTCGGTGGGTTTTCAGTATAGGGTGGTGTTAACGTGACCATCACTTATTTGCACCGTGGTGTCTAGGAAGTGGACCTCCCATGTAGATTGGTCCAGGCTGAGGTTGATGGCAGGGTGGAAGCTATTGAAATCATGGTGGAATTCTTCCAGGGTTTCCTTCCCATGGGTCCAGATGATGAGGATGTCACCAATGTAGCATAGGTAGAGAAGGGGCGTGAGTGGACAAGACCTGAGGAAGTGTTGTTCCAGGTCAGCCATAAAAATGTTGGCATATTGTGGGGCCATGAGGGTGGCCATAGCAGTGCCACTGGTCTGGAGGTATATATTGTCACCAAATTTGAAATAATTGTGCATGAGGATAAAGTCACAGAGCTCAGCAACTAGTTGTGCTATGGCATCATCAGGGATACTGTTTCTGACAGCTTGTATTCCATCCCTGTGTGGGATGTTTGTGTAGAGAGCCTCTACATCCATGGTGTCTAGGATGGTGTTTTCTGGAAGATCACCAATGCATTATAGTTTTGTCAGGAAATCAGTGGTGTCATGGAGATAGCTGGGAGTGCTGGTGGCGTAGGGTCTGAGTAGAAAGTCCACATATCCGGACAGTCCTTCACTGAGAGTGCCAATGCCCAAGATGATGGGGCGTCCAACCCCGGTCGGAGCTGTAAGGGTATGTTGATTTGTTCCTGTGTTAGTGTAAGGAATGTCCTGAGTAGTGTATTCCTCAATGAGATCTGAGGAAAGTGGCCTGTAGAATTTGGTATTGGAGAGTTGTCTGGCAGCCTCCTTTTGGTAGTCAGACCTGGTCATGATGACAACAGCACCTCCTTTATCAGTGCCTCTTTGATTATAATGTCAGGATTGTTTCTGAGGCTGTGGATGGCATTGTGTTCTGCATGACTTAGGTTATGAGGCAAGCAATGTTGTTTTTCCACAATTTCTTCCTGTGCACGTTGGTGGAAGCATCCTATGTATAGGTCCAGACTGTCATTTTGACCCTCAGGAGGAGTCCATTTGGAGTTCTTCTTCTTGTGCTGTTGGTGGGAGGGTATCAGTGTGCTGTTCAGTGTTATCTTGAAAGTATTCTTTGAGTCGGAGATGGCGAAAGTAGGCTTCCAGATCACTGCAGAACTGTATCATGTTTGTGGGGTGGTGGGGCAGAAAGAGAGTCCCCGAGATAGGACAGACTCTTCTGCCAGGCTCAGTGTGTAGCTGGCTAGATTGACGATATTGCTGGGTGAGTTAGGGGTACCACTGTTGTGGCCCCATGTGGCAGGAAGGATTTTAGACAGCTTACGGTCCTTTTTCCTTTGTAGAGAGGTGAAATGTGTAAAATGTAGATCTACTGTCTTATTTTAGTAAAGTCTGTTTGTATGGAAGGTTGGTTATTTATGAGAGTCTCCAGGTTGGAGAGCTCTTTTTTGACGTTTTCCTGTTTGCTGGATAGGATGCTGATCAGGTGATTCCTCAGTTTCTTTGATAGTGTGTGGCATAATTTCTCACTGTGGTCTGTGCAGTATGTAGATAGCAATGGATTTTTCACCTTCAGTCCATTTGGTATGATGTCCATCCCTTTGCATTTGGAAAGGAAGATGATATCTGTCTGTACTTGTGCAAGTTCCTTCATGATGTTGATGGATTTCCACTCCATATGGCTAAATGCAGTGCTTTGCATGGTGTCAGGTATCAGAAGGCTAGCCGTGTTAGTCTGGATCTGTAAAAGTGGCAGAGTCCTGTGGCACCTGATAGACTAACGGACTATTGGAGCATAAGCTTTCGTGGCTGAATACACACTTCGTCGGATGCATGTAGTGGAAATTTCCAGAGGCAGGTATACACATGTAACACATGAAACTGATAAGATCTTGTTGTTGATGTCAAGGTCTCACCTTGTCTGATTCCTATTATACAAGTGAACTCATCCAGTACAAATGGCCCAGCATACGCACTTCATTCGAAGTGAGCATCTTTGAACCCCACACTCGGGAACAGGGGTTAAGGACCAACTCTGGTTGCAAGAGACTTTGCCCAGCTGTGCCTGATAGCCATGCTTTCAGTGGAAGTGGAGCTTAAAAAGGTTCAGCACAGCTCAGAACGGTCAGTGCAAGGGAGCAGACCTGCACTGATAGCAGTGTGGGGGCTCCTACTGTATTCCTGCAGGAGCCCTCACACTGCTCCAAACCAGACCTCCAATCAGAACCACAAGCAGAACACTGCAGGCTGTAAGCTAGGCCATTGCCGTATCTCTGGAGAGGCAGGGACATGGTGGGAAGTATCCCAGTGACTAGGTTGGGTGGTATCCTTGTCCAGATTGCACAGGTGAGCTGCCTGTCCCAGGCAGGGCCAGCTCCAGGCACCAGCGAAGGAAGCAAGTGCCTGGGGCGGCCAATAGAAAGGGGTGGCACGTCCAGGTCTTCGGTGGCAATTTGGCCGTGGGTCCTCACTCCCTCTCTTCCTCTTCGGCGGCACTTCAGCGGCAGCTCAATCAGCTTTTTCTTTTTTTATTCTTTTCTTCGCAGCTTGGGGCGGCAAAAAAGTTGGACCCGGCCCTGGTCCCAGGACCCTGAATTGGAACCTGGTGGAGTGGGAGGACCCAGGTTCCCCTACCACCAGCCCTGGACTTGAACCACTAGGTGCTACTACCAGTCCACAGACTTTGGCCATTAGGTAGTATGGCTAGCCAGTGCTCTGATTGCTAGGGGATGTGATCTAGGGAGACTGTCCTCCCATCATGCTTGTGTGTCTATTTTATTTACACTGCAACATGTGAGCATAATAATTGTCAGATATGCATTACCAGTAGTATCCAGAACATAGTATTTAGGTATAGTATTCAACTTAAAGCATATTATTCCTATCAGTGCTAATGGGAACTATGAACAATTCCAAGATCCCAAACCTTTAACATTTAACTAGAACTTTTCTATTATGTCTATTATTTTTTTTTACTGTACCTTTGTGGTAGGTACTGTACAAATGCAGAACAAGATTGTCCCTGTCCCAATGACCTGACAATTTAAGAGGAGTGTCCATGAAAGGCCTTGAAAGACAATAGAAGCAGTTTATATTTGATGAAATAGTAAAAGGTAACCCGATGAAGGGATGCAAAGGGAGAGATGATATGGTCAAAGCAATGGACTAGGAAAATGTACATGAGCACAAAGCAGTGGTGAAGAAGAATTAAAGAAAAAGCCTTCCCAACATATTGCACTCTTCTTCAGAGTCCAAGCAAAATCCCAGTTGATGAAATCTCAGTGCACCAGGACTTTGTGGAATCTAACATTGATTGTGAGGCTAGCCTTACAAAGGAAGGGGAAGGGCAGATAGTGGGATGTTGGCTCCACCTCCCTCTGAACCAGTCAGCACTGATGCTGAGGGAGAAGTCTCACTGCAATCTGTGAAAGAATATGTCAGTAGGCGCTGCTTCATGCACCCTGCTGACTGCACCACACTACCAGAGGGACTGACTATCACAAAAATGCCTGTTCAAGATGCTTTCAGTGCACACCTTCACCTCTCCCAATCTCATTCCTCCAAAGAGAATAGTGGTTTAGAGCTAAATTTGACTTTCTTATTTTTGGTTTAGATAATACAGTAAAAGTTGTGTTATCCGGCACTTTACCAACCAGAAAGCTCTATAAACCGGCATTTCTAATCTTCATTGAAAGTCCAGTTTATAGTCTGGTTGGCACAGGGCCAGCAGGCTCCCTACCTGGTTCTATGTGGCTCCCCAGAAGTGGCATCATGTCCCTGCTGCTCCTAGGTGGAGGAATGGCCACGGGGGCTCTGTGCACTGCCCCTGCCCCAAGCACTGGCTCTGCAGCTCCCATTGGCTGGGAATCATGGCCAATGAGAGCTGCGGGGGTGGTGCCTGCGGGGTGGAAGCAGCGTGCAGAGTCACCTAGCTGTGCCTCTGTCTAGGAACAGCCGTGCCTCCGTCTCGGAGCAGCAGGGAGTCGCCCGAGGTGAGCACCCCCTGGATCTGCCACCCCACACCCTCTCCCATGCTCCAGCTCCCTGCCCCGAGCCCCCTCCCACAGCCAAACTCCCTCCCAGACCCTGCACCCCACACCCACACTCCCTCCCTCTTAGTTAATAGGAATATTTGACTTACCAGCACCCCCCATTCCCATCATCAATTAAACCAATTTAAGGTTTATAAAAATAAGACATAATATCCTCTAAATGGAAAGGGAAGGATTTTGCTCACTTAGACATATCAAAGTACTTAGACAATGCAGGAACAGGCACTACTGAAAAACCTAAGAAAGATTAATAGATAGTGGAGATATGCAAAGCACTGTCTTCCGTACCCATCTCTTCTATTTCAGCATAAACTCCTGCTATTTCAGCCCTGGTCTTCTCTTGTCAATGCCTCGTAAGTAGTCACAGCAAATCTCACCCAATATGTAGAGGATTAATCATGTGGAATTTCAAGGAACTGGATAACTACATTCACTTTTGGCATAACAATAATCAAGTGCCTATGTATTATTTATCATAGTAGTGCCTAAAAATCCCAATTTAGATTGGGACCCCATTGTGATAGGTGCTGTGCAAACAAGCAGTGTGAACTTTTCATGGCTCTTAATCTAAATAAACAAGACAGACAAAGATTGGGAGGAAGAAAGTTTTATCTCCCCATTACCAATGGGGAACTGAACCACAGGATTAAGTGACTCCTCTAACAACAGACAGGAATTAAACTTCTATCTCTTAAGACCTTTTCTAATGCTGTAATCTCCAGACAAATTTCCTCTCACAAAAGCATCCTGCTTTGAAGTCAGGCCTTTATACAGTATTAATCCACTACTCAGATACTTCCATGTTCTCCCCTCATTTTGAATGTTTAGTTTGATGCCAGACCATCGATGCATGAACTCAAACAACATATGTACCAGAAACCTCTGCTTCTTTTCTGTACCATTGTTTGCACCTACCTGCTTTAACTCACCCAGCTTTCTGTGAACACTCATGAACTGTGCTTTTGAACATAAGTCTCAGAACTCTTATTCTTTGCCCAGTTTCTCTAGTCTGACTGAAGTGTGCTTGGTGCAGGGCCAGAGAAGAAGGGGACAAGATGATGTTACATCAGCTCAGCAGCCTAGACTCACCCTTGGACCAATTTAGTCCCTGCCTTAAATTAGAACAGTATGAGGCTCCTCTAGCTTATACCCAGGTGTCCATAGCCTCATGTAGCCATTCTGGCAACAGAGGATAGCTGGTGCACAGAGGCTTCTTGCCATACCCCCTCATCCCAGGGCAGCACCCCACACTATGGGCCAGGTAGTGGATGGTATGGAACCACTAAGACGAATCTACATTTGGTGATTCCCCCTTATGCCAGGGGAATTTGCAGGAAGACTTTTAAGCCAGTTTTCTGTCTGTTTTGCACTTCCAGAGCAGGGGTCAGTGTATGGTCTTGTAAGGGTGTGTATACCGAGGATATTAGTCCAGAACAGCTATTCCTAATGAACTCAATGTGTGCAAGCACTTATTCTAAATTAATTTAATCCGCTTCCAGCGTGGATTATGCTAATTTGGAACAAGGCATTTTTATTGCAGAATAATAGCATCCACACATGAGTTCATTGGGAATAGTGAATCTGTTTTAAATTGACATTTTACCTTATTCTGGATTAACTTTCATGTGTAGACAAACTGTAAATAAAGATGCCTAAACAATTCATTCTTATGTCCCAGCTCTTGAGAAAAGACACTATTTACTATGCTGATGCCTCTTGTCTGAAAAACGCAAAGTTTGCCAAGGTTGGCCAATGTCTCTCATATCTAACAGATATTAGAATTTATTTACAGATGTTATCCATGGTGGCTCTGATAATCCAGGAAAGAAAGTAGCCATAAAGCTGTTTTAACTAGTCATTTTCTCCTTATAGGGGAATCTCAGGTGGTTCCTATGTTGCCACTCCCTTCTAGACACTGGCCCAGGAGGCATATAAGCCATTGGCCCTACTAATATAAGTAAATATCCTAAGTTTTTGCAGACTTGTTTGCTTGTAAACACCATGGTTGAATTTACTGAACGCCTAAACACTTTGACTAGTATTTTTAACCTGATATTCAAATACTCAGACATCCGGTACTCTCAAAATATCAGTTTACTCTTGTTAATATACTCCTATATGAAGATTCTGCCATTTACACCAGACAGGGATCAAACATAACCGCTAGTAAGTCCAAAGTCTATGTTGTAATGATTTACTGGGGAGGAGCTGGGGGGCATATTGTTTCCAGGCAGATTAAGGTAAAGGGTTCAGAATGCATAATTAATTAAGAGGAGATTGTGAGTAGAACCTAGTTCATGGAGCTGTGAAATGTCACTGTATGTTTCTAACTGAAATAGAAAACTGTTCTCCTTTTACCTTCAACAATGTGAATGGTTCATGCATTTGGAAGACCCCCCCGCCTCAGGCTTTCAGAATGTGAATGCAAGATTTCATTCACATTAAACATGGTTTACTTGATTGCTTCAAAACAAAATGATGAAAATAAGATCCAGAACTTAGACAAAATTTAGCTATGAAATTCTCCAGTGCTAGGATGACTGATTTTTCGTATGCAATGTTGAAATGATGAGTTACGTATGAGATCTCCCAAACTATTAAATTCCTATACTTGAAATTGTTAGGGCAGTTTACCTACCACAACGGCTAATGTCTGGACATGCTGATGCTGTCACACAACACCACACTGCTGCACTTTCCCAGGTCCCCTGCTTCTGCTTCTGGACTCAGTCCAGCAAGATAGTCACACTGAAGTTTATGGGATTATTCATATGCTTAAAATGAAGCACCTGGCAGAATTGAACTCTTTGAGCATTGAACAGCAGCTGCAGCTCTAATCTACCTAATCCAAAATTACCTACTCCTGGTTTTGCCACTGGAGCCCAACACTCTGCTGGACTTAAGCCACAGTACCACCTGCCCAAACCTACTGGCAGCCCTGGATGAACACATACTCCAAGCACCGTACACACTAGTGAGTCGGTGTGATGAAGCAATGCTCATTTAAATTACAGCACATAATCTAACTCATTACAGTCATTTTGTCATTGGAGCTCCCAAAAGAAACACAGGAGCACAGAATGAGAGTAGGGCCAAGAACATTTTCATTCTATAGCACTCCAGCGTTACTGGGCAGATCCTGATTTACTTTATCAGTATCAATTCAAGGAGAGAAGGTTTGACAATGTCAACTCAGAACACAAAAATGCGGTGCTCAGACGGGGAATGAATTAGCATCTCTTTTTGACCTGTCTAGCTGCCATCAAATACACATTCATAAGTGCAGGTGTTATTTGCATGTACATCACTCATACAAGTGCTGATTGTAAGATGTGCCACAATTCAGGACTGACATCACGGTCCCATCCAGTCAGTAAAGTCTAGTGTCTTTCACTCTGTGCCCTGCCGCCTCCGGCTGAAATAGTCCTAGTGTATCAGGACACACTCCAAGGAACATGTCTTTTCATGAGCTAAAGACTCAGGTGGGAGATCATAAACATTCAAAATATGCTTGAGATTTGATTTAAGTTAATGATTATACAATGGGATGATCTATCGTACTTTTCAACTGTGTTAAGGAGTTTTTAGAGCAAAGAATAGACACTTTTATGCAGCATGTATTTAAATCAAAAGTAAATAAAAACAAGTTAAAATAATATTGTGATATCATGCCCTCAATTACTACACTTATTATTTGCAGAAACTACATTTAAGATAACAGGTGAGTTCAGGAGAAATTACCAAGCCAAAATCTGGTTTACGCACATGTCTTTGAATATTGTTTAGTATTTCTATTACAGTTGCACCTAGGGGCCCCAGTCAGGATAGGGACCCCATTGTGCTAGGCCCACAGAGTAAGAGATAGTCCCCTGCCCTGAAGAGCTTACCATCTAAATAGATAGACAGAAACTAAGGCCTTAGGTCTTGTTTACGCTACAAAATTAGGTCGAATTTATAGATGTCGGTTTTGTAGAAAGCGTTTATATACAGTTGATTGTGTGTGTCTCCACACAAATGCTCTAGGTGCATGTAGTCTGCGGAGTGTGTCCACTGTACCGAGGCAACCGTTGACTTCCAGAGCATTGCACTGTGGGTAGCTATCCCACAGTTCCTGCAGTCTCTGCCACCCATTTGAATTCTGGGTAGAAATACCAATGCCTGATGGGGTAAAACTTTGTCGCGGGAAGTTCTGGGTACATATCGTCAGGCCCCCCTTCCCTCCCTCCCTCCGTGAAAGCAACGGCAGACAACCGTTTCACGCCTTTTTTCCTGAGTTAGTCATGCAGACGCCATACGACAGCAAGCATGGAGCCCGCTCAGCTAACCGTCACCGTATGTCTCTTGGGTGCTGGCAGACGTGGTACTGCATTGCTACACAGCAGCAGCTTATTGCCTTTTGGCGGCAGACAGTGCAGTATGACTGATAGCTGTCATCGACGTAGTCCAGGGTGCTCTTTTAACCGACCTCGATGAGGTAAGGGGCGCCTGATCAAACATGGGAGTGACTCAGCCAGGTCATTACCCTTTTAAGTTTCATCTCATGGCGATTCAGTCCTACCGGCAGTGCACTGTTTTTTAATCAGCAGCCAGGAGAAGACGATGGCCAGCAGTCTTACTGCATCATCTTCTGCTGAGCACCCAGGAGATGATGATGGCTAGCAGTTGTACTACACAGTCTACTGCCAGCAAGATGTATAAAGATAGATGAAGTGGATCAAAACAAGAAATAAACCAGATTTCTTTTGTATTCATTTTCTCCTCCCTCCCTCCATGAAACCAACGGCCTGCTAAACCCAGTTTTGAGTTCTATCCTTGAGGTTTTGAGTTCTATCCTTGAGGGGGCCATTCTGTTTCTCGCAAGCCACCCCCTTTGTTGATTTTAATTCCCTGTAATCCAACCCTGTAAGCCATGTTGTCAGTCACCCCTCCCTCCATCAGAGCAAAGGCAAACAATCATTTTGCGCCCTTTTCCCTGGATTGCCCGAGCAGGAGCAGACACCATAGCACAGCAAGCATGGAGCCCATTCAGCTCACTGCAGCAGTTATGACCATTGTAAACACCATTGTAAACAGTTTACAAGCGAGTGGCAATAGCTCTGTGGAAGCTTGCAACGCCAGACAGCTACCGGTCAGTTGGTAATCAATTTGGAGAGGGCAAATCTACTGTGGGGGTTGCTGTGATGAAAGTATCCAATCCAATCATTGAGCTGCTGCTATCAAAGGTAGTGACTCTGGGAAATGAATTCCTTAACTGCGGTGGGCGGTGAGGCTATAGATGGAACGCATATTCCTATCGTGGGACCGGATCACCAGGGCAGCCAGTACATAAACCACAAAGGGTACTTTTCAATGGTGATGCAAGCACTGGTGGATCACAAGGGATGTTTCACCAACATCAACATGGGATGGCCAGGAAAGGTTCATGACACTCACGTCTTCAGGAACTCTGGTCTGTTTGAACAGCTGCAGGAAGGGATTTACTTCCCAGACCAGAAAATAACCATTGGGGATGTTGAAATGCCTATAGTTATCCTTGGGGACCCAGCCTACCCCTTAATGCCCTGGCTCATGAAGCTGTACATAGGCACCCTAGTCAGTAGTAAAGAGCTGTTCAACTATAGGCTGAGCAAGTGCAGAACGGTGGTAGAGTGTGCATTTGGACGTTTAAAGGGTTGCTGGCGCAGTTTACTGACTCACTCAGACCTCAGTGAAACCAATATTCCCATTGTTATTGCTACTTGCTGTGTGCTCCACAATCTCTATGAGAGTAAGGGAGAGACGTTTATGGTGAGGTGGGAGGTTAAGACAAATCACCTGGCCGCTGATTATGCACAGCCAGACACCAGGGTGGTTAGAAGAGCACAGCAGGAAGTGCTACACATCAGAAAAGCTTTGAAAACCAGTTTCATGACTGGCCAGGGTACTGTGTGACACTTCTGTTTGTTTCTCCTTGAAGAAAACCCACCCCCTTGGTTGCCTCTAAATTCCCTGTAAGCCACACGCCCTCCCCCCTTCGATCACAGCCTGCTTGCAAAGGAAATAACGTCACTATCGTTTAAAAAAACATGTATTCTTTATTAATAGCTTATAAAAATAGGGAGATAACTCACAAGGTAGCCCGGGTGAGGTGTGGGAGGAGGGTAGGAAAAGGCCACTTTAAAACTTGTTGAATGACAGCCTTCTGTTGCTTTGGCTGTCCACTGGGGTGGAGTGGTTGGGTGCCCGGAGCCTCCCAGCCCGCGCTCTTGGGCGTGTGGGTGAGGAGGCTATGGCACTTGGGGATGAGAGAGGGCGGTTAAGCAGGGGCTGCAGTGGCAGTCTGTGATCCTGCTGCCGTTCATGAACCTCCACCAGACACCGGAGCATGTCCGTTTGATCCCGCAGTAGCCCCAGCGTTGCTTCATGCCTCCTCTGATCTTCCTGCCACCACCTCTCCTCACGTTCATCGGCCACCATCCTGTACTCTGCTATTGTGTCCCTCCACACAGCTCTGTCAGTGCTGGACGACTGCATGAGCTCAGAGAACATGTTATCGCACGTGCGTTTTTTTCGCTGCCTTATCTGAGATAGCCTTTGGGATGGAGGAGGGAGGCTTGAAACATTTGCAGCTGCTGGAGGAAAAAAAGGGAGTGAAGTATTTAAAAAGATACATTTTACAGAACAATGGCTATACTTTTTCACGGTGAACAACACTATTCACATGACATAGCACATGTGATTTTGGTACAAGTTCGCATTTTCCATCTTATATTGAGTGCCTGCGGCTTTGGTGGTAGAGATCACACACGCAGGGCCGAGCAACAGAATTCGGCTTGCAGGCAGCCATGGTAAGCCATAGTCTTTCGGCTTCTGCAACCTTCATAACAGCAGCCCCCTCCTTTCCCATACCAAGCAAAGCCCATTGAGTTGGCCATTTAGTGCTGCGGTTTTCCTGTTAACGTGCAGCAGCAGAAACCAAACTAACCCCCTCCCCCCATCCAATTCTCTGGAATGATCGCTTTTCCCCTCCCACCACCACCTGGCTGGTATCAGGGAAGATCCCTGCTAGCCAAACGTGAACTGCTCAGCGCCAATGCCCCCCCACACCCCCCTGCATGGCTAATTGCGGGGAAGTACACTCTCACCAGAGGTTCCTTCTCCGGCTTCGTTGGGTTGGGAGGGTATTTCAGTCAGGGTGATAAAAAGATCCTGGCTGTCGGGGAGAACGGTGTGCTGTGTGCTTTCCCCAAGCTCGTCATCCTCCTCCTCATCTTCCCCATCTGCAAAATCCTCAGCCATGGTGGAGAGTACCTCATCATCAGGGTCCAAGGACAGGGGTGGGGTAGTGGTGGTGCCCCCCCCCTAGAATTGCATGCAGCTCAGCGTAGAAGCAGCATGTCTGGGGCTCTGTCCCAGAGTGTCTGTTTGATTATTTGGTTTTCTGGTACACTTGTCTGAGCTCCTTAAGTTTCACGCGGCACTGTGTTGCGTCCCTGATGTAGCCTCTGTCCCTCATGGCCTCTGAGATTTTTTGAAATGTTTTGGCATTTCATCTTTTGGAACGTAGTTCTGATAGCATGGATTCCTCTCCCCATATACCGATCAGATCCAGTACCTCCCGTTCGGTCCATGCTGGAGCTCTTTTTTGATTGGGGATTGCATGGTCACCTATGCTGATGAGCTCGCCTGGCCAAACAGGAAATGAGATTCAAAAGTTCCCAGGGCTTTTCCTGTACACCTTGCCAGTGCATCAGAGTTCAGAGTGCTGTCCAGAGCGGTCACAATGGTGCACTGTGGGATAGCTCCTGTAGGCCAATACCTTCGAATTGCGTCCACACTAACCCTAATTCGAAACAGCGATGTCGATTTCAGCAGTAATCTCCTCGTTGGGGAGGAGTACAGAAATCGGTTTTAAGAGCCCTTTATGTCAAAAAAATGGCTTAGTTTTGTGGATGGATGCAGGGTTAATTCAGATTTAACGCTGCTGAATCCGACAAACTCGTAGTATAGACCAGGCCTAATAGCCAAAGAACAGAACTTACATTTCCCTCTGCACCCTGATTCATTGTTTTTCATTTTCCCAAACCAGCCCCTCCCACTCACCCTCCCTCTCGCCACAAGGCACAATTATCCCCAGATTATCTCCTCTTCACCCCAACTCCTGTCCGATGAAAAATCAAAAGCCCTGACTTTACTATTCTAGGAGAGGGTAGTAACTTTTAACTCATGAAAATCAAAAAGGTACAACGGGTACATTGACTACTGATGTATTCTCTTTCTGTCTAATACCTTTAAAATTGAATGCATTAGCTGGGATCTCATTTATTTCTTGCGCTGATGGCTGACTATTTCATATTATAAAAGCCTAAAAATGTGACATGCTTGATAGCTTTTTAATGAGCAACCTCCAAAACAAATGTTCTTATTTTAACATCGAATCCTTGCACTTTGAGAATATAAAAATATTTTTGTTTTTGGTTCACCCATCTCATATTATGTTGATTTTATTGCATAGAAAGTGTGGTTTTCCTCCACTTATCTAGGCTATGACAATCTTAGACTGCTGTACGTCTCACTTCCAGAATTTTTAATGGGCTATAAACTACCGCACACGCACTAATGCCTGTGAAAAGTCATGAAGTTGTAAAATTGCATTAGTGCCATAGAGTACAATATATTTTTTAAATGACTGAAAATGAGGACTGCAGAAGAAGATTCAAGAGGTTACGCTTTTCCATTCTGATTGAGATTAGATTTGAGAGTGAAAGAAAATGATTTCCAGGGGATAAAAGAAGAGTGACAATCAATGTCACTTTTATGTGTAATCCCCATGTGACATTTTACCAGCTCCTGGAGCTGCAAACATCCTTCAGGGCTTTAGCAGTAATGGTTACCAGAGCTCTCTGACTCTATTTCCTAGCATGCTTAGAGTCAGGAGTGGGGATAGAAGGAACAGGACACATCTGCAAAGGCCAATAGGGAGGCTGCTGCATGGGGTAATCTGTGAGGGGACAGCTTGACTCTATCCAAAGGAGAGAGAGTTCACTTTCTGTTTTGGTGTAGAAGCTGGGAGAGAGAGAAACTCACACTGCCTCCAAAGGAAGTTTTGCACTGCAGTGAGACTCTAAGATGCCTGGACCAGGTAGCTCCAGCCCTATAGTAACCAGCATCCCACAGAGATACAGAGATCCAACCCAGCACCAGCTACTGAAAGCCAGCCCAGACTCCAGGAGAATTCTAGACCAGGGAACCAGTGAGCCCATTTGGAGACAAGAGACAGCTCTGCCCTGCCAAAGGGTGAAGATAAAATAACATGACTTTTGCTTAAATCAGCTAATGCCACAGAGCTGCAGCCCTGCATCTTAGGAAACTCAGCCTCAGCCTACCCTCTGCCTTGAGAAGGTGCCAGGGAGAGCTAGAGTTTGAGTGTTGGGAGGCAGGGAATGGCTTATTTATTAATGTTTATAAATTATTAGTTAACTTTAAAACTTTTCTTCCCAGATGGTATTTTCCTATTCCCATTAAAGTCTCCCTTTGTTATTCTGTTATTTGTGGGTGTGTCATTCCTTTCCTGGGAGTGGTTTTATTTACTTTATTGTCCCTTGTGTACTGGGCTTTACAATCCTTGCCAGCTAGTAGGACACAGGACTGTCCCTTGCTTTTTCCTCAAGGAACAGTCCTGTGTACCTGGCACAGTGAGAAGTCACATTGGGTGGAGGACCCAGGAACCAGAAAAGCACCCAGGACCGGACCCATATGAGGAGAGGGGAGAAGCAATTCCAAATATTGGTTATAGCAAGCACCAAGGTGTTGCGGTTCAAATACAAGACAGCACAGAGCTTTTAGCAAGCAAGTGAGCTGGTCTGCCAACCAACTTCTGCCTGTCAGCATTCCACCTTCCCCTTTATTCTTTCTCTCCCCCCGCACATTACATTCTCCAACAGATAAAAGGAATACACTGGCTTTGTTTAACATTCTTATTTACCAGTTTCTATCTACCGCATTCCTTGCTCTCGGGCCTTGAGCCCAGTCCTGGGAGGCTTCCCACGGTTCATGTCATCTGGGCGAGATTCCAAGGTTCATGCCCTTGAGAAGAGCTGTGTGTGCACTGCTCCTACACAACACTCCGGGTGTGCCCTGAATGTTGCCAAGCGCATGAACCTTGTATGAATCCTACACCAAGGAGAGGGAAAGAGAGCGTTGAGCCAGACCTGAGAAGAGGGGACCTGGAAAGGTCCTAGAGAAATGTGCTCACTGCAACTGAATGCACAGAGTCTTTGTCTGGCAGCGGGAAGAAAAGGGGTCTTTCAAGGGTTGCATTAGGCTTATAAGGGGGAAGAGGGGAGACGTATCTGAATGGAGCCAAGGGAGAATAGGAAGGGGCCAGACCAGGTGAAGTTACTGACTCACCATGGGCACTAGGGGCAGAGGGAAGGTATTTATACACTCTGAATTTTGGAAGGAACCCTGTCTCTCATCATCATCATGATCGCCCTGCCACCCATGGGATCAGAATAGGACTATGTTTTTATAAGCTGATATAGGCATTGTGTTGGTTGTCTTTTTGAGGCAAGGAAGGAATAGGTTCATAAAAGCACAAAGCTCTAGAAAAGGAAATGTGTCACGATTGGGCAAAGTACGTGAAAGGATTTTTAGTTTTAGGGCTGTGCTTACTATTAAGCATGTGTTTAAGTGCTTCCTGGAATTGGGGCCTTGATGCTCAATGAGAAATCAAGAAAACAGAATAAGAGTGAAAAAATAAAATAGTAATGATTGGAAAAGCTATTAGGGGAAAATAGTTTATAAAATAAATAGCTAAAGAAGAAAAATAGGGGATGCACTCATGGAAATCTGGAGACAATGATACAAGTAAAACCCAAAGGACAATGAAAAGTAAGAAAGGATAGGAAAATGGTAGAAAAAAGATTTTTGAATAGTTTATTCACTGGGGCTGTGTGTGTGTGTGTGTGCACACATGCACAGGGATGTATCTGTACAGATCCAGGAGCAGGATCAGGATTTAAACTTGTATTAGTTACCTCCAGGCATAGAGGTGTGATGTGGCCTTCTTAGTCTGCATATAAACCCACCCCATAACTGTCAAGATTGATGTGGCTAAATTGTGTCACAGAGGGGCTGTCATGTGGTGCCTTCTACTTAAGCTAAACTTCCCCAAGCTGTGTTCATTTAGGCAAGATTTTCAACAGTGACTAGTTAGTTTGGGTGCCCAGCTTGATATACCTTAAAAGGAACCTCATTTTCAGAGGGTGGATGCTCAGCATTTTCTGAAAATCAACCCCATTTAGTGTCTCTCAAGTTGGGCACCCAAACTCATTAGTCGCTGTTGAAAATCTTGGTCAAAGTACAGCAATAGGCATGTAGCTCAATGAGTTGTAAAATGCATCTGCTCTCCCCATGGATAGGCCTGTAGCCTAATGATCCAAATCACCCACACTTTTCTAAACCACAGGGATCCAGCTGCCTCATTCTAGCTTTCTCACTATGTTCCGAAGAGCATTTTATAAGGAAGAAAAAAAGAGTTCTCGTATGCTACATCTGAACTCAGAAAGAGGGGTCACCCAAGCGCTCTGTAAATTTAGCATTTTATTTATAAACATAAGAATTCCGACACAGAAAAATTCAAACCCTCATATACGAATCAAAGAGACTGGGGCCAATCTTTCAAACTTGATTTACGTGAGCAGTCCTCATTGAAGTAAATGACTTTACTTGGGCACTGAGATTATTTATATATGTAAGGACTGCCCACAAGAGTAAGAATTTGCAGAATGAAGCCTATTATCTTATAAAAGATAATATACAGCTTATGTTTCCTCAGTTTTCATATGCTGTGAATTCCTATGTGTACAGAATACAACACAGCACACACACACACAGAAAATCTGTAGACACTTTTAAAAGGTTGTCATGGGTACAGTAAATCCCATTTATAGCAATATTTAAAATTCTGTGATGAGTAAATTAGTTAATTAATCTAAATCTTCTGGCTCAGTATCAGATACCACATCAGAGTTCTTAGCAATGCATTTTATATACAGATGAACTCTCTAGTTCCATCTTTGGATCTTGGCCAGGAAAAACTTGCTGGCTCTAGATCACGGAGTTTACACGTACTATTTAAGCAGTCAAGCTGTTTCTGCCTTTGTCAGGTTATTCTTAAAGAATCCAGGAATACTTGATCCTTGTTCCCCCAGCAAGATATGTTCCCCTTTCTCTGCGAACCCTCATGACATGAAAAAGGTTTAAGAACTACCGGTAAAGTAGGGACACGATTCTGTCAAATTCAGTTTGCTAATATGTTCATCATTTACTGATATACTATGGCGATGTTTCAAAAAGAAGCCTCCTTGAGGGTTGTGTGGATAAGTGACCTGAGAGTCCCTATGCTAATAAAGAAAGCACTCATTTGTATACCTCACTAATGGCAGATATGCACAAAGTAATCCCAAACACAACATAAAACCTTGGGGTTTAATCCATTATAGATTGTGGCTGGCCCTTGCACTAATAGTTGGGGAGGGTTCAAGTAGCTCTGCACTGGGGACAGCCACAGTTGCAGACCCTGAGCCAGATTCTTAGTTGATGTAAATTGGCCTAACATCATTGACTTCAAGGCACCTATGTCAGTTTGCACTGCTGAGAATCCAGCCCCCTCTGTTCTCATAAATTAGGGGCAGCTTCTTTTTGGTGGGATGCAAGACACCCTGGAAGATGTGGGGAACTGGACTACTATGGGACAGTGCATTAGGTACACTCCCTGCTGTATGCTGGGGAACTCTAGCAAGCATTCAGTATTTTTACAAGAAAAGCACACAGGATATGGTTTGTCACTGCAGCAGCTCAAGTAAGTGCAGTTAGCACCATAATCCCGTGTACCCATGGGGGCAGCTGCATCAAGGGATCTGCCTTAGAGGACGTACTTTCACCTTTCTCCAGAAGTTCTTCAGCTGGGGATGTAATTTTGAAAGTTCCACAGAACCCCAATCAACTCATCTCCTGGACACCCAAGCCCCACTGCCACTGGCCCTACCTTCTTTCTAAGCTGAACTGGCCTGTTGTGGGTCTCCAGCAGACCAGGGTAATTGCAGGCATCCTGTGCCACTGTTTCTGTCCTTCGATTTTCCTCTCCACAGGTGCTAGCAGCCTGGGGTCTGCCAGCAAAACCTGTGTGAATGAAGCCCACAAATAATGTTAAGAATTCAACTTTTCCTACGGAGAGACACATCTGCACTGGAGAAAGGGAGGAAGGACACCATCCCCTGAGCAGAAGTACCCAGAGGCATTATTCCTGTATAATAATAATGCCGCCTGAGGTGCTGGAGGACAGTGTTGAAAAGCAGGTTATGCAATGTGATCTAAAGCACTCCTCCCATTGCAGTTTGATGAATGCATGGGGTGGGGCTCCAATCCACCATGTTCTTTCTGGGTTCAGCGCTGCAGCCTTCGTGCCCTAGCTCTCTTCAGCAACTGCAACCAAATTGCAGCTCCAAGAAGGAAATACAGAGTTCCCCATGCCCTCTAATACCCCTGTACAAGGCCAAACAGACTATCTTGAACTTTACTGTTTAATCAGACATTGTTTGGTTACTTTGAGTAACAATAAAGTTTGCAAACAAATTCAGACAATTTAGATCTGGAATGTATTTCAAGCTATTGTCACCTGCAAAACTCAGCCCATTCAGTCCACCTATTATGACCACAATGAGCTTTCATAAAACAGATCAGTCCTAAATCTTTTATATTTTTAAATTTTCGGTTCTGACTGAAGAGCTTCAGTACAAAGGTTGCCAACAATAATGGCTAAATCTGAGCATTTAGAAATAAATTACTAAGTATAATGGGAAGATGTGGATTTAATTTACATTAACCATAAAAAAGGACTGGACTTTAGCCAGCATTCAGATTTATTAACATTCGGAAATGCTGTCACAGCTCATGTGTACATGGGACATTAGTCATGCATTTTGTTCATCTAACATAATATGGAACATAATTTATCAGGACATCAAAATAATAGCTTTTACTCCATTTCCCCATCTCTATGAGGACATGCACAATAGACTCTGAAGCTATACATGCACTCTAGTAGAGCTAATTGAAAATAAATGATACAATTAACCTGCTTCTTGGTGAAAAACATTAACACTTAATGTAAAATTCTAATCACAATAAAAGAGGTTAACATTGGAAGGAAATGTGGTGTATAATTCAAAATCATCCTGTTTTCTTTCATACAAAACAACCATAAAAAGCTACAGTTAAAAAAATCAAAAGTATCATAAGAATCAGATGGGCCAGTTTTGCTTACTGTACTTTGATTTTCCATGGGACTGTGATATTTCAGTCACTTCCAGAAATGATTAAGTACATTCATGATATTTAGGCACATCATAACAAAACTGAACAGGTGGCCATGGTATGAATGAGTTGTAAAGACCATCCATTTACAATCTACACTGTGCTGTTATGAAAATTAAAATTGCTGTTTAAACCTTCCGTGTAGGAACGCATACCAATGATGCAGTCAAACTATCTACTTAATTTTACTCTCTAATCATTCTGTTGGCTATGATGAATTTTTAATTCAGTCAACTATCAAAGTTTCCGTGATGGGGTGCAACTCACCACAGCAATGCCTCCTGCTGACTGTCTTCGGAATTAGCTCTGCGCCCTCTTCTGGTGGTGTCTCGCTTGCAGCCACCTCTGCTCCTGGACCCAGGTCACCTCAAGGACCATGGCTTTCTTTTCAGGAAAAAGGCCTCTGGCTGTGTCACACTTGGCTTTCCCTCTTCTGGGGGAATGGTAGTCCACCATCCAGCCACTTCCTCAGTAGCGAGTGGGAGCAGGGAGGGACATGGGTCTGTGCGTGTATGCCCGTAGATGGCAGCCACATTCTGTGTCCCCTCCATCCCCTCAGTTTACTTCCCTTGGCCACTTACCTGCAGCCCCAGCACCTTTTCCACCCTTGTCTCAGGGCTTCAGCAGTTAGCCAGGAGCTCACTCGCTCCCCTCATCCTGCCCAGCAATGCTCTGTCCAAGGTGCTAGCTTTCATCCTCCTGCAAGACTGCCAGTTTTCCCTACTTGAGATCCAGGGAGCAACTGAGCTGCTCTGCTCTGTAGCCCTAATTATATGGGCAAGCCCAGACCGCATTGACTGCTCCTTGCAGCCCCTCTCTTATTGGCTGCCTCCTGCTCAGCCTCCTTAGGGATCTCTTAACCCGTTATGGGCCAGTGTGGGGAAGACACCCCGTCAGAGTGTCCAAGACAGTAATTATCCCCCCCTTTTTTTAGAATCAAGTAATTTTTTAACAAGTGCTTCATTAGTAAAAAGCCTCCAGTTGTATTTGCTATTTCTTCAGTTTGAATAAAAAATATGCATGGAGGAATGTTGGAAAGACTAAACCCAAGATGTTGAATGAATAACCTTTTCTTATATGAATTGGTGAGATCAATGTTCTAAAAGACTGCATATGGAATACCATGGAAACCAAACATCACATGATAATTCATATAATATAATCCACTTTATAATTTAGTTTTTTATGCTGCTTATTTGTATTTTGCTTTTCTCCCAGCTTTATCAATGGAAGTCAATGAAGCCACTTTCACAATCTAAATAGATTTGGGGCCAAATGTGATTTTACAGTGTTCTTTAAATACCACCTCAGCTGTGAAAGTTCTCATAATGTTCTATGACTTATTTATTACCTTTGAGCCAGGAGTGAGAGGAACAGAGGCTTTGCAAGGTCCTCACTGAAAAAGGTGCAGCCACATTCCTTTGTCCTTCTTGTCTAACTCTTCACAGGTCCCCTCCCACAGAACTGGGGAGGGAGATTCCAACAGAAACACTTATAGGATTGACTTCCTCTCCTAGCAGCTCAGAAGAGGAAGAGATAGAAAGCCAGAAGGATCTTCTGTCCCTAATTTCTCTCCCTCAAGTACAAAGAGGAAAGGTATGAAAGCACAAAAAACAAGACCCTCAAAGATATTTAGGCACCAAACTCCCATTGAAATCAATGGGAGTTGAGTGCTGAAACACCATAGAGGATCTGTTCCAAAGAGCCATGGGGAACCTGTACTCCTTTTCCCAAAGCCCATTGAGAAGGGATTTTGGGAGACAGACAGGTCACTTGTGCTGCAGAAGAGTGCAGGGTGCTTTTTATGTCCCTGTCCCCTGTCCTTCCCCTCCCGCCCCCTCCCCCCCAGTCCTAAATTGTACTCCCACACTCCTACAGAAGAAACAAGTATGAAAATAGATGTGAAAAAAGAAAAAATCCCACATTGCAGCGGCAGTCACTGGAGGAGAATATCTAAGAATTTAGCTCAAAGCAGATGACAAGCCTGGAACACTGAACCTATTTTTAAAAAGAAAAGACATGAGAAACTGTGTGTGAAATCAATTTGCATTTTCAGAAGACAACCCAATCATTTATAATCTGAGCATCATTCATAATTAAGTCAGATTATTAGTCTAAAAACAGAATGAAAGAGCCATATGAGTATTTATGCAAGAGCAACACTGGCATACTTAATGTTTGTTGAAATTGACTGAAAAGAAGGTAGGGGAAAGATTACTTAAAAGAAAGAAGAGCAATTCAGTGCTGCATGTGAGAAAGGAGCAGAATTTAGTGCTAAAATAACATTAGTATTGTAATATAAAATTGCACTAAATGACACTAAACGGGTTTTAAAATGGAAATAATGTTGTGAAATTACTAGCTGTGCATTTTAAATGCAGTGAAAGTAACAATGTGCTTATCACATGGAAAATACAGGTTTATTTCCTTGGCACTCATAAGCAAATATACCAAGACATTTAAGCTTTGCTGAATTTCATCCCACGAGAATGTCTAGCTGTGCTATCAATCTAGAATAAAGTAAGAATGACTGGGAAAAAAATTGCTAAAAAAATCCTGCTCTACATTTCAATGTAATAAAAATATAATGAATAGAGAGGGTGAATGAACGGGATACATGGTCAATTCCAGCAAATATCTTTCTTTATGTATTATAAAACTATAATTTTATATTATATTATATTCATATAAAAGTTATATTATATTATATATATATATATATATATATACTGTATTATAAAAGTTTCTGGGGCTGCCACCTTAGATTTTGATCCTGAAACCCTTTCTCACACGAGTAGTCTCTGATTTTAGTGGAACTACTCATGTAAGTAAGGATTACAAGATCAAGTCTTTTTGTAGTTTCATTACAGGAAGCACCAGCACCTAAAGTGATACCTCCAAAAATGATGTTACCCTATGAGCCAGATGAAGCTGAACTACTGTCATATTTCTCTCAAAAGTATTGTTTTCAGTTATGGGGCTTTACATGGTGACAATCAAAATAATGCTGTGAACCTTATAGTGGGGCAATTATGTTAATGAAGTGTGATACAATGACCTATTGTATCTGCAAGATTTTCAAACATGAATGCAATCAAATCCTGCACATCTCATTCAAGACAAAATTCCTATTGACCTTAATGGGAGTTTTGCCTTGAGGAAGGAGTGCATGGCCCCATATTATCCAAGCTCACTGAGTCCTTTCTCAAGGCAGCACTGTTGACTCAGAACCCAATTCAGCAAAGCATGGATAGAATTTAGGAGCCCCAGTCACAGACCAGAACTCCGTTCTGCTAGGTGCTGTACAAACACATAACAAAAAGGCAGCCTCTTCCCCAGAGGGCGTAGAATGAATGTATAAGACAAGAGATAACACAAGAGACAGACAGATGGGTGAGTACAAGAAACAATGATGCATTCGACAAAGTGGGTATTCACCCATGAAAGCTTATGCTCCAATACGTCTGTTAGTCTACAAGGTGCCACAGGACTCTTTGCCGCTTTTATAGATCCAGACTAACACAGCTACCCCTCTGATAAGAAACAACGAGACTTGATTAGTCTGATTGGCAGTGGCCTCAGCACACTAGTGACCTAACTATTTTCAAGTTTTTCTCAGGGCAAAGGAGAGCTAAGGGAGGTTTTGAAGGATTAGCAAAAAGGTTATCATAATCTGATACTAAACACAACCCAAGGTTTATATAACCTCCTAAAAATGATTAACTACAATTATATATATTATCCAAATCCACAAAAAGAAATGAAATTTACATAATGCACACTCAGAAGTAGAAATACTCAATAGCTTAAGTTTAATGATTAAGAGTTAGTTTTGCAGATGTTCATGGAGAGATTCTCCCAAGCATGAGAACCTATGAAAGAATGTAACAAGTGGGAAATGGAGGCTGATATCCTGGGCCAATCAGAAGAAGATATATTTTGATACTGAATAAGAGATGATAAGTCATGAAGGGCCTTGAAAGTGAAGACAAGCATTTATGTGTGATATGATAGAAGAGAGAGAACCAGTGAAAGGATGCAAAGAGAGAGATGACATGGTCAAAGCAACTGGCTAGGAAAACAAACTTTGCAGCAACAGTCTAAATGGATATCACAATGTGCTTTTGCCTATTCCCATTTAGCAAAGCACTTTGACATGTGTCAAATTATAATTAATAGCTGTTCTGTCTTTTGATCTTTGTAAAAGAATATGAAGAATACACATGGGTGCAGCTGAGTACTGAATAACCACATTTATAAATGTAAACCCTGTGGCCTGAAGATCTCCAGAGCAGTGTTTCTCAATCTTTTTGATACCAGGCCCTGGTTTGCTACTTTCGTAAACTGTGTCAGGGAGATCTCAGGGACCATCGCTGTGGTCCACCAACTGGTCATTGAGAAATATTGATCTAGAGGATAAGAAGCTCTGGCTGTCATCTACTGTGGACAAGGGGCTTTATTTGCATAACCTTTCTTCCCAGAATTATTTTAGTAACACTTTAGGAGTCACAGTAACTGTACACCAACTCAGAATTGGTTGGATAGTGGAACTGAACTGAGAAAAGGCAGAGTGGAAAATAGAAGCAAAGCTTTTGCCATAAGGTAGAAGTTGGGTCCTTCCTGATACTGATTCTGTCTCTGCAGAAGATCCTGTGCCTAGTGGGAGGACTCTGCTGGGAGATTATGTAGAATCAGCTCTTTGTTGAAGCCATGAAGCAGAGTAGCAGAGCTGAGTGAACTCTTGGAAGTCTTCCCACCCTGTCACTAAATAAAGCTGAAGTCATTGTTCCTGGGTTAGGTGGTGAAGCCTCAGGACGAGGGGACACAGGCCTTCTTGAGTGCACCTCAGGATTCTGGGGGTATGTCTACACTGCATTGTAAACCCAGGTGTGTGGGACCCATGCTCAGAGTTTCCAAGCCTGTGTTTGAGCATCCACACTGCATTTGTAAATTTGAGTTTACAGTTGCTGGATCTGGGTCTCATAATCATGCTAATGTGACCACACTGCACAATGCACACTGTAGGAATTACTGTTATAGGTATTAGTAAAACAGCATACAACCAGACACTAATTTAACCATAAATTCCTGTATTAAGTCTGAAGGCCAATTGGTGTTTATATAATTGCTCTAAACACATCTAAAATACTAAATTACAAGCAGTTACTATATTTAAGCAATAATAGACATTCACAAGTATTTGATCAAGATATTCATGAAAGGGCTAAATCCAGGTGTTCTTAAACTCATGTTGGTTGATTCCAACTTGGTCAGGCAGGTGTTAGCAATGAACCTTTCAACCTTTACTCTTTAATGTGCTTCCCAATTGCTAACTTTAGCTAAAAACAAGGTTTTGGCCAGTACAAGGTCACTATTTTAACATGCATAATCCTTCCTTATTATTAACCATCCCTGATAATTAGGGCCTCTTATCAGTTACCTTTCAGGTCGAATTTCCAATTAAAATCACATTCTTTGAAACCCTTCCCACAACTGCTAACAAACCTGTACTTTATGTGACCTACAGACACATGTTTTTTTTAAAGTAATTTAACTTTTTATTTTAACTACAAAGCACATTTTTCTTCATCCCTACACAGAATTTCTGATTCTGCTCTGCAGCTTGAACTGTACTCACACCACAAAATGATAGGCTTGGACCAGAGTCTCAGCAGGACTAGGGCTCATACCCATCCCCACTGGTGGGTCCTAGAACCCATGTCCTGCTTGCGGCTAACAACACCTGGCAGAAGGATTACCCTAATATCTGAGGACTAATGATGCATGTTCTGTTGCTGTGACTGGTTTCTAGCAGTGTATAAAACAGAAAGTACAGTGAATGCTCCTAGAGCAGTGGTTCTCAACTGTGGTCAACCGCTTATTCAGGGAAAGCCCCTGGCATGCCGGGCCAGTTTGTTTACCTGCCGTGTCCGCAGGTTTGGCCGATCGCGGCTCCCACTGGCCATGGTTCGCTGCTCCAGGCCAATGGGGGCTGCGGGAAGGGCGACCAGTAAGTCCCTCAGCCCGCACCGTTTCCCGCAGCCCCCATTGGCTGGGCACAGCGAACCGCGGCCAGTGGGAGCCATGATCAGCCCAACCTGCGGATGTGGCAGGTAAACAAACCGGCCTGGCATTCCACGGGCTTTCCCTGAATAAGCAGTGGACCACAGTTAAGAACTACTGCCCTACAGGGCTCCTGACTATTTAAACACATGATATTCTATCCCTGTGCACTACTACAGTGTGTGATATTTTTGAGGCCCTGATTCAAACTGTTCCTATTCAACAAAGCGCTTCAGTCTGATTGACTTTAATGGGACTTAACCATTACCTAAGCGCTTTGCTGAATAGGGAAAGTTTGCTGAGTGTGAATTTAACAGAAGATGTAGCATACGTTACTCCATCCGAGGTAGACCACTAGCTGGAATAATGACACACGATAAACAGCAGCAAGATAGATGGAGGATTGGTATGGTAGAAACTTGAAGGAGCCCATGTGGTCTAATTCTTACTAAGGGTCTTCTTTAAGCCTAGAAATAAAGGCCACACTTTTTCAAAAGTGGCCCCTAATTCTGGGTGCCCAACTAAAGACATGCAGGGAAATTTTCCAAGATCCAATGCTGGCCAACCAATGACTCGATACCAAGATCACAGCCCTTGTTTTAGAGGCTCCATGGAGTGCCTTTACAGTACATGTGAAGAACATTCAGAAAATAGAAAAAAGTCTCCACCAAGTTGTCATAAATATAAAGGGAAGGGTAAACCCCTTTAAAATCCCTCCTGGCCAGAGGTAAAATCCTCTCACCTGTAAAGGGTTAAGAAGCTAAAGGTAACCTCGCTGGCACCTGACCAAAATGACCAATGAGGAGACAAGATACTTTCAAAACCTGGGAGGAGGGAAAAAAACAAAGGGTCTGGGTCTGTCTGTATGCTGCTTTTGCCAGGGACAGAACAGGAATGGAGTCTTAGAACTTTTAGTAAGTAATCTAGCTAGGTATGTGTTAGATTATGATTTCTTTAAATGGCTGAGAAAAGAACTGTGCTGAATAGAATGACTATTCCTGTCCGGGTGTCTTTTTTGTAACTTAAGGTTTTGCCTAGAGGGATTCTCTATGTTTTGAATCTAATTACCCTGTAAGGTATCTACCATCCTGATTTTACAGAGGTGATTCCTTTACTTCTATTAAAACTCTTCTTGTAAGAAAACTGAATGCTTTTTCATTCTTCTAAGATCCAAGGGTTTGGGTCTGTGATTACCTATGCAAATTGGTGAGGATTTTTACCAAACCTTCCCCAGGAAGTGGGGTGCAAGGGTTGGGAGGATTTTGGGGGGAAAGATATGTCCAAACTACGTTTTCCCAGTAAACCCAGTTAAAGTTTGGTGGTGGCAGTGGAAATTCCAAGGGCAAAGGGTAAAATTAATTTGTACCTTGGGGAAGTTTTAACCTAAGCTGGTAAAAGTAAGCTTAGGAGGTTTTCATGCAGGTCCCCACATCTGTACCCTAGAGTTCAGAGTGGGGAAGGAACCTTGACACAAGTTCATTTCTGATTTTTGTCAAAATTTTCCAATCAGCTGTCTAGCAATGTTTCTCAAGCACTCTCACTTTGAATTTTTGGCTCATTTAAGTTGTTATAGCTAAAGAGCCCTTGAACCAGTTTAGAAATAAAAATAAACAGAATTTGGCTGACAGAGAGTTTTTGTTTTTGTTTTTTAAATTGAGAGATGGAATATATTAGCGCAAGCTAATGCTGAGCAAACAATTGCTTCTATAATCACTGAATTACCAGTTGTCTCGTTCATAACACTGAAGATGTCTATTTTTTTTTTAAAATACGTATTTGTTTTTTGGGTATCAAGAGCAGTACATAAACCCCAAATCTCATGTATTACATCTTTCCTTCTATTTTTTCCACCCACCCAATTTGGCTGGCTACTTACACTGTCTTCCCCACAACTGCACTCACAAATGAGTTCCTCTCTGTTCCTTATCAGCCCCCTCTACATTGTAGCCCATAATTGTACAACAGACCATATTTTTAGCCAGTTTGTCAACAAAAATGCTGATTTTTTAAAGTGATATGGGGATTCTTACAACTTTTGATGGATGTCTCTTATTACTATGAAAACCTACCACTATGGATTATGCAGTCTCCTAATTCAACTTAATGGGCATCTCCAGGCTATCCCTAGAAAACTGTAAAAATCAAATCTCTCCTATATGACAGATCATTTGCTGTTTTATAATATGCATTTCTTTTAATTACTGTTCCTTTTTATATAGTAGCCTGAATTGCCAAATGCTCTCAAGTTATAAGAGACATAAAAAACTATATACGCTTGGTCATTGACATATTAGTGTCAAATGAGTAATGCTGAGTTTATACATATGTCCACCTGACATCTAGGCTTCCATCTGAATTTTTAAAGGAGACAATTTTCTCCATATGCATTTTAAATGTGTCCAAATCCAGATTGTGAGTGCATATATCAAATTCACATGGCTTTTAAAATGATAAGATGGATTGTCCTGGGCCATGATGTAGATAAATGTATTATACATTTATGGATTACCATATTTTATTTATTATTAAGGTCTGTTCCTAATGCATGTTATATACAGGAATGTCTTCAGAAAATTTAGGGTGCATTTTTATTCTTCTTATATTAATTTGTAGGGGGCAGTTTCTATTTTTTTTAATATTCCTATTAACTCAAGGCATAAATACAAAAATAAATTCCCTCAATGCAAAGTGAAAACTCTTTTCCTTATCCAATCACAAGAATGTTTTATTCCTTTAGGGTCATAGATTTATAGCTACCATTACCACAGAAACAGATAAATATTGAAATACTGGCAATAGAGAAAGCTGATGATCTCATTTACTAAGTGAAGATGCCTATTTAAGAGATATTAATATTTTGATAGTAGAACTTGCATATTAATCAAATAAAATGTTCTTGTCTGTGCACACTGTAGACTGAAATGAAATAGCCTACAGAATAGACTCTCCAGTGCACTAGCAAGCAGCACACTCCAGGTTGTTTAAACCTTGCTTTTCCCAGGAGAATATCTATTGCTCAAGCAAATCACATGTAACTCTTAAAAAAGTGCTAGAAGTTTATTGAGCATAAAATAATAATAATAAAGTCGATACTATAAAAGAGTACCAAGATAGAACTGAGATATCAGCTGTAAAAAATGTAGAATCAACTAGAACACTTAAAGGTTATGGACTATCGTTTTATTTCCCTGGAAAATAGAACTTTACTGGAATAGAAGTGATTTAATTTTTGACATCTTTCTGATATAAACTATAATGTACTATAATTTGCAATAATGAAAAGTTGGGCAATAACAGAAAGCTCAAAAGATACGAGGGCACAAACCTAACACATTAGGATTAGAGGAATCAAGAGGCCAGATTCTCTCCTCTTACATCAGTATCACTCCCTTGTGTGACAAAATGAAGAATCAGACTTAATCAATGTAAATGCTTTATAAAACTAATAATTGATTCTTGCACATTGTTGTCTATTCCTTTTTATCCAAAGGGAATTTTAATATATTGTTTTCAATCTTAAACATTTTGAATGCTATCTATAATGTGTTTATTATGTTATTTGGTAAAGGGACACTTGTTCCTGTAAAACAAGGTTTTAGAGGAGCTGGTAGTGACCCCTATATTTAGGTTGCCTAATACTTTCCATTACAAAAGAATCTTGCAGCCCTTTTTCAGAAACTTGAACACCTCTATTGTTTGCAGCAGGCCTTTGAAATTTGGTATGCAGAAAACCCTGGAACCAGAGATATACCTTGTCTTTGTCCTGTGAAATTCCAGTGGAAAAGTGAAATTCGGGAAAGGGGGATCACTTTTTCTCTTCAGTCATTTGCGCTGTCAGCAAAATAACTGACTCTGAACATTCTAATCTGTCCGGTTTCACACCACTGCCAAAGCACCACCACTCGCAGCAGCGACTGCTCTGGAAACTCCAGTAGAAGACAGCCACTATCGAGAGCCAGGCCAGATACCCCCAATAATGCCCCACCCCTGGATAAAGTGGCCCATCCCCTCGGTGGGTTACCACATGCAGAAAGAGCTCCCCTCATGTCTGGGGGTTCGGAATGGGATGAACCAAATCAGGTTCTCCCAGTCGCCCCAAAGACCTAACATATGACCCTTGCAGCCCATTCCTCACCCTGGAATCAGAGTAGGGTGACCACCTTTTCAAAGGGCAAAAGCAGGACGCATGCAGGAGCCGCACCCTCCTCCATGGCCCCAACTCTGCTCCTCCTCTTCCGCTGAGGCTCCGGCCCCTGCTCCTCCTCTTCCCCGTGAAGCCCTGCCCCCAGCCAAGTCAGAAGCTGGAGTTGGGCTGTAATAAGAGTCTCCCAGGGAGCCTGGGGTGCCGGGGGGAACCCTGGACCAAAAGCAGCTCCTGGCCAGTATCTCTGCTCCTCAGGGAATGTTGCCCAGGGCAGGTGGTGGGTCCAGGTCTCCCCACAGTGGCCCAGGCTCCCTGGGCAGCTCTTACCACAGCCGGCCTCCAGTTTTTGTCCTGGCCAAAGGGCTGGGCCTTGTGGAAGGAGGGTGAGCAGGGGTGGGGACTCATATCGAAGGGGTGCTAAGGCCTACCTCAGCCCCCTGGTCCTCATTGGGAAGAGGCTGGCACTTCCGTTGAGCCCTGGGCAGGCATGGAGCAGCACTGCAGGGAATCCAGGCCAAATGCTGCCGTGGAGTCATTAAGCCCGGAACTTGAACTCTGCATTTCAGGACTGTCCCGCCCAATTTAAGACAGGTGGTCACCTTAAGTAAGCGTCTTCTCCTGCTCACTGAAGCACCTACTGCTGCAGCTCAAGTTGTGTTGCAGAGCAGAAAGCCCCAGGGCTCAGTGAAGCATCACTGGGGGTTGTTACAGTTGTGCATAACTGAACTTGTTTTTATCTTTATCCTTAAAAGCCATACACACACACACACACACCCCACTTAGGAAATTACATATTCCCCCCCCAAAAACCCACCCTAAAACAAATAAAGAGAACATTAGTTACGTTGCAAAGTGAAGCATTCCAAAGTTAAGAAATGGCAGAATTTGGGTTGCACAAGATCCTCAATGAACTACTAAAATGCTCTACAGCAATTACATATAAAAAAATCTGTTAAAAATATTATTTAGATTGCAATATTTTTGCCCCCAAATTCTGTTCTGTTACATAGGGGTAAATCCCACCCAGCAGACTTATTCTGGACATAGTCAGGTTCAACAGAGAAGAGACTATGGCCCTACCGCTACAATTTAGAAAAACCCAAAATGCACATGAAATCATTCCCTCTTCAACAAAGCAAGTGCTTAACTTTAAACATGTGCTTAAGTCCCATTGTATTTAATGGGAATAAGCACATTTGAGTGCTTTGTTTAGCAGGGATGTTATGCTGATCGTAAGTAGCATGAAGATTTTCATTTTGCAGAATAGTCCAGTTTAACAAAAGTTGTCAGTTTTCTGCAAAGGCATTCAAAATATTACTTGCAAGCAAGTTACATAGTGGGAGGGATGAAGAGAAAAGGAAATAATGGTATTTGCTGTAGGTAACTGGAATCAGAGAAACAAGGAACTATTTTAGCTTCTGTTGTTCAACAGAATGTTATAAAATCCTCTGTTATGATCCATACGAGCAGTAGTTTAAAGTAAGATCATACAAGCTAAAGCTTGTACTTGTTCAATTTTACCATTGAACAAGTACATCAAAACTGCAGTCAAGATGCAAAATGCCCTTGCAAGTAGTAAATCTGTTCACATCATTGTGCGGGGAATCAGAGAAGCAGGGAGAAAGGCCAGAAATAGCACTAGCATGTATATCAGGAAGGTCTGGATTAAAGTGCAGAAGGAACCCTCTGTTCAGAAATCTCCACATGGAAGGGAAGCTCAGCTGCTTTTCTGTCACTATCCTTCCCTCCTTTGGACCCTGCATAGTCTCCTCTATAAATTGAGGGACAATTAGAGGCACACCTGTTCTACAGGGGGACAAATCTCACCCCCACAGTGGAAGGAGTGGGAGGAACTCTGCAAGGCAATTAACACAGATTTTCTCCCTGGCCCATTCCAACCAGGGGTTTTACCATGGTACAAGCAGATCCAAACCCAATGACATAGCTAGACCTTGGAAACCCCCTATTCACACAGTCTCATTGAAGTTGGACTAGAACATGCTACTCAGGAATATGGGTTGCATGTTCAGCATCTACACAAAGGTATATAATATCAAACAAAACCTTCATGAATGTTGTACGGCTTTGTGCAATTACCAGTCAGCTTGATGATCTTGCCACATGTCAGTCGTTTGGCTCTGTGCTAAAGGAAGGGAAAGAGACTTTAGAGCACAGAAATTATTTTTTTTTCTTTTTCCTCTTTTTACTGCTCTCCTCTTATCTCTTCTCATTTTTCCTTCATCCTTCTTCCTGCTGCAGCAGTGGTTCTGATTCCTGATAAGTCAGTACCAGAAATTCATTTCAGGATAATAAGTCTAGGAACTAAAAGCCAGAAGCTCAATACTAGGAGGGAAAGCCCCATGTGGGCTCTAGGTCTTCAAGACACAGTGCATGGGGGCACCGTGACGACAATAGCTGGTGAATAGTATATGGATTCTAGATGTCGTCTCATAAATTGCACTTTTAGCCTTGTAAATCTAGGGGGAAATGGCTCTCAATACTTTCTGAATGGGTAACATTTTCCTTTCATGGCCTATGTGTGCAATATGTTAAAAAAATCAGACTCATACACATAGGTGCCGACTCTACGGGTGCTCTGGGGCTCAAGCATCCACTGAAAAAAAATAGAGGGTGCTTAATACTCACAGAGCTGGATTAATCTTTTGTGGGCCCCAACCCCAGACCGTGACACCCCCAACTCACCCCGAAGCCCCATGCCCCAGGCCTCTTCCCCCTGAAACTCCACCCACCTCTCGCATGGGAGGGAGGGGACAGAGGAACACCCACCTGCAAAAACACAATTCAGCACCTGTGCTCAGACAGGCCCATTTCTCAGTCAGCACCAATATTCAACCATTAAAAAAACTCCCTAAGCCTTCACATAGCTCACCCTTGTAAATTTTTTAGACAACCACAGTGGCCATTGATGTTTCAATTCACAGCCTTTATAAGACACCGCACTCAGAGCTTCACGGTCCCCTTAATTTTTTTTATTGGCATTAAGTATCACAGCACTACTTGATGTTTAATTTTCAATTCTCTTGTTAAAAAATAAGAAAATTGTTCAGTCCCAGCTTCCCTCTTAAATTTTCAGACACCACAGTACCCCTTTTCTGATTTTTTGTAAATCTTTCCCTTTACCCCTCCCAAAAACCACTAGCAAGGACAGTAATCATAGCAAACTGCTTGATCATTGCAATCATCTGACAGTGATGCTATTTGTAATCTTTCCTTACACTTGCAAAGGGAAAATGTAGGTTTTTAATTTCAATACACCACTCTGCCTTACTGTTTGTGTATCTGCTATTCTGTATTAGAAACCCTCTCAATTAAATCATTCAAAATTGAGCATACAAAGCACTAAATAATATGTTGTACTGTAATATAATGTACTGTAAGGAACAAGACAATTGAACAAATACTTGAACAGTCCTTGCCTATTTCTGGAATTGTATGATTTTGACCCAAACCTGGTTTTTGTTTACAGAAGCGTTCGTTTCATTTGTGTTTGTGTGTACCCCAGTGTACATGTGGGGTGAAGTACTGGCCCTGTTAAAGTCAATGGCAAAACTCCCATTGATAAGGCCAGCATTTCACCCTGGGTCTTTCTATTGTAATCTAGTTTCTATTTTTAGGCTAGGGCAAATAGTTGACCATGACTACCCCAGTTGGAGTTGTATCCAGTCATGACAGCAGGGGCAGGATCTAGAACCCTAAGGTGATAGGCCATGAAAATCTCTGGGTATCCACAGAAGACAAGGGTCTCTACATAGCTCCCTAGACTGCAACAAGTCCATTCTATCATGTCTTCCTTATCGACTCCTCTCAGAGGGGATGGGCAGCAGTATAAAACAAGTTACTGCTGCTCTAAGCAACACAGAAACTTCTGGATGGGCATGGAACATGCCACACAGTGTAGTTATTCACTAAATTTTTTTTCTGACCACTCTAAGTAGCTGAGGAGGCCAAAAATGTGAACTGATTTCTGGAGTGCATAGAGTTGGAAGTACCAGGCAAGAAGACACTGCTATTCATTCAGCACGACTTCCCATTTTGGCATAATTTGCAGTTCTCCTTACTGCACAATGGAGAGTAACATATGACCCAGTATGTGTGGGTCAAAACAAGATTAGTTTTACATGTATCTAATTAACCTCTTGTTGATCCTGCGAGGTGCTGAGCACTCACATTGCATTGACTAGAACAGGATCCTCAGCCTTTCCCAGGATCAGGGCTTTTATTCCCAATTATTTTGCTTTGCCTGTAGTAGATTTCCCTCAGGTTTTTTGCCCTTTGCATGGTGTATGAGTTGCAGTAGTATTTTTAACGCTACCTGTCTAATTCTGAGTGATTGATTGTTTTCATCAAGGGTTGGCTGCTTTCCCGTAATTGTCTTCTCCTGACTAATTTTTTGTGTTCTTCACCAGACCTTTATAATATGTCATTACCACTCTTGCAAAGGTAACCTTCAATCACTGCAGCTCCATTTCCTCCCACTGGTGTTTAATATTTCTGTTGATGTTCTGCACTGAGTTAATATTTAAAGTAAATCTTGACTCTGGGTGTTGGATTGAAGGTGAGAAGCTTTAATTAAAATGGTTTCATCTTGGATTGTAGGCACTCTTCAAAAAAGGGAGGCATGAAACAGGTATATTGGAGTATAGAGATCTGGAGAAAAAACTTATCTAAGAGTGCTGCTATAGGAAGAGAACTCCCAGCATGTAGACACTTCTTCAAAATACACCTCTTAAAACAAGCATCTTACCATACCTCATCTGTTGAGCCACATGCAGAAGTTTGTTATGCCCTCTAAATGGGCCACAGACAAGAGGGCAGATCCTCAGCTGGTGTCAGTTATCCTAGCTCCATTGGCTGAACTCAGTGGAACTATGACAAGTGATACTAGTAGAGGCCCTACCCGTGGTCAGTTTTTTCTTATACACACAAGTAAATGAAAGCTGTGCTCATATCTCAGAGGGCAAATTTGGTCCCACACTAAATGTTTCCTTAAACAGCATTTCTCCACAACTCACTCTCTCTGCTCAATGTCTGGAAAGCCCCAAGTATATTCCTGCACTTGGACAAATGTCTGCACAATTTGAACCCAGCAAAAAGCCAAATATTTTAAAATACGGGCTTCTCTGAATTTTAAAGGAAAACAGTGTATGTCTATATCATGAACATTTTCTAATGGAAAAGGTATAATATCTACTTTTTAAACTTTCTTCTTTAAAAAGGCAACCCCATTTTAAAACAAGTCAGAAGTTATAGCTGACCAACATGCATTAGCGTTCTTGAATTTACTGTACGTTAATAAAACAACAAAAACTTTGACCTCTCAATCATTAAAGCTGTTGGCAAGATAAATTACTGCAGAAAGTGGTTTGTAGCTTTTAGTGAAAGTGTGATCACAAACGAAACTGAATTAATGTCTTTGGTAAATGCTGAGTGGATTTCTGTGTATTGCTATTATAAGTATTTCATCTCTGAAAAAGAACAGCATTAGAAGATATGGTTAATAATGCCCTGATTCTGCAAGGCATATGCCTATCTTTAAGCATATGAATAGTTCCATTGACTCTATTGAACCCAATAGAACTATTCATATGCTTAAAGTTAGCCATATACTGAAATGCCTTGCTGAATAAGAACCTCTGTGCCTCTCTTATCCTAATAGCATGATTTCACTCTCTCACACTAGTTCAGTGTCAGGATTGAGTATCTGAGGGAATACCTGTGGACAGCTAGATAGGCTAGGTAATTCAGTATTTGCTTGCCCATCTGTAATAACTATGCTATTTATAACAAAAGACAAGGACACTATGACTGTGATTCTATGTACAGGCAAACACCTTCAAAAGTAAATAAAGTTTCCACTGATGACAGATAGCACATTTTCTGACTATGACAGATAGCCATTCTCCGTATTTTCTATATATCTTCTGCACAAATTCTATTTCATCAGCCTGATAAGAAAAAGTGATAGCAGATAGAAATCTGTGTCAACACAAAGTAAATTAAAAATGGGTGCCTTTCATCTGATAGTATCTTTTTATATAACGTAATTTCTTTGGCTAATGTTCTCTGTTTTACTTCAAAAGGTTATAGAAAAAGGGTGGGTGATGGATGATAAAGGAAATAGGCAAAGCTGCACACAAGGGCACAACATAAAGTGTAACAATAAAGGAGCTGTTCTAGAATGTATTATAAACCCTATCATCATTTTTCTACAAGTCATACATCACTGGTTACTGTAGAAAAGCCTAGAGTTTAAGTTGCAAGACAAAATGCCTGTAGAAACACAAGGACCAGGGTTGCCTATTTCCCACTAAATATGATGATTAATGTCAATGGTGTCTGAATATTTCATACTTTTACTACTTGTGCATTAAACGTGACCTGATTCACTCCGTAAACTTTTTTTTTTCAAACAAACCAAGACACAAGTTAATGGATACATTTCAAACACAATGGATGGAAAAAATATATACATAATTCCTATAAACAGCAGGATTTGTTTAGCTAATTCTGCACATTTTTCAATGAAAATCTACCCTCAGGGTCTCACAAAAGACCACAAGTGAAATCCGTGAAATTGATAGGTGTTTTAGTGAGGCCAGGATTTCAACCCACGAACAGAAGACAATTTGATTATCCACGTGCCTAACATTAGGCACTTGCTTAAGTATTGATTGCTTATTGATTTGGAGCCCATAGTTATGTCCAATCACAGACTGTCACAGACAAAGATGCTTGGAAAAAGCAAATAGCAAACGCTATGTGGTATTTGAAAACTCAAGTATTCTGTAAAGATTACTACTGACTTTGACTCTGAATGGATGGAAATACTACATGGTGCCTCTGAAAATAGAAGCAGAAATCTCAGAAAATAGAAACAATTGTTTTATTATTCAGATGATTTTTAAGAAATCAATTCCATCATCATAATCTTACAATCAAACCTCTAGTTGTACAGATGATTTGTATACCACCTTGTGTTACCGTATATAAACATTCAGACATGCTGGACTGAAAAAATGGTAAATAAATGGTAACCTGCTTGGCATTTCTGAAAATCATAATCTATAAAACAAATGTTCATAGACTAAAAAGAGGAAAGCAGATGTGAATAGAGAAATAAGAGATTGTGTATGTTTTGATACTGTCATGTGCGGAAACCTACTGCAATTATCACTTACATTTTTAAAAAGTGTGAATTTAGTGTTTGTGCAAGGCGCTGGATTGACAGATCTGAAGGCCTTGATCCACCAGTAGGTACAATATATGCTCTTTCAGTGGAAGACTGCCCCACAGTAACTTGGTCATGTAACTCCCCCTGCTCTGCAGTAAGAGTTCTTAGGCGTGAAAGGGCAGTTTAATTTCTATAGCCATTGAGCCCTTGGGCCAGCAGTAACTGGTCCTAACAGCTGAAGGATAAGGTAGGCTTTAAGGCCACAAATGAGCAAAGCACTTAAACGTGATTAGCTATAAAATGTGTTTAACTCTCAATAACTTTAATATACTTTGCTAAATAAGGATGGTCTGCTTAATCAGTACCTAAAGCAGATTCTTTGTATTTTTGAAGACCAAAGGCCTGATTCAAACCCATTGATGACACAGGGAATCTTCATCTTGACTTCAGTGGACATTGGATCAGGTCTTAAATTACCAGCATACCCTTATGGAAATGACCTATAGACACAATAGAGTACTACAGAAATTAAATATAATTATATAGAAATAAGTGAACACATAATATTTAATATGGAATCCTATCTCAATTAAATCAATCTATAGAATTCTAAAGCAAAGTCCACAGAAAAGGTTATTATTGGCTATTCAATTCATTGGAAATTTTCTATAATGGTAGTTTTTCAGTAGACAAATCATAGAATCATAGAATATAAGGGTTGGAAGGGACCCCAGAAGGTCATCTAGTCCAACCCCCTGCTCGAAGCATATAACCATATAAAATAACCAGTCTTAAAAAGGAATAATTCAGTATAATATGCAAATAGTTAAAATACAGGTATGTGATTATGTCTACACTGTGACAAAAAACCAGCAGCGCAGCAGCTGGCCTGGGTCAGCTGACTCAGGCTTGGGCTTCATGGCTATAAAACTGCCGTGTAGACATTTGGGTTCAGGCTGGAGTCCAGGCTCTGGAACCCTCCCCTCTTACAGGCTCTCGAAGCCCAGGCTCCAGCCAGTGGTGCTGGAACTAAGGGTGCTCAGGGTGCTGCCATACCCCCTGGCTTGAAGTAGTAATAAAGAACACCAAATACATGGTTTCCATCATTGGTACCCCATTATAAAAATTGTTCCTGCACCCCTGGCTCCAGCCCTGCCATTTTATAGTCTCACAGCCAGAGTCCTACAAACTGAAATCAACTGACCTGGGCCAGCAGTTGGTCTTATATTTGCAGTGTAGACATACCCTGCGTGTCAATAAATGACAGGGATGAGAATAAAATAAGTGAGACACAGGACTTTATGTTTCATTATGTATGAAATACTGTAGCAGTACAAGTGCCAACTTTTGTGTTTCCATAAAAAAATGCAGGACAGATTCTTACAACTACAATGTATTGTACAATGCATTTTGGTGAGTGGTGAACTTCAGAAATGTCTTACTACAGAAAATGAAGATATCCATCAGTGAGTGAGACTTTTCAATGTCTGTCACATCCCTAAAATTTCACAATCTTTTTCATCCTATTGCACTAATAATTACCTTTGTAGTGTTAAGGAAAAGTTAGCACATGTGACTGCATTTTGGTTTGGGACCCACCACTGTTTAAATGCCAGCACATCATACACTAGGAGGAGTAATCCTTAGATATTGAATCCCTGTGAAAATCCTCCTCCTTGTCTCCAGCCTGCCTTGACTCCCAGTATCTGGTTTTTGTCAGTCTCTAACTCCCTGTCTCTTGGCCTTGATGTGAGGCCTCCCATCCCGATAATAAAAGTTACTGATGCATGGCTTTAGGATCATGCTGTGTAATTAACATACTGGTATAGCACGAGGAATGCATCAAGCAGGGATAGGTGGTAGATAAGACAAGGGTTTGTTTATTGGCTAAGGTTTCCGATGCACGAGGGCAACATGCTTTGCTAAAAGGTATATAACCTTTGTATAATCTGCATTCAGGGTCCCCTCCTGGCTAGCAGGGGGGCACCACGCTCGAGCGTAATAAACTTAGTGTCTTTTGGGAACTCTGCAGTTGTGGACTTTATTTCTGTGCCTCAGCCTAGATTCAAACTGTGCGTGACCTATCAGGTGTAATTCGTAGCATTGGTGTGCGTGTTCTACAAGGTGTAATTCGTAGCACTTGTGTGCGTGTCCTACCAGGTACAATTCGCAGCAGTTGTGTGCGTGTCCTACCAGGTGTAATTCGTAGCACTTGTGTGCGTGTCCTACAAGGTGTAATTCGTAGCACTTGTCTGCGTGTCCTACAAGGTGTAATTCGTAGCACTTGTCTGCGTGTCCTACAAGGTGTAATTCGTAGCACTTGTGTGCGTGTCCTACCAGGTGTAATTCGCAGCAGTTGTGTGCGTGTCCTACCAGGTGTAATTCGTAACAGTAGGAAACTCCTTTGGAATTGTATAGGCCTTACCCTTTACATAGAATTTTCTTATTTTAAAACATCCTATCGAACAAGAACTTATATACCTGATATACAATCCTAAAGGAAGATTCAAAACACCTATATCAGGAAATCATAAATGTTATTCATCAAATTTTCAAATTTCTCTAAGCATGAAAAGTGGAGTGAGCAAATTGGAGAATCCAGCTTTCAAGGATCTTCTTATAGAGCCCTATTGGATTCAGCCATATTATATAGGGCTTTATTCTTCAAAGGGACTTTTTCATTGCTTAACGCCCTGAGTCAGGATAAAGCTTATTTGTATGTTACAGGTTGTGATAAATGAGAGCGGGGATAGCTTCCTTTTGTGAAAAGAAAAGGAGTACTTGTGGCACCTTAGAGACTAACCAATTTATTTGAGCATAAGCTTTCGTGAGCTACAGCTCACTTCATCGGATGCATACTGTGAAAAGTGTAGATCTTTTTATACACATAAAGCATGAAAAAATACCTCCTCCCACCCCACTCTCCTGCTGGTAATAGCTTATCTAAAGTGATCACTCTCCTTACAATGTGTATGATAATCAAGCCCTCTACACCAACATTCCACACAAAGATGGACTACAAGCCGTCAAGAACACTGTCCCCGATAATGTCACGGCTAACCTGGTGGCTGAACTTTGCGACTTTGTCCTTACCCATAACTATTTTATTTTATTTTTAAATGATGGTTACATAAACACCACCCTATACCGGAAACCTACTGACCGCTATTCCTACCTACATGCCTCCAGCTTTCACCTTGACCACACCACACGATCCATCGTCTACAGCCAAGCTCTGCGATACAACCGCATTTGCTCCAACCCCTCAGACAGAGACAAACACCTACAAGAACTCTATCAAGCATTCTTACAACTACAATACCCACCTGCGGAAGTGAAGAAGCAGATTGATAGAGCCAGAAGAGTTCCCAGAAGTCACCTACTACAGGACAGGCCTAACAAAGAAAATAACAGAACGCCACTAGCCGTCACCTTCAGCCCCCAACTAAAACCCCTCCAATGCATTATTAAGGATTTACAACCTATCCTGAAGGATGACCCAACACGCTCACAAATCTTGGGAGACAGGCCAGTCCTTGCCTACAGACAGCCCCCCAACCTGAAGCAAATACTCACCAGCAACCACATACCACACAACAGAACCACTAACCCAGGAACCTATCCTTGCAACAAAGCCCGTTGCCAACAGTGCCCACAAATCTATTCAGGGGACACCATCACAGGGCCTGATAACATCAGCCACACTATCAGAGGCTCGTTCACCTGTACATCCACCAATGTGATATATGCCTTCATGTGCCAGCAATGCCCCTCTGCCATGTACCTTGGTCAAACTGGACAGTCTTTACGTAAAAGAATAAATGGACACAAATCAGATGTCAAGAATTATAACATTCAAAAACCAGTCGGAGAACACTTCAATCTCTCTGGTCACGTGATTACAGACATGAGAGTTGCTATATTACAACAAAAAAACTTCAAATCCAGACTCCAGCAAGAAACTGTTGAATTGGAATTCATTTGCAAATTGGATACAATTAACTTAAGCTTGAATAGAGACTGGGAGTGGCTAAGTCATTATGCAAGGTAACCTATTTCCCCTTGTTTTTTCCTACCCCCCCCCCCCAGATGTTCTTGCTAAACCCTGGATTTGTGCTGGAAATGGCCCACCTTGATTATCATACACATTGTAAGGAGAGTGGTCACTTTAGATAAGCTATTACCAGCAGGAGAGTGGGTTTGTGTTGCGGGGGGGGGGGTGAGAAAACCTGGATTTGTGCTGGAAATGGCCCAACTTGATTATCATACACATTGTAAGGAGAATGATCACTTTAGATAAGCTATTACCAGCAGGAGAGTGGGGTGAGAGGAGGTATTTTTTCATGCTTTATGTGTATAAAAAGATCTTCTACACTTTCCACAGTACGCATCCGATGAAGTGAGCTGTAGCTCACGAAAGCTTATGCTCAAATAAATTGGTTAGTCTCTAAGGTGCCACAAGTACTCCTTTTCTTTTTGCGAATACAGACTAACACGGCTGTTACTCTGAAACCTTCCTTTTGTGGACACCCAGCCAGCCAGTTAGCTATAAAATCCCTCTTAGTAACTGTTCTCTACTTGTTTTACTTGTAAAGGGTTAAAAAGTCCACAGATAATAGGGAAGTGAGTGGGCACCTCACCAAAAGAGCCAATGGGAGGGCTAGAACTTTTTAAGATTGGGAAAAAAACTTCCCTTTGTCTGGGTGTTATGGTTCTCCAGGGAAGAGGGGAACGTGGCAGCAGTTACGCTGTGAGAAGCTGAAGGCCAGGTATGAAAATCATCAGAATTATACCTAGAATTGCTTATTTGGAACCCAAATATGTAAGTAGATCAGAAAATGTGTAGGAAGATGTGATCAGGTTTATTTTGTTGAATTCTTATGGCTTGTGGATTCCTCTGTGCTAACCTCAGATGCTTTTGTTGCTTGTAACCTTTAAGCTGAACCCCCAGAAAACTGTTTTTGAATTTCTTAATTTTTGCTTAATTTTTGAATTTCTCTTTTAAAAATCTAGCAATAGCCTAAGTTCCAGATGTATTTTCTTTCTTTTTGTTTTTAATAAAATGTACCTTTTTAAAGAACAGGATTGGATTTTTGGTGTCCTAAGAGATTTGCGCATATGTTGTTTAATTAGCTGGGGGCAACAACTAATTCCCTTTTTTTCCTTCTCAGCTGTTCCCCGGGGGGTGGGGGTGAAAGGGCTTGAGGGTACCCCACAAGAAGGAATTCCCAAGTGCGCCTTCCTGGGTTCCATAGGGTTTTGCAGTTAGGTGGTGGCAGCATCTACCCATCCAAGGTCAGAGAGAAGCTGTAACCTTGGGAGTTTAATACAAGTCTGGAGCGGCCAGTATTATTTTTTTGAATCCTTGCGGGACCCCACCTTCTGCACTCGAACCACTAGAGTGGGGAATCAGCCTTGACAAAGGTGTTTCTCATTAAATTGGTTTAGTTTGTCTTTTGTTGAGGTGTCAGCCAGAAGGCCATCCCTTTTTCAGTCTCAATCTTAAATTTTACAGATTTTTTTTTCCAGAAGGGGGACTTCAGTTAGTAATGATTAAACTAAACGGAAACTATAGAAGTTAAAGAAGTTAGTCTAAAATCCTGTAGAACTCTATGTTCTTTCTATATAACTTTAAATTGTACAAAGAAATAGAGAATTATTGCCTGGATATATAATTCTATTGATTGGTTAAAATATTATAGAAAGGTTAATATTTATTACATTCTATTAGAGTTTTCTACAAAAGCATATTTTCCCATAATTCCTTATTTCTTAATAGGAATCTGTATCAAATATCAATTCTTGAGCAATGGCATCTATACTTCTACATTGATGTCTGAGTTTTCTAAATTTGAACTATTCAGGTAACAGAAGGTACAGATGGAATGGTGAACTTGTAGAAATCCATATTCTGCTGAAAAACAGCAGCAATGCACATTATCTCAGTCGGTTGGTGCAGTGTATCACACAGTCTTTGTCAGCTACCAATAACTAGATATATATTTTCTACAGGAAACAAATGCAACCAAGGATATCACCTCCCTATAATATCATAATTACGTTATCTCACTTTAAAGAGACTATTAGTTAACCCCTCTTTACTATACACTGAGCTCATTCGAAACAGATCACCTACTGCTGATCTCTGTCTGAATTGCCAGAATCGGAAATTCTTCTCTCACCTTTCCATCTGCCAGTCTTGAAATATTACCGTATCATTTAAAAGGAATAGATTCTCCTCATACTGCTTTTGCCAATTGTGAAACTGGTGTTCAAGATTTGGCAGACTGGAGCTTCAGTCTCCAGTGAGAAGATTTATCATTTACAACCTATTTAGGAGCTGTCCATCAAGATGAGACTCAAATAATCCAAGCTTTAGGAGTTAATGCCAGTTACAATCATTCCAATTTGCGTTATGTAGTCAGGGCTTGTTCCAAATCCTACTGAAGTTGATTGCAAGGCTCCCATTAAACTTCATTGGATTTTGGATCAGACCCTAATTAGGATGTATTGAAAGCAAATGTGTTGACTTACTTACTGGTGGCATCCAGGATAAGGAAGCAAGAGCATCATACATTTGTGCTAACACAACAACATTCATGCTTTTTATACTAGTTTCACAGGTACAATAGCCTCCATGTAGCAGTTTGTCAAAGTAGGAACAATTGTAGACATTGATTTTAGGACAATTACCTACCTGTTAAGGTAAGCTAATAGGCCCGAGGTTAATTCCTCCACATCTGTGACTAGAGGTAACTTGAATCTGATATAGTTGGGGAAACAGGCATAGCAGGGGGCAAGAAGATCACAGCCTCCCTCACATTGGTTTCCCTCTTTTGCATCGTGTGGCAGCTTCTCTAGAGGTGCAAGGAGTTGGAGATCTGTGGGATGGACTGGCTTGCTGCTATTGACAAACAGCTCTCCACATGCCATTGCAAGATTTCAAATTAGGAGTCAATGCTCCTTCAAACGGTAGGCCCACCATGGCTGTTGCTGCACAGCTGCAGGAGGCGTTTACAAGAACACTCTATGCAGATTCTTCTTTGTGTCTGAATCTGTCTTTCCAAACAGGTCCCTGGGATCTGCAGTAGATTTAGATGCATTTATTGCATGTGCTCTGCAATATTATCTCAGTGTGTTCATTTTTCCACTCAGTTTAAGTCTGTTTAAATGATCAACTCCCCTAAAGAAAGGGCAAGGGAGTTTACAAGTTAATTGCTAGATAATTTAGACTAGAAATGCCCTTTTGCTAGCAGTTTTGACCTTTCTTACTCTTCTTATTGTTCTGTCTGAGAAACCTTTATGCTCCATTACTCTTCCTACTTATAGATGTTTGGATGCATGCAGGCAGGTGTATCAGAGCAGAAAATACAAGAAAAATGGTAATTTGATACTCCATAGCCACTGTTGGGGCAAAATCCAAGTAGCGTCAATCAATACCTTTTACCTTTGCATTGAAGAAAATTTGTTGCTCTGTTTTTTACCTTTCTGTATCAGGGAAGGTTTGGACTCCTATATATATACCTGCAGGACATTCTAGAGACAAAGATAAAATTGCCTATTGGCTGCAATAATTTTTGTTCAAAGAGAAAAAAATATATTTGCACAGAACATTGAAAGCAACTCAGATTTAATGGGGGGTATATTAATTGGCTTTCATAACTCCTTTTAAGGCGATCTGTAGCTTTCAGATTGTTGAATTAAAGCTTGCAATGTCACACACAGCAGAATACAGGCTTCCTGTCATTTATGTACCAGAGGAAGCTCAATTTCTAGATAGTCTTTCTTGCATTGTATTGCTCACATGAATGAAACATAAGGAAGGAACATGGCTTGCTTTTTGTTACCATGAGCCAGTAGCTCAGGAGGTGTTAGAACACAGGAACTTTTTGGCTTGGGTTTCAGGCCTATCTCTTTTAAATTTATCAGCGCAAGCAGAGCTCTCTTTAAAACTCGGAAAGTGTATACAAATCAAATATAGACCTAAAAAGTCTGGATTTGTGCAGGACGCAAATGTTATACATGTAATCTGTAATTCAGACACTGACTAATTCAGACACAGACATTTTCCCCACTCTCAGCTGAGACTTACAAACAAAACCCCTGCATGAATAACAACATCAAAAGGGAGTAGGAATAATGCAGACCTCAGCACAAGGATTCATCTTCAGCTTTTGCCACAAACACACCTTTTATAGGACCTTCAGAATCTTCTCTCTCTCTCTCTCTCTCTCGCTCTCTCTGTAGGTATAATAGGGTTTCATATACTACCTATCACTGTAAGGAAGTCTTTTCATTCTGTAGAATGTTAAGCATGTGACTCCATTTTATGACTAGAACATTGTACCACAAATATGCTCCTACTATTGAAGCAAATAGGATCCACATTGATGCCACACTGATATTTTTGTAAATGAAAACAAAGCAACAAATCATTCAGACAGTCTGTGAAGTGCAGTGTCTGCCAATTCAGTGATTCTTCCTGCTCCCCAATCTTTGTTTTTCTCCAATCTCATACTTATCCCATCACAAGCTCCCCATGTCCAGAATCCTTCCAATGAAAAGAGCCAAATAGTTATCTTCTCCTTCCCCAACACACTCCTAAGAGCACCACTTCACAACTATCTAGAATGGTTATTACAGATTGGCAAGGGACATTCCTTCGGAGCAGAGCAGGAGGACCCTGCTAGACTGGAAATTTCCATTCCAAACTCCTATATACATCTGGTTTAAAAAAAAGATCATTAAAAATATTATCAAAAGCTCAAAAATTCTGAAACTTTCCGCTCTACTTCTAACCATTCATTTAACAAACATTCTAGAAAATCCCAGCAATCTAATGGTCGTTTAGTGGAAGATAAACAAGTACTTAAACGCACTGTGACTGAATACATTGTAGACAAAAAAATAACCATCTCAAAGCCTCTCACAATTTTAGTTCATCAGTTACAATGGTACCAGGAAGGCATTTAGCTGTAGATAAAGGATAGAAGAAAAAAGCATGGTCTAGTCAGTGGCCCGAGCACAATCAAGTACAAATAAAAAAAATTCCCAAGCTCTGCTAATGACTTTTCATGTGGCCTTTGGAAATTCATTTAATCTCTCTGTATCTCAATTTCCCAGTCTGTAAAATTGGAATCATAATGAACATCAGAGTTAGGTAATTTTATGCAACTCTTGGATAAAAAAAAGGAGTGCTAAGTATTATTATGTAGACAGACTCAAATTCAAAGCTGTAGCATGTTTCTATATTCTTTCATGTGAGCTTCTTTGATGATTTTAATATTTCTATTTCCTATGTTGTTCTCCTCTGCTTTTCTAGCCATTAATTTCAATTGAAGATTTGTCTGGCATTAGGCTCAGCTAATGTTGTGGTGTTATCTGATTACAATATGACCACATAGATCATTGTTGCAACCACTGTTATATATTTGCAGCAAATCTTGTACAAAGTTTGTCAAGTGAGGTGTCTATGAAAAGGTTATGATTTTCTGGTTATGATTATTCTATCTGTATTCATGTATCATTTTGGTATGTGAAGTTATGAGTACTGGCTCTATACTTGGATTTCAAATATTTGCTCCTGGGGGAACACCTAAAAAGTAATTAGCCAGCACATCGTGGAGGCACTATTCAAATTCAGTAGCCCATCTAAAGAACATTAAACTGACAATGGACCATGGGAGATGCCTTTCTACACTTAATGAAATTTCCTGCTGTGACTAGGCAAAATGCATGAACATGTGTCTTGACCATGTGACTCCAAACTCCATCTTGTTGCTATAATTTTCCACAGTAAGAACAATGGAATGTTCTCCACAGGGCAAAAACTATACAAGGCCCTGGAAACACCTCCATTTTGTCTTCAGTCCTGCTTCTTATCTCTGGAGGAACTTTGCTACAAACTGAAGTTCTGAACAAAGGACTGAATGACCCATCCAAGCTGTGGATGTACTCCAGAGACTTGCCTGAAGGCAGCAGTTTATTCCATCATTGCTACAAGCCTGAACCAAGAACTTTGCCATTACTGTATGTAATTTATTCCTTTAACCAATTTTAACTCTCACCTTTCTTTCTTTCTTTCTTTTTATAAATAAACCTTTAGATTTTAGATACTAAAGGATTGACATCAGCGTGATTTGGGGGTAAGATCTAAGTTATATATCAACCTGGGTGTATGGCTGGTCCTTCGGGATCAGAAAAACCTATTATTTGATGAGACTGGTAGTAAAGAATCACTCCTCTCTGAATACAATGTTTTTGGTGGTGATATAAGAACTGGAATGCCTGAGGAAACTGCCTTTATGTTTTCTTGTTAGCCAGTGTGGTGAAACAGGAGTTTACTTTTGTTTCTGATCTGGTATATCTTAAAAAAGAATAACTACCAGTTTTGGGTTGTATTTGCCCTATTTCTCAGCAGTTCGTCCTGAATTTGGCATTCTCAGTTATGACCCACTAAGACATGGTTACAAATGTACAAAAGCAAGCACCCTAAAATTCTGTAGTGGCAGTATTTTACTACCTGCACAGGTCCATTGAAAACTGTAACTAAATTAACCACAAATGTAAAAATGTAATGGATGCTTTGGAATTTAAGTAATGACTCACTCAAGCAACAGAGCAAAATGAAAAGTGCTAAATGAATACAACAGCTAATGGAGATCAGCCTCTTAATATAATGCTGAGACTACTTAGCGTGCTTTATAAGGTCAATTTCTACATGTTTGATAAGGTCAGTCTCTACAGTCTGAATCTGGTAATTAGTGCTTTTTAGCTATTATGTACTCTTTTACATTTTATCAATCTAATGTCAATAGCATGATGCTAAAATAGGATATTCTCCCTCCTTCCACACACCCACCATGCTGCCTCTGAGTGGTTGGACCACTCTGCAAACAAAGTAATTCATTTATCACATTAGCAATTATTCCTGAAATACTAAGTACTTGCCGTAAGAAAACTGTACCTAGAAAGGTTGCTCAGTACAGCTTTCTGAAATCTCATTCAGTGGAAATATCTATTGCCTTATCTAAAATTTTAAATTAAATTTGGAATTAAAGTTTTCAATTAGCTTCTTGCACTTGTTGCTCACCCCCATCTCTGAAATGTGATGATCTGCATGGGGTTAGGGTTTTATAGTGTGATTTGAATTGTGACATACTTTTCAAGGATATAACTAAACTATTGCCCCACTAGAAGATATTTAGAAAGGGATCCAGTGACCCTGTGTACATTCTGTTATAAGTGTAGAACTGGTTGGGAATTTTTTAATAAAGTGCTCTTTTATCAAAAATAGCAATTTACCAAAACAAACCCTTTGCAGAAAAGGTCAGTTATGACAAGTCTCTTTACTCAATGTCTTTTTGTTTGGAAATGTAAGCTAATTTGAATGAAAAAAATGTCAATGGTCACAAATAAGGTCAACACTAATATCAAATAATCACAACAAAAATGTTTTGATTTACCCGAACCTTTTTTTTTTTTTTTGAATTTTTGATTTGTGCAAATTTTCAAGATCGACTTTTTAACCTGATTAAGGGTGGAAAAATGTTTGGAATCTTGAACATGTCTCACTCAGCGCTATGTAAGACTCAATCCTCCATTATTGAAGTCAACAGAAGTTTTACCGTTGATTTAGAGAGAAGGACTAAGGACTAAATCAGTGAAGGGATTGGACTCCCTTGAAGCTAATTAGCTCAGTTAGTCCTGAGTTTCTACTGTACCATTATGTAACTCACTAGGGACCTAATGTAGGCCTATTAAAGTCAGTGGAGAGATTTCACCCTGACTTCACTGGGCTTTGGATCAGAATCAAAATCAGCTTTTAACTGATGATTCTTAAGGAGAAAATCAGGAAAGGGGGAAAATAACAACATAATTCCTCTCATAGTTATAGGTAGTGTCATAAAAATAAAGGGAAGGGTAACCACCTTTCTGAATATAGTGCTATAAAATCCCTCCTGGCCAGAGGCAAAACCCTTTCCCCTGTAAAGGGTTAAGAAGCTAAGATAATCTCTCTGGCACCCGACCAAAATGACCAATGAGGAGACAAGATACTTTCAAAGCTGGAGGGGTGGGGGGGGGAAACAAAGGGTCTGTGCGATGCTTTTGCTGGGAACAGATCAGGAATGCAGCTTCATAACTCCTTAAGTTAGTAAGTAATCTAGCTAGAAACGTGTTAGATTTCCTTTTGTTAAATGGCTGGTAAAATATGCTCTGCTGAATGGAATGTATATTCCTGTTTTTGTGTCTTTTTGTAACTTAAGGTTTTGCCTAGAGGGATTCTCTGTTTTGAATCTGATTACCCTGTAAGATATTTACCATCCTGATTTTACAGAGGTGAATCTCTTACCTTTTCTTTAATTAAAATTTTTCTTTTAAGAACCTGATTGTTTTTTCATTGTTCTTAAGATCTAAGGGTTTGGGTCTGCGTTCACCTGTACAAATTGGTGAGGATTTTTATCAAGCCTTCCCCAGGAAAGGGGGTGTAGGGTTTGGGGGGATATTTTGGAGAAAGACGTCTCCAAGTGGGCTCTTTCCCTGTTCTTTGTTTAAAACGCTTGGTGGTGGCAGCATAGGGTTCAAGGACAAGGCAAAGTTTGTACCTTGGGGAAGTTTTTAACCTAAGCTGGTAAGAATAAGCTTAGGGGGTTTTTCAGGCAGGTCCCCACATCTGTACCCTAGAGTTCAGAGTGGGGAAGAAACCTTGACAGGTAGTATGAGGAATATATCGTTCTTACAGTTCACACTCTATCTCCCATTAATACTAATAAAGATAGTTCTACAGCACAGAGGGGAACACAGAAATATTCATAAATTTTGATCAGGTCTCACTTTTTGTGTGACTACATCAAATGTCTGTATGTTTTTAAGATTGTCATAACAATATATTCTAATATTTTTTTTTATTATTAAAGGGTATTTTATGGGACAGTTCTATAATCTCAGCAATAGCCATTTCCCAATACGCTTTTATAAATGATCCTTACGAGTCAAATGTGGCGACCTCCTGGTAAGTTAAATATTCTAAAAGTTGGAAGACATGATAAATAAAAAATCCTTTATTAAAAATGTGCTTCTCTACTTACAATGATGAATGACTGTCTCTGCCATTCATAAATAATAGAGGCTGTATTTGCTGTTCTCTCTGCCCCCACCTACCATACTTTCTTTCTTTCCTGATGGCGTACTTGCTATTCTAAAGGCAGATAGCCTTTCTGTTTTTTCCCCTGTTATTTTGCATAGCATCACATTTTGGTTTGCACATTGTGCTTGCAAATGCCCTACTTGTGTGTTGACAATGATCATGTGAAGAAAATAGACCCCAGACTATTGAATTACAGTGGTGTAATTCCCACAGGCATTGTGCTTATAGGATATCCTTACTATGGGAAACACTACCAAAAAACTCCTGTGAAATCACAGTATGTTTGTATTAGTTGACATTTATTGCTATGCTGGGTTCAACATTCACACTGTAACCCATATTAAAATGTTAACTGCACATTCCAGCTATTTTAGGACCCAGTTCTGCAATTCTAACTTTGAGTAGTATATACTCATTTACGTAGCACCATTTAACTCAGGCTATGTCTATCCCAGCTGCAATCACACCTCTGAATGCAGTGTACACATACCCTCAGTGTGATCACTCAAGGATATAAGAACTGCTTCCCAGCAGCAGAATCCCACTCTTAAGTTGTATTTGTTACTATATTTTTTTCTTTGTTTGTACTGATATTGCATAAGACACAAATACTATTTCTGCCCAAAGCCCTCAGATGCAGAAGAGCTGGTGCTATTCTGCTGATGGGGAAGAGACAGGGGCTGAGATCTGGGTGATACTGATCATAAGTACTTGCTACACTTTGCAGAACTCTCTTTCTCAAGATTTCCCAACATACTGTTACAGAAAGAGAGAGAGAGGTTGGGTCAGGGGTGTGGTGAGGCAACACATTCCTGGATCCACAGATCTAATGGCTGATGCCTCCCTGTAGAGAAAGAAGTTCAGGAACTTGAAGACCTTGTACAGTACAGAGGCACTGATTTAGATAGTTTTTTTTTTTAAATTATTATTATTAATGATATAGTTAACTGGTGCAAACCCTAAACCTATTACAGATTGACTTAAGCTAAACTGATAAAAGCCACTCTTAAACAAGAATAAGAATGCCTACGCTGGGATTTGCACCAGTTTAAATTCACACCTTAGATATTTATGGCACGACTTTCCTGTGTAGACAAGCCCTTGGATCTACTTGAACTGCTGTGCTGTTGCTCTGCAGCCTTGATTAATAGGGTGGGGGAAGGGGAATTTCCCCGCCCTCCCCCCCCGTGCAATTTCCCCCACTAATTTACATAAGCTGTGCTTATGGGGAAGGCTCTGATCCTTGAAGGTTACAAGCCTGATCCAAAGTCCCTGGAAGGCGATGGGAAGAATCCCATCATTATTGTAATGGCTCTATTTTCTTTCTTTTCTCTGTGCCTCAAACATCTACTGTTCCTCAGTTTGTGACTTCCAAAAGGAAAAGGAAAAATGCATCCTGAAGTCTCTCAGCCAACTAGTTTATTTAAATTTATCCAGTTTAATGCTATTTTTCTTGTGGTTAAAGGCAGCTCATTTATTCACATTTCTTGACAAAACAATTTGCAGCATTCCCACCTTCTCCTTCCCCCTTTTATATTTGAAGTGCTGTATTTCTTGGTGCAGATCAGCCATCTAATAGAACAAGTTAGCTGAATTATCTATACAAACACTACATTTCCTGCTGGTTCTTTTCTCTGCCTCCTCCCCTTCTCTCTTGTTTTTAGCAGCATGGTTCCTTCCATGCTGCTAGACCACCTGTTCAAAAAATAATAATAATGATACCCCTCACTGTTAAAAATATAGCACTTCTCCCAAGATAATAAATTTCCCATTACACCACTTTTGAATTATCTTGCTGCAATTAACATGACCTGATTGATCCCATTGGAAGCATCCAGCCACTATAATGCAACTAGTTAGTCTCCACAGGAACCGTCAGCCAAACCACCTGCCCAAATTCATAGGAGGGTCTAAATTGAATTCCACTAGCACAGGCCCTGGGAAAGGAAATACTTATCAGAATGTCTGCCAGTAGTAGGTAGTGCTTGTAGAAAGTCTATGCCACAGCCCTTCTGCCAAAGAGCCTGCACAATCTCTTAAGGGAAGGGCAGAGGCCTGTGTGCACCCTAAACTGCAATTTTAGGACCCCTGTCTGAAGTGAGGCTCCGTGTAGACACAAGGGTTGCTCATGCAAAGATGAAATTGCAAGATCAGAGCCATAAGCTATCTTCCTAGAAACCGTGAACCCTCATCCTGATGGTCTCATCTCTATACCTCCCAGGCATCATCATTTTGAAGCTGAGAGTTTTTTCCTGTTTGGTGAACATAAAACAGGTACATAAGAATGGCCATACTGGGTCATACCAACGATCCATCTAGCGCATATCCTATCTTCTGAAAGTGGCCATTGCCAAGTGCTTCAGAGGGAAAAAACAGAACAGGGCAATTGTCGGGTGATCCATCTCCTGTCATCCACTCCCGGCTTCTGGCAGTCAGATGCTAGGGACACCTCGAGTATGGGGTTACCTCTCTGACCAGCTTGGCTAAAAGCTATTGATGGACCGATCTGCCATGAACTTATCTAATTCTTTTTTAACCCACTTATACTTCACAACATCCCCTGGCAATGAGTTTCAGAGGTTGACTGTGAATTGTGTGAAGAAGTTCTTCCTTTTGTTTGTTTTAAACCCACTGCCTATTAATTTCACTCATGTTCTGTGAAGTAGTAAATAATACTTCTTTATTAACTTTCTCCACACTATTCATGATTTTATATATCTCTGTCATATCCCCCATCCTTAGTCTTCTCTTTTCCAGGCTGAAAAGTCCCAGTCTTATTAATGTCTCCTCAAGTGGAAGCTGTTCCATTCCCATAATCGTTTGTGTTGCTCTTGTCTGTACCTTTTCCAATGCTAATATATATTTTTTGAGATGGGACAACGAGAACTGTATGCAGTATTCAAGGTATGGGCATACCATGGATTTATATAGTGGCATTATGATATTTACTGTCTTATTATCTATTCCTTTCCTCATGATTCCTAACATTCTGTTAGCTTTTTTGACTGCCGCTGCACATTGAGCAGATTTTTTTCAGAGAACTACCCACAGTGGCTCCAAGATGGCTCTCTTGAGTGGTAACGGGTAATTGTTTGTCAGATTTCTTTGTAACTCTTTTCAGCCAGCTCTAGACTTTATTATCTTGAGTAATTTTGTATCATCTGCAAATTTTGCCACCTCATTGTTTATCCCTTTTTCTGGATCACTTATGAATATGTTGAACAGCACTGGTCTCTGTAGCGAACACCGCTATTAACCTCTCTCCATTATGAAAACTGACCATTTATTCCTACCATTGGTTTTCTGTCTTTTAAATCAGTTACTGTTCCATACGAGGACCCTTCCTCTTATCCCATGACTGCTTACTTTCCTTAAAAGACTTTGGTGTGGGACTTTATCAAAGCTTTCTGAAAGTCCAAGTACACCATAGGCACTGGATCAAGTTTGTCAACATGCTTTGTGTCCCCCACAAAGAATTCTAATGAATTGGCAAGGTATGATTTCCCTTGACAAAAGCTGTGTTGACTCTTCCTCAACAAATTCAGTTAATCTATGTGTCTGATAATTCTGTTCTTTACTATAGTTTCAGCCAATTTGCCTGGTACTGAACTTAGTCTTACTGGCCTATAATTGCCAGGATCAACTCTGGAGCCTTTTTAAAAAATTGGCATCACAGTAGCTATGATCCAGTCAACTGGTACAGAAGCTGATATAAGTAATAGGTTCATAGAATCATAGGAATCATAGAATATCAGGGTTGGAAGGGACCCCAGAAGGTCATCTAGTCCAACCCCCTGCTCGAAGCAGGACCAATTCCCAGTTAAATCATCCCAGCCAGGGCTTTGTCAAGCCTGACCTTAAAAACCTCTAAGGAAGGAGATTCTACCACCTCCCTAGGTAACGCATTCCAGTGTTTCACCACCCTCTTAGTGAAAAAGTTTTTCCTAATATCTAATCTAAACCTCCCCCACTGCAACTTGAGACCATTACTCCTCGTTCTGTCATCTGCTACCATTGAGAACAGTCTAGAGCCATCCTCTTTGGAACCCCCTTTCAGGTAATTGAAAGCAGCTATCAAATCCCCCCTCATTCTTCTCTTCTGCAGACTAAACAATCCCAGCTCCCTCAGCCTCTCCTCATAAGTCATGTGTTCTAGACCCCTAATCATTTTTGTTGCCCTTCGCTGGACTCCCTCCAATTTATCCACATCCTTCTTGTAGTGTGGGGCCCAAAACTGGACACAGTACTCCAGATGAGACCTCACCAATGTCGAATAGAGGGGAACTATCACGTCCCTCGATCTGCTCGCTATGCCCCTACTTATACATCCCAAAATGCCATTGGCCTTCTTGGCAACAAGGGCATACTGCTGACTCGTATCCAGCTTCTCGTCCACTGTCACCCCTAGGTCCTTTTCCGCAGAACTGCTGCCTAGCCATTCGGACCCTAGTCTGTAGCGGTGCATTGGATTCTTCCGTCCTAAGTGCAGGACCCTGCACTTATCCTTATTGAACCTCATCAGATTTCTTTTGGCCCAATCCTCCAATTTGTCTAGGTCCTTCTGTATCCTATCCCTCCCCTCCAGCGTATCTACCACTCCTCCCAGTTTAGTATCATCCGCAAATTTGCTGAGAGTGCAATCTACACCATCCTCCAGATCATTTATGAAGATATTGAACAAAACCAGCCCCAGGACCGACCCCTGGGGCACTCCACTTGACACCGGCTGCCAACTAGACATAGAGCCATTGATCACTACCCGTTCAGCCCGACAATCTAGCCAGCTTTCTACCCACCTTATAGTGCATTCATCCAGCCCATACTTCCTTAACTTGCTGACAAGAATACTGTTGGAGACCGTTTCAAAAGCTTTGCTAAAGTCAAGAAACAATACATCCACTGCTTTCCCTTCATCCACAGAACCAGTAATCTCATCATAAAAGGCGATTAGATTAGTCAGGCATGACCTTCCCTTGGTGAATCCATGCTGGCTGTTCCTGATCACTTTCCTCTCATGCAAGTGCTTCAGGATTGATTCTTTGAGGACCTGCTCCATGATTTTTCCAGGGACTGAAGTGAGGCTGACTGGCCTGTAGTTCCCAGGATCCTCCTTCTTCCCTTTTTTAAAGATTGGCACTACATTAGGCTTTTTCCAGTCATCCGGGACTTCCCCGGTTCGCCACGAGTTTTCAAAGATAATGGCCAATGGCTCTGCAATCACAGCCGCCAATTCCTTCAGCACTCTCGGATGCAACTCGTCCGGCCCCATGGACTTGTGCACGTCAAGCTTTTCTAAATAGTCCCTAACCACCTCTATCTCCACAGAGGGCTGGCCATCTCTTCCCCATTTTGTGATGCCCAGCGCAGCAGTCTGGGAGCTGACCTTGTTAGTGAAGACAGAGGCAAAAAAGCATTGAGTACATTAGCTTTTTCCACATCCTCTGTCACTAGGTTGCCTCCCTCATTCAGTAAGGGGCCTACACTTTCCTTGGCTTTCTTCTTGTTGCCAACATACCTGAAGAAACCCTTCTTGTTACTCTTGACATCTCTTGCTAGCTGCAGCTCCAAGTGCGATTTGGCCCTCCTGATATCATTCCTACATGCCCGAGCAATATTTTTATACTCTTCCCTGATCATATGTCCAACCTTCCACTTCTTGTAAGCTTCTTTTTTATGTTTAAGATCCGCTAGGATTTCGCCATTAAGCCAAGCTGGTCGCCTGCCATATTTACTATTCTTTCGACTCATCGGGATGGTTTGTCCCTGTAACCTCAACAGGGATTCCTTGAAATACAGCCAGCTCTCCTGGACTCCTTTCCCCTTCATGTTAGTCCCCCAGGGGATCCTGGCCATCCGTTCCCTGAGGGAGTCGAAGTCTGCTTTCCTGAAGTCCAGGGTCCGTATCCTGCTGCTTACCTTTCTTCCCTGCGTCAGGATCCTGAACTCAACCAACTCATGGTCACTGCCTCCCAGATTCCCATCCACTTTTGCTTCCCCCACTAATTCTACCCGGTTTGTGAGCAGCAGGTCAAGAAAAGCGCCCCCCCTAGTTGGCTCCTCTAGCACTTGCGCCAGGAGATTGTCCCCTACGCTTTCCATGGTTACATACCATGGTTAAAAGAAAAGGAGTACTTGTGGCACCTTACAGACTAGCCAATTTATTTGAGCATAAGCTTTCGTGAGCTACAGCTCACTTCATCGGATGCATACTGTGTAAACTGCAGAAGACATTATATACACAGAGACCATGAAACAATACCTCCTCCCACCCCACTCTCCTGCTGGTAATAGCTTATCTAAAGTGATCACTCTCCTTACAATGTGTATGAAAATCAAGGTGGGCCATTTCCAGCACAAATCCAGGTTTTCTCACCCCCCCTCCCCTAAAACATACACACACAAACTCACTCGGGGGGGGGGGGGGGAGAAAACCTGGATTTGTGCTGGAAATGGCCCACCTTGATTTTCATACACATTGTAAGGAGAGTGATCACTTTAGATAAGCTATTACCAGCAGGAGAGTGAGTTTGTGTGTGTGTGTTTTGGGGTGTGTGTGTGAGAAAACCTGGATTTGTGCTGGAAATGGCCCATCTTGATTTTCATACACATTGTATGGAGAGTGGTCACTTTCGATAAGCTATTACCAGCAGGAGAGTGAGTTTGTGTGTGTGGTTTTTGGAAAAAGGGGGTGGGGGGGTGAGAAAACCTGGATTTGTGCTAGAAATGGCCCACCTTGATTATCATACACATTGTAAAGAGAGTGGTCACTTTGGATGGGCTATTACCATCAGGAGAGTGAGTTGGGGGGGGGGAGGCGGAGGGTGAGAAAACCTGGATTTGTGCTGGAAATGGCCCAACTTGATTATCATACACATTGTAAGGAGAGTGATCACTTTAGATAAGCTATTACCAGCAGGAGAGTGGGGTGGGAGGAGGTATTGTTTCATGGTCTCTGTGTATATAGTGTCTTCTGCAGTTTCCACAGTATGCATCCGATGAAGTGAGCTGTAGCTCACGAAAGCTTATGCTCAAATAAATTGGTTAGTCTCTAAGGTGCCACAAGTACTCCTTTTCTTTTTGCGAATACAGACTAACATGGCTGTTACTCTGAAACATACCATGGTTAGTAGTTCTGTAATTTCACATTTGAGTTCCTTCAGAACTCTTGGGTGAATATGATCTCGTCCTGATGACTTATTGCTGTTTAATGCATCAATTTGTTCCAAAACCTCCTCTATCAACACCTCAGTCTGGGACAGTTCCCCAGATTTGTCACCTCATAAGAATGCCTCAGGTGTAGGAATGTCCCTCACATCCTCTGCAGTGAAGACAGATGCAAAGAATTAACTTAGCTTCTCTGGAATAGCCATATCTTTCTTAAGTGTCCTTTTAGTTCCTTGACCATACAGTGGCCCCACTGGTTGTATAGCAGGCTTTCTGCTTCTGTACTTAAAAAAAATTGCTATTACTTGTTGAGTCTTTTGCTAGTTGCTCTTCAAATTATTTTTTTGGCCTGACTAATTATACCTTTAACTTGACTTGCCAGAGTTTATGCTCCTTTCTACTGTCCTTGGTAGGATTTGACTTCCATTTTTAAAGGATCCTTTTTGCCTCTAACCGTTTCTTTTAGTTCGTTGTTTGGGCATGATGGCATATTTTCGGTCTTCTTACTATATATATATTTTTTTAAATTTGGAGTATACATTTAATTTGAGTCTCTATTATGGTGTTTTTTAAAAAGTTTCCATGCACCTTGCAGGCATTTCCTTTCTGTGACTGTACCTTTTAATTTCCATTTAATAGCTTCTCATTTTTGTATAGTTCCCCTTTCAGAAGTTAAATGCGGCTATGGTGATCTTTTTTGGTGTTTTCTCCCACAGGGATGTTAAATTTAATTATAACACGGTCACTATTACAGCACGGTTCAACTATATTCAACTCTTGGACCAGATCACATGCTTCGCTGAAGACTAAATCAAGAATTGCCTCTCCCCTTGTGGGTTCCAGGACTAGCTGCTCCAAGAAGCAGTCATTTATGGTATCTAGAAATTTTATCTCTGAATACCATGCTGAGGTGACATGTATCCAGTCAATATTGGGATAGTTGAAATCCTTTGTTATTATTGAGGCTTTTTATTTTTAGAGTCTCTCTAATCTCATGATTAGATTCTCTAATTATCCTCTCGAATCTCATGGATTCACAATCACCATCGCTATTCTGGTCAGGGGGTTGGTAGTATATTTCTACTTCTATATTCTTATTATTCAAGCATGGAATGTCTCTCCATAGAGTTTCTATGCTACAGTTTGATTAATTTAAGATTTTTACTGTATTTGATCCTGTGCTTTCTTCCTCATATAATACCACTCCCCCATGAGCATGACCTACTCTGTCATTCCTTTATATTTTGTACTCTGGTATTACCATGTCCCATAGATTATCATTGTTTCACCAAGTTTCTGTGATACTTATCAATATCCTCATTTAATACCAGGCACTATTGTATTAGCTGTCTTCTATGATGTGATATAATTGAATGTAACTCTTTTTCATTTGACTGTTTTGAGTTCCTACCTGTACTTGATCAACTTCTATCCTCTCCTCTTTACTAGGACATAGAGAATCCCCATTCATAGATCCTGCCCTATGGGAAATATTTGACTGAATCATGCACTCCTCCACTCCTGTCAGCTTTCTCCCAGCCCTTAGTTTAAAAACTCATTCAGAACCTTTTTAATTTTACATGCCAGAAATCTGGTTCCATTTTGGTTTAAGTGCAGCCTATGCTTCCTGTATAAATTCATACTTTTCCAAAAGGTTCCCCAGTTCCTAATAAACCTGAACCCACCTCCCTACACCATTATCTCATCCACGTATTGAGATCCTGAAGTTCCTCCTGTCTAACTGGCCCTGCACATGGAACTGGAACCATTTCACAGAATAATACCATGCAGGTCCTGAACGTCAATCTCTTACCTAGCAGCCCTAAATTTGGCCTCCAGACCACTCTCCTACTTTTCCCTATGGTGCATTGGCACATGCATGTACCATAACCACTGGCTCCTCCCCAGCTCTGCACATAAGCCTGTCTAGATGTCTTGAGAGAACCACAACCTTATCACTCAGCAGGCAATTAACTCATGCAGTTCTCCGAGTCATTACAAACCTAGCTATATAGATGTCTAATGATCAATCCTCCATTACTATTACCTGTCTCATCCTAATAACTAGGATTCCCTGACCTGAAGAGGTATCCTCAGTGTGATAGGATCCCATGACATCATCTGAAAGAGACAATTTTAATGAGAAGCTCCAAGAGACAGTGTTCCCCTTCCTTTGTGATAAATCTTGTGTATGGGATTGCAAAGAGAAATAGTGAGGGTCCAGAGAATGTGTTTTCGTTGTTCCATATAAAAAAAGACTTCAATGAAGGTGGCAATTTTCTTGACAAACATTATTATGAATAGAATTATGAATCTTGCTGGAAATGTTTACAATTTCTTCCCCCAAAATATTCTGAGTATATTGAGAGTAAAACTAAGTGTCAGTTTTATAGACCAGAAGGGACTAGAACTTTCTGACCTCCTATATGACACAGGCCATAGAATTCACCCCATTACTCATGCATTGAGCCCAATAACTTGTGTTTTTGGCTAAAGCATATCTTCCAGAAAGGTGTCCACTCTGGATTCAAACACATAAAAATGGAACATTTACCACTTCCCTTGGTAGTTTGTTCCAATAATTAATCACCCATAATGTTTAAAAAAAAATAACTTCCAGCCATAGCTTCTTGTTGGAATCTAAAACCAGACAATTACAAATTAGAAAGTTAAAAGAATAATGAGAAAACAAAATAAAGCAAAACAAAACAAAAAAGATGGTAAATAATCCCCTGATACTTGAGGCAATCTAATCCACTCCAAAGGTGCTGTTCAGGAGTACTATGAACCCTAAGGATAAGCCATTTCTAGCAGAGATGATTTAGCAGCATCCAGAGGAGATAACTCTATCAGATGCAGAATAATTAGCCCAAATATTCCTTCAAATTCGTGTAGGAATTTTAACAAGGGAAGCCCAAGTGTTCCCTGACAAGGAATATACAAAGCAATCTTTACATAATGGCAACATGTTGCTATTAAATATTTATACTATAGTAGCTCCCAGAGGCCCCAGGTTACTGAGCCTTGCACAAACACAGGTGAAGACATGCTTTCTGCCCCACAAGGGCTTATAGTATAAGAAATTTAAGCATTTAGTCCAATGGTTTTCAAACTTTTTTTCTGATGTCCCAGTTGAAGAAAATTGTTGTTGTCCACGACCCAACGGGGATGAGGGGTTTGAGGTGTGGGAGGGGCTCAGCGCTGGGGCAGAGGATTAGAGTGTGTGAGGGGGTCAGGACTCTGGGATGGGTGTAAAGGCTCTGGGATGGGGCCAGGGATGAGGTGGAGGAAGGGGCTCTGGGATTGGGGTGGGCTCATGGCTGGGGCAGAGGATTGGGGCTTGGGGTTGGGGCGTGGGCTTACCTCAGACGGCTCTTGGTCAGCAGCACAGCAGGGGTGCTAAGGCAGGCTTCCTGCCTGTTCTGGCACCAGGGACTGCTCTGCACCCAGGAAGCAGCCAGCAGTAGGTCTGGCTCCTAGGTGGAAGTGTGCAAGCGGCTCCGCATGGCTCTCGCCCACGGGCACTGCTCCCCCTCCCCCAGCTCCCATTGGCTGGTTCCTGGCCAATGGGAGTGTAGAGCCGGTGCTCGGGGTTGGGGGAGCATGCGGAACCCTGTGCCCTCCCCCCGCCTAGGAGCTGGACCTGCTGCTGGCCGCTTCTGGGGCGCAGCGTCATGTCAGAACAGGTAGGAATTAGCCTGCCTTAGCCAGGCACCACCACTGATGGGACTTTTAATGGCCCAGTCGGTGGTGCTAACCAGAGCCGCCACAACCCAGTGCCTTACATTCCGCGACCCAGTACTGGGTCGTGACCTGCAGTTTGAAAACCACTGATTTAGTGTAACTCATACATGTATGAACATATCCATAATTTCTTTGCTCTACCTACTGAAAATGTTTAGAGTTCCAGATTGTCCCGAGTGGGTCCAGTGGCTACAATTCTGGGTCCTAACTGGGCACAGTAGCAACCAAAGAGTGAGTCACTGTAGATCAGTGATATAGCACCTATGCAATAGTCATATCCCATCTTGTGCCCAGAGATGGAGTTGTGACTCTGTCTATCCAGGAACCAGTTTACATCATGAGAAGAGATCTGCAATGAAGCCATGGGGTTGCCTCCCATGAGCAGCAACGTATGTGCGACAGCTACATATGGAAAAATGAACAGAACAGTTTCCCAACAAAAGTTTGCAGCAAAATAAGTTTGAAGGTTACATCTAAAAACGCCAAACAGGACGTTTTTTCAAACATTAGTTCGCAAACTATGAAGTGTGCCCCAGGTTTAATGTCTTTGAACAGTTCTCTTCCTCCTCATCCAGGGGGAAACACCATCTGGTGCTTGCACAGATACCGGGGGGTGGGGCAGAGGGGCAGTTCCTAACAGGTGGTGTTGGGCTAACAGTTCCTAGCAGGTGGTGGTGTATCTCTGGATTCACCATTACTCCAGCAGGCTCAGTACTGTCATCCTGGCCAGTCTGACGGGTGTTGAGGCATGGAATTGCTGGTGTAGTAGCACTCTGTGCCGCAGCTGGAGGAGGAGGAGCCGATGTGCTGCAGCTGGGGCCTCAGCAGCAGGTGGATGCTGAACTCTGTCCAAGGCCCGTCCTATTAAATGTTCCATGAGCATATTCTCTCACACCCTGTGCTCCCTCTCTTCCTCTAGGAAGCACTCTATCAACCTTTCCTCCTGCTGCAGAGGCCACTATATCTCTCACACAGAGAGACACAGAGCAATGCATGAAATATTAGCCAGGGAAGAAAAAAAAAATCTGGACATAATTTCAAATTCCATTGGTTTTAGGAGTGCAAATTTTACACTACAGCAAAGTGAATGAGCTGAGGGTAGGGCAGTTGGTTTAACTTAGAACCCTAGGGGTCTGGTCCCTACTGAAGAACTAGTCCCTCTTCAGGGTCTCATCAATGGCTTTTGCAATCTGGTCCTCCAGGTACAAGCGTGCAATCAATTCCTGGCCCTTTGTGGGATCTTTCTGGCTCCTAGTTCTATCATCCTCATCACGATCCCATCAGACAATGAGCTCAGCAGGGTTCAGCAGCACATAGTGAAACACAGTAGGCTCAGGGCTGGGGACCTGGACATTGCACTATGCAGTTCCCTGTAGATACACATTCCCAGACTGTTCATTTGAGATCTGGACCTTCCTTTACTGCTACTTCAAATGCTTCGTTTTTTTTTTTTTCTCCAGCATTGCACAGCAGTATGATGAATGCCCAACTCTGCCAGCCTTCTGGAAATTTGAAGGTATAGGTGGATGTTCTTGTTACCCCACACGAAATCATGCTGACCACTGGGCTGAACCCAGATACTATTAAAATTCATGTCCTCGTCAGGTCAACCAGCTGCTCTCTGTCCTGTTGCGCTTTTCACCTGTACTAGTGAACTTTTCACACTACAGCAGAACTCTAGTGGGATTTGGAGAGAGCAGCATGCTACTTCACTACTTACAGGGGGAATGGGAACTTTACAGATTATGGTCAGGAAAATATGGGTACAACACATTGTGGGAATAGGAGTGGATGACTATTAAAACCTGAGACCCACATCCACAGTGATAAGAGCAAGAGCTCACCTTAGCCTTCACTCACATCTGTCAGGGGAGCTGGTTAGTGTGGTGTCTACTCACCCCAAGCCAAATGCTTCAAGGATTTCACTGTGGACAACAGGGGGCTTTGGGCACAACAACTGCATGCCTAGACACAGGTATGGTCTTCAGTGTAGGCCAGGGCCAGCTCCGGGCACCAGCTTTCAAAGCGGGTGCTTGGGGCGGCATTCAGAATGGGGTGGCAGTCCGTGTCCGGCGGGGGCAATTTGGCGGCAACCCCGCAGCTCTTCTGGGCTCGGCAGCAATTCGGCGGCGACTGCTTGGGGCGGCAAAATTGGTAGAGCTGCCCCTGGTGTAGGCATACACGTTGTGAAGCTAGACCAACAAAAATGCCCGCAAGCAAAGTGGTTGGGTTCAAATTTTGTTCAACCCAAAATGGAGATTTTAAATTCACCAAAAATTCAAAAAACTAATTCAGTTTGAGTCAAAGTAAAATTTGTGTTTGATTTTTTGGAACTGCTACTTATCATGTGACTAGGGTGTAAGCAGTCCTTCCCAATGATCAGAGAAGGAATCAGTAGCCAGGAATCAAGTTCAAGGTGAGAGCTAGAGTCATAAATCAGAGCCAAAGGTCAGAACAAAGTGACCTGGAATAAAGCAAGGCAGGGGCTACAGCAGCCATAGATAAATATCTTCAGCAGCCACTTAAGTGGTGCTGCTGCTGGGTTTAAGAGCCAGTCTGCTGACTCTTTCCACCAATCAGGCAGTGCAACCAATCAGACAACCTATTACAGGCCAGCTGTGCTTATTAAGTTGCTGGGAGACTGGTTCCCCTGCAGGCCCTGCTTCCTGGAAAAAAATTTGAAGGAGAAGGTAGTTAAGGACATTGAAGTCAATCGTGAATGGGACAAAATACAACGTGGTTTTACAAAAGCTAGATCGTGCCAAACCAACCTGATCTCCTTCTTTGAGAAAGTAACAGATATTTTAGACAAAGGAAACACAGTGGATCTAATTTACCTAGATTTCAGTAAGGCATTTGATACCATGCCACATGGGGAATTATTAGTTAAATTGGATAAGATGGGGATCAATAGGAAAATTGAAAGGTGGATAAGGAATTGGTTAAAGGGGAGACTACAACGGGTCCTACTGAAAGGTGAACTGTCAGGCTGGAGGGAGGTTACCAGTGGAGTTCCTCAAGGATCGGTTTTGGGACCAATTGTATTTAATCTTTTTATTACTGACCTCAGCACAAAAAGTGGGAGTGTGCTAATAAAGTCTGCAGATGATACAAAGCTGTGAGATATTGCTAATTTAGAGAAGGACAGGGATATCCTACAGGAGGATCTGGATGACCTTTTAAACTGGAGTAATAGTAATAGGATGAAATTTAATAGTGAGAAGTGTAAGGTCATGCATTTAGGAATTAATAACAAGATTTTAGTTGTAAGCTGGTGACGCATCAATTAGAAGTAATGGAGGAGGAGAAGGACCTTGGAGTATTGGTTGATCACAGGATGACTATGAGCCGCCAATGTGATATGGCCGTGAAAAAAGCTAATGTGGTCTTGGGATGCATCAGGAGAGCTATTTCCAGTAGGGATAAAGAGGTTTTAGTACCATTATACAAGGCACTGGTGAGACCTCACCTGGAATACTGTGTTCAGTTCTGGTCTCCCATGTTTAAGAAAGATGAATTCAAACTGGAACAGTTACAGGGAAGGGCTACTAGGATGATCCGAGGAATGGAAAACTTGTCTTATGAAAGGAGACTCAAGGAGCTTGGCTTGTTTAGCCTAACTAAAAGAAGGTTGAGGGGAGATTTGATTGCTCCCTATAAATATATCAGAGGGATAAATACTGGAGAGGGAGAGGAATTATTTAAGATCAGTACCAGTGTGGACACAAGAACAAATGGATATAAACTGGCCACCAGGAAGTTTAGACTTGAAATTAGACCAAGGTTTCTAACCATCAGAGTAGTGACGTTTTGGAATAGCCTTCCAAGGGAAGCAGTGGGGGCAAAAGATCTATCTGGCTTTAAGATTAAACTTGATAAGTTTATGGAGGAGATGGTATGATGAGATAACCTGGTTTTGGTAATTAAATATTCATGGTAAATAGGCCCAATGGCCTGTGATGGGATATTAGATGGGGTGGGATCTGAGTTACCCAGGAAAGAATTTTCTATAGTATCTGGCTAGTGAATCTTGCCCATAGGCTCAGGGTTTAGCTGATCGCCACATTTGGGGTTAGGAAGGAATTTTCCTCCAGGGCAGATTGGAAGAGGCCCTGGAGGTTTTTCGCCTTCCTCTGTAGCATGGGGCACGGGTCACTTGCTGGAGGATTCTCCGCTCCTTGAAGTCTTTAAACCACGATTTGAAGATTTCAGTAGCTCAGACGTAGGTGAGAGGTTTTTCACAGGAGTGGTGGGTGAGATTCTGTGGCCTGTGTTGTGCAGGAGGTCAGACTAGATGATCATAATGGTCCCTTCTGACCTAAATATCTATGAATCTGACATCAGTGAACCAAAAAATCTGTTAGCAACCCAGCTGTAATCATAGCACATCTATTTGGATGTCTCTGGCTATGTGTATAGAGTAAGGATATGGTTAATGGTTATTTGCTGGATGCTTGAATGTAGTATTAATCAGTTTTCACTAGATCTAACTGTGTTTTACCCATCCCATGGATAAACATAGTATTTTTGTATAATTATCCAGGCTTTTGCCTCACATGAGAATTAATTTTTAAGTATTTCCATTAGAGGCCCCAATCAAGAGTACGGCCCACTATGATGGATTCCATACATATACATAGTAAGAGACAATTGTTCCCCTGAAGAGCTTACAATCAAAATAAAGTCCCAATTTACAGATGAGGAATTGAGAAAGAGTGATTGAATAGCTTGCCCAAAGTCATAAAGAAGTTGGGAAAAGGTCCAGGAATTGAATCCAGATTGCCTCAGTCATAGGTCAATGCTTTAACCATAATGCCATGTTTCCTCTCCGCTAATAGTGCTATTTGATTAATCATATAAAATTATACTTATTCCAAGCTTTGTCTCGTCTTATACAGTAATAATATCATATTTTAAAAAAACATTATTCAGTCTTGTGTACTGCTATAAATTCTGGTGCACAAAAACAAATATCCAGGAGCTTAAAAATAATAATTTTGGGTGTGAAAAATCCAGATTCATCTCAAAGATTCCTTTGTCCTTAAACTTCTCATTTAACCTATTCTTCTGTTACATATTTCATTCACACAGGAAATTAATGAGAAAAATTCCACCCTCATTTACACCTTTGCAACCTCACAGAAGTAAATGGGTACCCAAGAGTCAAACTGAGGGCAGAATTGGGACCAATAGTTTATTTTTGTTTGCTTGTTTTTACACTCCTCTTACTTCTAAGCAACAAGAATCTACTGTATTTGTTTATAATCAAGCAGTGAGACATAACAGGCAGTGATGTTCATGAATGTTACTTCATGCCTAGGATAACTGTATAAACCATGAGGCTGAAGGGCAAGTGACTTCTCCAGAAATGCTCTCATACCCTTGAAAAAATATCTCAAATATATTTACTGGGCATTGACATGGATGTGACATTGCAGATAGTCAAAGAAACCATTTGCTTTCTATCTAGGCTTTTAGAGACATGTCACAGATGACATTAATAAGCATTTATTTGATTAGAAACTATCAATGCTGGCCTTACAAAGATATACTTTTTGACAAGATATGAACTCATCTTCAATGTTCACAGAGCAGATGCTAAAAGTCAGCACCTTGCACCTTTAAAACAGATTTGAAGTATCTGGAGAGATGCATGCAACAATGACCCATCCAAAGAATAAATTCTATAATATTTACAGAGAAGAATGTGCTCTGCATAGAAAGGTCAGTTCCTCTAATGTTGTGTGAAAAGTTATGCACCTAAAGCAATTTCTGAAACCTTTGCCTTTTTGTTCATTTCATTAAAAGGCAAAAGATGAGATTCTTTTTTTGCTCTAAACAGTTTTGAAAATGTTGGCAGGTTTTGTTTTTTGCCTATGATACAGTCTTTCTACTTTGGTAACAAATGGATCCTTAGGAGACATCATCTTGAGAGGGACATGGGGTATGAAAGGTCACATGCTATTTGCTGTTACATGTTTCTGTGAGCTGAATCAATACCCACATAATCAGCAGCTCCCACACCAATAATGGGGAGAAGTTGGAGACTGAAACGGGCTTGTATGGGCATGGAGAAAGCTTTAGAAAGAAAAACTGCAAACAATTCTGTGGAAAAAATGACGTGTTGTAGGTAGGTTTTTGGGATGTTTTAAGATTCCCTTTCACTTTGAAATTGAAAACATAATATTTAAGTACAGCAAAAAGCCATCTGGGTTTACATGGCAGATCTGTTTGATTGGTCATAGTCCTACTGTCCTGCTTTTTCAGAAACAGTTTTCTGTTTCAATCATATACTCTATCAACTTATTAGATATTTCTCCCAGAATTATCTATTTACTCCATATTTCCCATCTTTTTAGAGTATACCCCTGACATGAATTTGTTAGATTTTTTGTTTTGTTTTGTTTTACCTTTTACTGGTATGAAAACCTTTTCTCAATTAGTGTTATCAACTCATGTCATGATTCTGAAAGCTCCCATTATGTTCACTTAAAGTCTCCTCCTTTCAAATGAGGATTATTGAAAGCTCCTCAAATTTCCTTCATAAAATAAATTCTTGGGAATTGATATCACCATTGCTGTACTCTGTACAAGACAATAATATTCTGAGTACGAAAGTGAGTAATTGTTCTCATGCTGTTCCAGAAGGAGACTGCCAAATACGGCTTTGTCACTCTCCTTCTACTAATATAACCTACCATCCCACTGGCCTTTTTAATGGATCCTGTTCACTCAGCAGACAGTTCCAATGATTTTTTCAGAATAAACACTTTCCCTGATTAGTGTCCTGGATGCTTCCTGCAATTATCAACTATTCCTGAATTTGGTTCTCAGAAACACAGAAGATGGTGGATTCTGATGGTTTCCCATGTTGGGAGACTATGGTACCAAATGAGGTCTTGGAGATATGGAGCCTGTTGAAAACAGTATGTAGTTTTATTTACAATTCCTGACCAGGAATGACCAATCAATGAAACAATCATAGAAACCATAAATGCACAAACATTGTAACAAAACAAAAATATATAACTTATTTACTCTATGATTCAGACCCATTTCTGACACAGTAGTTTTATAAATGAGCTATTATATGAGAGAGTCCCATTCCTTAGCAATGCAAGACGGAAAATATAATAAAGAATATATAATAATATTATATGAAACTTGATCTTAGAGTGTCATGATCTAGCAACAAGGGCAATGGTTGCAATTTAATGTATTTTCAGATTATTTCCTCTGAGCTTAGGATCAGATGGAGAAACTTCCTCATGGCTTCTTCTCCAGACCTCCTTTCCTTCCTACTGATAGCTGGTTACATACAAACCACAACATGACTTTATTCAGCCTCATATCCTTCCTCGGGCAGTAGCCTATATCCAGGGCCGGCTCTACCACTTTTGCCTCCCCAAGCAGTCGCTGCCGAATTGCCACCACTGCTAAAGTGGCGGAGCTGCCGCCGAATTGCCACCGCACCTGGACGGAAGAGCGGCAGAGCTGCCCTGCCCAGAAGAGCGTCGGAGCTACCATGCCCTGGGCACGGATGGCCTCCCCATTCTCAATGCCACCTCAAGCACCTGCTTGGAAAGCTGGTGCCTGGAGCCGGCCCTGCCTATGTCCGATGCTTTAAAAGAAGCGATAACTGCACCATCTTTTGTATTTGATTATTAGCACCATGCGGGTGCGTGAAAGAGGAGTGAGGCTCTGGAATTTACACTTGTAGTAAAGTGGCTATTAAGGGGTTAACTGGATGGCAGAGTATGATGGCTGGAGCTGTATTTCAACCTTTGAACTTAGTTCCTGTTTATTTCTGGGTTTGTACACCATTTGGCGTATGTATCCCACCAATAAAGTAACATATTTATTAGGTTGTAGTAACTGTAAGGAGATAGTCTGTTGTTGTGTCCCTATACAAAAATTGTCGTTTGCAGTCTAAGGATAAACACGGAAAGAGGACAATACCATTTGTTAAATTTAAATCAAGGGCCACATCCTCCTCCTTTGGAACTCAATGGCAAAACTTCCTTACAGCTGCTTTTTAAGTGGTTTGTTAAACTGAATTGGCAGCCCTCAGGTTTATCTCCACTGGCATGGTGCTGTATTACGTGATGGAAGATGTAGAGTGGAATTTTCAAAAGTTCTCAGTGTTGACTTTACTCTGTGGGAGCAGAGTGCGGCCAGTGATGACCACTTGTGAAAATCCCACCCTAGCATTTTCTAAGGGCCTGCACCGTTTAGAATTTTGAACTTCAAAACCAACACTTAGAGTTGAACCTGGAAACAAGTGGGAAGACATTTGTATCTACAGTGTGCGTGTGTACGTGATCCCCTCCCTGGAGCACCAGTAGCGACCTGAGCTTTTCCAGTGGACTTCGGAAGTAGTTTCACCAATAAGGGGGAATATTTCAGCACCTTCCTCATAATATGAGCAAATTTTGGTTTAACTTTACTTAAAAGAGTTAGTGTTAATTGTGGGAAGAAGAAAGACAATCTTTTGCCACTGTTGAAAAAGGGGGAAAGAAGTCTCTTCCGGTTTAACTATTATTAAAAAAATTTATAAAGATCAAGAGGCAGGATTTTTTTACTATGGTTTAGCCTCCGGTTTGTTTAGTGAAGTCTACTATTTGCCTCCCTCTTCTCTGCTCCACAGTTTAACACCGAGGAATAAGATATGTAGATCTAGCTCACTTGATAATTATATTTGTTTCATCTGTGTACACTTGAAAGCGGCTTTAAGATAATAATACATCTTATTTAGAATTTTTCATCCATAGACCTCCAAGTGCTTTATAAAAGAGGTCAATATCATTTTCCCAAAGTTACAGATGGGGAAACTGAGGCACAGGGAGGTTAAAGTGACTTGCCCAATGTTACCCACCTTGTCAGTGGTAGACCAAAGAGTGGAGCTGAGGTATCATGAGTCCTAATCCACTATCCCATCCACTAGGCCACACTGGAGGGATTTTGCTGTAGAATTTAATTTGACTACATTAATGTGTATTGTAAGTCAGACTGGCTGGAAAACAAGAATTCAGTTTTGCACAAAATTCAGTGGTCTCAGAATTTCTTTTCTTTCCACAGCAGGATGAAACACCTTTTTGAATTAAAATAAAGGAAAGAAAGGGACCCAACCCACAATAATCTGTTGGTCAGTGATTGGGGCATTCAACTGGGATATGGGACATGAAGGTTAAAGTCCATGCTATACCTGATGTGGAGCACTGGACCACAGAGTCAGGCTCTTTCAATCTCTCCTGTTGGAGCTGATCCACCTTGTACAATTAAATATTCACTGAATCAGAGAGAGACTGATAGTATAATAGAGTGAAACCTGGGTTTCTCACCTCCCAGGCAATTGCTCTAACTACTGGACTATTGGGTCTTCTGTCGCTGTGCTCTCTTCCTCTCTCTGGTTTATACCAGAAATTCCATCTGGACCTGAGAAGCCTATCTGGGTGAAATATTCATTGAAACCAATATATTTTCAATAAAGGTTTTAATCAAAAAATTATCAACTTACCCTAACTTTAACCATTGTAAACTTTATGATGTCATCTACATGTTAAAAAAGAAAACAAAAAAACAAAACAGAAGAGAATTACATTATATTTTTATTATCTGGGGTCATGCAACCTTCATTTTGCAGTCCACAATGTTGATGAATTACAGTTTTGTACTACATTGACAAAGGAGAGTAGATTTTGTCATAAATTCATTTCTACCGTTCAAGCTAAAAAGCATAGATTTACACTGTCACAAGGTTTTAATATTTTTTTTATTTTAAACTGCTCTTTTAGAATCAATATTCTTGGCCTGTGTCATAAATATAAAGGGAAGGGTAAACCCCTTTGAAATCCCTCCTGGCCAGGGGAAAGCTCCTCTCACCTGTAAAGGGTTAAGAAGCTAAAGGTAACCTCGCTGGCACCTGACCAAAATGACCAATGAGGAGACAAGATACTTTCAAAAGCTGGGAGGAGGGAGAGAAACAAAGGGGTCTGTGTCTGTCTGTAGTCGTCTTGGCCAGGGACAGAACAGGAATGGAGTCTTAGAACTTTTAGTAAGTAATCTAGCTAGGTATGTGTTAGATTATGATTCCTTTAAATGGCTGAGAAAAGCATTGTGCTGAATAGAATAACTATTTCTGTCTGTGCATCTTTTTTGTAACTTAAGGTTTTGCCTAGAGGGGTTCTCTATGTTTTTGAATCTAATTACCCTGTAAGATATCTACCATCCTGATTTTACAGGGGGGATTTCTTTATTTCTATTTACTTCTATTTTTTATTAAAAGTCTTCTTGTAAGAAAACTGAATGCTTTTTCATTGTTCTCAGATCCAAGGGTTTGGGTCTGTGGTCACCTATGCAAATTGGTGAGGCTTTTTATCCAACATTTCCCAGGAAAGGGGGGGTGCAAGTGTTGGGAGGATTGTTCATTGTTCTTAAGATCCAAGGGTCTGGGTCTGTAGTCACCTAGGCAAATTGGTGAGGCTTTTTACCAAACCTTGTCCAGGAAGTGGGGTGCAAGGTTTTGGGAAGTATTTTGGGGGGAAAGACGCGTCCAAACAGCTCTTCCCCAGTAACCAGTATTAGTTTGGTGGTGGTAGCGGCCATTCCAAGGATAACGGGTGTAATATTTTGTACCTTGGGGAAGTTTTGACCTAAGCTGGTAAAGATAAGCTTAGGGGTTTTTTTCATGCAGGTCCCCACATCTGTACCCTAGAGTTCAGAGTGGGGGAGGAACCTTGACAGCCTGCGAAGTAGCACATTGTCAATGATTATTGCAACCCTAACACAGTGTACATCTGTAGCCCAACCAAATAATAAAACCATAAACTTTCCACACTAATGTTTATTAATAATATCTCACTTATGCTATATATTAATTATCACTGGTTCTTTCCAGAAGTTTCTCTTACAAATGTTTCTTTTTAATTGTGGGATTGATGTGATGTGTGAGTGAGATATGTGTATTCAATTATACCCTTACATAAAAATCATATCATTCTACTCATCAATAGGACCAAACAGCAGAAAGTCTCACATATAACAAATACGTTTAAGCCATAAGGTATCATAGCATGCTAACAACAATTACAAGAAATAAAGAGATGAATACATTGTTAGTGGAGCACTGCAGAAGGCCACAGATCAGCTGACACCGATTCAGGAGCCCCAGGAATCTGACAATTAAGAAATTTGACTGAATATTTTATGCCCCTTCTTTATGTAACCAGTTGTATACACAACCATATTTGATCATTTTATGTGATCATAACAATTCCTGCCCATTAACCATATGTGGCATTGTAGGTGCCCATAATTATACTTCCGGTCATTAATATTAATCATTTGTGTCAGTCATTTCTTAACAATGCCTATCTATTAATGCAGCCTAACTCTGCAGTTACTGCCTAATTACAATGTTGCCAAAGGCCCTCCAATGTTCCCTTATTGCAGAATTACTTCTGTAATTCTGCAGTGTACCCATATTCTTGTGGTCACTAATTTGTCTCTCAAACTGAGAATGCAGAATTCATGATCTGGGATTAACATATTGGACATGCACTTTTTTAGCCATAAGCTCAGCCTTGGTATAACTGCTTGCACAAGGCCTCACACTAATAAAACAAAAAGAAAAGGAGTACTTGTGGCACCTTAGAGACTAACCAATTTATTTGAGCATGAGCTTTCGTGAGCTACAGCTCACTTCATCAGATGTTTACCGTGGATACTGCAGCAGACTTTATATACACACAGAAATCATGAAACAATACCTCCTCCCACCCCACTGTCCTGCTGGTAATAGCTTATCTAAAGTGATCAACAGGTGGGCCATTTCCAGCACAAATCCAGGTTTTCTCACCCTCCACCCCCCCACACAAATTCACTCTCCTGCTGGTGCTAGCCCATCCAAAGTGACAACTCTTTACATAATCAAGTCGGGCTATTTCCTGCATAGATCAAGGTTTTCTCACATCCCCCCCACCCCCATACACACACAAACTCACTCTCCTGCTGGTAATAGCTCATCTAAACTGACCATTCTCCAAGTTTAAATCCAAGTTAAACCAGAACATCTGCGGGGGCGGGGGGGGGTTAGGAAAAAACAAGAGGAAACAGGCTACCTTGCATAATGACTTAGCCACTCCCAGTCTCTATTTAAGCCTAAATTAATAGTATCCAATTTGCAAATGAATTCCAATTCAGCAGTTTCTCGCTGGAGTCTGGATTTGAAGTTTGTTTGTTTTAAGATAGCGACCTTCATGTCTGTGATTGCGTGACCAGAGAGATTGAAGTGTTCTCCGACTGGTTTATGAATGTTAGAATTCTTGACATCTGATTTGTGTCCATTTATTCTTTTACGTAGAGACTGTCCAGTTTGACCAATGTACATGGCAGAGGGGCATTGCTGGCACATGATGGCATATATCACATTGGTGGATGTGCAGGTGAACGAGCCTCTGATAGTGTGGCTGATGTTATTAGGCCCTGTGATGGTGTCCCCTGAATAGATATGTGGGCACAATTGGCAACGGGCTTTGTTGCAAGGATAAGTTCCTGGGTTAGTGGTTCTGTTGTGTGGTATGTGGTTGTTGGTGAGTATTTGCTTCAGGTTGCGGGGCTGTCTGTAGGCAAGGACTGGCCTGTCTCCCAAGACTTGTGAGAGTGTTGGGTCATCCTTTAGGATAGGTTGTAGATCCTTAATAATGCGTTGGAGGGGTTTTAGTTGGGGGCTGAAGGTGACGGCTAGTGGCGTTCTGTTATTTTCTTTGTTAGGCCTGTCCTGTAGTAGGTAACTTCTGGGAACTCTTCTGGCTCTATCAATCTGTTTCTTTACTTCTGCAGGTGGGTATTGTAGTTGTAAGAAAGCTTGACAGAGATCTTGTAGGTGTTTGTCTCTGTCTGAGGGGTTGGAGCAAATGCGGTTGTATCGCAGAGCTTGGCTGTAGACGATGGATCGTGTGGTGTGGTCAGGGTGAAAGCTGGAGGCATGCAGGTAGGAATAGCGGTCAGTAGGTTTCCGGTATAGGGTGGTGTTTATGTGGCCATTGTTTATTAGCACTGTAGTGTCCAGGAAGTGGACACCACAGTATGCCAACATTTTTATGGCTGATTTAGAACAACGCTTCCTCAGCTCTCGTCCCCTAAAGCCCCTACTCTACTTGCGCTATATTGATGACATCTTCATCATCTGGACCCATGGAAAAGAAGCCCTTGAGGAATTCCACCATGATTTCAACAATTTCCATCCCACCACCAACCTCAGCCTGGTCCAGTCCACACAAGAGATCCACTTCCTGGACACTACAGTGCTAATAAACAATGGCCACATAAACACCACCCTATACCGGAAACCTACTGACCGCTATTCCTACCTGCATGCCTCCAGCTTTCACCCTGACCACACCACACGATCCATCGTCTACAGCCAAGCTCTGCGATACAACCGCATTTGCTCCAACCCCTCAGACAGAGACAAACACCTACAAGATCTCTGTCAAGCTTTCTTACAACTACAATACCCACCTGCAGAAGTAAAGAAACAGATTGATAGAGCCAGAAGAGTTCCCAGAAGTTACCTACTACAGGACAGGCCTAACAAAGAAAATAACAGAACGCCACTAGCCGTCACCTTCAGCCCCCAACTAAAACCCCTCCAACGCATTATTAAGGATCTACAACCTATCCTAAAGGATGACCCAACACTCTCACAAGTCTTGGGAGACAGGCCAGTCCTTGCCTACAGACAGCCCCGCAACCTGAAGCAAATACTCACCAACAACCACATACCACACAACAGAACCACTAACCCAGGAACTTATCCTTGCAACAAAGCCCGTTGCCAATTGTGCCCACATATCTATTCAGGGGACACCATCACAGGGCCTAATAACATCAGCCACACTATCAGAGGCTCGTTCACCTGCACATCCACCAATGTGATATATGCCATCATGTGCCAGCAATGCCCCTCTGCCATGTACATTGGTCAAACTGGACAGTCTCTACGTAAAAGAATAAATGGACACAAATCAGATGTCAAGAATTCTAACATTCATAAACCAGTCGGAGAACACTTCAATCTCTCTGGTCACGCAATCACAGACATGAAGGTCGCTATCTTAAAACAAACAAACTTCAAATCCAGACTCCAGCGAGAAACTGCTGAATTGGAATTCATTTGCAAATTGGATACTATTAATTTAGGCTTAAATAGAGACTGGGAGTGGCTAAGTCATTATGCAAGGTAGCCTGTTTCCTCTTGTTTTTTCCTAACCCCCCCCCCGCCCCCGCAGATGTTCTGGTTTAACTTGGATTTAAACTTGGAGAATGGTCAGTTTAGATGAGCTATTACCAGCAGGAGAGTGAGTTTGTGTGTGTATGGGGGTGGGGGGGATGTGAGAAAACCTTGATCTATGCAGGAAATAGCCCGACTTGATTATGTAAAGAGTTGTCACTTTGGATGGGCTAGCACCAGCAGGAGAGTGAATTTGTGTGGGGGGGTGGAGGGTGAGAAAACCTGGATTTGTGCTGGAAATGGCCCACCTGTTGATCACTTTAGATAAGCTATTACCAGCAGGACAGTGGGGTGGGAGGAGGTATTGTTTCATGATTTCTGTGTGTATATAAAGTCTGCTGCAGTATCCACGGTAAACATCTGATGAAGTGAGCTGTAGCTCACGAAAGCTCATGCTCAAATAAATTGGTTAGTCTCTAAGGTGCCACAAGTACTCCTTTTCTTTTTGCGAATACAGACTAACACGGCTGTTCCTCTGAAACTAATAAAACAGGAATCTAACTACAACAAAGCTTAATAACCCAATTAATTGTATTCTCCTGCTTGCCCCCTAATATATTTCAAGCTGTATAAAGCTATCAATATTACACCCAAAACCAGTTCTAGCATTAAAAACAGGGTCATATGGCAACACTTTTATACTCCAGAGAGTGTCATTTATACGATCAGGCCCCTTGTGTTCCAAATGCCTGCAGGTGGGTAACTCCATTTGTTTGCAAAGTGTAAATGGACCGTAAAGTGATCATAAATTTCATTTACACATTAAGGCCCATTTACATGGCCTTAGCAGTGAGCATAATAAATGACAGAGCAGGTAGACATACCACTACTATTTGCTCTCTCCTAATACAGAAACAAGAGGGCATACGAGGAAATTAAAAAGCAATTAATTACAAGTGGTAAGATTTTAAAAAACCCGCACGCAATGCATTTTATCTATGGAACTCACAACCACAAGATACAGAGGCAGAGACACCTTTATTATTATTATTTATTATGAGAGAGAAGAGTTAAAATAACAGCAGCTGAATATCACTTTAATTAGAAATTTTGTACTATGACTTAAGGATAAGGATAATGGATACCATTAATCAAGGAAAAGTGAAAATAGCCATAATCAAGGGTACTTTCCACATGTACATTATTATGCGAAGAGTTATTCAGCTAGAAGATACTGACCATGAAAATTAATCTGTATATGAAATAGATACAAAAGCTATGTTATTTAGGTTTCAAAGTCAAACACCTGAAAATTAGGAAATGCCAGATTTATGGTTCTCTGTGAAATGTTAATTCTGCTCCCTTGTGCATATGCATTATGCTATCTTTAATTACACGAACCTATACATACTAAGCAAGCAAAGTCTGAACCTGAGCCTTCAGCTTTACAGCACAAACGATCACCACTTGAGCTGTAGGCTAGCGGCAGCTGTAGATAGTTATTTCAGAGGATGTTTGGATGGGTTTAGAAGTATTTGGCGGTGGGATCAGCTGTTTTTTGAGTTGCTGGCACTCAAGCCCCATGTAGCGCCACTGATGAAGAGAAATGGACCATAGGGGGCCATGTGCTGGGTCTTTTGCCATTGCTGCAGCAGCTCTGCTGGCTCCCCGGTGTTCCCTGTAGAGTGTGCTGCGACTACTTTGGCTGCAGTGTGAGCCAGGCCTTAGAATTTTCATGTGCTCTGTTATGATTTTGACATGTGGACATATTTTCGGAGGAATGAAAAGCAAGAGAAGGGAAAGTGGCAGTGTTTAACAGTTTATATCTCCGCTAAAGCTTAGTAGAATTTAATGAGACCAAGAAAAGCCACAAGCCCTGTCAAATACTGAAGGCCTGCTGTAATCAATTAAGGAGCTGTGAAAACTTCTTAAAGAAAAAGATGCACAAATTCATTCTAATGGTACATAACTATAGGGATCTGCTGCTAGCCTACACCTCAAGTTATGATAGTTTGTGCTGTAATGCTGTAGGTTCAGGTTCAAACCTTGCTTTTGATGGAGGGGAAGTTGCACATTAAAAGAAGTGTTTTTATTTTTCAAATTTTAAACTTCCCCTATGAGCTGTATTTCATATTTTTACTTGATTTAATGACTAGAAAAAATATTAAACTTGGTAATCACTACTCAGTCTATTGAGTACTTTTGTATCCCTCGCTTGGTGAGCAAACTAGATATGAGTCCTTTAACAGTCTATTGAAGTTACGGTGAAAATTTGCTGTCCATGCCTTTAAACTTGTAAAGAAACACAAACACAACACAAAAGGCAAAAATTTGACCAGGGTTCTGGATTAGGCCTGCGGCACTCCACTCCTATCCCAGCTCCACCCAGTACTCCCCCTGGGATGAGGCTGGCAAACCTTCATTACATTCCTGCTGGTTTGGAGATGATTGATTAGCATCTCTTTCTGGCCCATGTAGGCCCCTGGCAGGCTCAATCTTGTTTGTACCCAGGGTTTTGTCAGGGCACTGACACTTCCAGGGGTGGGCAGAGAAGGTCTGATAGACCCTGTTAGAATATGAATAACTGCTAGAGAAACTTACAGGATTCACTGCAAAATGGTTTAACTGAGTGAAGGTCCTGAGCTGGATATCTTCACCTGAACTCCTTCATAGTTTGTGTAAAATATAAAGATTTGAGGGTTTGGTTCAGTCCCTTTTCTGATCAGATAAATATTCAAACAAAACTTCTGAACTATTTTGAAGTTCGCCTATTATCACTAACGGTGAGATTTACGAAAGCTCCCAGGGTGGATTGATTTAAATCAGCAATTTAAATAATGATTTAAATCACCAAGTGGAAAGCCTTAATGTAAATCATCAATTATAATCAGCTTCTCCGTTTGTACTTCACTTATTTTCTAAACAAAGATGCAGTCTCATTGGTTGATATAACCATTAAAACATTGGTTTCAGAGTGGTAGCCGTGTTAGTCTGTATCAGCAAAAACAATGAGGAGTCCTTGTGGCACCTTAGAGACTAACAAATGTATCTGTCTGTAATGGGCCACTCTCTTATCACTTTAAAAGTTATTTTTTCTCCCTTGATATCTTGCTGTTAATTGATTTATCTCATTAGACTGACCTCACACTTGGTAAAGCAACCCCCCATCCTTTCATATATTTATACCTGCTCCTTGTATTCTCACTTCATGCATCCGATGAAGTGGGTTCTAGCCCATGAAAGCTGATGCCAAAATAAATTTGTTATTCTCTAAGGTGCCACAAGGACTCCTCATTAAAACATTGATTTCTAACTAAGCAGGGCATTTACACTATATTTAGTACATTTTTTGCTACCTAGAAGTATATATACTTTTATTTAAGTAATTACATAGCTTAATATTTTCAGATTCTTATTAATTGTCCTTTTTAGTATGTTAGAAAATGATGAATGATATATTGCTTATTTACAAGATAATTAACTTTTTGCTGATGATTTGTGTCAAGCTGCATTAGGAAGGTAACTGAGATTTAATTAAACACACAACACAGTGTATACAATTTATTTTATTAAACAAAACAACCTTAAATATTTTGTATACATAACCTTCTCTTATGAAGACATATTTCACAATTATAACTAAATGATTTATTAAACAGAGGGATTAAACTGATTGTTTCAGTTCAACCTGGGAATATTTTCAAATAAGGCTAATTGAAAATGACTAGACCTTAAGTTTCCAGTCTTGTGTAAGTCTCTTGTAAATGAGGCAGTCTCCTAAAATACTTAGGTTGACTTATTACGGCTATAAAGTTTGACCTCAACGGTTATGATTTTCCTTAGTTTCTTTCCTTAAATAGAAAAGAAGCTTCTAACTCAAAATTGCTGATAGAGGCTCATGGATTCAGCATGTTTATTCTTTATTTATATATGTTAAAAGATTATAAGTTTAGGCCTTAACATATTTTGTATTAAGCTCTGATTTCATTTTAACAGATTTATTTTAAAAAAGAAAAAAAATGTATAATTTAAATAAAAAAAATTAAAAATCCAATTTAAATAAAATAATCATCCATTTTTTAACACCCTGAAAGCTCCTAGAGGAGTTAGATGCACAGCTAACTGGGTGCTGGAGACCTATCTCTTGAGATGGTCTGGAATTTTCTGCTAAAACAGACTTTTATCAGAAAATGCCAATTCATTGAACCCCTCCAAGCAGGTTGCCCCAGGATCATAGACACGAGTTCCCAGGGTCAGTGTTGCTGGGGCAGCCCAGTCATGCCAGGGCTTCTAAGCCCCTACCATGGAGCCAGGGAAGTTTGGGGGTTCTGAAGCCTTCCAGGCTCCCTGCCATGAAGCTAGGAGTCTAGAAGCCCTGAGCACCCTGGCTTTAGCCTGGGCTCAGTTCCTGGTTCCACAGCAGGGAGCTTCTGCGATCCTTGGTCCTGAAAGGGCTTCCAGGCTTTCTGCCATGAACTTGGGAGCTTGGATGTCCTGGGATGGGATTCCAGGGTCCACTGTTCTGGGTAGCCCTACCATGTGTATTGCCCAAGGGTCAGGCACCCCAGGGCCTTGAGACTCCTGGGTCAGCTGCCTCCTGGTGCTGCCAGTTCTGAATTAGAATGAAAGCAGACACTGAAATATCATTTCACCCCACCCCACAAACTGAGCATCCATGGTTTGGACAGCTCTACTTTTCTCTCATATATGCTTTTGAATCCCCATCTAGATCACAGATTAGTCCCAGCTTCTAGGGTCTGCAGTAGAGCTTTTAAATGTATCTGAATTGGTGTGAGAGAGAAAAAAAAGACAGCTGACAAATTTCAGATTACCTTTATGAGAATGTGACCTGTCGTTAGGAAGGAGGATAAAACACAAACATTGAACAGGTACAGTACAGCAAGTTATATTTGTCCACTTCGTCCAGGGTAATTTCACTCAAGCAGAAACATTACCTAAATAGCTGTGCAGAACAATTTAAGCTCATACTTTTTTAATTAAATGATTATAAATAAAAATCTATGAAGCACATAACTCATAATATCCTTCAAATCAAAGGTGAGCTTTGGTATTATAAATGTTGTTTTTCAATTAGGTTGGCTTCTAATAATTTGTGTATTAGGAAGTATGTAAATGTAATCTTCTATCAAGTAAAGGTATTGTATCTACCAATAACACGGGAAAATTGATGCATTATAGAATTTCAGCGCATCATTTATACATGTCAAAATGTAATAGCATGGGATGCATCACCATAAATCATTTCTTTCATTATTTAAAACATTGGAAAGGTCACCTCCAAATTTAGAACAACACTAGCCATATTGGTTTTATTAGGTAACTGATCAAACTAATCATCAAGTGACTGACCTTCATTCTTTGTTTCCTTTTTCTGAAGACTTGCTTGATAATTGTAACAAAAAACAAACAATGAGAAAAGAAGAATTCTGAGTTAAATGAGTCCATTAAATAAAATGCTGAATGCAAAGCGGCTTGATAAGGAATGGCAAATCACAATAAATTAAACAGAAACCATGCCACAGAGGGTGACTGCAGAATTTTTAAATTCTGAGGAACTCATATATCATTAACAAAAATACATTGACTCATGCAAAACTGGAGTATGAAAGATCAGACTGAAGAGCGTAAAGAGTTCCTGAAACATAGTCTCTCTCTATATGCACTACCAAACAGACTGTATTGTATATACAATGCCACTGATTCAGATAGCCACTGACATTAGTGTCAATAGCTATAATGTGTTATCACTATAGCAAGAATGTACAAGAAGTAACATTTTAAAGGGCTATGTATGCTTTAATAAACTATTATCACTTTATTATTATTGGTACCTATCAGAAACTAAACCTAACATTGGATAATCTTTATATATTGCTTAATTTATTCCCCCAGAATATTCTCCCAGAATATTCATATTGGATTAAATTCTCTGCTGTGTGGATAGCCAGCCCAAGGCCTATCCAACATTTGAGTCTTCAAAATAAGATTTAAGTGGAAGTTATGTGATGCAAAGTGCATGCACAAGCCCTCTCCACAGGGATGAGTTTCAACAGCTGTGAATCATATGAAGAGAAAAACCTTTGAGACAGATTCTGGGCTGCTTTGCACTACCTCAGCAGATAGAAGCTGCCTCAAAGTTGCTGCCCAGGGACTCCTGAACACTCCCCAAACACTGATCTGGCTCTATGCCACCTATATTCACTTCCCTCTCTCCTGCATATGGAGCATGTCGGTGGCAAAGAAGAGTGCATGGCTTTCTGCAGGTGATCACTGCAGTTTGCATTATTAGGCAACTGTAAATTATGCCTGGGCCAGTTTGGCTGGAGAAGATTGTTGGGATGGGGAGTGGAGAGGTGGTTAAAGTTACCACTCTCCTCAGAGTCTGGTTTAATATGGTGAGGGGAGGGTTGATCAGGTTTTAGGCATACTGTACTGAGTCCAAACTTGGCACAGCTGTGGATCTAGCTCTCTTTTTATGTATGGTTTTACTTAAATGCCTGCCTCCCAACATTTATCAAAATAAAACCATGAAGAAAAATTGCAGTAGTTTACATAAGTATAGAAATCAACAAAAGTAGAACAGAAGTAATACATCCCCAGGGGGAATTTTCTCTGCATACTTTATGTACAGTGAACAAGAATCATTATGTTGCATGGAAAACCTGCAGGAGCACAATTCTACTTACATAGTTGGTAAAAATAAACATATGTTCATCTTGAATAACAATTCATTTGCCTTATAAGCAACTTTTAAGGATACATAACTCAGTTGAAGCTGAGATAACTGATCTGCTTTCCCTTCCATATAATCAAAAAAGATTAGTCTTCTCCAGTGAGAATGGTACAGAATTTGAAAGCTATGAATTATTCCATGATTAAGTACTTATGACTTTTCATCCAACATGGTAGACAATGAAAGGTTAGTGTTACGGTGTAAGAGTCAAATGGGTTTTAAGGGTGATTGAAACAGCCTCCTGCTGTTCAATCATGAAATCTGTTAGGTACTTTTGGTGGGTCAGAAAATGCCACTGAATTGCCCACCAGCACCTCATGGATGCTCTACCCATTTCCTGATACAGGAGTGAAAGTACAAGCAAGAGCATTTCTTCAAAAAACTCCTCCTCCATGTTGGTGGCTCCAGTAGCTTGGAGCACACAGATCAAAATTATTCCTCAGCAGGCTGTGTTGGTGGGCTGTTCAAACTTCCTGTAACATGCAGATTGGGCAGTAAAGTTTTCCCACAGTGAAGCACAAGTCAAAGGGCTAGAGCAGCCACATCCCAGAAAGGCACTAGGGACTCTGGAATATGGTTCTTTTGACTCAGGTCTATGCACTGCAGTTTGGATGCCAAAGCCCCAGGTTCCAGCCTGGTTTAGAAAAGTCTTAATGTTGGGTTAAGATTCAGTGTAGACACTCAAGCCCAGGGTTCTCTAGCACGGGTCAGCTGAATCAAGTCCCACTAACCCTGGGTTTATGTTGCAGTGTAGATATACCCTGTGACTTTGATGGGATTACGCATTATGATTCACTTGATGGTTGCCTGTTGTGTTCATTCCCTCTGGGACACCTGGCATTGGCCACTGTCAGAAGACAAGATACTGGGCTAGATAGACCTTTGGTCTGACCCAGTATGGCCACTTTTATGTTCTTATGGGTGTCCACCTGTGGAGATCAGATTGCAGAAATGGGCTTTAGATTATAAATTCTTCCAGACAAGAACCTATGTATATGTTCTGTGAAGCACCTAGCACACTTGTGGTTGATGTAAGGGAAGTAATCATTCCTTTTATCAAAATGCATATTACTTTGTGGATAGTGGTTAACTAGGTGATTCAACACTAAGATAAACCCAGCTCCCTTAAAACAAAAATGTCTGCTGTGGCTGTAGGATGTCCTCTGAAGAGAAGTAGATGTCAAACTGATTCATTTACAAAGAAAGTTACTCAACTGTTACATGAAAATTCGGGAAATATATTTCAAAATCAGGTCCTTAGAAGAAATGGAGATTAGAACCCACAGGAATAGTAAAGCTGAGGGGGTCCATGAGTTTTAAGAGGAAGATGTGTTTTGAACGCAGTATTACAAACATAGGACATTCAGAACAAGTACCCAGTCTAAATGAGTTTCCTCCCTACCTCTGTGCTACCTATGTGGCTGATAGGTTGGTCTGAAAGGGAAACAATACACAATAGGACCCATCAACTCCTAACATAATTTAATGATTGTTTGTTTATTAAGAACTTCAGGGGCTGATCTTTCCAGTGTTTTCATTAGAATTTGTAAGGATACCTAAGAAGTTTGCTGCTGTGTGTTACCACTGCAGACATTTTGTGTTCCAGTTTGGTTTGTTACATTCTGCCACCTTACAAAGTACATAGAGGGACATAACCCTTTGCTTCAGCATTTTTAAGAGCCCAATATTCCCCTTCTTCCCAACACCCAATGAAATTGGAAGGAAGAAGTTGGCAGCAATAAGCAATACAAGAAATTTTCTTAACAGAGGAAATTTTAAATCTTCAACAAATTCCATTTACTTCTAACTTGAGATAATTTCATTGTTAGACAATTAGTGTAAAAAAAGTTCATGACTCATGTTAAAATTCATACTTAAGATACAAGAATCACCTTACAGCCTTAAACTTGGTTCTCATTTTTGGTCATTAGAAATTTCTCATGTATCATTTGGACTGCGACCCTTGCAGTTGTGTACTTTCTAGAAGAGTACCAAAGAGGCTCATTTCTTCACTCTGGCTAAGAGGTTGAAGAATGTTTCACTTCTTGAGAAGAGTTGGCACAATGTTTTCAAAGAACAGTCTAAATAAATAAATGAACCATAAGGAGATGAATAAAACAAGATTAAAAATATAGCAAAAACAGATTTAAAACCACAAAGAAACTCTATGCATCACATATCTAGCCTTATACTATTTAAAAAAAGTCTAGATTATTGTTTATTTATAATGCAATAACACTTAGCAACACCATTTATGGATCAGGACCCCATTATTCTGAGAAATGTACAAGCACCATAAAAAGATGGTCCCTGTCCAATGGAGCTTGCAATCTAAGTATAACACAAGAGAGAAGAGGTGGATACAATGTACATCGGGAGCTCAGTGTAACTATGAGACAATAATAGGTGGCATGATGAGCAGTGTTTTTTTTTTTTACTTTTGTTTTTTTAAAAATATACTGCCAAAGAGAGAGCTGTGTACAGGAAGCAACTTCCATGCACAGTGTTACAACAAGATAAACAATGGATTTAATTCCTAAAGTGTCTATCCTTTCTTCTCGTCTGCCCTTTTGGCAGGTAGCATGTCAGAGACAATCTTTGTTATCCTTTGCCTTGTGTTATCTTTTTCCTCCCTGGGTCCATCAGTTATACCTTTTAGGTTAGTTTGACCTTGCTGCCTGAAATGTCATCCATAAAAATATCTACCCCGATGCAGAGTTCCCTTCTGAAATGTCCACTGATTGTGCCCCAGATTCATTCTAATCAAAGTACTTATATGCCTCCCCCCCCCCCCCGCATCAGTCTTTAATATTCTTATTCAGGATACAGTTCCCTTGCAGCAAGTAAGAGTTTTTGTTCCTGATTTCCTGTACTATTTTTACAACTAGCCCGGTAATTTTGAAGGCCTTATAGACATAATTGTTTCCCAGACCACTCTCATATCATTTCTAAATTTGCATCCCCCACTGTACAGATTAGCTTCTCTTTTGTCCTTGCTAACAACTATATTTATATGTTACTTGTCCTTGCAGGAGATGTTAACCTGAATTCAGTGGGCCATCTGCCATGCATCTAAGTTTAAAAAGAATGGGCTCAAACTTCTTTAATTTTCTCCACATTAATTCTACTCTGTAACAAATACAACAGGACAGATTAGGACAGGTCCTTCTATCTCAGTTAATGATATTTCCATGATAGTGGAAGAAGTTTTTCCTGCTCAGTTTTTCACCAAAAAAACAAAATAAAGTCTGGTTCTAAGTTATATGTTATCAGATATGCTGATGTGACAGATTAATTTAATCTTCTAATTGATAAGTTTATAGAGGAGATGGTATGATGGGATAACATGATTTTGGTAATTAATTGATCTTTAAAGATTCATGGTAAATAGGCCCAATGGCTTGTGATGGGGTGGGATCTGAGTTACCCAGGAAATAATTTTCTGTAGTATCTGGTTGGTGAATCTTGCTCATATGCTCAGGGTTTAGCTGATCGCCATATTTGGGGTCAGGAAGGAATTTTCCTCCAGGGCAGATTGGAAGAAGCCCTGGAGGTTTTTCACCTTCCTCTGTAGCATGGGGCATGGGTCACTTGCTGGAGGATTCTCTACTCCTTGAAGTCTTTAAACCACTATTTGAGGACTTCAATAGCTCAGACATAGGTGAGAGGTTTTTCACAGGAGTAGGTGGGTGAGATTCTGTGGCCTGCGTTGTGCAGGTCAGATTAGATGATCACAATGGTCCCTTCTGACCTTAGTATCTATGAGTCTATGAGTCAGTTGAGGGTCAGTATAATATATAAAGAGAAAATAATTTCCTATAATGGGGTTTGAATAGCCTAAAGACAATAATGTACTAATTCAGGAGATGCATTTATTACCAGAAGAAGCCAAAAGGAGAGAGAGGTGGGGTTGGTCATTGCTTCCACAGCTTCTCCATGGCAATTTGGTAATATCCATTATTTGTACAGCATCCAAAAGTAAGCAAGGTGCTTCAAAAAAGTGCTAGCACAAAACACTTCCATGCCCCAAATAGCTTACAAAACATAGGGACTCAACTGTCCATCTTAATTTAAGGGTTTTTTTAAATCTATTTTTCTTTCTTTTGCCTGTTTTTCCTGTTATTTTACTAGCTTTTATATTTAGTTGTTAAACTCCTCCTCCTTCTGGCATAAGCGTCTGATGGCACAAACAATGATTTAGATGGTCGGCAAGTGGTATAGCCATTCTGCCATGGCCGCATAATCTGGAGATATCAAGTGCATCCATCCACCATGAAGATGATAAAAAAAAAAGGGCAGTCCATATCCAGATGGAATGTTATTTGTTCTTGACTGCCACAGGGGCAGAATGGGAAGCTCAAGAATCCCTAACAGTAAGGATGTGAGTTAAATGGCTCGTGACGACAATGTATCCTGTTGTAATGAAAAAGGATCTTTCAGTTCATATGGTTATTCTGAGGGTCATCCCAAGAGCAGATTGATTAAGATTAGGGGACACAGATCTGAGTTGTTTATCTGCTAAGAAATGTGCCATTGATCCAAAATACAGGCCCACACCACTTGTTGCCTTGTTCCTTAAAATATTGTAGCTGATATACTGAGAGGCTCAACCACCTTCAGAAAAGGGGTATCTTGACTTTAGCTGGCATTTTTAATGTGGCTTTGAGATGGAATTATGAATAAGCTATTTTGACAGTTGGCTGCGCACAATAATGTGTCCAGGGCCAGCAGAGAAATACCAGCCAGGACCAGAAGGGTGGACACTGGTGCAGCTGAGGATCCGGTGCCTTAAGATTCGTTATTTGATATGGTCTTAATTTAGCACTGTAGCACTCTGAATTTTTTTTAATAAGAATTCTGACAGTTCCCAAGGGGACAAAGAAAACAGAAGGATGGAGGATGAAGCAGGAGAGAGTGAAAACATGCAAACTTATCCTTGGACCAACACAGCTACAACAATGCTTCAAATTTTACATGGTTCACCTGAATCGTTATAATTTTGGCCCAACTCATTGGTGGAAATAGACCTTTGTTCTTTTGATATATCTTCTAGGTTACTTGCAAAACACTTTTTTTTTCCAGGTTTCAGAGTAGCAGCCATGTTAGTCTGTATCCGCAAAAAGAAAAGGAGGACTTGTGGCACCTTAGAGACTAACAATTTTTTTTGAGCATAAGCTTTTGTGAGCTACAGCTCACTTCATCGGATGCATTCAGTGGAAAATACAGTGGGGAGATGTACATATGCAGAGAACATGAAACAATGAGTGTTACCATACACACTGTAACGAGAGTGATCAGGTAAGGTGAGCTACTACCAGCAGGAGAGCGGGGGCGGGGGAACCTTTCGTTGAGATAATCAAGGTGGGCCATTTCCAGCAGTTGACAAGAACATCTGAGGAACAGTGTGTGTGTGTGGGGGGGGGATAAACATGGGGAAATAATTTACTTGTGTAATGACCCATTCACTCCCAGTCTTTATTCAAGCCCAAGTTAATTGTATCCAGTTTGCAAATTAATTCCAATTCATCAGTCTCTCATTGGAGTCTGTTTTTGAAATTTTTTTGTTGAAGAATTGCCACTTTTAGGTCTGTAATCGAGTAACCAAAGACATTGAAGTGTTCTCCGACTGGTTTTTGAATGTTATAATTCTTGATGTCTGATTTGTGTCCGTTTATTCTTTTACGTAGAGACTGTCCAGGTTGGTCAATGTACATGGCGGAGGGGCATTGCTGGCACATGATGGCATATATCACATTGGTAGAAGTGCAGATGAACGAGCCCTTGATGGTGTGGCTGATGTGGTTAGGTCCAATGATGGTGTCCCACACTGATGCACCCCTAGAGCACCGACCAGTGGTATTCTGATAGTGTGGCTGATGTGATTAGGCCCTATGATGGTGTCCCCTGAATAGATATGTGGACACAGTTGGCAACGGGCTTTGTTGCAAGGACAGGTTCCTGGGTTAGTGGTTCTGTTGTGTGGTTTGTGGTTGCTGGTGAGTATTTGCTTCAGGCTGGGGGGTCGTCTGTAAGCAAGGACTGGCTTGTCTCCCAAGATCTGTGAGAGGGATGGGTCGTCCTTCAGGATAGGTTGTAGATCCTTGATGATGCGTTGGAGAGGTTTTAGTTGGGGGTTGAAGGTGATGGCTAGTGGCGTTCTGTTATTTTCTTTGTTGGGCCTGTCCTGTAGTAGGTAACTTCTGGGTACTCTTCTGGCTCTGTCAATCTGTTTCTTCACTTCAGCAGGTGGGTATTGTAATTGTAAGAACACTTGATAGAGATCCTGTAGGTGTTTGTCTCTGTCTGAGGGGTTGGAGCAAATGTGGTTGTATTGTAGAGCTTGGCTGTAGACAATGGATCATGTGGTGTGGTCTGGATGAAAGCTGGAGGCATGTAGGTAGTATAGCAGTCAGTAGGTTTCCGGTATAGGGTGGTGTTTATGTGACCATCACTTATTAGCACCGTAGTATCCAGGAAGTGGATCTCTTGTGTGGACTGGTCCAGGCTGAGGTTGATGGTGGGATGGAAATTGTTGAAATGGTGGAATTCCTCAAGGGCTTCTTTTCCATGGGTCCAGATGATGAAGATGTCATCAATGTTGCGCAAGTAGATTAGGGGCATTAGGGGATGAGAGCTGAGGAAGCGTTGTTCTAAGTCAGCCATAAAAATGTTGGCATACTCTGGGGCCACACCGGTACCCATAGCAGTGCCACTGATTTGAAGGTATACTTTGTCCCCAAATGTGAAGTAGTTATGGGTGAGGACAAAGTCACAAAGTTCAGCCACCAGGTTTGCTGTGATGTTATCAGGGATACTGTTCCTGACTGCTTGTAGTCCATCTTTGTGTGGAATGTCGGTGTAGAGGGCTTCTACATCCATAATGGCTAGGATGGTGTTTTCAGGAAGATCACCTTGATTATCACTACAAAAGGTCGTCCCCCCCCCGCTCTCCTGCTCTAATAGCTCACCTTACCTGATCACTCTCATTACAGTGTGTATGGTAACACCCATTGTTTCATATTCTCTGTGTATATAAATCTCCGCACTGTATTTTCCACTCAATGCATCCGATGAAGTGAGCTGTAGCTCACGAAAGCTTATGCGCAAATAAATTTGTTAGTCTCTGAGGTGCCACAAGTCCTCCTTTTCTTTTTCTTTTTCATTTTTCCTAATCTGTTTGAACATTTGATTTCCACATTTTTTGGATTTGCAATATTTGAGAATGTAGTAGGTGCCATTCAGTTCAGTGTAAAAAGCCCCAATTACCACTTCCTTCCATTAGAGACATATACAAGTATTTTCCAATCTGAGCACCAATAAGTAAGTGTGTGCATAACAGCCAGGAGCAACCTGATTGAGGGAGTCCCACAGAATTTCAGCACTGAACAAAGATGCTGTATATGAGAGTCAAATGGGAATGAAGAGTGAGACAGGGAGATTAATGAAGGCTAGAGTTAGGAGTTACAGTATTTATGATAGAGTAGGCAGTTACTGTTAGCAGAAAAGGCCTCTGTATGTGAAGTAATTGGATAATAAAGGAAGGCAGTTTGGAAGAATAACTGAATGGAATATATTTTTTGTTAGGTTTAAGCAAAGACTTGCTGTTTGAGCAGTAATAGAAAACTCACTCTGCAGAGCAAACACTTACTGGATTTTACTGATGATCTCTAGAGATAGGTGTGAACCAAAATGCAGGTCAGGATTCAAGTTCCTACATGCTCAGACCTCTCCATGTAGATCGATGAATCCAAATCAGAACATTCTGGAGTACTGAGAAGTTGGATCCAGACTTTGAATCATCATGGCTTCCCCTTTAAATCTCAGCTGTTAGTTGTTCAATCTTTTCAAAACATAGTCACCTAATCATTTAACTCATTATCCCAACTGTCATTAATACAAAGTGTGAAACTGAGTGAAACTTCAGATTAAATGTGCACTGGACTGGGACTTTTGTTTGTAAAACTGAGATATCTACCTAAACTTTAAAAATAACCTTCTCCCTTCCTTCACCCCCTTCCCAAATATTGGTACTGTTTATTGCAGTGTAGCTTTAGTGCTGTATTCTGCTGTGACTTGCATCACATCACTAGTCTAATTGTCTCATAATTCAGATGGAAAAATGCCAGAAAATGACTTTGCCAGACAACATATGCCAAACTGATACTCTTCCACCAGGAGTTTTCTCAACACATTAAGATGCACTTCTGGCACACAGGAGGGAGAACTTCTTTGATCCAAAAGAATGAAGGAAACATAAGTAAATAAATCAAAGAGACAAGCTACACATATGTCTACATACACACACACTCCAATTTGAAAGCATTAAAAATCCCCCTAGAGCATGGGACATTCAAGAGCACCTCAGTGAAGGTCCAACTCTCACTGACATTCACTTTAAATAAAACTAGTGTAACATTGGAGGTATCAGAAGGCATAAGGTGGAACAATGTGGTCTAAAAATCCAATTCACTTTATGGCAACTAGAGCCCTCCCACAGTGATAGTTGCTTCAAAGACAAAGAACACTGTTTCAATTCCCATTCCCCCAGCCCCTCTTTCAAATCACATGCACCTCCAGTCCAGCTAATATTTTAATTGTTAAATCACGCTCTCCATTCCTTACTGAAAACACTGGAGGAAGTGGCCTGGACATTGAGGCACCCCCAGAGGGGGAACTGAACTGCGGTGGCCCAGGTGGAGAGTTGTGGCCAGAAAGGCCCTAAGAGAGTAAAGACTATCACCAGGGAGGGAGCCCTGGGACACTGCTCTATCCTGGAACAAGGACAACTTGTGGGAGACATTACAGGGGGCACTGAGAGAGACCTCTGTTGGACTTGTACCCCAGAAGTAATTTTGCTTTGCTTTCAACACACAGACAGATTGTGTGTGACTTGGCCAGAGGGCTGACTTACCAAAGACACCAGAGAGAGAGTAAGAGCAAGCACTCAGCCAAGGGTGTGCTCACAAGAAGTTTGTGCACCCTGTTACACCCCATCATTAAAGGTTTTTAAGAACAAGTTAGACAAGCACCTGTCAGTACTGGTCTAGATATACTTAGCACTGAGGATAGACTAGCTGACCTCTTGAGTTTCCTTCCAATGCTACATTTCAATAACAGTGCCAAATGCAGGACTTTGGACTGATTGAAATAACATCAGTTTGTCTGCAGTTTAAAAAAATGTTTCTCTTATTACAGCTCAGGATGTTTATTTTACAATATCAGGTATTAAACTGCCTTCCTTAGAAGCTAGTAGCAGGTAAGCTAATCAATTAATCAATCATATAAGACTCTACTCAAGGCAGCTGGCTGCTTCCCTGTGAAAGCAGAAGTTTAGATGTGTGAGCATTTGAAAAGAAAGGCTTTCAACAATTTGTTAAAAGTCTTAGATCCAGTTCTTTTTTAAAATGTTCACAAAACAGAAGTTTTTATTCTACTGAGATTTAACTACCAACTACATCTTCTGAAGAAGACAATACATAGTTCTTCACAACTTTGTTTCCCTGCTGAGCTCTACATTTGAAAGAGAAAAAGAAAATGATAGAATTAACAGACTCTTGCTGGGAGACCAATGCCTAGACAGAGGGCCCAGTTTACCAGTAGCATAAGAAGGTATAACTATCAACTTCAATGGAGTTGTACTAACTTATGCCACTGGTGAACACAAATCTTCGGTTGCTGACCAGAGTGTTGTTTACCTGGGACTCTCACCAAACATTTACTAATCTACCTGGATTCATGCCAAAACATATCTCTTATCCTAAAGGAAATATTAGGTTCTGTATAATCATGATTTGGTTCCTAAACAATCACATTTTCAGCAAATTTCTCATATGCAAAGTTCAAGTGGATTTCTAGCGAGAGCTAACCACTGTAGCTTTTGAGATTTAGTATTTGTGCTTGCTTACTCCAAAGGCTCTTCCACTCATTAGTATGGTAGATTGAAAATTATTAAAATTACAAACTATCACTTTAAGTTTGTAAGGGATTTCCTGATCTTGCTTGCAGGCTAGGGGACATGGTAGGGAAGCATATTATCTGGGTCTTTTAGCAACAAGTCAGCAAAAAGCCAGGCTAGAGCATGGTGTATTGAGTTGTGCCTCTGCCTTAGAGAACAGCCTTCTTGTCTCTTGCTGTTTTTAGTTCTTTTGTGATAGGACTCTGTATTCTAAGAAACCTTAGAATCTTATCAAATGTTACATTGCAACCTTCCAGAAAGATTTAAAAACCTAAAATACTCTAACTTCTTTGTTTATGTGGTGAATATAACAATTAGTGAGCAAGAATGGGCAAGATTCCAGTGGCCAACAATTTGTGTAATCTTTTACTGCTTTTGTGTGCGTGTTTGTGCGAGAGATAGACTTTATTCCTAGAAGGTGGGGAGCCTTGTTTTAAAATAAGTTTTGGTGATCACACAGGGAGCAAAACTAGAATAGAATCAGTCACACATATTGGTTTTATCAGTTCTAATGGGGAATATTTTAAAATAGATTCTTGGAGGCAGGGACTCCTTGTGTTTGCTCAAATAAATTTGTTCGTCTCTAAGGTGCCACAAGTACTCTTGTTCTTTTTGTGTACTTCAGGTTACTCTTCAAGAAACACTTTACCTCAGGAAGCCTGATAAAAGGTGGGAGACTGTCCAAAGCCTGACAGGAACATGGTAGAAGGAGCAAATCTGAAAGAAGGGAAAAGGAAGAAAAGGGGCAGTAATAGGAGCTGAGTGGGAGTGGCAAGAGGAGGAGGAAATAAAAGCAGATATGTAGGCATGGCAACATTATGTGGTACCTTGTAGTTCAGGCTCTTTGCGCTTGCTTTCAATAGAGGCAGCCAGTGGAGGATTTCTGTTTATTTCCCATTTTAATGTGTCCAATTTTTAAACCGTTATCTGCTAAAAACTTAAAATGTGTAAATGGTGGGCATGAGATTCATCAGTACTTTCAGACGTGCATGCACTTCAGCGTTTGTTTGCATGCCTGTTTGTGTATATTTTTCTGGACTAAAACATAACCTTACTTCAACAGGCAGCTTTGCATGTACACACAGACTAATGGATTAGTGTAATTATATATAATGTATTGTATTTTCCAAATAAAACAAAGTATTTTTATATATTTGAATGATACAAAAGTAGAGTGAAAAATCAGAAAAAAATGAATGATTTGTTTGTAAAATCCAGGATTTTTCTGGTAAAAATCCGTTTAAACTGAAAACGAAGGGGCTTAAGAGTAGAGAATGAAGATGCAGGAATGCTACTGAAAAGGGCATTACAATAGCCGAGGACACATTACCATTATCTGGTCAAGAATTTTAAATGTAGGTGTGAAAGAGGACAGTTTTTGGTGATGTTATGGAATAAGTAGTGTTTGCTCCTACTGATGTCAACTGAAGTTTTGCCATTGACTTCCAAAGGAGTAGGAACAGAGCCACAGTTATAGAACAAGTAAAAAATTAGTGAGGTAGAGGGGTAGAAAAACAAGGATGACACCTGAGATGCATGTCTGGCTAACAGGGAGGCTAGTAAAGTTGTCAAAAGGGTCTACATATTATGGTGAGTGGTGTTCTATAAAATTTCTAAGTACCACAAACCAGTAACTGACAATGGAGGGGACTGGAAGGGAATTATGAGAAATTCAAATTTGGACACATTGTATATGAGATGGTGGTAGGACATCTAGATTATGTTAGAGACAGAGATACAGGGCTAAACAGATGAAACTGTGATAATGGAGGAGGTCACCTAGAAATAAAGGATACAAAGAGGAAACCAGGACAGAACAATGAGGGCCACAGAAAGGCAAGGATGGATATCTACCACATGAGATTCTGAAGTGGAAACTGAAGGAGTTTTAATGCCCCTTCTCCCTTGCTAGAACAAGGTCTCACATTTACATGAAGCCCTTGGGAGACCCAGTGAGATGACATGAGCTAAAGTGCCAGCAGTACACAGACAACACCCATCCTTTACATACATCCCTTATGCACCTCTCTTCCCCTTATGAGTCACAATTGGGCCCTTGATGAAATTTGTTGTTTTACTGCTACTTCACAGCAGGAAATCCATTCAACTGACATAGGGTCTGTTCCTACTGATGTCAATTTAAGTTTTGCCATGACAGCAGGAACAAAGCCATCATTTGTGACCAAAAAATTGTTAGTTAGCAGATTGATACATAGGGGAGGCTGGGGACATTCATAGTTTTTGGGTAAATTCTACTTTTTTCTAAAAAAAAAATATTAATAATCGTATATCCTGAACCCTTTGGCCAGGTGCTGATGATGGCAAGAAGGCCCAGGGTTCAATATTCCAGGGGTTTCCTTAAAGGCTTAACTAATACCAACTCAAGCCTCCATCCAGAAGTCTGGGAAATCATATCTACCACTCTGGGTGCCCTGATGGGTAACACTTCCCCACTCAGAAGCATTAAGACCAGGGGTTTGAAACAAAGCCAACTTTATAAGAGATGGAAAGAGGAGGGGGGCAACAGAAATAAACTTGGGGAAAGCAATTAATAAATCAACAAATTCTATGAGGTAAGACTCCCACCTCTCAAAGGACCTTAACAATTGTCCCAACCTCAACCTCGCTGGCCATTGTGAGAGACTGTTGCATTCTAACCACTTTCCTGCTCCCCAGCTGCCTGCTCACAGTTAACTGTCCTGGGATGGAGAAGTCCAAAGATGCTGGCAGGCCAGTGATACCTGGGCTACTCTAGGGACTCTACCACATGCCCCAAGTGATTTCAGCTTTAATTGCTGGATAGGGTCCTTTATGAAAATGTTGCTCTCTCTGTGGCTTCAGCCCAAGCTGCCTCGACTGTGCTCTGTGCTGTTCATTCCTCCTAAATCACCTTTAGCTCTGTGCCATCCGCTCTATTGCAGCAGTCTCAGCTCAGCTTTTTAGAGATAACTTAAGGCCTGGTCTACACTAGGAGGCTAAGTCGACCTAAGTTACACAACTCCAACTACGTGAATAACGTAGCTGGAGTCAACGTAGCTTAGGTCGACTTATTGTGGTGTCTACAGTGTGCTGGGTCAACAGGAGAAACTCACCCGTCGACTTACCTTATGCTTCTCGGGCCGGTGGAGTACCGGAGTTGATGGGAGAACTAAATTGACCCCGGTAGATTGATCGCCGCAGCATCGATCCCCGATAAGTGTATCCATTTACAGAATTCTCACCTCCAGAAGATAAGAATCTTCCCCCACTCCTTTTAGGTCTGTCCAGGCTCCCTTAGCAAATTGTGCCTGGCAGTAGTCTTGGTCAGGGTGAACCCATGCTCACTGAATGTCATTGTCTTGTCTCTTATTGCCTCCAAACTCAAAATTGAACTATTTTAACCAAAAAAAACCCAAACTGTCACATAAATAAAATGTAAATGAGGCCTGACCTAGTCAATTCTCCTTGCTTTTTAGCAGATGCCAGAAAAGCCCCTGCTCATATTCTGTTCTTAATCAGCTTTGGACAACTCTTCTTCCATTTCACCGTCAGATGACAATAGAGAGCTCATTTCTCTCTAAGCTTTCAGGCCACAAGGCTTAGATATAGAGAGTAACTATTGTTCATATTTAACCAATGTTATAGATATGAAAGTTCATAGCATTCCCTGTGCATCCATATAGATGCTGAGTAGAACTTCCTTTGTCACACCCAAGGGCCTGATGCTGGAATATTGTTTAAACACCCGCATTAAAGTCAATGATAATTTTGCTTGTGTGGACCCTATGTCAGTAGACAGGCAATGTAGCCTCTCTTTATTTCTATTGCATTTAATAGCTTTCAACATTGGTGATTTTCAAACCTGAAGCAGTGATTATGTAAATTTAAAATAAATTCCATTTGCCCTTCAGTAACATGCAGTAGTGTTTTGCCATTTCCTAGTGTTTCATTCCAGAAGTTCAAATCTCACAGTATCCACTTTTCTGCTCTCCTCCGTAATGACTGACAAGACATCCTGCTGCCATTCTCTCCTCTACATGTGTGTCTTCACGGCAGGAGAATTTGCCTCCAGTTGTCTGTGTAGCATACAAAAGGTTTTAATCTTCCTTCTTACAAGTGCAGAAATGTTCTTGAGTCTCAGGGTATCAGAGAGTTTCTAACATTCAATAACCTATTCCAAAGACATTATCTTTTCTCAGGCTTCCCTTTTCTGCTCAAGACCATACAAAAATGTTGTAGTTACTTTCAGTTTCATACTTGATGTAATTTTTTAAAAATAAAATTTAAAAATGCATTTTCTTCCACTTGGATCGTGCACAGCATGCCTCTTGACCAACCTAAGCATGTGTGTTGAGTTAGCAGTGGTAGATTGTGCGAATGCTGCTTCTGTAGAAATACTGAGAATGTGTCCTAGATTTCCTTAAGAATTTTCCTTAAGATATTAGTTTTGTCAAAATTTTCTATTTTGTTTTGATTTTGTGGATTTGCAAAAGTTGTTGCAAAATTTAAATATTTGTCAGTGTTTACATCAGAAAACTCATGTTTGTTAGAAAAATGACAATACCCCTAAATTAACCAGTAGTTTAAGTCGAAATTTAAATGAAAATTGGAAAGGTGAGGCTAGATATATATTACAAGGCATACAGAAAGACAGAAAACTGGGGTGACACTAAAAGCTTTACATGTTTGCCTTAAATAATATTATCTATGGCCTATGCTATACTTAGCATACAGTGTACCATAAATACTGGTGTAACAGTATCTAAATCAACAGGACAAGTTGTGTAAGTGTTGATATACACAGTGGTGCACTTACAATGCTGTATGTCTGGGTCTCATAATTTATGGTGTCCCGCCCATAACAATTCACTAGGAGATCACTTTCACTGTTAGTAGCAGTGACAATAGGAGTGACATTATGAGCACACTCACATTAGCTACTTCTGGGGAGCATCAGGAGTGCTCCTGAGCAGTGGCTAACATAACTGTGCCTGCACCTAGGGCTCTAGTAGCCTATTGCTAGGAGTGCTCACATTTATTCGGAACAGGCATCATGAGTGACAGGCTGAACACATGCTGGGGTGCTCATTGCTAGGCAACATGAACATTTGCTATCCATGCTGTGCTGCAGTATCTGGAATAAATGTGCTTTCCAAATGTGTTATCTGATGCTAAGCATTTGTTATATGCTTCTGGCAGAGCTCAAGATATATCAAGTATTTTCCAAATGGGAATAAGGAACAATCCTTGTTTAAAGGAACATACAATCTACAGACAAACAGATTAAAGGTTACAATATATAAAGTTACAAGGAAGGGGTATGAAGTTGCTAGATTTCTCAGAAGTGGCAATGTAAAAGTGCGTCTTCAAGAGGGACATAAATACATAGAGAATATGGGCCTTTTGAATTCACTCTGGAAGGAAATTGTACCAGAGGAGGAGAAACTGTGATCAGAATGGGAGGAGGTGAAGGATAAGGTGGCTGGCTTGCTGCTTTGTGTCTCGTAGGCAGAGTACAGGTGCTTCGTGACCAAAGCATGACAATATTCTGATTGACTACTAATTAAGGGTGTCATTACTGTAATCACTTCAGTGATTTTAAAAACATCTGCAAAAATGTGCAATAAATATTTCCAGTCCTGTGTGTCATTTGCCCCGATAAATGAGAACAGCTGTGCTATATTTTTCTTCCTTTTTAATTTTTTATTTTTTTTTGTGCATGCTGTCAACACTTATCAAACGCTAGCCAGAATATGGTCTCTATTTCAAAGTGTATGTTTTCTGTTTTATCCATTGTTCTTACCTGGCTTCAGCAGCAGCAAACTTAACAAAAACTTCATGGTCTTGGTAGGATGTTCCTAGTGTGTGAGGGAGCTATTGATTTCATCCGTAGAGAATTAATATGTCCTCTAAAAATCACAGGCAATGTCTATCAATCACTTAATAAATCTGCAGTATAATGGTGTGCTCATCGTAAGCCACTTTTAGCAGTGGAAGAAGTGGCTATTTCTGATAAGGATGCTAAAAGAGGTTGATGACTTCTTTTTAAAATGCTGATCCTGCTCTAGGTCTTTGAAATTTGGTTTGACAAGAAGCAACCAAGGCATCTGACAGTCCCATTATTTCTCTAACAATGTTCCAAGTTTCCTAGAGGCTCCCTCCCTGCCTGCAGCTAACTTCCACATATTGTCCCTCTCCCCATACTGGAGAACAGTTTCAATCTTCTGTAACTGAATAAATCTTTAAGATTAACCGGCACTGCTGTTATCACCTTCTGGAGGGAAGATGAGCAGCAGCAGAGAGGTGACCTACATGGTTTGGTCCAGCAACCTCCTATTAAGCACTGTTGCCCAGAGCACTGGTTGGGTCCCAAGTTACAACAATAGTGTTAACTTCTAGGCCTGCAATCATATCTCAAAGGTTGGAGGAGCTGCAGGAAGGGAGGGGTACTGAATGGCAATGGAATATTCCAAGAAGAGGAAGAAGATTGGGGTGCAGGAGGGAGTAAGGGCTCTAACTGGGGGTGTGGGCTCTGGGGTGGGGACAAATGAGGGGTTCAGGGTGCAGGAGGCAGATCCCGGCTGGGGCAGGGGGTTGAGGTATGGGAGGGGGTGAGGGCTCCGTCTCGGGGTGTGGGCTCTGGGGTGGGGCCAGGGATGTGAGGTTTGGGGTGTAGGAGGGGGCTCCAGGCTGGGGGGTGGGGCTGAGAGATTCAGGGTGTGGGGGGGGCTCTGGGCTGGGACAGGGGATGGGGTGCAGGAGGGGGTGAGGGCTCCATCTGGGGGTGCAGGCTATGGGTGGGGCTGGGTTTGGGGTTCATAAGGGTGCTCTGGGTTTGGGGGGGCTCAGGGCTGGGGCAGGGGATTGGGTTTCGGGGGGTGAGGGCTCTGTCTGGGGATGCAGGCTCTCGGGTGGGGCCGGGTTTGGGGTGCAGGAGGGGGCTCTGGGTTTGGGGGGCTCAGGGCTGAGGCAGGGGGCCAGGACTCAGGGTTGGGGCGCAGGCTTACCTCCGGAAGCTCCCAGTCAGCGGTGCATCGGAGGGGGCTAAGGGAGATTTCCTTCCTGTGCTGGCACTACAGACTGTGCTGCACCCTAGAAGTAGCCAACAGGTCTGGCTCCTAGGTGAAGGCATGGCAGGTGGCTCTGTGAACTGCTCTTGTCTGCAGGCACCTCCCCTGCAGCTCCTATTGGGTGCTATTCCCACCCAATGGGAGTGCAGAGCTGGTGCTCGGGGCATGGGCAGCGTGTGGAGCCCCGCAGCCTAGGAGCTGGACCGGCTGGCACTTCCAGGGCACAGCGCAGAGTCAGGATAGGTGGGAACTAGCCTGCCTTAGCCCCCGCAGCACCACTGACTGGAGTTTTAGCAGCCCAGTCAGCAGTGCTGATCAGAGCCGCCAGGATTCCTTTTCGACTAGGTGTTCCAGTCAAAAACTGGACACATGGTCACCCTGTCCCTGGACTGCTTTCTGTCTTGCCCTGTCTTGGACCTTTCTCACAGTCTCTTCCCAGGCTTGCAGTGTAACAGCTCCTGTTTCTCTCAGCCTCTTCCACAGGCTCATGGCAGAGCTTCTTAGCACCTTTTGCCACCCAGCTAGATCTCCTGCAGGAGAGTTTTCCCTATCCCTTAGCAGGACAGTCCGTTGTCCTTGCCCTTCAGGAATCTTCCTGCTCCCTGAAGGCCCCTCCACCATCACAGGGAACCCTGGGTGGGCACGTCCTGCCACATTCTTTGCCAACTGCCTTGGGCCCCCTGTTTCAATGTACCTTCCTTCAGGGAGGCTCTGTCTGCCAGCAATCCAGTTCAGCTTCCTGACTCCAGCCAGGCTTTTCTCCCTGAGTGAGAGCCAGACCTGCTCTCTTTCCTGGTCAGCCCCAAACTGAGCCAGGTTTTTCCCTTTTAACTCCACCCGCCAGGCTTTATACCTACTGCAGATGTATCGGGGTAAAGCAGTCTGAGCCCACAGGCCCTCATGAACCCTTTCTGGCCCAGTGTAGGGTTAGTATACAACATCACAGTAGACAAATTATCAAATTGATCAGTTTGATTAGGACCTTAATTCAATGGAGGAGTGTGCCAGGAACAGACACTACTATGAGCACTAATATATAAAAGACTCTTTGGGCCTCGATATACATCACTAGTAGCCCAAGAGTTCCAATTTTACAGTAAGAAGAAATAACCTGCTGTTTGTTGTCCTGCCTCTTAGAGCTAGGTATAATAAATTTTAATAGAAAAAGTCTAATTCCACTAAGCACAGCGATACTAATATTTCTCATATCAGTTTTCTGCATATTGTTGCTTTCCTGAAGATGACTTTAACTTCTATAAATAACTTCACAACTACAGATAAATAAATAGCCAGTATTCACTTTTGGTGCATGAATTTGGTCAGCTGCAGTAGCTTTTGTTTATGTCCCCTGAATAACGTTACACTTGCATTATGTGAAACACATGAAATGTAACTAAAGGTTCTCAGGAGTCAATAGCAAGGTCATAATTTACTTTCAGGATTCTGCTGACATTTTCAGACCACTTAAACTTTGTTCTTTTGGTTTATAACATCAGCATCAGCACAGTCCTTGAAGTGCATCACTGCCTGCAGTGTGGCTGTAATGGAACTCACATGAATGTAGCAAAGAATTAGAATCCCTATTCATGATTTATCTATGCACCAACTGTAAACATTAAAGTAAAAAACTCTTCATTATATAACAGTTAAATGAATATGAAAATTCAGCTGATCCTGTTAAAAGCACAAGCTTTTGGTGCACTATTGGGCTACAATGTTACTTGAATTCTTCATGAATAAAACTAGTATTAAAAGGGTATCCTTTCCTCCATGAGGCTGAGGATTTATCAGTGCTTCTTTAATCAGACAGTTAAAGCTGGCTTTTAAAAAATTGCCAGAGATAGGAATAACATGTTTCAGAATATCTGAAACCCATGTAAGTATTGAGGATTTGAATTTTCTGCCCAATTAAAACCTGGAGGAAAGTAGAGAGTTTTTTGTTTTTTGTTTTTTTTAAATACTGTTTGGGAAGGGTGCAGCATATTTGAATCTTATATCGGTGGGTGGAACCCAACAAAAAACAAAACAAAACACTGAGCCCCCTGCCTGTGTCCTTCCCTGGCCCCGAGCCCCCTCTGAGCCCCCTGCCTGTGCCCCTCCCAACTTGGTCCAGATTAGAAACAGTGATTTTTCAAATGGAAGGCTCATCCATTATGAATATCCTTAGCCAACCATCACCTGTGACAGTCTGCTTACAAAAGTCCAGCATCAAGTTATCTATGCCTCATATGTCCAACATTGGTCTACAGCAGTGGTTCCCAAACTTGTTCCACCACTTGTGCAGGGAAAGCCCCTGGAGGGCCGGGCCGGTTTGTTTACCCTGCTGCTTCCGCAGGTTCAGCTGATTGCGGCTCCCAGTGGCCGCGGTTCGTTGCTCCAGGCCAATGGGAGCTGCTGGAAGCGGCGGCCAGTATGTCCCTCAGCCCACGCCACTTCCAGCAGCTCCCATTGGCCTGGAGCAGCGAACCGTGGCCACTGGGAGCTGCGATCAGCCGAACCTGCGGATGCGGCGGGTAAACAAACCGGCCCGGCCCGCCAGGGGCTTTCCCAGCACTAGCGGCGGAACAAGTTTGGGAACCACTGGTCTACAGTCTCTCTCAGATGGCAGGATAATTTGGCTCTCTGGTCAAAGCAGAAGCTGCTTCTGGTGTAAGAAATGCCCAAATGACATTTTTTGACCCTCTGCCCCAATGCAGGATTTTACATTTCTTTTCCTTCCCAGGGGTAAAAAACTGAATAGTTGTTTCTCCAGGAACCACCCAGGTCTTTCCCCTTGTTGCAGCAGAATGAAGGGAGGCTCCTTCAACCCAGTCATGGGCGTTGAAACAGGAAGGTAGCACTTAGTTCCCACCCTGACACTTCTACACAACACTTGCCAAGGAACAAATTATCTTTCCCTGGGTGTGCTGCCTCCTACAGGCCCACCTCCAGAGCTCCTCCTGGCCCACTTCCTAAATGCCTGTGCAGGTCTTACCTCATTCCTACTCTGAGCTCTAAAAACAGAAAGGCTGTTTCCTTGCTTTCAACCTGCCACTGAATGATCTTTCTGGCAGCAACAGCTCCCAGAATGCCAGTCCGTAAAGAACTAGATCATGAAGCAGGGATGCAATGCAGCTGAGCCTCCCCTGAAGGGGACAACACACTCTGTGGCAGCTTCTAAAAGTGAATATTTTGACTCCATCTTATTCAGCCTTGCAAAGTTGGCCTTTTGCCATGGTGACCGACATTTATATTTCATGTAATCCTACATGATTTTTATAAAGGACTAATGGACTAACTTCTGAAATGTAAATAAAAGATGTAAAGCTGACCTACTTTTCTTGTTAACATAAGTCCAGAATACTTATTCATAATAATGACAAATTGACAAATATTCCTTGCAGCTTGTGCCTTTAGTTCATTGCAAGAGAGGAAGAATACAATGCAGGCATATGACTTACTGTGTGCTTTGGTAGTTCCCAGAAAGGACCGGGGGAGGAATGGGGAGAATTATCAATCCATCATGCAGCTGATTGGCTGGAGATGTCGGCGAGGGTTTCTACTTTGACTTGGGACCCTGCACCCTGCCAGCCTGCTGATTAGTTCTTTCCCTCTCCATTTACTGGCCATATATAGAGGCCACCAAGTGAAGAACTTGGCATTGCTGTCTCTACTATCAAATAGATCAAACTGAGCTTCCCACCCAGCCATCCTACTGAGGATAATTTTGGTTTCTGGTACTATAGTTCATTTGGGTTATTGTAAGTAGCTGGTTGGTATCAGATCTTCATTGTGCTTTCTGGAATACTCTGAGTTATACATGGCTGACTGCCTCTTGGAATTGGTAAAGACTGAATATTTCCATCTCTGTTGATTGGCTTTAGTGGCATGGCAAGGAAGGGGAGGAAAGGGGGTACAGTTCTGCCTTTGCTTAAACTTCCAGTAGGTGCCACTAACAGATACGTCCAAGGAAGACAAAATGGTGTTTCTGCTTGCTTTGCATTGTTCAAGTTTCTAGGCATTTGATACAACTTCAGCAGGAGCCCTGCTCTGTGATAATGGGGCACATTAGTTCCAGCTAGCTGCTGTACAGCAGAGAACTCACAGCTTAGTTGCTGCCACCATGTTTCATTCACAAAGTGTGAAGCTGAATGCAGTTTAAATTGAATAAGTGAAACTTTATTAAAACCTGTGCACTCCTCTGTCCATGTGTCTTCCAGCATAATATTGCACATTCCCTGTTTCATTGGTGATCCCCCAATAACAGTCCCTCCAGGGAAAATTGGTCCTCTGACTCCAGTTCCACTGATCTTGATACACCTGCCACCCTCTGCATCCTGGGGCAACTCTTTCCAAGCCCTCTACTTGGGCTCAGGATAAGGGATGTCTGCTATCAAATCCCCCCTCACTCTTCTCTTCTGCAGACTAAGTAACTCCAGTTCCCTCAGCCTCTCCGCGAAAGTCATGTGCCCCAGTCCCCTAATCATTTTCATTGCCCTCCGCTGGACTCGCTCCAATTTGTCCACATCCTTTCTTTAGTGGGGGACCAAAACTGGACACGATATTCCACTTGTGGCTTCACCAGTGCTGAATAGAGGGGAATAATCACTTCTCTCAATGGCAATGCTCCTACTAATACAGCCCAATATCCCGTTGGCCTTCTTGGCAACAAGGCAACACTGCTGACTCATATCCAGCTTCTCATCCACTGTAAACCCCAAGTCCTTTTCTGCAGAACTGCTGCCGAGCCATTTGGTCCCTAGTCTGTAGCGGTGCATGGGATTCTTCCGTCCTAAGTGCAGGACTCCGCACCTGTCCCTGTTGAACCTCATCAGATTTCTTTTGGCCCAATCCTCCAATTTGTATAGGTTATTCTGGACCCTATCCCTACCCTCCAGCATATCTACCTCTCCCCCCATCTTAGTATCATCCACAAACTTGCTGAGGGTGCAATTCATCCCATCATCCAGATCACTAATAAAGATGTTGAACCAAACCACCCCCAGGACTGACCCCTGGGGCACTCCGCTTGATACCAGCTGCCAACTAAACATCAAGCTGTTGATCACTACCCGTTGATTCCGACAATCTAGCCAGCTTTCTATCCACCTTATAGTCCATTCATTCAATCCATACTTTTTTAACTTGCTGGCAAGAATACTATGGGAGACCGTATTAAAAGCTTTGCTAAAGTCAAGATATATCATGTCTACCACTTTCCCCATATCCACAGAGCCAGTTATCTCATCATAGAAGGCAATGAGGTTGGTCAGGCATGACTTGCCGTTTGTGAATCCATGCTGACTGTTCCTGATCACCTTCCTTTCCTCCAAGTGCTTCAAAATGCTTTCCTTGAGGACCTGCTCCATGATTTTTCCAGGGTCTGAGGTGAGGCTGACCAGTCTGTAGTTCCCCGGGTTCTCCTTCTTCCCATTTTTAAAGATGGGCACTATACTTGCCTTTTTCCAATAGTCAGGAACCTCCCCCAATCACCATGAGTTTTCAAAGATAATGGCCAATGGCTCTGCAATCACATCAGCCAATTCCCTCAGCACCCTCAGATGCATTAGATTGGGCCCCATGGACTTGTGCATGTCTAGCTTTTCTAAATAGGCCTTAACCTGTTCTTTCACCACTGAAGGCTGCTCACCTCCTTTCCATACTGTGTTCCCCAGGACAGCAGTGTGGGAGCTGACGTTGTCTGTGAAGACCCAGGCAAAAAAAGCATTGAGTACTTCAGCTTTTTCCACATCATCTGTCACTAGGTTGCCTTCCCCATCCATTCAATCCCCCATCCATTACATAAGCTGTCCTCCAGTCACCTGGTATAGAGGCTGATTTAAGTGATGGGTACATACCATAGTTAGTATTTCTGCAATTTCATATCTGAGTTCTTTCAGAACTCTTGGGTGAATACGATCTGGTCCTGGTGACTTATTACTCTTTAATGTATCAGTTTGTTCCCAAACCTCCTCTATTCACACCTCAATCTGGAACAGTTGCTCAGATTTGTCACCTCAGAAGAATAGCTTGGCTATGGGAATTTCCCTCACATCCTCTGCTTTAAGACTAATACAAAGAACTCATTTAGCTTTGCAACTGCATCATCTTCCTTGACTGCTTCTTTAGCACCTTGTGGCCCCAGTGATTATTTGGCAGACTTCATGCTTCTGATGTACTTAAATATATTTGCTGTTATGGCATTTGCTAGTTGCTCTTCAAATTCTTTTTTGGTCTATGCGTTTACACTTGACTTTCCAGTTTATACTCCTTTCTATTTTCCTCAGTAGGATTTTACTTCCAGTTTTTAAAGGATGCCTTTTTGTCTCTAACCACCCTTTTACTCTGTTGCTTAGCCCTGGCGGCTTTTTTTTTTGGTCCACTTTTTTTTATTTTATTTTATTTTTATTTGGGAGCTTACATTAATTTGAGCCTCAATTATGTGTTTTAAAGGTTTCCATGAACTTGCAGGGGTTTCACTTCTGGCACTGTACCTTTTAATTTCTATTTAACTAGCTTCCTCATGTTTGTGTAATTCCCCTTTTTTAAGTTACATGCTACTGTGGTGGGGTTGTTTTTTGTATTCCCCCCTGCCCCCAAGGATGTTAAATTTAATTACGCTATGCTCACTATTACCAAGTCGTTCAGCTATATTCACCTCTTGGACCAGATCTTGTACATCACTTAGGATTAAGTCAAGAATTGCCTCTCCCCTCGTGGGATCCAGGACTAACTGCTCCAAGAAGCAATCATTCATGGTGTCTAGAAATTTTATCTCTACATCCTCTCCTGAAGTGACGTACCCAGTCAATATGGGGATAGTTGAAATTATTACTGAATTTTCAGAGTTTGCAGCTTCTCTAATTTTCCTGAATATTTCACAGTCACCATCACCATCCTGGTCAGGTGGTCGGTAGAATATTCCTACTGCAATACTCTTATTATTCAAGCATGAAATTTCTATCCATAGAGATTTTATGCTACAGTTTGATTGATATAAGATTTTTGCTATATTTGACTCTATGCTTTCTTTCACATATAGTGCCACTTCCCTCCAAAACAACCTACTCTGTCTTCCTTTATATTTTGAACCCTGATATTATCATTGATTATCACAATTCCACCAAGTTTCTGTGATGCCTATTATATCAATATCCTCATTTAATACAAGATGCTCAAGTTCTTCGTATTTATACTTCTTGCATTTGTATGCATGCAATCATAACATTTGTCAAGATTTAGTTGTCTGCCTACATGTGAAGTAATTGAATGGGACTCTTTTTTGTTTGTCTGTTTCTCTTCAATTCCTATCTGTACTTTATCAACGTCTATTCTCTCCTCTTTACTAGGAAATCCTTTAGTAATTCCTCCCCTAAGGAATGTCTCTGTCAAACCATGCATTTCTCCACACCTGTTGGCTTTCCCCCAATCCTTTACACCACTCAGGCAGTGTAAAGAGATCAACAAAGGGGTGTAATTATGCTCACAGCATAATTGATTATAATTGTAAATTGCTCTTAATCTAAATGAGAATCATGCCTTTCAAGTTTTATATTTATCAAAGTAGAATTTATTTGCAAGCACTGAATGCAACCAATTTCTTTAACTTTAGCCACATTCTGATTTGAGTATCTCAGACTTTAAGGTCAGAAGGGACCAGTGTGATCATCTAATCTCCTCCTACACATTTCAGGCCACAGAACCTCAACCACCCACTCCTGCAATACACCCCTAAACTTTGGCTGAAGTCCTCAAATCATGATTTAAAACCTCAAGTTACAAAGAATCTACCATTCACCATTTACACTAGTTGAAACTTGCAAGTGACCCATGCCGCATGCTGCAGAGGAAGGAGATGCTGGGCGAATGTGTCATTATGCATATAAAGGAATGTCTGAGGAACATGAACTTCATATAATTCAGAAGAAAGTTGTAGTCAGATGTTATGAAACATCTGACTTACATCATGAAGTAGATACTGTCTCATGTTGTCCCTCTCTTCGTTTCCCCGCTCACTCTCCCTATTAAACATTCATAAGCAAATTCATTGCAGGGTATCAGGGTAGCAGTATAACTTAAAGCCTTTAATGCATTTATAAGGGCAAGTAGTACACTAGGGATGAACTGTGACCTTTCACTAAGAGGATGACATCTATAGTAATAGGTTTTTATACCCTGCTGATTTAAACATGCCATTATAAAAAGGATTTGGCAGTTGTTAAAAAATTGTTAACATATTCATGAAAGATAACGTGTGAATTATTATTCCATTTAAACAAAAAAAGGTTACTCTATTCCCACGTGATGCTTAGAGTCCCTTTAACATTGTGTAAAATATAGTTTCCTATTTGTGCTTGATAGATCCTAGTCTAACAGGTACAGAGCTCTAAAGTTTTATTGCCCAAACCTAAATTTCCTTTCCAAACTCTGATCTTAGTTATGTATCCTGGAATCAGACATTAATTGTGAAAGATGTTTGATGTTTTGGAGTTCCTTTGTAATCAATATTGTCCGATACAAAGGCAGGTTGCCAAGTTATCGCCCCATGGTAAATTCCCCAAAACACAGCACAGAAACTAAAAAAAATTAATATCCCCTTCAGAGTCTGCTGTTCAATACAATGAAGGTATTATGTTCAGACTTCATTCACACATATGTCTCTCGACCCTTCAACTTCAAGACAAAGTTTGTAGGTTTTTCTTTGTTTGTTTGTTTAAGAGGAAGAGAATAGTGGGAAGAGAACCTCTTGTTTATTTACACTCAAGGATTATTTCTATTAGTTTCAAGTAGATATATGGTCATCTGTAGGTTTTCTTCCACTATGACTTTAACGTAGTTCACTGTTAGGGACGATCCTGTAGTGCAAAAAGACAGACACATCATTTCACTTTGGAATACTCAGTTCTGTATATTAAAACAATAAAATCATGAAGTGTGGCAAACAATACAGTAGCACGTATATTAAATACTGATGACCTAAGGTATAAACAGTTTACCTTCCATTCGGTTTTCACAGACATTCTCTTTTTCCCAGATCTGATTCTAATCTGCCTACAGACAAAACTCCCATCAAAGTCAATAATATTGTTGCTGTTGTGAAAGTACTACACCTTATGGCCTAGCTATTGCTGTGCTCAGCATTTCCATGCCTCACTGACTTAGGAGCCTAAGTGTCATTTTCAAAAGTGATTTTGGCAGTTTGGAGCCCATATTCCATTGTCTGAACCTATGTGGTTAATACTTGTAATGGAATGTGGCACCTAATCTGAATGAAAGGATCACTGGTTTTTAAAGAGTAATTTGGATAAATATTTAAAATATGCTACATTTTAAAAAAATCATAATGTTTGCTTGAAAAGCACAAAAGCTTGAGAGCGGGGGGGACTAATTCTTTAATTATACAACTTTGCTAATTACATGAATGCTGCTTCAGAAGCTTTTGTCTTCAATGCTGACAGATAAATGAATAGGGCTGTTCAAAGATTCAACAGTCATGTTAAAAAAAATTGCAATCTACAGAAGCAATTTCATAACTAAACCTTGTGGGATGCATATCTTCCTTGAAATGAGTATGATGGATGGCAGTGAAGGCAAGAAGAACATTGGTTTCTGGATGCATCTGTTTCTGACTGTTAAATCTAGCCATCACAGAAGATGTCTGTTGGGTTTGAAACTGCATGATTGGCATAGGTTATCAAAAATTGGGAAAATATACATTTTCAATATTCAGCAAGTGAATATTTGGCTGACTGATAGGATATACAAAATTTCCCTTGAAATCACAAGTATTCTTATTGTCAGTTACAGATTTTGATGTACAAACACTATGAACGCTGACCATTTGATCCTAGGGTCCTAATTTTTTCCTAATTTTGTTTACTATATATCTTCTCTTGGCCATTGGTTAAGATACGATTTAGAGATGTTTTATTCCTGGTAAAGTTTATTTCTGGTAAAACTACATTGGCTTAAAAAGCAATTACATACCTGTCATAAATATAAAGGGAAGGGTAAACACCTTTAAATCCCTCCTGGCCAGAGGAAAAACCCTTTCACCTATAAAGGGTTAAGAAGCTACAATAACCTCGCTGGCACCTGACCAAAATGACCAATGAGGAGACAAAATACTTTCAAAGCTGGCGGGGGACGACGGGACAGACAAAGGGTCTGTCTGTCTGTGTGATGCTTTTGCCAGGACCAGAGCAGAAATGCAGGTCAGAACTACTGTAAAAAGTCAGTAAGCAATCTAGTTAGATATGTGTTAGATTCTGTTTTATTTAAATGGCTGATAAAATAAGTTGTGCTGAATGGAATGTATATTCCTATTTTTGTGTCTGTTTGTAACTTAAGGTTTTGCCTAGAGGGATTCTCTATGTTTTGAATCTGATTACCCTGTAAGGTATTTACCATCTGATTTTACAGAGGTGATTCGTTTACTTTTTCTTTAATTAAAATTCTTCTTTTAAGAACCTGATTGCTCTTTCACTGTTCTTAAAATCCAAGGGTTTGGGTCTGTGTTCAGCAATGCAAATTGGTGAGGATTTTTATCAAGCCTTCCCCAGGAAAGGGGGTGTAGGGCTTGAGGGGATTTTTTGGTGGGGGAGACATTTCCAAGTGGGCACTTCTCCTATTCTTTGTGTAACACTTTGGTGGTGGCAGTGTTTATCCTAAGCTGGTAAGAATAAGCTTAGGGGATCTTTTATGCAGGTCCCCACATCTGTACCCTAGAGTTCAGAGTGGGGAAGGAACCTTGACATGGTGGCAGAGAAGCGGGATTAACTTGAAAACATTTTGAGATCATTCTGAGATTTTTTTTTGAACCAGAAGCACAGAAGGATTTTAAAAGATTTTAAAGGGTTTTGTAAAAGGGGACAAAGCAACAAGCATAACAAAAGGGAGCTTGCTTTTGTGAGCTGGAGTTTCTCTACCTAAAGGCAGGGTAGTTAACCTCCTGCAGGGAAATTCACCAGTCTTCACAGACCTGAAGTTAGTTTGTTTGTTTGTTTTACCTAAGAGCAAATAGAGGGGTTTTCTGCCTATTTGCCTGGAGACAAAGGATTTTTCTGTAGGTTGAGAATAATATCAGAGAACATCAGTATCCGGTTACAGCACAACCTATTTTTTTGACAAGCCAAGTTTTGTTTGTTTTATTTCTAACTCTCGGGTGTAAAGTTAGTTAAAAACAGAGAGGCAAAGATGAGAGAAATCAAGGAAACAGCCAAAGAGGCTGCCCACAGGAGAGCTATGGAGGCAAAGGAAAAAGAAATGGAGGGAAAGGAAAAAGAGAGGAAGCATGCTGAGGTGGAGAAGGAAAAAAAGAGGAAGCATGCTGAGGCGGAGAAGGAAAAAGAGAGGAAGCATGCACTGGAGATGGAGAAGGCAAAGGCTGAGCGGAATCTACTGGATAACCCTAACAATCCTTCCCCAACAATCCACAAATGGGAGAGACTATGTCCACAGTATGATGAATCCAGTGATATTGCTGAATATTTTCTCACCTTTGAGAGACTGTGCACTCTCCATAAAATTCCTGAAGCTCACAAGATGACGACATTGGTCGCAAAATTGAGTGGAAGAGCTCCGGACATATTCAATAAGATGCCTATTGATGAGGCTTCTGACTATAATAAGTTCAAGGATTTGGTTTTAAAGCAATTTCAAATTACATCTGAAATGTACAGAGTAAAATTTCGAACCCTTAAGAGAGGGCCTGGACTAAGTAATGTGGCTTATCTAAACCAGATGAAGGATCTGTTAGATAAATGAGTCCAAGGAAGGGGTGTCACTAGCTTTGATGGAATGTGTGATTTGATAGATCAGGAGCAATTCCTGAATATGTCCAAGGAGGAAATAAAACAGTGCTTATGGGATAAGGAAATGGACTCAGCAGAAAGTCTTGTTTCTTATGCTGATCGATATGAGCAGTCCCAGACCGCCAGAGAGGCAGGGGAAAGCCGGAACAAAACGGGTAGAGGGAGGAGAGAGGAACAAGCCTGGTCACAGTTGAAGCGGATACCAGAAGGAACACCCTCAGACCACACCCTATTACCGGGGGGCAGCCCAAAGCCCCAACTACACACCAAGGAATACTCCAGACACCTTATCATCCTGTCACACCATTCTCCAGCAACCCACCTCGCCCCAGTGACCCGTCAGCTGGACAGTGTTTTAAATGTAATGAGCAGGGGCATGTAAAGGCCAACTGCCCCAAGAACCCCAACAGATTACAGTTCATTGCACCGGAATCACACCAGAGGTCCTCAGGCCCAGATACCTCCCAGATACCCTCAGAGTGGAGGGAAACTGTGAGTGTGGGCGGGAAGAAGGTCACCGCGTGGAGGGACCCCGGAGCACAAGTGTCGGCTATCCATGCTTCCTTAGTGGACCCCAATTTAATTGACCCAGAGATCCAAGTAACAATTCAACCCTTCAAGTCCAACTCTTTCAATTTGCCTACAGCCAAGTTGCCTGTCCAGTACAAGGGCTGGTCAGGAACATGGACTTTTGCAGTCTATGATGATTATCCCATCCCAGGCTGTTGGGGGAAGACTTGGCCAATCATTTGAAGCTAGCCAAGAGGGTGGGAATGGTCACCCACAGCCAGGATAAGGAAGCTGAGACGCCTAGCTCTTTTCCGGAAACTTCCGCCAGGACCCGGTCAGAGGTGATGGACCCGGACCCCATGCCAACGTCTGCAACAGCAGTAGTGGAGCCAGTCCCAGAACCGGAACTGGCGGAACAACCAACACCAAAGGGCCCCACTGAACCTGAACCAGCAGTAGCCGATAACCCTACACAAGAGGCTCAGCCAGAGCCTGAACCCCAACATAGTGCACCAGCTGAGAGCGATTCACAGTCAATGGAAACAGCCCCATCCCCTACATCGCTTCCAGAGGGACCAAGCCTAGGTCCACAATCCAATGAGGAACTGATCTCTCCAGCATCAAGGGAACAGTTCCAGACCAAACAGGAAGCAGATGAAAGCCTCCAGAGAGCTTGGATGGCTGCATGGAGAAACCCACCACCTCTCAGCTCTTCTAATCGATCCAGGTTTGTTGTAGAAAGAGGACTTTTATACAAGGAAACTCTTTCTGGGGGACACAAGGAAGACTGGCATCCTCCAAGACAGTTGGTAGTTCCAACTAAGTACCGGGTCAAGCTCTTGAGCTTAACCCACGATCATCCTAGTGGCCATGCTGGGGTGAACAGGACCAAAGACCATTTGGGGAGGTAATTCCACTGGGAGAGAATGGTCAAGGATGTTTCTACCTATGTCTGGTCTTGTGAGGTATGCCAAAGAGTGGGAAAACCCCAAGACCAGGTCAAAGCCCCTCTCCAGCCACTCCCCATCATTGAAGTTCCATTTCAGTGAGTAGCTGTGGATATTCTGGGTCCTTTTCTGAAAAAGACACCCAGAGGAAAGCAGTACATACTGACTTTCATGGATTTTGCCACCCGATGGCCTGAAGCAGTAGCTCTAAGCAACACCAGAGCTAAAAGTGTGTGCCAGGCACTAGCAGACATTTTTGCCAGGGTAGGTTGGCCCTCCGACATCCTCACCAATGCAGGAACTAATTTCCTGGCAGCAACTATGGAAAGCCTTTGGGAAGCTCATGGGGTGAATCACTTTGGTTGCCACCCCTTACCATGATCAAACAAATGGCCTGGTGGAGAAATTTAACAGAACTTTGGGGGCCATGATACGTAAATTTGTAAATGAGCACTCCAATGATTGGGACCTAGTGTTGCAGCAGTTGCTCTTTGCCTACAGAGCTGTACCACATCCCAGTTAGGGTTTTCACCATTTGAACTTGTATATGGCTGCGAGATTAAGGGGCCATTACAGTTGGTGAAGCAGCAATGGAAGGGGTTTACACCTTCTCCAGGAACTAACATTCTGGACTTTGTAACCAACCTACAAAACACTCTCTGAACCTCTTTAGCCCTTGCTAAAGAAAACTTACAGGATGCTCAAAAAGAGCAAAAAGCCTGGTATGATAAACATGCTAGAGAGCGTTCCTTCAAAGTAGGGGACCAGGTCATGGTCTTAAAGGCGCTCCAGGGCCATAAAATGGAAGTGTCATGGGAAGGACCATTCACGGTCCAAGAGCGCCTGGGAGCTGTTAATTATCTTATAGCATTTCCCACCTCCAACTGAAAGCCTAAGGTGTACCATATTAATTCTCTAAAGCCATTTTATTCCAGAGAATTAAAGGTTTGTCAGTTTACAGCCCAGGGAGGAGACGACGCTGAGTGGCCTGAAGGTGTCTACTATGACGGGAAAAGTGCTGGTGGCGTGGAAGAGGTGAACCTCTCCATGACCCTTGGGCGTATGCAGCAACAGCAGATCAAGGAGCTGTGCACTAGCTATGTGCCGACGTTCTCAGCCACCCCAGGACTGACTGAACGGGCATACCACTCCATTGACACAGGTAATGCTCACCCAATTAAAGGCCAACCTTACCGGGTGTCTTCTCAAGCTAAAACTGCTATAGAATGGGAGATCCAGGATATGCTACAGATGGGGGTAATCCGCCCCTCTGGCAGTGCATGAGCATCTCCAGTGGTTCTAGTTCCCAAACCAGATGGGGAGCTACATTTTTGCATGGACTACCATAAGCTAAATGTTGTAACTTGCCCAGACAACTATCCAATGCCAGATGAACTATTGGAGAAACTGAGACAGGCCCAGTTCATATCTACCTTGGACTTAACCAAGGGGTACTGGCAGATACCGCTAGATGAAACCGCCAAGGAAAGATCAGCCTTCACCACACATGTCGGGCTGTATGAATTTAATGTACTCCCTTTCGGGCTGCAGAATACACCCACCACCTTCCAAAGACTTGTAGATGGTCTCCTAGCGGGATTAGGAGAATATGCAATCGCCCACCTTGATGATGTGGCCATATTTTCAGATTCCTGGGCAGATCACCTGGAACATCTACAAAAAGTCTTCAAGTGCATAAGGGAGGCAGGACTAACCGTTAATGCTAAGAAGTGTCAAATAGGCCCAAACAGAGTGACTTACCTTGGACATCAGGTGGGTCAAGGAACTATCAACCCCCTACAGGCCAGAATGGATGCTATCCAAAAGTGGCCTGTCCCAAAGTCAAAGAAACAGGTCCAATCCTTCTTAGGCTTGGCTGGATATTACAGACGATTTGTACCACAATACAGCCAAATCGCCGCCCCACTGACAGACCTAACCAAAAAGAAACAGCCAAATGCTGTTCAGTGGACCGAAGAGTGTCAGAAGGCCTTTAACCAGCTTAAGGCAACACTGTGCTAAGGGCGCCAGACTTTGACAACCATTCCTAGTAACCACAGATGTGTCTGAATGTGGTGTGGGAGCAGTTTTAATGCAGGAAGGACCAGATCAAGAATTCCATCCTGTAGTGTTTCTCAGCAAGAAGCTGTCTGAGAGGGAAACTGGTCAGTCAGCGAAAAAGCAATGTTACGCCATTGTCTACGCTCTGGAAAAGCTATGCCCATACGTTTGGGGATGGCATTTCCACCTGCAAACTGACCATGCTGCACTACAGTGGCTTCATACCGCCACGGGAAATAACAAAAAACTTATTCGGTGGAGTTTAGCTCTCCAAGATTTTGATTTCAACATCCAACACATCTCAGGAGTTTCTAACAAACTAGCTGATGTACTCTCCCATGAAAGTTTCCCTGAATCAACTGGTTCAAATCGTCCTTGAGATGTGGAAAATATTGTTAGTCTTTATATACTTGGTAGTATATGTAGAAGTGCATGTGTCTTATTAACTCTGTTTTCTCCTATAGCTCCAGGAAGAAATCACAGCCAGCATTTCATCCTATCTGTGATTTGGGGGGCGTGTCATAAATATAAAGGGAAAGGTAACCACCTTTAAATCCCTCTTGGCCAGAGGAAAAACCCTTTCACCCCTAAAGGGTTAAGAAGCTACGATAACCTCGCTGGCACCTGACCAAAATGACCAATGAGGAGACAAGATACTTTCAAAGCTGGCCGGGGGGGTGGGGAGGGAACAAAGGGTCTGTCTGTCTGTGTGATGCTTTTGCCGGGACCAGAGCAGGAATGCAGGTCAGAACTCCTGTAAAAAGTCAGTATAAGCAATCTAGTTAGATATGTGTTAGATTCTGTTTTGTTTAAATGGCTGATAAAATAAGCTGTGCTGAACGGAATGTATATTCCTGTTTTTGTGTCTTTTTGTAACTTAAGGGTTTGCCTAGAGGGATTCTCTATGTTTTGAATCTGATTACCCTGTAAGGTATTTACCATCCTGATTTTACAGAGGTGATTCTTTTATTTTTTCTTTAATTAAAATTCTTCTTTTAAGAACTTGATTGCTTTTTTCATTGTTCTTAAGATCCAAGGGTTTGGGTCTGTGTTCAGCAATGCAAATTGGTGAGGATTTTTATCAAGCCTTCCCCAGGAAAGGGGGTGTGGGGCTTGGGGGGATATTTTTTTGGGGGGAGAAGTTTCCAAGTGGGCACTTCCCCTCTTCTTTGTGTGACACTTTGGTGGTGGTAGTATTTAACCTAAGCTGGTAAGAATAAGCTTAGGGGGTCTTTCGTGCAGGTCTCCACATCTGTACCCTAGAGTTCAGAGTGGGGAAGGAACCTTGACAATACCGGATCCATTACTTCTACCTCCTGTGCCCCATATAGTACATTCCCAGATTTTTTTCAATGAAGTGTTTAGTAGCTCACCCATAATTACTATCTTGATTTCCTTGACTTGTCAGTCTGTCACAAAAATACTGAATTCCCATACCTTGAGGTTATATCATATACCTATTATGAAACTATTAGTCTTCAATGTTTATTACTCTATATGTCACAGTTGTGTACAGTTACTGTCAAGTAAACTTTTAATTGGCCCTGATTTATTATTTCCCCCGGTGGAGAATCCAAGCAGTACCGCATGTTGCATATATTATATTTTTCCTAATTATTCAACCTTATTTGTGCAGCTCTATTGCAAATTTGCAGTTCTTTAACATGAATGCTTGAAAGTCAAGTATTCTTCTTTGAACATTCTCTATATAGAGCCCTACTTGATCCCCATTTTTGGGTATCTCTAATTCAGCTTTCACTTCTTCTAGAATTCCTGTCCCAAGAGCCAAAGAGAAGATAGTTCATGTAGATATGAGTTTTCTGACTCTGCTGGAATTGGATTGTGATCTTTTTCTGTTTCTCAATTATTTTGCATTCTTGTGATGTCACTTAATAGAGGAAGTGTGATGGAGTAGCTAAAGCAGGGTCCTAAAATCAGAACTCCTGAGAGTCCTTCCTATTTATCCAACTTTTCATATGGTCTTTGGCAAATGACTTAACCCTTGTGCCTCTGTTTACCTTTCAAATGGGTATACACTTATCTATTTCATACCGTCACTGTATATAAGGCTCACAATAATGCTTTGCAAAGTGCTTCTAAAGAGTCTCAGATGAAAGGTAAAATGCACAGCAAGGGCCAGCAATTATTATAATTGTTAATAGTGTGGTATACTGTTGCTGCACACCATTAAAACAGTTGAGAATTTTTTTTCTTCCCTGCAAGAGGTGATACTGTTCAGTGTTGGAGAAAGTGTTCTATAACATTTGTAATCACATTTGTACAACACTTTTGGGTCCTTCATGATGAAAGGTGCTATATAAATGTAAGATACATTAGTAATAGTAGTAGTGTTAAATATACAGTAACTGCTGAAGCCATACTTTAGAAAGTGAAACTATTTTGGACTACTATTCAAACCAGGTATCTCTGGACATGGTGCACAGGGAATTATGGGGCCTGAAGTAAGTAGACAGAGCCCTTATATATGTTCTAATTGCTCTGACATGCTCTTCATTGATTGCTGTCCCTGACTTAATGTCATCAGGCACTAGGTGATTTACAACACTCTGAGTAATAAGGCAGAGGTATGGAAGCAGGCAGATAGTGAGGTTTTTTACTTGTTTCCCTACAGTTCATTCGCTGGGTAAGGCAATACCAGGGTGATAATCAGCACATAGCTGAATATAATGAAAATGAAGAACTGTGGAGCAAACATGCAGAGAAAAAGAAGCCTCTTCTCATTGACTTGTAATCAATATTGTGTCAAGCAAACAGGAGCCAGTGTTTTTGAGCTCTCTCTGCTGCAGCTCTTACACTCCATTCAAAAAGGCTGAGAAGCGTCAATGTTCCATTGGTGAAAAAAGTTACATTGGAATCACAATGAGAAACAACATCTCTTCGTTGCAAAGAAACCAGAATTCTATCAACAATGCAATTCATAAGGAGGATCAGAGAGTGAGGCAATAAACTAACTTTTCAGTGGGTTCCATCACATGCTGGTATACACAGGAGTGAAGTAACTGATGATCTGGCCAAAGCTGGAAGATCAGAAACACAAGTTGGAATGGGAATGGTTATTCTCTTGACACCCTATCAAGGAAAATATTAGCTGAAATACATGGTCGAAAGATAAAAGATCCTCTGATATCAATGCATCTAGGAAAATAACATCCAGTATTATGAGAGTGAGGACAGGACACACTGCGGGAATGAAAATCAGTAGAGAAAGGATCAAGATAGAGCCATTCAGCAAAATGTGTTGGGAGTGGGCTTTAACACCTGCCCACGCTTTTTTGAATATAATATTGTAAAGAAAGTGATGCTTTTCAGATTGGACCTTACAAAGGACCCTGTAAAATTCATTTTCAAACTTCATGGCCTGATATGATTATCATGGGTCAAGACAAACACAGTACAAAGAAAAGTAACAAATGCCTTTTGAAATGTTGTTGTGTGTTTGTTGCATAACACTTCCCAAATAGAATTATCAGTATTTTAGAATCCCATAGTTTTTCAATGTTGTTTCCTAGCTATCCCCAGTACTCTAGGAAGTTACTTGAGGATACAGTATATGTAAATCTCTCCTTCCCATCCCACATCCTGAGAATTTGTCACTCACTTAACCTTCATGGTATAAATCTGTGTTGGTGTCAACATACAAAGTTGTCACAGTCTAAAAGTTGTCTAAAATACTGACAAATGTATTTAATGTATTTTGAAATAGATCAATAGATTCTAACATCAGAAGGGACTTCTGTGATCATCTAGTCTGGCCTTCTGTGTGGCACAGGCCATAGGACTTCCCCAAAATAATTCCTAGAGCAAATCTCTTAGAAAACCATCCAATCTTGATTTAAAAATTGTCAGTGATGAAGAATCCAACACAACCCTTGGTACATTGTTCCAATGATCGATTACTCTCACTGTTAAAAATGTATGCCTCATTTTCCATCTGAATTTATCTAGCTTCAACTTCCAGTCACTGGACTGTGTTATACCTTTCGTTACTAGATAGAAGAAACCATTATTAAATATTTAGTCCTCATGAAGGTACTTTGACTGTAATCAAGTCACCCCTTAACCTTCTCTTCGTTAAATAGTTAAATTAGGTAAAATAATCTGACAATTAAATTTTTAAAAAATTAGGAGAAAGGATCCAGGCCCGGCCCACAACATTTTGGCACCTGAGGCAGGGAACTCAAATAATGCCCCCATGCCCCTTTGCTTGGGCCAAAACTTTGAAAGGTCTCTATTCTGCCTTCTTCCTATTCCACTCTTCTCATGGTACTGCTCTGCTACCTACCCCAATAAAGGAGAGCTAACAACTTAAAATGCCTTGTTCAAAAATGTTAAGTAACACTTAACTTTCAAACACCTGAATAGCAAATGTAACTTTTCTTGTCTGCATAGTAAACACTGGCATTTTTATCTGTTTGAATAATCAAAGTGGTGCTTTCCATGCCTTCTTGGTTGCAAAGATTTGAACTTCTGCCTGAAGGTCCACAGTCTGGGCCAGCTCACGCTCTGTTGAGATGGTTGCAAGGCCAAACAGCCTCTCCAGTGTCATTGTGGTGCGTTGATGTGTTTTTATTAACTTCAGCTTGGAGAAGCTGCGTTCTCCACTGGCAACTGTTACAGAAAGTATTAGAAGTATGAGCAGAGCAACAAAAGCATTTGGAAAGCGGGTAGTCATCTTATTTGTGCACATATATTCCAGAACAGCCTTTGGAGTTGATCCTGCTGAAATGTATCTTGAAAGGGCTTTCAGTTCATCACCTAAATCACTCGCATCAATATTGTGCATGTCATCATGTATCAACACTGTCTCTAGTGCCCTGCATTGATGGTGTATGTCTTCTTCAGGTACAGTGAGGAATTTTGGAATATCATACAACATCCCAAATATAGTGCTGTGTTTCTTGAGCTGCATGAAACGTTCTCCAACTTATTGTATTGCATAATCTAGCACCTGGTTAAAGAATTAAACTTTCAATTGTTGTTTGGGGTCTCTTATCCCATGCCTCGTAATCAAAATGTCGTCTTCTTCGGTGACTCTTGTGTTCTTGAATGGGTGGGCAAATAGCTTCAATGTGAAGTTCCTCTGCCAACTTCTGTGCACTCTTCAGAATGTTTTGAAATCCCCCATCTGACCTGTAAGACTGTAGGTATGACTTTGCTTTGTCCAGTTGTTCCATTGCTCCAGATATATCAAGGTCAACACCTTGGAGTCTCTTGCTTACAACATTTATTTCAAACAGTATGTCATGCCACAACACTAAGCCACACAGAAATTTGAAGTTATGTATGTTTCTGGTGATTCCATTTCCCTCTGCCACTGTTATCCCACGAACAGTTCCTGTCATAGCATTATCCTCCATAATGGCAACTATGGCATCATCTATCTTCCCAATTTAGTGTTTGAGAGGCTTTATCGCCTCCACTCGACTTTTCCATTGTGTGGCACTCAGTTGTTTCAGTGTCAGCAAGGATGTTCCCCGATGTTGCTTCAAAATTTGCCATCGATGAGCTGATGCTGAGAAAAATACATATATTTTTTAAATGTAATTCAAAGCATTCATCAGCCTCACTAGAAGCTGATGCTGCATCACTGACCACCAAGTTCAATGAATGAGAACTGCATGAGACAAAAAAAGCTTGAGGGTTTAACTCTCGGATCCGTGTCTGCACTCCTCTGTTCTTTCCCTCTCATGTTGGCACCATTATTGTAGCCCTGACCTCTCATGTCAGCTATCGCAATTCCCGTATCTTCCAGCTTTTTAAGAAGCACATTTGTCATACCAGCTCCTGTAGTATCATCAATGTCAATAAAGTCTAGAAAATGCTCTCTGACAGTCACCATTGCAGGAACATTTTCACTAGTTTCTGTTGTTGTTACAAAACGCACCATTAAAGTCATTTGATCCATATGGCTGATATCAGGTGTGCAGTCCACAATAACAGAGGTATATCTTGCTGACTTCAGATCTGCCACAATCTTCTGTTCGACTTTTGTTGCAAGTAACTGTATGATCCCATTTTGAATGGTTTTTCCAAGGTAGTAGTGTGTGTACATTTCTTGGGTGGTGACTCTTCTTAGATACTCCCAGAGTACAGCATCAAACTCAGCCATCAGCTCCACAATTTTAAGGAAGTTTCCATTGTTTGGCACATACAGCTGATCTGAAGTGCCACACAGTGCTAAGTTTTGCTTCCTTTGCTTTCTTTCTTTTTCTGAATGCTGCCCCAGAGGGGCGTTTTCTTCTTTCACTTATGAATGCTGTTCTGTGCCAGCTATAATGGCTCTCAACACTCAATTCAAGGGGACAAATAAGCAGGCTGGTAGCAGGGCCTGAGTGAGGGAAGATATCAGTGTCTTAAAGGCCTAACTGCTCCTACTACTTCAGTTGATTGCCTGTTCACCTCAGGTGGGTTGAAGGAAGCAGCAGGAAACAGGAAGCTCCCTGAGAAGCTGGTGTTAATCAGTCCAGGCTCCTGGGGGTGCTGGAGAGGTACATAAGAGGCTCCTCCTCCTCTCTCTCCCTGCAGCTCCTGTTGCTTTCTGTTATTCCCTCTCACCTTTTCTCCTGACTGCCTGTTATGTCTCTTGTACCCTCCTTCCTCCAGCATAGCACTCCACCATCTCTGTGCATCTAGAGCAGAGAAAATACATATGCACCAGCAGCAGACAATTTTCTACACTCTGGGTCCTAGTAGCGCCCCCGCCACACACACACACCAGTCTGGCACCTGAGGCGGCCACCTCAGTTCGCCTCATGGTAAGGCCAGCCCTGAAATGATCTAATGTATCCATAACCCATTTTATATTTCTTAAATTGTTTTTTATATTGGAGCTGCCCAAAAGCCAGCTCTTTAATGAAAGGAGTGAACATGGGAACAGTAGATGTGGCTTGAGTCTCTGGAGTGAGATTGCAGGTTGCAGACTCATCATTCCTCCAGTTCCTTGTTGGCTGGCTCTCAGACTTAACATTACCAAGGACTATGATTACTTGGACTATCTCACCGCAGAACACTAGAAATATTAGGTTAAACAAGAAAAAAATCTCCATTTTAAAAGGTAAGCTGAGAAAGTGATAGCAAAATACAAAAATAAACTATTATTAATTGTCTAGTTGTGACAATCATCCTTCTTTTAGGATGAGATTGCCCATAGTCTCATACGCAAAAGAATTACAATTTTCCTTTTCCAATTAGATAATAATTCACATATGCTGCAAACAGACCAAATAACACACCACGACTCAAACTTCTCCATAGTAAAACCATATTTTTAAAGTTTCCCAATCACAAACTTCAGATTTGGGTATACGGTGCCCATAGCATACTGTGGGCCGGATCCCCAATCTAGAACCTCCTGACCCATAATATAAAAATTATGAAGTGTTGCCAACATCTTGTAATTTTATCACAAGTCTTGTGATAACTGGTATTTTCTTAAACCCAACATGGAAGCATGTTATTATATGAGAGTCTCAGTTTTCATTCATCAAAAAGTAAGTTTCTAGCCATGACGATAGCAGAGAAAAAATTGAATATGTGAACTGTTAAAAACTCAAAAACCAGAAGACAGACAAAAAGAACCCCAAGTTAATTATTTTAAACATCACATGATTTTAAAACTAATTTAATGATATTTTAGACCTGACTCATGACATTTTGGACTTGCCTTGTGATTTTTGGCAGCAGCTCCAAGCATTGTCTGCAGGGGGCTGGTCCTGCAGATAAGGGAGCTATAAGAATCTTTATGGGGTCCTTCCTGTCTCGAGTATTGAGTAGTGCTCTAGTGCAGAAGTGAATCAACCCCCATATATATATATAACAAGCATTGAGACCCAAAACAAAGGATATGTCATTAGCATCTTAGAAGCCCTGATGTAAGGTGTCAGGATTTCCCAAAGCAATATGTAATCATTTACATCTTTATATGTTCTCACTAATAACAGATTCAAGAGTGGTTTTTTTTGGGTACATAACTTAAATATGAAATACTGATCATTCTGCTACTAGGTGGCTTGCTTTTGATCCTAACCAATGGGAATAGTGAAAAATAGGAATTTAAAGTGCCTTACCACTGCGTGTGCTATTTTGCCTTTCTTTTCTTCTTGCTTTGCATAAGTAGTAATGTAGTATCACTATTCATTATGTGATCATTTAAAAGAGGGTGGTTCACTGGTTACTCATTGGATACAAGGCAACTCCATCACAGAAGACTAGGCATTACATACAACTGGAATAGGGCACTGATTCATGGAATCATCATAGAATCATAGAATGTCAGGGTTGGAAGGGACCTCAGAAGGTCATCTAGTCCAAACCCCTGCTCAAAGCAGGACTGATCCCCAATTAAATCATCCCAGATTAACATAGTCTTGTAAATTTTATTATGTATTATAGAAATGTTGTTGAATCAAATGTTTTAAATTGTTTTACTTGTTTTATATAGTTGGCTGAACATTCTGTACCTCGGTTTACTTCCTCTTTCTTTTCTCATGGATATTCTAACGCCGGGATTTTATGAGTTCAGAAAAACGTATCATCTGAATTTCTCCGATGTGAGTAACATCAGAGAATGTGGAATGTGTTGGTGTAAATGTTTATTTCTTTCAGGTCAAAGAAGGATATACAATTATTTCTCCTTGGTAAGAATATAATAACCATCTTAGCATGTTGCTCAGAGTACTCGTGAGAGGATGTAGCTAACCTGAAGAGCAGTATTGAAATTGTATTAAGACATACTGCAGATGAGTATAGGGAAATGTTCCCTTTTATAATATAAGATCCAATATATAAACTTTTTCAGGTGCTTTCAAAATTGTCTATAGTCAGATAAAATAGCAACTATTTCTTGTAAAAAGATAAGTTGAAAAAATGGAGAAGTATAAGGACAAGACAATCCAGACAGGCAGTCAGAAATCAAACCTGTAATTGTCTACAGTTCTCTAAAAACTTTCACTGCCATGGCTCATAACCTCTGGAATGCCAGGAAAACAGGAATCATTACGTGAAGAATGCCTATAATTTTCATATAATGTAGGAATCTCTGACCTGTGATTGCAAATTTATTGAGAAAATGGAGGAACAGAATTTTTTTTGCCATGGACTCACTTGATATTCATATGCATTAACCTTCTGCATCATTTTAGTGCTTAATTATTTTCAGTAAATATGAATTCATATAGCATCTGAGAATAAGGTGTAACTTTAGTTTCAATTAATAATCTAGGCTTCATTTTTATTTTATTTTTTTACTGTACAGTACATGTGCTTAAGGATAAGATTGATGGGGAATTTGTCAGGAGAAAAATATTTTCCATTTTAAATATTTGGAAAACTGGCAAAAAGAAAAAATTTACTGGTTTATTTGAATCTTATCATATGGCCTTATTCAGAAGACTGCAGTTTACTTCTGCTTTAACAGAGTTTTGTGTAAAGATCATGGAAGTTAGCAGGCTTTGGCACTCATACAGAACATTATTAAAAGGAAAGTCCAATCTCTCCTGACTGTATGCAGTCAAGTCCATATATCAAACACTTAGGAGGAAAGCTCTTTTCCTTCAAGGACTGTTCATAGTAAAGGTAAACCCCAAATGTGAGGAACCTAAACAGGGCTTGACTGCCTTTCTGGGGGGGATATGCTTTAGTCAAACACAAGTTCAGCTCAAGTTATTGGGCTCAATTCAGGGGGAACTGGGTGCAACTTAATGCCATGTGATCTACAGGAAGTCAGATTATCTCATGATCCCTCCTGGCTTTAAACTCTGAATTTTCTTGCCAGATCTCATGGACGTAGGGCTCTACCCACATGGAACTTTTTGCATGATCAGGGTATACAAGTCCAATTCAATGGAGAACAAGAACCTTAAGCCAGAAACTGCTGTATTGACATAGCATGGTGAACCACATATAATACTTTCAACAGTTGCTCAGTCTACACAGAGAGAGGGCTTTTCAGTGCCCCTTATTAAATTGCAACAAAGAACCTCTTGGAAATTCCAGCATACAAACTGTTTCCCAAATCCCTTACAGTTGCTAAGTGTGAACTCTGAAGCTATCTGTAGCAATATTTATGAAACCAAAGCAGTTGAAACAAGGCTATGAATAGTTAAGGATATTATACATCTTATATTTTCCGGAAAGAAACACATTATTCTTATCAAGTATAAACCAGTACATACCTCCTCACAATGCTATAAGTCAAGAGGGCTTACAATGAGTGATGAAAGTTTTGCTGGATCTCTTAAGTGTTCATTTCCAGACTTGTTAATGATTGAACACTTGAAAAAAAAATCAATTTTCTAAAGAGAGTGTACGATTTCAGTAGATGTTACCTGGACTCCATCAAAAAAGAACAATGATTGAAACTGATGACTTTTTGTTTAGGATGTGTATGATATTTATATCTGTTTTAATTAATCTATGTGCTGAATACAATAAAATTGGTATTTCTGGCTTAAATGAAAGCAGTGTAGCCAACAACTGGAGACAACAGAAAAAAATGACTATTTTTTGTGGAAAAAAGTCAAAATAATTTTTGGGCTGCAGGTTTAGAAAATGAATGATTTTCCATTTATTCAAGATTCAGATTTTTTTCTCTTTCCCATTTTTTCCTTCCCCTTCCCTATTTTTCCTTTTTTCCCCCCATTTTTTTCTTCATTTTTTTCCATTTTTCCACTGGAAAAAAGGGGAAAAAAAGGAAGAAGTGTAGGAGGAATAACCAAAAAAGACCCCAAAACTAAACATCTTTTTTTCCGTTTTTTTTTTTTTGAGGGAAACAAACAAACAAACAAAAATTCTAGTGAACAAAGAAAAGTACTGATTTTTTTTAAAAAATTTCCACTGAATTTTTTGTTCAAAAAATTTCTACCATCTCATGTCACAAAAAAAACTCTCTTGTGGCATCTCCATCCCAATATTTCTGATTTAAAAGATTGAGATTGTTTGCCAAACCTTATTCAAACTTTCGCTGTTTATCTGAACCAAAACTTCAGAGGTTCATATATCATTATCATTAATCAGAACACCTAAATATTCAGAGACATCTGTCCTCAGATGTATTGCTCTCACACCTAAGGTATCAGAGACAATGAGGCTGTCTTTGTATCTTAGGCCTGGGTCTATCATTAAAAGTTAGATTGATGTAGCTATGTCACTGAGGGCTGCGAAAAATTTAAAGCCCCATGCGACACGGTTAGGTCGACTTTAGCACCACTGTAGACACAGTGTAGTCGATGGAAGAATTCTTCTATCGACTTAGCTACTGCCTCTCATAGACATGGATTAATTACATTGATGGAAAACCCCTTCTGCTGATGTAGGAAGTGTCTGCACTATGGCACTACAGGGGCACAACTGCAGCGCCATAGCTGTGCCGCTGTAGCAGCCAGAGTATAGACATACCATAGACTGCAATAGAGCCGAATCACTTCAGCTTTGGATCCATTGTGCTAGGCACTATAGTCTGTGTTATTGTGGCTTCCTGTCCTCAATGCCATTTGTCACCTGAAATTTTTAGTATTCTCTGTTCTTTGACCCTTCTGATTCTGCAGTTTACTCTCAATGTGACCTTTTTAATGTCTGAGATTTCCACAATGAATTCCATTTAAAATAGGTAAAAGACCTTCTACTCTTTTAGTCTCATTTTTTACACACTTCCTCCAGGTGCCCAGTCAGCAATTTAGGACTAATTTCTGCCTTTGGCACACATGGCCATTTTGAGTTCAGTGACATCTACAAATGTGCATCATATTTGTGCAGATGTGACCACTGGAATCTCTAGCTGGTGTTCCCAGCTAGAGAGCAATAGCTACTCAACACTTGTTATGGATGCAGTTAATCTGCTCACAGATTTAGAAGGTCTTTTAACAAATTATTTGATTTTGGGACTTAATTTCAGGAGTCTTAGGTATTTGAATGTCCTTATGGAATAGACATGTATCTGTTTCAAAGAACCAAAGATAGCTGCCTTAGAGTCAAACAGACATCACAACATCTATGTCTATTTCTGATCTGTTTATTTCTTGCAATGCAATGATAATAATTTTCATTTCAGCTGTATAATTCAAGTTGGTATATCCCAGACTAATGCTCTTTCTTGTACTCTCTCCATTAGGTCACCGGATAAAGATATCACCATTCTTGAAGGATTTATCTGATGAAACATCAGTGTACACATGTCTTGTAACTGATACTGTTGGTTCGTATTTTCTGCAATTTTCATTAATATGACCAGGTCTGTGTGTTCCTTTGAGCAGCGTTCCAAAAATGAAGATACAGTTACTAAAGTAAATAGGTTCACGTCTTTCAAAACAAGATGATTGTTTCAGCCTTGATTTGGTGTTCCAGTTTCTGAACAGACTTAAAACAGTGACATTCAGGTAGGGAACAAAGATGATTTCCATACCAATTACCTATTCTTTTCTATCATTCTCAAGAGGTTGAACATCAGACTCTTGTTCAAAAATTGCTATTGGAGTGGAACTTGCAGCTCCTGTTATTGTGTGAACTACCGTCAACTGTACAATGTCAGTCCTGGCAAGGTTACTGGAAGCAGTATGTGGCCAGACATGATGAATATTCAAGTATTAAGTGAACTATCGAGCAGTATGTTGTTTTTAGTGTCTTAACACATGAAACCCAACTGGGGACAGTGATACATTATTGAAATTTCAGTCTCTTCTTTGCTTTGGCTGTCATCTTTCTCACTTGTGGTCCAAACCATAATTCTGTGTCCATGGTCACCCCAAGATATGATAGGGTTTCAAAAGCAATACCTTTTCCATGCAATATCAATTGCAAACAGTAGTTGAACCTCTTATGTTTTGTGATGAAGTAGGTGGACTATTTGCTGAGTTCAACTGGAATTTGTTACTTTTGTACATCTAGTTACAACTCTAAATCTTCATTCAATTCATTCTCCAATACATCTATTTCATGCCTTGTGATATCATATGCATATGTGCATAAAGATGATTCAGAGCTATCTGACAATCCTGAGGAATTCATCAGGAAAAGAAGAGGACTTAAAACTGAGCCCCAAGGAACTTCCCTGAGTGGCCTTGTCTTTGAAAAAGTATCATATAGTCTTGCTGTTTTTCTTTACCATAGGAAATTTTTATCCAGAGGCATAGTTTGCCCCAGATTCCCACTGAGTTTCACTAAGAGCTTATCATGTCAGACTCTATCAAATGATCCACTGAGATCCAAAAAGACTCCTGTGGATGACTGTGGTGGCTTTTGTTGGAATCCATCAACAGTAGGCTGAGGGCAGCACATGAATAAGTCTGAAATTGAGTGCAAGTGCCTGAATGCCATTTGGATAGATTATCTTGATTGTACCATTCTTTCCATTATCTTGCAAAGGTGACTGGCTAAAGATACAGGCTGACAGCTGCCCAGAAAAGAGGGATCCTTGCCAGTCTTAAGAAAAGGAACAATAACTAATGGCACCCAGCAGTTAGGTACCTTCCGTTTTATCCAGAATTCATTTATGATGTCCAACAACATCACAATGTGGTGGATTTAGCTTTATTCCCAAAGTGCTTTTATCATATAGCCACAGATGAAGTCCAGTCCTGGAAACTTCCTTTGTTCAAGGTTCTCTATTGCATCTGCTAGCTCATGTATGAGAAAGATCTTTCTGAAGCTAGGGCACTCAGTTGGATTGGTGTGCAAGTTTTTAGATTCTCTTTGTCTTTCATCTTGACTACTTCATCTTGTGTATTTTGCAACGACTCTATCCTCTTCTTTACACATGAGAATGCTAGTCCTTGACATAATATTTAACCAGTATCTTTGCAGACTCTGTCATCTAATGCTTCTGGACCTCGATTTTTCAGAATATTGGTGTTCTTTTGACTGCAAGCCTCTGTCTGTTTGTTTTAAGTTTGTTTCAGTATCTTACAATAATCTTTTTGTATGTTAGGATCCAGACTTTCACAATGCCTCCAATGCCTTTGTCATTCAGCTATTTTCACAGCAAGCTCTTTCAAGAGTTTGCTCTATTTCCTTCTGTCCTCTTTGTCTCCGGGGTTCCATCTAAACTCCAATCTAACTTTATTTTTTCCTTAACACTTTTTGTACCAATATCATTCCAAAGTGGAACCCATTTCTTCCTCTTACCTCTTAGGATGTTCTCTTTTGCTCAGTTCTGCACAGCAGATTCAGACACCATAAGGTCTTCCTCAAGGCTGTTATAGGAGAAATAATATTCTCAGATGTGTCTGTGAAATAGGACCAATCAGCCTTATAAAAATTACACCTCTTATTTTTCAAGTGAAAGCTCACTATCTTCCTATTCCAACACATGAGAACAGGTTGATGATCACTTCCAACATCCTCCAACACAATCCATGTGCAGTTCACAGACATGCTGCTGCTCACCAGTGTTGCATCTAATGCCAACTGTGTGCCATATGATCTTGATGTATAATCATGGTCTCATTAATCAAGACAACGAAATCATTGTCAGCAGTAAAGTCCTGTAGCAAAGTTCCATTCTAATCAATGGTTCTGTCCCCCCAGACTTCACTTTTGGCATTGAAATCTCCAAAGATAATTGTTTGGCTGCAATTTCCAAATGCTGTTTCAAAATTCTCTTTATCAATTGAGCTAACATCAAAATGGTAGACATTAAAACTCTTAGCTCCTCATCTCTCCCCCCCCCCCCACAGCCCAAATTTGATAGTGATGCAGTCCAACTCGGTATCTGTGTTCAACTCATACATTTCCATTATCTTTCATATTTGAGTGTCTTCCTAATAATAAACAACAGTCAAAACCTACAATAGATACACTTTGTCTGTCAGAAAACTTTGTTTCTTGTATGGCTGCAACATGGATATTTTCCTCACAAAAAACTTTTTCAACTTCCCTGATATGGTTCCACTTGCCAATTATATTCAACTGTATTTTCTCTGCAAACAACATTTTTATACCTTGACTTGTAGGGTCTGATCTAAGGCCCTTTGAAATCAGTAGGAATCTTTCCATTTGCTTCAATGGGCTTTGGGTCAGGCACTATGTGGTGAACAATTTTAAAAGGGCTCAATTTTTCTGTAGTGTTTATTACTATTTATTACTCCTACCAACATAATAGCATGTGTTGTAATTATTTTATTCCTTGTTTCCTTTCCTAATTTCCTGAGCCAACTTTTCATTTATTCCAAAACTCCCACAATTAGACGTCATTAACCTCAGATGTGTAACTTTGTCAAAAATGCTTTCCTAAAGAAAAAATAGCCTTGTCATTTTGTTAGAAAATTTGCACTTGGGTTCAGAAAGAATTCTTACTTTAATCCTCTTTTAATCATCAAAGTTGCACTGTCTTCCATCATAACCTTTGATTTCTCAGAAGAAGCTAAAATAATTTCCTTTGCACAAAATCTTGACATCTGAAGTCCTTGTCATGACATTAATTTAGTTATTGAACTCATGATGAATTTATGTAGGGAGATTTTTCTTTTCAAAAACTTTTCCCCAGAGAAATGCTCAGAATACAATTTACATATTCATTTACATATTTTGCTCAAATAGATTACTTTACACCTTCTTAAGGGTTTAGAAAGAGGTTTGGTTTTTTTCATATTTAGACTCCCCTTCACTAATAGCTGGTTTTCACAAAATGATAATCTGGTCCAAATTATGAAGATCTCCCATTCATTATGTTTCCAAGGCTACCTCACTCTTCCTCCCCATGAGGTTTATTTCTGCATGCAGGAGCAAACAATCTGCATGTTTCAACTCACTCTTTCCTTAGAATTCTTCCTCTGGGAGATTGGATGAGAACACTGGGCTTTGCCCCCTACTAACGAACTTACATGGTTACTGTTATATTTGATCTCATCACATCATTAACATATTTATCCTCACAACAACCCTGTGAGACAAGGACCATGTTACAGATGGCGAAGTGAAGCACAGAGACACGAAAGGTACATCTATGCTGGAGGTGTAATTTCCAGTTCAGGTGGACATATGTGCATTAGCTTCGATTAAGCCAAGTATGTACCTAGGGTCTCAGACAGAATTGTAGTTGGGGGCAGCTCGCTCCCATGCTGCCACAGCTACCCAGCTATTTTTAGTGCATTAGCTTCCCCTAGTAAAGTTCTGTCTGAGACCCTAGGGATATACTTGGGCGGCTAGCCCATCCTGCTGCCTTTGCTGCGTGTCTACACTGCTATTTGATCAAACTTGTGCTCTAAAAAGCTAGTGCGCATACCTCTAGCTGAGCTGGCAATTATACTTTCAGCTCCCGTGTAGACGTATTCTAAGTGACTTGCCCAAGGTCACACAGGAACTCTGAGGTACAGGAGGGGAATGGAACAGAGGTCTCCTAGGTCCCAAACCTTAACCACAGGACCATCCTTCCTATGAAAGGAGCCAAAGATTACACTCTGTAAACCTATGTATTTGGGGGTACTGCTGGTCAAAAATTCTCCTTCAAAATTGTTTTTGACAGAAAATTGAGCTTCTGACTCAACTTTTTTCACAAAAACTGCCCGCTTCCTGAAGATTAGGCCTCATTTCCTAGCCCATCATATGATATGAATCAGTATTATTATGGCAAACATTTTGCAAGCAATTCATATGCTGAAAGGAGGTTTGCATAAACCAGTAACGAGATAATTTTGAAGCACAAATTTGTAAAAATCTAAATCTGTACATGGAAATTTGTAAACAAAAAAGTTAAATTCTGCAAATAAATTGTTCACTGAACATAATTTTGCCAGTTCTAATGCTAACAAATAACTTTGCTGAGAGAGCTAATTTAACATGATTGTTTAAGAGATTTTCTTTTTTGCACAAACAAACATTCAATAGTAGTTACCTTAAAAGATAAAACATTTTAAATGTTTTTTCCTGGGATTCATATGCAAATAATTCATATGATAAAAAAATCATACAAAGGCAGGTATGTGTATTATATTCACATAAAGAACAATAGAGGTGGAATGTTAGAGATCATACCAAAAACAGATTAGTCACTTTGTTTGCAACACTTTAAATGAAACTAATAAATATGCAAATTAGATTATTATTATGTAAATTGCACAATTCCAATATTCTGGTGAAGAACCATATCAACAATTTCAATTAAAAATTACAGTTGTCTATGTATTATAGTTTTTGAGCAGGAATTACTTGACAGCATCTGAAACGCTTATTGAAATGATTATTTCTTTATTACATTCCATTTTACATCAAATTCCACCAACTGAGTCAATCAGAAGCTAAATGCTATTATAGAAATGAGTGTAAAAGCTGTACTAGACAGTTATATTTCCTTCAGCTTCATTCATCATAGAAAGTGTCTTATGAAATGAATCTCTTGAAGACAGAAACTTTACTGTTCTCCTTCTGGTAAATTCTCCTTCAAAACAAATATTTTCTCTCTCTCTCTCTCTCTCTTAGAAAAGCTTTCGTTTCTTCTTATTTCTGTTTGAGAAAGAAATGCAAACAGTAATAATGGGGATGATGTTTTAATGGGATATTTCTATTTGATTTTATTCAAATGCATTTTAATCCCATTCACAATGCCTCTTAAAACATTTCCATAAACAAAATGGGCTAGTCTTCATACCCACTGAGAAGTGCTCATCTAAATATTTTCATGAAATCTTTAGAATGTTGAAGAATTTCATATTGATGGCTGTGCTATGGTAACTAATAGCAATTAGGACATAGTCTGTAGTGGAAATCAAGTGACACAGTGAGCAAAGAATTCCAAAATTGTATTGATAGGAAGCTGACACTGAATCACTGGCAGAAGACTGTTTATTATTTAATGGCAATATGAGCCTTTATGTTCCTCTCTGTTGCATTATGTGCACGATGAACAAAAGCATGGAAACATTATGCAAAATACGAGCGGGAGGCTAGGCAGAGAAAACTGGTTGTTATTTCTCCACCAAGTAACCACATGCAGGATTGCTGCTCCATTCTGCAATAAACTGGACACAGTAGGGAAAAAGATGAGGAGAAAGGGAAAGGATCTATTAAACATTCTGTTCTACAAGTTATAGTCCCATTAGAAATCACTAATAGGATAACTGTAGGATCTGCTGGCAAACTGTTTAAATTACTGCTGCCCTGAGTAGCATTAATTCATCCTATGTACCACTGGTGGGCTCACAGGGTAGTAGGTGGTGGGGCAGCTAATGGTATCATTTTGGTTTTGCTAGCCACACTACTATTGCTAATGATGGAATTAGGAGGGGTTCAGAGGCAGGGAGCTTGTGTAGATGACCTGCTATGCAAAGATCTTCTTCTGCTTTTTACCCCCAGCCTAATGCACATTATCTCAGCCCTGCCTCACTGTGGGGAGGGTGTAGAAAAAGGAATCTTTTGAGCTTCTAAGGTCAGGCATTCGTTTCTGGGCATTTTGAAACAGAAAGATATCTCATGACAATTTACAAAATGTTTGTGAGATCTGTGAGGCTAATGTCACATGTTTCAGTTCTTATGTTCTACCTAACTAATGGCTAACCTCTTCTCAGACTGCATGGCCATGCAAGTTTAAGAGGGAGTAAGAAAATCTGCATGAGTTACCTGGAGATTAGGTTCAGGCATGAAGGGATGAGTGTGAGCTGGGCTCTGAGCCAAATCTCTCTTAGGGCTACTGTGGAGAGTGGTGTAGCTTATACAAAACCCCTTACTCCATATTATACCTAAAATCAAATATCAGTCCACTCTGAATATTTACTTTCAAAAGCTCATGGTGGGAATAGTGACACTGGAATAAACAAAAAGAAAAGGAGTACTTGTGGCACCTTAGAGACTAACCAATTTATTTGAGCATGAGCTTTCGTGAGCTACAGCTCACTTCATCAGATGCATACCATGGAAACTGCAGCAGACTTTATATATACACAGAGAATATGAAACAATACCTCCTCCCACCCCACTGTCCTGCTGGTAATAGCTTATCTAAAGTGATCAACAGGTGGGCCATTTCCAGCACAAATCCAGGTTTTCTCACCCTCCACCCCCCCACACAAATTCACTCTCCTGCTGGTGCTAGCCCATCCAAAGTGACAACTCTTTACATAATCAAGTCGGGCTATTTCCTGCATAGATCCAGGTTTTCTCACATCCCCCCCACCCCCATACACACACAAACTCACTCTCCTGCTGGTAATAGCTCATCTAAACTGACCACTCTCCAAGTTTAAATCCAAGTTAAACCAGAACATCGGGGGGGGGGGTAGGAAAAAACAAGAGGAAACAGGCTACCTTGCATAATGACTTAGCCACTCCCAGTCTCTATTTAAGCCTAAATTAATAGTATCCAATTTGCAAATGAATTCCAATTCAGCAGTTTCTCGCTGGAGTCTGGATTTGAAGTTTTTTTGTTTTAAGATAGCGACCTTCATGTCTGTGATTGCATGACCAGAGAGATTGAAGTGTTCTCCGACTGGTTTATGAATGTTATAATTCTTGACATCTGATTTGTGTCCATTTATTCTTTTACGTAGAGACTGTCCAGTTTGACCAATGTACATGGCAGAGGGGCATTGCTGGCACATGATGGCATATATCACATTGGTGGATGTGCAGGTGAACGAGCCTCTGATAGTGTGGCTGATGTTATTAGGCCCTGTGATGGTGTCCCCTGAATAGATATGTGGGCACAATTGGCAACGGGCTTTGTTGCAAGGATAAGTTCCTTTGTCAGCCTTTTTGATTATGATGTCAGAGTTGTTTCTGAGGCTGTGGATGGCATTGCGTTCCGCATGGCTGAGGTTATGGGGCAAGTGATGCAGCAAAGGAGGTGCTGTTGTCACCATGAATAGGTCGGAATATGAACAAGAGGCTGCTCGGCAGCTCTCCAACACGAGTTTCTACAAGCCATTACCCTATGATCCCACTGAGAGTTACCAAAAGCAACTACAGCATTTGCTCAAGAAACTTCCTGAAAAAGCACAAGATCAAATCCGCACAGACACACCCCTGGAACCCCGACCTGGGATATTCTATCTACTACCCAAGATCCATAAACCTGGAAATCCTGGGCGCCCCATCATCTCAGGCATTGGCACCCTGACAGCAGGATTGTCTGGCTATGTAGACTCCCTCCTCAGGCCCTACGATACCAGCACTCCCAGCTACCTTCGAGACACCACTGACTTCCTGAGGAAACTTCAATCCATCGGTGACCTTCCTGATAACACCATCCTGGCTACTATGGATGTAGAAGCCCTCTACACCAACATTCCACACAAAGATGGACTACAAGCCGTCAAGAACACTATCCCCGATAATGTCACGGCTAACCTGGTGGCTGAACTTTGTGACTTTGTCCTTACCCATAACTATTTCACATTTGGGGACAATGTATACCTTCAGATCAGCGGCACTGCTATGGGTACCCGCATGGCCCCACAGTATGCCAACATTTTTATGGCTGATTTAGAACAACGCTTCCTCAGCTCTCGTCCCCTAAAGCCCCTACTCTACTTGCGCTATATTGATGACATCTTCATCATCTGGACCCATGGAAAAGAAGCCCTTGAGGAATTCCACCATGATTTCAACAATTTCCATCCCACCACCAACCTCAGCCTGGTCCAGTCCACACAAGAGATCCACTTCCTGGACACTACAGTGCTAATAAACAATGGCCACATAAACACCACCCTATACCGGAAACCTACTGACCGCTATTCCTACCTGCATGCCTCCAGCTTTCACCCTGACCACACCACACGATCCATCGTCTACAGCCAAGCTCTGCGATACAACCGCATTTGCTCCAACCCCTCAGACAGAGACAAACACCTACAAGATCTCTGTCAAGCTTTCTTACAACTACAATACCCACCTGCAGAAGTAAAGAAACAGATTGATAGAGCCAGAAGAGTTCCCAGAAGTTACCTACTACAGGACAGGCCTAACAAAGAAAATAACAGAACGCCACTAGCCATCACCTTCAGCCCCCAACTAAAACCCCTCCAACGCATTATTAAGGATCTACAACCTATCCTAAAGGATGACCCAACACTCTCACAAGTCTTGGGAGACAGGCCAGTCCTTGCCTACAGACAGCCCCGCAACCTGAAGCAAATACTCACCAACAACCACATACCACACAACAGAACCACTAACCCAGGAACTTATCCTTGCAACAAAGCCCGTTGCCAATTGTGCCCACATATCTATTCAGGGGACACCATCACAGGGCCTAATAACATCAGCCACACTATCAGAGGCTCGTTCACCTGCACATCCACCAATGTGATATATGCCATCATGTGCCAGCAATGCCCCTCTGCCATGTACATTGGTCAAACTGGACAGTCTCTACGTAAAAGAATAAATGGACACAAATCAGATGTCAAGAATTAGAACATTCATAAACCAGTCGGAGAACACTTCAATCTCTCTGGTCACGCAATCACAGACATGAAGGTCGCTATCTTAAAACAAAAAAACTTCAAATCCAGACTCCAGTGAGAAACTGCTGAATTGGAATTCATTTGCAAATTGGATACTATTAATTTAGGCTTAAATAGAGACTGGGAGTGGCTAAGTCATTATGCAAGGTAGCCTGTTTCCTCTTGTTTTTTCCTACCCCCCCCCCCCCAGATGTTCTGGTTTAACTTGGATTTAAACTTGGAGAGTGGTCAGTTTAGATGAGCTATTACCAGCAGGAGAGTGAGTTTGTGTGTGTATGGGGGTGGGGGGGATGTGAGAAAACCTGGATTTATGCAGGAAATAGCCCGACTTGATTATGTAAAGAGTTGTCACTTTGGATGGGCTAGCACCAGCAGGAGAGTGAATTTGTGTGGGGGGGGTGGAGGGTGAGAAAACCTGGATTTGTGCTGGAAATGGCCCACCTGTTGATCACTTTAGATAAGCTATTACCAGCAGGACAGTGGGGTGGGAGGAGGTATTGTTTCATATTCTCTGTGTATATATAAAGTCTGCTGCAGTTTCCACGGTATGCATCTGATGAAGTGAGCTGTAGCTCACGAAAGCTCATGCTCAAATAAATTGGTTAGTCTCTAAGGTGCCACAAGTACTCCTTTTCTTTTTGCGAATACAGACTAACACGGCTGTTACTCTGAAACTGGAATAAACAGGTCAACTTGCATACTGTTGTGTAAGTGTTCACTGTCAAATGCAGTTGTAGCTTAACAAGGGCATAATAGTCATAGGTTCAGTTAGCAGGCCAATTTACTATATGGATTTGGCATGTAAGGTCCAATTCACTAAGCCATATGTGGGGCATTGTAATCATAGTTAATGGATATCAAGGACATGATAGGGCTTGGTAAGACTGGCAAGTATAGCTACTGAAGATAGATTTACAGTCAGATATTTGCATAATAAAGAGACAGATGCAACAGGAGCAGGTAGAAGAGGTTTTAGATTTAAATGGTGTTAGTGAAAAAAAAATCATTCCCTTAATGAAATCAGTTTGAATAATACAAATGTTTATTGGTCACTACACTTTTCTAGGACAGAGGGAAGAGGTTGTATGAGCTAATGGGTGAAGATTGTTATCAATAGCTGTAAAGGATTTCCTGAGATTGTTTTTTTTCAGCAGCAATTAACCCTGAGTATAAAGAAGTTTGCCCAAATGCCACTCAGATAAAGGTGCTGATACTCTTTCCAGAAAAAATAATGAACTTAAAATACAGAGATTCTTCATTGCCACTTAAGCTTTTGACTAGAGGTAGATGCTGTAGGATCATTTGTATGTTTTCAGAGAGAAATGAAGGACAAAAGCACTTGGAAAAAGAAAAATGTAATCAGTAATATGAGTGAGATTAATGTGGCAAAGATAATCAGCAGTTTCTGTCTGTAGGCCAAACCAGTGAGGATTGAATTTTACTGAAAAAAACCAGAAGGACAAAGAGGACAAAAATAACCACTACTTAGAAATGAAAATAGAAGCTTTAGGTCAAGACTGTCTGATAGGAATATAACTATACAAGATAAAGAGATTGGCAGCAAAAGAATTGTGAAACTGTACAAAACATCTCCTGATGTTCACTGAAAAAAAAGCATGGAAGGTAGGAAAAGAACAGAATGAACAATGTGTAGTTTACTTCCTTCATTTCCTGTGCAAATATGGAAGGGAAGGATTGTAGGATCCAATTTAAGAATATGTTCTAAAACCTACTGGTGACATGCAGATGCAATGACAACACTAATAAATTATGAGTTTTATTATTAATATTATGCATATCAAAGGATTTAAGTTCCAAACTCTAGACACAGGAAATCTGGGTTTTCTCTGCTCTTCCACAAACTTCCTGTGTGACCACTGCCAAGTCACTGGGGGTATGTCGACCCAGTAATTAAACACCCATGACTCGGACTCCTAGGCTTCAGGATGTGGAATTGTTTAATTGCAGTGCAGACGTTCGTCCTTGGGCTGAAGCTCTTGGATTGTCCCCCTCACAGAGTGTCAGAACTTGCGCTCCAGCTCAAGAACAAACTTCTATACAGCAGTTAAACAGCCCCACAACCTGAAGCACAGGAGCCCTAGTCAGCTGACACAGGCCAAACATGGATGTTTAATTGCTGTGTAAACATACCCTTAGGGTAAAATTTTCAAAAGGTACATAAGAGCCTAGATCCCAATTACTTTTAGTGATACTTGGGTTCCTAAAGTCCTAAATCACTTTTGAAAATGGAACTTACATATTTTTGAAAATTTTACCCTAATTCTTTCTGGGCCTCAGTTGTTAATAGTAGTGATGAGAGCCAACAAAGTACCTGAATAGGCAGGTAGATGGAACACCTTTTGCTGGGCAAAATATTTTCAGTGAATTCTAAGTTCATTAAAGCATGCATTTTTGGGGGCACCAAATTATTGATGAATTTGGGTTCAATTCAGAAATAGTTTCAGCCAAAAAATACTGAAAACAAAAATTTTGAAAATGTCAAGTTTGTTTTCAGAAAAATCAAAGCAAACTGTTTCAAAAAGGTTGTTGAAAATGTCATTTGACTCAACAGTCAAAATGTTTAATTTCGACTTGAAAGAAGATTTCAGTTTTACATTTTGTCCAAAAAATGGAAAAAAAATTGTTTCGGTTCAAAACAATACATTTTTTCCCCTGGTTATTTTTCTTTGGCCACAAGACAAAGAAAAATCGTATTGTTTTGTCTGCTCTATTCCCAACAGAGCAAATAGAAGCCACTTCCTAGGCTTCACAGTTTCAGATTGAGACATTACTACCATAAATCCTTGCATTTATGAAAGAGGAGCTTCTCTTTTTCTTTTATGTGGTTTGGTTTACACTGAACTAGGGAATGATGATTTCAAGTACAGTACAGACCCCTGGGGGACACCACTATTTATCTCTCTCCATTCTGAAAACTGACCACTTATTCCTACCCTTTGTTTCCTATCTTTTACCAGTTACCAATCCATGATAGGACCTTCCCCCTTATTCCATGACAGCAAATTAAGTCAAAAGTCAAAGAGCAGTTGATTATATAATATTTCAACAATATCAAATTTAGAAGAGAGGACTTTTGTTTCCAAAGGCTTTTAAATTCAGACTAAACTTGTACTGGATGGAAGAAAAAAAAATCAGTTCTAAATGCAGCAATTTCACTGGGAACCTCCTTCCTATTTAAACTTTAAAGTGGCAGGTTTCAGTTGCTAGGTGTTATAGGGGATGGTTATTCCATCCTGTCCTCTGAAAATAGCTGGTCTTCTGTTTGGCTTTTCAATATAATGCAGTAGGAAATAAAATTATAGAGTGCCCTTTATAAAAGTTCTGAGGGTGTTTTAAATAAATAAAACAACACCATTGCTGTATTTATTCAACTTTGAAGGGCTCTGGCTTATTCAGTTTCATCTAGGAATGGAATCCATAATCAGCAAGCATAATTATTACCACAGGTGTGAAATCATTTCATATTATTTTAGCATAGTATATCAATAATTCTTTAAGTATAATTAGTACACTATTGAAGATGGTCTTAAATCAGTAATGAGAATATGACAGATAATCAGCAGCAGCAGTTCTGTGTGAAAGGATGGGACAAGGGAAGTCAGAGAGGAAAATAAGAACACATTCTCAGTGCAGTTTTGTAATTAAGTAAAAGCACCTTAAAATCAACAAGGGATTTCACTGTGCACCTATGGAGAGATGTAAGGCCAAGAATTACATTGGTGCAGAATCAAGAAAAATGTAAGCTGTCATGTTCATTTGCTGGAGCCTATGGATGACATCCTCTGGGACACATGCAATGCTAAAATCCTGTAGTCAAACCTAGAGATGACATAGTTACATAAAGTTATGTGACTTCCAGAATTATACATTATGGAGACCATTATCTAGGATAGAGACTGCAGTGTGGTGGTTGAAAAGAAGACCAGGCTGTCATAGACTTAACCATGAAAACCGGAGTACATTAATGAAAACTCCATCCAAAGGGCAGTCTATCAGCATTGAAAAGCATGGGATCTACAACTGCATTGTTGTCATGTCAAGACAGAAGTGGTATTGGTCAGACGCAACCTTACTCTAAATAGAGGTAAATTAGAATCAAGCCAGACAACAGCTGACCCCACGCTCATCGAAATGTGGAAATTTCCATGGCTGACAGCATCACATGCTGCCAAGAGAAACAATAAAAGCTAAAGACAGCTAACAAAGCATTACAAACTTGGGAAGTGGCAGAGGAATCTTGAAATCAAATCTTTTCAAGTAGCCACAATTTTAAAAGTAAGGGTAACTTGGAAAAGGTGAACCAGATTACCCCTGAGGACACTGTTCTTCCAGCACAAACACACATATGCTTCAGATATTGCTATCTCCAATTAATGAGAAAACAGTAAGGGCCAGATTTAGGGATTTAGGCACCTAAATAGGCATATGGGTGCCTAAGTCCACAATGTAGGTGCCACTAACATTTTCAAAGCCGCAGCTCAGGTGCTATTTAACCCCCGTAGGTGGCTAAGTTTCCACCAGTCAGCATTTGCAAAGCATTTAACTATCCCTGTGCACATTACAGGGAGTCGAGGAGGCACAGAACCACCTAACTCCAGGCTGAACATTATACTAGGTGGTGGGGCACCTAGGGATTCAACATTTCTCCTCTCAGCCAAGCAACATTTAACTACCTTTAAAAAGCTGGCCCCAACTTCCTTACTTGGCTCCTTCAGCTTCAATAATAGCTTCCATCCAAGGATTCCAAAGCACTTTACAAAAGTGGACAAGTATTATTTGCCAGATGGAGAAACTGAGGGAGCGGGATTAAGTGCCATGCTAATGTCACACATTTCTAGACTGAGTCACTGTTTGTGCCCTGGGAGAGGGGCAATATGTAGCCACACCAACACAGGAGCAGCCCTGGAAAGGAAGTATGATTTAGAGTTGCAATTCCTTCATTGCTCCTGCTTTCACCCGGGGTGAGTAAATTAACTGGCAGCAATGGAAAGTCGCAGTACTTCTCTTGCGCCAGCTCTGTTTGCTGGTGCCTGTGGGTGGTGAGGCAGGGCGAAGGACCATGAAACCAGGGATCTTGCAGCCCCCCACGCCATAACCACCTGCTCAGGAGAAGCACAGGTTGTGCAGCCCTTGTGCTGCAGACAGTCTGCATGTGGTGCTAAGAAGTACTGTTTTTCACTCCCTTGTGTGGATGCATTAGGACGCTTTGAATTAACAAAAACCTAAAGTCAGACCCCAGGCTGCCTATAAGAGTATACTGAGTATGTGTTTCTGAAGTGCACATCTGCAAACTCCTCTCACAGCTGGCCCAGGGCTAGATCTATTGTTAACAATACTCTGCTCTTAACAGTTTGCCAATTTTATCATCAACAGAGGTTACCACTTTACCTGCAGTATTCTCAATGTTTTCCTGTAGGAAATACCTTAAATATTGGTATAATAATATTATATATTTATCTGAGGCAAGTGGCAAGAATTTAAGTGACCATGGTAATCTTTAGACAAGATTATAAACTGTTTTACAGGTATTAAGCCTCACAACACCTCTGTGAGCACGTAAACAATATGTAAGTATACGTATGAGAAAAGTGTATGTCTGAGATATGTAAATTTTGCCACCCTCAGATACTTTTATAAATCTGATAAAAATATACTCAGGAGCTTGGACATTTAAGTACAAAAGCATTAGCTGGAAGAGATTACAAGGAAAGCCATGTAATAGAAATTGACCCAGAAACCAGCTTAATTGTTTTCTAATATACAACCTGAGCAACTTCCTATGAGTTTCTTCTCTGTAAAGGAAGAAGCTATATCTGTAAGAAAGGGCATTCCATCATGAGTCATTTTCAATTTAAAGATGAGAAGAACAGTAATGGAATACAGAAGAAATTCCAGAAAGGAAACCTTTATCTCACCACCTGCATGACTGGAAATGAAGTGAGTCGAAGACACAGGGTCTGATAATGGTAAACTGTTAAAGCACATCTTGAATGATAACTTTCTGGGCCTAGGTGATCGGTAACTCAGGAACTACATTAATGAAGTGAAAATGGTATATCTGAGAGGCGAATCTGGTACATGGTCATTGAAGTAAAAAAGTATAGCTTGTGTCAAATGTTAGATGTGCCAGGCTTTACTTAGATCATGCACTGTACATTGATAACACCTACTGTACCTATTCCTACTAGAAAAGAAATTAATAAAACCTAAAGAAATCTAAAGTTTTTCCCCAAATCTTGTTTGAAATTTTTGTTTTGGAAATCACAAGTATTGCTAAGGTCCACCATCGTTCATATAGTTCAGGCAGGATCACACAGTATACAAAGAACATGATCAGACAGTGGTGGTAACGGGGGTGGGTGGACACTTGTAGTGTGCCACTCCAGTGAAAGAGTCATAAGTAGGGACCTACCAAATTCAAGGTCCATTATGGTCAAAGTCATGGCCATAGGATTTGAATTTGGTAAATTTCATGTTTTCAGATGTTTAAATCTGAAATTTCACAGTGTTGTAACCGTGGGGGTCCTGACTCAAAAGGGGATGGGGGGGAAGCAAACTTGCTGTAGGGGGCGTCACGGGATTGCCACCCTGACTTCTGTGCTGCCTTCAGAGCTGGACTCCAAAGGCAGCAACCACGGAGCTTCCTGCAGCTGCAGGAGGTTCCCAGAGGTGGAGGTAGGTCTGAGCACCCACCAAGAATAACTGTGCAGGGAATGGACAAGTCCTATCCCTCTCCTGCCCTGCCCAGCCCAGCCAGAGCTAGGAGCCCCCTGGCTGAGGCACTCCTAGTAGCACGGGGAAATCAGACCCACCTCTACAAGCCTCCTCCAGCTGCAGAAACTTTTGGAGCTGCTGCCCAGTCCCAGAGCGTCCTACAGTAGGGGAAAGTACCTGGAGACCAGGAGGTGGGTCTTAACTCCACCCTCTGCCTCCAGCCCGAGAGCGACTGTGCAGAGGATGGAGAAGTCCTTCCCTACCCAGCTCAGCAGCCCCATGGCTGCAGTGCTCATAGCAGCAGGGAGGAGAGCGGATTTCACGGGGAAGGCTTATTTCATGGTCCGTGACGTGTTTTTCACAGCCATGAAATTGGTAGGGGCCCTAGTCATACAGAATACTTCAAAGATCAAGGACAAGGGAGGAAATAGGTGGCTTTATAAATTGTCTGTAGAATTATATTCTTACAGTATTACTTTGTCAGGACTTCAGTTCTAATGAACTAATCAAAGAAGATATCACACATTAGGCACCAGCTCAGACAGGGTGTTAAAATATAAAATATAATAAGATTCTGCAGGATGAAATTCCTCCAGTTTATTCGTAGAACTAAAGCAAACCAAGTGAAGACCCTTGCTATATTCTATTTTAAAGCATCTTTTAACCATGACAACTGGTCTTGTGTCTTTCAAGTTGTTCAATGTTTAAAAACCATCAATACCTAAAATGTCGGAATTCTAGTCCTGAAAAGCTTAACTTGGTTTGTTCCTTCTGCAGTCATAACTATCAAGAAAAGCCAATATTTTTTTCTGTCATGTGCATTATGTGTGCAGCACTGACATGATTCATTGGCATACTTCATGACTCATGAAAAAACAGAGCCTGTTTGCTTCCACCAGGGAATTTTAAACTTTTAGGGTATATTAGTATCTCTATTGTTCATTTGGAGTAGATGGAGCTTTTCTTGGAACCACAAACCATATAAATAAAATCAGTTGATGTACCTGAAATAGAGTGTAATGACAAATGACAACAATCATACTGGAATTCAGTATCAACATCAAATAATCAAACACTGAATGAACCTGACAGAAGACCTTCAAAATGCTGCCAAACTCTATTTGGATAAGTTGAATGTTTACAGCAAGCCTAATAATTTCATCAGTCTTAATTATTACTGTGGCTTGGTGAAAGACTCACATGCACTTAAAGTAATGAAGAATGTGTCAAATGTTTGAACAGGAACAATTAACTTCTGCCCAAATGTGTATTGTTTTGCAAATAATCAGAAACTGGGGGAAATGATGGTAATTGAAAGAGAAAGTCTATTCTATTGTCTGCACTATACCACAGTGATTCCCTTACACAGCAGGTTAGAGTAATAAATTCTAGAGCTATAAGAATTGTGTGGTCTATTTCCAGCCTTAGAAACATATATAAAGTAAACTTTAATTACTCTTATATGATTAAAATAGAAGAAAATGCTCAAAGCTGACAAGCTCACATAAGACATTTTGCTTCCCATGACACATACAAATAGAAGCAGTATGTTTGTAAAGATGAGGAAAACTCCTTTTTGTTTGTCTTTATCTATGATCTCATTTGAAAAAAAAATAGTGGTCCAGTTTTTATTGCTGCTAATCCTCATTTTCTGTATTAAACTCCTCAATTTTCCCCTAAATTGTCATTCTTATGTTTTCCTCCTCATCACTTTTGTAAAGGTAGTGCTCAGTGCAACAAAAATAAGTCTATGTATGCAACTGCAGACTGACTGCTTTATTTAACTGCATCACAACACATTTGAGGCAGGGAGAGAGCTTCCACTAAACAAACAGGAAGTAAAGGGTGGGGACATGTCTCCACCCATAATACTCTGAGTAACCCCATTAACCCCTTGATGATTACTATAGTATGGAGTACATAGTTGAATAATATAGCTAGGCTTGGAAGGATTTGACTTTGGTAAATATTGATTTCACAATACACACAAATCAATGAAAAATATTTTAATCTATAATTTAAAAATTGCAGATAGGCAAAGAAAAATGCTGTCTGAGAATTTATTAATTTGATGTAAAGATATTTACTTTGTGTATTTTGATGTAATCTTGACAATTTATAGTTTAAGAGTTATAAAGTTTTTTACTTTTTTAATCTCAATGGATACTGTCATTAAATAATTATTTTCTGACCACTTCCTGTTGTCTGATCCCTCCATAATTTCCTGCATGTGTGAAAATTTAATTCAATAAAAATAGGGAGGGGGAATAATTACAAATAAACTACCCAGAAACTAGTACCATGTGGATGGAGGTTTCCCCACGTACTGTTCTGATCAGGTCCGGTGTGTCTGTGGGTATGGAAAAAAGTCTATCTGGGAGAACAGAGAAGAAACTGGCAGAGACTCAGAGGTAGAGGGAAAAAGCTAAGCCATAACTTGTTAGCATGACCATGGGAGAAGCTAGAAAGGGAACTTTTGGGTTTGGGGCTAACTAAAGAGATTTGGGGCTGTAAACAAAGAAGCTACCCCCTGATTTGAGTTCCTGCTGTGTCTGGTGAAACAGATCTTTGTACATTCCTTCAACATAAACAAGATTGCATCATAGAAAATACCAGACTCCATCATCCATTTCTACTCCAAACTGGAACATTTCCAAGGCCCTGAACTTTGACACGCTGCTTGGGTCAAAAATGGGCAAACTTGTTAATAAAGCTGGAGTAAATATATTAAATTGACAAGCACTATATAAAAATACACATCCACACCCTAATTATAAAATTAATCATCCTCCCCACGCAATATAAAAAAAATGCATGATGGTTTGCTGTGGTACCAGTATAAAGGTTTTATCAGCATGAGTTTGGAAGGCTGCATTACTCATCTTAACTCATCTCAGCTGTTGGGAAAGAACATCTTGAAAGATGCAATTTGTCTGTTTTAGCTCGTGATTACCTTAACATTGGAATTCAGTGCAGACTACAGAGCACAAATGTAATATGTCCCATGCAGGAAGCTTTGCTACATGAGTGAATGTGACATTCTGCATTAGCTGAAAATTCCAAGTAGACATCAGGTTTAACTCTGAATAGAACACATTTCAGTAATCTAAGATGAAGATGATAAAAGCATAGATGAGCATAAAGTAATCTGGACCTCAGAGAAAAATCACACTTTCTTTGACAAAGCCAGACGGGGTGTGGGGTGGAAGCATACTGTGATGGGTTTGGTCACAGAGACCCCCTTGGGACTGTCATCTGATGTGCTGAAATTACCTCTGAGCCCATTTTCCTTGCCAGCTTGGGACTTCCAGAACCCTGTCCTGTTGAGCCAAACATGCTAGCCTGCTACAACAAAGACCCAGGGTCTGGTCCATGCCCCCAAACCTGCAGACTAAACTGAAAACAGCTCACCAGGTTACCTGCCTCCAGTACCCAGACACCCAGTTCCCAATGGGATTCAAACCCCAAATAAATCCGTTTTACTCTGTATAAAGCTTATACAGGGTAAGTTCATAAATTGTCCACCCTCTATAACATTGAGAGAGATATGTATGCATGGCTATTTGCTCCCCTAGGTATTAATCACATACTCTGGGTTTATTAATAAACCAAAGGGATTTTATTAAGTATAAAAAGTAGGATTTAAGTGGTTTCAAGTAATAACCAACAGAACAAAGTAAGTCACTGAGCAAAATAAAACAAAAAATGCAAGTCTAAGCCTGATACATTAAGAAAGTGATTACAGGCAATATCTCACCCTCAGAGATGTTCCAATAAGCTTCTTTCACAGACTAGACTCCTTCCTAGTCTGGGCCCAATCCTTTTCCCTGGTGTAGTCTTTGTTAGATCCAGCAGACATCTCAGGTGGTAAGCAGGGGTTCTTTCGTGACTAGCAGCCCCTTTTGTCCTACTCCACCCCCTTTTTATAGCTTTGGCAGAAGGTGGGAATCTTTTGTCTGTGCTTGTCTCCACCCCCGCCTCATCAATAGAAAAATACAAGGATTAAGATGATTCCAGTATCATGTGACATGGTCACATGTCACTGTAAGACCCCTAGTCTCCATTCTTCCTGGGTTGGCCCACATGTACACAGGAAGTTTTGCAGGTAAATAAACCGTTTACAGCCAATTGTCCTAGTCAATGGGAACCATCAATGGCCCACACTTTGCATAATTATAATAGGACCTCAGAGTTATACTTCATATTTCTAGCTTCAGATACAAGAATGATCATGCATGCAAATAGGAGGAATATATTCGGTAGGTTATAACCTTTGTTATGATACCTTACAAGAGACCTTTTGCATAAAGCATATTCCAGTAACATCATATTCATACTCAAGCATATTTCCATAAAACATATGGAGTGCAATGTCACACATACATTCTGGACTGTTGTTGGAAACTGTGATCATGCAGTAATATACGATGTAGCTGCACTGAAGGAAGGTCATCCTCTATTTTGGAAGGACAAGCTCAGAACTGCAGGGATAGATCTGGGGACTGTTCACTGCAGCGGGCTCTGGGTCATATACTGCTAGAGCAGATTGAACATTTTTCATCAACACTGCTTTTTGATGAGAACATTTCCATTTTTGTCAACAATTTTTGTGTTGTGTTTAAAAAAATGAAAAAAAAATCATTTTATTCAAAATCATTTGTGAAAAATATACATTCCTGACAAGCTCCATATCATGTTTGAATAAAAGAATAATTTAATTGTTATAAACAAGCACTTGTTGCATTAATGCTGAGAGCAATACTTGAAAGCAATCAAGGATCCAGGAGGAGCCCTAGACTATGAAATTCCTCTCACTCAAGGGTTTCAGAGTAACAGCCGTGTTAGTCTGTATTCGCAAAAAGAAAAGGAGTACTTGTGGCACCTTAGAGACTAACCAATTTATTTGAGCATGAGCATTCATAAACCAGTCGGAGAACACTTCAATCTCTCTGGTCATGCAATCACAGACATGAAGGTCGCTATCTTAAAACAAAAAAACTTCAAATCCAGACTCCAGCGAGAAACTGCTGAATTGGAATTCATTTGCAAATTGGATACTATTAATTTAGGCTTAAATAGAGACTGGGAGTGGCTAAGTCATTATGCAAGGTAGCCTGTTTCCTCTTGTTTTTTCCTACCCCCCCCCCCCCAGATGTTCTGGTTTAACTTGGATTTAAACTTGGAGAGTGGTCAGTTTAGATGAGCTATTACCAGCAGGAGAGTGAGTTTGTGTGTGTATGGGGGTGGGGGGGATGTGAGAAAACCTGGATCTATGCAGGAAATAGCCCGACTTGATTATGTAAAGAGTTGTCACTTTGGATGGGCTAGCACCAGCAGGAGAGTGAATTTGTGTGGGGGGGTGGAGGGTGAGAAAACCTGGATTTGTGCTGGAAATGGCCCACCTGTTGATCACTTTAGATAAGCTATTACCAGCAGGACAGTGGGGTGGGAGGAGGTATTGTTTCATATTCTCTGTGTGTATATAAAGTCTGCTGCAGTTTCCACGGTATACATCTGATGAAGTGAGCTGTAGCTCACGAAAGCTCATGCTCAAATAAATTGGTTAGTCTCTAAGGTGCCACAAGTACTCCTTTTCTTTTCACTCAAGGGTGAAATTCATCTCTGCATAGAGAACCAACATAAAGCCTGTGAAACTTTTACACTCTCTAAAGAAGGGTTTAAGTGGGACCTGTGTGTATCATAGGCCACATGTCAGATTTCTGCACAGAGGTAAATTTCACCCATGGGTTTGCACATGCATATGAGCTAACAGGATAAGGACATATCTTTTATGTCTTTAAGAAACATGTTGGAGGTGGCAAAGGAAATCTAAGCCACCATTTTTCTACTAAAGGCTTAGCTATTGCAATCATTTATAAAGCCATAACCCAATACATATAGCTGTTGCTCTGCAATGCAGATAACAAAGTAACAATTCTGAAAGGAAATGATTTGTGCTGTTAATATTTAGCAGTTTATATGCCATTCAACATCCATGCCTCAACTTAATTTTATTCTTTTTACATAGAACATTGCTTTAACCTTTAGAACATTGCCTGAAAGAAGAAAACAGTTTCCACAAACAAATATGGTCAAACTGAAACACTAGATTCTGTAAACAAAGGCAGAAAACATTACTACATTATAACAAAGAATGACATGCAAACGTGAAAAAAAATGCTGTAGAATAACCTCACACCTCCAAGAGACCTCTAGAGCATTTTTAAATGTCTGATCAGTATTATTTACAAATGTTTGCTGTTTTTGTTCATTTCTTCTGTAAGACTGAGCAACGACCTGCCTAGCAAATGGCTAGCTTTGGTTTGCACAAGGACAATCTAATCACAAAAAAATACAGATGCAGCATTTGTAAAATCCAAACCCTTATCGAAGCTAAAGGAGAAAGGCCACAACTTCTACCATAGTAGAAAAATTTTAAGCACTTATCAGCCATTTGCAGGAGAGGACTCTGCTGGCTCTATGTTTGCTAGAAAAGACATTCAGTCTCAGCCCCTTTAGTTGGACTGTGTTCATTTTTCTATATGAAAGTAAAAGGCTACAAGTAAACATAACAGTGCAAGTCAGAAGCCAGGCAGTAATAAGCAAACTACTCATGATGAACAGAACTTCATAACAAATATAACTGAGGGAGTTACACAGCTTAATCACTATTTTGCTATTGTGAGCCACTTTTCAAATGCAGACAGACAGACAGGTGGACACTGGGTGGACACAAACCTGAGGAAGGTGGCAAAGGTGGCTTTAAATCCCCTTCAGATTGAGCCAGTTGGGGGTCACAATGGACCTCTAAATAATTTATGGAGTTGGAAGGACTGCTGTAGGCTTCAGCAGCCTCATAACTGCCGTCTGTTGGCATCTCCATAAGCCAGAATTGCTCCAAAATCTCTATCATTCTTTGCTATGGCCTGGGCCCCAGTCCTGTCCCTGTAACTTGTAAGGGAGCGTGTGCAGGATAGCCTGCGTCAGTGGTATATAAAGGCCACAGAGGAGGAAGACTCCTTTCCACTGTATATAACAAATACCGAACACTAGGTCAGCAAATAAGCCCCTCTAAACCAAAAAAAGAAAAGTGACTGGCAGGCAAACTCATGGGTAAGCTACCTACACTCAGGCAACATGACTGTTCATGAAACAATCTCTCTGGTTAAGTATTTCAAAGGTCCTTGCTCTCATTAAGCAGTATGGCAATAGGGGCCCATTTTGTACGTAGAGTAGCGGTTGGTAGGGCGGTAAGGCACAAAAAGCTGTCTTCTGTTGTGCCCATTTGCAGCACAATTGAAGTCCCTTTGTACATCCTCCTGAATGCTAACCGTCTCCAAAAGGGTGAGGAGGGACTGGCAGCAGACTGGGACATACTCTCTACAGTGGTGTGGCATGCAGGGGAGAGACTGCTGAACGCCTTAGAGGCCTGGAGCGACCTGCACACTCTCCCTGTGTATGGGAACACAAGGAGACATTGTTTCTCACTGAAGTGCATTGCTTCCTGGTGCTTCCATGGGTCAGTGCAGCTCTGTGCCACACACAGCAAAGCTGGTCCCATTATTAGCATTTGTATACTCTTACTTGGCACTGGCAATACTGCCAATCTCCAAAATCATGAGTTTTAAAAATAAATATACTTGGTTGGTTTTACTTGCCTTCTGGTTTTGAGCCTTTAAAGTAAACCTGGTTCACGTTCCCAACCTTTTCTCCACGTCAATGAGGGCTAGAAACTTACTTCTCTAAAGCAAAGCTTAGAATGCTAAGCAATCACCTGACTGCATAAGCTGGAACTTTAATTAAAACAACAAATATTGTGATACTCACCAACTTGCCTGATTTCATCGCAACCCCTCATTCGCAATACACAAAGGTATTTTAAACACAAATCCCCAGAATTTTAGAGTCTTAAAAATTGGAGGGGGATTCCTTCAATGGAAGAGAATTGAAAATGATGGCTAGCAGAGGACTGCCACAGCTTTAGAGGCATTTTAAAGAAAAAGCAAGGATCACACAGTTCTTCAAATTGCTATAGGGGACTTCCTGGCAACTGATGTTGCTTTAACCATTTTAATCCTTGTGTATTTTAGAAGGTTTTAAAATTTTGTTTTTAATATTTCCTCAGGTGTTTTAAGAAAAAAAAAAGGAACATAATTGTGATGAAATTGAAATGTGTTCAAGGAGACTTCTTTTAGAATTTCTTAGTGGTAGATTTAAATATGTTTTAGAATCTTGCATTCATTCCCCATGAAACTATACCAATTTTAAGACAGATCATAGACCTTGACTTCTTGATACTGTTTTAAAATATATATTTAATTTTACCCAGATTTAATGTTTAAAATACAAAACAATCTTTAACTTGGACTTAAACACCAATTAAAATATCAGAACCTGATATATTAATAAAATCTAATGAAATGTGAACATTTTAAAGAAGCAAAGCAGTAATTTGAAGTTGTGGTTATAGCTATAATCATAGCAACAATGACAAGAAAAGGAAAGCTACCTCTTCACTTCCTATGTTGGCGTGCTTATAGAATTGGCTCGAATGGAATACATTATGGTTTATTTCACTCCATTATAAAAAAAGAATGCAGCATATGTTCAGATCCGACCAATCTTTGTTCCTTTTTTAATTTCAAAACTATACATAAGTATACTAATTCTAAGCTGTAAGGTGCATCTATTATATAAGGGCTTACTTTTTTTTTTAAACAATAGCATTGAAGATATTGATCATGTTAGAATGCATAATTAAAGGACATAAAAGGGAAACTGTTAATGTCAGGTTATAATCTCATTTGACAAGCTGCAGCAACACTAGAGGCCCAATAGCAACCGACCAACCAGCATCCTCAACCACCAATGCACATCCACTTACCGCTGACATTTTGGTGGCAATGTCATGTTGTAATGTCAGTCACTTTCCAGGATTGCAGTACAACAACTTTTTTCTTTTTATCTACATGTCTGATCTTAAAAGAAATACTTCTACAAATACAGTTGTTACCATGAAGAAGTCAAGTCTGGTTCCTCAAAGATCATGGTTGCAACCATGGTTAGAATTAGAGCTGGGCTGAGAATAGAAGCATGTTTCAGAGAGGATTCTGGGACTTCAAAATTTGTTTTTCTTTTGATTTGGCATGAAACTCGAACATTTTTAAATTCTCCATGAAATGATTTTTTTTTTAAATCCTTTCAGATCAAAATGTTTCATTTCCATTTTGACTTTTTCAATTTTTATATTATACTGTGGAATGTGATGTGGATGTGATTTGTTACCAGAATTGTTATATTGGTACAACTCCTAATGTGGACACAGTTATATTAGTTAAAGGTGTTGTGTACAAATATAACTTGTTTCCCTTCCTGTATAGGAATAGCGATGTACCAATATAAGTAGGGGGGCTGTTCCGCTTTGACTATACCACTGTAGTCTCCCTTTTATTTAGCTCTTTGATGGTGCAGCAAAGCAAGACTCATTGGTGCAGCACCTCCTGCTGGTTCTCCTGCAAATTAGCTTTTAAGCCTCCAGAGCGCCCTCTGCTGGATCACTTGCCTTTGGGCCCCTGTGTCCCTCCCATATCCCAGTACCCCTTACCCTGGGGCTCTGCCCTCTGCAATACCCCTGCTCCCCCCTCCAAGGGGAACCCCCAATCCTCTAAACCCACCTTGCCTCAGTCACCATCTAGCCCCCGCTCACTGGGGCAGACTGCAGTCTGTAAAGGCCACTCATCACTGGCAAGGGGGTAGGACCTGCTGCCTTTGCCTATCCCCGGGCTGCCTCTCTGCAGGCCCAGTACCTTTTGTAGGCCTTCACCAAGGCCTGCAGCCTGGGGGTTCACCAGGCTGGAGCTCCCCAGCTCCTCTTCCCCCTTTCCCCAGCACTGCTCCACTTCAGGTACCTCACTCTCAGGCAGCTAGCTCTTCCCACTCCCAGGCTACAGTTAGACTCCTTCAGCTCCTGGCCCACAGCTCTCTTATCAGGACCAGGTGGGCCCTGATTGAGCTGGCAACACCTGTGGTCAGCTACTCAGGTCCTTTCACTCCTTTTCCCAGCCACAGCCCTCTCCAGGGCTACTTTTACTATTGGCTCCCCCAGGCAGCCCTCTCCCAGGGCTGTTTTAACCCCTTCAGAGCCGGAGCGGGTTGACCACTCCACTACAGATGGTAAACATCCATAGTCACAACAAACTTCTCATGTATTTATTAGCGTGACTTTCTCAGATAAAGCCTACTTTTAAAAATTAAACAGAAAAAAATGATTATGTTTTGTCATCACAGTTTTCACTTACACCAAGAAGAACTGACAGCAATGTTACCTGCTATGTACTTGTGTTCTGCAATGCCATTTCCTTAGCCCTGATGCATAACCTACTTCCCTGCCTCCTCAGTTCTGGCTCGTCAAGGTGATCTCTTCTCTTTTTCAACGATATCTTGTGAAAATGCACTGTATTTTTTTAAATGTCTTTCCACTGCATTGGATGTAGTTACTGATATTTGTATTGCAAAAGCACCAAGAGGCCAGGATCTCATAGTGCTAGGCACTGTACAAACATATACAACAAAGAATCCCTGCTAAAAAGAGCCTATAATCTAAATTGCATACAAGGATATTCCCTTCCCCTTTGTAGTAGCAGAAAGGGTAAATAGGAGTGTCCATCTGACCTTCTCCATACCATTCATTATTTTGCATACTTCAGTCATATCCCTTATTCAAGTCTGATCTACATTTCAATCCTTCTTCATAATAAAGTCTTTCTCCATGTAGAATATTTTTGTCATCTGCAGCATCAAGCTCATTGTTAAAACAATGAGGAGTCTTTGTGGCTCCTTAGAGACTAACAAATTTTTTAGTCCCTGTCAGGGTTCCTTCCCCACTCTGAACTCTGAGGTACAGATGTGGGGACCTGCATGAAAGACCCCCTAAGCTTATTTTTACCAGCTTAGGTTAAAAACTTTCCCAAGGCACAAATTCTGCCTTGTCCTTGAACAGTATGCTGCCACCACCAAGTGATTTAGACAAAAAATCAGGGAAAGGATCACTTGGAATCCTATTCCCCCAAGCCCTACTCCCCCTTTCCTGGGGAAGACTTGAGAATAATATCCTCACCAATTGGTACAGATGAACACAGACCCAAACCTTGGTTCTTAAGAACAATGAAAAATCAATCAGGTTCTTAAAAGAAAAATTTTATTTAAAGAAAAGGTAAAAGAATCACCTCTGTAAAATCAGGATGGTAAATACTTTACAGGGTAATCAGATTCAAAACACAGAGGATTCCCCTCTAGGCAAAACCTTAAAGTTACAAAAAAACAGTATAAACCTCCCTCTAGCAAAGGGAAAATTCACAAGTTGAAAACAAAAGGTAATCTAACACGTCTTGCCTTATTTACTTACTCTTTTTGTAATATCAGAGACTTGTACAGGATGGTTTATAGGGGAAGGAGTTTTTTGACCTGATGCTTCTCTGCTTTCCACAGAGAACACACCAACAAAGCCCCTCCCCCCACACCCCACCCAGATTTGAAAGTATCCTCTTTCCCCATTGGTCCTTTTGGTCAGGTGCCAACCAGGTTATTTGAGCTTCTTAACCCCTTACAGGTAGGAGGAATTTTAGGCTATCCTTAGCTGTATGGTTAAGACAGTCCCTAAGGTGCCACAAGGACTCCTCATTGTTTTTGCTGATACAGACTAACATGGCTACCACTCTGAAGCTCATTGTTGCAACTTTCACAGTCCTGGAGACACTGCCTTCAGGAATGTCTCCTTGCATATGGACTACTGTAACTTATACAGTAGCTAAAGGCCCCAAGAGGACAACACTAAAGCCAGGGATCAGTGTATCAGAAGGGTGTCATGGCCACATCTCCTTTTCTCTACCCCTGCCTTCTGTGCTAGCAGCCGGAATAAGGGTAGCATCTGAGCCTGTATCTTTATCCCTCTACACTGTACAGCCAAGTTCTGCCCCACAGTGGTGGAAAGCTGTTGTACCACCTCAGAGGATCTGATTCACAAAATGTACTATACAGCATAATGATTTCCTTTTTAGGATACTTTATTTCCCTTGTGTAAGTATGTGTGTGTGCGTGCCTGGAACACTCACATGCTTGGGGTCAGGAGGCCTCTTGATGTGTGGCTGTGGTACCAAAGGCTTCTGGGACAGAAATGCAACCCCAGGCAGTCAATTTCAGGTAATTTGGTCCTGAACTTCTTACCCTCACTTTTTCTGGTACCGAAGTACAGGAATTACATGATTCAATGCGGGTATGTTGGTGATAGCCATAAATTAGAAGTTTCAGTATTACAGCTATACTGAGGGCTAGTTTCTTTCTTTCTTTTCCCTTCTAGAAATAAATCCCAAACTTAGAAATGTTTCCTTCTTATTGATTCAACTTGCCTTTCAATTCTGCACTTGAAAATAGCATAGCAGGCAAACTAACCTCCACCTGCTAGTTGGACACATGGAGGAAATGGACATTGTGGACATCACCATTGGACTTTGCTTACTCTGGGATGGTTCCATGAGATACCAATCACTTCCTATGACACTCTGCGTGCCCTCAATGCACATTGATTTTAATGGAATTAAAGGTGCTCAGCACATTACCGGACTGGGCTTTTTCTGCTTCTGCCTGAGGTTTTGTAAAACATATTGAAGATAATCTCAGGTCTTCAGCTGTTTTCAGTTCAGTAGGTGTTCATCTTAACACTGCGCATGGAAGGCACTGATTCAATCCCATACTCTGTGGAGATAAAACTTGTGGATTTTGTCCCGCTGGTTTTGTATCCAAGCTGTTGTTTTGCTAGCCTACAGGTTTATTTTAACTGCTTCATGATTTTTTAATGCCACTTTCCTCTAATCCTCCTTCAATAAACTCAGCAGGTTAGCCTCCATTCAAGTAAAAGTCACAGCAGTCCAGAATTTCTGTTAAAACTCTACACATTCAAAAATAAGCTTTTCAAAACTCATAGTAGAACTAGATTTGATCTGGTGGTTTGGGGCACCTTATTCAGTGCTTATTCTTGAGAGACACGTATAATTTAAAACCAGAATTAATTCTAGAAATCTAATCATTATCTTTCTTTTGGCATGTCTGTGGAAAGGTGTTGCATACCAGTCTATCACACTTTTTTATTACACTATTTGCAACACTTTTATTGAAACTCCTGCTTTTTTGTACAAAGGACTCTCTTAAACAAAGGCCTTATAGAAGAATAAATGTGTTCATGGAACAAACTCTCTGCCATTTCACTTTCTGCTACATTGAACAGTGTATGGACCTACCAGGCATAATTTAACTAGTGGGTGGTAGAATAGCTGACTATCCATATGAAACATATCTATTTTACTATTCACTGGACTAGGGCACTTCATTTAAAGAGATTTCCTTTGGCCTGCTCCTCCCCTATACCCTCTTCCAAACACTGGTAGAACATAAATTACTAACCCTCTCTCTTTTAATCTTTGGCTGAGACCTGAGCTGGATTATGGCTAGGTCACAATAAGCACACGTCGAAGACTCAGACTTCCAGAGCCATGTGACAGCATCAGGATCTAAAGCTGTTATTCTAAAGAAATTGTTTGTGGCTCTTCTGTTTGAAGATGTGAGTCAAGTGTTATTGATGCAATATCACTGTATTTTCCACTGCATGCATCCGATGAAGTGAGCTGTAATTCACGAAAGCTTATGCTCAAATAAATTTGTTAGTCTCTAAGGTGTCACAACTACTCCTGTTTTGGATGCAGTTATGTATTCCTTAGTCAGCAGACAACTTCCAGGAGAAGGAGGAGCATCACCTACTAGAGCCATGGGCAAAACTCCCTGGCTTGACACCCTGCACCAGAAGACAACAGGGCCCCCTTATGGGATAGGGGTGCAGTTTGCTTCTGTTCGGGGATGCAGACACTGTTGGCATTAGTGGGCGTGTCAAGCTGTCTGAAGAGGCAAATTGATGTGGGTGCCAACCTCAGGGCAGACTGTTACAAACCAGGGCACAAACTCCAAACTGGTTATGTGTTCTGTAATTAGATTTCACCAAGCAAGTATCAAGCGCGAACTCCTGAAGCACTGTAAGATGCTTAACATGGAGTCACAGACAGTCCCTTTGGGCACTTACAATCTATCTTGCCACCCAGGCAAGCCTGCCTTTGTAATAGATGGCCACTTTCACCAAAAATCACAACAATATTTAGGTTACTCCTTGTCCCAGAGGACCAGTTACTTACTCCAGGTCAATTGCACCACAGATCACACACCAAAGTCAATGTTTATAGCCAGTCCTGTAATAAACTAATTAAATATTAATAACTAAGAAAAGGAAACAAGAGAGTTATTTACAAGGTTAAAGCAGACAAACATACACATGCAAATGAGTTACACTCTTAAGTTCCAAAAAGCAATAGAAGCTGCTGTAATGTGTAAGCTCTATGTGTCCTCTAGAGCTAACCCAGCTTGGAGATCCCTTGCTTATACTTAGAAATATTGCCTTCTCCAAATTCAAAGAAGCATAGTGATACAGTCTCTTCTGGTCATGGATTTTTATTCTCTTTCCTCCATCAAACTATGATGGGATGAAGGTTTGTGCACATCCCCTCTTCACGGATGTGAGGAGAGAAATCAACAAAGTCTTTTGTCCACTGATGTTCCATAATGGTTCGTGTGGTGTTTATAGGCCTTCTTTTGTTGGGCAGGAGATAATACTATGGTGAATTAGCATTTCACACTTGGTAATGCTCCTTTCCTGACTGAGGGGATTTCCAGTTTCATAGAAAACACTTCTATAGTTACAAAGAAAACACTTAAACATTACCTTATAACATGGGATACAGATATAAGTGAGGTTAATGCATGCAGCAACTCACAAGCATTTAATCAAGTCCAAACACATTCTTACACACTTAACATCTATTTTAACAATGCTAACACAAAAGTGAGCCAGACTGGTTTCCAGCTTTGCATTTGTCAGTATTCAGTGAGGCCTAGAGGCCTTGGCATGAGGTGGTACCAGGTCTGTCAGTGTCACAGGAGGGTACAGAGGGCCCCAGCACTGGTCCATCTTCTGCTGGGGTGTGGTCATGGGAAGCCTACATGTTGCATGTTGTGAATCAGTGCCCTGTACTCTGCATTTGCCTATTCTGTCCCTATAAATAGGTTTACATATGAAATTGCAACAGGTATATCATTCATTTACAAGATTGAAATAACTGTATTTTTAAAACACTGTTTCAATAAAACTTCTTACCATTAAACTATCTCACTAGACATCTGTGCTTGTCTGAAGAAAAAGAAAATTCACTTACTTCTGTTGTCCTTTTTCTATATTAAAGGCCAATTTACTAAAGGAAAAGAAAACAGTATCAGAATCAGCCTATAAGTAAAGAGATTTCCACCCTTCCCATTTACTGAGAAATTCTAATCTCTATATTCATTTTAGGATATCATTAGTTAAAAAGATTAAGTTTGGTTTAATATCCCGTATGGTTTCCTGCAGTCACCCAGTAATTCATTACCTTGCAGAATTTTTTGTGATTGATGCTATAAGGCACAATAGGCTGGATTCATCAAAGAGATAATGAGGAGAGTTTGACTTCTGGAATATTAATTAATACATGGAATTCCCATTCATTAATATTCAAACACTGATAACAAACCAGTAGCTGTACTGAGAAGTAATGGACAACTGGCATCCAATTTCTGTCTTTGAATGGAAACAAACACATTTCTAGATAACAGCACAATTTGATACTTATTAAGTAAGTGCTGGGTGTTTATTAATAAGCTATATTCAGCTGTATTTGTAAAAAATATATAACTATGTACCTGTTTTCAGATTTTAATAACCAGAAACACTATTTATACAATAAGGGTCAGTGAGTGACTGCTAGGCATTGGCCGCCATTGGCACACAATCGTTCCTAGCACACATGCAGGGGAGTGTACATGCCCTACCTCCTTTTCAAATGGCTCATACCTCAGAAGGCACTTGGAGGGATCAGTCCCTGCACTCAGGTAAATGTGGGAGGGAGGAACAATGTAAAGTGAAACACTGCACCCAAATTTCCCAATTTGGGAATTATAACTAGATCCATAATTAAGCACCTATATAAGAGGCCTGGTTTTCAGAGGTGCTGCCTGCCTGCACTCACACTGCCTCCAGATTAAATCAGGGGGAGCTGGGGTTGCTCAGCACTGCTGAAAATCAGGCCAATGTACCCACTCCAACCTTTATGCTTTGGCTTTGTCGAGTGGGTCTGCAGCTGGCTAGCTGGAAAAAAGGTAGTGTTACCTCTTTCATGGCTCCCCCACAGCAGATAGGGAGAAGGGGGAAAGTTTACAGGGATGGCAGGATAAGGAAACAGTTGGGGCCAGGTTAGGACAAGATCACTGCTTTACTCTTCTTGATGACGAGAAGAGTGGGAGGATATTTATATCCCATGCAGCCCTATGTGAGGCCCACTTTAACAGGATCAGGCTAGCAGCAAGAATATCAGCAGTAGCAAGGATTTGCAGGCTTCCAGCATCAGCAGTTTCTCCATGTGAAAGCAGCCTGCCAGTGGTACCAGATGGTGCTGTCCCCACTCGTTGGGGTAGGAATCATTAATATGGAGGGAGAAGAAAAATTCAGATCCCCCTCAGAGAATGTTAGTTCATGGAATAAACTCGCCATTCGGGGAGTATCCAGGGGGGCCTCAGGACACTGAAGGTTACATGGAGGTTAGTGGAGAATATGGTTATGCAAGAGTGTGGTATTCATTCAGTGTTCACCTTCTCTCTAATGTTAAAGATTAGATATTGAGAGGTGAATACATAGACATTTATCACTGCTCCACAGGGACACTATGGCAAACAGTAAGATGGGACAGGACAAGCAAAGCAGTGACAGCCAAATTTTCAAGAGTGGGTAGACCTGGGAAAGTTGGGAAGCAGCTTTACACAGATGTCAATTCCCAGAAAGAAGGCCAGCATTATTAACATATACAGGTATAATCAGACAGGCATGTCATACTTTTGGGAGCAAGGCTTGGTTTAACTATGATCAGCAGTGTAGACCGAGGGCTGCAACACAGGCTGGGAGTCAGTGGGACATCCTGCATCACTTGCTTTGATTAGAGTGGATGACACCACAGGAGGCAGGTGTTCACGCTGACAGCAGCCTATTTACTACTCATAAAGCCCAACAGAGACCCAGTGCTCTGAGTAATATTTGCTGGGCTTTTAATGAGGATGGGTGTTTTCAGGGCATCTGCAAATTTAATAATGCCTGTGAGACGTGCTTGGGTATCCACACAGCCCACAATGACTACAGCTTTCAAGGAAGGCCCCAATATGATGGAAAATTGGTGGGGTAAGTCCAGCCCCTGTTTGCCCCCAGGTACACGGACAGGATGGAGGTCAAGGCACAGGAAAAGGGGGGCAGAGGAGCTGGCAGCAGGAATAATGGAAAAAGCTTTTACTTCAGTTAAGCTCATAGTGTTACAGATATTCCTTTGGGGTTACCTCCAACAAAACAAGTGGAGCATATTTATGGAAATGGTTTACTTCGGGGCATAGGATTCTCTGTATGGGGGTAAGAGGTCATTTAATGTCAAAAAATTGAAGTCAATGGAAGGGCTGGGACACATTGTATAAAGGGGGGAAAAAGGATTGCACAGGAAATAAATGCTAATCGAGTTGCAGGGCCATTCAGTCATTTACCTTTGGGTTTCTCCCCTGAGCTTGGTTTCTAAGAAGGCATCTGGTAAGTATTGCTTGATCTACCACCTGTAATATCCATGGGGTAGTTCAGTTAATAATGCAATTGACCCTGAAGTACGTACAGTGCATTATTCTGCCTTTGATAAGGCTGTGTGCATGCACTGTGGCCCAGGTGCATGATAAGGACCCGTGGCCGGGGATGCTTTTGGCAAAATCTGACATCAAGTTGGCTTTTCGATTATTGCCAGTATATCCTTCTGATTTTAACCTTTTGAGTTTCTGCTTTGATGGTCAGTTTTATTTTGATAAGTCAATTCCACCAGGATTGTCCATCTCCTGCTTGGTGTTTGAAAAATTCAGTACCTGTTGATGTGTAACTCAACTTGACAATGCGCATCATCACAGGAACTCTCCAACTGACTCATCTTCCATGGCTTCCAGTTCAGAGACACATCGCTCCCCCTTACATCAGGAGGGAAATTGCAGCTGGCAAGTTGCTTGAGCAGGTATGTGACAACCCAAGCTTTTTCTTGTTCTTGTTCAACAACATTTTTAGCCCACAAGCTACATGTCTTTCATTATGACACTAACTGTGGTCAAGGATGCCATGCCAGGACGTGACAGTAGAGTCCCTATAGCTGGCAGACTGGTACTTAACATCAACCACCAATCAGTTCCTTGTCACAGACCCTACTACTCTCCCACCTAGCTTTGAACCTGCCATATCATCCGTGGATCCTTCTTAACTGATTCTGGCCTGGGCAAGGCCTTTGTGCAGCCAACCAGCACCATTAGGGTCTTTGAGACAATCCAAGTTGCAGCTGTGGCACAGATCAAACAATGATGCACGTTGCTGAGGAGTGCCCACTAGCCAAATCCAGTGGCAGGCTCCAAAAGCTCCACTTGGCCACTAAGAACACTATTGTTGCCTCAGCGAATATGCAAATGCTAAATAAATACAATTGAGCATCTTAACTTTGCTTGTTGAGTGGTGTTCCTGTGGGTGTGTGTGTGTGGGGGGGTGCATTTTGCACCAGATTGTCAGCTGTCACTGTGGGAGTAGCAAACTCCAGCCATTTTATAAAGGTTATTAAAGAGGTAGAGGATGATTTGGGGGGTTGGGAACAGTTTATGAATCAATCTAATGTAGTGTCTTTTTGGAAAAAGGAATGGATGATAGAGATTTAAAGATTTATTCAGAGTCATCAGGAGGAAATAGGTTTTGGAGTATTTTGCAAAGACAGGTGAAATGCTCAGAAATGGCCCTCAGATTGGATACAGAAATGTATAGTAAAGGATATAACATAACTGGAATTTTTTGCTTTTTTGGTAGTAGTAACTATTTGAGAAACAGATTATGCAAACAAAAGTGTGTATTTTTGGAGTTCTCATGACTGCACATGAAAATTAGATATTGCACATGTTGATGGAAATTTAGACACATACCTTTGTGAAAACATACATTTTGTGTGTGCAGCTGCAGTAATTGCGTATGAAAGTTAGTGTAGCCGTACAACAGAATGCATGTTTTTGCTTTTGTATTTGAACAGTTGATATTTTAAACGTCATATCTTAAAAGTGAACAATAAAAATCATAACAGGGTGTACTATAAATAAAGTTTTAAATAATAAAAAGACAGGTCAGGATCAAAAACAGGCTCAGATGTTCATAATCAGTGTTGTTATTTTTAGGCTTGTTTTCTGGCTTTGCCTAATAATTAAATTTTAATACAGTTTAACAAATATAGACAGTGTATCTTTTTCTGCTTCAAAAAAAATCTCATTATGATAATTCTGATGTGCCCTTGGCCAATAATATTGTGTATCCTACAATGAGAATCCTTAATGCTTATTTTACTCCACTCTTCAAGCTACATATTTGCTGCTTTATGGCATAAAATCACGAGTCTCAAATAAGCTTTTTGACTATTCTACATTTAATATATTTGGTAGTTATTTTCTTATTTTTATATTTAAAACATTAGAAACTAGACACTTAAAACTATCTACAATTAGGCTATAAACAAAGCATTTGAATTGTGGTAGAATATAGTTTCAAATCCATTTTGTGGGGTAGGATTATGTTTGGGACCTTATGAACAAAATTTTGTTTGGTTTGCATTTTCTTCTAAATGGAACTTTCTGTGATAAAGCAAGATGTGTGCTCTGTGAGGTGCATTATGAAAACATCGCTTAAAAGCACTACAAAGTCAGGAGGATAGGGATCTGATAAGAAGAAATCTCTGCGAAAGCTGAGGAAAGCAGCAATGAGTTATTGAATGTGACTGTGGGTGGCAGATTTAAGATGAGTCAGCCTGACAGGTGACGAAAAGAGCATGGTTTGTGGTCACCATAACACCATGAAAACAGCTCCTCCAAACTTTGATGTGGCAGGGGACCAGTAAGATCTATTGCAAGAACATAACCACTTGGGACTGAGGACAGGTAGGCCTTGAAAATGCTGAAAATATTTTTCATGATAAATAAAATTTGTTTTCTAGGCAAATTTTCCAAAGCTCACATACATCTAATTTTTCTTCAGTCATTATTCATTTCATGGCTCTGATTGGTTTGAAGAATATTTTCTCCTTGTACCCTTAACATGCTTTGCTGAAGTTAGCTTTCATGTTATTAGGGCTGGTGGAATAATTTCAGATGAAGCATTTTCCATTTGAAAATAAGATTTCATTTCAATAGAAATTTTCCATAGGAAAAGATCGATTTTGGAGAAATTTGACATCGGGAAACTTGAAACATTTCAGTTGGTCACTCAAATCAAAATGTTTCATTTCTGTATCTCAGTCACCACAGTGCCTCATGGGAGTTGTATTTTTAGATCTGTCATGCCTCCATTCTTTTCTGTGGGCTGGGTTCCCCAGCAGGACTGCATCTCTCATGATGCAGAATGGTCTCTCCCTTTGCCGTAAAGTGTCCAGGAGCCTCAGCCACTATGTCTTCAATCTGTTGTGCATCATTGGAGATACAATCTGACAAAGGGAACTGTGCTCAGAGGTGAATGGGGACTTGAGAGACCTAGAAGTCCAAAAAAAAAAAAAAGGGGGAATTTCCTACAGGGTGGAAATTACCTTTTCCAAACAGCTCTACTACTTAATTTTCTCTTTTCTGCCTGGGAAATGAGAAAATAAATGCACATGACAATATAAATTTTCTACTGTTTCTCTATTTTATTTCCTTCTATTTTCTCTCCTTCCCTCTCCACACAATTTACTCCCATATTTTGTTTTCCCTTCTTATACCATTTTCTCTCCTCCCTGTGATTTCCCTTTTTCCATTTCTCCAGGATCTCACCCACTCAATGTCTCTGTTCATGACTTCCTTGCTACCCCCATTCTCATTCCCTTGTTTGCTATATCTATATCCCTCCTCCCTTCTGTACCCAACCCCCAACTCTCAGTTTACTCTAAGTCTCTGTTCTTGTAGCTGATGAGAGTAGGATGTCTTCCAGGGAGGCAGAGGAAAAAAACAGCTGTGGAATATGCCACTGTTATGCCAGGGGGGAAAAGAAAAAGACCAAAATGCATGTAGAATTCAAATCAAGCATGGATACAGCAGCACAAGGAAAAGATTAGACTATTTAAATGATGAAATGGATGCACTAGTATTACAATCATAGATAGATTCAATCACTAATTCAGATATAAAGTGCACCATAAGGATTTTGAGATCTTTAGGGAATATTACCACTCTTCACATTATCTGAGCTCATATTATAAGTGGGAATTATTAAACTGGATAGGTTTCTCTCTAACAGAGACACTCCTCAACGTGTGTGGATGTTTTTTATTGATAGTGATTGACAAAATGTGTATAAGAAAAATTCAAGCCAGTCCTCCTGGATTTTTCACACCCCTGAGTGACATAGTTATACCGATATAAGTTTGAAGTATAGATCTGGCAGGGTTCCTGCTTCTGATGAATTGCTGTTCATATTTGTGTCTTTTGCTAGTTGCTCTTCAAATTCTTGTTTGGCCTGCCAAATTAAACTTATATACTTGATTTGCCAGAGTTTTTTCCTTTCTGTTTTCCTTGGTAGGATTTGACTTCCAATTTTATCTTTTTGCTCTAACTGCCTCTTTCTCTCTGTTATTTAGCCATTGTGGCTTTTTTTTTTTTTTTGGTTCTCCAACTGTTGTTGTAATTCTGCCTTTGATAAGGCTGTGTGCATGCACCGTGGCCCAGGTTCTCTGATTGTTGTTGTTTTTATAATTTGGGGGTACGCATCTAGTTTGAGCCTCTATTACAGTGTTTTTAAAAAGTTTCCATTCAATTTGCAGGCATTTCACTCTTAAGACTGTTCCTTTTAGCTTCCATTTTATTGACCCCTTCATTTTTGTGTAGTTACCCTTTTTGAAATTAAATGCTACTGCTTCTTTGGTATTTTCCCACCTACAAGGATGTTAAATTTAATTACATTATGGTCACTGTTACTGAGCAGTTCAGCTATATTCATCTGTTGGACCAGATACTGTGTGCCAGTTAGGACTAAATCCAGAATTGCTTCTCCCCATGTGGATTTCAGGACTAGCTGCTCCCACGAGCAATCAGTAATAGTATCTGGACATTTTATTTCTGCATACCATTCTGAGGTGACATGTATCCAGTCAACATGGGGATAGCTCTAAGCTTCCTGAGCATTTCACAATCACCGTCACCATCCTGGTCAGGTGGTCAATAGTATATTCCTATTGCTATACCCTTATTATTTCAGCATGGAATTTCTATCCATAGAGATTCTGTGATACTGTTAAATTCATTTAAGATTTTGACTATATTTGACACTACGCTTTCTTTCATATACAGTGCTGCTCCCCCACCAGTGCAACCATTGGTAATAGATTAACCATTTAACTGAATATGAAAGTACCTTACTGAGTAACTGTGTAATGTTCTGCCCTTCACATTTTTTTAGTGATTAGAGCTGGTCAGAAAAACATTGACAACCATTTTCTACTGGAAAATGCAGGGCTGTCAAAATTGAAACACTATGAAATCATGACAAGTTCACTGAAATTTCATTTCAGAAGACAAACTGGGAAAAAATGTCATCCCATTTCAATATTTTCAGAAAGAAATACTTTATTTTTTAAAATGACTTCATTTTTATAAAACATACAGAAAATCAATTAAAACAAACAAAAAAAACCACATTTGATTGATTCAAAGCATTTTTCCCCCCCTGAAATGTTCCTTTCTGGAGAATTTTGAACTTTTTAGTTTTCTTTCCAACTTGAAACAAAGTTAAATTTTGAAATCTTGAAATCCTTCATAACACAGAATGCTCATCTTCTATTCTATTCTATTCTATTCTACCCAGTTCTATTAGTGACTTTTATTTGATGTGTTGTGGTGAATTTAGATTGACAGTTCTTTGGGGTAAAGACTGGGTTTATTGGTTTTTCTCTTTGGGGTAAAGACTGTGGTTTTATTTGTTGTGGTCAAGTGGTACCCAATTAACATGATTTTTGACCTTCAGTGGAAATGTGCTATGTATGGGTCAGATAGATTCTGTCTAGCCTTGATGTAAGTGTGCTTTAGAGTAGAGAGATGGCTCAAGGAACTTGGCCAGCACAGAGGATGGTCTATCATACCCTGCACTCCAAGGGATAGACTGCTCCATCCCTCCTCCTTTGGGGGTCTGTGGCTCTCCAAAAGGAGTAGGAAGTTGGCAGGGCCATCTCCACTTCCCACCATATTAGATTATGAAGAAGAATTAATGTACAGGAGGGAACCGGGAAGTACTTCCATAGAGGACTACAGTAGTAAGTGAACTCCTCTAGACACCAGGGATGCCTCACTGTGCTGCTCCTTTGGTGGCATAATTCTGCATATATCTTATGCTGAGCTGTGCTTTAAAGTCATGACCAGGTTCTTTATATATATATATATATATATCTGCAAAATATGTATGAGAAACACATATGTGTATATACACACACACACACGTGTGTGTTTCTCATACATATTTTGCAGCTATACATACATATATATGTATACACCTAATTTCTAAAAGTGCTGAAATACCTGCTAATCCTATTTACTTCAATGGGATTCATGTATGCTTAGCCCTTCTGAAAAATAAGCCTATATATATGTATATATCTTCATACTTAAAGAACTAAATGAGAACATTAGTCTATTGAATTGTGCAGTCTGCTCCTCACAGCTGTTAGCAAATCATGGTGAGATTATGAGAACTGCACATTAGAGTGCAGATATTTTAGAAATTGCAATTTGATTAACCATAAGAAGGCTAATTTCTGTCAGTTACCTAAAGATAAAATACTTGCCAATAGAATTCAATGATGCTTGCCTTAATAAGATTTCATAATTATGTAATGGCTAATTAACTGATTGTTACAACTGTTTAAAATATAGACTCCGCTATATATGTAAAAGTTACTTAACATGAGGAGCAAGGCATATTTTTTTTACTTCCTTAAGATATGGGATACTTTGTACAGTGTTATACTACAAAATAAAATAAATGCCAGGCACTTAAAGAATCCAAATGGTGAAATTCTGACACTGCTGTTACTAAATGGCAACCTCTCAAGGATAATAAGCTTCCAGGAGTATTTCTTGAGTAAAGAGTACGAAAAATATGCTGCTCTGAAAATGCAAATCTCAGGGGTTCCCCTCCCACCCCCTTCACTTTTTTAAAAAAAGTTCTGATAGCACAATTAATGAATCTATGGGAAATATTTGAGGGTAGGAGTTGTGTACAATAGGCCAAAAATCAGCCTGGGTGTAAGTGGGCATGACCCCATTGGCAAGAATGGAATGCACTCACTTTTACCAGGGCTGAATTTGACCTAGTGTGTTTATAGCACCAAAACTTACCCTTAAAGAATGGCAGATAAATTTTGCACCTGCCATGACATTTGGAGTGATTTCCAGAAGACATTGTGACAGGATGTGATTCTGCAAGTCATTGTTTCCAGTGGATCCATTTCCATTTCAGCCACTGACAACTGATGACACACAATAGGTCCTAGAGGAATAAAAAGTAGTGGGCAGACAGTTTGAAGAAACGTAACTGGCAGAAGGCATTGCTCACCCCCTGAGCAATTTTGCTGGTGGCTGCTGATCAAACAGAGAGCAGAAAGGGGTCCAAAGATTGTAGATAACATCAAGAGAAGAGGAGCACTTGTGGCATCTTAGAGACTAACCAATTTATTTGAGCATAAGCTTTCGTGAGCTACAGCTCACTAAAAAAAAAACATCAAGACAGAATCACCACAGGGCATGGGAGCTGAGAGAAGGATGCTTTCAGTTTCTGAGAACTTGTCATGCAGGCAGGTAGCCACTTCGCTGCTGCCATGATATGCACCATGGTGGAAGAAAAGGCTTGAGATATATCAGTTCATTGGTATGTATCCATGTTCATTTAATGCCAGCCTTGGGAAAGGGAAGAGGCTGGAGCTTTAGCTGATTTCTCTAGGAAGAGTAAGAGAGATGGGAGCAGAAAATAACTTCTGAAATCTGCAATGTCTAAGTATTAGTCATTGCACCAAATACCCGAAGGCCAGTGAGGCAGAGGATTACAGATGAAATAAAGTAAAAAAATAGTGACTAAGGGCCTGGCCCACTATTTTGTTGTGTGATTTAGACTCTGATTTTACATTGATCTCTGTCGACCTGCACCCACATGATTTCAGTGGGACTGCCCATGAAAGCAGTCCATGAGAAACTCATTGCAGCATTGGGGTCTTGCTGATATCACTGGAGTGACATCAGCATATAACTGGAGTAACAGCATAATGAATCAGGCCCTAAAATGGCAAAAATAATAAAAGCTTAATTTCCCCCAAATACATTCCAAATGTGTGCATGCATACATAGGAGAAGCAACTTTGATATGCACTTGTCTTTTGACAATGAACAGTCTGGAATATACTTGTCTCATGCAATGAAACGATTCAGGTCTGTGAGATAATTACCTGGCATATGTGTATGTGCCAATAAGAAGAGATTTGGCTCAGTGAATGCAACATCTTACTCCAGTCGTTGTGTTTTAATAAATTTGTTGTGCTTGGTGATTGTTATTTTCTTTCCATTTATACCTACATCTTTTGACAAAACAGCAGTTTGGAAAGCTATCTTTTCGTAAAACACATTTTGGTAGTCCATGTTGGGAGGTGGCTGTGCATATTTGCAATTACCATACAGATTTTAGCTGTGCGTTCATTGTAGTTCAGGAGTGATCATGTGGGATGTTTCTCACTAATTCCCACTATGCTATTTAAGGAAAGGCCTTTGTGCAAACCTAGGAACTGCCAATAATGAACTTTAATTTTAGGTAAGGTAGCTGAAATTATTTTAAGCAATCAAGTCATGGCAGAATTAAAGAAAATGCATTGTTGGCTGAGCCTATATGTCTGATAGTGCTCGACTTGGCTCTGAGTTGTCTGTATCTCTGCCAATTGGTAATAGGGCTTCTGGTAGTCAGACTCAAAATCTGAATCAAACTCTCCTCTTATTCCTATTCAGGATAATAATTAAAAAAATGAAATGCATGTCTGTCTTTCTCTCTCTCCATTTTAAGAGCTGATAATGAGACGAATTTAATGCTAATGCCCTCTCATTTTCCCTCATTAGGGTTGTTGGCTATTTTATCCTTATTCTTGCTAAAGAATTACTTTAGGGATATAGCCACCTTGCCATTCCTCTTCATTAAACTGGAAGAAGTAGAAGTATGTAAAAATTGCATTGTGTCAGCAGTCTGGACAAGGAGTTTAATGGTTATAAATGGGCTATCTCATAAAAATCTTTCGTGTTATGTAACCTAGCACTGTTGTATATATGTTGCCTGCTTTTGTTTATTTGTTGATAAGCTGTGTTTCTAAACGAGTTAAATGTGTCCTTAATTTTATCAAGATGCAAACACATTCACCCTTTCAGTTTCAAAAATATGAAAGGGGATTCCATTCCAGCAGAACTGACTGACAAAGCAACACGTGGCCAAGTCTTCAAAAGTGCTCACCATTGGCCTAATTGGCTCTCATTGCAGTAAATGGTAAATTTCCCATTAACCTAGTTAAGTGAATGTTGAGTGCTCTCAAAGACTTCACTCTAAACATTTATAATTTAATACAAAGTTGTATTTATACTAATCAATTCATTGTAACAGAACATCCTTTTCCTTTTATTGCTGACCTTCAAATCAACTTGTACTACTGGAATAATGAACATATATTTCCCAGATCTATGTCAACAAAATAATCCAGTTCCTACAAAATGACTCCACTAAACACTCTCCCTTTATCGTATTTGTATCAGTGTGGCCTGCCCCTCTTAGTTGCCACAGGCCTGAGGCTAGTCAGCTTTGTTCACTAATCAGATGCAGCTGAGACGAGATAGCTATAAAGGGCTGAAGGAAAGAGGCTGGGGGAGGAACTGCAGAGTGAAGCATCAGGAAGAAGCAGTCTCCTGGAGTAGTCCCTGGAGGTGGGGAAACACCAGGCAGTAAGCCTTTACAGTTGTGATTGGGTAGAAAGCCCCAGCTGGAAGTTTGTTTTTCTTTTGCGAGTTTGTGCTTGTTTGGACAATAAATTAAGCCTGAAGAGAAGGACTTGGGTGGCTGATAATTCCCCAGGGTGGTGAGGAAGGTTGCCAGTATACAATATTCTTATAACTTCAGTGTCCATGAATAAAAGGTCAGCTCCCAGACTATTGCACTGGGCAGCACAGCATGGGGAGGAGGTGACCAGCCCTCTGTGGAGAAAGAAGTGGTTCGGGACTATTTAGAAAAGCTGGACGAGCACAAGTCCATGAGGCCAGATGCGCTGCATCCAAGAGTGCTAAAGGAGTTGGCAGATGTGATTGCAGAGCCATTGGCCATTAACTTTGAAAACTCATGGCGATCTGGGGAAGACCCGGACGACTGGAAAAAGGCTAATGTAGTGCCCATCTTTAAAAAAGGGAAGAAGGATGATCCTGGGAACGACAGGCCAGTCAGCCTCACCTCAGTCCCTGGAAAAATCATGGAGCAGGTCCTCAAGGAATCAATTCTGAAGCACTTAGAGGAGAGGAAAGTGATCAGGAAGAGTCAGCATGGATTCACCAAGGGCAAGTCATGCCTGACTAAACTAATTGCCTTCTATGACGAGATAACTGGCTCTGTGGATGAGGGGAAAGTGGTGGACGTGTTGTTCCTTGACTTTAGCAAATCTTTTGACACAGTCTCCCATAGTATTCTTGCCAGCAAGTTAAAGAAGTATGGGCTGGATAAATGGACTATAAGGTGGATAGAAAGTTGGCTAGACTGTCAGGCTCAACGGGTAGTGATCAATGGCTCCATGTGTAGTTGGCAGCCGGTATCAAGTGGAGTGCCCCAAGGGTCGGTCCTCGGGCTGGTTTTGTTCAATATCTTCATAAATGATCTGGAGGATGGTGTGGATTGCACCCTCAGCAAGTTTGCAGATGACACTAAACTGGGAGGAGAGGTAGATACGCTGGAGGGTAGGGATAGGATACAGAGGGCCCTAGACAAATTAGAGGATTGGGCCAAAAGAAATCCGATGAGGTTCAACAAGGACAAGTGCAGAGTCCTGCACTTAGGACGGAAGAAACCCATGCACCGCTACAGACTAGGGACCGAATGGCTCAGCAGCAGTTCTGCAGAAAACGACCTAGGGGTTACAATGGACGAGAACCTGGATATGAGTCAACAGTGTGCCCTTGTTGCCAAGAAGGCCAATGGCATTTTTGGATGTATAAGTAGGGGCATTGCCAGCAGATCAAGGGACGTGATCGTTCCCCTCTATTTAACACTGGTGACGCCTCATCTGGAGTACTGTGTCCAGTTTTGGGCCCCACACTACAAGAAGGATGTGGAAAAATTGGAAGGAGTCCAGCGGAGGGCAACAAAAACGATTAGGGGACTGGAACACATGACTTACGAGGAGAGGCTGAGGGAACTGGGATTGTTTAGTCTGCCGAAGAGAAGAATGAGGGGGGATTTGATAGCTGCTTTCAACTACCTGAAAAGGGGTTCCAAAGAGGATGGATCTAGACTGTTCTCAGTGGTAGCTGATGACAGAACAAGGAGTAATGGTCTCAAGTTACAGTGGGGGAGGTTTAGGTTGGATATTAGGAAAAACTTTTTCACTAGGAGGGTGGTGAAACACTGGAATGCGTTACCTAGGGAGGTGGTGGAATCTCCTTCCTCAGAGGTTTTTAAGGTCAGGCTTGACAAAGCCCTGGCTGGGATGATTTAGTTGGGGATTGGTCCTACTTTGAGCAGGGGGTTGGACTAGATGACCTCCTGAGGTCCCTTCCAACCCTCATATTCTATGATTCTATTAATATTATTGCATAAAATGAACAATAAATAAAGTGAGATAAGGTGTGTGAGGTAATACCTTTTATTGGATCAGCTTTGGTTGGTGAGAGAGACAAGCTTTCGAGCTACACAGAGCTCTTCTTCAGGTCTGGGAAAGGTACTGAGAATGTCACTGCTAAATACAAGATTGAACTACATATGTTAAATGATCTCTTTGATCTTGTATTTAGCTGTGACACTAAGTACCCTTACCAGACCTGAAGAAGAGCTCTGAGTAGCTTGAAAGTTTGTCTCTCCCACCAACAGAAGTTGGTCCAATAAAAGACATAACCTCACACACCTTGTCTCTCTAATATCCTGGGATCAACAGGGCTACAACTACACTGCATACAATAAGTGTCTGTCATAATCATAAGTTTCTAAATATTGTATTTTCTCTTTCAGCAAGTAATACTTAATTTCATAGTTCAAACACATGATACAACATAATATTCATTCCCCAGAACCAATCCAGTTTTATGGGGTTTAGATTTCTTTGGGTCCAAAGCTTGTTTTCTCTCTATCTCAGCCAAATTCAATGGGAAGTTATTTTCTCTTCTGCTCACAGATCCCATCTATGGAATACAAATAAAATGGCTACTCCTTGTGCAGAATTCTACTGCCCCTCCCAAATCAATGACTTAATGAACATTCTTAAAGATCCCACTTAGAAATCACATTTAAAGAGTGAAGACTTTTCAAGGTCACTACTGTATCCCACAATTGTGACTATGAGTACATGAATGTGTGATGTCACCCTCTAATGGCTGAGCCGTAGAGGATAAGGGACCTGCTACAGAAACACTCCTTTAGCTCAGATAAGGCCTGCAATTTCAGAGCTGAACAATGAGAGTTCTAGTCCTGGATTCCCAGATGTGTGTATGATTTACAGAGTAATTGTGTCTGCTGTCCACAGAAAATAGATTTGTTACAGTGAAACAATTAAATCACATTTTCAAATGGCCCCCCATAAGACAATTTCTACCCCATCCTGTGAGGCCCACAATCACCCATACCACTTCTCATTGATAAGTCTCCATGTCTGGAACATCATAGTGGCTCCATGAAGTACCGGTTCCCCTTTGTTCCACAGTCACAATTATACATTGAATTAAGCAGACAAACTAGAGGTTAAATTCTTTATAATTATTTGCTTTGAAAGTACACAGGGGGCAACTTTTTCTAGCTACCTTCATGGGTGTACAAGTGGAAGAAGGGCACAAGGAGAGTCCCTCTGCTGTTCAGCAACCATACAAGAGCTGTGCAATATCTCTCTGTTAGGATACAGATATTCAGGCCTGTCTGTAAAGGCCTGTACTCTAAGAATTTAGGTGTATTCTTATCACTTGGCTAGTTCTAGAGGTATAAAAGAAAGAATCAAAATCACTGTCTGCCAGCGTAAGGTCCTTCTCTTACTGTGACAGTCTGAGGCCCTGTGCTTAGGCTAAGGCCTTTGGCTAAGCAGCAGAGGCAGCCATAAGCTGGGAAGCGAACGGTCACATCCTCACATTCCAAACTAGTCACACTGAAATAAGGTGCTATTGGGCTGTTAGGAATACAATCCTGTCCTGATAGTGCCTATCACCTCCAGAGAAAGGGAAGTGCCTAGAAGATGTAAAAGGAATTTAGGTTGATAGTTTTCTGTCTGGTAAGAACTCACTTATCAATAGACACAGCTGGGAAACTCTTATGTCTTTATAGATATAGTTGTGAAATCCTCACTTCTGTATTGTTTTGTCATTATAGTTCCCACTTTGCTACTGTTTATTGGCATGGTCTCTGTCTGGTTCTGTGATTGTTTCTGTCTGTTGTATAATTAATTTTGCTGGGTGTAAACTAATTAAGGTGGTGGGATATAATTGGTTAGCTAATCATGTTACAATATGTTAGGATTGGTTAGTTAAATTTCAGTAGAATGATTGGTTAAGGTATAGCTAAGAATATTACTATATAAATTAGGGGCAAACAGAAAGTAAGTTGGGATTCAAAAATAAGGAAAAAGGAACCTGTATTTAAGCTTGCTGGAAGTTCACCCCAATAAACATCAAATTGTTTGCACGTTTGGACTTCGGGTATTGTTGCTCTCTGTTCATGCGAGAAGGACCAGGGAAGTAAGTGGGTGAAGGAGTAAGCCCCCTAACACTCTCAGCTGAATGCAAGGACTACACAAGGCTGATCTCCCCCACCCCCTTTTGGGGAGTCTAGTGGTAACTCCCTGACCCCTTCCATATGAGCCAGTGGAACTGGCCAGTGATAGAGAGGGGCAGAAGTTGTACCTTCTTAAGAGGTGGTGTGGTAATTGTACTCCTCAGCACCTGTGGGAGGCTGTTGGGGTTTTTCAACCTCTCAGCATCCCCGAAAGCAAGACTGAAATCAAGAGCCATAGGAGAGGCCTTTATCTGTCTAACAATCTCAGAAATTTAGTAGTTAAAGCAGATAGTATAAAATAATGTGGGTAGATGATGTTTGTGAAATATTGGGGGCAGGCGGGTGGATATATATATATATGTAACACACGCGTGGCCAAGATGGAGTCTGCTCTACAGGGAGCTCTGGCCAAGAGAAGGTGCGTGTAGGAATACAGCAGGGAAAGTCCCTTCCATCCCAGGGGCATCTGTTCCAAACCCCACAGAGTGAACACACACACACACACTGGAAAAGTAAAATGAATATAGGAAAGGAAAATATTTATTAAAAGAGGGATGAAAGGAGAAAAGCAATAGGGGGAAATATAGGGGAAGTGGTAAAACACGGTTGCATTCAATTCAAGGCCCCACAGGCCCAGTGGTAGCACAGTCTGAAAGGGCAGACACTGAGCAATATGTCTGCACCGAGAGTTCAGGAGTCCTGAGCAAAGTTCCAGTCCAGTGCTGAGTCTTGGGTGCTTCTGGTTGTCTTCGGCGCCAGTGAACTTTCCCCAACAAACCCCTCCGGTGCCCTCTTCTGCCGCTCTCTGAAAAGCCACACAGAGCAACCACCTCCCCACTTAACTAGCTAACAGCCTCCCTCCTTATTCCCAATGCAGAATCACAAGCCCCAGTTCTCACAGCCCCATGCAGCTCTGGGCAGCAGTGATACTGGGTCCAGCTCTGATTTGTCCTTCTCAGGCAATTCCTCCCTGGTACAGTGCTTCTCCTGGCTCCTGTCCTGGGGTGTCCCCAATCAGCTGCTCTGTCCCTCCCAGGCTTCAGGCAGGTTCTTGGCTGCTTCACTCTGTGAGGGCCTGCTTGCTGCAGCCCTTCCGTCTGGAGCACCAGATACATACACCCTCCTTCTGGAACAATCAGCACTTCCCCCCCTCAGGAAAAAGATTTAAAGGGACCATGCTCTCTAAACCCCAAAGGGGTTACATTATATATATATATATATATATATATAATATACGATTTCATATATACTAGGGTGACCAAATAGCAACTGTGAAAAACCGGGACAGGGGGTGGAAGGTAATAGGCGCCTATATAAGAAAAAGTCCCCAAAAACGGGACTGTCCCTATAAAAACGGGACATCTGGTCAACTTAATAAATACTATTGTAACAATATTTTACCGAAAGATGCAAACAAATAAGGATTGGAAATGCAATTCAAATGGTAACATTTGAAGAAAAGTAAATCCATCCATTATCCGTTTCATGTATATTACTCATTGTTATAAATTATGTCACTATTAAATATAATGTGCTATTATAATCTGTTATTTCATCCCAAACATTATTTGCATATCCAGATTGCTCATTTATAATAGTTATGTTCATTCTTCACGTTTATTTGAAATGTAATTTAGTTAAAGGCATAAAACACAGATAAGAAGCTAGCTTGAAATATAGGAGTGCTTAAACTAAATGAATCGGGATTAAAGAGATGCAGAAAAAAATCCACAACATTTTCTCTCCTGCCCCCGCCCCCCTTTGCCCAGAGGCACACCAAAAAGTGCTCCAAAAATACAGATATGCTGTGAATAGCAGTGGACATCACTTTTTTTTTTTTTTTTTTTGAAGCAGCACTTCAAAAAATAACATTCCAGGGTCAGCAGTGCCGACCGACCAGAAGAGTGTTTCACAACTACTTTCTTCTGGTGGGGCTGAATCTAGGCAATGACATCACAGAGACAATATATTTAACAGAACTAGGTCCTTTAGGAATATTGAAAAGCACATATTTCAATTCTGACCTGTTACTATTAGACTTTTATGAGGAATGATAAATATACTGGGGAGCTTTTTAAAGGGTGTATTTTTTAGGTCACACTTAGGCACAATATTGTACACAATTTTTTTTTTTCAGAAGTGTAATCAAAGCATCTAATGCACCTAAATAAAGATGTTCCTATTATCCAGCTGTACACTTAACGTATGGCCCAATCTAGCTCCCACTGAGGAACCTATCCATTGACTTCAGCAGAAGTTGGATTGGATTCATAGAATATGATCCTGGGAGATCTTCAGATACCATGGAGTTTAGCAGAATAAAAATGTGAGCAAGAGAGATATTGAACACTCACAATTTCAGGTTTTTGAAGCCTCTGGTTGTCCATGAAATGTATTATAAGTTTTTCAACAAATTCAAAAGTTTGGGGTTTGCAAACAACCTGATCCCCACCATCTTATTGTATAACATACACTTCCACTCCTATCTGTGCTTATTTTCACTCCATAAGCAGCTTCTAATAGTTCCTTTTCCCTCTTTGTTTAAACAAATGGCAGCCTTTGAAACAAAGGGCTTGTCTACTTGGTGTGTTAGTGCATACCAAGCCAGGGTGTGAACCTACAGCACACTAACTTGCTGCGCACTAACTTGCAATGTGAACCCTGCTACCACACACTAAAAGTTCTGTAGTGCACCTTGGTGTTTGTGTGTGTGGTTTTTGGAGGGCGGTGAGGGGGTGAGAGAACCTGGATTTGTGCAGGAAATGGCCCACCTTGATTATCATGCACATTGTGTAGAGAGTTGTCACTTTGGATGGGCTATTACCAGCAGGGGAGTGAGTTTGTGTGTGGGGGGGTGAAGGGTGAGAAAACCTGGATTTGTGCGGGAAATGGCCCAACTTGATGATCACTTAGATAAGCTATTACCAGCAGGACAGTGGGGTGGGAGGAGGTATTGTTTCATGATCTCTGTGTGTATATAAAGTCTGCTGCGGTTTCCACGGTATGCATCCGATGAAGTGAGCTGTAGCTCATGAAAGCTCATGCTCAAATAAATTGGTTAGTCTCTAAGGTGCCACAAGTACTCCTTTTCTGTCTACATGGGATAGGGTGACCAGATGTCCCGATTTTATAGGGACAGTCCCAGTTTTTGGGTCTTTTTCTTATATAGGCTCCTATTATCTCCCAAACCCTGTCCCGATTTTTCACACTTGCTGTCCGGTCACCCTAACATGGGATCACATGGCAAGTTAGTGCATGGCCAGCTGCTGCACTGTAGATTTACATCCTGGCTTGCTGTGCACTATCTCGCCATGTAGATGAGAAGAAGAAAAATCACAAACAGGTGAAAACTTATTTTTAAGGCTGCTGAGCCAGATTTAGCGTAGATTCCTAAAGATACAAATAGGGGCCTAATGGGATTTTTGAAAATGCCTAAGCAGGGTAGGTGACAAAGGGAGTCAGACCCCGTTCCTAAAGGATACCTAAAGAAATTTACAAAAGCACCTATCTATATGTTTAGGCTCCCAAGTACCTTTGTAAATCTGGCCCATTGTGACCAAACTAACATTTAAATAAGATATAAAGCTTGTTTTCATCCATCTCTCTTTTACTCTTGACATACATTAATTTTATATTATCATGCCTGGTTATGGAATTCATTTCTGAATCTTATCAGCTAGGTAAACATTTCTATTTTTGACATTACATATGGGACCTGACACTGATCCCTTTCAAGTTGGTGGCAAAACTCCTGTTAGGCCATTGATGAAAACATAAGAGTCCAGATTTACTCCAGAGGTGCCATGGCTTTAATATTGCCAATCCCAAGCACTCAAAAATCTGACCCCAAAAATCATTAGGTATTTTAAAAATAATAAATGTTACATTTTTATATTTAGGTCTTTGAATTTGTTTTCTTCTCTCTCTTTTTTATTTTTTTAGCCTTTAGCGGTCACATTTGCAAACTTTTGCTTATATTTATGCCAGCCAGCTTTCTTCAGGCAAAGCACCTGCTAAGGAATTGAAATAAATACTGAATAATCAGTAGAATATAAGAGTCACACTTTTTCTTTTCTTTTGACTTTGATCAGCATGAATAGCCATGCTGAAAAGAGAACTAAAAGGATCTTTAGTAAATTGTACACCGTTTTGGAGGCTACTGTTAAGTGCTGTGTTCTCTTTCACTGTGTGTTCGTTTAGAGACAAATGAACATCAGGATTTTGTAATGGAAAGGCAATTATTTTTATGAGGTCATTATCCTGCTCCCATTTCTATGTAGTGGAGATTCCAAAAGTAGCAGAACTGTTGCACTTTAGTGGGGGTTAGATGATGCATGTGGGATGCAGCCCACAGCTTTTTTGGGGGTGGTCATAACTGGGCTAGGGGATTCACTAGTACATAGATTCTCCCATCCTCTCCACCATGTAGATGCTTCAAAAGAATATTCAGAGTCTACACCAGCAACTGACTTGAGCAGACTTTTCAGAGCAGCTCTGCATCTACTCTGTGGCCCAGGATTCTTCCCATCTACCCCTTGAACATGTGTCCAGCAGTTTGAGCCAGGGACTGGGGTCTGGATAACATTTTCAAAAGTACTGTACCTAAATTGACTTAGCCACCTGAATACCAATGAAAATCTATGGCACGTGGGCTCCTAAATCACTTAACTACTTTTGAAAAATGTTCCCCTATATGCTTGATTTTCACAAACACAGGTGTGCAATTTCACAGACGAATCATGTGCAAATGGCCAGCCCTTAGAATTTTTGGTAGGATTTTCAAATACCTAAGGAAGTTAGGCACCAAAGCCCAGACCCTCAAAAGTATTTAGATGCCTAACTCTCATCGATACCAGTCCCTTGAGCACTTTGAAAATCCCATCCTACATACTCACATTTTACGTACCTGACTTTTTTGACTGTCCTCTCAGTATGACCGTACAATATATAACCTTCTTTAAAAGGCTAAGAATCCCGAATCTAGTCTGAGTTTAAAAAAATGCTGCATTGTACTGCTCATAATTTCAAGACTGAAGGAGAACGTCAAATTGACTAGATTTGATAGACTATTAAAAGTGACATAATGAATAATAATACACTATGCAAAGCAATATGAAAAATAAAAAAATACTTGAGATGAAAAATGATTACAGCACTTGTATAATGGAGCTCACCAATCCAAGAGCTGTGGTTGTAAATTGTCCGGTTATCTATCAGCTCCTACATGTGACATGGAAGTTAAACCATTCTCTAACTCCTCCATTCTGCCTGGATTTGGTATAGTTAAAATAAAACAATGTGGCAAACAGCTGGCATAAATACCAACTATTATTCTTGTTAAACAACATGAAGCAAGAAAGCAACTTTTCAAATTTTGTTTCTAAACCATAATTGCACAACTCATGCTGACAAATTAAGAAGCAAAAGCAAACAAAGCCTATTCACATTCAAATAATAGGTTTCCAAACTGGAAATGTCAAGCACTTCCTTATGAGGCACACTTCAGCCAGCAACTGCGTTTGTCAACTCACATATTTTTTTACTCATATAATGGTAGGACATGCCTACAGTGCAACACACAGTCTTAAAAATACTTAAAACGCACTTACAAATATATTAATTATCTTAAATGTTGAAGTAGACTTTGCCATTCAGAGTACAGGGTTAGGTTTATTAAAAATAAACAATATTAATTAATATAAATGTAATTATTAATGGTCCTTTTGCATCTTGACCTGATAGGAGCTAATAACACAGTACAGAGAGATCTTTGGGGCAAGGACCATTTATTGGAAAATATTGGCACTCTGTTAACACAAATAGGGTTAGATTTTGTCTGGGGCCATAGATGTAATATAACGACTAAAATAACAATTTAACAAAATTCCCAAGCAATTGAAAGGGAAATTTATAGGAGCTGAATTCAACAACATATGCAGTATTGGAGCTTGGTGACATTTTTTGACAATCAACTTAGCAAGGGAGCTGAAATGTGTACTAAGGTTAAGGGGTTCTGCATAAATAATCCCCACCTTCTAGTCTCCTCTCATTACCAATACATTTCTCTGTATGTACACTAAGCCAGCTTCTGCTCTAAATTACACCTGTGCAACCGTGCTAAAGGCAAAATTTTCCTCGCTGATTGCTGGAATATCCCCCTTCACTTTTCAAAACACTTTTAAAAGGTGATACTAATTGCAAAATAAATTCTAAATTTAAGGGCCGGGAGGGGGTTTAACATCAATGTCTTAATTAACCCAGTTTATGCCACTTTCTACCAGCATAAACCAAGGTGCAGGTTCCCTAGCAGCGAAGGCCATCAGGGAAAAATTGCAGCGGCACCTCCCATCCATAGCAGAGACTCAGTGCTGATCATAGATGTAGCATGGCTTGAGTGACCAGGAAAAGTATTGGGTCAGCAAACCACCTTGGCAGCCTTTGATGCTGGACATCCTTGGAGCTGAACCCAAGAAGGAGGCTGGCAGTGGAAAAACTTCCTGTTGTTCCCTCAGGGAGAATCTCCCTCAGATTGCAGAGGACCTAGCTGATGCAGGGATAGTAATATGTCAGGGAGGAAGACTTCAGTCATTTTCTCTTTTAAAATGTAAAACAGTGTGAGGTATTTATTTTAGAAAAGACACATTGTAAGGATATACTTAATGTTCATGTTTACCCATAACTGGATAGAATCAGAACTGATCCATTGTGTGTCGGATGTCCTATATTGCCAGCAGCTAGAAAATTCTCTCTTGTCCTGCTTATCTCCTGCTATGTCTGTGTCCTTAAAATAGTCCCCATTCTCTCTGAGAAACTTAATCTCCCAATGATTTTACTTCATGCAATTCATTTTCTAAGAATTTTTCTAAGTCAGTGAATCAGGGAACATAGCACCTCTGACTTAATCATAATTTGAGACAACATACACACCCAATACAAGTCTCCCCCACTATCATCATGACACACACCCACATCAGTACATTAACACCACTAATAATACCATCTTTAACACATTCATTTTCAATTCTACAGTACTATAACCATCAGTGCACACATCAAGGAAAAGAAAATCACACTACACTGCAAAATCTGTGGCTGTTATGGTTGCAAAGAAAACTTCACAAATAAGAATCAAGTGTTGCCGATGCAGAGAGGCCTTTGTAGGTATGTCTACACTGCAGCTGGGAGTGAGCCTCCCAGCCCAGGTACATAGATTTGTGCTGGTGGGGTTTGAACAAGTGTTCGCAGGGATTGAGCTAGAGTGCTAACAATGGCAGTGTGGATGTTCTGGCTTAGTCTGGGTGCAGGTTCCCTAGCAGCAAAGTTGTTAGTTGGGTTCTAAAGGCAAGGGGTCAGGTGGTTTTGAGAGCCAAAACTTCTGCACAAGTTGGAATGCCCACATTGGTATTTTTAGCATGCTAGCTCGAACACCGCTAGCTCAAGTCTTTCTGTCTGGACTGGGGCTGCAGTGTAGACATCCGCTGTGAGATCTGCAGAGTCCTGGAAAAATAGCTCTGAGAGGTATGTAGTGTCCCATTAACTTCATTAACGGACATGCTCAGTGATCAATTAAATGTCAACATTGTTAACTATTTCATCCCTCATATAAGAAAGGAGAGGAGATGGAGACTCATAGATTTACTGTGAGCAATATCTCATGTGGTGCCACAAGAGGGTGATGCTTACTCCCTCCCTCCCCAGCCCCAGCCCCCGCCTCCATTAAGAAGGAGCAAAGCCCAAAGAACCTATCAGAGCCCATGAGCATACTGAAGTGTCACTGAGGGGAAGGCAAGATTAAAGAAGGCAGATCGCTGGATGATCATATTTTTAACATTTGCACAATCTGTTGTGAGTGGTGTTTCATTTTGGCAACTTACATAGGCAGAGTTTAGTTTGTGGTCAGTGCTTGGAAGAGCTCCATCACCTTTTTATCTCCCCAGTCTGACCCTTGAACACACTCCGCTCAACAGAGCTATTCATAAATACTGTTGAAATGTGCTCATGTACACCATTTCATATGCCTATTCGTAACGTGATAAAACAACACATCGCTAGGTCCAAATCCCATCTGATGCACCACGAACCCAGATTTAACCCTCACTGTAAATACCTCAAGAACTACCTCACCCTCTGCCATCCAGTGAGAGTGCTGTGATCTATAGGTGAACTCTAGCTGACTGAGTCTGGAGGAAGCTCAGATGGGATGGGTGTCAGAGACACAGCTTTCTTGCAGGAGAGCCCTAGACTATAGAGGATTCTTCCACTGGAAGTCAGGTTGGGCTCATTTCTCATCACATTCAGGGCACAATGCAAAACTTGTCACAGTAGTGAGGAATGCTGCAAAATGACCTGTAGCATTCTTCCTTGGAATTTAATGTCCATACCTAATGATACATGATATGCAGTAATGTAAACAAGAGCAAAGAATGGAGTCCTAGTAGCAATTATGCTTGTATTAAGCACCTAGATACCATGGTAATAGGTATGCTAGGAATAGATAGATAATCATAAGAGCCCTCAATTATAAGATCTTATTCTATACTCACATTAAACATTTACCTCTCGACATTTCACCTTGCCAATATATGTTAATTGTAATGAATATTCCTGTGGTAAAACAAGGAACAGGAGCAATCCAAACATTTAGGAACAGTCAGGTTAGTACATATTATTAAGGTTGTGACAATGCTCTAAGTATTTATCTTGTCCACTAAAGAAGAACTCAGAAGCAGCAGTTTGCAAGTGCATTTGTCATTCTTAAATCAATCTGAAAACTACCACCACAATCAGAACTACAAGCACAGTGCGCAAGATGTGACATTCCACATTGTGAAGACCCATTTATAAACTCTCCAGGAGTGAAAGAGCAATCACAACCACTTTTAAACCTACCTTGTAAAGCCTTCAACAATAACCAACTCACAGGGTCACCCTTGCCATACGAGTGCCCTGTGCTGTAAACGGCTGTGGCATTCTGAAATGCAAGCGGGGCACCAAGCAGCTTTTGCTATTTAATTGAATTGCTGCTGGCAATGTTGAGCTATCGAAGACGGCTACTGTCTAGCTATGCATCACTTTCAGCTTAACACAGTCTCTCACTACAAGAGAACAATCACATGGCTCTTCTGGCTGACAACTGAAGAAGCTGAGGACCAGATGGTGCCCAGTCCCAGAGGGCTGAGCAAGATGGAAAAGAGGGGGCAAGCAACCTTTCCACTCTCATGGCTATGTGTTGGGGCCAGGCACAGTTGCTGTCTGTGCACACCCCTGCTACAAGGACTCTGCCACTGCCTTGCAGAGTCATTGTGCCGCACAATGGTTCCAGGGCGTCCGTGTAAGGCCCCTGCTACAGGGATGTTCCTTAAAGCCACAACTTAAACATGAAGAAAAGGAGTGCTTGTGGCACCTTAGAGACTAACCAATTTATTTGAGCATAAGCTTTCGCGAGCTACAGCTCACTTCATCGGATGCTTATGAAAGCTCATGCTCAAATAAATTGGTTAGTCGCTAAGGTGCCACAAGTACTCCTTTTCTTTTTGCGAATACAGACTAACACGGCTGCTACTCTGAAACTTAAACATAAATTTGCAGTACAGGAAAAAGAAGGAATTGCAGTTGTGCTGTACAACGATGTAAGTATTTTCCTAATTCGCTCATGTGTCAGTCTCTCAATAGTCTCCATCCATTTAAAATGTATTTAAAACACACATTGTTTCACATGCTGAGATTTCCGGTCACTATGTATCTCAGAGGAAAAAAATCTTGACGTTTGTGTAGAGAATTCTGAAATTTGGAAACCACTTGCATTCTAAGCACACAGGGCCACAGCCCCTGAGGTGCTCCAGCGGTGCAAAAGGGCCGGAAAGCTGGCAAAAGTAGCCAACTGAGGAGTACCCTGGCATGGGGAAACCCCTGGTGATGTAACTGCTATATCAGAGGCAGGAAAAACTATGGCTGTAGTGCAGTCAGGAATGGTTCCTTAGGGGGTCTTGCAGCTGAGTGTTATTTAATACTGAGGATGCTCTAAATTATGCTGAGGGATAGACTAACTCGCAGCTCCAGGGACTGGGGAAATGCAAAGTGTAGTTTAAAGCCATCTTTGCTTCCACCACCATCCCTGTTCAGCTACTGCAAGCAGATATTTGGCACAATTAAGGATCTGGGCCACAAACTTATATTAGACTGTCTCTATTGCATGTTTTAAATGCATTTCGCACCTCCATGCCATCCTCGCAGCTTCATCAGCAAAACACATACTTTTTTCACAGTGAATAATCAGGGAAACTGGAAAAAAAACCCTCAGTAAATCCTTTCACTCTTTGAAAAATGTGCTGTAATAACTCTAATTAGAGGATAATACTGCTCAACACTGGATGATTTTGTGCATTTCAGATTGCAATCGATTTTCAGCTGCTAGTAAAGATGGTGGTGGTGGACAAGATTGTACCAATCACACCATAATCATTCAGAGTGAAATCGACTCCTTCCTCCATAGTCCGAATACCTGGGCTTGCTGATGGGAGCTCGACGGGGAGGGGATGGTATTCATCCCCATCCCACAACAGATAAACTGGGGGGGCTGCAGCATAGTAACTTCACAGCTGTTAATCCAAACTCTTGGGTGCTGTCTGGGGTTCTTAGCTCGTTGTCCCCTCTGGATCCCTTGTTATGACCCTGTGACCCCCACACCCACCCCTGTTTATTCATTTGTTGTCCCCCGGATTCAGCTGAACCCCAGATTCAGTGGCTCCTTTCCCTAGGCCTTCAGCGGTGGGCGGGCACAAGCCTGCCCACCTCTCCAGGATTCAATAGGTGTTAATCCAAATTATCAGCTGAACAGCAGCCGCTGCCCTTTAAAGTGCTGTGGAGAAACTGGAATTACTTCAATTCAAATCCAATGATTGCAGTGCAGCCGCATGGTCTACACTACAAAATGATTCCGTGTTTGAACATGACTGAAGTGCTGACACAATACTGACCACTCCTGATCCTGCTCTACACTGACCACAAAGTCATGGTCAGCATCATGTCAGCTAATTTGCCTCTTCACATCAGTGAGAAAAAGGTTAATATTTTGCACAAGCCCACAGAGTTCAAGCGATAAAGAGAACCGTACATTGACTGCCACATGCAGGTGAATTTTACTCTTATAGCTTTCTCTCTCCAAATAATTCAGTCCTGATTTCTCCATGAGTCAGACAAAGTTTAAAGAAATACAAACCTCTGAACCATATCTTTTTTTATTTAAACTCAAAACAGCTGTACAGAGAGAATGTCATACAGAGCTTTTACATCAGATGTTCAAATTATAGTCAAATCAATTTCACTCCACCCTCCTTTCGTCTTTACAAATTAACTCCAACATTTGAATGCCCAATTGACTACATATTTTCTTTCATTTACAAAGCAAGTCATTTTCTTAAGTAAAAGAAGGAACACAATTTTATAGTGTTAGAAATAATGACAGTCTTTTAGTTATCAAAAAGAACAATGACAAAGACGAGTTATATATTAAAAGCACATACAAATCTGGTTTTAAGATGATGTAAATTAAGTTCCACCTTTTGGTTTAAATGTCCCCACATCAAGTCAATGTGTAGAGATTTGCCAACCAAAAGCAAACATTTTAGGGATTACATTCATATTTCTACAGCAAAATTCTCTTTCATTTCAAAATTAGAAATGTAAGTTGATTTTGTATACCGAAATTGCTTTTTTGAACAGCTATGCAGAAGTTAAGACATTCAACTCTATAAAGTATTTTAAAAATAAGTTTACATGTAAGAAATATCAAGAACATTTGCTAATGTGGAATGCAGTGTTATCTGAGAAATAGGCTCAGTTTGTCATTTACAATAGCCTCCTCATAATTATGGATTAGCAGACTTCACTCTATTATCCATATTTAAATTGAAGTGTCATTCATTAGCAGTTGAAACACCATGTTGACCTGATAAAAAAACTAATAAAAAACTTAATTATTCCAGTTCTGCTTAAATAAAATCCTTTCATGACATTTCCAAACAACATTGCACTGTTGGTCTTCAAATTCTTTCATTTTTGCTAAGAATGCATTTTCAATTAAAGTCTGTTAAACCCATTAATTTACCCTTTATAATGAAAGTAGGCCAGCAGGCACAGCTGTAACACAAGAGGTTTTTTTCACTGGTAGATCCAAATAAAGATAGAGTATGTTCCAGACCTTCTTGAACTAGCATCTGCTAGCTGCTTCCCTGAAGGGGCATATGTGCTGCCTAGAAAGGAGAGACCAGTAGCAGAGTTGTGCAAAACTTTTATTACAAAACTCAACCCCAGTGAATATTTGGGCTTTGGATTTTGTTAGAAACTCAAAGCAAAGCAAACTTTTCAAAGAACCCTAGCAATAGGCTTGTGGAATTCATACTGGGTCCAATTTGAATAAACCTAGGATATTTTCAAGGGAACTAGTATTGCTTTATAGGTTTGGGCTTTTTGGGTTTTTTTTTAAAACCATGTGAATTGCCTCTTTATTCACTGTTCTGAGATGAGGCCAGGTGTAGCTTGGCTGCTCAAATGAGGAGATTGAGTTTTGGAGTTCATTCAAACCCAGCTTTCAAACTGAAATTCAGGAGATATAAACTTGGGCAAATCAAAGCTTTAAGAATGGTTTGCATGAATTTCACCAATAGCTTTTTATGATTAGCAGCTGAGAATGATTTGTTCATATTGTGGTAGCATCTGTAGGAAATTTGACCAGACTTCCAAGCTAGATATAGGAAGACTGAGGTAGTTGCAGCGCTCTGTAAGTAGTAATCGGATTTCCAACGCCTGTTTTGGTACTTGGTTCTACATATCAAGCTAAAATGTCTGCAAGATTTCTGTTATCCATTGAAACCAGCAAGTGGAGAGATATGTGGAAGTTTTATTTAAACTTTCTACATGGAGATAACCAAGCATTTTAATTCTGAATAAATAGGTAGGAATAGTGTTTTTATTGACTATCCCTAGAAGATAACCAAGGTCAAAAATAACTAGAAAATAGCCAGTGATGAAAGAACAAAACTATCCCTTTACTCTGTGATATTCTATAATTAATATATTGAATGACATTTCCATATGCGTATATAAAGTGGGTACCATTATAACACAGCTATTTTCTAATCCAAATAGGTCTTCACCCAGCAAAGTGCTGAGCAATTCCAGGAAATGCTGAGCATGTGCAAATCCTTCTGCCTATTAGGAGTTGCTTAGCACCTTGCAGGATCAAGTACACCTTTCTTGAAAGGTTTTATAAATAGCTTGGTGTGGTAACTTCCATTCTTTCTTAATGGTGCTATAAACAAATTAAGTTCCCGTCCTGCTCCCAACACAACCTATATAAACACCATAACAAGTCTGAACACACTCACTTCCTAGGTTTTGGCTTTACTGGCAAAAAAAAAAAAAAAAAAAGGCCAAATAAACATAAGCGTCAGCCTAAACTTCCACTTCATACTTGGCTCTTTCTAAAGTTTTCCCTGCAGAACTATTCTATCCTAAACACTATTTCTATCTGCAACCAGGAGATATCCAACCCCTTTCTGAAACTAATTGAATTCACCTGATAGTATGACTCTGCAGAAATTCTATTGGTTTCAAGCACCTGCTAACTGTGCAGATGCCTACAGTCTGCCACTAGCCTACTATACATATAAAGCTTATGCCATATTAGCTCACGTATGCTGTAAAATAAATTGGACTATACTTGCCTTCCTTGTACTTCTGAAAAAAGAGAGAAAAAGGAAAAAGAAGTCAATGTAATTTAAAATCTATAGTTGGCAGAGCATAGCAGATGAGTTGTAGTGAGATGTATGTAATCCTACATGGATTTAGAGTATGGTAGAACTTGAAGATGAACATATCCTTGTGTTTTAGTGCTTATTGATTCCCCCCACCCTCATGCTATATATGGTTTTGGAAGGAAATCTAGAAGTCCAGTTAAAACTTGCTGGTGTTTTTATGAGTCAAAATATAACAATTCTTTAACTCTCAAGTTATAGGACAAATTCTGTTCTCAGTCCTCAACAACTCAATGGGAATTATGCCCCTGTAGCCAAGGGCAAGACTTAATACTGTTGTTAGGTGCTGAGTGCCTATTGCTGTTGCTGAGTGCCCTCACCTCTTTAGGAGAGGGGCTATGTTTTCCCTTGTGTTTGGGAAGCACGTAGGACATTTTGGGGGAAAAATCCTATTGACTTCACTGAAGGAAGTCAATAGGAGATTCAGGTACTTAGTATGCCACAGGATCAGCCTTTAGGGATGTTTAATTTTACCCTGTTTCTCCCAACTGGAATCAGAGTGAAAATGTTTAATTTGGTTTTCCCCATGGAGATGTAAAAAGAAATAAGTATAACTTCAGAAAACTTATGTAAATCATTGTATTTATAGTGCGAGGTGGGAAAACAAGTCATAAATTCACCCAGTATAGGCTTAATCCATTTTCACCTGAATGTGTAAGTTTTCAGACAGGATTGTCACTTATAGTTTCTGAACATATATTTATTCCAGACAATAAACAGAAACAGGTAGGGGACCCGAGTTACAGAGTTTCTGAGAACCAGGAAGCTCTCTTGCACTTTATTAGGGACATATCAGTCTCTGAACTAGTCCTTCAGTTTCCAGTCCAGTCTTTCTCTAGCTTGGGCCCTTGTTCATTTGGTTTCTTTTCACATTGCAGGTTAACTAGCTTTCCTCCAATCAACATTAAGCATGTCTGACGTAACCCATACAATATGCCTACACAAGCTTCAATTTACATAACATTCTCTACCAATACTATTTTCATGTCATTATGTCCTCAAGTTACCTTACTTCTATTTTTCCTAACACAGGGGCTTTTAACATAATTTGTGTGTTTTATCTGTGTCTTTCAACACAGTAACAAAACATCACCTTTGTCCTGTCAGCTCTGAGCATTATCTAAACAAGTCTAAGAAAAGAAAGATTGGCAAGAAAACAGTCATGCCAAGCAAGAGTTAGACCAAAACCTGGCATAAATATTACCTATCCAAACTCATTCACAATCCATAATTGTAAACTATTAAATTAGACTAACAAGACCCTTATTTTACCATTCCACAATTTTTCATGTTTATTTTTCAGTATATGTGCATTATATATGCCATCCTAAATTAGCCATTAACCTTTATTTTTATTTGACCTTTAATGTCAGTATTTCTTATCTTCTCCAAACATGAGTTTTCATGGAACTTTTTGCTCAAATTCTAATATCACACTTGTAAATTATTAAAAAGCCTTGTCAGTAATTTTTCTTGTTGCATTTTTGAGGTGCTTTTTACTTTGACCTTGCCTCACACTAAGCAGGGGGATTGTTGTCGGAGCAAGGTGTGTACCTCTTTAAGCGGTTAGAGAAGCACAGAGTGATTTTATGGAAGTTGCAGGGCAAGTCAGCATGGGGATGTTGACCCATCTCCTGCTCCCGCCCAGTGACCAGAAGAGAGGAGGTATTATATAGGTCCATGCTGGGCAGGAAAAGCCCTCTTTTACCTGGACCAGGTGGAGCAGCAAGGACTCCAGTTCTGCAGTCTTCATGGCACCACATGCTAGCATAATGCTGAGAGTGAAGAAAGGAAGGGAGTGCTCCCACTTCCCGTCCACAGAGGGAAAAGCAGGTCTTTGGTAACAGGAAGAGAAGGAAAGCTAGAGTCAGATGTAGCTCACAGCTGTAACAGTTCAGTGAAAATGGGGGAGGGGGAGCTGCCCCCTCCCAGCCCCTGGCTGCAGAAGCAGGCAGTCTGTGGGAGAAGGGGAAAGCGATTGTATTTCAAGCTCTTCTCCAAGCTGTAGCAGGTGAATGAGAAGAAGAGTTTGGTTATGTCTCCTCACTTCCAGGCAGGCATGGTAGAGCAGAGCAGGGAGGGATTGTCAAACCCAGCACCTGTGGATCGAGGGGGGCTGGAGGGCTATGAGGGATCACATGGTGGGATCCTTGCCATATGGGCAAGGAGCTGGCCCCGAGACTGGGGTTGCCAGTTCCCAGGTGATCTGTTTCTTTATCGAGTGGATTCCCCTACGCTGAGGGGTGATGTGGATCCTGGGGAAGCAAACATCCTTGGTGGTGAAATGGCTGCTTTTGGTCATGGGACAGCCAGCATAGACTTGATTGAAGTGGTTGCTTCTGAAATTGTTCCCACAGTACCGCAGGGCTGCAATGGGTCACCCACAGCCAGGGCATTCAACTGAACAGACTGCAGGAGAAAGCAGCAACGCTGCTGGCAGGTATGAGTTTGGTCAGCACCAGATGGAAGTTGCAGGGGTAGGGTCTGAACGTGAGCCCCTGCCACACAATACAGCAATGCGTGTCTGTAGGGGGAAACCCAGTGGGGTTCAGGGACCTGGCCCACTTTTCTCCTCAGGGGATTTATATGGGGGAGGAGAGCATGGACCTAGTGGGGTAACAAATATGCTAAGGGGAGAATCGAATGTCCTCGGAGCTATATCAGAGATGTCTGGGGTTCACAAACCTTCTACGAGTGCTAACCTTCAATTGTTGCAGCAGCTGGGAGCGCCCATGGGTGCAGGTCTAGAAGGGGCCCAGAGTCCACACAAACAGGTGTCTGTTCATTCCACAGCAAGCCCAACAAGGGCCCGAGACGTGTAACAATGTTTGCCTGTCATACAACGAAAATGGTTGTTTTCATCGTGTCTGCAAATTTAGGCACGCTTGCGAAATGTGCGTTGGGGTCTGTATAGCCCATTCTTGCTAGAACAGTAGGGAAAGGTTTCAGTGGGGGAACAGAATGGGCAGGTATGAAGCTGACCACAGGCCCGTGGGGCAGGAGCAGGGTATGAGAGACAAAACACAGGCAGGAGTAGAGAGAAAGCTGAAAACGGTGGGTTGGACAAAAGCACCACCCCCAGTTAAGATGTAGGTGTTAAGAGTGCTCCTTTGGGACTACCCTAACAAGATAAATGGTGCATATTTGTGGGATGGATTTACTGTGTGGTTTAGGAGTCACTTTATGGGGAAAAAGTATCAGGGGGGTAGCTGTATTAGTCTGGATCTGTAAAAGCAGCAAAGAGTCCTTTTGTCTATAAGGTGCCACAGGACTCTTTGCCACTTTTATGGGGAAAAGAAGTCATGTGATGTGTAAAATATTTAAGTCCTTAATGGAAATGGTCCATATTGTAAAGAAAAAGATTACACAGGAATTAAATGAGAATATGGTAGCGGGATCATTCAATCAGTTACTTAAACAGAACTTGCAGGTTTCTCCCCTAGGCTTGGTCCCTAAGAAGGCTTCAGGTAAATATTGCGTAATTCACCACCTGTCATAGCCATAGGGTAACTCAGTTAATGCAAAATAGACCAGGCTTTGTGTTGTGTGTGCTACTCCTCCATTGATGAGGCTGTGTGCATGGTTAGGTTTTGTGGCCTAGGGGACCTGATGGCTAAGTGTGATATCAAATCTGCTTTTCAATTGCTGCCAGTGTATCCATCTGACTTCAACCTTTTGGGTTTCTCTTTCAAGGGACACTTTTATTTTGATAAAGTTATGCCCATAAGATGTTCAATATCCTGTTCAGCATTTGCTACACTGGGCAGTGGTGTGGGAAGCTGGTTTATGGCAAGTAATACATTATTTAGATTATTTTTTGTTCTCATTTTTGGTGTGTTAACCTGTTTCAAGCCCTTGCTAAAAAAATTGGAGGGAAAAATCATAGGAACCTTCCACTACACTGACCTACCTGGGTATTTAACTAGACACATTGGCTGGTATATTGCAACTCCCTCAAGATAAGCTTCAGGAACTACTGGGCTTAAGAAGTAAAGGGGCCAAGAAAGTTACACTTCGTGAGCTGCAATCTTTTGGCTGCTGGGTAGTAGCATTTTGCACCTGGCTGGCAGCAGCCAGTGCAGGCATAGCAAGACTTCACCATCCTATAAGAATTTCTAGAGAGCTGAAGGAGGATTTGAGTATGTGGGAATGGTTTCTGAGCCATTTTAACAGGATGTCATTATGGAGGGAGAAATGGCTACTGGAGGCCAATTTAAAAATCCACTTGGATGCCTTGGGAGCTACAGGTTTTGCAATATTTTACCAAGGCATATGATGCACCCAGAAATGGCCCTCCATCTGGATGCAAAACAGATGCAGGATACAACATTTCTAGAATTGTTTTCCTATTTTGGTTGCAGTGGTCATTTGAGGACCAGAATTTGCTAACAATAGGGTGTATTTCTGGTGTGACAACATGGCGGTGGTACGTATTATCAATCACCAATCCTCCAAAGTACACAGGATTATGAGGGTGGTAGAGGAATTTATACTACAGTGTTTAAGATTTAACTTCTGCTTCTTTGCCAAGCATGTGCCTGGGGTCAATAATGGCATAGCAGATGCATTGTCTCATTTCCAGATGGACAGATTTCAGGAGCTGGCCCCGGGAGCCTGCAAGGAACCCAAAGAGATGCCGCTGGCACTAAGGAGCCTTGGTCTATGATGGCTGTCAGTGTAGCTCAGACGAAGGTGGCTACACGAACATAGTGGAGTTATGAGAGAAGTTTTAATGATTTTCTGCATTTTCAGGACCGGAAAGGCCTTTCCCCAATATGGCTAATTATAAAGGAACGTGTGTTGCAATATATGGTGTCATTAGCAACCCGACGATTTGTGTCCTCAACTATTGCCAATCGCCTGACCGCCCTTCCATTTGGCAGTAGGCTGAATGGTTACCCAGATCCTTGCAGCATTTTTTTAGTTCAAAGGTTTCTAGCAGGGTGATCACAAAACACTGGCCACAGGGAGAATATGTGTCATCTCATCACTGTTAATACACTTGGAGATCTGGTGCAGATCCTGGAGAACATATATTGTTGTGGACAAGAGGTGGCCTTGTTCACGAATTGTTGGGGCATTTATGATCAGTGAGCTAGTACCTGGGTCCTGGAGGGATTCTTCTGAAAGAGTCTTGGAACTGAGGGATATATGCTTGGTGGGGTGAGTGGTTACATAAACCTTGTGGAAATCAAAGACTGATCAAGGAAACTGGGATGAATCCATTATTCTATGGGTGGATAGTGAGCCCAGGATCTGCCCTGTGGAGGCTGTGGGCATACATGAAGATAAGATCAGGGAAGGATGGAACCCTTTTTGTTCATGGTGACAGGAGTCCCCTCACAACACACCAGTTTGTGACAGTGTTGAGATAGGGACTGACCGGTCTGGGGCTCCCAGCATATAAAAACATAAGAACAGGCAGACTTGGTCAGACCAAAGGTCCATCTAGCCCAGTATTCTGTCTCTGATAGTGGCCAATGCCAGGTGCTTCAAAGAAAATGAACAGAACAGGTAATCATCAAGCGATTCTTCCCTGTCACCCATTCTCAGCTTCTGGCAAACAGAGGGTAGGGACACCATCCCTGCTTATCCTGGCTAATAGCCATTGATGGCCCTAATCTAGTTCTTTTTTGAACCCTGTTAGTGTCTTTGCCTTCACAACATCCTCTGGAAAGGAGTTCCACAGGTTGATATGAATCTGGTTCCCACTCATTCAGGATCAGAGCAAGAACAGCAGTGGCCCAAATGGCTGTGGGGGCTAAGGCAAATTCAGACAATTGGGCATTGGCATTCTGAAGCACACAAACCACAGGTGGGGAATCCATCTTAATTTTTCATTGTGTTTTGATTCCAGATGTGGGTAGACAGTCCAGGCAGATGTTGATATGGAACTGCAGGCACAATATTGCTTACTGGGTGCATAGGTTGGCTTTCAAGTTATCTAGAGGTTCACAGCAGGGCCTCAGTGGTGAAGCAATTCTGAGCGGGCACAGGAAGACAAGCATGTTATGGGACCAACTGACACCCCTTCTGAACTCCATAGGGGCCCAGGAGTGGGTACCAGATATAATTGTGGTTCAGCTTGGGGAAAATTATTTGGGAACATGTAAAGGGGTAGACTTAATGCATAGAGCTAAGAGGGACTTGGGGCAAATCTTGGATTTTTCCCAAAAGTAAAAATTGTGTGGTCAGACATGCTGCAATGGAGAGTGTGGTGGGAAGTTGGGAAGCCTCCTCGGGTCAACAAGGCTAGAATGTATGTGAATAGGGAAGTGGCCCAATTCATTGCAGTTACTGGGGCAAGTAGTTTCAGAGTCAGACATAGCATGTGGGGCACTAGAATTATCTAGGAAGGATGGTGTTGGGATGGTGCTGAATTATTATGAACTACTGTGGTTAATATGAGTCTAGTAAAGCTTGGTAAGTCTTAATTTGCTTGAGTATTCTGGGAGCAAGGTTCTCTTAGCATCAGACAGGTTGGATGGAAATTTACTGACAGTGCTGAAATTGCACTTGGATGCTGACACAACTATGTATTATGAATGTTTACGTGAGGTCTCTGTGTGTATTTGTGCTGATCTGGAAGAACTATGGCCATGGCCTTCAGTCTGTTCTTGTTGTCCCTTACAAAAATATTAATCAGAAAAACAAGTTATGAAACGCCAACAGGGCATATTTTGGGGAAATGTGACTCCTTTGAGGAAAAGAATATAAGTACTGAAGAACATCATATGCTTTTGCCCTATCCCAATTAACATCTAATGAGATCGGTGATGCTGTAAGATGAAAAGCCTCAGGGTAGCCAACCCGGCTACGAGGGACTTTTGAGGGACTATTGAGCTTGAGGGTTTCAGGGTAGCCAGCACCCTGCCCTGGAGGATATTTAACAGACTAAATGCTTGAGAAGAAGAAGAAAAATATAGGCCTTCATCTCGAACTGGTAGCTATACCTGCTTTGTTTGCCAATCAGGATACCGTTTAGGGCCAGCATAGTTACTGAGGGTTTATGCTTGTGGAATTAGGGCTCATTAGGAAGAAGCATTGTGTAACCTTTTTGCCACCTGTCCGTGATTCTTTCAAATAAATAGTTTTGCACTGAAAAAAAAAAAAAAAAATCTAGGTTTTTACTGATGCTAATACTGTAAATTCTACCTAGTCATGGGCCAATAAAGAACCCAGCTCTTCAGACTTGGGAACTGACACATTTTTGGCCACTATTAAAGGGGGCATTAGGAGATGTCTGGGAACCCAGCCAAGCTAATTGCTGGCACATCCTTGTTGCAGATGTCCAGTGCAGGAACTCCAAAGGGAATGGATATAGTGGTCTCATAAAATGGATTGATAAAGACTTTGAAGGAGGTATTTGTTAAAGGAGTAGATGGGAGTTCAAGGGGCTCCGATGACTGGCACATCAGGGAACCAACACCCTGCTTTACAGTCCCCCTCATTGGGGGAGGGTGAGATGGTAAGGTCCTAGTATGGATTGGCTGGGGTCCAAAATGGGGTAAGAGGGAGGGCTGACAGACACCTCCCCAGGTATATATGAAAATGATCATGGAATTACCTACACTGTTATCTGTACTCCCAGAAGGTTAAGAATAAAGCTTTTGGCCTAATTAAACTACATCCAGAGCCTCCGGTCATTCCTCAAGCAGAGCTGGACAATAAGGCCTTGATATTAAATTGTTCCTAACCATTAGGATCAGGGATTTTTTTTTATTAGCATTTTTATGCTGCTATACAAATAAGTAATTCAGAAGGAAAAAGTATTGAAAGAATAAGTATCTAGTAACTGATAGTATGTGTAAATAGGAAGCAATTTATCAGTTCAAGGAGAGAAGCAAATTGGTATTCCAATTATTTTGTTTACAGAATTCCTTGATGTGCAGTTCTCATCATTAGACAACCTGAATTAATTCAGTTTTACTGGAATTATATTGAGGGGTAAATTTTCCAAGTAGTGTGTGGGGATTTAGCCAATAGAGCTCTTATTAAGGTTGATGGGCGTTACGTGGCTAAATACCTGTTCACTGCACTGTGAATGGGATTTACCTTCAGGTTTTTTTTTTTTTTTTTTTTTAAATGTGCTGAGAACTGCTGCAGAACTTGCATTACATAAATATCTGGTCTTCTCTGAATTTTTGGAATGAAAATGAATTTTTGGAAAAACCGAAATGATTTTCAGATTTTTTTAATCTTTCAATATAAAGCCACATTTACGGTAAGCTTTTTTCCTCCTGAAAAGAACTTTTAAAATCCTTTAACATAAAGAAAAGATTTCCCTATACTAAAAACATACAGTCAAAACTCTTTATAGGAGAAAACAAAGGCACAAACTTTTCAAGCTTAGAGGAAGGAGTTTTCAGTACTTATAGCACAGAGCTATACAATAAGCAACTTCATAAAGTCCCTATTCTCCAACAATATATGCAGCCTTGAAAATAAAAGGGATTTTGTCATTCTGTATTGTTGCAAATTAAGGTCAGCTTTCTTATTCTTTTTCATTAAAGTGACTCTGAGCTTGTCTTCCCATGTCCCATATTCCATATAAAGAGAGTGAGCATCTTAGAACACATAAGAAGTAAACAAAATAAAATCCCAGAAAGAACAATAAAATGCAACAGCAAAAGCAACAAGCAAAAGAAAAGCATTCACATCTCCAATGGCTTTATCTTCACATATGTCTGTTTATAAACTGCACAGTATAGCTATGCTTTAAAAACCTGAAGAATTAGACTGCCATGGTTACAGGGGCAGCTGCACTTTACACCCATTTTGTCTGTCTAGTGCACCCTTCAGATGACAGGCCTGGCTTCCTCTACCTCTCTCAAGGGTGGAACCACACAGTCCAACCACTCTGAGACTTGATCTCCGAGTTTCGGCCCCCATTTTCCAGCTGTGTTAACCTGACAGGCCCAAATGGGTTTGGCACCACTATGCCTTTTTTCTCTGAGACCCTGTGACCAATTAATGGGACTCAAAAACAGCTTCTTCAAAACAAAGCGTTATTTATTCACCCAAAGGTACATAGCATGCAGAGCAAAAGATAAAACCAAGAAGGCCTATATACATATTCCCCTTAACTACACCTTTCCTTCAGTCCAGCTAACTTCATCTCTGGCTGGGAGAGAAAAACTGCCTTCTGCAGCATACTCTGTGACTCTCTCTCTCTCCCAGTGTTGTCTGTCCACATGCCACCAACTCACTCACTCCCCAGTCCTTCCTGCCTATTACTCATGGGGGAATTCTGCATCACTGCGCATGCACAGAATTCATATCCCCCGCAGATTTCTTTGTTTCCCTGCAGAAAAATGAATTCTGATGGGGAAGCAAAGGGAAGCCACAAGAATGGTCAAGTGCCCCTCCCCAGCAGCAAAGGCAGGTCAGTTTGGGCACCTGGAGCAGTCAGAAGAGATGTAAATCACTACTGGGAGGGGTGCAAGTGAGAGAGAGACACACACTCTGTCTTTCTTGCTTGCTATTGCAACATGCTCTGCATGGAGGGGCAGGGCATTGGGGTGTTTTTGAAGAGGTAGGTATGAGGCAGGCTCGGTCCCCTGAGGAAGAGCAGAATGTAGCAGCCTGCTGGCTGAGTAAATTTTTCCTATTGTCTTTGTGAATTCCCCCAGGAGTATAAAACAGGTGTAAAAGTTCTAAGGCTCTTTTACATTGCCAGAGTGGTGTAAAGGACAGTGTGGTGCTTATGCTTATGGTGCTTTTGTAATTAGTATTTTTTTTCAGTCCATAAATTTAGTTCAGTTCTATCAAAATGTGCTCCATGAACTGTTTGCTATTGACCTTTCAGGAGATGATCAGTAGCCAACATAAATTATGAGTTTGATTCCCTAGCCCTCACTTGCTCTTCAGTTCCTATGATGTAACACTGAGCATATGACTGCATATATTGGTTGACTAATAACTGGAAATAAAAGGTCAAACCTAGGTACATTACTATTAGTCAATGGGGGTTGGGAATTTTCTCTAATGCTCCCTATTCTCATTCTCCATTCATTGTACTATAATTTAAATAAATTACCAAAATAATTGAAACCGGCATGATTATATTGCTTTATTTTGATAAATAAAACATGGAATTTTGCAAATTTTTAAAATAGCATGCAGAATTCCCCCAGGAGTAGCCTATGCTAACATCTTTAAAATATTAGTTTAACTTTTGATTCTATGTTCAGCCAGGAGCAGTAAGCTTTGCCAGTCTGGTGGACACTAGACGAGGTGGTGTTTCCCACTTAATTTTTCCCAAGGACACTTAGTATTACCAGTGAAAGCATCTTATCCCCATCATTAAATCCTCCACTATTGGGCAAAAGGGGAAGAAGAGTGGCATTCTATGTCAAAAATGACATTATCTATTAAGAACCTGATCCATAAGTATTTAAGATCATTTTCTTCCGAGTTATCAGTGACCCAAACAGGTAAAGAACAAGATGGGATACTAGGTGGTCTGTAGCAGACACCAACAACTAACACTAGGGAACAGGATGACCACCTCTTTACACCCCATCTATAATGTGTAGGAAGCAACACTCTGATCGTTAATCAGACTACAATTTGGACGGCATGCTGGACGTTTCATGCTGCCAGTACTAAGACATCCTTGGAATTTCTAAACATTATAGATGACAATTTCTTAACTCAAAAAGTGTTACAGCCAAGATAGGAAAAGGTCTAATAAAGAATTCCCCTAACAGATAGGCACTGATCACACAACTAAAAGTTAATGGTAGCTTAAGTACAAGTGATCATGACTTTAATATTCAAGCAGAAAAGAGTCCAGACAAGTAATATATATATGTATACTTAGTACTTTCACAGGGCCAATTTCACAAAGCTGAAAACAATTATGAGCCAAATCAGATGGGATGAAGAATTTAATTGGAAAAATGTGAATGATACTTGAGAATCATTTAAGAACACTGTACTAAATGTCCTAAACCCCATAGTCCCTCAATTGAGAAAGGTGGCTATGCTAGTTAAAAAACCTCTTTGGTAGAGTGGAAGAGAAGGCAGCTGTAAAAAAAATGAAGATATATATACACAAAACAAATGGAAGAAAGGGGAAGTTGATTGTAGTGAATATAAATCAGAAGTTATCAATTTTCTACAATTCCTAAGGGAAGCCAAGGAGAAATCTATGGCCAGCAGAGCTAAGGAAAATAAGCAGCTTTTAAAAAAATATATTAGGAACAAAAAGAATCCTGGCAATGCTATTGGTCCATTACTACATGGAAATAGTAGAATTATCAATAATAATGTAGAAGAGGCAGGTTTCAGAGTAACAGCTGTGTTAGTCTGTATTCGCAAAAAGAAAAGGAGTACTTGGGACACCTTAGAGACTAACCAATTTATTTGAGCATAAGCTTTCGTGAGCTACAGCTCACTTCATTGGATGCATACTGTGGAAAGTATAGAAGATCTTTTTCTACACACAAAGCATGAAAAAAATGGGTGTTTACCACTACAAAAGGTTCTCTCCCCCCACCCCACTCTCCTGCTGGTAATAGCTTATCTAAAGCGATCACTCTCCTTACAATGTGTATGATAATCAAGATGGGCCATTTCCAGCACAAATCCAGGGTTAAACAAGAACGGCTGGGGGGACATAGAGACTGTCTAGTTTGACCAATGTACATGAGAATGGAGCATTGCTGGAAGAGGCAGTAGTGCTCAATAAATATTTCTGTTCTATATTTGGGGAAAAAAGATGGTATACTCTTATCATACAGTTAAGACTATTTCATTCCACTGATGCCAAACAGAAGCTACTAAAATTAAACATCTTTAAATCAGCAGGTCCAGAAAACTTACATCCAAGAGTTCTAAAAGAGCTGGCTGAGCTGCTCACTGGACAATAACACTGATTTTCAAGACGTCTTGGCGCACTGGGAAAATTCCAGAAGACTTAAAGAAAGCTAATGTGCCAATTTTTTAAAAGGGTAATCAGGATGACCTGGGTAATTATTAGGTCTGTCACTTGACATCGATCCTAGGTAAGAATGGTGTGGCTGATATAACACTTGATTATCAATTAACAAAATTAGGGTAATGTAATTAATGAAAATCAACATTGCTTTATGGAAAATAGAACCTATCACTAATCTTTTTTTTAAATTAAATTACAAGTTTGGTCATAAAGGTAATAGTATTGATGTAATATTTAGACTTCTGTGAGGCCTTTGACTTTGTACCATGTGACATTTTGATTAAAACAAATAGAAAGGTATAAAATTAACATGGCACACATTAAATAGATTTAAAACTAGCTAACACATAAGTCTCAAAACGTAACTGTAAATAGAGCATCATCATTGAGTGTGTGTTTCTGGTGGGGTCCCACAGGGATTGGTTCTTGGCCCTATGCCATTTAACATTTTATTAATTACCTGAAAGAAGACAAACTCATCACTGAAAGTTTGCAGATGACACAAATTGGAGGAGTGTTAACTAATGAAGAGAACGGGTCACTGATTCAAAGTGATCTGGATTGCTTGGTAAACTGGGTGCAAGCAAACAATATACATTTTAATATGTCTACAAAGAAAAGTATACATCTGGGAACAAAGAACGGAGGCCATACTTACTATTTCCCAGGATAGAGTTTCCCCCGTCCTGTGACTCTGAAAAAAAAAGATTTGAGGGTCCTGGGGGATATTCAGCTAAACAGGATATCCCAATGTGATGCTGTAGTCAAAAGAGCTAATGTGATTCTTGATGAATTAACAGGAGGATATTGAGTAGGAGTAGTGAAATTATTTTGTGTCTGTATTTGCCTGCTGGAATACTGTGTTGTTCTAGTGTCAAAGTCAGGAAGGATGTTGATAAATCGGAGATGGTTCACAGAAGAGCCATGAAAATGATTAGACAACATATGGCATGTTTTCTATTCATAGAATATCAGGGTTGGAAGGGACCTCAGGAGGTCATCTAGTCCAACCCCCTGCTCAAAGCAGGACCAATCCCCAATTTTCGACCCAGATCCCCTAAATGGCCCCCTCAAGGACTGAGCTCACAACCCTGGGTTTAGCAGGCCAATGCTCAAACCACTGAGCTGTCCCTCCCCCTTTTTTTATATTTAAAGTGAATTTAGCAATGTTGTATTACCCCACTGTGGATTTGGCTCTGGTGGCTACAGTTTAAAGCTCAGAGTTATCTCTGCCTCTTGTTTCAGATCTAGAGCTTCTAGGAATACATGAAGACCAAGAAAAGTAACACAAACATTCACAAGAACAATGTCCAATATCTTGTATCAATTTTATTAATGTTAACAAAGTTATGAATATCTGAGCATAGATAAATCCTATATGTATCCACACACAAATTATAGCTACAGTCAGACTCACATCTTCTTACCTAGTGTTAGGGTTTGATGGGTCTCATGGATTGATCATGAGTAGAAGAATGGTTCCTGCAAAGAGTTTCTTCTAGGAAGTTCAATTTTCCCAGTCTGGGCACACTCTTTTTATAATGTGATTTTGACTATACCCTGTGCATGTGCATGAAAATATCAACCCTCCTTTTCCTTATTTGTATTGTATTCCCCAAGAATATTGGTGTACCCCATTTCCTATAGGTTGTGTATAGTGCCTTTTATTCTCATTAGTGTTGATGCACAACCTGTATCCTGTGGTTAAGGCATGTGTTGGGGGGTGGGGAAATGTGCCTGTAGAGCATTTTGTGATCTAAAATTAATTTTAGAGCTAATTTTTTGCTGTATAATACCACCTCTTGGCACATCGTTTCCTGTAATCTTATGGTATTTGATTATTCTTCAGTCCCTTATTTATGTCCAGCATTTCTTAATTCTAAGGCCTAAAATGGCTAAGCTAAAAATCTTACAAGCCTCAGCCTGTAGGCCTTGCATTTCAGCCCTCCCCACTTAGATACCTAATACATATTTATCTCTTCTAACTACTGATCAGTCTTATACTTCTATAATCCTATCACCACAAAGCACACAATAAATAATAAAGAAATTGGTTACATATATATTGGTTGATGGAGCTCCTTCAGTCTATCCAGCTTAACAAAAAAGAAAGTTAAGGGGTGACTTGCTTACAGTCTGTAAGCACGTATATGGGGAACATATTTAAAAATGGGCTCTTCAATCTAGCAGAGAATGATATAACATGTTCCACTAGCTGAAAGTTGAAGCCAGACAAATTCAGATTGGAAACAGTGAGAGAATTAACCATTGGAACAATTTACCAAGCATCATGGTGGATTCCTCCATCACTAGCAATTTTTAAATCAAGTTGATCTTCCCCCCTCCCCCCAACAGTTATGCTCAGAGAAATATTTTGGAGAAGTTCATGGCCTGTGCTATGCAAGAGGTCAGACCTGATGATCAGACTAGTCTCTTCTAGCCTTAGAATCTATGAATCATTGTTTGGGGTCCTGCTTGCTTTCTCCCTTACAGCCTCCTTTGATTTTACTTTATGCACTCAGGCAGGATAAAAATCACACAGATTAACTGAGGGGCATATGTATTTATAAAAACAATGCACACAACTCCCTCATTCTCCACAGTGACAAATGACTCCAACAAATCAAGGATGACAGTGTTACTGTGTCAATATAAAACACCCATTCTCTGAGTAAACCAATGTTCTCAGTTTTAATTTATGTAATATATTTAAATTATAATACTTCACTGTAAAATATTTTCAGCAGTTTTTTTCTGGGGGAGAATAAGATTCATGTTAACACTTGTAATAATGGGGGGGGTGCTTTTTTGTTCTGAAAAATCTGGTACCATATGTCTAAGAGTACTATTCATATCCGCTACCCTGGTTCTCTTTTAGCTGAAATACTGGGTTTTGTATCTTCATTTCCACAAAACTAGTGGAAACGGTGACAGGTTTAACTGTTCCCAATCACTGGAAAAACAAAGACGACTAAGTGCACAGGCAGTACAGACCAATACTCTGACTGGTTGACATTTCATGTAGAAATGTCCAGGGTATTAATGAAGAAATATTGACTTTGGTTACTAATGTGCTTCCAGTAAAACCGTAAGTGTCAATGGCCCTGATCCATTGAGATCCTCTGTGTGGGCAGGACTCTTGTGGAGCCCAATTCACTTAAATGGGACTTTCCTCATGCAAAGCAGCTTTCAGATTAGCTTTCAGGCTAATATCATTAGTATGACAGTTTTGCATAATTCTAACACTGTAGATTTTCATCCTACTCTTAATGTAGAGTCTTACTATTCATGACAGTTATTAGTGTAGCCTATATTTAGGTTGAATTAATATAGTAATTAATAGTTCTGTGTTAAACCACAGTAACCCTAGTGAGTAAGTCCATTTCCCGTGCTGCTACAGTTTTAGAATCAGCAGGAGGAGAGTTACCCAGAGGGATTTCCTTAGGTCTGAAGCCTGTAGAAGAATGAATGCAGTGACCACAAACACAGCTACAAGTAAGTAATTTTGCCTGTATCATAAGGTTCCCTAAGCAGATAAATCAATGTCATTAATACATACACAAAATCTGAGGGAGAAGTGTACTCATACTCATATTCCCAAAGATATCAGAGTCAGGTGGCTCTCTCAACCGGTGGAGATCTCCTGATGGGATCTTCCCTCACTATCTGCACCAGAAAACCTAAGTTTATCTTGTGTGATGACCCCACCTTATGCATCTGCATGAGGATTCCAATCCCTTTTTCCTTATCTGTACTTCCATACCCCATACATTTTTGGGGTGCTCCACTTTTCATAGGTTGTTCTTAGATACTGATGAGAATAAGCGGAACTATGTAAACAAGTCCAATGGTAAACAGTGACAGCAGAATTTCCCATGATGTTACAGTCTTGCAGTCTAGAGGTGTATATTGTAGCATATTTTCCCCAAACTTCATCCACTGGCATATTCTTTACAGTAATCTTCTAACTTCACTGGTACAGGGTTACTCCTGGGTCACCTGCTATGTAGGCCCTGCTTGGGCCTGAGGCCTAATATGCCTAAACTGCAATCTTACAGGCCTCAGCCTGTAGGCCTTGTGTTAATGACTTACTTGGCTTATAGGCCTAACATGCACTCACAAGTGAGCATCAACCTTATATTCCTATGATCCTAGCCTACTTAAACCTATCACATTAATTATAATTAACCAGAACAATAAATCCTATTAAAATGATTAAATAAAATAATTGGCTACATGAGGAGTAGGCAAACTGCAAAAGGTATATATGTCTACACTGCAGTTTTGAGCAAGTGTCCTAGGCAGGTAGACAGGCTCACACATATGGACTTATGGCTGAGGTGGTAGTTCAGGATCTGCAGACTGCCCAGTCCCTGGGGTCTAAAGTCAGGTGCCTAGTCCAAGTCTCTGGTGGAGCTCCAACATCAACACTGCAGTGTTTAGTGTGCTAGCTCAAATCCCACTACTGTGAGTCTCTCTATCCAGATTAGGAGGCTCTCTCCCATCTGTAGTGTAGACATACCCAAGATGTTTGGAGGCCAATCCCAGTCTTGAAAACTGTATAGGCAGGACATAACATTATGAATACATTTCTCCTGAAATTACTTTCGGAAGCTGATTGCTCCTTTTGTTTAAAAACCCATAAATGTTTCTTTGTTCAGTACTTCAGGTGCAACCTCACATTACAAGTCATACTAAATTGTATGTCATACATTTCACATCACAAAAACAAAAAGACTGGAATCAGTGCTTTATGAAATTTAAATACTGATTTTCAGAGTGAAACAAAGGAAAACACAGATTTTTATTCCTTAGGTATGTTGAGCAAGAAAAAAGCTTTTTACACAAATGAAGTAAATATGTAGGAACAAAAGAATGGCCATAATTGGTCAGACCAATGGTCCATCTAGCCTCTGACTGTCAGAGGCTTAGGGACACAAAGAGCATGGGGTTGCATCCCAAATCATCTTGGCTAATAGACACTGATGGACCTATCCTCCATGAACTTATCTATTTTTTTTTTAATCCCATTACAGTTTAACCTTCACAACATCCCTTGGCAATGAGTTCTACAGGTTGACTATGCAAAGTAGTACTTCCTTTTGCTTGTTTTAAACCTGCTGCCTATTAGTTTCATTGAGTGACCCCAGTTCTTGTGTTATGTGAAGGAGTAAATAGCACTTCCCCCCCACACACACACACACTTTTTCACACTATTTGTGATTTTACAGACCTCCTTCATAATCCCCCCTTAGTCATCTGTTTTCCAGTTGGAAAAGTTCCAGTCTTATTAATCTCTCCTCATATGGAAGCCGTTACATATCCCTAATCATTTGTTGCCCTTCTCTGTACCTTTTCCAATTCTAATATACCTTTTTTGAGATGGGGTGATGAGAACTGCCTGCACTGTTCAAGGTGTGGGCTATCATGGATTTATGTAGTGATATTATGTAATGGTTCTCACTCGGGGTCCAGCTGGGAAGCGTGGCCTAGTGGTCACAGCTGCAACTCCTGACTTCCAAGGGGAGTGTGGGGAGGGGAGCCAAGGCCCTCCTAGTCTGCTGGACTCCCACTTAAGACCCTTTGGGCTACTAGTGGTCTGGCAACTCTCCCATCCTCCCTGGGCCTCTTTGTCTCCCTCACCCCCCAGCCAGGGTGAGGTTAGTCCAAGGCTTTCCCCTGGTGAGGAAGTTCAAACCAAAGTAAGTAAGTAGGGGTTACCAGTGTCCAGGGTCCACATTATACTTCCCTTGCGGATTGTCTCTGGGTTAGGCCCCTTTGGGCAGCTGTGTCAGAGCCTTTAGGCTTCCCTCTGCTCTGTGCTGCTAGATCTGTGGCGTGTAGGTCTGCTCACCTCCAGCTCTTCCACCCAAATGACCCAATTCCCTGTCTTTTAATGCCTCCAGTAGATGGAGCATTTGCTGCAGGTGTGGCTGGCTGAGACCAAAATAAATCCTTAACCCTTTGTTGCTCAGTGTACACCCCACCACACATTATGATATTTTCTGTCATTATCTAGCCCTTTCCTAATGGTTCCTAACATTCAGTTAGCTTTTTTGAATGGCACTGCACACTGAGAGGATGTTTTCATAGAACTATCCACAATGACTCCAAGATCTTTCCTGAGATCACATAGTTTAGATACCATCATTATATATAGAGAGAGTTGGGATTATGTTTTCAAATGTGCATTATTTTGCATTTATAAACATTGAAATTCATCTGGCATTTTGTTGCCCAGTCACCCAATTTTGAGAGATCCCTTTGTAACTGTTAGCAGTTAGCTTTGGACTTAACTATCTTGGGCAATAGTGTATTGGCTGCAAATTTTGCCACCTCACTGTTTTCCAGATAATTTATAAATGTTGAACAGCACTGGTCCCAGTACAGACCCTTGGGGGACACCAGTATTTACTTTTCTATATTCTGAAAGTCCAACTACACTATATCTGGATCACCCTTGTCCACACGTTTGTTGATCCCTCAAAGAATACTAATAGATTGTGCATCTTCAATTTCCCTTTACAGAAGCTGTATTGACTCTTCCCCAACAGATCATGTTTATCTAGGTGTCAAAAAATTCTGTTCTTTGCTACAGTTTCAACCAGTTTGCCTGGTACTGAAATTAAGCTTACTGGCCTGTAATTGCCAGAATCAGCTCTGGAACCTTATTTAAAAAAAAAAAAATTGGCAACACATTAGCTATCCTCCAGTCATCTGGTACAGAAGCTGGTTTAAGTAACAGGTTACATACCATAGTTAGTTCTGTAATTTCACATTTGAGTTCCTTCAGAACTCATGGGTGAATACCATCTGGTCCTGATGACTTATCATTTTGTTCCAAAATTTACTCTATTGACACCTCAATCTGGGACAGTTCCTCAGATTTGTCACCTAAGAATGACGACTCAGGTGTGGTAATCTCCCTCACATCCTCTGCAGCGAAGACTGATGCAAAGACTCCATTTAGCTTCTCCACAGTGGGTGCTCCTTTAGTGCCTTGATCACTGATTTTTTGGCAGACTTCCTGCTTCTGATGTACTTAATTTGGGTGGTTTGCTAGGGGCTTTCCCCCTGCCCCCCAATTCTTTGGCTTGCCCAATTATACTTTAAAACTTGCCTTGCCAGAGTTTATGCTCATTTCTAGTTTCCTCAGTAGAATTTGACTTCCAAATTTTAAAGGATGCCTTTAAACATCTTTTGGATTTGTGACTAGAATGGACCTCCTGGGTCATTCCAGTCCAGTCTCCTGTCACAGGCAATGCTGTCTTGTAATCCCTTAGATAAATTTATCAACTTTTTCTTATATCTTGTTAGGTTTTAGATAAGTTACGTAGCCACTACTATTGGAAGGCTATAAAAGTGCTGGATCATATTAAAGAAGTTCTGTATTAAAATCACGAGTAAGTTTGATTCCCCATAGTTTAAATTCCAGGGCATTACTAATTAAGAGGTCTCTTGGTTTGGGTTTTTTTGGGTTACTGTTTCTCTCCCTCTGTGTGAAACTTGCAAGCTGCTAATTGTGTTAGTACATCCTAAAACAGAGAGAGACTCAAAGGGATACTTTGTAACAACAGAAACAGCACACAGAAACAGCACACAGAGACTCCCCATCCTTTTGTTGTATTTATCTCACTTTGTTAACAATTGTGATTAAAATAGAGATAGAGGATGTATGTGGATGGATGCTTGATGTAGATAGTAATTGAATGATCAGGGAGGTGCCAGCCTAGGAGTTCAGTATCAATCAGCCAAAGAATGTGCAGAGTGGAGACAACCAGATGACCCCTGGGGGGCAGACTGGAATCCACCCAACAGCCTCAAGGATGGGAGAACCAAAGAACAAGATAACATCTGGCAGCACAGAGCCATCAGGAATGTGCCATCTGCTGACTGATTCAGCAACAGCATGATGAAGCTATTCCCATAGACTGGCATAGGAATAAATTCTGACAAGATTGGACTCTAGAAACTGAACTTTGAGTCTGGTTCTGCTACTACCCTCCAAGAGCATTGGATGCACATCTGACAGAGACTCGGCTCCATCCTCATGCCTAAGTTAACTGGCCAGTAACTTGGCATGAGCAACCTCTAGGCTGGTAATTAGAACAAATTTGCAGAACCTGTGTGTGTGTATGTGAGAATGAATATGAAACTGAATGAAATGTTATAGCTATAACTGCCTATTATTCTTTCTGTATTCACAATAAATGTGACATTTTGTCTTAACCCCTTTAATAAGATCCTGCTGGTTTTTATTTTATTGGTATAACAAAAGTGGTAAACAGGATGCCCCTGATAATTATAAAATGGTCAGTTTGACTTTAGTCTGGGGAGGGGAAATAGTCAAACAGTGATACAGGACTTGATTAATAAAGAATTAAAGGAGAATGTAATTAATGCCCAAGACGACGACTTTATGGAAAATAGATCCTGTCAAACTAACCTCATTTCTTTTTTGAAAAAATTGGCTGATAAAAGGTAAGAGTTGATATATACTTGGACTTTTGTAAAGCATTTGACTTGGTACTGCACAACATTTTGATTAATAAATTCGAAAAATACAAAGTCAACTTGACACATACCAATTAAAACCTGGCTAACTGACAAGTCCCAAAATGAAATTGTAAATGGGGAATCATCTGAGTGGTTGTGTTTCTAGTGGGGTTCTGCAGGGATCCCTAGTCCTATGGTATTTGCCTTTTATGTCAATGACCTGAAGAAAACAATGTCACCGATAAAGTGAGCAGATGATATAAAGATTGTGGGAGTGGCAAATAATAAAGAGAACATGTCATCGCTACAGAGTGATCTGGATCCCCTGGTCAGATCAGCTGAACATGAGCTCTGTAGTCAAAATTACTAATGCAGATCCTTGATGATAGACAGGGAATCTTGAGTGGGGAGGTTATATTACCACTACATTTGGCACTGGTGGAACTGCTGCTGGAATATTGTATCCAGTTCTGGTGCTCACAATTCAAGTAGATGATAAATTGGAGATGGTTCAGAGAAGAATCACAAGAACGATTAAAGGATTGAAAGGCATGCCTTATAGTAATTACTCAAGGATCTCAATCGGTTTAGCTTATCCAAATGAAAGATAAGAGGTGATAATTACTGTCTATAAGTACTTACAAGGGGAATGAAACTTTCATAATGGGCTCTTCAATCTATCAGACAAAGGTATAACAAGATCAAATGGTTGGAAGTTGATGCTAGACAAATTTAGACTGGAAACAAGAGAGTTATAACCATTAGAGCAATTTACCAAGGACTCTGTTAGATTCATCACTGGAAATTTTAAAATCAAGATCAGCTGTTTCTCTAACATATATGTGTAGTTCAAACAGACATTAATTCAGGGAAGTCCTAGGACCTGTGTTATGCAAGAAATCAGACTAGATCACCACAATGGTCCCTTCTAGCCTTATAATATATGAGGTGATCAGACTTTCACAACTCCCTTTGAGATTCTATTCCATAATCTAATGGGCCTCACCTAGATTGAAGGATACTGGATATTTAGTTATTTTAAAAAAGGAGAAGTAGACAGTCTGATTATGATTGTGATGTAAAAGCTGCAGAATAAAGACAGTGAAGAAATACACCTAATGATTTTGAGAGCCATTCACAATGTATTTTTGTGTTGTAACATTTAAGAATGCATTGTACTTATGAAGTAAAAGGAAAGGGAAAATAACTTCATGCTACAGTAAAGGAATTGGGGGAAGAATCTGTTAATATAGGGCCAGGTTTATCACTGGGGTAGTCCTACTGAACTCAGCAAAATAATACTGGTGATGAATCTGGCCTATTTCATCTAACAGCTTTTGGTGAAGGAAAACATGCAATTTAAGGCAGAACTTGCTATTTCTCAAAACTTTTGAGTCTTGCCATTAGTAATTCATCAGCGGTGTACATCTTCGACTTTTTGTAAAATGATCATTTATCTTTTGACACTTTAACCTTTATAATCCTTTTACAGCCAAGATAAATATTATGGGATCTCACTGATTTTGGGAAATACTTCTTTGATTAATGTTATGCTGTTTAGATTATAGGATTTCTAACCAGGCAAGTACAAATGTGCTACTTTAAAATGACTTTGAATACAATCCTGCAGATTTAGAATCACCATAATGGGATTACATTTCTTAACAAATGTGACTTTGGATACAAGTACCCTGCTTTATTTTCATTTAGAAAAATGTGCAGTAGCGTGAGCACCTTTGGAAGCAGATTAAAGTGAATTTTTACTAGCAACTATTTTTTCTTAGAGATAAAAAATATGAAATAGTAGCATGTAGACAGTTACCAAGACAACAGTCTCCTTATTTGAATACAAAAATAGTACACAGGGGAGTAATTCTGTTGGTAAGAAAACAAAGCTAAGTTATTCGTTTTATATGTTGATTACCTGAGTCTATTGGTTTACTGTCAGTGGGATAAGTTATTTAAAATGTTAACTAAATGATTAACCATATTAAGACCCAAGAAAGCATAATGATATTTACTTATCACATCACACAATGGGCTACATATTCAAAACACTGTCTGGGATTTATACATCTAAAAATTTGAGAGTTTAGGCATGGCGATATTTGCACCTCCTTGAGAATCGTGGATTTGCAAATAATCTATTCAAGCCATTGATGAAGTTGATTCCCTTTGCTGCTCAGAATTATTCCGTCTAAAAGGTGGTGGAGTTAGCATGTCCACAGAACCAGCCTCCCACTTTTTTATGGGGGGGGGGGAGAAGAGGTGAGGGAGTCAGGGTGGGAAGTCCTACTGCTTTGCCTGCTGGTCAAGCATATGAAGCTAGGGAGAATCCAAAAGGCAGATTACAACTCAGTCATAATCTGCCTTACAGTCTGTTTTACCAGTCCCATAATGAGACTGATGAACCTGAGGAAGATTCTGAAGCCAATATGCGGTTGTATCAAGTTGCACATAAAGTGTGAGAACTGAATAATTAACAGTGACATGCAGACAGGCAGGCTATTCTGATGTGAGATACTGCACATCTGATGTTCTGGCCTCAAGGGTGCTACTCTTGGTGGATTTCAGTGTGCACTGTAAATATGCTGTATGCTTTGTGTAGGCTGTGTCCTACTATATTTTTATGGGGAATATAGATGTAGTTGTGAACTCATGCAATTGCCCCAGGTCCTGATGCCCAGTGATCCAAATTTTCTGGACATTATATATTATAGGTTTCAGAGTAGCAGCTGTGTCAGTCTGTATCCGCAAAAAGAAAAGGAGGACTTGTGGCACCTTACAGACTAACAAATTTATTTGAGCATAAGCTTTCATGAGCTACAGCTCACTTCATCGAAAGCTTATGCTCAAATAAATTTGTTAGTCTCTAAGGTGCCACAAGTCCTCCTTTTAATATATATATTATGTGACTTCTATGGGATACTGAGAACATAGCAGCTGAATGAGGTATTACATTAGCGCATCAGCCTAAACTGATCATTGGGATTGAGCACTTTGCCAAACAACCCTCCATTTTCTTTTTCATATCCTGTAGATGTCTGAATTGCCCAGTTTATAGACAATAGACATTTTCCCCCTTAAACTGAAAGTAAGATCACTCACAATTTAGAATACGTACAATTACCAAAGAAAAGAAACGCATGGCTCCTGATATAAAAGTAATTTGTTTCTGAAGAATATAAAGGATATAAATAGTTACTCACTCTACCACTCTATTCTTGGAGGAGATGTATAAGGAGTAGCTCATCCATCCTGGACATGTGGAGAAGGAAGATCGTTTAGTAGGTTATGCTAAAATTTGGAATACAGTAACCAGGAAAAAGGGTCATCACAAATGTTTCTGCTAATTTATATGTTCAGCCTGTGGAATAGCTGGCTGAGTACACATGTAATATTGGTGAGCGCAGACCATTAATTCTGCCCACACCATCCCCAGTCACAAGCCCTATCTACTCATACTCCCTTATTGGTTCTCCCACACTCCCCCAATCTGTCCTAAATTCAATCAGATTGACTTTCACCTCTCAATCTCCTCCCACTCATTTATCCCTGTTCAGCCGCCCCTCACTCATTATCCTCTCCCACCCCCAATTCCCTCTCCTCATTTTTCTTGTCTCCCCTCTCACATTCTCTCTTCCTATCCCCCTTCTCACCCAACCCACTCCTGAACTTGTGTTCTTTCATTCCTCATACTCACCTCAGATCTCTTTTCACCTCCCTCATTCCTGCTCTGTCATTCAGCCTCTCAATTTCACTTTGTTGTACTAATTTTGATGGAATATATTGGTCTAAAGAGTCAAAGGTGTTAATGTGACCATGCCACTGTCCAACATTAAACAGTGGCAAACAGTTTGGGGTGTGGTATACAGAGACATCAGACTGCTGAGTACCATGGCTACCTTCACTAAAAATCCTTTTAACTGTTTATTAAAGATACATAAAAAGAAACAGTCAAAGCATTTGAAAAGTATTAAATAAGACTTTCATTGTAACATCTCGTTCTTTCACTGGAGAATTTTTAGAAGATGCTCATCCCCCTCTATTTAACAGTCTTTTAGATAGTATTAAAGATGGCAACTGTACTTTTAGGAGAAAAGATGTGCTGGAGTTGTTAGACTCCAATCCCATTTCCTATAGGGCAACACATACAAAAGGAGAAAAACAGCAGAAAAGATAGAAAACCCAGCTTCTGGTGTGGACTTTCACTTGCAACCTCACTGCTGGAGACATGTACAACACATGGTTTTATCAGACACTCTGAGACCTGGTAAACTTGTACCAGTATCATACTGTTTAGAGAATTGCTTTTAGCTTCCTCTCCGGTCACAGGCTTACAGCTGTGTTACAAAATATAGTCTTGCTCAGCTAAGCCAGACTCTTATTAGATAGAAAGAAAAAAGGAGAGGGATAAGAAAGAAATAAGGTGGGGAAGGAAAAGAACACAGGGGGTGAGACAGTCTCAAATCCTAGATGGCTTTGGGAATTTAGCCAAAGCCAGTGGAGGTAGTGATATAATCTGGGTCATTTTCTTTGGTCCAGTCTGGTTAAGACATTTCTGAGGATTAGGACAAAGATGCAGCGTTACATTGTTAACGAGGTCCCAGGACATGGTGCGGATGGCAGCCATGATGGTGAAACTTGCCCTTTTCTGTTCTCCCATCTTGTAGTCAGACAGCATCCTTCCCCATTTCCATTACAGCAGAGCTTGGCCGTAGACGATGGATCGTGTGATGTGGTCAGGGTGAAAGCTGGAGGCATGCAGGCATGCGTTGTTCTAAAACGCTTCCTCAGCTCTCGTCCCCTAAAGCCCCTACTCTACTTGCGCTATATTGATGACATCTTCATCATCTGGACCCATGGAAAAGAAGCCCTTGAGGAATTCCACCATGATTTCAACAATTTCCATCCCACCACCAACCTCAGCCTGGTCCAGTCCACACAAGAGATCCACTTCCTGGACACTACAGTGCTAATAAACAATGGCCACATAAACACCACCCTATACCGGAAACCTACTGACCGCTATTCCTACCTGCATGCCTCCAGCTTTCAGCCTGACCACACCACACGATCCATCGTCTACAGCCAAGCTCTGCGATACAACCGCATTTGCTCCAACCCCTCAGACAGAGACAAACACCTACAAGATCTCTGTCAAGCTTTCTTACAACTACAATACCCACCTGCAGAAGTAAAGAAACAGATTGATAGAGCCAGAAGAGTTCCCAGAAGTTACCTACTACAGGACAGGCCTAACAAAGAAAATAACAGAACGCCACTAGCCGTCACCTTCAGCCCCCAACTAAAACCCCTCCAACGCATTATTAAGGATCTACAACCTATCCTAAAGGATGACCCAACACTCTCTCAAATCTTGGGAGACAGGCCAGTCCTTGCCTACAGACAGCCCCGCAACCTGAAGCAAATACTCGCCAACAACCACATACCACACAACAGAACCACTAACCCAGGAACTTATCCTTGCAACAAAGCCCGTTGCCAATTGTGCCCACATATCTATTCAGGGGACACCATCACAGGGCCTAATAACATCAGCCACACTATCAGAGGCTCGTTCACCTGCACATCCACCAATGTGATATATGCCATCATGTGCCAGCAATGCCCCTCTGCCATGTACATTGGTCAAACTGGACAGTCTCTACGTAAAAGAATAAATGGACACAAATCAGATGTCAAGAATTAGAACATTCATAAACCAGTCGGAGAACACTTCAATCTCTCTGGTCACGCAATCACAGACATGAAGGTCGCTATCTTAAAACAAAAAAACTTCAAATCCAGACTCCAGCGAGAAACTGCTGAATTGGAATTCATTTGCAAATTGGATACTATTAATTTAGGCTTAAATAGAGACTGGGAGTGGCTAAGTCATTATGCAAGGTAGCCTATTTCCTCTTGTTTTTTCCTACACCCCCCCCCCCAGATGTTCTGGTTTAACTTGGATTTAAACTTGGAGAGTGGTCAGTTTAGATGAGCTATTACCAGCAGGAGAGTGAGTTTGTGTGTGTGGTTTTTGGGAGGGGGGTGAGAGAACCTGGATTTGTGCAGGAAATGGCCCAACCTGATGATCACTTTAGATAAGCTATTACCAGCAGGACAGTGGGGTGGGAGGAGGTATTGTTTCATATTCTCTGTGTATATATAAAGTCTGCTGCAGTTTCCATGGTATGAATCCGATGAAGTGAGCTGTAGCTCATGAAAGCTCATGCTCAAATAAATTGGTTAGTCTCTAAGGTGCCACAAGTACTCCTTTTCTTTCACAATGGTATCCCTAGATAGGACTGTAAACAAGAGTTAGAGTGCTTGCAAGTGAGAAAATTGTAGTTGTCACCAAGCAAGGGGCGCTCTCGTTGGCCACACCATGACAGCCCCACTCCCAGCCTCACACCTAGATCTTTTAGCTTCAGGGAGCAACATAGCAACCAACACAGGGAGCTTTATACATTTTCTGCTGGGTAGCACAACCTGTTTTCACTTCTTGGCAAAGCTGATGTAGGTCACTCAGAAACTGACCTGTTCTGTGGGCAAAAATTTGAAATGTTCAACCAGGATATGATATCCCTTATCATCCAATGAGATGTTTGCTTTATGGCTTCTTGCAATTTTGAATGGAAAATTCCAGGATCTTTGTGCCATACCAGTTTGCATAAGATATGTTGAGTCATACATTAAACATCTCCTGGCTTAGCTCCAGTGAGCAACCTACTTCTGAAAGTTCCTTTCCATGGACCTCTCTGTGGTCTGGTGCTTTAGCCAACTTTGCAGGATTCTATGCTCTTTCCTTCACCACTCCCATCTATCTGCAGAAATGTCCATCTTAAAGTTAGAGCAGAGTCTTTATAAAAACTCTCTTCGTGATCCTGAATGACCATCTTAGTTTATATACTTCATCATACCGCATTAAAGTCCTTTGATTCATTTGCTTGGTCAAACATCAATAAGCATTAACAATTAATGAAGGCACAAAACAGCTATATATGCACCTCTGCACCAGGACTTCATTGCTCTCTCCACTTCAGTGATAAGTTTAGTAAGATCACTTCGCAAGCAAAACTCCATGCAACCACCAATCATCTGGGTAATCAAGTCTTAAAGCTTTATAACTAGGACCCTACCAAATTCACAGCCATGAAAAATGCATCATGGACCGTGAAATCTGGTCTCTCCCTGTAAAACCTGTTTTTTGTTTGCTTTTACCCTATATTATACAGATTTCACAGGAGAGACCAGCGTTTCTCAAATTGGGGATTAGTGCTGAAACCCCCCTACAATAACCTTGTGATCCCCTACAATTCCTTTATGCATCAGGACTTCTAAAATTAGAACATTGTGAAATTTCAGATTTACATAGCTGAAATCATGAAATTTATGTTTTCTAAAACCCTATGACTGTGCAATTGACCAAAATGGACCATGAATTTGGTAGGGCCCTACTTATAACATTTTGGTTGATTCACCTTAAAGATTTACACTTCCATTTGGGTGCTCAACATACCATTTGACTGTATCAGTTTCTTAAATAAAAAAGAAACACTTTGTGTATACGCACATTAGATAATCTAGATAATACTTAGTCCTTCCTCACTGAAGGGACTGGAATACATGGCCTATCAAGATCTCTTCCAGTCCTACATTTCTGGAATTTCTGTGTGTATGTACACACACACCCCCCTCTTTGTTAAAAATTAGCTATTGTTATGTTCATAGTATACATACATAGAATCATAGAAGATTAGGGTTGGAATAGACCTCAGGAGGTCATCTAGTCCAACCCCCTGCTCAAAGCAGGACCAACGACAACTAAATCATCCCAGCCAGGGCTTTGTCAAGCCAGGCCTTAAAAACATCTAAGGATGGAGTTTCCACCACCTTCCTAGGTAACCCATTCCAGTGATTCACCACCCTCCTAGTAAAATGTTTCCTAATATCCAACCTAGACCACCCCCCTGCAACTTGAGACCATTGCTTTGTTCTGCCATCTGCCACCACTGAGAACAGCTGAGCTCCATCCTTTTTGGAACCCCCCTTCAGGTAGGGAAAGGCTGCTATCAAATCCCCCCTCACTCTTCTCCTCTGCAGAAGAAACAAGCCCAGTTCCCTCAGCCTCTACTCATAAGTCATGTGCCCTAGCCCCCTGATCATTTTCATTGCCCTCCGCTGGACTTTTTCAAATTTGTTCAAATCCTTTCTGTAGTAGGGGGCCCAAAACTGGATGCAATACTCCAGATGTGGCCTCACCAGTGCCAAATAGAGGGGAATAATCACTTCCCTCAGCTGCTGGCAATGCTCCTACAATTGTAGCCCAATATGCCATTAGCCTTCTTGGCAACAAAAGCACACTGCTGACTTATATCCAGTTTCTCATCCACTGTAATCCCCAGGTCCTTTTCTGCAGAACTGCTGCTTAGCCAGTTGCTCCCCAGCCTGTAGCAGTGTATGGGATTCTTCCTTCCTAAGTGCAGGACTCTGCACTTGTCCTTGTTTACCCTCAGATTTCTTTTGGCCCAATTCTCCAATTTATGTAGGTCACTCTGGACCCTATCCCTACCCTCCAGCATATCTACCTCTCCCTCCAGGTTAGCGTCATCCGCAAACTTGCTGAAGGTGCAATCTATCCCATCATCCAGATCATTAAGAAAGAGTTGAACAAAACTGGCCCCAGGACTGACCCCTGGCACTCCATTTGATACTGGCCACCGACTAGACATCGACCCATTGAGCCTGACAATCTAGCCAGCTTTCTATCCACCTTAGAGTCCATTTATCCAATCCATACTTTAACTTGCTGCCGAGAATACTGTGGGAGACTGTATGAAAAGCTTTGCTAAAAGCTTTGCTAAAAATCAAGATATATATATGTTATATATATATATAACAGAGCCAGTTATCTCATTACAGAAAGCAATCAGGTTGGTCAGGCATGACTTGCCCTTTGTGAATCCATGTTGACTGTTCCTGATCACCTTCCTCTCCAAGTGTTTCAAAATGGTTTCCCTGAGGACCTGATCCAGGATTTTTTCCAGGGACTGAGGTGAGACTGATCAGTCTGTAGTTCCCCGGGTTCTCCTTCTTCCTTTTTTTAAAAAGATGGGCACTATATTTGCTCTGGAATTTCCATTAGGCAGCCTGTGAAGGGGGTAGTCATTGCTGAAGTGCCTCCTCATGGCTAGGTGTGGTGTAGCAGCTCTCTCCCCATCTGACATTCCCTGCTGACAGCTGCTCTGGTCATCTGGTAGTCCACCTCCTCCTGTGACTCAGCCCTCCATCCAGGTCACAAATTTAAGTCCACCCCGTTTGGAGTAACAGAAAGTGCAATAAACCAGTGTCCAAGTGTCCAATAAACTTGGATCGGTCTTCAGCCCTGAGGCTGGGCTCTGTGGTCCTCAGTCGCTTTTCTCAGAGCTGTCCATCATCCTTGTCCCTTCTGAGGGGCTTCACATTACCTTCTCCAGTGGCTAGTAGGGGAACCCAGGTCCTTCCACTACACTGGGTTCCAACCCAGGGACCCTATAACCAGGAGCCAAGGACTGCTCCGTGCAACTGCTTGCTGCTTTTTCCCTGGACTTCTTCCTACTATGGCCTTTCTTGGACCTTCTTCCCTCACAAATCTCTAGGTTCACCTTTCTCACAGCTAAGACTCTCAGGGTTTCCCTCTGGAATCCAACAGCAAAATCTCAAGTATAAATTCAAAGCAAGTTCTGACCTCCTCAGGCTTGACCTCTCATCCCTCCCTGATGCTCTATTCCTTAGCTGAGCGCCTCCCAAAGTTCTCACTGGTAGGCCAAATCCTGCCCTGTTATCAGTGTTTACCACTAGACCTTGCTCCACTCCCAGTGGCTTCTCTTTCTTCTGGCCTCTTACCAGACTTCCTCACTCAGGAGAGGATGCCAGGGCCAGTTCAGGCAGGTGGGCAGTCTCTCACAGTCTCTCTTCCCAGAGAGAGACTACACACTATCTCCCTACTGCCCTCTTTCTGTTCTGAACTTCCTATTTCTAATGCTCTCCCAATCCCTCCCCAGCTAGCCTTCACCCTCAGTTAAGCCTGCCTCTCCCTCCAGTTTCAGCCCAGTATGTTAACTGCCTCTCAGGCCCACACAGACTCATTCAGGGCCTGTGTGGGGTAAATACCCCATTGCACAGCCATTTTGAAAAAACAACCTTCAAGATTAGTTTAATTAAACAAAAAGCTAAAAATCAAAAATAAAATGATCATTTTTGATTCTTAGCTTATCTCCAGTAGACTCAGTGCTTGATTTTTAGAGACTTGCTTTCCTGCATAAATTCAAATGCAATACCATACCCCTCAGATGTTGTCTCTGCAGCAGCTACACTACAATAGTACCTTTTCATTAGTTTTCTTCAAATTAGACCCAGATTGCTCACATTTTACAAGGAATGCACTCATTGATTGTTGTGGATCATTAAGATCTTTGGTCATTAACTTATTGCCTCCAGAGATCCTACTGAACAGTTTTTGAAGTACTAACACTCACCCTCCAGGCCAGTGAAACAAGAAGCTTTTATTGAGGATAGAACATTGTCAGACAGCATAGTTTTCAACTGAATAACTTACTGTTTCAGTAGATTTTACTTGCTGCTGGGCATTTTGACTTGGTCAGATGAGGAAGAAATCATATTAAAATAAACTAAATTTAAAGAGGATTTTTCCCTCAAGTAGTGAATACAAACATCAAATGCCAGCATTAGTACAATAGTGGCTTCAGTTTTTATCTTTTGGATAATGTTTGTTCTTTTCATCAAGAAAAAAAAAAGGAGGGTTGGTTAAACTCTGCCTGCACTAGTCTAGCAGACACACAGTTTAATCATTCCATGAGAATGATCACAGACACACTGGGCCAGCAAATCTTGTATAATTACCAGTCCAAGCCAATATTCCTCTACCTAACATCCAGCATCAGAATGCAGGCAGACTGATCATCAACGTACAGAAAATGCCACACCTGTTGCTGTTCAGGGATATGAGGTTCACTCCGCTACCGACTACGTAGCAGAATCCTATGCTGCACTTTCCATCCGGCTGATAACATCATCAGCTCACTGTGATAGACAGAATCAGGGAGAGCCTCTACCACTACCAGGAACTCCTACAGCATCAGTCTGCATGAACAAGTACCTGGCTTTGGGCTTCCATACCACATCTGGATCCAGATTAATAGCTGAAACCAATCATGCCTGGGGCATCCAGAACAGCCCACTGTGCATCAGTGGTGCCGTGGAAGATGCTGCACATATGCTAGATGTAAGACACATACTCTTTTTGTGCTGGGCTCCCTAATGGTGGTCTTCTCAAGCTGAACACAGCTGCAATTTTCAGAGCCCATTGATTGACTTGGAATCACGGGGGGGACGAGGTGAGAGAATGGAGCAAAAGGGGTTGTGGGGCTGCAGCAGGAAATGGAATGTGGGGGGCCTGGAGACAACAGGGGTAGACACTGGAGAAGGGGCAGAAAGGGTGGAGAGGGACCCCCACTTGCTCTGGGTCAGGGCCCCCGGAAACCTTAATCTGCCTGTTTGCTTGCCTTGCCACAGTCACATGTATATTAATAAACCTTTATGCTTATTACATTTATTATTTAAGGGTAAATCACAGTTTTGCAGATCCTCTAAAGTAAAAAATAATATTGAAATTGTAGCTAAGCAAAGACTCACCCACATGGCACCTCCTGCTGGTCATCTTGGGAATTAGCTCTTCAGCCTCAGAGCACCCTCTGCTAGCCACTGTCTTGCTTACCTCAGGCCCCCATTTCCCTCCCAGACCCTGGTGCCCTTTTACCCCAGGGTTCTGCTCCCCAAAGTACCCCCACAGTCTGGGTCTCCCCTCCCAGGGGAACCCCCAACCCTCTATCCCCAGCTTGCCTATTGGCTACTGCCAGTCATCATCTAGCCCCCTCTCACTGAGGCAAACTGCAGTCTGTAAAATCATTGGCAAGGGGGTCAGACTAGCTGCCTCACCCTGAGTAGCACCTTTGCAACCCCAGTACCCATTTTGGCCAGCCCCTTCTCTCCAGTGCTAGCAAGAGACTCACTCAGCCCCATCTCACAGCCCTTTTATAGGGCCAGCTGTCCACTAATTGGGCGTGGCTTCAGCTGTGGCTGCCTTTCCAATCAGCCTTTTCTTATTGGTTCTCAGCCCCAGTCCCCTCCAAGGGCTGGCTTTTAACCCTTTCTGAGCTGGAGCGGGGTGACCACCCCTCTACAGAAATCATAACTCATTTTCTCATATTTCAGTTTTATCATTTATGGAATAAAAATAAGGCATCTTTGTTTTTCTGACAAATGCTGAACAAGGAATTTTAAAAGCAATTAAATCTGTTTGCTTACTAACTGAGAGTGACAGTCACCCAGAATAGAATTTGCATACAAGGCCCTCTATGCCACTTCAGCCCAACACCTAGTGTACTGAGCACTTTAGAAAATCTGCCCTTCATACTGGGTTTAAGTAGCATATAAGGCTCTATAGAGGCCCTCTACTAGGAGTGAATTTTGTCATCCACTAGCAAGAAAACATGACTGATTGCAGCAAGAATGTGCTAGTCTTACCAAGAACACTTATTGACAATTGCCAACTAATGGGAGACTGGAGCAATATAGTTATTGCCAGACAATCTTTCCCACCAGGTAGATTAATAAGAAGCAGCAGTTTGAAATGAAAAAGATAGAAAACCTGACAACTAAGGTATACAAGAGCTACAGTAACAGTGGAGGTCATGTTACATTTCATCAACTTGCTTTTAAAAATGCCCCTCTCTGTCTCAGCATGGGGGCAGGGAGGAGAGGCCGGGAGACTGGTCAGGTCAGCAATAGGGGAATGTCCAATTCTGCAAGGGGAGGACTCATGCCCAGACTCATGCTGGAGCCTGGCTCCTCTTGTACCTCACAATACATGTGGAAGGGCTTATTTGCTTTATATTGGCAAATCAGTCAGGTCATTAGGGGAGCCAATTAGTTCTCACAGACCCTCACTCTCTTAATTTAAAGCCTTCCCAGGGAGCATAGGACTATCTGGCCACTATTTATACCTCAATAAATAAGGTATATTGAGCTATGTTTCCAGGACACTGTGGATCTGACTGATTGCCTGCTTTGTAGAAGTAAAGAATTTTTTCCTGCTGGCAAAACTGGCATGAACCCAAGAAGGAATTGCCTTTCTCACAGCATTGTAGAGGGACAGTTTTGGGTAAAAGGAGTAAGACTAGGAATTTCAGTGCTAGGAGGAATATGGGAATGTCAGTTCATTTCAACTTACAGCCAGTGTCTAGTGTGGATAAAAGCTAAAAGGGTCAGTTCCTAGAGGTAAGCAGGAGCTGGGATATGACTGATAGACCTTTGGCCTGAAAGGAGAAAAGGAGACTTTGCAGACTGAAGTACTTCTTGGTACCCCTATGCTTCTTGAGGGGTGGTGGTGAAAGAATTCAGAAGTGAGTTGGTGTCAGGGACAGGCTGAAGAGATTCAATCATGAATTATCAGTTCTATGGTGTGAGGCAACTGAAGCCCACTGGATCCAGTAAATGCATGGTATGTGAGAGAAGGTGGGCAGATAGCACCTCCTCCCTATTGTTAAATTAGTAAAGTTGAGCTTGCTGCTTAAATCATCCCTCTATCTGTGTTTCAGTCACCCATATGGCCTGAGCAATGTGCTTTAGTTTTTACTCTGTTATTAGAGTTTATGATTAGATGTTATTTATACTCATAGAGGAAAATACATTCCAAAAATAATCACTAAACTCTTGAAAATGTTTTATAAAACACTGTATCCTAGATAGAGTTTTATACAAATTAACTGGCTTACGAGGAGACCTAACTCCATGCTCCACTATCTGTGGGTTCAATCCTGTAAATTCTAATTCACACTAATTGACTTCTTTACTGTGGCTGCTCACCCAGAGCTAATCATAGGCAAGATTTTGTGTGGCCCATAACCAAGTGCACAGTGGAGAGGGAGGGAATAAGATGTCTATCTGCACCATCCTTTCATGACCCACCTATGATATTGTTCTCCAACTGAAGGTAGGAGAAGAAGTAATGGGTTTAATCTGCAGCAAGGGAGATCTAGGTTAGATAGTAGGAAATATCTTTCCACCTATCAGGGTAGCTAAGCTCTGGAGCAGGCCCATCATTGTCCCACCTGTTTACAAAAACCTCCAAACACCTGTCAGGGAAAGTCTAGGTTACTCGGTCCTGCCTCAGGGCAAGAGGCTGGACTTGATGATTTCTCCAGGTTCCTTCCAAACTTACATTTCTATGATCCTATACAGGCAAGGAAGAACAGCAGCTCCTGTGCTCTGGGTAGCATAAGAAGTGCTCCCTCCCTTGAGGCACTGAGCACCTTAAAGAGAGGAAGAAGGTTCATTACTCTATGCCTTTGTGCAGAGTTGACCAGTCCCACAAGGAGGACGGTGATAGTTTGTTGAGCTGACAAAGCACTAAGGCAGTGTAGAAGTGGGCATGTAACCTCTGCATTGTAGGGAGAGCTCCTGCAGATACTCTGCCTCCTGCAGATACTCTATGGGGAGGTGCAGATCTAACCATCCCTTTCCTTTGGGCTGTACCTAAATGGCACATATGTACTTGTGTGATTGCAAGATAAGGCCCTAATGGCTGAATTCTGCCACCCTTACTTATAATGAATAGTAGTCCCAACCAAAGCCCATTGAAGGGGAGGAAGAATGGTCTAGTGGTTAGGGCATTAGCCTGAGACTTGAACAACCTAGCTTCAATTGTCTGCTTTGCTACAGACTTTCTGTATGATCTTGACCAAGTCACTTAGGGCCAGATTTTTAAAGATATATAGGTGCCTGAAGATGCCGACAGGCACCTCTTGGTATTTTCAAAAGTACCTAGGCACCTAACTCCCATGACATGATCCCTCTAGGAACATGTGAGATAGTAGCTTGTTCCTGAACTAGTGCCCAGGAAATGTCTGAGAACTTTAGACAACACAAAAACCAAAATAGGTACATTCAGACTGCACTAGCACTGTGATCCAAGTACAAACTGGATTAGATATTCAGTTCCTGACAGATTTTGGATAACTCCTCTCCTTTCTCCTGAATTTGGAGGCATATTCTCATTCAGACCCAAATGTGAGTCACAGCTGTATTAGATATGACTATAATGACAATATGTTTACTTTTATTTTAACCAGTCTAGCTTCTGCTCCACAATGTTGATGCCATATATTTATCAAGGGGAGGGCAGATTGCTAAGGCTGTGTCAAAAAGGTGAAATGTTAATATGTAAGAAATCAACAGCATTCTAATCCAATCTTCTTCAAATGTTGGTAACTAAGGGTTCCCTACTTTGAAAGTCTTGCCGTGGGAAAGAATCTATTAGAAGCAAGAAGTGTTGTCTTCCCCTGGAAACACATTCTTTTCTTGCCACCTGAGCTGATCAATAGAGCTCAATTTTGGTCAACGTTCTGAAGAGCTGTGAACTTTGCAGATTCCATAGTATAGACAGCATTGCCTATATAAGACCAAATGAAATAACGGAGATGCTGGAGAAAGACAGAGAAAATTCAATCTAATTTGCAACATTGGGAAGAAATATTTTTAGACTTAATTACCTGTGTCCACTTAGGTACTAACTTGTGCTTTAACAGAAAAAACATCTTCTGCAAACTCATATGAGCAGTTGTAGTGTACTGACAACTTTTAAAAGAGTAGGCTGTCCCCAGGACCGGCTCTAGGCACCAGCAAAGCAAGCACGTGCTTGGGACAGCACAATTCCAAGGGCGGCATTCCGGCCATCCTTTTTCTGTTGTTGTTGTTGTTTTTTTGCTTGGGCAGTTGTGCTCTTGGAGCTTGGGGCGGCAAAAAACCTAGAGCCAGCCCTGGCTGTGCCTTTAAATTTCAGGACTTTTTCCTGGTCCTGCTTGCAGTGTAGTTACCTCTGTAGCAGTGGCAGAGCTAGTAGGAGAGGTAAGGTGGCAACTGCCCCCTGCTGGTCTAGGTATATGTGTGAGTCCTTTCAAATGGCAGTGGAGAGACAGGTTGCCCTATACCCACCTACCTCCTATATACCATGGGGCTGGGCCTGGCTCCCCACCATGGGCGTTGCAACATGACACACAGGGTCACGTTGTGACCTAATGTACCATGTCACACCACCATTCAGTCACATTTGCCCAGCTGCCCCTCTGTCATGATGGAGGGGTGGCTAGGCCAAACCTGAATGGTGCATAGGGTTCCCAACTTTGGTTGGATGAATTCCTGGAGATTTCATCATATGACATGATCTTTAATTAAAGATTAATCTTTAATTCCGGGAGACACCAGGACAGTCCTGGAGGGTTGGCAACCCTAATGGTGCCGCAACCCCCGGCACCAGGTTGGAACTCCTGGGAGTGGTGAGCTAGGTCCAGCCCCACAGCACAGGGGCTGTCACTGCCAGGTGACTGCAGAGCAGGCTCACTCTCCAGCTCACCTCCAAATATCCATCACATCCCACCTGCAAAACCTGGCTTTGCCACTGCCTTGTAGGGAAGTGTGTGATCTTTGCCTAGCAGCAGTCAGTTTGCGGACAAACAGCCCACAATAATAATAATATGGGGTGAGTTGTGCCTCTCTGCTATAGTGAACAGCCTGCTTTGTCTACCTGTTTCCAGATTATTGGGTGTTGTTGTTCTGAATTCTAAGAAATAAAGTCATGTTATATTGCAGCCTTCCAGTAAGAGTATGTATGGTTTTATCTAACTTCTCTATGTGTGTGCTATGAACATAACAGCAATGTTATAATTATTAACTATGATAAGGCCCTTGCAGGCTTCAGTCACTCTGCATGGGGAAATATCAGTGTGAAAAACAAACACCAGCATCTTGCCACACATTTATAGATCCAACAAATGGCTAAATTTAAGCTAATGATATAATTACTTCTTATAAATGTGATATAAATTGGGGGGGGGGGGAAATCAGGAAATGAAAAATATTAATCACATCTCATGATTTAAAAAAAAAGTGTACAGATAGTGCAGGTCACTGAGGACTAGATCTTTGACTGGTGTAGACTGGTGCAGCTTCATGGAAGCTAATAGAGTTATGTTGATTTACACCAGCTGATCATCTGGCCCTCTGCACCCACAGGCTGAGAAGCACTTGTTCTCACATATGCAGTGTGAACATACCTTCAAAACAAACACTGTAAATTACATCTGGCAGCTCTGAACATCCTACTTATGGTGACAACCTGCTGAAAACAACATAATCTGTAATGCTGGCAGCATGAGATCCTGCATCAGCCAGGATTCTGTTAGGAAGATTATCAGGAGGAAGGAAAGCCAAAATATATGGATTAATTCAGGTAAATTTTGTATCAAATATACTGCTGCTCTGGAGATTAGGAAGACTTAAGCTCCTCCCAGCTGCATAGTTCAAGTAGCCCAGAAGGACATGGGCAGCTATAAGAAAGATTTTCCTGCCTGATCGGCCGCTGCTGGTAATCAGCAGTGGCTTGAGATAGAATTTTTAGTATCTCCACCCTCCTCCAATCGACTGTTCCTACCCAGGCCTGGAAATATCTGCTCCCTGCTTAGAGCAGGATGAGTGAAGGAGATCAGATGCCTGGGTTCCAGTCTATGTGGGCAAGAGTACAGGCTTTTTCATCTCAATTTCCACTGAATCATAGGTAGTACAGGATGGGAGATGTTCAGTTAGCCTGGTGGTGGCTCAGGAAGGAGCATACCAGCAGCCCTATCATGGTTGGGAGAAAAAGATGTTTTAGGATTGACTAAGACGAGATGTAGGAGAAAAGAAAGGTGAAGTGAGGGAGGAATAGGAGTATAGAGATAAGAAAGTGAGGAGCGGGGATATAAGAATGAACTGAGAGCCCAGCTGCGATATTGTGAGCCTTGTTTTATTGTATAATTCTGAAAGTGTACTTGTGGTGTAAGACTTCAAGAGTGTAAGTAGCAACTAAGAAAGGACATATTTAAGGAGATACCAGAGATATCTATTGAACCCCTGTCTATGCAACAATATAAAAGAAATACTGTTACTTGTTTTGCCATGCTTAATACATTATATTCCACAGTCTTAATAAGATATCAAACATTGTTTTGTTTTCCCTAATACTGTCTATTTTCCTCCATAGAAAATAAAAGATGCCCCCGAAGAAGACTTCAGGAGCTCAGTACGGGAAGTGAAAAGCTCAGTTGGAATGTAGTTTGCAGCAAGGGGCAAATTTCATAGGAAAATATCTGAAACGGAACAACATAGACCAGACTCTAGGCAGTAGTGATCATCCCAGTGCAGAAGAAATTGAGGAGTGAAGTGTAAATGATGGAAGTCCTATTACTAAGGAATTAACAGATTGGCCTGAAGGTAAGGAATGGAAATGATGGAGAATCATCCCGTTTTCCTGGCAGCCTAAAGGAGAGTGATGATAAAGAAGAATGTGGCTCATATGAAAAGGAGAGTAATGACAAAGAAAAATCTGACTTACATGGAAAGGAGAGAAACAGCCTCGCATGATGACAGAAACAGCAGTGAGAAACTGCACACCACAAATTGATACATCAGATCCTGCTTTATGCCAGCGATCCTAAATTCTGCCAATATTGATCGTTAAATTTTGAACTGGCCAGACAAAATCATGGCTATGACATTTCCAGTAAATGAGCAGAAGCAAGACTTCTCAACTGCAAAAGAGTGTTTGAGAATGGTGAGAAACTGAATTGGCATTGGCTAGTTTACTCTAAATCACCTGACAAAGTGCTCTGGTTTTGTTGCAAAATATTTGACACGAATGCAGAATTGTTGCATGTGCTTTCCACGTACAATTATTGGCATCACTTAGCAGATGCTCTGCAGCATCATGAAAAGTCAGCCAGCCATTTTACAGCCTACTCCAAATGGATGGAGGTCGAGTCCAGACTCCAGCTGACTAAATGCACAGACTCAGAAAACCAGCACATTATTAATGTAGAAACTCAGCATTGGAGAAATGTGCTCAAGCGTCTGATCTCAATTACTCTCTTCCTTGCAAAGAAGAATTTGGCTTTCTGGGGCTCATCAGATAAGTTGTTCATTGAACATAATGGTAATTTCCTCAGTCTGGTAGAGTTCCTTGGGAAATACAATGATGTCATGCCTGAGCACCTACGTTGAGTACTTCATAAAGAAGCTATGGACCATTATTGCAGCAAAACAATTCAAAATGTATTGATTGACCTTATGGCAAGGAAGCTGATTGATAACATATTGATGCAGCTTGGCAAAGCAGAGTATTATGCAGTAATAATGGACTGCACTCCTGACATTAGTTACCATGAGAAGATGTTATTTACAGTAAGGTTTGTTGATGACAAGGATGGCTGTATCCAAGCAAAGGAACATTTGATCTGTTTCTGGTCTGTGGATGATTCTACTGGAAAAGACCTAACCAAACTGTTTATAAATGTTTTGAATGAAAATAAAATAAAGCTTCAGGACGGCAGCAGCCAGGGCTACAACAATAGTGCAAACGTGGAGGGAATAAACAGTAGTGTCCAGGCAAGGATCCTTGTGATGAATCCAAGAGCTTTCTTCATGCCTTGTAGCTGCCATTCCCTCAACCCGATTGTGTCAGATGTAGAGTCATCTTTAGATACAGTATCTCTCTTTGGAGTACTGCAAAGAATATATGTCCTGTTTTCACCATGAGCTATCAGGTGGAAGATCCTCATGGACAATGTTACAAATGTGACTGTGAAGCCACTGACACTCACTGGGAGAGCCGTATTGACAGCATAAGTCCAGTAAGGTACCAAATGACTGAGATTTACGATGCCCTGTTCAAACTAGCAGAGTCGAGTAAAGCCAAAGCCAGAATCCCACACAAGGCTTAAAGCTTGGCAAACCAGATTACTCACTTCAAATTTCTGGTCTCAGTTGTGGTTTAGTAAAATATCTTGTTCCAAGTAAATGTTGTAAGCAAGGCATTACAAAACTCAGTCAATGACATTGTGACTGCTGCTACTTTGATGAGAAGCTGCCTTGATTTCATTGTGGCCTACAGAGACAACAGATTTGAAGATGCTATCACCGTTGCTAAAGAAATGGTGGAAAACTTAGGAGTTGAGCTGATCTTCAAGGCAACTCGTATTCATCAGAAGAAGCATCAGTTTGTTTGTGAGGGCAGAGATAAGTTGATGGGACACTTGAAAGAAAAATTCAAAAGGGAGATTTTTTGCTCACTTGTTGACACTGCTTGAATATCCACTGAAGAAAGGTTTGGACAAATGAAGCACCATGAAAAGACCTGGGGGACAGGGGGAGTTGTATGACCTTAGTAAGCTACTGGTAGACAGAAAAACACTCTTGAACAATTGTACAGACCTTTACTGGATGCTGACAAATGGGGAATGTTCCGACATCCATTATAAAGACCTCTATATCGAACTGGACAACATCCGTCACATTTCGCAAAATGAGAAGCACTCTCTACTCCAAGTTATCCAATTCATTCATGATGCAGAGCTGAAGGATACTTTTCCTAATGCATGGATTGCTATGAGGATTCTGCTCATGCTGTCTGTTACGGTCACAAGTGGTGAGCGCAGCTTTTTGAAGGCCAGGCTCATTAAAATATATCTTCAATTGACCATGGCTGATGAGAGATTGACATCACTTGCTATTTTATCACTTGAAAATGCCCTTGGCCAGTCTTTAGATCTCTCTGATGCTGTGCTTCAGTTTGCAAGGGCAAAGGCAAGAAAAGCAACCTTTTGAACTAAAGGACTAGGGTTGACATTCTAAGGCTATTTAATACTGGGCCACCCAATGTTGGTGCACAAGTCAATTTCTTGATGTTAGTACATTTCAGTTACTCTTAAAATTAAAAAGTTTCTATAAGCTAGAGGAAATTATTTTTTTTTAATTTGCATATATATGGCATGAATAAAGAACAGATTTACAGATCCTAGCATGTAAATTTATCGTGTTATATGACAGGGATAAATCATGCATGCAAACTGTGCATCAAGGTTGTGAAATGGGCTACAAATGCAATAAAAAATAAAGTATTCAAAAGTTGAACAAATGAGGAGTTGCTGAAGATGCTCCTCACCTGGGGCACCATTTGTTCTAGGGATGGCTCTGGTGGGAGGTTGGGGAAGCAGGGAAGAATGAGAGAAAAAACATGTACAATAGAAGTACACCACATTGAACCTTTGCCCAGTACTGAAGTCCATTGAGTTTGTAACTTGATACATAAGAAATGTATCTTTTAAATATATATACTTTATACTTCTGTAAAGTGGTAAACTATCAGAAGTGTTTAGCCAGGTTACTGTGGCCACACACTCACACACACCATTGAAGTGTATGCGTACAACCTCTATGGGTGCTAGAACTGGGAGTTCTGGGGGGTGCTACTGCACCTGGCTTGAAGTGGTTTCCATCATATACAGGGTTTACAGTTTGGTTCAATGGCTCTCAGCACCCCCACCATACAAATTGTTCCAGCGCACACACCTTCCCACATGTGTGTGGGCACATACGCTGTCATTTTGAAGATTTCCAATTAGAAAAACATATAGCAACTTCCAGCATCAGAAAACAAAAGTGCTTTCTCCACTAGAATAACAAAAAAGTTTTGCAGATTCTAGGAGACCATGCAATTAATGAAAGATGCCTTGCAAATTCTTGATTTGTCATTGTTTAAAACTGTGAAACTTGCACTGTTATTTACTGGTGGGTGACAAGCTACTGTAGCACTAGATAAAATATATTTTTTACCAAAGCTCTGGATTTAAAAGCAACATCAGAGCTCACTGACTCAAACATTTAACGTGATTTATGGGTTGTACTGGGAGAGTACTAAGGCTAAGTCTCACTAAGATCGCTTTAAATTACTTTCAAAATTAAGTAAAGAAGCAAACGTAATTCCTAATCTAAACATGCTGTGAAACATTAATTATGCATTTCAAGTGAAGGGAATAAACAAGAAATAATTTAATCTGTGACATAAAATAAATCCCAAAATGTATCCTTGCTGAAGGCATTTTATAAATAAACACTTATGTTTAAGTCGCAAAGGAACTGAAGATGAAAGCATTAGTAACTGAGTCAGAAGCTGTTTATTATTATTATTTTTGCAGTCATCTCGTAAAAACACAGAAGCCAGTTCTAAAGATGAATATGCTGACAGAAGAGTAAAAGGACCCTAACACGAAAGGGAAGGGAAGATCTTTAATTTATGCCTAATAAGGTTTATTAAAAGAGAGCTCAAGATTTCCGTTGCAATTGCTGAGCCAATGTAGAAGCACATCTGAATGGTGTGTGCAGCTGTAATATTTTTGACAACATTTTACACCCCTCTGAAAAAACTGCCAGCATCTGGAGACCTCAATATTTCCCTAAAGGAAAGGTTCATAATACCTGAGGTGTAAATTCCTTTGTGTTTTATCAATATGCAAAAAGTTCTCTATATAAAATAAGTTGCACACATTACAATATATGTATTTCATAAACATATTCAAGCAGTGTGCAACGAAAGGGGCCTAATCAATACTAGAAATAAGAAAGGATGGGAATACTTACCTGTAAAGTAAAGATCCCTTGTCCCCCTTGAGGAGCTTGCTTTAACCCCTTCATTGTGGTTTCTGTTATACCTTCAGCACAGCAGTGGAACACACCAATATACTATGGAAGCACCTGGAGCTTCAAAGGTATCTCAAGCGAGTGTCACAAATAGCAGGCACATCTATTCAGCAGAGAAGCAGTTAAAGTCAGAGACGCTAAAAGTAAAATCCTCATGCCCTCCAAAAACTATCAAAGAAAGGAAAGAAAATGGGAACAAAAACATTGAGCTGTGGACTGCCTACCTCTTTCTCCCCTCCCCACACAAATAACCCAAGTAACATGGAGTGCTCTAGAGGGGGACCTCGCGAGACACATGTACCGCTCTGCATATTTAATATGGAAGAGACGGCTAAGATTTCAGGATGGGAAGAGACCAGGCAGTCTATCCAGGTTTCTTCACCTATCTGCCTTGTGTTTACACTCTGTAGTGTTTTCCGCCACCCAACATGTGCCTTTCTAACTCTTTACTGACTGTGTTCATAGTTACAGGATCTCTTGCTGCTTTCTATAAGCCATACCACACATTAGTTGCTTTCTAGGTAAATGTGTTTTCCTGAACTATTTTAGGGACTGGATCTTTCTTTTCTTAATTATTTACATCGCTTTATTGTTATTAATGTGGTAATGACAAAACGTCTGAGGGTTGGGGCCCATTCTGCTAGGTGCAGATAAGGTCCTGGCCTGAATGAACATACGGTCTAATTTGAATCAAGATATAACAAGTGACTGTTTTCAGTACATATCCTCAGGGCTTGGAGCTTTTGTTTAGTGAAGGGAGAATCTCCAGAGGGACAGAGGTTAGATTTCCATAAGCATCCAAATGTTCAACATCTTTTTCAAAATTAAATCAATCTACTCATACTATGTATATTCAGTTAGGCCTGATTCTAATCTCACACTGCTGCAAATCTACATCCACTTCAGTGAAGTCAATAGAATTATGTCATCATAAAACACTGTAAGCACAAAGACAGACAACCTCTACAATCTCTTAACTGTTGAAGAACCTCTCTCTCCTTTAAGGTGGCAGGAATCTGTGAGCTGGAATGTGCCTTATAGGCACTTGTACAAATTGAGAGTGCCAGGAGGCATTGTGCTAAAGAGAAGACATACTAGAGGAATGTTGTTGCAGCATCCCTTAAAGGGGGACAATGTGTTTTCTCCTCCAGAGCAAACCAGTTCTGCTGTCCAGTTGTGGAGGGCTTAAGGCCATTATCGCAGTCTTTGAGTTGGCTAGCTGCCCTTAGACTTGTGCAGTGTCTCTGCGTGCAAGCACGAGGACTGAAAAGGTTCTTGCTCCCTATGTGGGAGCATTAGATGGGAAGTTCCTTGGACAAGCATGTATGCATGTCTTGTGCCCCAGTGTGAGCAGGCCACAATCTAGTCCTTTATAGGCAATTGTGCCAAGATTGTGTTGTTAAGCAGATAGGTACAGACAGATTGCAGTGCTGTAACACTAATATCAAAGTCTGTTCAGTTCATGCAGTTCAGGAGTTCAGTAGAGCTGGATTTATGAACTTCAGTAGCTCATTCAGAGGTTAGGGGTCTATTACAGAAGTGGGTGGGTGAGGTTCTGTGGCCTGCAATGTGCAGAAGGTCAGATTAGATGATCATGATGGTCCCTTCTGACCAAATCTATGATGCTATAAGCTTTCCTGTCACGTGAATATTTTTGGGAGTTCAATTTTTTCCTCATCTCAAACTGCAAAGAAAAATCAAAATCTCAAAAATATTTGCAAACCAAAAACTCAAAAAAGTTTTCATTTCTAGTCCATCAAAATGTTTTCTTCTGATCATTTCAGAACATTTAGTTTAGATTTCAATCTTTATTTAAAACTTTTTTTTCAGTGCAATTCACTTAAATTTTGAAACAAAAAGTCATTTCTTTCAAAAATACCAAAATGAAATGGTTCAACAGTTTAGAAACTTTTTACCTCAACATTCTTTTCAAGTAAGGAAATTCATTGAACCCAGCTCTGTTTCACAAACAGTTTTGGCTTTCACAAGTTGGCATTTTTGATGAAAAAATTAATCAAAAATTCCTGATCAGCTCTAGAGTTCAGGTCAAGGGAGAACTCATTTGGGTCAAGAATATTACTAGTTATTCTACCATGGGATTTAGTACTTCTATCATTTTTTCTTCTTTTACTGGATTCTGCCCTATTAATACTGAGTAAAGATAAACTATCAGCCACATCCTATCTCTTAACACTTGCAAATCAACAGAGAAAATTACTGTCTGAGTGTACATTATTTCAGCAGATGTGTGTCTAAGATACGGGCACAGAAGACCACATTCCCAGTTGCATTTCAGGATCTTTGCACCACCTGAGAATTTCCCAGGCTGAACTGGACCTTGTCAGCACTCAGTCCCCATCAGCAGGACCCGGAGTCCTGGACAGATAATTCTGCATTCCAGCTATGCTCAACCAGCACATAGTCCTTTAAGATCTTCAGGTTACTCTAATATATACCAAAGCTAAGGCAGCATAGAATCAAATTTTATCATCTGGCAACCCCACCCATCCCACTCACTGCACCAAACTCAGCTCAGCAGACTAGCAATAACATTTTGAAGTAATTCCAGCAGATTGTGTATGATATATAAAAAAAAATCACAGTGTTCAGTGATGACAGCTTTATAATCATGATTGTGCCTATATGTTTGTTCTGTGTTATAACCAGGTGCACATTATTCAGCTCATAAACATGCACTGGGAGAAGCAGATCTATTGATGACATCTCTCTCAAAAAAGAGACAAGGTGTTTTTAAAGCTGATTATTCACTTGTTTTCTCCATTCTAATATGTTATAGGAAGATACATCATATAAGTTAAATTACGTATAAGAAAAAATACATTTAACTGAAAGGAATGCACTGGTTAAGTTCACAAGAATCACCCTGAAATCTGAACCTTTAAGTGTAGGAGATCCTTCTGGGCACTTATTTCCCTAGAAAAGATTTACCTTTTTTATTCAAGTTATGACAAGTGACGCTTGGATGAAAAAGCAAACATCTTTTTTTTTAATGCTTGATGATACATGAGAAGATCATGTACACACTGGACCAAAGATATTGCACATCTGTGTACTTCAAGGATGGTTTTAAACTCTACTGGGATTCTTAATTGTCTTTTAAGGGGAGGCGGTAAATGAACTTGTGCTGATTTATTTTTCTCCTGTGTCCTTAAAGTTGTATTGCAGTGGGTTATTGTTTTGAAAGATTGAGTGCACAATCTCAAAGGAATAAAAGCACTAAGTTGCATGCTTCTGAAGCTTAATCCATGTGCAGTTTTTTTGACAGTCAAACCTGACCTCACACACAATGCACACACCTGAACCTATATACAGCTCATGCCCTCAGTCTGCTCATGCTGCAGTGTGTTCATTGAGAAAATTACCCCATATATTCAACAGCTCTTCAGGATTCACACTTGGAGTCATTTGAACTTTGCCCAAGCTTCAATAACATGCTTTTTTAAATCAGATTTCTCATCGCAAGGATGACACACCACGGACGGTGAGCCTGAAAGCCTGGACGTGCCATTCCACCTATGCTTGAATCTTTGGCAAGCAGCTTATATTAAACATTTATTTTAGTTCTTTTACAATCATAAATTATTTTGGGATATTCTTCTGTAGCAGAAGAAAACTTTACTAGTGAGGTTAATAAGCTGTTTAAAATGAAGAATAGCTCAGGATATATATAAAGTAATCTGTTACCTCCATCTGCCTTTCCTTTTCCTTTTTACTTTTACTAGCAGGCTGATTTACAGCTGTAGAAAACATGACTTTGAATTCCCTAAGTTTGGTGCATAAACATGAACTGATATTAGGCCGGGGAGGGGAAGTTGGTTCTCTATTATATCTGCCATGATCCCAAGACTGTGTTATAAACATGCCAAACTGCCAGCATTTTTTAATGTAACCATTTCATATATGGAGTGCTACCAATTTCTAACAAGCATGGAAGGATTGGGAGAGCGGCAAGACTGGAGTATTGACTCATGACACAAATATTTTGTCTAGTAATCAAAATAGTACAGTTCTAAACATGCACCTGTCAGCTGGCCTCGGGTCATGCAATAATTTTTGTAAATCTGCAGCACAGCCTTTTATGATAAGAACATGTGAAAATGGACCCAGGAATGTAGGGAAAATGCAGCCAAGAATGTAATGAATGGTTTGCTGCAAACTATAATATCTGGCAGTATCATCATTTAGTAGTTCTACAGTGGTCTCAATCCAAACTTGCACAGATGGCTATTCACTGGATATTTGTTTTTCATCGCTACAGATAACAATGTCACTTCTCTGGGACTTGTGCTGCTTCATCTAAGCAGCACAAGTTGTATTTGGTGTTGTATTTTACACATGTTTCAGAACTAATGGCTTACGTATTCTCAGAGACACTGCATGGTTTGGTAGACTGAGTACAAGCCTAAAAGCTGGGAACTGATGAGTTCTAATTCTGGCTCTGACACTGCCTTGCTGTGTGGTTTAGATTTAAACTCTCTGTCTCATTTTCCCCCTAAAAGTTAGAGGTGGTGATATTATTTATGAACCATTAAGAGGGTTTGGAGAGACAACTGTGATTATGGTTTTACAGTGCTTTGAAAATATAAAACAGTAAATCTGTCTACCATGACAACCACAAGCAGCTGGGGTTGGAACAAGGTTTTCCTGGGCATTGGATGGAGGGACGAAAAAATCTTATGGGCTGACTCCTCTCACTGGGGAAAGAGACTTAGTTAGGGGAAGATGTATGTACTCGTGGTTGTGGGATAGGCCATACTGAACTACTTGGGGATATTATTCGTCCTGGCTGGACAAAAGGATGTGTGGTAGTTGCGGCAGTCTCTTAGTTTGTGGGGACTGCTGGGTTGAGCACTCTGCCAGAGGCAGGGTGAGTTCACTTCCACCTCCTTATTGCCCCTCACCCAGTTGCAGGTAAAAGAGATCTATCCTGAGATGAGAGAAGGCCCTAGGTCACCTGGAATCACAATGTGATTGGAACAAGGCTCATGCCTGGGGCAGGAGCAGGGAGGCAGCCAACCCAAATGCAGGGCCTCAGCAGCATGCCCTAAGTTGAAGCGTAGCATGTGTAAGCAGGCAGATGTTACTGTTGTGCGTTGCACTCTCAGCCTGAGAACATCAGCAGCTTGAGGTAGCTTTGCCAGATGCTTCACAGACAGATGCTCCTTGCTCCCTGCCAACGATCAGGAGCGGAGCAGCTTCCAGGCTGTCTGAGGTACCAGTCCACTGGCCCAAAGTCAATTAGCTCAATCTGGACCTACCTCAGGTCATGGAGTGGCAGAGTTATAATACAGTTACTTCTGCAGCTGTGAGACTGCAGTAGCCTCAACTGTTCTTGTTTCCCTGCCATAAAATGTGGGCCATTGGCTAGGGGAGCTACACACTTCTCTTCCCAATTCAGCGGGCCAGGGACAAACAGCAGATGATGGATGCATGCCCCTTTCACAGAGCTCTTCCCACATAGAATCCTCACACCAGCTCTATGCTTCTTGAGCCCTCAACGATGGTGGGAGAATGTTTCTGATTAAAATAATCCTCTACATGAATGTGGAGAAATGTGGGGGATTGAGGAAATTGGGGCACTGAGGTAAATAGTGTATAATAATAATTAGCAAATGATAAGAAACAAGCAAACAAATATATATGCTTGACTGGGAAGATATTGAATATTTATAGCAAGGGGAAAAGTTACTACATAAGGTCAGCAAATGCTTGGTGCATCTTACTTTATTTAGTTAGTTAGTTGCATACTTTTATTTCAATTTATTTGACATTAGCAATCAGTTGAATAGCCCATTTCACTCCATGAGAAAGGTATATATCCTATATACTTGGCTGCAAAAGCAAGCATATTAAAATCATAATTTTAAAAATTGGTCTTTATGCCCTCTGTTCCCAGGCTACATCTTTCTTATTTTACCAGATCCCCAACTAGATGACATAAACTGATGAATCAAGCTGTGATTTGAGGAATAGCTGGAAAAATTCTGCACCAGCATTAATTTCTGTTCTACTTAAAGCTCACAGGGAATCCACATCTTTTAAAAATATTTACACCAAGGCTGTCAAAGAAAGCAATAAGACATTGGAATCAGAGATTCACTTTCAACATACACATGCTTCTGCTGCCCATTCCACTGCTCTTACTGGATTGTAGGGTCTAGCCTGTGGCCACCAGGATAGGTGGCATACACAGGAACAGCTTCGATAGAACATTCATAAAAAGAATTGGGACAGAAAGAATGCACTGTTCTGGTATTTCTACTTGGAAATAAAGCAAAACAATACAGCTCTATCATGTTTTGTTTCCCAATCTGAAAAATGCAAGGTATTCCAATATACTGGTGAGCATTAGGAAGTCAACACAGTGCATACTGGATTTACTGGAGAACAGCAAGAAGGCTACAGTGTTAACTTTAACAACTATTAGAAATCCTTCAAAACATTGGTTGGGTATGGAGGTGATAGCTGGGTATAGTGGAGGAGAATTAGAATTAATTAAAGACAAATTATTACGCAAAAGGGTTAGAGCTCATGTCCTCCACCCTATCTCCCCCTAAAATACAAACACTTACAAAAGACAGCAATCATGCCACTTTATGCTCCAATCTTGTCAGCTCTCACAAACCAAAGGCCATTGATATCTTTGGGGGACAGGAATAGACCAAAGCCTGGCAGACTAGGTCAGTATTTAGATGGGAGACCTCTGAGGAACACATGGTTCAGGAAGCGGTATAGATGATCCATGAAATGGCAGTCTTCCAGATGAAGAAATACTGAATCAAGTATCCTGGTGTAATGCTCAGGGAACATTTCTCTACCACTCTTTGGCTGAGATTTAAATGACTTATTGTCATTACAGAGCCCCAAGAGGTGATCAGAGAGCAGAATCTGAATTTGTAGCAAATCATCATTGTTCATGGCCATGTAGCTGAAATGAGAGAATTTGGCACTCAGTGTGTGCACGGGGAGGCCGGGAAGGGATGAATCTGAAGTTTTTCTTAAATGTTAAGTATCATGGGGCCTTCACATCAAGGCCAGTTTCAAATGGCATTTCAAAATTTACTTCCCTTCTCCCCACAAGATCCTTGACATCGCTACAAATCTAACTGGGTAAATAGATAGATACTAAGGTCAGAAGGGACCATTATGATCATCTAGTCTGACCTCCTGCACAACGCAGGCCACAGAATCTCACCCACCCACTCCTGCGAAAAACCTCTCGCCTATGTCTGAGCTACTGAAGTCCTCAAATCGTGGTTTAAAGACTTCAAGGAGCAGAGAATCCTCCAGCAAGTGACCCGTGCCCCATGCTACAGAGGAAGGTGAAAAGCCTCCAGGGCCTCTTCTAGGGCCTGGAGGAAAATTCCTTCCCGACTCCAAATATGGCGATCAGCTAAACCCTGAGCATATGGGCAAGATTCACCAGCCAGATACCCAGCCAGAAAGAATTTTCTTTAGTAACTCAGATCCCACCCAATCTAATATCCTATCACAGGCCATTGGGCCTATTTACCATGAATATTTAAAGATCTATTAATTACTAAAATCATGTTATCCCATCATACCATCTCCTCCATAAACTTATCAAGTTTAATCTTAAAGCCAGATAGGTCTTTTGCCCCCACTGCTTCCCTTGGAAGGCTATTCCAAAACTTCACTCCTCTGATGGTTAGAAACCTTCATCTCATTTCAAGTCTAAACTTCCCAGTGACCAGTTTATATCCATTTGTTCTTGTGTCCACATTGGTACTGAGCTTAAATAAGTCCTCTCCCTCTCCCGAATTTATCTCTTGGATATATTTATAGAGAGCAATCATATCTCCCCTCAAACTCCTTTTAGTTAGGCTAAACAAGCCAAGCTCCTTGAGTCTCCTTTCATAAGACAGGTTTTCCATTCCTCAGATCATCCTAGTAGCCCTTCTCTGTACCTGTTCCAGTTTGAATTCATCCTTCTTAAACATGGGAGACCAGAACTGCACACAGTATTCCAGTTGAAGTCTCACCAGTGCCTTGTATAATGGTACTAAAACCTCCTTATCTCTACTGGAAATACCTCGCCTGATGCATCTCAAGACCGCATTAGCTTTTTTCATGGCCATATCACATTGGCGGCTCATAGTCATCCTATGATCAACCAATACTCCAAGGTCCTTCTCCTCCTCCGTTACTTCTAATTGATGCATCACCGGCTTATAACTAAAATTCTTGTTATTAATCCCTAAAGGCACAACCTTACACTTCTCACTATTAAATTTCATCCTGTTACTATTACTCCAGTTTACAAGGTCATCCAAATCTTCCTGTATGATATCCCAGACTCTCTCTAAATTGGCAATACCTCCCAGCTTTGTATCATCTGCAAACTTTATGAGCACACTCCCAGTTTTTGTGCCGAGGTCAGTAATAAAAAGATTAAATAAGATTGGTCCGAAAACTGATACCTGAGGAACTCGACTGGTAACCCCCTCCAACCTGATGGTTTACCTTTCAGTAGGACCCCCTGTAGTCTCCCTGTTAACCAATTCCTTATCCACCTTTCAATTTTCATATTCATCTCCATCTTTTCCAATTTAACTAATAATTCCCCATGTGGCACGGTATCAAACGCCTTACTGAAATCTAGGTAAATTAGATCCACTGCGTTTCCTTTGTCTAAAATATCTGTTACTTTCTCAAAGAAGGAGATCAGGTTGGTTTGGCACGATCTAGCTTTTGTAAAACCATGTTGTATTTTGTCCCATTTACCATTGACCTCAATGTCCTTAACTACTTTCTCCTTCAATTTTTTTTTCCAAGACCTTGCATACTACAGATGTCAAACTAACAGGCCGGATCACTTTCTTTCCCTTTCTTAAAAATAGGAACTATGTTAGCAATTCTCCAATCATACGGTACAACTCCTGAGTTTACAGATTCATTAAAAATTCTTGCTAATAGGCTTGCAATTTCATGTGTCAATTCCTTTAATATTCTTGGATGAAGATTATCTGGACCCCCCCCAATTTAGTCCCATTAAGCTGTTCGAGATTCACTTCTACCTCAGATATGGTAATATCTACCTCTATCTCCTCATTCCCATTTGTCATGCTACCATTATCCCTAAGCTCCTCATTAGCCTTATTAAAGACTGAGGCAAAGTATTTGTTTAGATATTGGGCCATGCCTAGATTATCCTTAACCTCCACTCCATCCTCAGTGTTTAGCGGTCCCACTTCTTCTTTCTTTGTTTTCTTCTTATTTATATGGCTATAGAACCTTTTACTATCGGTTTTAATTTCCTTTTCAAGGTCCAACTCTACTTGACTTTTAGCCTGTCTCACTTTATCCCTACATGTTCTGACCTCAATAAGGTAGCTTTCCTTGCTGATCCCTCCCATCTTCCACTCCCTGTAAGCTTTCTGCTTTTTCTTAATCACCTCTCTGAGATGCTTGCTCATCCAGTTTGGTCTACAACTCCTGCCTATGAATTTTTTCCCCTTTCTTGGGATGCAGGCTTCCATAGCTTCTTCAGCTTTGATTTAAAGTAATCCCAGGCCTTCTCTGCCTTTAGATCCATAAGTTCTTCAGTCCAATCCACTTCCCTAACTAATTTCCTTAATTTTTGAAAGTCAGCCCTTTTGAAATTAAAAACCCTAGTTACATATTTATTTTTGTTAATCCTTCCATTCAGTTTGAACTGATTTAGCTCATGATCACTCGAACCAAGATTATCCCCTACAACCATTTCTTCTATGAGGTCCTCACTACTCACCAAAACAAAATCTAAAATGGCATCCCCTCCAGTCAGTTCAGCAACTACTTGATGAAGGAATCCATCAGCTATCACATCTAGGAAAATCTGAGACCTATTATTATTACTAGCACTCGTCCTCCAGTCTATATCTGGGAAGTTAAAGTCTCCCATGATCATGCAGTTTCCATTAGTATTTACTTCATTAAAAACATTAAAAAGGGCTCTATCCATGTCCAAATTAGATCCCGGCGCACAGGATATATAGCACACCCCAAGCACTATCCCAGGGGAGGCTCTACTTGTTTTCTTCCCCAATGTAATTTTTGCCCAGACGGACTCTGTCTTATCCATTCCATCGCTTCTTATTTCTTTACATTCTACCTCATCATTGATATACAATGCTACTCCACCACCTTTATCTTTATTTCTGTCTTTCCTAAACAGCACATACCCTTCAATACCTGTAGTCCAGTCATGACTACTATTCCACCATGTTTCTGTTATCTCTATAATATCTGGTTTCACTTCCTGCACCAGTAGTTCTAGTTCCTCCATTTTGTTACCTAGGCTCCTCGTATTGGTGTACAAACGTCTTAATTTTTGCTGTTTGGCCTCGCTCACATTCTGTATTGTATGTAGGCACATCCTATTAGGCACGGTCATTCTACAGCCAGTATAACCTATTAGACTGGTATCCACACTGCCCTTCCTCCTTATATACATTCTCCTACCCACGGCTGTATCCTTTCTTACTTCGTTTTCTTCCCTCTCAATGCTAAAATCCGGCGTGGAGATTACCTGGACATCTCCCAACCATCTCCCCCAAATTCCTAGTTTAAAGCTCTCTTAATCAGTTGTGCCAGCCTCCATCCTAGAAGTCTATTTCCTTCCCTACTCAGATGAAGTCCATCCCGAGAGAACTGTCCTCTGTCCATGAATGCCTCCCAGTGGCCATACATCCCAAAGCCCTCCTTATAGCACCACTGTCTAAACCATCTGTTGATAGTCAAAATCTTGTCACACCTTTGTTGCCCTTCTCTAGGAACAGACAGAATCCCACGAAAGCTCTCCTGAGCCTCGATTTCCTTAAGTGTCTTCCCCAGCCTAGCATAGTCTCCCTTAATACTTCCCAGCGAGAATCTAGCCGTATCATTTGTTCCCACATGAAGGATAATTAGGGGATTCTTTCCTGCTCCCTTTAGGATCCTTTTCAACCTCAGGTCTACATCCCGTATCTTAGCACCTGGAAGACAGTATACCCTTCTATTCTCTGGATCAGCTCTGGTTACAGGCCCATCTATTCTTCTCAGTAAAGAGTCCCTGATCACATAGACCTGCCTTTTCCTGGTAACGGTGCTATTCTCCAGTCTATCTCCTGTTTCCTCTGGCTGCAAGTTCTTTCTATTCCTATTCTCCCTTGTAATCCTCTTCAACCCATCCTATATCCTCCTGGGGCTCATATTTGCTACGTTATTCCCCTTTGCCTATAGGACTAGTCGCTCTTCTCTTCTTCCTTGCCCCTTCAGCGACTACCTGCTGAGCCCCTTCCTAATTTTTCAACTCTGCAAACCTGTTCTTGAGCTCTATTTCTCCTTCACTAGCCCGTCTTTTCCTCTGCCTGGTTCTTTTAGTCACATGCTTCCACTGACCACTTTCCTCACCCAGTCTCCCCTCAAAATTCCTCAGTCCTGCTTCCATCTGCAAGTCTAAACTTTTCCCTTCAGATACCTCATGTCTTTGCTCCATAATCTGCTCGAACCCCTTTCTAAACTCAACCAGACTTTCCACCTGCATCTCCAAACTTCGGATCTTTTCCTTCATCAACTCTATCAGACGGCATTTCATGCAGACAAAACTCTTACCAGGTGCCCCCTCCAGGATCATGTACATACCGCAGCTTCCACATCCAATCATCTTCATTGTGTCTTCCACTACATGAGTCACTCCCACTGCTGCCTCTGTATCTGTCATAGCCTTCCCACTTAAATCCTGTTAACCTGGGAAACACAAACCACACCAAAACACCACCACCCACAGCAAAAACAAACCCCAAACAAGTACCACAATACATACGCTCCTTTCAAACTACCACTGAAACTCCCCTGTTTACAGCTCAGTTTGCTGTCTCCTGTGTCGCTACAGTTGTCTGTGCCACTGCCTGACTGGCTGGCTACCTTTATAGGATCCCTAGTCAGAGAAGCCCCACCCCCTAATCAGGGCTCAGCTTCTCTCCCAGCACAAAGCCCCTACAAGCCTCTACACATACAAATAATACAAAGACAAAACCAAATACAAATACCTTCTCCTCCAACAGAACTCCCACCCAGACTCCCCTGTTTACAGCTCTGTTTGCTAGCTCCTGTGCCGGCAGCTGTCTGTTTGCTCCTCCTTCCTGAATCTCACAGGAAAATGTAATTCTGGCAGCCAGTATCTACAGAGAAGAGTCAGAGTCAGAGGTTATAGGCGTAAAGGTAGGGGTTTGTTCCTACTGGTACTTCCTGGATATTACCATGGTACTTTTGGAAAGTTAGGCTAGTTGAACTATTTGATTTTGAAAATTCCATTCAGTTCAAGCCATTGTACAATTATGTTTAAAAAAACATAATATGAGAAATGTTAATTAGTACTCTAATTAATGATTTTAAGAGATTTTTTTAAATTAAATGTAAATGTCTGAGTTTTGAGCAGGAAGCATAAACTCTTTATCTTTGAATATAAACCCTTTTGTATTTTCCTTAAATATGAGTTTACATTCTCTACCAGTCATAATGTCCATTATTCATTCCATTCATGTCCATTATCATAATGTCCATATTATCCATAGGCCAAGTGGTACAATCTTTTCATATATTAGGGCAGGTCTACACTACAGTCGGAATCAACGCTCTGAGATCGAAACACGGTGGTCGATTTAGTCGATCTAGTGAAGACCTGCCAAATCAACAGCAGATCGCTCTCCAGTCGACCTCTGTACTCTACTCCCAATGAGAAGAGTAAGGTAAGTCGATGGGAGAGTTTCTCCCATTGACCCCCCCATGGTGTAGACCCCATGGTAACTCAACCTAAGATATGTCAACTCCAGCTACGTTATTCACGTAGCTGGAGTTGCATAGCATAGGTCAACTTACCATGGTAGTGTAGACATAGCTTTAAACTTTGACCTATGGTAACCAGGTTTTAAAATTAGCTTTAAAAAAAATCCCATGGGGACATTTGTATACATCACAAGTTTGCTCACTCTAGTTTGGCATGCTGGGAGCATAGTAGACAGAGTGCTGAATGGGATTGAGGTGTGTTGTTTCTGTAGGGAAACTTGAATACATATGAACTATAGCCCAGGCTTTACCCTCTGCAGTTTCTGTCATGAGTACTGAAATTCACTGATTTCATTTAAATGTTATAAACATACCAAAACATTATAATAATGGAATAATAATGTAGATTACACAGGGCATGTAGCAGGTCAGTCCTGAGTGGGAAGGCCATTCATCCAGGTTAAAGTCAGACAGTCCTCGATTTGTGCAGCACTGTCCCTATCCGGTAGGGCCTTAGTACCAAATGTGATTTTGTCCGGTGACAATGAGAACAGAGAAGGAGAAGAGTGTGGATGCAGGAGGATGTCAGAGGGGGGCAACAAGTTGTGAACTCACGCAGGTAGGGGTGTGCTCATGCAAGCGGGCTAACGTGTGCAGGGGTAGGGATGATCTATATTGTGGGGATGTGTAGGTGGCCACCTGAGTCCTGAGGCCACATTGCCTAAAGGTTAAGCCATGCCTTCACAATTCTTTGCACTCTCTTTGCTCTGGAGTGGCCCTGCCAGGTCATACACAGAAATCCAAGCCCTTCACAGATGTCCCCTTGGACTTCTGTCACAACAGAGGGTAGGGGGAACAAGGTATGGGGATCCTGGCCTGCCTACTGCAATGGGTCCCAATTCAGGGCCCTAAAAGTTTGTTACAGTATCTTGACCACTCATAGACCCACCACTCTCTCCCCTGGTTTACTTCCTGCTGTGCTGGAGCTCCTCCATTTGAGGCATGGTCCCAGTCTTAGTAGCAGTTTAACCTGTTAGGGGAATACCATCCCTCTCTTATGTCCTCTTTTGGCTTCCCCAACTCCAAAAGGGAAGAGAAGCAGGAGCAGATCCAGATCACTGCTTCCAGAATGACCTTACCCACAGCTCCCGGTATCAGCCTGTCACTTCCTGATGCAGCCTTTAACTCCTTCCACTGGGCTGTCAGTGCCCTTTTACTCTATCCTTGCACATGGAGCATGCCCTGCAGCTGCTGAGAGGTGGTGCTTCCCTAGGCATACCTTGTTCTGGCTTAGTGTGGGGTCTGTAAACCCCATCACAGGGTACAATATTGCCAACATTTACACACGTGAATAAGGGCTCATAGTTAGGTAGGGGTAGTAATGTACAGCATCTGAAGAGATGCATATAATGTAAATTCTGCTGGTAAACTAGAAAATATTTATAGCCTACTCCTGCCCTCTAGTGTACCAAGTATAGCTATTTGCAGTCTTTTTGAAGTGATAATGGGGGAAATTATATGACAAGATTGCTGCAGACACAGAGGCACTTTAAAATGATTTTAAAGTAAAATAATTCCCAGAGAATCCAAGACATTACGTAAAAAATATCTAGTGGTAGTCTTTGATGTTTTTGTATATGCCAGCTTTGGCAAGGTGGAAAGCAACACCCCTCTTATAACTGAGGGAACAGGCATTCTACCTATCAAATGTTTTGCTTCACAGACCCTCTGTTTTGCAACCTTTTTGCATCATGTGACAACAAAACAGATTGTTTGCTAATTGATATAATAAAGCAAGACAACCCAGTGAAGGCTGATAATCTTACTCTGGCTAGCAGCTGACGTTAAGCTTGATAGGAATTGTTATTTTAAAACACAAACTATCCCATTACAAAGATTTTTTTCTCACTATAAAAATAGATATAAAAAGATTTGGAGCAAGCCTGGTAAGCAGTATATTAGCTAAAAGTTTGAGCTGATAAATCTGATACAATAGGTCTGAGATTGGTAGCATTACTGGCAGGGTTAGTGAAATTGTTTAAGTACAGAGGACAAGACAGGCACATTTATAAAGAACTGGAATTTTTTAAAAAAATTAATAACATAGTGAAATATATGTTCATGGAGGCGAAATTGGACAAAGGAATCTGGTGCACAAAGAATTAATATTACAGTTTAAGAAAGAGGGAACTGCATGCACATAATTAGTGCATTAAACACAGAATAGGAAAAAGACAGAAAACAGCAGAAATTATTTGTGCTATGATGTTACATATAACCCCAAGCATAGAGCAGTGCATAGCTGTGTCACCCCAGGAGCAGCCCAAAATCAAAGTTCCTCCTAGGGTTTATCCCTTATTCCAGGGCTGGGGGAAATAATCTGCTACCACCTTTGACAAGTAGCATATTCGTTCCTCATTTCTCCTGCACACACACCTCCGTGCCCTTCTCGGCTCAGTCTCTGCTGTGCAGGAATAGTGACCACATGGAGCCTCCTCTCCAGCCCCCATGCATACCCCAGAGATCCAGGGGAGCAGTAGGGGAAATAGGAACCCTTTCTCCTCTGCACAGATTCACAGTCCCAATTTTACCTTATATTTGTCCTAATTCCTGATTAAGTTACACCAAGGGGTATTGATATATACATATCACTGGTACCTGAGACCAGTGTTGCCAAATATCCATTTTTATAGCATAGTTCTCTTTTCATACCAACCGCAATTAGTTGGTACGGGGGGCGGGGGCGGGGATGGGAAGAGGGAACTGCCTGGACAATTTACATGATCTGTAATATCAAAACCACTTGATCCATAGTAAGGATAACCATTGGTAAAAATCTCATTCTTTAAAGTATTCCTAAACCAAGACAGAACAATTGAAACTATGAAGACAGTACGTTGAATGTCAGACCTGTGCAATTTGATGAACTCGGTTGGAATCCCCTCCCACTCCGCAAAAAAACAACCAAAACTAGAGTTTATCATGGGGCCACTGACAAATTCTTAACTTAAGCATTAGTGAAATGGAATTATTATACTGACATCAGTTGCCATGGAGGATAAAGCAAGTTTGACAAGTTCATTCTTTCAGCAAATCTGATTTGATAACTATTATTATTTTACATGGACCAGCCAGTAGAGGAGATTAAAAATTAAACAGTCGTGGTTTTTTCCCCTCATACTTATTTATGAGATTCCCATGTACATATAGGGCTCACAGTGAATAGTACAGATAGACTCTGTATTCTTTAAAAAGCAAATTCTCCTGTTAAATCAGTTTTATTATGTATTATTTTAATTTTGTTTCCAAATTCTTCAGAAAAGTTTTCAGAGCAGATTGTATTTATAGGCAAGGTTAACCGCTGTGTTAATCTGTTTTTACACCAATGTAACTATCAATACTTATTTAAATTATTTGTTATAGTGTAGTAAAGAAGAGTGAATCAGGCCCAATAGCTTTATTCCTAGATCTAGGGTAAAGTTCTGGCGATGGTAAGATAGCTGCTCAGTTAACTATATTTGTGAGACACACTGCAAGTTGGACTTACATCAGAAACATTACAAAAATATAAAAAGCCTCCAAAGCTATGTAGTTGAGATGAGATTTAAGAATACAACCCAGGGTAAGGAACACCGTGACCCTTCTAAACAATAGGAAGTACTGTACATAATCTCAAAATTCAAATAATAATAATGATAATTGTGCAATTCAGTAGCACTAAGAGTATGTCTATAGAAAGAAAAATCCATGGCACTGAGTCTCAGAGCCTGGGTCAAATGATTCGAGCTTGCACGGCTCAGGCTGAGGAGCTAAAAAAAGCAGTGTAGACATGGGGTTCGACTGGAGCCTGGGATCCGAGACCCTCCCCATCAACAGCTTTCAGAACCCAGGTTCTTGCCTAATTCCAAATGTCTACACTGCTATTTTTAGCCCTGTAACCTGAGCCTGAGTCTAATGACCTGGGCTGAAACTCAGTGTCACAAGTTTTGTTGTTATTGTTTTTTAGTGTAGACATACCCGTAGAAGCCCCAAATGAGATCAGGGCCCCATTGTGCTAGGCACTGTACATATTCATACAAAAAGATAGTCTTTGCCATGAACATCTAAGCAGTCAAGACAGAAAAAAATAAATCAATATTGCCTGTTTTTCTAAAAGGTATGCTCTAATAAAAAAAATAATTACTTCAGAGAAGTCCTGTGACCTGTGTTATGCAGAGGGTCAGACTAAACAATCACAATGGTCCCTTTAGGCTTTATAATCTATGAAAAATGGTGCAAGGTGAAACAGAGGCCCAGAGAGGTAAAGCAACTTATGCAAGTGTAATGCCAACAGACCTTGATTGGCATTGAACCGGGGACCTCTGGAGCTTAGTGCATGAGCTGCTACAGCATGAGCTGAATGTCAACTGGCTGTTAGCTAAGGCTGTAGAGCAGACTCATTTTCTCTCTCTCGCTAAGTGGTCTCAGTGCCATTAAATGGGACAGAACACCATACCCAGAAGGTGTGAGTGTTACACAAGGTCACTCAGCATCAATGAAAGAGTTAGGAACAGAACCTACATCTGCCAAGTTCCAATCCAGTGTCCACACTCCACGGTTGGACAATACTGACTCACTGTCTAGAGGGAACAGTCCAAGAAAACTCAAGAAACTTCAAGGAAATCCAAAACAGAGTCCAACATGTTTTACATCTAATTTCATTTAATTTCAAAACTATAATCCCTGCCAATTTGTTTTCCCATATCCCTTGTGCTTTTATGCCATAGTACCATATGCCACAGTTTGGAGTACTGCCTCACTCAGTTATCCTTTAATTGACTTGACCTATGGGAAATATGGCACAAAACCAAGCTGATTATATAAATTCACCTCAGGCTCTATAAAATCTGCTGCAGAATGACATGTGAGGTGACAAAATTTAAAAAATAATAATACAAATTAGCATAATTTCTGTGTATAGTTTCACAGTATCTTTCCACATGCAGTACTCCATAGACTGTGTTTATTATCAGCCTAGTGACTTTATTCAAAATGTAAGCTGACTTCAGATCTCATACACCTAAATAAATAAATGTTTTTAAAAAAAAAAATCACAGGGCAAATGTCTAAATATCAGAGGATGTTTTTTTTAAAAAATAAGAGATTTCCAGAGAATAAAAACCACTAGCAGTATGTTAGCAGGTGCTGAAACAAGCACCTCCCCAACCCACTTATAGGTTACCAATTTCTGAATAAAAAGACTTGACATTTCTGTCTTCCAGTCAACATGCAACAACAATAGATAATAGTTGCTGTGTGGTAAATTGAAATATTATTTATAAGCTTCTGTAAAACTGTGCACTGATGCCTAGAAAAGACTGCTGCAAGTGATAAGTGACATGAATTAGGCAGTAAGGGAGATCCACAACTATATGAAAGTCACATTCAAAGCCAAAATTATATGTCTCATGTGCCAATAAAAAACATATTATCCCCAGCCAAGTTGTGTCCATTTTATACACTGATATTTGAAATTATGTATACTCATAGGGCTTGAGAAATGCTATCTCTATCATATTTCTAGCTACTTGAGGAATGAATCACTATTTCCCCTGACTAAGATTTTCAAAAGTGCCTGAGTCAGTTAGACACCTACATCCCATTAAAAGTCAATGTAAATTGGTACCTAACTCAGTTGGGCACTTTTGAAAATCTCATCCTTACCTGACAATCTTAAATACATTTTAAAGAGTTTTGTACTGTGTTCCCGTAGTGAAGATGAATTAAAATATTGTTTTCTTCTAACTGTAATATTTAAAAGCATTTAAAAAACAGGGAGACAACATTTTCCAACTCCCTTTTCGTAGAACTGCTCCTATATGACATAGTGTGGGAGGCGGGGAGGGGGTGGTATTATCAACATGAGTTTAGGAACGTTGCATTACTCACAACTGATAAGGCCATGCGTTCCTCTCCCATCCCAGTCCTCAGAAAGGGTTAATTTTAGGGGGGACATTCTACATTCAAGGTGATAACGAGGAGACCTTTCTTTCGTTGACTTCAAATGGTAGTGACTATAATTGAAGATCTTAAGAAGTTTGGAATATTTAATGAGATTCCAGTGGATTTAATCTGAGCCAAGTGATGTAATCTAGAAGGTTTCTGATAAATTGAACAGGTATTTATTGCAAACATGTGCAATTTATTACATGTATATTAGGTTCATTGCTGATAGATGATAGATACACACATAACATACATTAAAATAATATACACACACAATAAAATACCCTTCTACAATGTACTCTGATTACAACATTGCTTCTAGAGATGGGAGAATATTCCTAATAAACAAGCCCACCTTAAAAAAGAATTCACAGAATAACTGTAGAGGTTTGCTAAGGATCAAAGATGCATTTTTAGAACTAAAATAGAGTTTTCAGGTTTCAAGCATGGCTATGGCTATTTTGGGGTCTGTTACTACACCCATTTAAGTCAACTAAAAACTTGAGTTGACTTCAGGGGGCATTAAATTGGGCCATATCTCCTCAGTGAAGCAATTTATATGATGACTAATGCAATCAATGCTACATGTTCCTCACTTCATAGGCTTGAGTGCAAGATTTCTTGGAAACCATGAGACTGCCACACTATTTTGCAGTTTCACGATGTCAAGGTTCCTTCCCCACTCTGAACTCTAGGGTACAGATGTGGCGACCTGCATGAAAACCCCCTCAGCTTATTTTTACCAGCTTAGGTTAAAACTTCCCCAAGGTACGAACTATTTTACCTTTTGCCCTTGTACTTTATTGCTGCCATCACCAAGCGTCTAACAGATATATAACCAGGAAAGAGTCCTCTTGGAAACATCTTTCCCCCCAAAGGCTTTCCATAGTTCCTGCCAGGAAATTAGTTCCTGCATCTGTGAGGATGTTGGAGGGCCAACCTACCCTGGCAAAAATGTCTGCTAGTGCCTGGCACACACTTTTAGCCCTGGTGTTGCTTAGAGCTACTGCTTCCGGCCATCGGGTGGCAAAATCCATGAAAGTCAGTAAGTACTGCTTTCCTCTGGGTGTCTTTTTTGGAAAAGGACCCAGAATATCCACAGCTACTCTCTGAAATGGAACTTCAATGATGGGGAGTGGCTGGAGAAGGGCTTTGACCTGGTCTTGGGGTTTTCCCACTCTTTGGCATACCTCACAAGACCGGACATAGAAACATCTTTGCCCATTCCCTCCCAGTGGAATGACCTCCCCAAACGGTCTTTGGTTCTGTTCACCCAGCACGGCCACTAGGATGATCGTGGGCTAAGCTCAAGAGCTTGACCCGGTACTTAGTTGGAACTACCAACTGTCTCGGAGGATGCCAGTCTTCCTTGTGTCCACCAGAAAGAGTTTCCCTGAAGGAGGATAACTACCCTGCCTTTAGGTAGAGAAAACTCTAGCTCACAGAAAACAATTCCCTTTTGTCTCTGCTCTGGCCCCCAACCAGAGACAAAAAAAAAAACAAAACACTCTAACTGCTTTCAGCCGAAAACCTGCTTTCCAGCAGCCCAAAGGAAAAAAAAAAATCCTTTTTAAAATCTGTGCTTCTTGTTCAAAAAACCAAAATCCTTAAAAAAAACCCAAAAAACTAACACCTTTGTCTCCAGGCAAATAGACAGAAAACCCCTCCAGTTGCTCTTAGGTAAAAAATAACTTCAGGTCTGTGAAGACTTGTGAATTTCCCTGCAGGAGGTTAACTACCCTGCCTTTAGGTAGAGAAAACTCCAGCTCACAAAAGACAATTCCCTTTTGTCTCTGCTCTGGCCCCCATGCAGAGAAAAAAAACCTCTAACTGCTTTCAGCTTAAAACCTGCTTTCCAGCAGCAGAAAGAAAAAAAAACATTTCCTTTTAAAATCTGTGCTTCTGGTTCAAAAAAATCTCAATTGATCTCAAAATGATTTCAAGTTAATCCCACCACTCTGCCACCATGTCAAGGTTCCTTCCCCACTCTGAACTCTAGGGTACAGATGTGGGGACCTGCATGAAAACCCCCTAAGCTTATTTTTACCAGCTTAGGTTAAAACTTCTCCAAGGTACAAACTATTTAACCTTTTGCCCTTGGACTTTATTGCTACCACCACCAAGCGTCTAACAGATATATAACAGGGAAAGAGCCCGCTTGGAAACATCTTTCCCCCCAAAAATCCTCCCCAAACGCTACACGCTCTTTCCTGGGGAAGGCTTGATAAAAATCCTCACCAATTTGCATAGGTGAACACAGACCCAAACCTTTGGATCTTAAGAACAATGAAAAAAGCAATCAGGTTCTTAAAAGAAGAATTTTAATTGAAGAAAAAAAGTAAAAGAATCACCTCTGTAAAATCAGGATGGTAAATACCTTACAGGGTAATCAGATTCAAAACATAGAGAATCCCTCTAGGCAAAACCTTAAGTTACAAAAAGACACAAAAACAGGAATATACATTCCATTCAGCACAGCTTATTTTATCAGCCATTTAAACAAAACAGAATCTAATGCATATGTAGCTAGATTACTTACTAAATTCTAAGACTCCATTCCTTTCTGTTCCCGGCGAAAGCATCACACAGACAGAGAGAACCTTTGTGTCTCCCCCCGCTCCAGCTTTGAAAGTATCTTGTCTCCTCATTGGTCATTTTGGTCAGGTGCCAGTGAGGTTATCCTAGCTTCTTAACCCTTTACAGGTGAAAGGGTTTTTCCTCTGGCCAGGAGAGATTTTAAAGGTGTTTACCCTTCCCTTTATATTTATGACATGGGATTATACATCTTTGAGTTGCCATAGATACTGCACATAGTTTATATATATATTTTTGCAGGCATGCTAGTTTTTCATGGGACGTTCCAAAACACATTCTCCATAAAACAAGCCACTTAGACAAGTTGTATTTGCCTATCTTACTTGATATCTCATTGTGCAGGTGGATATCCAGTAGTCCATGTCTAGGTTGGGATTGTCAGATTATGGGTGGGAATAGGAGTCTGCAACAGAGTCTTGTTTTAGGAGGTAGTGCTTGTGAAAGTACAGGAATGGAGGATGTCAACAGACAGAAAATACATTACACAAAAACTCAAGTTGGGTTTGGAACCTGGATTGTTTCGTCTTTTGCACACTTTACAACAGTTTAAGTCATGCCCATTGTCTTTCTCTCCTATTTTCTAGAGTTTTGGCCTGCTTTACTTTGCTTTTGTTTTTTTAATACTAGAGTCATTCAAATACAAAAAAGATGATTTTGTTAGGAATCCATTTACTTCTGCCACTTATTCCTCACTTATCCTCATAATCCCTTTTTGGTGATGTTTCAGTCAGCTGTTGCAAAGACAATTATGATAGATACCAACCCATGATTGTAAGAACAGGCAATGAAAAGCACAAGCCAAGTGAACTTCTAAACAACTTCTAAGCCAGTTTACATGTAAATATCCTCACCAATTTCAACATAGTCTCGTATTCAGCAGAGTCTTTGATCTCTGCTATCCACAAGGTCAGATTAGATGATCAGAATGGTCCCTTCTGGCCTGAAAAAAAAAAAATAAGAGCAGAAAGAGCTGACAGTATATTTTATGCAATATAGGAAAATCTGTTTCTTACTCAAATTTTAAACTTTGTGGGGAAGGGACTGTCTTTTTTGTTCTGTGTTTGTGCAGAGCCTCACTCAGTACAATCCTGGATCATGACTGGAACGCCTAGGTGCTATGACTATACAAATGCAGAGATAATAAACAACACATTTTTTCAAACTTTTCCATACTACTGCTCTTAATGTGAGCTTGTGATCCTCTTTGATTAGAAGAATTGGCTTTACTTATACCCCTGTTACACTGAACCTTTTTTAAAAAAAATCACAGGTTCCCAGGGGGCTTTAAGAGATGTGACAGACAAATGATTTAGACTCAGGTAAGCATCCACAGTTTATCCAAGATTTTTGAGATGTGCATATCATAGATCTTAAACAGTAGCTTAATTAGGTGAATAAAGTGTACAAGCTATACTGAAAACTATCTCTTGCTGAACTATATTGTAGACATCTCTTAGTAGTCACTGCTGCCTGCAGCCACAAAGTTTATAGTGGCACTGATGACTATTGGGATGTGAAGCCCATCCTGGGTATATATCCCCACCCCCGTAAGGTTGCCTTAGAAATTAAAAACATGATAAGCAAATGAAAACATAAAGATTATTTGTATGTATAAAGTAGAAGTCAAATATTATTTTGCTCAGCAACATAAAAACTACAGATATGATGAGGAGGTGGTGGCTTTGGAATTATGGTCTGTATGAAATAGTTATCTTGCATAATTTTGCCTTCCAAATTGAAATTTTCTTCTCCTCCCTTCCCCCTTTTAAAGTAATTTTGGTGCCTTTCTAGGATTACAAGAGGAATGTTTAAAAATACAAACCTCAGTATTTTCACAGCAAAACTAAATATAAGAATTTGCAATAAACTTCTCAGAAAAATGACATATTAAAGCACCCAGTAAACCAGCCCTAGCACTGTAAATACCATATACAAACATTCAGTTAATTAGTTTCACATCAAGACCACATGCAAGAGTATGGAAAACTCATCCCTGGACAAACATCTGGAATTAGCAGTGAGCAAACCTCAGAAAGGTTTTAAGCTTAGTTTGGTTAAGGATAGAATAGTGTGGATACTTATCCAATCCAATCAAATCTATGGAGCTCCATACGCACCAGTACTGTGGCCTATCAGTCCCTCAGAGACACTTCCCTCCCCATGCCCACAAACAGGCCCCTCTGTCTTTCCCTCATGCCCCAGCACCCTACCTTCTGATAGGGAAAAGTGGCAGGTCTGCTTTTCTCAGTGGTGTATTTGGAAACATCTCCTCCCTCCTTCAAATAAATGCCTGAATAAGCAAGCCAAATAGCTTCATCTGTCCACATGTCATAGGCCAGCTGATCAGGAACTGTGAGGAAATATCATGTGACTTTAATCATAAACCAATGAACTCAGACTGAAACTTGAAAATATACCATGAAAAGCTGCAGTGACATTTTCACTGACATTCAAATCATGAGAAAAAAAATTGTCTATAAAACTTAGGACTTTCATTGATGCGGCTTTTCTGGGGGTAGTACTATGGGTCCCCAACCTTCTTGGTCTTCCAGGTGGTACTCTAATGTAAGTATTAATAATCATAATAATTCAAAATATTTTGCACAATCTACATTTTTATGGAAGTTTTTCAAACTGAAAAAGGGGCATATTAAAGTGGTTTTAATTTTGTCGTGAATGTTTTGAACATCCGTTTTCTGTGTATATTACAGTGGCTGCCAGATTGGTTAATTCTGATCTTTTAATGGTGATCACTGCATATAACAATTGTACTGCAGTTTGGCTGTCATAGGCTTTTGGAGGGTTTTTGATCATATCTCTTTCATACCCAGTAGACACAATATCTCACTGCAATTTATTTGTCCACTAATGTATTTTAATTAAGTACATATGAAAATTGAAATGAATATGAAGATCTGTCTTAGGTACATCTATGGCAACCATCACTACAGTATCTGAATGCCTCATTTTTTTAATGTATTTATCATCACAATACTCCTATGAGGTAGGAAAGTGCTATCATTGACATTTTACAGATGGGGAACTGAGTCATAGAGAAGCTAAATCAGTGGTTCTCAACCCTTCCAGACTATTGTACCCCTTTCAGGAGTCTGATTTGTCTTGCGTACCCCCAAGTTTCACCTCCCTTAAAGTTACTTGCTTACAAAATCAGACATAAAAATACAAAAGTGCCACAGCACGCTATTACTGAAAAAGTCTTACTTTCTCACTTTTACCATGTAATTATAAAATACATCAATTGGAATATAAATATTATATTTACATATCAGTGTGATGCTTGAGCTTGTTTTTCACTTGTGAGCCTTGTCTGAAGCCCAAGTCCTGCCACCCAGGCCTGAAGCCCTGCTTGCCACCCCCAATGCACTTTCAACCTCCCCCCAATCTGTCCCATGACCCCACCTCCCACCCCGGGGGTTGCAAAACCCAGGTTGGGAAACACTGATATAGATGAGTTGAGTACCCCCGGAAGACCTTTGAGTATCCCAGGGGTACATGTATCTCTGGTTGAGAACCATTGTGCTAAATGACTTTCCCAAGGTTACAGATGAGGCTGGTAGTAGATTGATAACTTGAACCCACATTTGCCAAATCCTAGGTTAATACTTTAACTAGGGGACCATCCCTCCTCTCTAGCTCAAGTTTGCATTTGATTTTCATTTAAAATTTGTTATTTTCTGATTTCAGAGGAGAGGAGAGACTGCTGGCTTTATCATTTGTCATTTGGGAAGGTACCTGGGGCCAGGACAGGTGCTTAGTTTCTCATAATAATTATAAAAAAGAAAACTAAAATGAAATAAATACTGTGAACATTAATTTTAATTTATGCTTGTCCCTCTAGGATATATCAATAGGGGAAAAATGTTTTCTCAGTGTTGCAGTAGAGGTGTACAGCCCTTCAAATGGTCAGTGTCTTCTGAAAGGCAGCTCTTTTATTTATTTAGGCAGTGTCTCTTACCATTTCCAACATATTTTTAAATGGTTTGTTGTGGGGGGGAGAGAGAAACAGATTTACAATATCACAGAAATTATTTTTCTGCAGGAACTGTAAATATTGGTGTGTGTGCGCATCTGTGTGTCTATCTGTAATTATAGCAGCCATCAAGCTAAACTAAACAAGCCAGAACAACTAATCAAAATAGTATCTGATCCCAGTGGATAATATCAGTTGCTCACGGTTGCAACTGCTTGTAGAGAAAAATAATCTGATAAATAAGTAGATAATGTTATACAAAAGATATACTGAACTTGCACTGAACCATGTTTTCAGTTTATGCCTTCATCTACTGGTGTGTATAGTAAAAGATGGTTGCAACTGAAATTTGAAGTTCAAATGAGCCAGAGTATAGCAAACATTGAATGTGTTCTGAAGCATCATTTATATTGGCAAAATTCTCAACTAGAATCCCATAAAACTGCCAGATATTAGATAGATTCATTGCATATCAGCTTTAAACCAGAGGGAGGATATCTGCTTCTCATAGTGGAGAGCTATATTATAAAAAATCAACTGCTGTACTCAGAAATCATCACTCAATCAAGTTAAAATGTATGATAAAGTTCCCTTTGTGGTTGATTCTTGTCTAGCAACATCTGCTTGTAAATGTTTTCACAGGGGAAGATGCCATTTGGTTTTAAATACAGAATAACTAAAAGCATTTCCTGGTATCTTTTTGATAGCCCTCTAATCTCCAAAGTTGTTGGCAAAAGCTGCATGAAGCCAGTCTGTAATATATCCTGTCTCTTTCCCAGAAACTCAAAAGAAAAGCAGGGCAGGGAGTGGGGGGCGAAAGTAAGACTCTCAGCTTATTCCCACCTTTGCTGGTCCAACTCCAACCAGTGGTATGGAGGACGGGCAGAGCCTATGTTCTCTGGTTGCTTCCTCACCTATTTGGGGCTCCATGTACTAGAACCATCCCTGTGTTCCTCAGAGCGCGGGGACTAGAATTCTTCCAGGTCTTTCTGTGGGCCACCACAAGGGAGCTAGGGAGGTGTGGGCGGGGGCGGGGAGGAAGGTTCCTTGCACCTTTCCCTTCCATTGCACAACCGTGTAACAGCCAAGCACAGTAATAAAGAGTCCTGTATTTCACAAGAGAAACAGAAAAGTCAACCTCTTTTGAAACAGCGTATACTGCATAGTAAAAGTAACCCATCTTTAATGTTACCACCTTATCCTGTGACAAAGCAATCAGTAATTCACCTCCACTATTGCCTTGCCAAGGTTTGTATATCAGGAAGAGAGGGTGATATACATTTTACTGCTATTCCCTTTGATTTAAATATCAGAACACACAGATAAACAACAGAGCTGAGGTGCGAATGACCACACAAGAGGCAGGGCAGTGGGCAATCAGGACCCTTTTGGAGCTCCTTTGAGGTTTTACTCAGAATATTTTTTATTTTCTTTATTAATTCAATCTGTATTCCATAAAACACCATTTGCTTCTCACATGCTTGTAGGCTGCATATTTTTTCTTTCTCATATTTTATTCTGACTCATTTATGTACAGAGAAACTTTACAATTCCTAATGGAGCTTTAAGTGGGAAGTGGGGTAGGGTTCTCAATACAAATTCACTCTCACACATTGAAATTCACATCTTCTACTGTTGTATCCTTTCTGAAATGTATTTCTCCTGTGAACTGAAATTCATTTCTTCCAAGAGCACTAGGCTGTTGGGCCCCCACAGAAACTATCTGCAACAGGAAGCATTATGCTTTGAGCAGTTGTAACATAGGTTCTCATGAAAGTGAGCTTCAACTCCTTTTCTGAGGTCCTCCAGCAACAGTAAAATGTATGTGCACGGACACCTTACTGCAACAGATAGAATATCTTGTAAGTGTTATCTATCCTGTATTATCTGTCCTGTAATTGTATGTATGCAAAGATCATACCAGAATTAAAACTGAAATTGTCTCCTATGAAGGAAAACATGTAAGAGCTACATTTGTCATGGTGTGTGTCTTACCCTGCAAATAGTTACAGTGCCCTGCAAACAAGCGGAAGTACAAATCAGTACTGTTTTCATCCTGTGAGTGTGAACATGAAGTGAATACAAAGATGGTTTTGTGTCTGTAATATATTCATGAAGTCTTTCTCGGTCTCTTATATATTCCCATTGAAAAGAACAAATCCATTACATTCCTTGAAGATTTTATGGGTGAAAGGTTTGGAAAGTAGTTTGAATGACTTCCCCAGCCACTGGAATGTCCCTCCAGATTCAGATGTAATGAAGTTAAATTAAATGATTGGACACAACTCCAATTAATGGAGAGTTTGGGTTTTTCCTTTTTTTTTCAAACAGTCCTCTGTCTTGCATTCTGTGTCTAGATTACACTGTATGGATTGGATCCAAGCTGTTATGAGGACTGTATTGCAATTGGCTTCACCCAGACAGAGCCAACTGCAGGATTGGTGCCTAGGATTATGCTTCTCATTTTGGTCCAAACAAGAGTCCCATATGATGTGACGATGGTGTTTTTCTTAACTATTCAGGGAAACCAATATCAAGTCTGATGCAACGTACTCAGTCCCAAATATGAATCGAATTTTACTGGAACTAATTCAAAATTGGAAAGAGAAGAAGATGAAAATATTTTTTGTTATGATTGCTCCTAATTTGTGCTGATTTATATGCCTGATTCCTGGAGTTCTCACACACAGACACAAAACTTACGCGTAGCTGCTGCTCATCCTCAGGCTTCTAAATAACGCATTTGCTCTGCTGATGTTGGACATAAAACTACACGCATTATTTAGCGTCTTTTTTCTCCACAGCAACTTTACTTTGTCTTTGATTTCTCAAATGAGGAAAAGAAGGGCCTGGGAGGATCTTGATGCTGTTCAGTGATATCACTGACTTCCATGTGGAATGGATTACTCATTCCCTCTCTGGCTAAATGCAATGGATATACTGCTTCTAAAGGACACTTAAAAGCATATGTACCAAGAATGCTTCCAGATTTGCTAAGGGTAACAAATATTTCAGCAAAACTACTAACTTTGCTTTGAAAGTGTTTTTGTCTTTGCAGATATTCAGTGAACAATTTTTTTTTTCACGAATACATGACTTTGCAATGGTGAGAATATTTTAGACAATTCTAATGTTTTAAGCTCCTTTCCTTACATAGACAGTAAATCTCTTTTGAGGCATCTCTCCCCATCTCACACAATCTAAAATATGCCAGAGTTTATTGGGTGCAGCTGAGAATTTGTCCTGATATATTTTCAAGTAAATACAAAATGCCAGCTCATTGTTTTGTCCACTAGTCTGTTCTTTTGTTTTGATTGAAAAGACATTTATTTAGACTCTGTTTCCTAGAAATCACATTTCTTTTTGGTTAAAGTTGCCAAGGAGTTAGACTGCAAACCATCACATTATCCCAGTCACATCTTATTACCTTCGATTAGATGTGATTGATGTAGCTGATGTTGTGTACTACAACAGTGTGTATGTGAATATATGTTTAAAAGAAAAACAGTTTTCTGAAAGTGTCTTAAAGTTTCAATTAAAAGATAATTTTTGTAGTGATCCTCCAGGATTTCTGCCCCCTGTATTGCGTGCTTGTGAGATTTTTGTTGATTTGATTTTTGGAGTTGCAATAAATTCAGACAAGCAAGTTAAAAAAAAATAAAGACTCTTACCACTGTCTACCCGAAGGTGATTTCCTCCTAACCCACCACATACCTTCTTACACTGATTCACTGTGCTGACATATCAAAACAAGATGCATTGCTCTCACTAATGATATATTTCTGCTTTTATAATGACTCAATCAGGCACCAAATTTGAAGATACTTGCCTGTTGTTCTGGAGATCCCAATCAGATATATGTCTTTGTCCCAGCAGGGTCATAATAAAGGAATTATTTATTATATTATTATTATAATAATCTCCACAAAAAGTTGAGATTATTCAAGAGGACAGCTCTGTTAATGCTTAGTGCCAGTAGAGAGTAACTGCAATTGTAGGTACTTATATGGCCCCCATTACCATAGTATCTACACACTTCACAATCTCACAAGGGTGCTGTGAGAAAGAAAAGGATTATCATCCCAATTTTACAGATGGGAAACTCAGGTAGAGAGAGGTTAAGGGATTTGCCCAGGTCACACATGTAGCCTATGGCAGAGTAGGTTAATGCCCTGATCATTGAACCATCCTTCCTCTTCCCCAAAGAATGGATCCCACTTGACACATGGGAACCCAATTTAGTGAGGCTTTGTCTCTCCTGCTGTCTTGACCACTGCTAACTGATGGAATTATGCAATGCATTCTTATTGAAATGCAAAACTACTCACAAACAAATTTTGAAAGTGAGCTGTCAAGGTTCCTTCCCCACTCTGAACTCTAGGGTACAGATGTGGGGACCTGCATGAAAACCCCCTAAGCTTATTTTTACCAGCTAAGATTAAAACTTCCCCAAGGTACGAACTATTTTACCTTTTGCCCTTGGACTTTATTGCTGCCACCACCAAGTGTCTAACAAATATATAACTGGGAAAGACCCGCTTGGAAACGTCTTCCCCCCCAAAATTCTCCCAAACCCTACACCCCCTTTCCTGGGGAAGGCTTGATAAAAATCCTCACCAATTTGCATAGGTGAACACAGACCCAAACCTTTGGATCTTAAGAACAATGAAAAAAGCAATCAGGTTCTTAAAAGAAGAATTTTAATTGAAGAAAAAAAGTAAAAGAATCACCTCTGTAAAATCAGGATGGTAAATACCTTACAGGGTAATCAAATTTAAGACATAGAGAATCCTTCTAGGCAAAACCTTAAGTTACAAAAAGACACAAAAACAGGAATATACATTCCATTCAGCACAGCTTATTTTATCAGCCATTTAAACAAAACAGAATCTAACGCATATCTAGCTAGATTACTTACTAAGTTCTAAGACTCCATTCCTTTTTTGTTCCCAGCAAAAGCATCACACAGACAGAGAGAGCCTTTGTTCCCCCCCCACCCCACTTTGAAAGTATCTTGTCTCCTCATTGGTCATTTTGGTCAAGTGCCAGCGAGGTTATCCTAGCTTCTTAACCCTTTACAGGTGAAAGGGTTTTTCCTCTGGCCAGGAGGGGTTTAAAGGTGTTTACCCTTCCCTTTATATTTATGACATGAGCATTTCTGTTAAAAAAAAACAGGGTTTAACCCTGCACACTTTCAGTTGGTTCACTTTTCTGGGAAGAGAGGTTTGCAACTACAAAATTCCCAAATTCATGTTTTTTCACTGTGAAAGTAGGAATTCTACCTATTCCAGAGCAAGACGTAGCCAGTGAAATTCCTCATAAAGCAGAATTAGGGAGCAAGGGATATATCTCACAAAATGAAATGGTGAACACATTCTTGCAATAATCTGTGAAATTGAAATTCAGGAAACAAGGCAGAGATGGATTAGTATCACCCTCAGGGAAAGAGACCAAGTGGTTCATGTCCCTCTCTGCCTGCTAAGACCTAAACACTACTAGTGTGAGTGGCCCAGAATCCCCACCATCAAATTTGCCTTGGGTGTTAAACAAAATTCTTGAACATAGGGGTCACATTCATGGTTAGGGGCAATACTCTTGAAAAAGTCAATTTCACATTCATGGAAGTGTTTCCTGAGATGATTTCCAATAGTAAGATCCCTCCATGCTCTGTTCTTTCCTACTGTAGTTTTAGCAAACAACGGAGAAAACTCATGCTAGGTAGAGCTAGTAAGACATCAGTCAGCATACTCCCTGTCCTGCCAAAACATCCAATGATGTGAGATTTAGGCATTTTCCCTATTAGTGATTTAATAGCTGTGTCCATATATTTAAGATAGCCTTAATTTATAAGTGGCAATTTTCCACAGGATCATGTGACATGGTGAATATCAAAACCTTCATAAACTTTGTTTCATAAGCACTTATTTCAAACATACAAGGGACTCCTTATAGACCAGATACAAGTAAAATGTGAAGCTTAATGTTTCAGCCATTTTAAAGCTATTCTCCTGAAAACAAAATGCAATAATTTACCTTTATACAGTACAGTGAAAAAACTGTGGATTTATTTGATCCTCTCAGTGACTGGAGGGATTTTCCTCAAACTTTCCATAAAAGGAAGCAAAAGGAAAAAAATCCACTTCTTGTTAGAAATTAAGCATTGAAAACTTCAGCCCGAGAAGTAAATTTTCAGAGAGTTATGCATTTGTGAAAACTTGGGAATTAAAATGGAAATTATTTAGCAGCCACAACTGTAGAGATTGCTGCTCCGCCATTTGTGGCTCAGTGTGTCTACATTGTCATTGTGTTTCTTCCCTGAAGTTCCTACATAAAAGTCCTGATCCTTGATATATCCCATCATGGTTACTGGTGAGTCAAAGCTAGCAGATTAATGCCAATGTAGATCATTTTTTTTATGTATACCTGAGAAGGTTGCTATGCTGAAAGTTCAAGAATTCATTTCACTTGTGACTTTCTATAGGCATCTCTTATAATGATTTCCGTCAGTCATTTAGCCCCAAATGAACTCAAAATTAGTCCCTCCACTTAAAAGACAGTGAAAGAGAAAAACACTTAATCCATGGGGCCAAGTAGCACTTTATATAATAAAATAAATAAATAAATAACAGCAACAACAATAATAAATAATCCACACCCCCGAGCTACATAAATTACACGGACCTAAGCACCTGTACACGTGTACACTGCTATGTCACTGGGAGGGCTTCTTCTGGTGACATAGCTACAGCCTCTCGTGGAGGTGGATTTATTATGCTGACAGGAGAGCTCTCTCCAGTCAGCATAGAGCGTCTTCACCAGACTTGCTACAGCAGCACAGCTGCATTGATGCACTTGTAGTGTAGACTACCCCTGAGACCCTTCTGCAGGATCCAGAGCCTCTGTCTGGAAGGCTCTTCACCATGGTCCCAACAGACATTTAATCCAAATCTAATATGCTCTGGAGAATGAAATGTACTCTAGAGAACTTCAATTGATCAGCAACAGGCCACACAGAGAGGCTGTTGGAGATGAAAGCCACTCCTAGGAGGAGGATCCCTGGCTTTTCCTTGAAGAAGAACTACCCAGAGGCAAGGAGTACTTCAGGCTTCCCAGCCCAAGGGTAATTAAAAAAACAGAGACCTTAGGGTTTTGGCAGGAGAGGAGGAGGAGTTACATTAGAGAACAATGATGCTGGGATGATCTCTGTAGAAAGGAGATCACAGTTCAGATAAGCTTTGCCATAAGCATCCACAATTACGAGTGCCTGTCCAAAACCACATTTCCAGATTCAGCTAATTACTAATGAATTATCTTTTCTTCAATTTTGTTTGAATATCTGCTTTCGTTTCTTGACATGTCTCTAGCAGTTTGGAGCTTTCCATTTATCCACAGGTACTTAAAGAAATAACAGTTTCTCAGTCTCTAAAGATGTCCTCCTTGGGAGATAACCTATCTGAGCTCAGGGTCAGGCCAGACCAAGAAAAATCATGAAACAAAGAATGTATTTTTTTAGTCTCTTAAGACTTGAATAAACTAGAAATGAGTATCATTTGCTAAATATTTAATAGTTAAATACTCATTTGAGTGCAGAGTGGAAATTAGATGACCCTGCAAGAAAGAGAAATTAGCATGCTTGCCTGTGCACATGATTGTAATAGCATATATATATCCCCCAAACACCAGCTATTCAGTATTTCCACACAGACAACTCTCTGCCCTGCCACCATATTTTTAATTTAAAATGTACATTAGGAGGAAGGTCCATGTGCCTTTTTTTTTTTTTTTTTTTTTTTTTTTGGTACTCAGGGGCGGGAAGTTATGATAGTTTGAGAAAATGCTCTAAATAGACAGAAAATCTGGCTATGCTTCAGGTATACTGAGTCAAGAGACTGTCCATTTACAAAATATCAGCAGAGGCTTTCAAGACATCTGAGCAAAGACTGACTCTTTAGCATGTAGGCCACTAATTTTCTCTTGCTGGTAGTTTTCCAGTGAGCCTATCACAGCGCTGGTCACCATTGTGGAAAGGTCTGAGTACTTGAAACTGAGTAGCTATTCACTGTTTTCTAGTAGAATGCCTAGTCAGCTCAGCTGATCTCAATAGATAATTTTAGATTTTAGAATTTAGAATTTAGGGATTTTAGAACTACAGCCTCTTTCTCCTGAGCCACAGGATACAGTGATGCAAAGCAACCTTAAAGTTGTCCTTACTGCCCATTTTGGGGTTCCCAAAGTATGGGCCTTACAAGATCTCTGGGCAAAGTCTGTGCATTTTCTTTCTTAACACACAAATGCAAACAAAAAGGAAAAGGAAATTCCATTTAAAAACCTTACATACAATTCTTAGGTTGAGAAGTCAAGTATTCATAATTAGGAAATGCATCATTAAGATTGAGAAATACAGGGTTAAGATTGAACTTCATATTTAACTATGCCCTTGTGCTTGTGTCTTAAGATATGATCTCTTTTTATTATGGTTAATTATTTAAATTAATACAATATAGTACAAGCTGGAATTTTTATGCAGCCTTTCATAGGCCAGCTCAAGTAGTGCCTGGAATATTTTGCCCAGTCTATATCCTTTAGCAGGCGTGCTTTAAAAAAAAGACAAAAAAAAAACCCCAGAAATATAACCATGTAAAGGAATCAGTGCTTTATTCATGCTCCCTGTTCTGTGTGTTTGTCTGACAAAGTTACAGTCCCTACTTCCAGGTCACATCCCACTCCACAAGCCATGCTGAATATGAAATTATGTTGATACAATAGTCTCACCCTATATGGATGTATGATACTTGAATTCAGTGTTCTTTCCAGTTGGAGTCTCCATCATAACTCTACATGGATCTGAAGCATCTGTGTGGCTGCTGTGTGCTTCCTGGTGAGTCCAGTGGCCACATTCGGTTTCAAAGAGAACAGAGCATTACTGGAGAGACTGAAGAAAACTAGCAGACTTTGCAGCATATCGAACTAGACATAGCCAAGGTGAGGCCAAGCCAGTGCCATCCCCATGACATTCTCCCCTCTACTGAAGCTCTTTCACCACAGCTTCCATGGGGCTGGGACCTGCATATGAGTTACAGACAAAGATGAGTGGTGGGATCACTCTCTGCAACCTCAGCTCTCACCATCTCCACAAGACTTAATAAAGCCTCACAGCATTAGAACGGACAACATTTTTCTTTCAAAACAATTTGGTTTTCACTGAGAGAATTTTTGCTCTTTTGAAATTTTCCAATTTTGGACCCAACCACGCTCCCCCCTTTTTCTTGGCTTCCAACCCTTCCACTATTTTAGTTTGGGGGGGGTTATCACCATTTTCTCTCTTTTTTACCTCCTCTTCCCCACTTTTTCCAGTTGCAAAATACAAAAAGGAAAGAAAAAAGGGGGTGGGGGGCTGGACATGAAGAAAGGATGAGAACCAAAATCTGAAAAGTTTGGGGGATTTTTTTGAGTGGGGGAAGTTGTCAATAAACCTGATTTTTTTGCAATTTTTCACAAATAAAGAAAAGAAAATTAAGGTGTGTGTGTGTGTTTGTGAGAGAGAGAGAGAAATATATGCTTAACACTTTTCAGTCAAGTCTAGTCAGCACTAATTTACTCTGTCTCCTTAAGACTGGAGATCCAGAGATGTGAATATTGGGAAGTCCTGGCTGCACATCTCCTGAAGTATGGTTTTAGGGAGCAAGAGAGGACTTGAGGAGACATAGGGATACTGCAAATCTCCAGGGATCCAAGACCTAATGTTTTGGTGTAAGCCACCCCTCTGATTCTCATGTCAGAATATCCCTCATCCCTAGTGGAATAATTTATATCCTTGGAATTTTCTGTGCCCAAATACTAGTCTGTGTTGATGACAATAGGACTCTGAGATGTTTTTCCCTGAGCTCACAGTCAGTGCAATACACTTTCTACCATGCCAATTTCAGTAACAAATTAGGGATTAAAAAAAAGTTTGAGAAATAATGTGACATGGAACCTTAACCATTTTAACAACACAGTAAATTCTTATAGAGTATAATGGGGTTGCAACTAACTGTGAGTAGCTCAGTAGTTTATCATCTGTTATCTACATACAGCAATATTTTAAACCAGATGTCTGCTAAAATATGCCAGTGGTAGGTTGCTCTGAGGGCTGGGCAGCCTAGCAGTTAGCACACCTGGCCCCTTGCCTCTCTGACAGGGCAGTAGAGGTGCCTAGTTCTTGACCATAAGACAGGAATCTTCTGGCCTCCACCTGCATCTGGGCCTCAGCCCTTAAGGGGGCATGGTAGGGTCATCCAGACCCTCCCTCGCCACCAGATCCCAGTACAGGTCCCTGTGGGAAGCAACTCCAGCAGGGTCTACCCTGCAGAGAGGTTAGGTAGCCGTGGGCTACTTCCTACTTATAGGTCCCTTCAGTTTGGGGCATGGCCCCTGTAGTCCAAACAGGCAATTGCTTAACAAAAAAAGAATCCAAATGAACAGGACCTTGCAGGTTTTCAAAGGGGGTGGTTGGAGAAGGCACTGCCTCTGAACCTTACCCACTCTGTGGTCCCCTTTCAGGCTCAACCTTCTTTTGGGCTTCCCAGCGAAGGATTCCTCTCTCCTGCAGCCTGTCCACTATCCGTTGCCTGGGCTTCTGAGCAACTTTTCACCCACTCCTCCAGTCGGAGCATGCTTGGCAGGCCCAACAAAGCCGGGTTATCTGGGCCCAATATTGCCTTTTAACCCTTTTAGGCTCAGTTGGGTTTGTATATCCCATCACAATATCCATGATGCCAAAACAGTTCTATTATATAGTAATAACTGGCTTGTGGGTCTAATACCACGGCCCAGAAATTCTCCAGAGGAACCCTTCAGATAGTTTAGTGACTCATTGTAATGACTTTGCCCCATGTCATATCATATTACAGACATTCTCTCTAATACTTTCTGATATGATGTGAAAATCCTCTGTGTATTGCTCTAGCAAATTCCCATTATGCCACATTAGCATGATATTTCATTAGTACCCACCTTTTGCTAACATTAAACAAAAATCCCACTGTGTTAATAACTTTCCTTGCAAAATCCTGCTAAAAGCTCTTATCCCAGGATAGCATTAAATTTGTGTAACACTAAGCTGAATTTGAAAGTTTTGTGGATAATTCCCAGATTAAATATCTGCAGAGCCAAGCATGATAGGAAATATATCAAACAATTCATTGTGACCCACAAGCTTAAATATATCCTTCTGCTAAAACAGCTCCAACGCATTTTAATTTCAGAATTCCTGAAGACTGGTTTCTTTTACAATAGCTAAGTTATTTTTCCCCTTTAGTTATTAATTTTAAAAGAAAGATCACAGTAATTCATTGTATTCTGACACAGTCTGCACTCTGTTGCGACAGACTATCTGTTCTCCTAAACAATTCTAAGCAAATTGCCCATCTCCCTTTTAATTGCCTGTAAACCCTTCCTTTATATCTAAGCCACACTCCTTAGGTTCTAAGCTGTCTGGGACAGAGGTACAAACAATCCCTACCATGGAACAGTGTCTTGCACAAAGGCGCTCCAAGACTTACCAGACCTTTGGGAAAATAATAAATGATAATATTTATGGCCAGATTATGCTCCCAGCTCCCACATGGAAGGGCAACAAGAAAGAAGGTGCAAGATGCCTTGCGTATCCTACACTGGGGCCAAGCACTCAAGGGCCCTGATTTCCCAGTCCATTAGATCATTGACATTAATAGTGCTACACCAGTGTAAAGCAGTGTAGTGGTGTTGGGAGTCTGACCCAAAGATTCTGTAGAGCGAGTGCACTTAGCTTCTCCGAAAAGGAAGCAAGGAGAATGGGTAGATGGCCCCTCCCCACATCAGACACATTAAAGAGAGTGCAGGAGCACTTCCTAGGACATTCTGGAGGCAATGAGCTTGAGTTGTTGACATCACTGTAAACCATGCGTAATTTGAGGTATATTGATATTAGAAAAATTTCTAAATTAAGCCACCCTTTACATTAGTGCACCGGTGTAAATAATTGATGCAGATACATCAATGAAAATCTCTGTAATGTAGAGACAGCTCCAGGTGAAGCCAACAGGTTACACTGGTGCAAAATCAGAGTGAATACAGAATCATTGTGTCTCTCTGAGGCAGAATACTTCCCTGGGATCTCTTTGAAATGTTACACCTGGGCCCTGCCCCAAGTCAGGGCTCTGGCTTTAATGTTACTATTTAATTCTTTATAAGAAACAAGCAAAGAAGCACTCGGATTTCTGGTGTATCATCTAAGATTGAATAGAGAATTAAACTACCTAAATAAATGTCAGGGTTTCCTTCAGGGCCACGATACAGCCAATAAGACATCATTCATTTGCAGTACTCACCATAAAGAGAATCTGTTAAGATCACAGTTGCCGTAAACATCATTAATGCCAACTGCATGATTTTGGAACTGGCTGTGCTTTTCCTAGGAAGGGACTCTAATTATCTGCTAGCAGTAGTGTTAAAGGCATTTACAAATATGGAATAAAAAAATGACATATGTCAACCGACATATGGTAGACAACACAGGAATAAAAAGGCTATCTAGCATCAATTTACTATGTTTATTGAAGAAGAGTCATGAAATATCCAACTTATGATTTGATAACCTTGACCTAGAGGAGAAGGAAGAAAGAGACAGGTTTTTTTTATCAGCGTGCAAAATCATGTTTTTCATTATATTATTAGTATTGTTCCAAAGGCAAAAAGATGCCAATCTCTCCACAAAGAAAGGAAATAGTTTTCCAGGGCTGTTTTTCATACTGATTTGCTTCAGTCTGTTGCTACATAATCATACATCCATATATCTGGTGCTTCAAAATTTGTAACACAGAGACTTGTTCAGGTGATAGCATTAACTGTATGTAGATTTAGTGTCATCATGAAATTCAGTTGATTGGGGAATTGTCCAAAGCAGGATTCAGAAGTTCAGTGTGCGAATCTTATGATCAGTGCTAACTCTTGTGCACTGCTATGAAATGTTGTTATAAGGTATAAATAAGCCTGATATGTTGTTATAAGGTATAAATATTAAATTTAGAGAGCAAGTTTGGCAAAAGCATTAATATCACTGACACCTAATCCTTTAGTTCTCATTTTGCCTCCAGACTGATTATGGTATTTTTATACCTCTGTCAATTAGTCTTTTTATGCTTGTTTTATATATTCTGAAGCTGAAATAAAACTAGAAATCCATATTAAGTACTGCAGGGTTGGGCAGGAACAGGGATCGTTACCCCCACACAGAACTCTTTGAGAACCATGTGAAGACTTGTCTGGCTTTGGAAGAGATGGTCCCTTCTCAAGTCATTTCAAATTCCGGGAACCCAATTTTTTTTTAAAGAAACCTTAAAATGAAACAAATAGTACTATAATTCCTGTCAGGTAGCTACCAGTCTCAACTACCATGTATTAGAACAAAGTTCAAAAACATGGTAAACATATAGCTTACATTCAGTATTCACTTCTGTTCTTCCCAACTAAACTGGTGAATAATATTGACTCCTTTGCGCCAAACTTTCTCTTCTACTCTACACAGTTATATCATAATACTGATTTCCTAATGATTCATAATGAACAAAGTCATATCCTTGTCCACAGAACCCTTCTCTGGGACTAGGAATTTATTGTCCTTAGGTAATGAGGAAAAGCTTTGCAGCTATATAGTAAAAGCATATCTCCTAATGGGCTCTCACTTTGCTGGGCATTGATTGTTTCCTTTTCAAAAGGGAGGCAAATCCTGCTCACCCACTCCAAACTGAGTACAGACTAAAAGGCAGCAGAGTCAATGTGGCTCGATTGCACAAATCAGAGGCAGGGTGTAAGAGTTCACTCAAGTAGATCTGCACCTTCTGCACCCTACAGAAATATGTCCCCTGGGGCTTTACCCGGGGTAGTTGAAGAATGGAGGAATAACAGGTGGATCCACAACTGGGTGACTCTCTCAGCCAAACCTCACTGCTGTCTGTTAGGGGTTAGCTAATACAGCACTGGGACTGCAGTAGAAGCTATGAAGAAGCTCCTCCAGCATTTTTTAATCAAATGCCTCTCCAATTCATCATGTAGAGATCACCACCACATATATGGGCAATATGTGATCATCATGAAGTGAGCTGTGGCTCACGAAAGCTCATGCTCAAATAAATTGGTTCGTCTCTAAGGTGCCACAAGTCCTCCGATACTTAGATACATTACTCCAGAGTACCCCCACAAGTTCACCGTAATCATGCCAAAAACATCATGGAAGAAGTGGGTCATTCCGATTTTACAAAGAATAAAATGTAAACAACTAATTCTTATTCTCTTCTCTTCTCTTTTTTATCCTGTGCCCGTCACTGTGGTATCTGAATGCGTTTCAACAATAAGTGAAATTACTATCTCGCCACACAGCATCAGTCACATGTGATTCTTTCTCTCTGTCTTTCCCCAAGCCAGATCGATGGATCACACGCTGCGCTTGAAATGGAAGGTGTTGCGGGGTTTGGTGTTGTGTAGATTTGGTGGGAGTTGGTTCTACAGTCTTGGACCAGCTCCCAAAAACTTCTCTTTCCTACACAGGCAAGCTTTCCCTTTGGTATAGATTTTGCTTGTGCCAGAGGAATGCAGTCCTTCTCCAGGAGCTTTAGGCCATCTTTTAGGTAACCTAAGCCCAAACCTTAATGAATTTGAAAGGCTGCCTGAAGCCTGAAAAATTTTCTAAGTGTGTGGGGTTTTTTTAATTGGATATCCAATCTATGCTTGAAGTATGTTGCTTTATTTGCTATGCTGCACACATTATAAATGTGAGCTAAATAAGGATTTTTTAAAAATTATTCACATGATTACTCTGCAGATAGGTAATTTTCCATTTGTATTCATACGAGGCCAAATTCTACTCTCAGTTACTCCAGTGTAAACCTGGACTAACTCTATTGACTTCAGTGGAATTACTCCATGTTTACATTGGAATAACTGAAAGCAGGAACTGGTCCAGAGTTTGTTATTTTATTAATTCTGTGGTAACAGAAGACGGCAGGATAAGATGGAGACATGGTAATAAAATGTCAATGGTTACATCTGCCTTCTTGTGAGAAATTAGTAATTATTTATTTTGCTTCACTGCAAATACAGAACCCGATCCTACAAGCTGCTTCCACTTTATTTGTTAGGTAGACATTAGGATAGAATGGGATCAGAAACTGATTTTATGGATCAGTTCAACGCATGCCTAAATATCCACCACCTAACAAAAATCAGCTATCAAGAAAGCTGAACACTGCATCTGAGCAATTTATTAACTCTTTCTCTCAGGGCTGTGAACATTAAGAGAGTTTTACTTGACTGATGATCCCAGGATCTGATCATGGTTAGCTTCCATGATGTGGAGCATGATTTGTCCCAGTCTACACTCACTGCTAAGACTCGCTCAACATCTTGCCAGTTAATTTGAGTTCACAACCATGTTCATACAGTAAGCTTTTGTAGTATAGACAAGGCCTTAGCCATTACTGATCAATAAATGCATACATAAGAGCCAAAAAACTTCAAAAATGGGACTGGAGGCAACAGTTGAAATCTTATGGCTTTCAGAATGAAGATCCTTTAAAATACTTGAAAGTAATTTTCCATTTTACATAACACTTTAAAAAAACCTGCCTTTTGAAAGTAGCCTCCCGTAATATTTTTAACTGTGAATTAAATCTGTTTTGGTCATTATTTGCATGGTTCTCTAGACTCCTATCTTATTTAATACAAGGGCTTTGAGCCTGTATAAAATAAATTTTAAAATGAGATGATAAAAAAATGTATCTGTCTCCAGACAAATGACACCAACAGGAGAGGCAGCTACCTCAGCTAAGAAAGAAGGCACAACACATTTAAGATCTGTACTGCGAAGGAGGTACACTTAAGCATATAAAGTAATGAAAAAAGAAACAGATGTAGTTCTGAAATAAAAGGTAAATGAAAAGAATGGGGGAAGTTAAAACTGAACAATTAAACCAGCTGAAAAACTAAAATAAACTCCCCTAAAAATAACAAAGAGCAATGGAAATGGAACAAAGGCAGAAACCAGATACAAGTCAAATTAAACAAGGGAAAGAACAAAACGAAACTGCAAGTAATAGACAATGCTTTAAAAGTAGAGATAAATGAAAACAAAATAAAAGGGATAAACTGTTTACTAAAATAAAGATATTTAAATGAAAAAAAGATACAAAATTAAAGCTACATGAGAAACAAAAAAGCAGAACATTAAAGTTATCTGTCTTTGAGACAGGGATTCAGCTTGTGTGAGTTTGGGAGGAATGGCTACAACAAGGTTTTAAAATTTAAAGGCTGTAAAAGAAATTCACTGCTAGGTTTTCCCCCCAAGTTTTGTTTATTTTTACACTGTGAAGTGATACTCAGAACACAATAAGAGCTAAGAGATACATGGAATATGATAATAGCAACAGCTTTCTGGTGTACTCTGAATATTTTCATTAAATAAGGGTGCAAGTTTTTGTTTCACGTTGAAATTTGAATTGTTTTGTGAGATGAAATATTCACACATGGAAAAGATTCCAAACTCTAATTATCTTTACACTTAGACCCTTGTGAGTTTATCCCATAGGTCACGCAATCACAGACATGAAGGTCGCTATCTTAAAACAAAAAAACTTCAAATCCAGACTCCAGCGAGAAACTGCTGAATTGGAATTCATTTGCAAATTGGATACTATTAATTTAGGCTTAAATAGAGACTGGGAGTGGCTAAGTCATTATGCAAGGTAGCCTGTTTCCTCTTGTTTTTTCCTACCCCCCCCCCAGATGTTCTGGTTTAACTTGGATTTAAACCTGGAGAGTGGTCAGTTTAGATGAGCTATTACCAGCAGGAGAGTGAGTTTGTGTGTGTATGGGGGTGGGGGGGATGTGAGAAAACCTTGATCTATGCAGGAAATAGCCCGACTTGATTATGTAAAGAGTTGTCACTTTGGATGGGCTAGCACCAGCAGGAGAGTGAATTTGTGTGGGGGGGTGGAGGGTGAGAAAACCTGGATTTGTGCTGGAAATGGCCCACCTGTTGATCACTTTAGATAAGCTATTACCAGCAGGACAGTGGGCTGGGAGGAGGTATTGTTTCATGATTTCTGTGTGTATATAAAGTCTGCTGCAGTTTCCACGGTAAACATCTGATGAAGTGAGCTGTAGCTCACGAAAGCTCATGCTCAAATAAATTGGTTAGTCTCTAAGGTGCCACAAGTACTCCTTTTCTTTTTATCCCATAGCTGCAAAACATGTTGAGTGCAATACAATCCATGACACTTGGTGAAACAAGCAAGAGTTAAAAACAAAGAAATGAAATGTTCAGTCAGATGCCAAGGCTCAAATCCAGAGTCTTGTGCCCAGAATGCTCGATTGGTGCTGAGCAGATGAGTGGGAGGTTAAGGGGAGGGGAGAATCTTTGTCCTCAGGCTGCCGCGTGGCTCCTTATCCCCTTAGCAGAGGCTGCTTCAGTGTCATGGCTGGGGGAGTCTCTGTGACCTCCTACATCTCTTTTTTCACTGCATCCTTGTTTGGGGACAACAGTGAGATCAGCATAGAAGAGGATCCTCCAGCCTTGCCTCTCACCCAGTCAGCTCTGGCCCTGCCCCTTACATGCTATGCTATGCAAAATACCACTTCTAAAGGCAAGAGGGGAGTTTTTATGATATTGGCTGTTGTCCAACTAGGAAACGCTGGGAGACTATTAATTTATTTCATATAGGCTCTTAGCTGGCATGGCTTTCAGTCACTTCCAGTCTAGGTCAGTTTCAAACTGGTGACCTAAAGGTGAAACTAGGCTCTTTTCTTTACCATTCTCAAGAGGCACCATGTTCCCTTCAGGCACAGAACTGAATAGCTTTTGCTGATGCTGGTGAAATACATTCATTGGTCTAGCTGCAGAAAGATGCTGCTATTATCTGGCAGTGATACAGATTTACACCGACTAGCTTCTCTTGTCTCCTCTTTCTATGTTCTCAATTAACCGAGGAAACTTGTTTGCAGGCTTGAGGCTAGCTGCAGTCACCTTCACCCCCAAATGCTCGTATGGCAGTAATTGCTGCAGCTGCACACACTCCATTAGAGTCACAGGGTCCATGGAGCCCGAAGAGGATGCTGCAGCTGTGTCTCCTGCTGTCATATCTCCATCGCTGTGATTTTAAACTTAGCCCCATTGACTACGCTGCTTCTTGCAGCTCTTCGGTTAGAAAAATCAGGGCCTGATTCTCCACTGCCTTGGCCTGTGTGCTGTCATTTACAGGTGTGCAAAGTAGGGCTCGCACACTGCCAAATCAGTATATTAAACAGGTGAAATCAAACTAAGTGAGCTGGTTTCCTTTTAATAAAATCATCAATAAGCCTAAACCCCTGCTTTCCACTGCAAAGTTTTCTGCATAGCTCTATGGTTTAGATCCAGTTGGGGTTGATTCTTTGCAAGAAAAGCTATGCATATTTTCATAGCTGAGCACACACAATCAAGATTGTCACTGTGAAGGTGTTTTCCAAGGCTTACCTAATTCACACAGTGTGCTATTGATCCTATATTATGAAGGAAATTCAGACAGCTCCTAAAATCACCCTGAAAAAACGAGGCCATGACCAGTGGATCAAGGAAAAGGAATAATCATCACAGATAAACTTGCTAATGGGGGAGGGGAGAAACAAAAAGCTTTACCAAGGGGAAAATATTGTAAAGGACAATAGAATTGTTAGTTTTAATTACAGAGACAAAATGGAAGCTCTCTACAATAGATGAAAGTGGCATTTTTTTCTCCCTCCAAATATACCAGAAAAAGAAGTCATTAAGAAACATGGCAAGATAGCTTTAGTAAAACAATTGCAAGAAAAGAAGGATTCAGTGCAATTAAGGACGTAGAAAAGAAGGATGCCGTACAGAACACGTTTGTACTCTCTATCCTTCATTGTACAGGAGATATAGATTACTAATGCCTTGCTTTTATTTTTTAAAACGTCCACCAGTTCTCCACCCCACTTCATTGCCATAGTGTATAATATCCCACTGTATTTCAGGGAAGATCTATTGGCTGTGTTGTTGTCAGGCTAGGTCAGTGGATCTCAACCTTTCCAGTCTACTGTACCCTTTTCAGGAGTCTGATTATTCTTGCATACCCCAAGTTCCACCTCACTTAAAAACTGCTTGCAACAAAACCAAACATAAAAATACAGGTGTGTCACAGCACGCTAATACTGAAAAATGCTTACTTCCTCATTTTACCATATAATTATAAAATAAATCAATTGGAAAATACATATTTTACTTATGTTTCAGTGTATAGTATATAAGAGCAGTATAAACAAGTCATTGTAATACATTTTAATTTGTACTGACTTTGCTAGTGCTTTTCACGTAGCCTGTTGCAAAACTAGGCAAATATCTAGGTGAGTCGATGTACCCCCGGAAGACATCTGCATACCCCCCCGGGGTACATGTATCTCTGGTTGAGAATCACTGGGCTAGATGATCAAAATGGCCCGGTCTCACCTTGGAATTTATACATGCTTAACTACTAATTTTAGAAGTAACAGTTTAGGGTCAAATGTTCTCCTATGTCAGTGGTTCTCAACTGTGGTCCACCGTGTGTTCAGGGAAAGCCCCAGCATGCCGGGCCAGTTTGTTTACCTGCCGCGTCTGCAGGTTCGGCCGATCGTGGCTCCCCCTGGCTGCGGTTCACCGCTCCAGGCCAATGGGGGCTGCGGGAAGCAGCGCTGGCCTAGGTAAGTGCTGGCCACCCTTCCTGCAGCCCCCATTGGCCTGGAGGGGCGAACCGCAGCCAGTGGGAGCCACGATCAGCTGAACCTGCAGACGCGGCAGGTAAACAAACCGGCCCAGCACGCCAGGTGCTTTCCCTGAACAAATGGTGGACCCCAGTTGAGAACCACTGTCCTATGTACAAGTATGCATAAAGGGAAAACTTACCCAAAAAGATTCACAGCTTCTGGGAAGTTGCAGTGGCACAGCATCATCATTCCCCTTGCCAAAAGGGGAAGAGATCATAGGCAACATAACATCCTTAAGGCCTAGGGCCTGTGGACAGCCCGAAACTTGTTAATTTCAGCCCTTTTGCAGGTATGTGCTGAGACTCTATGCAGGCTCGTCCCCCTGCTATACCATCAACATGGCTGAGTGTGTTGCACTGTTTCCATTTGCACCATCCCTGGTGGATTCCATGATGTGACCTATCTGAAGGGAGCCCCAGAGCACGTAGGTCAATTTAATCTGCTCAAAGCAGTGTTTTTAATGTATGCAGCTTGTCTCTGATGGGAATTACACTTCTCTGGAAAGGGGACGTGTTGCACAGAGTAGATGTTTCCTAACTCCTCCTCTTGTTTTTCAGGCCATACACCCTTTCCCCATGTATAGCACTAGTGGCAGTTTGTCTGTCACGGTGTGGGTTTTCCTCACCCCTGGAGTCCTTGCTCCAGCCAGTCCTCCCACAGAACTTGTAGCAGGTCAGCACCAGTGTTTTATTCATAGTATGAATATAACAGAACAAATTTCCCACAGTTCAAGGTTCTTACAGTCTTCCTAGGGACAGGGTCAGAGATCTCACCTCCCTGAGATCTTGATGGTCTGCAGCCCTTCCTTCTAACCTACCCCTTTCCCTCTTCTTGTCTCTCTTTTAGTTGTCCTCAGCTGATGACCTGTGCTACCTTGTTAATTGGTTAATCATTCAATTCTTAACTAATTATCTCCCTAATTTGTCCCATGTGGAGATGCTTACCAAGCGTCCAGAGTGGTGAGTCAGCCATAGGCTACTCACATTCTGTCATATTCTTTCATATTATGATGATGAGCATTGTCTCCATTAGCCATCCCTCCAGGTATCTGTAGGACCCTTCCTCCTGTGGTATGCAAACTGATTCCTTTCTGCATTGTATAAGGGAGAGGAGTATAGGGCCTTTGTTTGGTCATTCTCATACACACTTTTCTGCTTTCATTTTTAATGATACTCCAAATAAAATGTACAATACAATAAAATCAACTCAGAAGACTATTTTAGCAGTCTCCAATAGCCAACAAAGCAAATAAAAAAGACAAAATGGATCAGAACAAGAACAGTAACATACAATTGGAACAATACAGATCTGGCAACCTCGAACATTTAGGCTATCCTCCCACCAACTTTCCATCCATGTAAGCTCACTGGTATCGTCAAGGTTCCTCCCCCACTCTGAACTCTAGGGTACAGATGTGGGGACCTGCATGAAAAACCTCCTAAGCTTATCTTTACCAGCTTAGGTCAAAACTTCCCCAAGGTACAAAATATTCCACCCGTTGTCCTTGGACTGGCCGCTACCACCACCAAACTAATACTGGTTACTGGGGAAGAGCTGTTTGGACGCGTCCTTCCCCCCAAAATACTTCCCAAAACCTTGCACCCCACTTCCTGGACAAGGTTTGGTAAAAAGCCTCACCAATTTGCCTAGGTGACTACAGACCCAGACCCTTGGATCTTAAGAACAATGAACAATCCTCCCAACACTTGCACCCCCCCCTTTCCTGGGAAATGTTGGATAAAAAGCCTCACCAATTTGCATAGGTGACCACAGACCCGAACCCTTGGATCTGAGAACAATGAAAAAGCATTCAGTTTTTTACAAGAAGACTTTTAATAAAAAATAGAAGTAAATAGAAATAAAGAAATCCCCCCTGTAAAATCAGGATGGTAGATATCTTACAGGGTAATTAGATTCAAAAACATAGAGAACCCCTCTAGGCAAAACCTTAAGTTACAAAAAACATACACAGACAGAAATAGTTATTCTATTCAGCACAATTCTTTTCTCAGCCATTTAAAGAAATTATAATCTAACACATACCTAGCTAGATTACTTACTAAAAGTTCTAAGATTCCATTCCTGGTCTATCCCCGGCAAAGACCCAGCATACAGACAGACACAGACCCTTTGTTTCTCTCCCTCCTCCCAGCTTTTGAAAATATCTTGTCTCCTCATTGGTCATTTTGGTCAGGTGCCAGCGAGGTTACCTTTAGCTTCTTAACCCTTTACAGGTGAGAGGGGCTTTCCCCTGGCCAGGAGGGATTTCAAAGGGGTTTACCCTTCCCTTTATATTTATGACAGGTATGATACACGTGCAAAATTTGGTTTCCTGTGCTCGTTTTGTTTTCCTCAAAAGAAAGTGATAACTTGGAAATCTAAAATAAAAAAAAGACGATAACAACTGCCATTACTGACAAACTGGTCTTGCAGTGCAGAAGAGTCCCTTGCTGCTTTGCAATTAGTCAGGAATTTTTGACTCACCACTCTCCTTGCAGGTGAGGAACAATGGAAATAATGAGAGCTAATCAATACTGAGCATACACACCCTTTCATGTCTTTTCTCACAGTCACAACTCTGCTAAATGGCTCTGACTCTTGAAAAGCCAGTGGAAGAAAAACTTGAAACAGGAATAATTATAAATAGATATTTGAACTAAATGTGTCTAGTCAGAAATTTTAGACTAACAAGTATGCGTGAAAAGGATGCACCATCTCTTTCTAGGCTATGCATATTAATGCTAATTTTGCTGCAGTTGGGCTACAAGTAAATGAAGGCACAGTCATTATTTGCTGACCACTATAATTAAAAAAAGTGATTGCTTTAACAAGTAATTGGTAGCAAAATGCCGAACCAGTAATCATAAGCACAGGCCATATGTTTTTAAATATGACCAAATCATTTGCATAGTTTATGTATAATAAATGAAAGCAAAATGAAAAATGTGCTGACAGGAAATAAGTAGCAATAAGGGTAGAGTGATGTGTTACATTCTTCATTCGGGATCATTTAGGTAATGTTCCATTCATTTTAGATTCATGAGTGGAGGCCTTTACAGATTGGGCATACATACCATAAATCTCAGGTTATCCATTATTAGGTGGCATTTTGCTGTTTGCAGTTGTACATGTTTACTTTGTGCATAATTAACTGCATAATAGCTGTCTATGTTCTGCACAGAATTTACACGCAGGCTCTCATCAAAACAAATGACTCCAGAAAGTAGGGCACTTCCATTAAGCTCACTGCAATCAGCATTTTCTAATACAGGTTTGAAGAAATGGCTTTGATTTCCAACTGCAGTCTGACTAAAATAAAATCTTGCAAAAGGCCGCTGTTTGTGTTTCCATTTATTTTACAAAACCTCAGAGAAGTGTCTAGAGCTCCGAAGGATGGAGGCAGAATGAGGCGGAGAATACCTAGGAGTAGCCAGGACAAGGAATTTCCATAAAAATAATAAGTGCGGAGCAGATCTGGACAGGCAATTGATCATTGTACAGCATCCTGCTATGGATCAAAGACATCACCCAGCAGTTCTTTTATTTCAGTGAGCAATTTCTACTACCAGGTCAACTACTCTTGGCTGTATGGCTTCTTTATACAGTCTGTCAGAGAAAGCACCAAGATTTTGTATTTTATATAGAATATAAAATTGGGTAAAAAAAGCCATGCAGAATCAAAGCAATAGGAAAAAGCTGCTAATTTTAATGTCTGTAGTAGAAATGGAATAAGGAGAGATAAAATAGAGAAAAGTGGGGCATTTTAATAATTCATAGCACTGCATGCTGGATTCTGTCCATATATAGATATTGTTGCATATTCTATATACACAGTATTGGTACAAATGCAGGTATACTTAAAGTGAATTTATTTTGCTGATGATCTGAAGTATAAAAAAGTACTTTATAACAGGAGCTTTTTGAAGTAGCTACTATAAAACAAGAGTGTGTGCATGACGAAATCTTATAACTTACCTTATGTTTGAAGGAAGTATTGTTATAAAATGTAACTTTTTTTCTGTAGAGTAATCTAAATATTTATAACAAAGAAATGCACTCAGCTTGGGGCAGCTCTAAGCTAAAAAACATGAAGAATATAAATAGTATACTAATTCTAATGAGCTTCTTTCTTTCCCCTAGAGTGATCTAGGGCTACACTTGAGGGAAACAAATGAAATGCAAGATTAATTGCAAAGATAATTGTGTGTTTTATATAAACTCCTTTGTTTCTATTGTTTTACTGGTTACCGTAATGTAAATTTACCATTTTTCTTACAATCAATCATATACTCTAGTCAATTCTATCCTTTTTTTCCCCTCCTTTGTCTATCTCCATTCCATACCTTTGCCTTTTCAGTTGCAAAATACTCAGCTTTCTTTCAGGACATTTTCCTTCACATCCACCCCCATTATTTTCTAATTGGTTTACTTGATTTTGGGGTTGGGTTTTTTTCCTGTTTCCCGTATTTGATTAATGTACATTTCTGGAAGTATGATTTTGTGTATGAAAACGGTTCTTTCTCACTGTGTATGTGAAATTTAGGAGCTCTTACGCAGGCAGAGACAGTGTCTCTCAGAATGCAATGTAAAAAATAACTATATATTTCTACAACTTGTCATTGTTTTTTAATGATTATTTCCAAACTCTAAAACAGTTGAGATAAAATACATCAGAATCAAAATGTCTTGAAATTCTTTCACCTCAATCATTATGCTAATTGGTGCTCATTTATAGTGTACTCCTTCCCTTTTCTGAAATGTTCAGGACTATGAAACTGGATTCTACAGATGTGATTTTTTATGCTGAGATTTAATAAATAACTAAATACTTACATAAGTAAAATGGCATTTTATGACACTGCTTCTTTACAGTGTCTTTTTAGTAAAACCTATCAGTTGTGAAAATGGCTCCTGTAGACAATCACTTGTTTCATATTCTTTTTATAAGTGATTTATTAACATACATAGGGTCCCATACATATAAGAAGAGATTTTCAAGTGTTGTTAGGCTCCTAACTCCCACTGTACGACAACGGGATTTGGGTTCCGAACTCCAATTTATGCTTTTGAAAATCTTCCCCCAATGTAGTTGTAAAATATGGACTACATATATGCATCTACAAAACGCTAGCTTAGGTAAACTAAGCATACAAACTCATATATCTGCATCACTCACCATCCCCCCATCTGTAAATAAATGAAAAGAGGGGAAATTCTTAAAAGAAAAATACAATTAATGTAGGCCCCTTTCTTGCAATTGACGTCAGTGGGAAACAATGCAGGAGCAAGGGTGCAACCTTACTCAATAATGTACGGGATTGAGGTCCTAGTAGCTATTACAAGATGTCATTGTAAAATAATATAGCACTTCACTTACTCTATGGGGAGTATACAGTTTAATTTTGGAAATTAGTGAAGTTTATATGTAACCCATAACAACAAAGCAAATATGAACTATAATAAGCCAGGTCCTCAGCTGGTGCATAACCACATTGATTTCAATGTAGCTATGCTGATTTGCACCTGCTGTGGATCCGGCTAGATACTTTATTTCTCGTGTATCTTGTAACAGAAAAAATATACCTAAAGAGTAGTTTGCTTTTGTAAGCATGACTAAGTTTGAGTGCTTTTAGAATACTGGGGTATGCGTGTCTTAAATGTCCTTGTGAAAATAATTTACAAAATGAGAAAGATAAGGGATTACAAAAATGAAAAAAGAGCTACTTCAACACTTGCATTAGCCTTGTAACAGGGGGCAGTGTATAGACTGGCTCTTGAAGAGCACTCCTGAAAGAGACGAGAGCTGTAACTGTGAATTTTTATGTATACATATTAAAAACCCTTAAAGTGGTTCTTTTCACCGAGTCTACTTTCTTTGTATATTTAAAGTCATCTCTGATGTTTTCAGTAACACAAAAGTTTGACTGTTACCGACTTCTGTTAGCTCTGCAGAGACAATATAGCTATGGCAGAAAGAGCTGGGTTCTATTTCTTCTTGCACATCACAAATACATATTCTGAGAGACACACAAGGCCCAGCCCAAGGAGAGGTGCAGAGAAATGGGCCTTTCCTCCCTCCTTATTCTGAATTGCTACAGGGGCTGAAAAAGCCAATTGCATAATTTGAGGTAGAATCATAGAATATCAGGGTTGGAAGGGACCTTAGGAGGTCATCTAGTCCAACCCGCTGCTCAAAGCAGGACCAATCCCCAACTAAATCATCCCAGCCAGGGCTTTGTCAAGCCTGACCTTAAAAACCTCTAAGGAAGGAGATTCCACCACCTCCCTAGGTAACGCATTCCAGTGTTTCACCACCCTCCTAGTGAAAAAGTTTTTCCTTATATCCAACCTAAACCTTCCCCACTGCAACTTGAGACCGTTACTCCTTGTTCTGTCATCAGCTACCATTATGGGCACCCCTTTGCACTCCCTGATCTACCCCCTACTCCAGGGCTTGCAATGTGGGGGGAAGTGCAGAGCTGCTTCTTACTTTGGTCCTAATCTGCTCCAGTGACAGGGGAACTCTCTGCTGACCTCTTGAGCTCCTACAAAGCTCTGATGGCATGAAGAATACAGAACAGAGGGGGCAATTGACTCCAGAATTGTTAACTAAAAGCCCAATCCTGTGAAGTTCTGAGCAGCCACAATGCAGAGTTGGGGACACTGTGCACCTTTCAGCACTGAACCCTCAGTTATACCCCTGCAGACCTGTAGAAAACAAGACTATTACACAGGCAAAATTTGGCCTGCAGATTCTGATTTGAGTGGTGATAATATACAAGCCAGAGGAAAAACAAACAAACACAAAATTGATTTTCAGAGTCCAAGTGGAGTTTGCAGGGCTAAGAGTTAGCAAAACTATCTTTTTACTCATAAATTGATCAAATTTGGCTTCAAGCACCCAGGATGTCAGTTTGAATTACTGTTCAGAGAAGAGCTACACATTGAGCATATATCTCAAGAGCAATATCCAAATCTTTTTTGCTGTTTATTAAGTCTCTAAAAATCTATCTTCTACAGAGTAGCTGTTTCACTCCAGCCCACATGTTGTACCAGTCTTCAATACTAGGTGATTTGTCTGGCTTCCAATGTTGTAAAACTTATTTTCTTGGCCAGGAAGCTAGCACAAAGTAGTAGCTATTTCTTTTGCACTTCTGAGAGATCACTTTTCCTTGAAATATTACCTAAAATAACAGGTCTATTTGCAGGAAGATAATAGCTTGTAAGATTGCATTAAGTCTATTACACAATCTGCCACCAAAAGGCTGCAAAAGTAACATTTCCAAAACACAGGTACCTGTGTAACCCTATGGCAGCATCAGCAGTAGCAAGATTTAGACGTGGTCTGGATGTCTAAATCTATTGAAAAGGAGTACTTGTGGCACCTTAGAGACTACCAAATTTATTTGAGCATAAGCTTTCGTGCTTATGCTCAAATAAATTGGTTAGTCTCTAAGGTGCCACAAGTCCTCCTTTTCTTTTTGCGAATACAGACTAACACGGCTGCTACTCTGAAATAAATCTATTGAGTGGTCTGTGTCAAAGCTGACTGGTCTGTGTGGCAGAGGGTGAAATCTCACTGGGGGTTCCACTATTTTCTCAGCCAGTAGATGTTTAATAGGCATGACGATTGTAGGTCTCTGCTGGCTGGTGGAAGATCTTTCCCTCCCACCACAGAACCACCTGGCAAGGGAGGTGAAACCCCACTGCTTTGGCCCTTTCTCCACCTTCTGGCTATGTGGGTCACCAGGGAGGTGGAGAAGGGACCAAAGTAGTGGAGTAGACTGAACTATTCTATCTGACCCCCATCTTCCCAGCTGCTACTGGTGAGTATGCAGAGTATTATTGATTTTGGGTCTTTCTTCCTGTGAATGATTCCAGAGTCTGGCCCTGCTACTGCTCATAGCTTCTCCAAAGCAAGCAGCAAAGTAAAACTAACATGGTTATGGTCAAATTGATTGCTTCCTATAATATTCTGAAATGGTCATGTCAATTGCACACAGCTGCATTGTGGTATCAGAATAAGTGAATGGCCTCAGACTTAGGAAGATGGTGTTGCCTTCAGACATATTTGGGAGGTTATTTTTGCAACCATATATGTGTAACTTTCTTTTCTTTTCTGAGGGCTTAAGTTTCACAGAAAATGATGATGGCTTAAACACCTCAATTCCATTGGGAAAAGTTCCCTGCTCTCCAATGGTCACTAGATTTTTCAAGCCCTGAAGAATGCAATTATCTTTAAACCATTTTTTGAAATTTTACAAAATAGCAAAATGGTAACAAAATTCACATGGGAATTTATTTCACTGAACAAAGCCTTACAACTGCAGACAATCTAGTTATGAAAGGAAAAAGCTTTACACTATAGAAAATCCTTCATGCAGAACACTGCATGCTAATTCCTACTGAATAACATTTATGGTTCTTTGTTCTAGGATCCTAGTAGAGGTGGGCAAATAATTCATAAAAAAAATAATGTATTGGGTGGATTTTGATCTTTTTCTGCAAATTGTCAAACTCATTGCAATTTTCTTAAACATATCAATTACCATAATTATTCAGTGACTATTTTGTGATTCTGCACAAATATAAACAGGATGACTAAATTTATTTGCATGAGTCATATTTGGACTGCTTAGGACATAAAATTACTTGCACGGGTAAAGATCAGACCTTTGATCTGTAGCTGTTGTGTGAATATTTTGTTACGTGTGATGTTTAACTTTTGAACTCAAGCTGTTTTGGTTGGTTTGTTTCTGTTTTTGGTTTGGTCTTTGGCCTGAAAACACTTAAGCATATATGTAACTTTACTCACATGAATCCCACACTGGGACTTCTCCTGTGAGAAAAATTATGCAGACATTTAATTATTTACAGTTGTTATCACAGATGTCACCCGGTAGTGCTGTTACATATAGTCTTCCAAGTTCTTTTACTTATGGTACATCTACACTGGAAAAATTCCCAAACAAACAAAAAACCCTGCAGCAGCAATACCCTCTCCTCTCTCCGGGTTTCACAGCCCAAGCTCCCGCCTGAGTTTGAATGCTTACACTGCTATTTTTAGCCCTGAAGCGCAAGCCCTGCAACCCTGAGTCGGTTGACCTGGATTCTGAGATTCACTGCCATGGGTCTTTTTCTGAGGTGTAGATGTATTCTTAATGTATGAGCAACTGTTCAATCTTAGGAAGACATGCCCGGTGTGGTTGTTAGTTGTGGTTATTCAATACTATGTGTAGAAGGAGTTGTGCCAACTAGAGGAAAGTTTGCTTTGTATCTTGATCTCAGATTGGAGTCAATTCTCAAGGCAGAGTTGGTCCCTGGGAACTGGGCATTGGTATTGGGATGAGGTACCTGAAGCAAGGGATGTCTTGAATCTCTGTTCCAGGACTGGTCTGTATGTGTAAATAAAGCAAGTTACACTTAAAGATTGTCTAGATGAACATTTAGTTTACAGCAAGCTGGGATCTGAATCTGTCCTGCGCTAGCCTGCTACACACCAAGTGTCCTTGCTGATACACATTAACAGTTCCCTAACATGCTTTGATCTACCCTGCTTTGAAACGGAATAGACCCAGACTCCACGTTACTGATTTCTCCTGCACTGGGAAGCTGAGCTGCTAGGCTCTGGGCATCTGCACCCGCTTGGCAAAGGATTAGGACCTGGAGGAGGTTAGATCCAGGTTTCTTGTTTGAATACTTGTGAGCACCAATTCAAAATGTGTTTCCTATAAATATTCTGCAATATTTGCTTAACATTTGTTGATTTTTTAATGCATATATTTTGCCAGTAAACTCATTTACTGGCACATTCATGGAAAGTAAACAGAGTAAAAGTGACTTCATTTAAAAAATTCAAGGAAATGTTATAAAATCATATAAAAATAGAAATGTAGCGTTGGATGGGCCCTTGAAACATCATCTAGTCCAGCTGCCTGTGCTGAGGCAGGACCAAGTATACCTAGACCACCACCCTAACAGGTGTTTGTCTAACCTGTTCTGAAAAACCTCCAGTGAGGGGATTCCACAACCTCCCTTGAAAGTGATTCCAGTGCTTAACTATCCTTATAGTTATTTTTTTTCATAATCTCTAAACTAAATCTCCCTTGCTGCAGATTCAGCTCATTACTTCTTGTCCTACCTTTGGTGAGCATGGGGAACAATTGATCACCATCCTCTTTGTAATATCACTAAATATATTTGAAGACTGTTATCAGTTGTCCCCTTCAGTCTTCTCTTCTCAAGGCTAAACATGCATAGTTCTTTTTAACTTTTCCTCCTAGGTTAGGTTTTCTAAACCTGTCATCATTTGTATTGCTCTCTGGATTCTCTCCAATTTGTCAATATTTTTCTTAAAGTGTGAGTCCCAGAGCTGGACCCGTTACTCCAGCTGAGGCTTCATCCGTGACAAGTAGAGCAGTACAATTACCTTAGGGTCTTACAGACGACACTCCTGTTTATATACACCAGAATGTTATTAGCCTTTTTCGTAACTGCACCACAGTACTGACTAATATTCAATTTGTGATCCACTATAACCCCCAGAACCTTTACAGCAGTACTACTGCCTAGCCAGTTATTCCTCCATTTGTATTTGGGGGTTTGATTTTCCCTTCCTAGGTGCCATATTTTGCATTTGTTTTTACTGAATTTCATTTTGTTGATTTCATACCAATTCTTCAATTTGACAAGGTAATTTTGAATTCCAATCCTGTCCTCCAAAGTTCTTACAACCCCTCCCAGCTCGATGTCATCTGAAAATTTGAGAAGTATCCTCTGGACTCCATCATCCAAATCATTAATGACAATGTTGAGTACTGGACACCAGTGGGATCCTACTAGATCCACACACACATGGTTTGACAGTGAACCATTGATAACTGTTTGAGTATAGTTTTTCTACCAGTTTTGCACCCCTTTATTGTAATTTAATTCAGATCACATTTCCCTAGCTTGCTTGTGAGAATATCATGTGGGACGATGTCAAAAGACTTACTAAAATAAAGCTATATCATGTCTACCTGCTTCCCCTCTATCCATCACATCAGTAACCCTGTCAAAGAAGAAAATTGAATTAGTTTGGCATGATTTGTTCTTGACAAATCTATGTTGGCTATTACTTATCACCCTGCTATCCTCTAGGTGCTTACAAACTAACTGTTTAATAATTTGTTCCTGTACCTTTCCAGTTATCAAAGTTAGGCTGATAGGTCTATAATTCTTTGTTCTTCTTTTTAAAAATAAGTACTATGTTTGCCCTTCTCCAGTGCTCTGGGACCTCCAGTCCTCTCACAGACCTCTTCCTGGAAGATTCACCCAGCTCTAGTCTTCAGGATGGAAGGGAACACCATGGATCCATACTACAGAGAGGATTTTATGTTGCCATCAGAAAAATGTGACGTATATACCAGAAGAAGGTACTTGCACAAACATTAATTATTACAAGGTTTATGGGTACACTTGAGTTCCTCCGTAATCTGTTATTTATAGATACTGAATTGAGAAGATACAGAGCACAGGCTGTGTCACTGTAAGCACAAATGTTGCTCACACATACTGGCTAACAATCAAGTTAGCTTTAAGTTTAAAGTGCTGTTCATGGCAGTTGGTACTCCATGATTGTTGCACAACAAAAAAGATTAGGAATGCCAAGGAGCAATTTCTCACACACTTATAACCCCAGCCATAGCTCATATTAATCAGATCTCTTGTATAGAATATTTCATTTATTTTCCAACCTAAGTGCCTCAGACACACTTGAATGAAATGCATTTCAGATCATAATGCCTGGTTTCTATTCAGTAAAAGCAACTACAAATGTATAGTCTGGCAGTAATTTGTGTCAAAAACACTGTCATGTTATTTTTAAACTATATTTGACAGGGAGATTGAAAAGTTGTGAATAAGGCCATCAGTCTCTTTACCACCTACACCCTCTTTGTAGACAATTTTCATCAGGTGAGGAGATTGTTTTAACACAGGAACGCTTTACTATAAGGTCCAAAAGCTGCACTTTAACATCAGTCGTTTTCTTACATTTTATTTTATATTAATGTGTGCTAGATATTTTCTGAAATGGTTATAAGAAATGTGCAATTTGTCCTTTCTTCCTTACTGAAGGATTTTTTGTAAACAAATTATTATTTGTGTTCATTACGATAATGCCTAGGGACCAACCAAGAACAGAGCCCCATTGTGCTAGATGCAGTGAAAACCCAAAGTAGTAGACAGCTTCCTGCTTCAAAGAGCTTACAAGTTCCTACTGCCAGTGATTGATTCAAGTGCTATCAAATGGTTAATAGGAACTAAAACCCAACAGAATCTATAGTGAAGTAGTGAATTACGAAACTGCCACACATATTAGACAGTGGAACTCATTACAATTTGCCATAAGCTAATGGTGTTTGCTTATGAGATGCTGTAGCTTTGAAAGGGAACTTTGGTCCTAAAGAAGATATTTGCCTCCGGTCTTTCATACAATATTGCTGTCTGCATCCTGCTCTGCCCGTCAGGTGTATTGGAAAGTAGAGGGCAGATCTACAGCTGATGTAAATGAAGTCAATGGAGTTGTGACAATTTATACCAGCTGAGAATTTGTCTCTAGATGTTTACAGTACATTACTACAGGGAATATCCTTGAAAGTACAAGCTGAAATAGAAGAAACAGGCAATCTTTAATTTACCAAATGATCATAGCAAAACTTATGCAAAAGTATAAGGGAGAAAGGAAATTCTCTGGAAATGGTGATTGCTTCTCTGACTGAAGTGCCCCTGTCCCAGAAACTCTGAATAAGGGTTTTGTTTCTCTACTTTTCTTTACTTCCTCTATCCCTTCTTTACCAGTCTAGGAGTGAGAAGATTGGACAGAGAGGATATGCTCTGGCCCAGTGTTTATCATCTTATCAGTCTCCTACCATATGTTTTTTCTGACTTGTTTAAGCTTACCTTTTTCTCACTTCTTCCTTATGTCAGGAGCTGTGAAAGATGGTTGGTCCATTTTATACAAGAAATCCATTTCATAGAAAAAGTTATGCCAATTATTTTAAGATAGAGGACTAGGTGGAGTTGTATCTCTGATGGAGGTTAGCAGCCTAGCTTGGCTTATGGAAAAGGAAATAGGGGAAGGACCCAGCAGCTTCCTTTAGGCTGGTGGAAGCCAGAGGAAAATTTCCCACTGCGTATTACTATTCTGTTTTCCTGTCTGTTTTCCTATCCTATCATGGTCACAGATTTGTGGGGGGAAAGGTTATATGGAGAAGGGCAAGAGGGGGTAGGTCATTTTACCTTGCACTGAAGACCCACATTTTGTAAATCTCTCCTCCCACAAATCTCTGCATATTGCACTAATGCTTTAGTACACAGAAGTCTCATTCTCACGTAATCAGAGATGAATTGAAAAGGATGCCCTAGAGCCCTTCATTAAAACTGTATCATCAAAAAGGGAGGCTGAGTTAGAGTGATTTCTCCATCACTGGTGGATTTCATCACCTGTTCAGATATTGTCTAATGATCCCTGCCATGGGTGATTTATCCTGGGGGTTCCCAAAAATACTTCTGAGAGAAAAGGTAGGGGTTGGTGGTAGTGTTTTTGTTTGTTCAGGGGTTATTTTTGGTTTTGTCCTTTTGGACTAAACCAGCACTTCCTTCCCCAATCTGGTTTAGGCTAGCTGCCTCAGTCTCATTTCCAGGGACCAATCACCTGCCCACATTCTCCACCACATGTAAGCTTCTGGCCTCTCTCCCCAGACTATGAAAGACTCGCTGCCACACCCAGAATCTTTTTCCAGGGACAGTTTTATTCTCCAAACATAAAACTTAGGCAAAATATCCAAAACAGTGTCTTGGCCCACTCTGAGCTGCAGCTCCCAGGAATTTTCCCCTTTGCCTTTCCTCGGTCCCTTCTGCTTCAGGACTCTCCTGTAGGAGACCACATCCCTCTCAGCCCTTTATAGCACTCATTTGATCCCTTCCTAGGTGGACCTGATAAACTGAACAGGTCTCCCAGGCCCCTTGACCCTTAAAGGGGAATCACAACTAGATTAACCACTGCAGACCAGATCATAGGCATCTTCAGCACAGGTAACCAGGGGGTGGCAGAATGCAAAGAATCTGATCTTTTTGTACTCTCCACATAGATAGATGGTCTTTGTGCTCATCTGAACACAGTGTTTGTTCCCCACTGGTACCCTACTTAGCATTAGCCACCCAATGGAATGGGGAGATGGGGCCATGCTAAATAACCCCTCAAGGGATGTAGCAGCAAGCTCAATCCACAGTATTTTAGTCAGGACACAGTATGTTAGGCAGAATTGAGTCCTGTGCTGATGATATATGCCACTTATTTTTCAGGAGGAAGCATTTGCAGTGAAGTGCAATTAATACATACTTAACAAGTGATGCTGCCTGCCCTTCTCCATCGTGGTTATGAGAGAACTGTTTTGTTTAAATGGTAAAAAACTAATTAATAATTCCACCTCCTTCATCCATGCACTCTGGCACACTCTTGTTACAGAAGAAGAGAAATTCCCTCATTGATCACAAGACAGCATATAGCTCATGGCAAAATTCTGCTCTCTGTGTCCATTCTTGACTTGTGTATTATTGTCTTATGTGTGTTAAGTTTCCATTGATGCTGATGTATGTTCAGCACTTGTAAAGGCAGTAAAGAATCACCACGTAAATCTGAATGGAGACATTTTCTCTAACTCCAGAAGCCCACTTAATTGGTAATACTTTGATGACTCTCCATAAGAAAGAAAGAAAGAAAGAAAGAAAGAAAGAAAGAAAGAAAGAAAGAAAGAAAGAAAGAAAGAAAGAAAGAAAGAAAGCTTTTTTTCCAATTAGCACAGTTAAAATGAATCTTCTATAATTTGTTCTAGTCATCATAATTGGTATGCTAGTCATTAATGAACCATTTATGAACTGTCAGTTGCACAGACCTAACAGCAGTAAAGTACAAGTAACAAAAAAAAACAGATAAATGGCAAACTTTGTATTTTAATTGTTGTTTCTTATTTCAGTTTCACCTATTATCCATAATTACTGTAAGTGACAAAAGAATTCTGTATTTACTCCCAAGTTTTCATTCTTTCTCACTTGGTTCAAAGATCTTTTCTGAGATCTGTTTTGTTTTGTTTATTATAGGTGTCATTCTCTCGGGATTAGCTATAGCTGGAAGAGAGCTTTGATCAGTGAAAATGGTCCCACCAGTACCAAAGACCCTCACTGCCATACAATTCTCATCTTGCTACCTGTAACTGAGGTAAGGGACATTATTTTGAAGGAAGATGGTGATGCTACTTCAAGCTAACCATCATGATTCAAACTGTCAGAAGTACCACTCCTGAGTGTCTCGTTTTGACATATCCACCAAACCAAAATGTAGACCGCAAAAGTGGAGAATGGTGAAAATCAGAATATGGGGGTAGGAAATTGCGAAAAAGAGGAGGTGGTTCTAAGATAAATTCTCAGTCTGCTGCACTTTGGTGTCTCCTTTAGGACTAAGAATTACATCAACAGCTGAGGTAGTTCTTGAGAGGAAAGTCCTGTACTGGCTATGTGATGGAGAAAGCTGATGGGAAGGGATGGTATGTGACAGAAGAACCAGCAGCTCAGCACGCTTGAAAAACTATTTCAGTCATACTGTAGCAAATTGCCTAATGAGTATGTGTACCATTGCCCTTTAGCAGTTAGGCTCAGAACTCTTCAGCATTGTCTCATATGTCTTGAACTGTAGCTGAGAGGAATTTTTTTTCTTTGAGCTCAAATTGTGGGGCGTATACTTTTGCAGCAGAAAGATGGGAGGTTTTCCCCTCCTGTGTCCATGAATTTTTAAGGGGGCCACAGTGTGCAATATAGTGATAACCACAGAAGATCTGAGTGTCCACCCATTTATTCTAAGACCTTTAATATTGTTCATTAAAGAATTTGTCAACTGTTGTCAACTGCTGTCTGCTTCAACCTCTAATCTTGACATATTGAAACAAAAATCAGGAATCAAAGATGTGTGTGTGTGATGCTATGCTATTCTTTTTGAGATATGCTTATGATATGAATGTCATAATTAAGATGTATTTTATGCAAGATGGGTCATGTGAGATGTCATTGGAAAGGTTATGATTTACTGAATGTAATTATCCCAATTTGTATGCATGTATTATTTCTGTATCTGAAGTTAGGAATATTGACTATGTACCAATTACAACTGTGTTTTCATCTGGGGAATGCCCACCAGATAGTATGCAAACAGCCTGGATGGGCCATTAGGAAGGACAATAGGAATTTGAAGATACTAATCTTCCACCTTCCTGAGAAGCTTCCTGGGATGCTGCTTTGACACTGCAGGGTCATGTGATCAAATCACCGGGTATTGGACACCATCTTGGAATTCTAGTGTTTTTCCACTAAGAGGGGGTGGAGATCAAACTGGGATACAAACGATTCCCATCATATGCAAATCCTATTTAAGGCTGGAGTGTGAGTTAATCTTGGTTCATTCTTTAATGAATCCCCACCCAAGATGACTGCTGGAAAAATCTAAGAAACAAAAGCAAAGGGGAAGTGCAGGGGAGAGGTACTGAACCTGGGCTAGGAATGGTGTCTGACCCGTGAAGGATGTACCTGGAGTTTTAAGATGCAAGCAAGAGCTCTCTGTCCACAAAGAAATTCTGCTACCTGCTTAAAACAATATTTAGGGTGAGAAATTACTATTTGTAGCCAGTTTCTTTACTGTATTGAGCTTAGTTTTCATGTTTGTTTTATTTGCTCAGTAATCTGCTTTGATCTATTTGCTATCCCTTATAATCACTTAAAATCTACCTTTTGTAGTTAATGAACTTGTTTTTTTTGTTTATTCTAAAACCCGTTTGTGTAATTCATGGAGGGAATGGGGGTGGAGGGGAAGCTGTGCCTATCTTCTTCCACATTGAGGGGGGAAGCGAATTTCATGAGCTTTATGCTGTCTAGATCTCTATACAGCGCAAGACAATAAATATAATAATACATTCCAGAGGATGTGTGCACTTGTGTGCTCAGCAATTCCTGAGCTGAGTCTTCCCACACAGAGCTGATCTCAGTATATGAGTGTCCTTTTGCAGCTGGGTATGGCCCTACCTGTGTGTGTGTACTAGAGGAGGCTTGAGGGCCTGGCACAGCAGGCTGGTAGCACAGGTGGGCTCAGTGGGACCCTAGTACATCAGATGACACCTTGAAGTGGGGGGGGGCAACCCGTCACAGTGTGGCTCTGCTCCTAGAAATTAACCACTCCATAACCACAGCATTGCTAGGTAGGGAGTAATAGACAATTGAGGGGTTCGGTAGGGTAGATACATTATCACTGCTAGTTATTAACCTCTGCAGATCCATTTCAATGAGATGCAATTAGGAAAAATCTGACTGACCTTCTATGGTTCATAGCCTGCACATGGTGCAAGGAAATATTGACCTTATTGTGTATTCTGAATTTGCCTGTTTAAATAACCCTCACTTCTCTAACTTGATTTGTTTTGTAGATATTACATGGCTGATCATAATTTCTAACTTAATTGTTTCTGAAGGTGTGACTTTTTTGTTGTTGTTGTTAAATCATACAAATTTTGACTAAGCATGCTCACTGCCAAGGCACTGCACTGTTGTAGCAGCTGTTCTATAAATGAGATTTTAAAGGGAAGTCTCTTTGGCTCAGCCACATCTGCTTGTCTGGCGAGACAGATGGAAGTTAAAAGACCCCCAGTAGTACTGCAGTAATGTTAATCCCACTGTCCTTGCCAGTATTCCATCTATCAAGCAAGCAAGCTTTGATGTCCAGTGTTGTGTATATGAGCTGCTGTTGAACACACCATGGGTGCTGAGGTTGGCTACATGGTCACTGTATAACCATTATTTACAATTTATTGATGTGATTTCAGATACCTTGATATGCAGTTCACTGTATAACCAAGAGATACTGATCTGAACCAGAACCATAGATCTGAATATCCTTGAATTTGTGGGAATTTCAGATGCAGATCTGGATCCAAAATCTGGGCCTGATTCTGACCCATTTAAGATGGGGGTAAATCAGAAATAAGTCTATTTACTGAAGTTGCTACAGTATGATTTTATATCAATTTCAGACTAAGCCCCTCTGTAACTGATCCTTGTCTCTTTCTTCGGTTGAACCAAACCCTGGATCTAGACATCCTGAAAGTTTGGATCTTGGCCTGAGCTTTAAGGCTCAGGCTGATTTCTAATGTAAGTCAAACTCTGTAGTATTCCAGCCTGCATACAATGACTTAAGGACTTTATTTACTCTTCTCCAATAATTATGACGCTTTAGTTCTTCACTTTGTTTTTCTAATGTAAATTTTAATGACTTTTATATTTGGGTTTTTTCAGTTAAATTTTTAAACTGATACTTTATGTTTGCTCTGTATGGTTCATGCTAATTGCTAAAAAAAAAACACCCTAAAAAAAAACCCAATTAAATATTCACTTTGACATTCTGGCCCCAGAAGAAATAACATTAGCTTCATACTTATCCATCTGGTTATCAGTTTTAGCTAGAGAATCGCTGCTTATAATTTTCTAGGGACATGTGGGCAACCTTCCAGTTGTACCATTAAAATCCCTTAGATCCTAACAACATGCTAATTAATGACCTCTGATGCTTATGCATGGACAGCTGCAGTGGAAACTTTGTCCCAATAAGAACTTTTGGTCTGGAATTCTATTTTTTTTTTAAATGACTCTTATTTTCTTCAGTTCAAAGGAAACCTCATGTTAAATATGGAATCAATTTTTTGAATATTTTGCATTTCAGAAAATATTATAGAAATATTGTTTTAAAGTCAGCTCTCACTTAGAGAGAACTAGCTGACCAATCATGTTGCTTAGCAACTCCATATTCTCACAGGGAATCCAGCATTGGATTGTAATGACTTGGGAAGTGCTAGTTAGAAGTAATAATTTACATGAGAAAGATACCAGTGTCTGTTCTGATTACGAACAACATCTCTTAACTAATATTGGTCAGCAACAGTCCAGAGTCAGCCATCTGTCTATGAATGCTTTTCTTTATGCTCCCTATGAAAGGGGAGCATCATATCATCAAAAGCATATAGAATGGGGGAATAGACTGCTTCACAAATGAATAGAAAAGGGAATCTAGCCTGAGCTTTTGCACTAATAAAACAATAACAATTTGTACTTTTAAGAACATTTTCATCAGAGGATTTCAAAGCATTTTACAAGCATTAATTGATGCTAGATGAAATTACTATGAAGTGGGTGCACAACTGCCTGAAAGATCATATTCAAAGAGTAGTTAGTTATCAGTGGTTTGCTGTCAAACTGGGAGAATGTATCTTGTGAGGTCCCACAGAAGTCAGCCCTGGGTCCAGTGCTATTCAAAAAATTCATGAATGACTTGGATAATGGAGTGGAGAGTATGCTTATAAAATCTGTGTGATACTACATTGGGAGGGGTTGCAAACACTTTAGAGGACGGGATTATAATTCAAAATGACCTAGGTAAATTGGAGAACTGGTCTGAAATCAACAAATTGAAATTCATTAAAGGCAAAGTACTACCCTTAGGAAGGAAAAATCAAGTGCACAACTATTCAATGAGAAATAACTGGCTCAGTCGTAGTACTGCTGAAATGGATCTGGGGATTGTAGTGGATCACAAATTCAATATGTGTCAACAATGTGATGCAGTTGCAAAAAAAGCCGAATATAATTCTGGAGTGCATAGCCAGAAGTGTTGTATGTAAGACCAGGCAGGTAATTGTCTCGCTGTACTCAGCACTGATGAGACCTCAGTTGGAATACAATGGCCAGTTCTAGGTGCCATACTTTAGAAAAGATGTGGACAAATTGGAGAGAATCCAGAACACAGCAACAAAAATGAGAAAAGGTTTTGAAAACCTGATCTGTGAGGAAAAGTTTTTTTAAAAACAGGCATGATCAGCCTTGAGAAAAAGAAGACTGAGGGGGGACTTGATAATCGTCTTCAAATAGGTTAAGGGCTGTTACAAAGGACAGTAATCAATTGTTCTCCATGTCCACGGAAGGTAGGACAAGAACTAATGGGCTTAATCTGCAGCAAGGGACATTTAGGTTAGATATTAAGAAAAACTTTTTAACTGTGAGGGTAGGTAAGCTCTGGCTTCCAAGGGAGGCTGTGGAATCTCCATTACTGGAGGTTTTTAAATAATAGGTCAGCCAATCACCAGCCAGGGTTGACCAGGTATAGCTGGTCCTGCTTCAACATGGTGTGGTGGATTAGATTACCCCTCAAAGCCTCTTCCAGGCCTACATTTCTATGGTTTAACATCTCTCAGGTACGCAGCTTCAGATGGTTAGACTGAGTCACATATGTCAAAAGTAGGTGAAATCAGTTACTGGATTTATATTTGTATGTATAAAGGTACAAGTAAGTACTGTTCTATATATTTATATATAAATGCATACACATTTATGTGAAATTTATATTATATATTTCAATGCTTAAAAACAGAGACACGTGCATAATGGATTTTTCACTTTGACAGCTGAATCAAAAATGTAAAAAATGATTCAGTTTAAACTGAAACAGATTTATTCTTTTCTTCACAGTAAAACACAAAAGCTGAAAAGATAATTCTGAGTAGAATATTGTTCAACCTGAAAAAAAAAAATACTTGTTTTTTGGGTGTTCACATTTTTCCAAAAAATACCTAAATTTCTAAATGAAGTGCCATTACATTTAGAAAGTTTCCAGATTTTGGCGGGGGTTTTAGCCAAAACTATTTGCCAAATTCTACCCAAATTTTCAAATAGTTCCAGAGCCCTGAAAAATACATTTTTAGATGAATTTGCTATTCACCAGAACATTCTTTCCCTGTGTGAAGGGGTGGACCAGACCCTTTGAGGCCCCTGGCTGGCGGGCTTGTGGACCTTCCACACCCCACCCCAAAAAAGGAGCAGTGAAGGCGTGTACTCCAGGTCTAACTAGAAAGGCCGCGGGGAAGCAGTCTGTCAGAGCCCAGCAGACTCAGTTAAAAGGAGCTGCAGGGCCTGAGGCAAACAGTTATTGGTAGAGACGAGAGGATCAAGGAAGGTGCTCCTGCTGGTTGCTGGAGCTCAAGGGAGAGCCAGAGGACAGGTTCTGGTGACACTGCCATTCTGTGAGGAAGACCGTCAGCCGTGAGGTACGGGTGAAGAGGAAGGGGCTATGTGGGAGGGCCTAGGGAACAGCAGTAGCAATGGAGTTAAAGGAAGTATCACCTGGCTGCTATTTGTAGGGTTTCTGGGTTTAGATACAGAGTAGTGGATGGGTCTGGGTCCCCCTGCCAGCCACTGGCAGAGTAGCCAAAGCCCCGAGAATAGGACAAGTGATGTTTATGGGCCCAAGTGAAGAACAGGACTCAGGATCTCCAGGGAGAAAGACCTGGGAGCACTGTTCTATAAGACAGCAGGGACACATTGAAATCTAGCCTACAAGGGGCTGAAAACTGAGCCCAGAGACAGGTCTAAATCAGTAACAAGGGTACAGGGACAGGCCCTGTTGGACGTTATATCCCGGAAGCTGTTTTGTTTGTTGATGTGTTAGACTATGCATGACTTAGCTAGAGGGATGAGCCATTGAAGATGAGCCTGACGAGGTTAACAGCTGGCAGAGGGTGCTGTGAGTAGAAAGAGAGAGTTAAAGATCACACCCAGCTGATAGGAGGCACTCACAGGAGGTGAGTGTCCCCCATGACAGCTTGGTATCAAAAGTAGGATCTTTTCAGACCAACCCCTGAAAACAAGGGGACAACGGAGGAGTTAATAAGACTGCGAGTCCAGCAGCAGCACAGCTCTGCTGAAACCCAGAGAGTATGAGCAGAAGTGCAACAAGGGTCCCAGCCCGTCCCTCAACAACTGGCGCCTGGAGGTACTCCAGCTGCAGCAGCAACAACTCCAGGAACACCCATCTCAGACGTGGCAGGGAGACCCGCAACCACAGCAGCACCCAAATAAGTCTGACCATCGTAGATGTCAAAAGGGAACAGGTCACACGAGCTCACCCAGGGGTTGCAGCAGCTGGAATTGCAACAGCAGCTTGCCAGGCTAGAGGAACAATAGCAGTGCCTGTTATGGATCCTGTAGGAAAGAAGCCGCAATGGTTACACATTCTGGATACACAAGAGGGATACAGCAGGCTGGAGGCCTTAGGTCCAGCCAAGAAGATAGTATGGTTGTGGACATATGGGACACTTAAGTGGTTTGCCCATGGGTGAATCAGGAGGGAACTACAGGAAAAGCCACAGAAACTCCCCTAGGGTCTATGAGGCAGAAGGCCAGTTGATAATATGCTATGCCTGTGGGCAATCTGGATATATTAGGAAGACCTACCTCTATGTGAACCATGATGGCAAGAATGCAGTAGCCCTGTTATTCTGTTGCCCAGAGTCAATGGCCCTGAGTGATACCCATTGTTAATGTAAGGGCAGCGGCAGTATATTTTGCTTGCGGGGTGACAGGGCATTTAAAACAACATTGCCTCTTAGAGAAATGAGTGGCAACAAGAGGGAGACTCCAGGATTAGGCAAGCCTGGGACCATCAAAGGAGGGACAGTGGAGACATGCAGGACCAGAGAGCTCAATGGCGTGTTGGGGTGGTCAAGGGCCTGCCTTGACCCACAGTTCTGGGGAGAGATAGGTTGGTTATTCAGCCCTCATACTGAAGGGACTAGGACTGTGCTTAAGGACCAAGTGGGTCTGGGACCACCTGGGAAAGGAAGTAAAGGGTATACTGGGGACTCAGACCGAGCCCTGGCACATTAGGATACTGTGGAAACCCAGGCTGACCTACGCATTGGAAAAGCAAGTGTGGGGACTCAGGGCTGTTCCAGCAGAGAAAGACCCAAAAGCAGGGCTGGGGTAGGCAACAGAATCCAAGGACAGAGAAATAAGCCTCTTAGAAGAAGAACCCAGGGAAGAAAGTAAAAGCTCTGCAAGTAGAGAGGTCTGAGTGGGAACCCTGACTAAAAGGGGCTAGGATTGCAAAAATCTCTCCAGTCAGATAGGCCTGGGAGAGAGACTCTGAGAAATCAGGGCAGAGACTGCTACAAACTCTCCAGACAGAGATCCCTGAGAGGAGAGAAGACCAGGACCAAAGCAGGGTACAAACACGGATAGCTCTCCAGGTAGAGTGGCCTGGTCTAAGAATGGCAAAAGACTGGATAGGAGGGGACGTTACCCTTAATAGTACTCCCAATCCTTTCTGCAGGGGAATGTACATTACAAGAAGTGGAATACATAAAAAAAAAGGTGTTGCCCTGGGAAAAACATTCAGAATCAGGACTATTACTATCACAGACATAGGCTTCCCAGTAACTGGCAAACCTCGTCTAGACAAAGAAAGAGGACTGAGGATCTCAAGTGAGAAGTGGGAAAGAAGTCCTTGGGTTCAAACACCCCTTTCACTGCGGGCAAGACCCAGCCTCCAGTCTCAATTCTGGAGGAAGAGAACTTGGAGTATATGTAATTTGTTACAGGAGCTGAGTCACAAGTGGGGGCCTGAAATGACTCCAGTGGAGAAGAGCCCAATGAGAAGCTCTAGAGAACAGAGAGCGAACCCAAGGACTGTAACCCTGAGGTAACTGGTGAAGGTGATGGGACCGAGTGGGAAGCAGCTTAGGGAATGCAGCAACAGCAACTCTTAAAGAAAGCAGCCACATACTGCTTCCTTTAACTCCATTGCTGCTGCTGTTCTCTGGGCCACTTCCCATATAGCCCCTTCCTCTTCACCCTTACCCCCAGGGCTGAAGTTCTTCCTCACGGAATACCAGTGTCACTAGAAGCCACCTTCAAATTCTCCCTTGAGCTCCAGAAACTTCCTTGCTCCTCTAGTCCCTGTCAGCAACTGAGTTGCTTAGGCCCTGCAGCTCTTTTAAATTAAGCCTACTGGGCTCTGATAGGCTCCTTTTCTGTAGTCTTTCTAGGCAGGCCTGGAGGACCCACCTTCACTACTCCTTTTCTGGGGTGAGGTGTGGTAGGACCCAAGGCCTCCAGCAGGGGCCCTCAAAGGGCCTGGTACATCCCATCACAGCCAGGTCTACCTGAAAGCCAAGAAATTAAAAAGTTAAAGATCTCAAAATAACATAAACACAGCAATGTTGCACATTCTGGATGTTTTTTGGTGTGCATTGACTGCTGCTATTTTACTGTATATATCTAAGGAGCAACACGGGAATACAAAAGACAACATACAATATATGCAGATTGTCTGAATTAATTTTAATGAGAACCTTTTTTTCCAATTTCTGAATGCTGACTTTTAAGTTTATAACCTTCATGTGATGTTCAGGTAGAAAGACAGATAGATTCACTTCTGTTTTTTTTTTCCCTTGAGGAACTTTGTGATGGAGTTTGTAAACTCCTTCAAGTGAAATAATTGGACTTTACTAGTTTATAAATTCTGCTGGCTTGCAAGCATACAGTCTGTGTTCACAATGATTATAAGCGTAACAGAAAAATAATCATCCTGAACATCCATGCCAAGCTACTGACCTAACTACTTAAACTGATGCTTTGGCATGAATTCAGCAAGTTATTTAATGCAATTTAACTTCAATTTGGACTACTCATGCATGTAAATCAGTGTGTCTATTCTCATGCTTAAAGTTAAGCCCATGCTTACAGATTTAGCTGGATTGAGGTTTGAGGCTATATGCCAGTGTGACAAAATATACCCCTATATCCACACCCTACACACTATTGTAATAATTTTGTACAAGGTATGTCTTGTAAGGTATCATTTGAAAATTCATAATTTGCTACTCAGTATCGTCCTGATAAAATATGTGTGGCAATATTGTATGTAAAGTTATAAGATTTCCCAGTCTGATCTTATTAACACGTTCCAAAACCTCACAGCCCTGCCCAAAGAAAGATTGCCAAACAGGTCTGTCTTAAACAGGTCTGTCTTAAACAAGGGAATGTGTGCTCTGCTTAATTTTCATTTAAACAGTGAACAGAGTCATCAAGAAGAAAGGGAAACAAAGAAAACTTAAGCAGGTGAGAAAAAAGCCAGCAGAGAACTTCCTTCCAAATAGACTCTTTGTCACCTCATGCCCTGCTGGAAATGTGTTTCAAGACAGGGAATGAAACTATAAAAAGGAGGGATAAATACCTAAAGGTGCCTCTCTTCCTTGCCTTGCCTATCTCATTCAGTGCACCTGAAGAGAAAAAAGAAGAAAGCATTGGACTCTGGGGGAGGAGTCTAGACCTACAAGGTTTGGTCAGTAAGACTGTTGTGAAAGCATGGGGTGAGAAAGTTCGCTTGAATCTGATATAGTTTATTAAGTTAGGTGTCTTATCTATATTTTTCTTGTAACCATTTCTGACTTTTAAGCCTCATTACTTGTACTCACTTAAAATCAATCTTTTGTAGTTAATAAACTTGTTTTACTGTTTTATCTGACCCAGTGTGTTTAAACGGAAGTGTTTCAATAATTATTTGAGATAAAATGGCATATTATTCCCTTTAAGAAATAACAGATTTAAAATATTCTATTCTGTTCAGGAGAGGGTTGGGCAGTACAGGACATACATTTCTGGTAAGCAGTCTGGGACTGAGGGTGTGTTGGGGTTACCCTGAAGCATAACTAAGACTGGTGAGAGGCAGAGTGTAACCCAAGTTTGGCTGGAAGGCTGCAGTTACACACACACACTCAGGATGTGGCTTGCATACTGGAAGACTGTTTGTGAGCAGCTCAGGTGAGAGCTACTTCAACAAGGCACTACGAGGAACTCTAAGGTTGCAGGGCAGGGGTGACACAGATGCTCATTATTCTTAATTGTACCCTGGGATGTTACTCCAGGATCTAGGTCTATTTTTGTGTTATCATTATAGTGTTTCTCACTTGACATACTTTTTCCATTTAGTCATACATGGCCTGATGCAAAGCCCATTGAAATCAGTTGAAATATGAACTATATAGAAGTGTTAGAAAACTTAACAAGAATTACAAGATGTGAACAGAAATGTTTATATGAATGTATTTTATTTTATGTGCTTCTTCTTGCACACAATTTCAGAAATAAGAAATATAAAAAGAACCTGATTAATATGGCCTAAAGCCGGTCTTGAACTGGATAACTAGCATGTACACATGAAATAATGTTATTGGAACTGATGCAGAGTCAGTAAAAACATTTAGAAGTATTTCAGTATTTGCAGAAATTGACAAATATTCACAAAAAAACAAGGAAAGATACTTGAGATTACTACAAAGAAACATTATGCAAACGTGTTGAGTAACCCCAGCTTCTAGGGACTCCAAATATATGGTCAGCATTACTGAAAATCAGGCCGCGTATGACCTTTCTTTCTTAATATCAAGAATAATATAAGAGCCAATTACTCATTTGTTTGCACTTCTTCTCAAATACCAGGTCAGTAAGAATACACACTTGGCAATATGGCATGGGCTAGAAACTATAACACGCATCAGCTGGTTCTGTTCTGACTGATGTACCTAAAATACAAGTACATACCTCAATCTGCACTGTGCACTTCATTACCTAATATCAGATTTTGCACAAGACTGACCTCAAGAAGAGCAGATCAGATAAAACATGCAGCATGTGAAATAAGCACTGCTGGAAGGAAGACAGCTGAGCATACACATTGAGAACAATATATAGCACAACAATTTGAACTAATTATTGGTGAACAAACTTCACTGAAACCCATTTAGCTATTTCAGGTATAGATCATAATTCATCTAAGAATAAATCACAAGCACAGACAAGACATTTATTGCTGTAGCTGAATGGCCTATAACCACTAAATGGTGCAGTCCAATTGCCCTGTCACTGGACAGGTGGATTGTTAAGGAATAGGATCTACTGATGATGGAGAAGAGGACTAGCCTCAGGAGAGACTCTTATAATAAACACCGCACTACCTGGCTTCCATTCATCACATTCATAGAAAAGGTCAGTTATATAGCCAGGGAACCATCAACTCTTTCTGGTTTTTCACCATATTGAGTTAAGCCATCAGTTAAAATACCAGCGTGTAATTTGTTTTCATCTGCATCCGTTGTTTCTCTATTCAGAGGAACCATTGTATCTATGTTATATTCTTTCTGTGGTTTTATCTTGCCCCATAATTGTATTGCTGTTGTTAACTCCGTGACCTGCACTACACAAGATGTTCTTTTAATTCATTTTTATCTATAATATAAAATAAATTAGATCCAGTGGTACTGAAAGTGTCTGAATTGTCTGATAATTTGTATTCTGCTTTTTTACCAGTGATCAGAATTCAGAATATGTCCCTGTAGTTATGAAATCAAACCTTTGGATTGAAATTCAATTTATTTATTTATTTTTGTTGTTTTGCAGCATGCTTGCCTTGTTCTTTTAGACTTTGTCTATGTTGTAAAAAAAAAACAGATTAATTTAAAAACTCACCTAGTTAAGCTGATGTGAGCTCCTAACATAAATGCATATAAACCAGTGTTACCCTTGTTTATAACAATTTCACTTGTGTGGATCAACTTAAATTGATGTAAGCCAGGATTCAACTAATGGAAGTGCACTTTACATTAAGGATTGTACCAGTTTAATTTGTTCAGTTTTTTTTAATGAATTACTGAAACCAGTTACGTTTTCTAGAATGGAAAATGTCTATTGTTAACCTCACTGTTACTTTACAATATGGGATATTTGAAAATATATATTTTTCTACAGTGCCAAAGTATAAGATGTAAACACAGATATTTCTGAGTATTGAAACACCAAAAAAATAGCTTGAGAGATCTGATAAGAAATGGGGCCCTTTGGTTTCGCTGTAAAATAAAGAAAATGGATGATGACACCAAATATAAAAGTAGTTGTATGCTAGCTGAAATAGAGAACCACAAAAACTAGCCTTCATACTTCACAACAAAACACACGCCTGGCTAGGTTTCTGAAACACCCCCTTCTTGGGGGTTTATTCTCTCCTCTCCCCAGTACATAGAAGAGTTGTGTGAGTGAAGTGTGGTAGGGAGGCAATATTTGTAACTTTATTACACCTCAGCTTAACTCCTTGCTAAAGCACAGGCCAGAACTGTCTCTCTTCAGAAAGCATTACACTGAGTTGAACCTCAGGCCTATTATATGTTAAACCGTGATAAGTAGGTGACAATAGTTCTCAGTCAGCTTCAAAGCAAGAGTTCCATGCTTCTTCCGAGTAAACGAACTATTTAATACACACCAAAAAAATATATAAATAGTGTAAACTATTGTACATAGTATTTAGACTACTATGAATAACTTTTAAACAAAAGCAAACAGTAAATCTATTGGTGTTTCTTGTACAGACACCCTCAACTTGTTGCCATTACCTAAATTCAAATATAAGGTTCCAATATAACATTGACACTTCTATAATTCAGCACATACATCTAAACAGATTCCCCTCTGATTTTCTTTCTGAGATTATTATGTCCATAACATGTAGCATGTGTCACTTGGGCTCCTCAGAACTTGAGTAGAATGGCAGCACCTCAGATCTTTCAAACATTCCAGAACAAACAAATAGTCTGAGTAGTTCATCATCTACTAGCATTCCAGGCCTTGGGTTAATAGCTGACTGGTTCTTTCAGTTGCTGGTGAAACAGACATCTGCAGCCTGTATTCAAAGGCATTGAGTTAAGCATATGAAATATCCATTCCCTGGATTTCTATAAGGCTCTTACTCTAGGGCATTATTCAAACACTATCATGCATGACATTCTCACAAACAAACTAGGGAAATACAACCTAGATGGAGATACTATAAGGTGGGTGCATAAATGGTTGGAAAACCATGCCCAGAAAGTAGTTATCAGTGTTTCACAGTCAAGCTGGAATGGCGTAACGAGTAGGGTCCCACAGGGTTCCGTTCTGGGACCGATTCTGTTCAATATCTTCATCAATGATTTAGATAATGGCATACAGAGTACACTTATAAAGTTTGCCGATGATACCAAGCTGAGATGGGTTGCAAGTTCTTTGGAGATAGGATTAAAATTCAAAATAAACTGGACAAACTGGAGAAATGGTCTGAAGTAAATAGGATGAAATTCAATAAGGATAAATGCAAAGTACTCCATTTAGAAAGGAACAATCAGTTGCACACATACAAAATGGAAAATGACTGCCTAGGAAGGAGTCCTTCAGAAAGGGATCTGGGGGTCATAATGACAGGTTTCAGAATAGCAGCCATGTTAGTCTGTGTCCGCAAAAATAAAAGGAGTATTTGTGGCACCTTAGAGACTAACAAATTTATTTGAGGATAAGCTTTTGTGAGCTACAGTTCACTTCATCAGATGCATTCAGTGAAAAATGCAGTGGGGAGATTTATATACACAGAGAACATGAAACAATGGGTGTTACCATACACACTGTAAGGAGAGTGATCAGGTAAAATGAGCTATTAACAGCAGGAGAGGACAAAAAACCTTTTGTAGTGATAATCAAGGTGGGCCATTTCCAGCAGTTGACAAGAACTTCTGAGGAACAGTGCGGGGGTGGGGGGGAATAAACATGGGGAAATAGCTTTACTTTGTGTAATGACCCATCCACTCCCAGTCTTTATTCAAGCCTAAGTTAATTGTATCCAGTTTGCAAATTAATTCCAATTCAGCAGTCTCTCGTTGGAGTCTGTTTCTGAAATTTTTTTGTTGAAGAATTGCCACTTTTAGGTCTCTAATCGAGTCACCAAAGAGATTGAAGTGTTCTCCGACTGGTTTTTGAATGTTATAATTCTTGATGTCTGATTTGTGTCCATTTATTCTTTTACGTAGAGACTGTCCAGTTTCACCAATGTACATAGCAGAGGGGCATTGCTGGCACATGATGCCATATTGGTAGATGTGCAGGGAACGAGCCTCTGATAGTGTGGCTGTAGGCCCTATGATGGTGTCCTCTGAATAGATATGTGGACGCAGTTCGCAACGGGCTTTGTTGCAAGGATAGGTTCCTGGGTTAGTGGTTCTGTTGTGTGGTGTGTGGTTGCTGGTGAGTATTTGCTTCAGGTTGGGGGGCTGTCTGTAAGCAAGGTCTGGCCTGTCTCCCAAGATCTGTGAGAATGATAGGTCGTCCTTCAGGATAGGTTGTAGATCCTTGATGATGCGTTGGAGAGGTTTTAGTTGGGGGCTGAAGGTGATGGCTAGTTCTGTTATTTTCTTTGTTGGGCCTGTCCTGTAGTAGGTAACTTCTGGGTACTCTTCTGGTTCTGTCAGTCTGTTTCTTCACTTCAGCACGTGGGGTACTGTAGTTGTAAGAACACTTGATAGAGATCTTGTAGGTGTTTGTCTGTGGGGTTGGAGCAAATGTGGTTGTATCGTAGAGCTTGGCTGTAGACAATGGATCGTGTGGTGTGGTCTGGATGAAAGCTGGAGGCATGTAGGTAGGCATAGCGGTCAGTAGGTTTCCAGTATAGGGTGGTGTTTATGTGACCATTACTTATTAGCACCGTAGTATCCAGGAAGTGGATCTCTTGTGTGGACCGGTCCAGGCTGAGGTTGATGGTGGGATGGAAATTGTTGAAATCGTGGTGGATCACAAGCTCAATATGAGCCAACAGTGTAACACTGTGCAAAAAAAAAAAGAAAAGAAAAAAAAGAAAACATCATTCTGGGATGTATTAGCAGGAGTGTTTAAGCAAGACATGAGAAGTAATTCTTCCTCTCTACTCTGCTCTGATTAGGTCTCAACTGGAGTATTGTATCCAGTTCTGGGGACCACATTTCAGGAAAGATGTGGACAAATTGGAGAAAGTCCAGAGAAGAGCAACAAAAATGATTAAACATCTAGAAAACATGGCCTATGAGGGAAGATTGAAAAAAAAAAAGGGTTTGTTTAGTCTGGAAAAGAGAAGATGGAGAGGGGACATGCTAACAGTTTTCAAGTACATAAAGTGTTGTTACAAGGTGGAGGGAGAAAAATTGCTCTTCTTAAATTCTGAAGATAGGACAAGAAGCAATGGGCTTAAATTGCAGCAAGGGAGGTTTAGGTTGGACATTAGGAAAAACTTCCTAACTGTCAAGGTGGTTAAGCACTGAAATAAATTGCCTAGGCAGATTGTGGAATTTCCATCATTGGAGATTTTCAAAAGTGGGTTAGACAAACACCCCTTAGGGATGGGCTAGATACTTAGTCCTTCTTTGAGTGCAGGGGACTGGTCTAGATCTCTCAAGGTCCCTTCCAGTCCTTATGATTCATTCTAATGGAGGGCTTTTCTAGTAAGTAAAGTTTGAATAGTACTCACTTGTATCCAAAGTGGTACAGGTTTTGCAACCCAATCATCACAGCAGACACATCTTTTGGCTCTGCATTGACTGGCCACTGAGTACACAGTGTTGTCTTTAACGCCTATATTTATAACCTTGCCTTGCCTTGAGCGCTGATTGGCTCAGCTCTCAAAATTGACTAGGGTGTGACATACCAGGTGGATTACCAACCATGAAAACTTCCTAAACAGTCTCAGAGACAGCTATTGAGCATGTCTAGTAATGCCACATCCTACTTCTGGATGTTTCTAGATCCTTCTGGCTGTGTTCTCCTCTTCTCCTCCCTGCATTTGAGCAAAGACATGGAGTATTCTAACTAAAATCTACATCTCCCCCACCATAACACCAAACTGCTTCTCTTCCTTTCTTTGGTCCAGAGTCCAATGTTGCAGTATAATGCACATGGGGAACATGAGCAAGTCTCAAATTCATCAAGATAAACACACATAGAAGTAGCCAGTAAAAACTATTTTCAAAGCATACTAATCATTACTCCAATTATTTCTTATTCTAAGTAAAGGGAGTAATTATGGTGTCCCAGATAGTACGAAGTGATAACCTTTGGGTAATGCTGACTTTTTTAATTTAACCATCCTTTCACTTACTCTGTCTCTCTGTTAACCATTATTGAAAGGGACTAACTTAGAATTAGTAGCCAGCTCAACCCTCAGAACAACACAAAATAGGTATCTGGCATGGGTGAGATTTGGGGGGGTAGGCATGTGGGTTTAGCGGGAATTGTTTTTACACTTGTCAGCTCAAGTGTGAAATTTTTACCCCAGAGTGTCCTAGCACAAGTTGAAATTCTGTTTCCCCTGTGTTCTGTGAAGAACATCACAATTTACTGTGGCTAGTTTTGACATGCACACTGAGGGACTGGCATGCCCTATATGGATATATTTATATATGCATATCATTTGGTTATTCAACCTGCCTAACATTATAGCACATCAGTTTCTGAGCTTCTAATCATGCACAACTGAAAAAATGATCTGAGCAGGTAAAATAAATACTGTTAGACACCTTAAGAACAATAGTTTACTTACCAATGGATATGTTCTTGCCAAAATTCAAAATGATTATAAATAACTGTAGACTAACATTCACCAGAGCTACTTGCAATTAAATACCAAGTGAACTGTATGTATTATTATTGTGCCTTTTCAAATATATGGCATATGGTCCAATTCTGTGATGATAGGTACCAATGTAAGAACAATAGTTGATAACATATTAGTTAGATGTATACATATTATGATACGCATTGATATTAGAGATGGACCCAAACCATGGAGTTATAGAGTTTTTATACAAATCTGAACTTCCCTGATGTTCACTGGGCTGGGGAAGTGTGTTTGTGTTTAGGATCTCGTGTCTGAGGTCAGGTCCAACTTTAAATGATATTAATAACTGTTTACAAGCTTCTGTGCTAAATGACAAATTGAATTATATGAAAAAAATCCTTGCTGATCAAAACACACGTCATGGTCACTATTTAAGTTTGAGAGGTCTGATACACCACGTAGATAGTTTCATCACATTGAAAACCTCCAAATTCTGTCCTTACTATGCTATGGCTGACCCTAGGCTATTGCAGAGTATACAGTTGAATCACCCTGAGACCTGCTGAATGGATAAACAATGGAGAGAAGAAAGCTGTCACTCTGGAATGCCATCATCTGAGCATGAGGAAGAAGTGAGGGCTGGCTGCTCAAGCATAGCATTTGGTTGAAATATGTTTTATGAGTGCACAGAGAAGTTGAATCAAATAAAAATGATTTCAAGATTCTAAAGCTGCTGCAGAGATTCCATCCATCTCAAAGAGAAGTCAAGGTGGCAACCACTGAGAAATGGGTGTGCATGCTGGTGGCACCAATATTTTCTGTTTTCCCTTTGCAATTATTAATAGTTGTTGAATACTTTTCAAACTTGCCCCAGCTTCTGCTGCTGTTTGACCCTACAGTGAAAATCATAATCCTCTGAGAAGTCGGACCCCATGGAAGGAACCCTTATTTAACACACAGATGTAATTGATAATTAGCTCATTTAGAAAGGAAAAAAACAAGTTACACCACAGAAGTCACAGTAAAGAATTGCTGGTATTCTAGAGTCTGTCTGCAGTCTCACTGTGATGCAAAACAACTGCAAAGTACTGCTCCCCCAAAGTGGTCAATACTGACTGAAGAAGAAGTCTGGCCAGAGCAGCTGGGAGGATGCACTGGTTCAGAACATCCTCTCCAGCCTATCAGCAGATTCAGATTCTCTACCTCTTCAGAATTCCCAGAGCAAGGGAAAGCCATCTGCTGCCCTTACTTAGAGGCAAATCCTCCAGGGAACTCAGATGCCCTGCTAGCAATTTGCTCTCCTGTGGACTGTAATATAGTTCATAAGCTTAAATCTGATGTAATTAAATGTTCTCCTGACTGAAATTTCTTCCTTGAGGACTGGCAGTGCTAGAGCAAAGCTGAACAAACAACCCTTGGGCTGAATGATGGCTTTTGAGAGACATGAAAATGCTATTTGGAGGGAACATGTTTAGTACCTGAACACTGGAAAGAGTGGCATTATTCCACTGGATGGCATAATGTCTCTTGGGTGCTGGGGTAGATTCATAATGGTCTCAGAGATGTAATAGACACTAATGTCTCAGTGCAGCCCAATAAGTGCAATGTGATGCAATGTGTGCAGTGTGGAAGGCTGCAAGCAGTGCTGACAAGCCTCCCCCATTGTTCTTCCTACCATTGTATGCCCAAATTATGGCTATCCTTTGTGTAAGTACTGGAGGAAAGGCCTTTCTCAATCCTTTCCACCACCTCAGGGACAGGTATAATTTAGTTCTCATTGCATTTGTAGATTCAGCTTTTAGATAGATCTGTTTTTATTTTGAGTCTGGCAAGTAGTGAATATGTAGAACTATAAGTTTTCTGGGTTCAGTGCTGTCTTATTTGTCCCTTAATTTTTCTGCATTTTACATCTCTCAGTTAATAGTTATGGTTGGGGTTTTCAGAGACACCTTGGGAGTTAAACTGACCAAATCCCAGTAAAATCAATAACAGTTGGGCAACTAGGCCCACATTGTCAATAAAATTTAGGCTTCTCACTTCCATTGAAATCTACTCCCATTGGAAACCTCAGACATTTCTTTTGATCCTGTTCCAGTCTAATGTAAAGTATGGCTCAATCTTCAGTCCTAGGATTCTTAGTTTGTTTTTAATTTGTTTACCTTGAGAAATATTTGTCGGGGTTACCAATTATGTTGTATATGTTTTGATATTTATGCTGAGGCTACACTTGTATTATTAGCACAGTTATAGATATTCAGTCCAATCTTTACAGGCAAATTAGAGAAGACAGAAATGTTGTCTGTCTTATACACCAAGTCTTTTCTTTAGTCTATAGTCTCTTCAAGATAAATTACTTTGTCTTCTCCCACAACCATGTTGTGCCTTTTATCAAGCCAATGCCTATGCCTTGGACCCCTTGCCTATCCTGATTCACCTGCCCCCTTCATTCAAATCCCTTCTTAGGAAAGATGCACTTCTTGGAATGTCTACAGGAAGTGAATCAATACCAAGCCATTATTAAAAAAAACAAAAACAGAAAACCCAAGATTTTTAATTGAGCCAACTATCTACTCATGCAGGGAGGAAAACGTGATTTTATTGCAATAGTCCCTGTCCTCTTTCACCCCCAGTCTCTCTTTAACTCACTTTTCTTTACCTATTGTTCTCTTTGGGAGCAATTAGTTTGTCTCTACATCATGCTTCTCTGGTTGCTTTTTCTGCAGCTTTTTTCATGCCATCTCAAAAGTATGGAATACCTTCACTTTTCCAGCCCAACAACTCATTACCCCATTCGTTCAAACCCTTGTTAAGATGCAGTTCTTCTGTGATAATCACCAAGAGTCAATCAATTAATCATTAACAAACATGAACATCCTTTTAACTGAGCCATCTGGATGTGCATATGTCTAATCAGAATAACAATGTGATTTTGTTTCTGTCACCCTTATCTTTCTTCACGCCATCCTCTCTCTACTCTTTGTTAGTTCCCCTTTTTGTAGAAGTCTAATTTATGTCTAAAATTAGATTGTAAATTCTTGGGTACAGGAGTCAGAGATTTGTTCTGAAAAGCACCTACCGCATTTCTGGTGCTAGAGCATGATATATAATATCAAAAAGAATGTAGGATGATCTAGAGAAATCCTTTCATTTTGAGAAATGTATAGCTGCACCTTAGTCTCACTCAAGAACTCACCCTACATTATAGCCATTGTGTCTTATTCAGATGCTGACATGGGTTTCCTCACTTTTGGCACCTCAAAATTTGATTATTGCAACAACCCGCTGCCTAGCTCACTCAGTAAGGTCATGCATAAACTCCAGGTGATGCAAACTACAGTTGTCAAGTTCCTTGTGAAAAGGGGTCAGTTAACATTGATATATTAACTGGTTTCTGCTTAACTAATGTACTGATTTTAAAGCCTCTTTTGCAATCCAGAAAGCCTTACAGGCTTCTGTCTAACATATTTACCAATTTTATGTTCTCAGCCAACTACTAAAAGCTGCCAAAGCAAATCTGTTGGTTTTCCTGAGGTCTCTTAATTTTATGGAATGAGAACCATTAGCTACTATGTCCTTTGCAGAGTTCTTTCCATTTGCAGCATACAGAGCTTAGACTATTTCTGTTTTTTAAATCGAAGTTGGAAACTTAGTCTGGCTGTTTAATGGAATCTGTATCAAAGTTTCTCAAGGTTCCTTCCCCACTCTGAACTCTAGGGTACAGATGTGGGGACCTGCATGAAAAACCCCCTAAGCTTATTTTTACCAGCTTAGGTTAAAACTTCCTCAAAGTACAAACTATTTTACCTTTTGTCCCTGGATTTTATTGCTGCCACCACCAAGCGTCTAACAAATATAACAGGGAAAGACCCCACTTGGAAACGTCTTTCCTCCCAAAATCAACCCAAGCCCTACACCCCCTTTCCTGGGGAAGGCTCGATAAAAATCCTCACCAATTTGCATAGGTGAACACAGACCCAAACCCTTGGATCTTAAGAACAATGAAAAAGCAATCAGGTTCTTAAAAGAAGAATTTTAATTGAAGAAAAAGTAAAAGAATCACCTCTGTAAAATCAGGATGGTAAATACCTTACAGGGTAATCGGATTCAAAACATAGAGAATCCCTCTAGGCTAAACCTTAAGTTACAAAAAGACACAAAAACAGGAATATACATTCCATTCAGCACAACTTATTTTATCAGCCATTTAAACAAAACAGAATCTAACGCATATCTAAATAGATTGCTTACTGACCTTTTACAGGAGTTCTGACCTGCATTCCTGCTCTAGTCCCGGCAAAAACAACACACAGACCGAGAGAACCCTTTGTTCCCCTGCCCCCCCCCCCCTCCAGCTTTGAAAGTATCTTGTCTCCTCATTGGTCATTTTGGTCAAGGTGCCAGCGAGGTTGTCTTAGCTTCTTAACCCTTTACAGGTGAAAGGGTTTTTCCTCTGGCCAGGAGGGATTTAAAGGTGTTTACCCTTCCCTTTATATTTATGACAAAGTTATATCCTCCAATATCACTTTATTGCTGATTAGTTATTATTTGTAAAGCACCCTAAGTGCCTGTGGATGACAGGCATTAAATAAGCATATTCTGATATAAGAAACTGATTCACTGTATTGGCAAAGAGTAATTTTGCACATACTGATATATTGCCAAGCTCCAGGATTTTGTGTATCTAGAAATTAGATAGTTATGTGTTTTTCTTTTTACCACTTCATCAAAGTGTAGTCACTGGAACCATGCATACAAGTGGAAGCTGCTTCCATGGGAACATGGCAGTATGAAATATTATTCACTAACCATTCTCATTATTCATGTTAGGTGGAAGCAGGCTGGCATCAAAAGATCTATCTGCAGAGACTAGAGTCGTGAATAAAACTAATTAGAGCCACATTTAAATCTTTATGTAGTTTTTGTCAATTTAACAGTATGTCTGTCCTTCCCAGGACAAGTAATAGGTCTCTTAATTTTTCCACAGTTAATCACTGTAGTTCTCCATGTTGGATAATACTTGAATAATGTAAAAATCATAGGAATTTTGTTAGAGCAGTTTTTTAAGCTTCTTGCTACCTTGACAGAAGGAAAGTTAATGAATAAAACTAGCTTTACAGCTAGTATTTCAATCGGAGTTGTAGGATAGTCATAACTTCTGTTTTTAATACCATAATATACACAGTACAAAAAGGACTGCATTGCTGATTATGAATAGTTTTTTGCAAAAGTACCTTCTGGTTGACAGTGACATGTCTGCTCTTAGTTACACGGGAATGAATTCAGAGTAATTCCACTGAAGTCATTGGAGTTACACTGGTGTAAACCAGAGTAACTGAGACCAAATGTGGCTCACTGGCTATAAAAACCAGGCAGTCAAAGTAATTGTTTCTCCTTACACGTAAATTCAGGTGATCCGTGCTTTTTTCTTTATTAGCGACAAGAAAAATCTCACCAGTGGCATGTTTATACTTTTACAAAAACAAAAAGTATTCAGAGGACAATAAATACGCCATACAATTCCTAGTTCTTAAAAACAGGTTATGATACCCAAAGCATTTAATTAAAGTTTTTATTAATGTAAATATCACATTACCACAAAAAAAATCACCCCCTCCCCACACCCAAACATTATAAATTTATGAACTATACTAGTAGAAGAAATCCAGGCTCCATTTTTAGAAACCCAAAGGCATATTTTAAAGATTCACCTAATTTGCTTCTGGAAAGGAGGTATTGCCTTCTTTTGGTCTGCTCTGCTCTCCCAGCATGGTCTTTGCAAAAGTGTTCTCTGAAGGGAATGAATGGGAATGGAGGAGAATCCCTGTATTCCCACTCCCCAAAGAACCAATGCAGCTACTGTATGGCCACTACTTCACCCATACAAAGGGGTTCTCTAGTAACAGTATGGATCCAGTTGCCTTGCCCCTTCCTCAGTCCACCACACCCTGAAAACTTGCTCTGTACTACTATAGCTGGCATCTCTATGGAGAACTACTCCCTGGTGCACAATGTGTGTCCCTCACACATGGTTTCATCACACCCTGTCCTCACCAGTGCAGCAGAATAGCATCAATTCCACTTCCTTTCATGGCCTAATCTTTCCATGAAGTGGATGGGTTCATATACAGATCTGAGAACACTAATATACCAGCCACCAATCAGCAGAAAGGACACACGGAAACATAATTTGACCTGAAAAGTATTATGAATCCACTGGGACAGGAAGCTCTGTTCAGCAAAGGGTACTGGAACTGCTAAGCAAAGCAACTTTGATCACAAAACAAAAACCTGACCATTATTATTATTTTCTATAAACAGCATTCAAACAGAAGGACTCATAAGTATGAGGTTTTGACACAGACATTCTGACTAAGGTCCTGATTCAGCAAAGCACTCAAGCATGTACGTAAATCCATCCCTACCTAGAAAAGCACACACGCATTAATTTGACTTTAGCACACACTTGAAGTTAAGTACATGCTTAACTGCTTTGTTGAATACCAGAGTGATACCAGTTTGGAATCTCCCCACAGGAGTTATATTATTCCTTGTGCTTGTGGAAGAACTGGCATGCTAGCATGACCTCTCTTGTTAAGTTGTCCTGATACAGTACACAGTTTTAAGAATGTTAAGATCTTTTTTTCAATTAACCTTCTTTTTTTTTCAGGTTTATGCCTGCTCTGTAAAAAAAAAAAGTGCATCTATTATATAGTGAAGTATTTAAGAAGATAAAATAAATTCCTCATCACTACTGGCATTGAGACACACTAGCAATGTATATAGTCTGAATCCAGAGACAAGGAAAAACTGATTTGAACTGATGCTCATTTTATTGATTCCTGAAATTGTTTAATGAATCTAATTTCTTTAAGATATAATTCAGTTCTACAGGCACTTGATATGACATCTAAAATCCACTGATTAGTAATCATGGGTCCTTATGACTTCAGAAGAAAGTTGAGAGGTCCTTCTGTGAAGCAGGAGATTATCACCTACCTCCCTTCTGACTGATACAGTCTTTCATGAAGGGACTTGGCTGATCAGAAGCTTTTAATTCTGACATTTTTAAATAAGCTATGTTGTCAGAAAGGGAACAGGGATAAAAGTGAAGCTTTTTTGGATTTTGGTCCAGAGCCTTAAAAGTATTTAGGAGACTAACTTCCAGTGGAAATTAGGCATCTAAAACTTTTCAGGATTTAGTGCTCCCATGTGTTGCTAGGCAAATCACTTGAATCAAACATTTCACGGGTGATCACTAATTGTGTGTTCCTGATTTTCTGGATGCCTCAGTGGAGACCCTGGTCTGGTTTGTGGAAGTGCTGAGCATCCACAGCTGCAACAGAAGTCATTGGGAGCTGTGCTCTAAACATATAAAGTGCCATGTTAATGGTAAGTACTCTGAAAAACAAATTGGAAATGCAAAATTAGTGGAAACTTTTTACCTTAATCACTCAGTACCTCAGTTTGCTATCTGTAAAACTGAAATAATACCACCCACCCTCTCCTCCCAGGGGTGTTGTGAAAATAAATTCATTAATATTTGTGAAACACTTAGATACGATAGTGATGAGCACCACAGAAAAGCCATAGAAAAAAATAATTCTATCTTCAGAGGAGGGTTTGAATACTGTGCAGTAAATATGGCGTGGATGATACTGAAAAAGGAGAACAAAATATTGCCTAGCTGCTCATTAACTGAGCACTGTCCATTCTGTGCACTGATTGAACTAGGGGCTTGCTGGAAAAAATAGAATGTGATCATGTAATTACAGACTATATTGTAATGCATACACACAAAGGGGAAAACCCTAATTCTGGCACTTCCTAACTTTTGAGTGCTTGACTTTTCAGCTTTAACACAGTTATTTTAGTGTAGTTGTTTTGCATGTAATTCTGTATGAACAGTGATAAAACAGATTCAGAATAAGAAATGTTTTACACTCAGTAACAGCTTATGAATGTAGAATAGGGTAGGCGTATGTTCTGTACATGGGCGGCAAGTCGTATGGGCCCATGCTCCACCAATATTCAGGAATGTGGGCTCGGCTCCACCAATATTTGGACTTATATTTTCAGAGCCATCCCATTCATAGGACAGACAGGAGCAACTGCCCCGGGCCCTGCACTTTGGGGGGCCCCATGCTTCAGGGGGATGGGGGTCTAGGGTGGCCTGGAAGGCTAGCAGGGGGCCTGGAACCACCTTTCCTCTGCCCTGCCCCACATCTTCCTGGCCCTGCTCTGCCCCCACCATGCCACCATTCCACCCCTTCCCCCAAACCCCCACCCCACCTCTTTCTGGCTTTCAACCCCTCCCCTGAGGGGTGGGGCAGAGCAGAGCAGGGCGGGCTGGGGCCAGGTTGCTCACTGCTGCCAGCACCAGGCCCAGTGCTAACACCCCAGGCTACCCTGGGCCCTGCATCCTCCTGAAGCGCGGGGCCCCCCAAAGTGCAGGTCCCAGGGCGGTTGCCCCGTTCTGCCCTATAGACAGGATGGCTCTGCTTGGACCCATTCTGGGCATCACCAACAATTATACAAACCTGGTGCCCATGGTTCTGTATCAGTACACTGTACAGAATGGAGATCATCCTGCTGTTTTACTTTTAATCTAGATCATTTGAAGATCACCTTATGTGTGCAGAGCATGGAGTTATAAAATGCTTCTCTATCTGCCTCTCTCCATGGAAGTACTCATTCCATCCAATGTACTTTCTTTCCCACTCTCAGACCAGAAAACCATGTTCTCCCTTTCAGGCCCTAGAATGCTATTCCTCCTATCAGATCCTCCAACTGATTGGGTTGAGCTAGGCTGTGAGATCCATTCTATCCTGCTTATTCCCTAGGCCACTTCTGCCTGAAAAATACTGCTGTCCACATGGCATAGAACCTTTTTATAATCCACAATTTCACAAGCTATTCTCAGCAACTTGGAGGTCAAACTCAATCTGAAACAGATTCATCCCACAACTGGAATTTGGCCTGGATCCAAAATCAGCAGAAAAAGTTCAGAGCCAGACTTCTGGATCCAAACAGCCTAAATTCAGGGGTGTATTGATTTAGAGTTTTGAACTCATGTTTAAAGGAGCCTATGTTATAATTCTTTGAATGTTGTAATTTGTGGCATATATCACATTGATATATGCCATCATATGATAGCAATGCCCCTCTGCCATGTACATTAGCCAAACCGGACAGTCTCTACGCAAAACAATAAATGGACACAAATCAAACATCAAGAATTATAACATTAAAAAACCAGTTGAAGAACATTTCAATATCCTTGGACACTCAATAACAGACTTAAAAGTGGCAATTCTTCAACAAAAAAACCATCAAAAACAGACTCCAGTGAGAAACTGCAGAACTGGAATTAATTTGCAAACTGGACACCATCAAATTAGGCCTGAATAAAGACTGGGAGTGGATAGGTCACTACAAAAACTAATTTCTCCAAACTAATTTCCCTTTACTGTTACTCACACCTTCTTGTCAATTGTTTGAAATGGGCCACCCTGTTTACATTGGGCTTGTTACCACTATGAAAATGATTTTTCCTCCCTTGGTAGTCTACCGTTGAGAATAGCCCACTTCCACTTTAATTGAATTGTCTTGTTAACACTGACCCCCCACTTGGTAGGTACATCTTTCCATATACTGTGTATATATACCTACTTACTGTTTTTTCCACTCCATGCATCTGATGAAGTGCGTTTTACTCCATGAAAGCTTATGCCCAAATAAATTTGATATTCCTAAGCTTATCTCACTTATTTTGAGTAAATATATAAAGATTTAAAATATTTTTATGCAGGCACTGCAAGGGACAACAATCCATTTGGGGCCTCAGGCAGAGGGCTTAGAGTTTGGAAGCTGCTTTCAAAGCTTGTGCATTGTGGTAACCATGGAGACTACACACCTGTGTTCTATACAGGTACAAGAGGAAAGAGGAAGCTATGCGGGGGTGGGGGGAGTTGTGTATGTGAACTCCAAAAGATAGTATTGGGGGTAGCTGTGTTAGTCTGTATCCACAAAAACAACAAGAAGTCTGGTGGCATCTTAAAGACTAAACAGACTTATTTGAGCATAAGCTTTCATGGGTAAAACACCACTTCTTCAGATGCATGGAGTGAGAATTACAAATGCAGGCATTATATAATGACACATGACGTCAACACTGGTTCTCCACTTGTGAGGTAACTCCTTTCCCTTCATGTGTCATTATATAATGCCTGCATTTGTAATTTTCACTCCGTGCATCTGAAGAAGTGGTGTTTTACCCACAAAAGCTTATGCTCAATAAATGTTAGTCTTTAAGGTGCCACCAGACTCCTTGTTGTTTTTCCAAAAGATAAGAATTCTCCCCAAAAAAGAACAGGCCTTGATCAAAAGTTTGCATATCCATGTCCTCAGGGATCTCCAACTACCCAGGTTTTGGTTCCAACCTGCTAATAATTGTTTGTATTAAAATCCACTGATTTGTACTGCATAGAGAATTCTCATGTGCCCTAGACTTTAGTATGAATTAAGACATTTAAGTGCTTCATATGCAATATTAAGTATTGTACATTTTAAAACAAACCATTAAGTGCTGGTTGGAGTAAAAACCTGGACTATTGGATGTTGTCAAGGACCAAAGATGAGAGTCCCTCTCTTAATCACTGGTGTCAAGGTTCCTCCCCAACTCTGAACTCTAGGGTACAGATGTGGGGACCTGCATGAAAAACCTCCTAAGCTTATCTTTACCAGCTTAGGTCAAAACTTCCCCAAGTTAGGTCAAAATATTCCACCCTTTGTCCTTGGATTGGCCACTACCACCACCAAACTAATACTGGTTACTGGGGAAGAGCTGTTTGGATGCGTCTTTCCCCCCAAAATACTTCCCAAAACCTTGCACCCCACTTCCTGGACAAGGTTTGGTAAAAAGCCTCACCAATTTGCCTAGGTGACTACAGACCCAGACCCTTGGATCTTAAGAACAATGAACAATCCTCCCAACACTTGTACCCCCCCTTTCCTGGGAAATGATGGATAAAAAGCCTCACCAATTTGCATAGGTGACCACAGACCCAAACCCTTGGATCTGAGAACAATGAAAAAGCATTCAGTTTTCTTACAAGAAGACTTTTAATAAAAATAGAAGTAAATAGAAATAAAGAAATCCCCCCTGTAAAATCAGGATGGTAGATACCTTACAGGGTAATTAGATTCAAAAACATAGAGAACCCCTCTAGGCAAAACCTTAAGTTACAAAAAAGATACACAGACAGAAATAGTTATTCTATTCAGCACAGTTCTTTTCTCAGCCATTTAAAGAAATCATAATCTAACACGTACCTAGCTAGATTACTTACTAAAAGTTCTAAGACGCCATTCCTGGTCTATCCCAGACAAAAACAGACTATAGACAGACACACAGACCCTTTGTTTCTCTCCCTCCTCCCAGCTTTTGAAAGTATCTTGTCTCCTCATTGGTCATTTTGGTCAGGTGCCAGCAAGGTTACCTTTAGCTTCTTAACCCTTTACAGGTGAGAGGAGCTTTCCCCTGGCCAGGAGGGATTTCAAAGGGGTTTACCCTTCCCTTTATATTTATGACAACTGGCCTAACACACCACCGGAAAGTATCACTCTTTAGCATTGAATATCACTCTTTGGGGCTGTAAATCTCACTTTTGAGGACAGCAAAACCTTGTCATCTCTGAGAGTCATTTTTGCTTAAGAGAAATTTCCTTATTATTCTCCACTGTTTCCAATTCTTCTTTCCCTGTGAAAGTGGTTGAAAGGGTTGTGTCAGAGCATCTGAAAGACCGTATGTTAGTCCTCATTTTATGAGAACTGATGATTTGTCTTATACCTGTGCTACTGTCCTTGTCTAAATGATTCTGCTGCCACATCTGTTTAAATATGTTAGATTGGTTGCCATTATTGTTGCTATTCGTCGTTGGCTTCTTTTAACTGTCCTCAGACATTTTGTATTTAACTTATCCTAGTTTTAATTATTGACTGGTATACCTCAAACATTTCAGAGTTTGGGTTTGAAGAGGAGACACATCCAAAACTCTGCATGCCTACCAAACTTATTACATCTGAAAAATTGGGTTAAAAAAATTGAGTGGACAAGAACTTCTCCAGTGTTTACATGTTTGTTTGTTTGACAATTCCACTCTGATCCAAATCACAAGTTGAAAAGCATTTATATGAACATTTCACAACCTCAGAAATGCTTCACTTCAAATTTAGTTCTAAACCTGAGCAAACTCTTAGCAGGGTAGTGGAGGTACTTTTTCTTTTTTTTTCCTGAAGCAATTCACCCATCCCAAGTTCTAATCTTCGTTATCCAAATGCTGCTAGTTTGCTATTTGGAACAAATGCTTCTCTAATTTCTATCCCATTTAATTAGGCGAGTCTTCTTCTCCTTTACCCTCCATTTTAGGTCCCATATTCATCATTTTCGGCAAATGTCTTTTCAGACATTGTCAGCCAATCTATTCATCCTGATGAAAGGTTTTGGGAGCCCTCCGAGGGAGTAGATATGGCACCCGAGGAGCACTAGCAATGAAGGAGTCAAGCAGGAAGCCATCATACCCACTTTTCCATGGAGCACTGTTTTATGGTAGCTTTCTCTACACTGCTCCCAATGGGTGGGGGGCTTGCTGGCAGGCACACAGCAAGTATGCAGATTAATCTGACCACAGTCATTTTATGGTGGGGGAGTACAGGGATTGCAGGCCGCTATGACATAATTTTTCTGCTATTCAGTGGCCTGGCATGGAAGGATAATTTTGACCCTCCTCCCAGAACCCATTGAAATTCCTGTGCAAGCCCATTTGCTTGGGTTTTGTTCAGATTTCAGGATGTGGCTTGACTGGACAACATTGTTATACCAATAGAGATTTACTTTACTTCTTTAGCTTATCCCATTAAGGTATTCTCACTTCTCATCACACTTTGATTAATTGTATGTGTGAAAGCAAGTGAAGATTAATGCTGAAAAAATGAGATATAAGAACTCAGCCTTTTGAAGCTTTGCCCTGCTGATCATCTATTACATGAGGACAAAATCAGTGGCCTGAACAACATAAAAGAGTGACTGACAGATTTATGCGCGGACCGGGCCACCACTTCCCACAGCACTCATTGGCCAGGAACGGCAAACCTTAGCCCCTGGGAGCTGTGAGTGGGTGTACCTGCGGATGCTCAGGTAAGCAAAGTGTCTCGTGGCCCGCCAAGGGCTTACCCTGAACAAGCCGCCAACCAAGTTTGGGAACGCTGGCCCTAAAGTATGACAGATGTAGCATGCTGTATCAATGAAAAGTATTAATATTGGTATTGTTGATTCAATTTGGCTGCCTGAGAATCATTTTTTTAAAATACTAGCTGCCTGTTCTACTTTCTTAGTATTATTGCCAGTAGATTGCAAAACCATTCACTGAAGTCTGATAAGGAAATGGTGTTTTGTAGTTTCTGTGCTTGATTACTGGAACTCTGCTGGCATCTTTGATAAGGCTCTCCAATATTTGCAGATGGTTCAGAATGCTGTTACCGTGGCCTGAGGTAGGCAATCAAGGTATATCAGTGCTAGTTGGTAATCAGTTCACTGAATCCCTGTTAAGCAATGTATTGACTTTACATTGCTCCATTGGCCTATAAATCATTATTACATAGTGTTGATTGTTCCTTCATACTTAACTGATCTGCTCTCTTGCTGCACTTTTTAACTCTTAAACATCAGCAGGTGCCAGTTTTCTTATAATTCATATTATCATTAACATTACAGCAGTGCATATGATGCTGTTAAGATTGGGACCTCCTTGTGCTGGGAATTATACATACACATAGTAAAAGACAGTTCCTGCCTGAGAGTTTATTATCTAAATAGAAAGGCAGACAAAGAATGGGAGAAAAGAAGTATTTACTGAAGGGAAACTGAGGCAGAGAGAGATTTAAGTACATCGTACAAGGTTACACAAAAATTCTGGAGGAGAACTAGGGATTAAACCCAGATTTCCTGAGCCCCAGTTCATCTCATTAACCACAAGACCATCACTCCTCTTGTTTGGAGTTACAGTTACATGACTTCAGTGAGATAACTAGTGATGTAAGGTTTTATTCAACATGAGTAGGAGATCACAGTCTGCCCCTTGGGTTTAGAACTAGGAGCTGAAGTATTAATGTTCCAACCTTTGTGACATTTCAGCTTTATGACCTTTGAATTTGTTTATCTCCAGTTTCAACCCAGAAATCCAGCCCCTTCCACCCAAAAGTCTCTCTTTTTCTAACTAGCATTTGGGAGTAATGTACAATAAACAATAATAATAATCAAACTTATTCATTGTGCTTTCTGATGCCTGAATGATGAACATGATAGACATATATAATTTTAAGGTCCAATCCTGCTCCCATTGAAGTCAACTGCAAATTTCTATTGACTTTGATAGCCTAGGACCACCCCCTTGTAGTACAGGAAGTAAATTACTTTTATTATTTTTTTATTTGGTCAAATATTGACATAAAACTTTTTAAATAAGTATATCCCACTGCCAAGACTGACTAGACTGGGTGGTCCCTTCCAGAGCCCATATATGCTGTGCTGCCTTATAAACAACAAGTAAGTAATCAAATTGAATAAAGTTAAACTCTTGCATTCCTGCTGCTCTGCTGCAGCTTTGTACTGTGAAGCCTTCGGGCACTGGTTTGAGGGAGTACAAACATTGGCTAACTGAGGCACTGCCAACAGGCATCCCGAAGAAAAACAATGCTGAACTCCTGCCTCTCCATATCCTGCTGCTCCTCTCCAGCCTCAGGCTGCAATGCCATTTCCAACACTGATTTTGAGCAATACACAAAAGATGAAAATCAAAATGTAATATATTCTTAAATAGATAGTTATTTCCAGAGGCCATATCTCAAAATTAGTTCAGGACTTAACTGCGCCAGCAAATCTCATGTATAGATGTGTGTGAAGGCAGAAGTATCACTAACAGTTACACTGCCAATGTAGCCAAGCTCTCCTACCCAATATAAGGCTTAACCTTAGGCCCACTCATGCATGTGCATAACTTGTGTGAATAGCCCTGCTGAAATCAAAGGGAGGGACAACTAATGTGAGTAAACTAACACACATTTAACTCGAGCTAGGGGAAATTGTTTTTTATCATTAAAAATATTGAAAAAAACTGTTTTAAACTTAAATGAACAACTTTCTGGAAGATCTTCATCTTGGTGAAATTTTCTGGGTTATCTAAAAACGTTCATTTTTCAGATTTTTCCCTCTTTTCCTATTTTGCTCCTATTTTCCTTCCTTTCCAATGGAGAAATAGAAAAATGCAATATATTTTCTGTAAAAGATTTCAAATGAAATAAAAAGGGTTTGTTTCGTTTGAGATTTTTTTAACAATTCTGCTTTTCAATGAAAGAAAAACTGGTTTTTTTTCCTATCAGCTCAAATGTCTGTAGGATTAGGCCCTCAAAGACATTTCTGCCGCCCTGATAAACTGTTATTTTTAATGTTGCTGTTCTTGTGTAACCTCATTTTAGCTTTTTCTAATTCCATCAGAAGAACTGTAATAAACCAAATCTCCATATCAGGCTAAATTCTCAAAGAGATACAAGAAAACAATCAATGCAATTCATCACTTGTGGATGGACAACTATATTTACATTTTCAGCATGAGGTGCTGAAGTGTACAATGACATTGTATGCCTCAATGAGACCACAGAAACAGAATAGCAGACTCGGTGATGGTCATCTATTTAATCATAAAAAGTTATCAAACCTGTTCCTGTGATAAAAGGGGCATGAGTGCAATATATTTATTTTTAATACAGTGCCATCTCTAGAAAACTCAATAATAATGGAGGATTTCAACTGTCCTCATATTGTCTGAGTACATTTCACCTCCAGGATAGGAGGCAGAGATAAAGTTTCTTGACTTAGTTGCGGTTGGTCCTGCTTTGAGCGGGGGTTGGACTAGATGACCTCCTGAGGTCTCTTCAAACTCTAATCTTCTATGATTCTTCTATGATTCCGTGACACAATTCTTGATTTATTCCTAAGTGGAGCACAGAATCTAGTCCAAGAGGTGAATGTTGATGAACCACTTGATAATAGCGACCATCATATAATTAACTTTAACATCCCTGTAGTGGGGGGACACCAAAGAAGCACACCACAGTAGCATTTAACATCAGAAATGGGAACTACACAAAAATGAAGAAGTTAGTTGAAAGGGACAGTCCTAAAAGTGAAATGCCTTCAAGTTTCATGGAAAATTTTCTAATTCATCATAATAGAAGCTCACATCAAATGTTTACCCCAAATTAAAAAATAATAATTATAAGAGGACCAAAAAAGTGCCACCATGGCTAAATAACGAAGTAAAAGAAGAGATTAGAGGCAAGAAAGCATTCTTTAAAAAGTGGAAGTTAAATTGTACCGAGGAAAACAGAAAAGAGTATAAACTCTGGCAAGCATAATTACGCAGACCAAAAAAGAATTTGAAAAGCAACTAGCCAAAGACTCAAAAACTAACAGAATTTTTTTAAAGCACATCAGAAGCAAGAAGCCTGCTAAACCATACAGGTGCTAAAGGAGCATTCAAAGGAAATGAGGCCATTGCAGAGAAACTAAATGAATGTTCTGCATCAGTCTTCACAGCAAAGGATCACAGAATCATAGAATCATAGAATATCAGGGTTGGAAGGGACCTCAGGAGGTCATCTAGTCCAACCCCCTGCTCAAAGCAGGACCAATCCCCAACTAAATCATCCCAGCCAGGGCTTTGTCAAGCCTGACCTTAAAAACTTCTAAGGAAGGAGATTCCACCACCTCCCTAGGTAATGCCCTACTTATCGATCACATCCCTCGATCTACTGGCAATGCCCCTACTTATACATCCCCAAATGCCATTGACCTTCTTGGCAACAAGGGCACACTGTTGACTCATATCCAGCTTCTCATCCACTGTAACCCCTAGGTTCTTTTCTGCAGAACTGCTGCCGAGCCATTCAGTCCCTAGTCTGTAGCGATGCATGGGATTCTTCCGTCCTAAGTGCAGGACTCTGCACTTGTCCTTCTTGAACCTCATCACATTTCTTTTGGCCCAATCCTCTAATTTGTCTAGGGCCCTCTGTATCCTATCCCTACTCTCCAGCGTATCTACCTCTCCTCCCAGTTTAGTGTCATTTGCAAACTTGCTGAGAGTGCAATCCACACCATCCTTCAGATCATTTATGAAGATATTGAACAAAACCAGCCCCTGGACCAACCCTTGGGGCACTCCACTGGATACCGGCTGCCAACTAGACATGGAGCCATTGATCACTACCCATTGAGCCCGACAATCTAGCCAACTTTCTATCCACCATGTAGTCCATTCATCCAGCCCATACTTATTTAACTTGCTGGCAAGAATATTGTGGGAGACAGTGTCAAAAGCTTTGCTAAAGTCAAGGGACAACACATCCATCGCTTTCCCCTCATCCACAGAGCCAGTTATCTCATCATAGAAGGCAAATAGATTAGTCAGGCATGATTTGCCCTTGGTGAATCCATGCTGACAGTTCCTGATCACTTTCCTCTCCTCTAAGTGCTTCAGAATTGATTCCTTGAGGACCTGCTCCATGATTTTTCCAGGGACTGAGGTGAGGCTGACTGGCCTGTAGTTCCCAGGATCCTCCTTCTTCCCTTGTATATTCCTGGTTTTGTGTCTTTTTGTAACTTAAGGTTTAGCCTAGAGGGATTCTCTATATTTTGAATCTGATCACCCTGTAAGGTATTTACCATCCTGATTTTACAGAGGTGATTCTTTTACTTTTTCTTTAATTAAAATTCTTCTTTTAAGAACCTGACTGCTTTTTCATTGTTCTTAAGATCCAAGGGTTTGGGTCTGTGTTCACCTATGCAAATTGGTGAGGATTTTTATCAAGCCTTCCCCAGGAAAGGGGGTGTAGGGCTTGGAGGGGATTTTGGGAAGAAAGACGTTTCCAAGTGGGGTCTTTCCCTGTTATATTTGTTAGACGCTTGGTGGTGGCAGCAATGAAGTCCAGGGACAAAAGGTAAAATAGTTTGTACCTTGGGGAAGTTTTAACCTAAGTTGGTAAAAATAAGCTTAGGGGGTTTTTCATGCAGGTCCCCACATCTGTACCCTAGAGTTCAGAGTGGGGAAGGAACCTTGACAACAGTACTCTAGTCATGTGAGTTTTCCCACCAAGTCTCTGTTATTCCAATCACATCACAATTCCTTGGCTGTGCCAGGACTTCCAGTTCTCCCTGCTTGTTTCCCAGGCTTCTTGCACTTGTGTATAGGCACTTGAAATAAATAGCTGTTCACCCTGCTTTCTTAGTATGAGGCAGGAGCCCTCCCCTCTCGTGCTCTCCTGCTCTTGCTTCCTCCCGGTATCCCACATCCCCATTTACCTCAGGGCTTTGGTCTCCTTCCCCCGGTGAACCTAGTTTAAAGCCCTCCTCACAAAGTTAGCCAGCCTGCTTGCTAAGATGCTCTTCCCTCTCTTCGTTAGGTGGAGCCCGTCTCTGCCTAGCACTTCTCCTTCTTGGAACACCATCCCATGGCCTTCTCTCCTATACCACCTGCGTAGCCATTCGCTGACTTCTACAATTCAACGGTCTCTACCCAGGCCTTTTCCTTCCACGGGGAGGATGGATGAGTACACCACTTGTGCCTCAAACTCCTTTATCCTTCTTCCCAGAGCTACGTAGTCTGCAGTGATCCTCTCAAGGTCATTCTTGGCAGTATCATTGGCGCCCGCGAGGAGAAGCAGGAAGGGGTAGTGATCCGAGGCTTGATGAGTCTCAGCAGTCTCTCCGTCACATCGTAAATCCTAGCTTCTGGCAAGCAGCAGACTTCTCAGTTTTCCCGGTTAGGGTGGCAGATAGATGACTCAGTCCCCCTGAGAAGAGAGTCCCCGTCCACCACGACCCACCTCCTCTTGGGAGCGGTGGTCATGGAACCCCCATCCCTAGGACTGTGCATCTCATGCCTTCCAATCGGCGGAGTCTCCTTCTGTTCCCTTCCCTCAGATGTATCATCTAGTCTACTCTCCGCATTAGTACCTCTGGAGAGAACATGAAAACAGTTGCTTACCTGTATCTGCATTGCTGGTACATGGACACTCCCTTTTCTTCTTCTGGAGGTCACATGCTGCCAAATTTCTTCACCGTCCTCCTGTCCCCACTGTGTAGCCTGCTCTGAATTTTAAGAACACTGTGTCCGTAGAAGCATATCCTGACGTCTGTCCAGGAAATCTTCAATTTCTCTTATGCAACACAGGGTCAATACTTGTTTCTCCAGACCTTGAACCTTCTCTTCCAATATGGAGACCAGCTTGCACTTTGTACAGACAAAGTCACTTCTGTCCTGTGGAAGAAAGACAAACATGGCACATCCAAGGCAGGTCACAACAGCTGAACACTCCCCATCCATATTACCATCCTACGAACTTCCTCAGGAGTTGTAGTGACTATTCAGAGAAGCTGGCAAGATGTAAGCCTCAGAGGGCTTTCCCTGGGTGAACTCCCAATCAAACTCCCTCTGTTAGCCTCTCTGCTGTTCACCACTCAGCTGGTTCGCAGCTGACTGGCTTTTTATAACAGTCAGGCCCACTCAGGGCTCACCTGGAACAAAGCACTCCCAATTCACATTTTTCAAACAACCAATCAAGCACACGGTCAAACTGTCCCCACAACAGACACTCAGATACTCACCAACACAGCCTCCCTAATGCAGCCCTTAGCGTACCTCCTCTCAGACAGATCCCAGGCAAACTCCCTCTGTTAGCCTCTCTGCTGTTCGCCGCTCAGCTGGTTAGCAGCTGTGAGAGAGAGATGTGAGAGAGATTCCCACACCTGAGCCGTTCCTTTTTAAGTAACAAATCTGAGGAATTGTCCCTACTTGAGGTGTCATTAGAAGAGATTTTGGAACAAATTGATACATTAAAGCGTAATAAGTCACCAGGACCAGATGGTATTCACCCAAGAGTTCTGAAGAAACTTAAATATGAAATTTCAGAATTACTAACTGTGGCATGCAACCTATCTTTTAAATCAACTTCTGTGCCAGATGACTAGAAGATAGCTAATGTGACAACAATTTTTTAAAAAGCCTCCAAAGGTGATCCTGGTAATTACAGTTCGATAAGCTTAACTTCAGTACCGGACAAACTGGTTGAAACTATAATAAAGAACAGAATTATCGGACACATAGATGAACATGATTTATTGGTGAAGAGTCAACATGGCTCCGAGAAAGGGAAATCATACCACACCAATCTATTAGATTTCTTGTAGGGGGTCAACAAACATGTGACGTGTGTGATCCAGTGCATATAGTGTACTCACACTTTCAGAAAGCCTTTGACAAGGTCCCTCACCAAAGGCTCTTAAAGTAGGCAGTCATGGGATTAGAGGGAATGTCTTCTCCTGGATTAGTAACTGGCTAAAAGGAAACACAGGGCAGGAATAAATGGTCAGTTTTCCAAATGCAGAGAGGTAAGCAGAACCGAGGGACCAGTACTATTCAACATATTAATAAATTATCTGGAAAAAGGGGTAAACAGTGGAGTGGCAAAATTTGCAGACAATACAAAATTACTCAAGACTGCCAAGAGTTACAAAGGGATCTCACAAAACTGGGTGATGGGGCAATAAAATGTCAGATGAAATTCAGTGCTGATAAATGCAAAGTATTGTGCACTGGAAAACATAATCCCAACAATAAATAGAAAGTGCTGTTACCACACAAGAAAAGATCTTGGAGTCATTGTGGATAATTCTCTGAAAACATCCACTCAATGTGCAGCAGCAGTCAAAAAAGCTATCAGAGTATTAGGAACCATCAGGAAATGGATAGATAATAAGTTAGAAAATATCATAATGCCTCCATATAAATCCATGGTACACCCACATCTTGAATAATGCATATAGATTTGGTCACCCCATCTCAAAAAAGATATATTAGAGTTGGAAAAGGTACAGAGAAGGATAACAAAAATGATTAGGGGTATGGAACAGCTTCCGTATCTTCTGCAGTTTCCACAGTATGCATCCGATGAAGTGAGCTGTAGCTCACGAAAGCTCATGCTCAAATAAATTGGTTAGTCTCTAAGGTGCCACAAGTACTCCTTTTCTTTTTGCGAATACAGACTAACACGGCTGTTACTCTGAAACCTGTCATTAAAAAGACTGGGACTTAAAGAGATGACTAAATGGGACTATTGTAAAAGTCTATAAAATCTTGAGTGGTGTGGAGAAAGTGAATAAGGAAATGTTATTTACTCCTTCACATAACAGAAGAACTAGGGATCAACCAATGAAGTTAATAGGCAGCAAGTTTAAAACAAACAAAAGGAAGTACTTCACACAATGCACAGTGAATCTATGGAACTCATTGCCAGGGAATGTTGTGAATGCCAAAACTATAATGGGGTTCAAATAAGTTCACGGAAGATAAGTCCATGAGTGGCTATTACCAGGATGGTCAGAGATGGAACACCATGTCCCTAGCCTATGTTTGCCAGAAGCTGGGAGTGGACAACACTCGATGATTGCCTGTTCTGTTCATTCTCGCTGAAGTACCTGTCATTGGCCACTGTTGGAAGACAGGATACCAAGCTAGATGGATCATTGGTCTGACCCAATATGGCCATTCTTTTGTTCTTATGTTCTATGGCCAAGTCTAATTGTGCTATATGTTTCCATAGGTACAGATGCCTTGTCACAAACCTTCATGTGCAAGATACGAAGTTCCATTTCTACAGCTTGTCCTTTTCTTTTTCTTCAGATTCACCTGCCTGTATCTAGCTGGAATATCTAAATATTATAGATGAGAATTTTCTAACTCAAAAGGTGTTGTATCCAATCTGGCAGAATTCCACATTAGAACTCATCTTGACAGATAGAGAGGAATTGATCACAGAACTAAGCATGCACGGTAGCTTAGGTACATGATCGTGAGTTGATGACATTTATAATGTGCAAACAGAATAAGGTCCAAAACAGTATAAAACAACTGTGAGCTAAATCATCTGGGATGAAGAATTTAATCAGAAAATGTGATATTGAGAATTGTTTAAGAATACTTCACTAGATGCCCAAAAAGACATAATCAACAAAGAAGTCTTGGTTAAAAAACTGAAATGATTTAGAGGGAAAGTGCAGACAGCTGGAGAAAACAAGAGAGAGAATGGAAGAAAAGGAAAGTTGATAATAATGAATATAAATCAGAAGTTATGTATGAGTAAAAAATTGATAAAGGAAACAAACGGATACAAGAAGAAATCTATGGGCAGCAGAATTAAAGACACTAAGAAGGAGTTTTTTTAAGTACATTAGAAATAAAGGGGATCCTTACAATGGTATCAGTCTATTATTAGATGGAAATAGTAGAAGAATTACCAACAATAATGCAGAAAAGATGGAAGTGTTCAATAAATATTTTTGTTCTGTATTTGGAAAAAAATATATCGTTATATCATATGATATGCTAACACTTTTTACATACTACTAGTATCTCAAGAGGATGTTAAACAGCAGCCACTAAAGTTAGACATTTAAAAATCAGCAGGTCCAGATAACTTGCAATCAAGAGTTTTGAAGGAGTTGGCTGAGAAGCTTGCTGGACTGTTAATGTTGATTTCCAATATGTCTTGGAACACTGTGGAAGTTCCAGAAGACTGGAAGAAAGCTAATGTTGTGCCAATTTTTAAAAAGGCAACACCATGCTCTAAGTGTTAGACTGACAGGCTTATAATTAGCTAATTATGACCTAGCTAATTATAAGCCTGACAGTCTAACATCATCATGGACAAGATAATGGAGCAGCTGATATGAACTCAATTAATAAAGAATTAAAGGAGGGTAATATCATTGATGCCAAATCAACCTGGGTTTATGGAAAATGAATCGTGCAAAATTAACTTGATATCTTTTTAGATGAGATTACAAGTTTGGTTGATAAAGGTAACAGTGTTGATGTAATATTCTTTGTCTTTTGTACGGTGTTTAACTTAGTACCAACAGCATTTTGTTTGAAAAATCTAGAGTGATATAAAATTAACATGGTACACATTAAATGGATTAAAAATCGGTTTAGGTCTCAAAGTATATTTGTAAAGAGAGAATCATCATCATCATCATCAAGTGAGCATGTTTCTAGTGTGCTCCCACAAGGATCCCTTCTGGGCCCTACATTATTTAACATTTTTATCAATGACCTGGAAGAAAAATAAAATCATCACTCATAAAATTTGCAGATGGCACAAAAATTGGGGAAGTGGTAAATAACGAAGAAAACAGGTCACTGATACAGAGCAATCTGGATTGGTTGGTAAGATGGGTACAAACAAACAATATTAGTTTTAAAAGTATGGTTAAATGTAAATGTTGATACCTAGGAACAAAGAATGTAGTCCATATTTACATGACTGGGAACTCTATCCTGGGAAGCAGTGACTCTGAAAAAGATTTAGGGCTGTGGTCGATAATCGGCTGAACATGAGTTCCCAGTGTGACAGTGTGGCCAAGAGGGCTAATGCAATCCTTGGATGCATTTAAAAAGGGGAATCTTGAGTAGGAGTAGAGAGGTTATTTTACCTCTCTATTTGGCACTGCTGTGAGTGTTGTTGGAATACTGTGTCCAGTTCTGGTGCCCACAAGTCAAGAAGGATGTTGATAAATCGGAGAGGGTTCAGAGAAGAGCCACATGAACGATTAAAGGACTAGAAAACCTTCCTCATAGTCATAGACTCAAGGAGCTCAGTCTTATTTACCAAAACAAAGAAGGTAAAGGGGTGACTGGTTTACTGTCTATAAGTACCTACATAGGGAACAGGTACTTGAAAATGGGCTCTTCAATCTAGCAGAGAAAGGTATAACACAATGGCTGGAAATTGAAACTAGACAAATTCAGATTGGAAATAAAGCCATAATAACCACCAATGGAACAATTTACCAATCAATGGTCACAGTGGATTTTCCATCACTGGCAAGTTTTAAATCAAGATTGGGTGTTTTTTCTAAAAGATGTGGTCTAGGAATTATCTTGGGGAAGTTCTATGACCTGTGTTGTACAGGAGGACAGACTAAATGATCACAATAGACCCTTCGGCTTTGGAATCTCTGAACACTATATGATCAGTAAAGCTAAGATTTTTGTCATGGATATTTTTAGTAAGTCACGGACAGGTCACAGGCAATAAAGAAAAATTCACAGAAGCCCGTGACCCGTCCCTGACTTTTACTAAATATAGCCATGCTAAAATGGGAAGGGGCTCCTACTACCTGTGGGTGCTCAGAGCTCCAGGGTCCCTCTGACCTCTGCGGTGGCCAGGAGCTTCGGGGATCCTCCTGTCCCCCTGTGGAGGCTGGAAGCCACCGGGGTCCCCCTGCCCCACCATGTTGACAGGGAGCCACCGGGGTCCCTCTGCTTTGGTGTCGAGCTGCCGGGATCTCCCTGCCCTGCTGTGGAGGCCGGGAAGCTGAGGGGGTCCCCCTGTTGCCCGCAGCAGCTGGGAGCTGTGGGGTACCTCCTGTGCCTATAATGGCTGAGAGGTGTGGGGTACCTCCGCTGTCCATGGCAGCTCAGAGTTTGGGGGCCTGCTGCCTCAGGCACCGGGGGTACTTCACAGCTGCCTGCCACTCTGGGATGCGGCGGGACCCTGCAGCTCCCAGCCGCCAGTGCTGAAGTCATGGAGGTTTTTCGAAGACACGGATTCCATGACTTCCATGACCACTGTGACAAAATCATAGCCTTAATGATCAGCAAACAATATAGGCTGTGTATTAGTGTGTAACTTTGTAAACAAAATACCTCAGTACACAGGGCCCTCATAGTGTAAAATAGTATAGAAGAGGGCAGGTACCCCACTAGTCTACTCGGCAGTTTCACAAGAGGAGAGGAACATGCTGAAGTAATGCTCTTCCAGGTGTTGCAAAGCTCTTACATGTATGTCTTAAAATATTCTTTGGGATTGAGCCTCTCAGTTTTCTGTGTGCTTGGAATGAAGTTGCAGGGCTGGCAAAAGTAGATTATAAAATGCAAATTTTGCTTTTCCATTACTGAGAAAAGCTTTCTGCCTTTTCCACTAAAGCAGCAAAGAGCTCAAATGTTATGTGTTTATGTTAAATGTGACGATCTCCTTTCTGAGCCTAATAAGCCTGAACCTAATTAAATTTAAACAGAAGTGGAAGACAGAAGGGACATTACACATAACCAAACTGCCAAACCTCAACCAAATAAGAGAAATCTAAATTAAACTGGATGAAAGGCAGCTTTGTTCATCCCTAAACACTAGTACCTACTCACAAAATAGTTTTCTACTAAATTCATCAAAGAGATTGTAATGACGCCAAATCCAGATACACTAGGACATATATACTTGACTAAACTGAGACAAGAAATGGAGGATTTTTAACAGAAATCACATCAACAATAACACCACATAAGGGTATCATGATTAACATTATTATAATGGATACCAAATGAATTCATAACGATTAGGCACTTATTTTAAAGTATCACCAGAAACTCTTTAGCAATCGACTGCCACAAAAGCACAAATGCAAAAATGTGTCACATACAACAGATGTCCTAGTGCACAATGAAAAAAAAAAGAAAGCATAAATTGCTTACATCATAGCTATCCCCCTGGTAACCCACCACACCACAGGGTTTTAAACTTCAGTCTAATCCTTATATGTCTTCTGAATTAAAAAAAATCACGTGATAAAACACCTTGAGTGACATTATTTGTTCAATAAAGAGACAAGAAAGGCTATTGATTATGCCAGAGTGCAAGAAATGGCTTCCCCTAAGCAAGCAACCATACCTTCTTAGCTACTAGAATCAGCTGCCTGTAGCAGACTGACAGGTTTCAGAGGAACAGCCGTGTTAGTCCGTATTCGCAAAAAGAAAAGGAGTACTTGTGGCACCTTAGAGACTAACCAATTTATTTGAGCATGAGCTTTCGTGAGCTACAGCTCACTTCATCAGATGTATACCGTGGAAACTGCAGCAGACTTTATATACACACAGAGAATATGAAACAATACCTCCTCCCACCCCACTGTCCTGCTGGTAATAGCTTATGTAAAGTGATCAACAGGTGGGCCATTTCCAGCACAAATCCAGGTTTTCTCACCCTCCACCCCCCCACACAAATTCACTCTCCTGCTGGTGCTAGCCCATCCAAAGTGACAACTCTTTACATAATCAAGTCGGGCTATTTCCTGCATAGATCCAGGTTTTCTCACATCCCCCCCACCCCCATACACACACAAACTCACTCTCCTGCTGGTAATAGCTCATCTAAACTGACCACTCTCCAAGTTTAAATCCAAGTTAAACCAGAACATCTGGGGGGGGGGGTAGGAAAGAACAAGAGGAAACAGGCTACCTTGCATAATGACTGAGCCACTCCCAGTCTCTATTTAAGCCTAAATTAATAGTATCCAATTTGCAAATGAATTCCAATTCAGCAGTTTCTCGCTGGAGTCTGGATTTGAAGTCTTTTTGTTTTAAGATAGCGACCTTCATGTCTGTGATTGCGTGACCAGAGAGATTGAAGTGTTCTCCGACTGGTTTATGAATGTTATAATTCTTGACATCTGATTTGTGTCCATTTATTCTTTTACGTAGAGACTGTCCAGTTTGACCAATGTACATGGCAGAGGGGCATTGCTGGCACATGATGGCATATATCACATTGGTGGATGTGCAGGTGAACGAGCCTCTGATAGTGTGGCTGATGTTATTAGGCCCTGTGATGGTGTCCCCTGAATAGATATGTGGGCACAATTGGCAACGGGCTTTGTTGCAAGGATAAGTTCCTGGGTTAGTGGTTCTGTTGTGTGGTATGTGGTTGTTGGTGAGTATTTGCTTCAGGTTGCGGGGCTGTCTGTAGGCAAGGACTGGCCTGTCTCCCAAGACTTGTGAGAGTGTTGGGTCATCCTTTAGGATAGGTTGTAGATCCTTAATAATGCGTTGGAGGGGTTTTAGTTGGGGGCTGAAGGTGACCGCTAGTGGCGTTCTGTTATTTTCTTTGTTAGGCCTGTCCTGTAGTAGGTAACTTCTGGGAACTTTTCTGGCTCTATCAATCTGTTTCTTTACTTCTGCAGGTGGGTATTGTAGTTGTAAGAAAGCTTGACAGAGATCTTGTAGGTGTTTGTCTCTGTCTGAGGGGTTGGAGCAAATGCGGTTGTATCGCAGAGCTTGGCTGTAGATGATGGATCGTGTGGTGTGGTCAGGGTGAAAGCTGGAGGCATGCAGGTAGGAATAGCGGTCAGTAGTTTCCGGTATAGGGTGGTGTTTGTGTGGCCATTGTTTATTAGCACTGTAGTGTCCAGGAAGTGGATCTCTTGTGTGGACTGGACCAGGCTGAGGTTGGTGGTGGGATGGAAATTGTTGAAATCATGGTGGAATTCCTCAAGGGCTTCTTTTCCATGGGTCCAGATGATGAAGATGTCATCAATATAGCGCAAGTAGAGTAGGGGCTTTAGGGGACGAGAGCTGAGGAAGCGTTGTTCTAAATCAGCCATAAAAATGTTGGCATACTGTGGGGCCATGCGGGTACCCATAGCAGTGCCGCTGATCTGAAGGTATACATTGTCCCCAAATGTGAAATAGTTATGGGTAAGGACAAATTCACAAAGTTCAGCCACCAGGTTAGCCGTGACATTATCGGGGATAGTGTTCTTGACGGCTTGTAGTCCATCTTTGTGTGGAATGTTGGTGTAGAGGGCTTCTACATCCATAGTAGCCAGGATGGTGTTATCAGGAAGATCACCGATGGATTGAAGTTTCCTCAGGAAGTCAGTGGTGTCTCGAAGGTAGCTGGGCGTGCTGGTAGCGTAGGGCCTGAGGAGGGAGTCTACATAGCCAGACAATCCTGCTGTCAGGGTGCCAATGCCTGAGATGATGGGGCGCCCAGGATTTCCAGGTTTATGGATCTTGGGTAGTAGATAGAATATCCCAGGTCGGGGTTCCAGGGGTGTGTCTGTGCGGATTTGATCTTGTGCTTTTTCAGGAAGTTTCTTGAGCAATGCTGTAGTTGCTTTTGGTAACTCTCAGTGGGATCATAGGGTAATGGCTTGTAGAAACTCGTGTTGGAGAGCTGCCGAGCAGCCTCTTGTTCATATTCCGACCTATTCATGATGACAACAGCACCTCCTTTGTCAGCCTTTTTGATTATGATGTCAGAGTTGTTTCTGAGGCTGTGGATGGCATTGCGTTCCGCATGGCTGAGGTTATGGGGCAAGTGATGCTGCTTTTCCACAATTTCAGCCCGTGCACGTCGGCGGAAGCACTCTATGTAGAAGTCCAGTCTGCTGTTTCGACCTTCAGGAGGAGTCCATCTAGAATCCCTCTTTCTGTAGTGTTGGCAGGGAGACCTCTGTGGATTAGTATGTTGTTCAGAGGTATTTTGGAAATATTCCTTGAGACGGAGACGTCGAAAATAGGATTCTAGGTCACCACAGAACTGTATCATGTTCGTGGGGGTGGAGGGGCAGAAGGAGAGGCCCCGAGATAGAACAGCTGCTTCTGCTGGGCTGAGAGTATAGTTGGATAGGTTAACAATATTGCTAGGTGGGTTGAGGGAACCATTGCTGTGGCCCCTTGTAGCATGTAGTAGTTTAGAAAGTTTAGTGTCCTTTTTCTTTTGTAGAGAAGCAAAGTGTGCGTTGTAAATGGCTTGTCTAGTTTCAGTGCAGCATGGTCGGTTTGCAGGTGGAAACGCCGTCCCCAAACATATGGGTGTAGCCTTTCCAGAGCGTAGACAATGGCGTAACATTCTTTTTCATTGACTGACCAGTTGCTTTCCCTCTCAGACAGTTTTTTGCTGAGAAACACTACAGGGTGGAATTCTTGATCAGGTCCTTTCTCCATTAAAACTGCTCCCACACCACGCTCGGACGCATCTGTGGTTACTAGGAACGGTTTGTCAAAGTCTGGGGCCCTTAGTACAGGGTCAGACATGAGTGTCGCTTTAAGCTTGTTAAAGGCCTTCTGACACTTTCCGGTCCACTGAACAGCATTTGGCTGTTTCTTTTTGGTTAGGTCTGTCAGTGGGGCAGCGATTTGGCTGTAGTGCAGTACAAATCGTCTGTAATAACCAGCCAAGCCTAAGAAGGATTGAACCTGTTTCTTTGACTTTGGGACAGGCCACTTTTGGATAGCATCCACTTTGGCCTGTAGGGGGCTGATAGTTCCTTGACCCACCTGGTGTCCAAGGTAAGTCACTCTGTTTAGGCCCATTTGACACTTCTTAGCCTTAACAGTTAGTCCTGCCTCCCTTATGCGCTCAAGGACTTTTTGTAGATGTTCCAGGTGGTCTGCCCAGGAATCTGAAAATATGGCCACATCGTCAAGGTAGGCGACTGCATATTCTCCTAATCCCACTAGGAGACCATCTACAAGTCTTTGGAAAGTGGCGGGTGCATTTCGCAGCCCGAAAGGGAGTACATTAAATTCATACAGCCCGAGATCTGTGATGAAGGCTGACCTTTCCTTGGCAGATTCATCTAGCGGTACCTGCCAGTACCCCTTGGTTAAGTCCAAGGTAGAGATGAACTGGGCCCATCCCAGTTTCTCTAATAGTTCATCTGTGCGTGGCATTGGATAGTTGTCTGGGCGAGTTACAGCATTTAGCTTACGGTAGTCCACGCAAAAACGTATTTCCCCATCTGGTTTAGGAACTAGAACCACTGGAGATGCCCATGCACTTTCAGAGGGGCGGATTACACCCATCTGTAACATATCCTGGATCTCCCGTTCTATAGCAGTTTTAGCTTGAGGAGACACCCGGTAAGGGTGGACCCTAATTGGGTGAGCATTACCTGTGTCAATGGAGTGGTATGCCCGTTCAGTCAGTCCTGGGGTGGCTGAGAACGTTGGCGCGTAGCTAGTGCACAGCTCCTGGATCTGCTGTCGCTGCATACGCCCAAGGGTCATGGAGAGGTTCACCTCTTCCACACCACCAGCACATTTGGACTACAAGCCGTCAAGAACACTATCCCCGATAATGTCACGGCTAACCTGGTGGCTGAACTTTGTGAATTTGTCCTTACCCATAACTATTTCACATTTGGGGACAATGTATACCTTCAGATCAGCGGCACTGCTATGGGTACCCGCATGGCCCCACAGTATGCCAACATTTTTATGGCTGATTTAGAACAACGCTTCCTCAGCTCTCGTCCCCTAAAGCCCCTACTCTACTTGCGCTATATTGATGACATCTTCATCATCTGGACCCATGGAAAAGAAGCCCTTGAGGAATTCCACCATGATTTCAACAATTTCCATCCCACCACCAACCTCAGCCTGGTCCAGTCCACACAAGAGATCCACTTCCTGGACACTACAGTGCTAATAAACAATGGCCACACAAACACCACCCTATACCGGAAACTACTGACCGCTATTCCTACCTGCATGCCTCCAGCTTTCACCCTGACCACACCACACGATCCATCGTCTACAGCCAAGCTCTGCGATACAACCGCATTTGCTCCAACCCCTCAGACAGAGACAAACACCTACAAGATCTCTGTCAAGCTTTCTTACAACTACAATACCCACCTGCAGAAGTAAAGAAACAGATTGATAGAGCCAGAAAAGTTCCCAGAAGTTACCTACTACAGGACAGGCCTAACAAAGAAAATAACAGAACGCCACTAGCGGTCACCTTCAGCCCCCAACTAAAACCCCTCCAACGCATTATTAAGGATCTACAACCTATCCTAAAGGATGACCCAACACTCTCACAAGTCTTGGGAGACAGGCCAGTCCTTGCCTACAGACAGCCCCGCAACCTGAAGCAAATACTCACCAACAACCACATACCACACAACAGAACCACTAACCCAGGAACTTATCCTTGCAACAAAGCCCGTTGCCAATTGTGCCCACATATCTATTCAGGGGACACCATCACAGGGCCTAATAACATCAGCCACACTATCAGAGGCTCGTTCACCTGCACATCCACCAATGTGATATATGCCATCATGTGCCAGCAATGCCCCTCTGCCATGTACATTGGTCAAACTGGACAGTCTCTACGTAAAAGAATAAATGGACACAAATCAGATGTCAAGAATTATAACATTCATAAACCAGTCGGAGAACACTTCAATCTCTCTGGTCACGCAATCACAGACATGAAGGTCGCTATCTTAAAACAAAAAGACTTCAAATCCAGACTCCAGCGAGAAACTGCTGAATTGGAATTCATTTGCAAATTGGATACTATTAATTTAGGCTTAAATAGAGACTGGGAGTGGCTCAGTCATTATGCAAGGTAGCCTGTTTCCTCTTGTTTTTTCCTACCCCCCCCCCCCCCAGATGTTCTGGTTTAACTTGGATTTAAACTTGGAGAGTGGTCAGTTTAGATGAGCTATTACCAGCAGGAGAGTGAGTTTGTGTGTGTATGGGGGTGGGGGGGATGTGAGAAAACCTGGATCTATGCAGGAAATAGCCCGACTTGATTATGTAAAGAGTTGTCACTTTGGATGGGCTAGCACCAGCAGGAGAGTGAATTTGTGTGGGGGGGTGGAGGGTGAGAAAACCTGGATTTGTGCTGGAAATGGCCCACCTGTTGATCACTTTACATAAGCTATTACCAGCAGGACAGTGGGGTGGGAGGAGGTATTGTTTCATATTCTCTGTGTGTATATAAAGTCTGCTGCAGTTTCCACGGTATACATCTGATGAAGTGAGCTGTAGCTCACGAAAGCTCATGCTCAAATAAATTGGTTAGTCTCTAAGGTGCCACAAGTACTCCTTTTCTTTCTGTAGCAGACTGTTACCCATTAGTTCCTGCCAGGTCTTAGTTCTATATTACTAGAACCTCCCACCCCTCTGGAGGCAAAGTGCAGCAATGGAAGTTTCTGGGTATTTCCAGCGGGAACGACAAATGCCAGGAAGCAGTTTCCAGCCCCCTTCATGATATCGGGTTTCAGTAATAATAATTGCTGACAGAGGCCACCCCCACTTGTTCTGTTGGGGGAAACACAGTTTCATCTTGGTCCTCATTCAAGGACAAAGTTGTAAGGATAGACCCTCAGCTGGTGTAAATCATCCTGGCTTCACTGAAGTCAGTATCAGCTTTGTGCTAGAAGGAAACCAAATTTTGCATGATGGAAAGATGCTATGATTGCCTCCCCTTAGCTCCTTTTACCTGCTGCCACTACTCACTTAAAAAGTTTGTTCAGATTCTAGAGATACTACTGGTTCAAGCTGTGTTCCCCATTTTAAGTATAGGAATATCTCTGAAATCTAGAATATCTCCTTAACTCAAATGAACTTTTAAAGGGCACCTTCTGTGTTGCCTTTAAGTGTTCACTTCAATAAGGTTGTAGTCTTTAGGTGTCTTTCTGCATAAATGTTTGTGTGTGCATTGGCTTCTGTTCTGAGCAAAATGTTTAAACACATTCATCTAAGTGTTATAAATGCTATTTAGGATAAAGCAGCTGTTTAACTTAAACCCCTACCACTGCCATCTGAATGCATCACCTCTGAGGCATGCTTAAAATCCCCAAATGTACATTAGTGGAGACTGGAACCCAGTATCCCAGAGCTCTCTCTTGGTAACAGAAAGCATTATCACGAGGCCACTAGACTGGTTCCATAGGTTGTTATTAAAATATTGTAAAGGGAAATAGCCAGTAATAGAATATAGGTAGAAAGTACTATAGATAAGATCCTTCTGCCACTCTTGTCAATAAGAGTTTGGCGTTGACTTCAATTAGGCCAGGATTTCGTGCTGCATCTGTAATGCTGGTGGCATTATTATGAAAACAAGTTTCAAAATAATTTATAAGCAGTTTGATCATATTCACATTTTGGGACACGGTGACCCAAAAAATGCTTGAAACCCCTCTGTAAAACGTAGAGACTGCCCTTTGAAATTTCAATACAGGATCTGATGCGGCTATTCCCTTTAAATCAGACTGAGAGAGAGGAAACAATACCAAAACACTAAGGTTGAGATGTAAGGAAAAACAATTTATTTTCAGATCAGATACCTGCTGCTTCCAATTTAGATATTGGAGAAACGATCTGAAACGAAAGCAGCAGCCTGAAATGGAGTGTTTTTCTAAGCTTCCCTAATTAGAATCAGCTAGTTCAGGGCAGCTCTAACCAGAACCACCTCCTCTTCTTTGACTGACTGGGGTGACCTGCAAAACAGAAAGTGTGAGTGTTGTCAAAGAATATCTCAGCCAGCAGATAAGAAATGAAGGCTTTGAAGAAACTGCAAACACCCTCTGGGCATGAAATTAGACTTGTGAATTTAGGGGGAAAAGGCATGCAAACAGTTTAAACAGGAACTGAAGACGGAGGTCAACAGAGATGTTTCCAACTGCAAATCACCTGCTGGGGAAGAAATTAGTTTTGAATACCTAACAGAAATCAACAGAGTGGGTGGGAAAGTTATTCATCTTTGTCACAAAATCCTCATTTTCCCCCTCAATCGAGCTGCCTAACAGGACAAATATAATCTTCATTCACACAAGATGAACTGCACACAATAATATTAAAAGGCTCATGCTACAGAAGACGATTTGCGCAAAGAAAGTGACATATATGGCTCTTCTGACACCTGGACCATTGACAAAAGACTTCTAATCCTGTACAGGTAAGAGGCAATGAGCAGGACAAGGAAAAGAATGCCCACTCCTGTATTAATTAAGCTATCACCACCGGGCCTTCCTAAGTAAGTTCTAAGATAAGAAACACATGGGGAAGCACCTCATTAGAATAATGCAAATTGCGATTAAACCCAGGTCTCCTTCCATGTCCTGCTCCTTTTTTATTCTGTACACCCCAAGTGCATCCAGGGGCTATAAACAAGCTAATGATCAGCGTGGAGGACCATACAGAGTGTTAAACCTTATTTGCACCCATAAATAGTGTCCACTCTCACTTGTGCTAGAGCAGAAAAACCTCATGCGATATTAAACGTAAGTCACAAATAATATTTGAAACTGAACTTTCTCCTGGGATGGGAGCTTGTGTGCTAAATGAGAGCACAATGAAAATGCTGGTGCGAAAAGGTAAAGGTTGCCATCATGCTAGAATTCAGGAGAGCTGGGCTCTGTTCCCGAGTATGCCACAGACTTCTTCGGTGACCTTGGTCAAGTCACTTAATCCACACTCTGCCTCAGTTCCCCATCTAAATAATGGGGATAATTAAATCTTATAGGGGTGCTGTCAGGATAAAAATCCATTAATGATTGTGTGGTGCTCAGGTACTACAGCGACAAGAGTCATTCAACTATCTTTTTAGCTAGGTAAATTCAGTCTGCAAACTCTCATGCACCGGAGTAGCTTTATACACCCTGAGTACTTCGACTGAAAATAACAAGAACACCTACATGACCAAAGTTATTCATGAGTTCAAGTCTCGCCAGGATTAGGTCCTAAATAGATTAGTAGTGTAACTGCTGAGTTGTAAATAAATAGATAAAAAGTTGCCGGAAGTATCCTTCTGGACTACTACATAACAAGTTGCACTGGCTAAGCGTGGACGTTAATGCATTAAAATGTCAGTGCCTGACTGGGACATGGCTGGACTCAGTCTTGCAATGTTTCTAAGACCATAAAAGAAACTTTTGCAATAGGATACAAAGCACAACCTATAATCAAAAATAACCCTAAGGGTCACAGTCAGCAAAACAAGCACATGTGTGAAAAATGAAAATGAGTAAGGGAGAACTGACTATAATCTCCTGAAGCATTTTAGAATTTAGTTTTAAAACAACTTTTTGGACCTGATTCTCATTTATACAAAGGCCCCTTCACACTGCTCTGGCAGAGGGAAAACTATAGTAGAAGTAAGAGTAAAAGCCCATTGACTAGGTGCTCTCTTCTCAGTTTCGCTTAATGCAGTTGGTGCAGGTAAATCACTTCACCGTAGGAGCTATTACAACTCTCTTCTGCGTCTAAACAAACAAGTATGGAAAAGAAAAAGAATAGAAATACAGCACACAGAAGAGCTAAAAAAGGGATGCAGGTCATACATACATATATATATATATATATATATATACACACACAAATAGCGTGAGTGATGGACCCAGAAAAAAAGATAAGAATAAAGACAACAAAAACATTTCCTTCCTGATTATGGTGCTCCACTTAGGATCACTGTATGTGACCTCTAAATATTTTCATGGTGTTTCATAAAAAAATATTGGGTGGCAATTTTGTTTTGTGGTGAGTGTCACCATTTGCAGTAACTCCTATGTGGGTCCTGCTTTGAAACAAATTTAGGAACCATTGGTCAACAGTAATGGTAAGCTGCATTATGGTAGCCACATGTCAATAAGTGACAGTGTAAACCATGGACACAAATCAGGCGTCACAAATTATAACATTCAAAAACCAGTCAGAGAACACATCAACCTCCCTGGGCGCTCAATTATAGACCTAAATGTCACAATTCTTCCACAAAAAACAGACTCCAACGAGAAACTGCAGAACGGGAATTAATTTGCAAACTGGACACCATTAAATTAGGCTTGAATAAAGACTGGGAGTGGATGGGTCATTACACAAACTAAAAACTATTCCCCCATGCTAATTTTTCCCCTACTGTTACTCACACCTTCTTGTTAACTGTTTGAAATGGGCCATCCTGATTATCACGACAAAAGGTTTTTTTTTCCTCCTGCTGATAATAGTCCACCTTAATTGATGAGTCTCGTTAGAGTTGGTATAGCAACCCCCGTTTTTCATGTTCTCTGTATTTATAGATATATATCTTCCTACTGTATTTTCCACTGCATGCGTCTAATGAAGTGGGTTTTAGCCTATGAAAGCTTATGCTCAAATAAATTTGTTAGCCTCTAAGGTGCCCCAAATACTCTTCGTTCTTTTTGCTGATACAGACTAACATGGCTACCACTCTGAAAACTGTAAACCATGTATTACTGTGGGCTGTGCCTTCTGCTGTGCCTGATCCACTGAGAATGAGTCTGTTAAAACTCCTCATTACAGAGCCCTGCTTTTTATCTTAAGCTGTAGGGACTCACGCTTTCAGTTCTGGAGGTCCCCAGTTCAGTCCCTAATGTCATCTCAGAGAAAGGTCACTGCAGCAGTATATAGGCAAAGCCATCTAACCATGCTTATGCCCTGTTAGGGTCCAGTCTCCTTTTTATATGAACTCAAGGGATTTCCCTGTGCAGAAATTACATTTCTGGAAGATGTTGGGCAATATGTACCTGAGCGCACCAACCCAACTCAACACATCTACACATTATGGCTTCATCTTCACTATGAAAAAAGATGTGTTCTTAACTCCTGTTCACTAACATAAGGTACAATTCTAGTGAACACAAGGCAGTTGTACTTTTACCATGAGTTAGCTGGTCAAGGTAAGCCGCAAACTCCCTCAGTCTTTAGCTCAATCTGTTAACAGATGTGAAAACAACAAACTGGCTTATTTTTACTAGGATTTTACCTAACGTTAGCTAATGTGACTTAAGAACACACCTTTATTTGTAGTGAGGACACACACTATAAGATAAAGGAAAGACCTCATTTCCCTATTAGCACTATTACTAATGCCATATATTTCCATTTGCTTTAGAATATTCTTTCCATATGAAATTAACCACACTACTGAAGAGCAAAGTGATAGATTCTTCTAAAATAATCTTCAAATTCACAATGTGAGTCTTTGGAAGTGGCAAAAGAAACTACAGGACTAGCACTCTTCACAACAAACCTGATCTCAAAATCTAGGTGGGCAATTCACCTCAAAAGGATTAAAAACAACCCCACCCACTTTCTCCCTCTCTCCCTTCAGCCTCACATGACACTTTGAACTCAAAAAAGAAAAAAAGTTAGAGTGGAAGGGAGACAGATAAATGTCAAGTTTTTAATGGAAACATGGTTGCACACCTTGCTTTAATGATTTACAGGTTGCTGACTCCTGATAACAACAAACTGTGCCTTTAAAATCTGACCCTCAGCTTGGAGGAATAATTGTTCTCCATAGACCTTTCAACAATCTATAAGGAAACCTTGGCATGTTGAGCTCCAGGGATTACTGTAGAAGGAATACTACAGTTCTACTGTATGGATGGGATTAGTGTATTAGAACAGAGGTTAGAACTCGAAGGTTCTCAGACCAAGGCGAGAGTTAAAATAAAGCCTCTGTTCTAACCACTAAACAACACTAAGGCAACATATATGCTACACACCAGTTTCAGCAACATATAAGTAGTGCCCTACCAAATTCACAGTCCATTTTGATCAATTTCATGGCCAGAGGGTTTTAAAATTGGTCAATTTCATGTTTTCAGCTGTTTACACCTGAAATTTCATGGTGTTGTAATTGTGGGGGTCCCAACCCAAAAGGTACCTAGAAGTGGGTCTGATCTCCCCCAGATTCCGCCCCCACAATGGTGCCTAACATTAAACGGGATGGATATCTTAGAAGTGAAAAGAATTAGTAGATCAATTAATTAAAAAACAAAACTTCTCATTTTCCTTATTGTCACATTAGTTATGATGGCAACACCCTTTTTATATAAGAATTTTCACAAAGCACCTCAGACTCCATTGCAAAATACATAAGACCAGATCCTTACCTAATATAAGTTGGTGTAGCTCCAGTGAAGACATTAGCCTATACCAGCTGAGGATCTGACCATGGTGGTATTTTAACACATACAACATTCAGTGGATAATAAAAATGCTTCAAGGACAATCAACAAACATATCACAGGTTAAAGATGAGGTGCATGCAGGAGCTAAATGTGGTAAACAAACATTCATTTTGGAAAATACGTTTTGTGAAAGTGTATTTAAATATCTGAAACTGCTAACTTTGAGAATTCTATAACTCAATAGAAGCAGCTACTGAGAAAAAAATATTCACTTAGTATTTGTATGCCAAGTTTTACCCAAAGTGAATTTGTACTGATGAATTATGGACTGAAAATAGTAATGGAAACAATTGTAATGGAAACCCTGATTACAGTAATTTAATAGCACGTGAAAAAGCACCACTGTAATAAAGTTTTTTCATTTGCATAATACTTCAATATATTTACTAAAATATTTTAAACACGTTCTAAATACATTTAACAATCACACTTCATACCACGACATTGCAAATTTAGTTATTTTCAGAAATTGTGGTGTATTTTAGATTAAAATGATGTGGGTTATTTTGCAGTAACTATGCTATTGCTTAACTTGTATCATCATTGCACTTGACACACTGGCTTTTATCACCTAAAAATATTATTTTCTGCAGTACTTCACTGTGTTTAGGTAGATATAGCAGCTTTTTAACATTTGAGTGATAACAAGGCGCCTAAGAAAGAAAATTTGAACTGGGCCAAGGCCAGGACACATTCTTCACTATAGGATCTCCAGATACCCTCAACACAATAAGTTCCCTCCTTACCCTTTTCTGTCTTCTTCGGGTAAAACCAGTGTCTGACCATTCCCACTTCTGTCTCCAGTGCTGAAAGAGCTGAGACTTGGAGAGTCCATAGTCCATGGAGTTACAATAATCAACATGAGAGAATATAGAGAGGAATATGATGAACATGGCAAATGCTGCTGAGGTGTTGAAATGCCCAACTGCAAACATAGAAGATATATGACCCAGATCCTCAGCTGATATAAACTGCCATAGATCTCTTGACTAGCTCTAGATGTGGCCCATGAAGTTAGAAGAAAAATCAAGGGTCAAGAAAGAGGCCAAGATTATGGTGGCAGATGTATTCACCAGCTTAAACAAGATTGATTGCTGCAAATCTATAACGTAAAGACCAAACTATAAATCTCCAACTCAAGTGTTATTTCCAGTCTCACATATGGATATGAAAGCTGAAAATCCACCAAGGTACAGTCATCTAAATGCCTATGAGACCAAATGCCTCAGGAAAATACTTAGTTTCAAATGGAATGAAATTATAACAAATGCCAAGATTCATCAGAGAGCTCAAAAATCAATTATTTCCAAAGTTATCCAGAAAAGAAGATGGAAATATCTGGAACAGGTGTTGAAAATGAAGCCAGACCATCTGTCATGGCAAGTATGCCATTGGGCAGCTGGAGGAATACATAAGAGGGCCGATCAAAATAATCACTTCATCGAATTATACCTATAGAGGAAACACTTATGTGATTGAACAATGCAGAGAACATGCAAAAAGTGACATAGTATAGACAGGGATGATGAAGCTTCTTTCATGGCCCAAGGAACATATGATGATGCCGAAAAAAATTTAGATTCAGTAGGTGGAAATAGGACACCTGAGTTAAGGAGGGAAATCAAGAAGATAGAAATGTTTTACAGAATAATTCTCTTTCCTGTGAGATACAAACTCCTTGCTTTAAGACCTATAATTCTGCTTCTCACCTAGGTATCCATGCATATCATAAATATTTGGTAATCAAAAGAGTGTTGATTGTTGACTACATGAAGCTTCACTGCATGGTGCTGAGTCAGATATTGTTCTCTAGCTGAGTAAAAAAGGTTATTCACTGAATATTTCATTTAAAAAATATTAAGCCTTTCTTTTAACTTGAAGAAAAAATATTTCTCATACATATTTGTAAATTATTTGACCGACTCTATTGAATCTGAGTGGAAACAAGTATTCACTGAATAATTTTAATGACATTTTAAAATAAATTTCATCAAATTAATTTGAGGAATATAATTCAACCAGCTCTACACAGCTATAGTCAGTATCCTGCTGGAGCCTAAACCATAAAAAAACAAAACAAACATACAAAAGTAGAGAACATATAAAAGGAAAGTGATAAGAGGAAAAGTTATCCCTTATATTTGTTCTGTGACTTTTCTTTTCCCCTATTACCCAATCCAACCCTCTCTCAAATTGTTCTATGCAATATCACTGTTAATTGCTATGGTGTCAGGTTTGGCAGACAGTTGACTAGAATCATGGAAACCTACTGTATAATAAAGCTGTACTAATGGTGATGTTATCTGGTAATGAGGCATCATTATAGCATTTTAATGTGACTTATCATTACTACTCCCATTGATTTGGAAGGAAACAATGTCTTCAAGAAACATAACCCAACCTAAAATCTTGCTGGAGGCAAACATTTACCACTTTACAGCTAAATCTGCTGGCAACACAGGTGTTTCATTTTGAATTTAACAGGCAAATTGTGTTTGTGTTTAGGAAACAGAAGTGGCACAGGAAAAGAGAGAGGGTACAACTCTCACCTGCACTGAGGCAAAGGTGGCTATTAAGCCAACTTTATGTCTCCTTAGTTGCTGGGCCAATTACACTGCAAAAAAGTCAACAGACTCAGGCTGTTTCCACTGTAGACGTTCTGGCTCGGACTGGAACGCACTCTGAAGATGGGGTGTGTGGGGGTAGGGTTTCAGAGCCCAAGCTCCAGCCCAAGCCAGAACATCTACATGGCTATTTTTAGCATCTTAGCATGAGCTTGAGCCTGTAGGCCCAGGCTCTGAGTCTCTCTGTTGCAGGGGGTTTTTTGGTTTTTTTTTTTGGCAGTGTAAACATACTTTAATCCACTTTAATTCTAAATAAGAGTGTACACACAGTGTTTAATTCAGTTTAACGAATCCACTTTAAATTTACACCTTTAATTAATCAAATTGATTTTCCTGAGTGTCTCTGTCTAGACAAGCCTTATGATTTGAACAAGAAAAGGTCAATAGCCTATTCCTAGCCCATTGAGCCACCCAGTTCTCCTTTAGCAGTTCTTCAAATAAGTTACACAAGGAATGACCTTGATCCATTGTTTCTAAATAACTGATCTAAACAAATTATGTCTCTGGGATCCTTCAGGTGTATTTTAAAAATCAAACATTTCAAAGTTTTTTCTAATCCATTTACTGAAATTTAAAGTTCTTGTTCCTTCCCTCCCCACCCACCACATGCACACTTCAATCCCACAGAAGTATTAATACCTATTACATGATTGGAGACAAACTGTAATGTCACTTTGCAGTGCTGGAAAGTTAGAGGAGAGGTCATATTTTGTGACAGAGTGTCATCTAAAGAAATGAAAAAGTTCTAGTTAAAATAAATGACATAGGAAAACTCCATATTTAAAGAATGTATCAGTACCATATCCATCTGAAACTTAGATATAAATGTCTCTGAGTTTAGAGTACATATAGTTATAGATAGATAGATAGATAGATAGATAGATAGATAGATAGATAGATAGATAGATTTCTTTATTGGCTCAGTATTAGAACACTATCAATTACTGCACGTACTTTTAAGTTTATATTATTTTCCTCCTTATAATCCTGCCAGTGCTCTTGTTAGTCTTAAAAATTAAGGTCCTGAATCTTGTAACAGTGTGGGGGTTGTGTACCCTGGTTATTTTTGGATACATGAATTTATGAAAATCTGGGACAAAATCTTTAATTGACTTAATCAGATACTTTGAGAACACAGTACTCCATCCTGAACATTTGTATGCTGACTCACTCTGGTAATATTCTACATGGATTATAAACTGACTTTTTCACTCAGACTAGTTGCGTTCAGTCATTGTTATGGGCCTACTTCTAGGAGGAGTTCAAATGCCCATGAATTTTGGTAAGTGCATCCACATATGGCACTGGGAAGTGCCTACAGAATTTTTTCTATTGATAAAAGCTAGGGTTTTTTTCATGCAATTCCTGCTTGTTTTCTCTAAATCTTTAATTTTCTTTATGGCTGATGAAGACTTCTGCTCCAAACTGCCATGCACATCACTTGTAAAACTTGAGTTGCTGGCCAATTACTCAATTGGAGAAATCATACAAATGAATATAATTAAAAATCTCTTGCTGTACTTAGCACATTGCTGTTTAAAACTCAATAAAAACATTTCATATTTTGACTTAGCATGCTCCCCATCCACCCGGTATTTATCTCCTTTTTTAGCAACAGTGGCAGGGCCATAACCAGGGTGAGAGAAGCAGGACAGCTGCCCAGGGTGCAAAGCCGTGGGGGGGGGGGGTGGAAAATGGTGCAGAAAAATGATGAAAAAGCCCAGTAGGTAGCAGTAAAATACCTAGTTACAGCTCTGAAATAGGGGTTGGGCTTACCCACCTCTATGCACCCATCTCATTTGAGTACTAGGAGTAAGGTGTGATCAGACAGTTTACTTAATTTTCCAGTACTTTGTCCCCAGTATGATTGGTTGCTGACCTGTATTTTGTTGGACTGCCAGAGCTGCTTTAAGATTTAATCTATTCAGAAACTTTTCTGGCCAAATTTGCAAAGTAAATACTTTTATGTTCTTCTAGTTTTTTATGACCACTCATCAGCCTGCTAATAAACTTGTTCATAAAAATCAGGCTGAATAGAGTTCTATTCTTTCATTACCATCTTGAAAATATTCAATGAGGAAAGAAAAAGAAACGGTGAGGGAGTTTTATAATTTCTTTGCCTCTCGCACAATTCAGCATTTAAGATCACCAAGACTCTTTTGTTGTTGCCTCCTAAAAATAAGCTTGATTTAATGTTTAGCATTTTTAGACTTTAGGGCCAACTGCACATTCTGACCTCTACATAACGTGTACTGTATTTTAATGAAGTCTGAATAAAAAGTGTCAGCAGGCAACTTTAGTGTGTAGATGACACCGAGTTGGTATCCTTCACTCAGACAAATTGGGAAAACTTGTTGCATGGAGAGAAAATAAACAGACTCCTTAAAAGTATTAAGAAAGAATGAAAGAAGTAAGTTTTTAGACTGTAGTGGAATAGCTTCCGTAGATATACTCTACCCCTATGTAAAACAGTGCTATCACTGAGCTCTAACGATTAAACTCCACCACACAATCTCTCTCAAAAGAGAACAGCCTTTGAACTAAGCATGTACAAAGTCTTACATAGCATATAATGCTGATACCCCAGCCCTGCAATGCATGGGGACTGCTGATCTTGCATGGAGTCCTGCTTAAATCAATGGAACTCCATGCAGGCACAGTGATTGGCCCTCACACATCAAGTTGGGGGATTGGTGTAAAGTCTCACACTTAACAACTGACATTTTGAAAAATGCACACATGTGAAGACTTGATAGTACATAATAAATTCCTTTCTATTTATGATTTTAATGATGACTTATTTTTAAAAAAGAATAGCTGTCTACTCTTTTAAGTAAGTGATGCTCATGAAATTCCTATAAAGTGCTGTATTTCTAATTAACTATATTATATAGAGTATTACATCTATATTAGCTGTCAGTGTACTGCTGATCAATGTTTTTTAGGTTTAAGTGACACATGGGATGAAGCTCGCTCCCACCGTTTACATTGGGTGATCATTCTGAAGAACAATGGATCTCATCTGAGCAAATGTTTCCTCCAATTCAGTCCAAAACTTTACTTTCCTCAGTTTCAGATATTTAACTTTGGGCCTGTCCTGAACAATTCCTCGCCTGCAATTGTGGTTCAATGCTCATAGTGCTCAACCCCTCTTAGTTATTCAGGATTACGGCCTGATCCTGAGAGGCAATGAGAAGGAATCTCAGAGCATTTCCTCATTAGGCTCTCAGCACCTCATGGTACCTCACCTAGTGCACTAAATGCTGCAAAAACAACTATATGGGTGAAACCAAACAATCACCACACTTTCCCATGAACTTACACAGGAAAATGATAAAAGATAAAAACACCCTATCACCTGTGGGTGAAAACTTTTCACGAAGAGAACACTCTATATCTGACCTATCCGTTCTCAACCTCAAAAGGAACCCTGCACAATGCCTTCAAAAGACGAGCCTGGGGAGCTTATAGAATCATATTTATAGAATCATAGAACTGGAAGGGATCTCAAGAGGTCATCTTGTTATACCAATAAAATAAAAACCAGCAGGATCTTATTAAAGGGAAAAAGGCAAAATACCACATTTATTGTGAATACAGAAAGAATCATAGTAAGCAGTTAGTTATAGCTATAACATTCCATTCAATCTCATATTTATTCACACATTCATTCATACAAGCACACACACACAGGTTCTGCAAGGTTGTTATCATAGTTACCAGCCTTAGAGTTGCTCATGCCAAGCCACTGGCCAGGTGGCCTGGACATGAGGAGGGAGCAGGGCCTTGTCAGATGCTCATCTGATGCTCCTGGAAGTTGGTTTGCAGAATCAGACCCCTAAGTTCTCACTTTTTAGAGTCTATTTTTATAGGAATTTCTTCCTATGCCAGTCTATGGGAATTGCTTCATCATGCTGTTGCTGAATCAATCAGCAGATAGCACATTCCTGATGGCTCCATGCTGCTAGATGTTATCTTGTTCTTTGGTTCTCCCATTCTTGAGGCTGTTGGGTGGATTCCAGTCTGCCCTCCGGGGGTCCTCTGGTTATTTCCACTTGACGCCTTCTTCAGCCGATGGACACTGGATTCTTAGGCTGGCACCTCTCTGATCATTCAGTTATTATCCACACCAAGCATCCATCCACATACATCCTCCATCTCTATTTTAATCACAATTGTTAATACAACAAAAGGGTGGGGAGTCTCTGGATGCTGTTTCTGTTGTTAGAGTATTGCTTTGAGTCTCTCTCTCTGTGAATTGCTTTGAGAACAGACTCTGTCTTAGAATGTACTAACACAATTAGCAGCTTGCAAGTTTCACACATAGAGGGAGAGAAACAGTATAAAAAACCAAGAGACCTCTTAATTAGTAATACCCTGGAATTTAAACTATGGGGAATCAAACTCATTTGTGATTTTAATACAGAACTTCTTTAATGTGATCCAACAATCTAGACCAGTCCCCTGCACTCATGGAAGGACTAATTATCTAGACCATTCCTGACAGGTGTTTGTCTAACATGCTCTTAAAAGTGTCCAGTGGTTGAAATTCCACAACCTCGCTAGGCAATTTATTCCAGTGCTTAACAAGTTTTTTCCTAATGTCCAACCTAAACCTCCCTTGCTGCAATTTAAGCCCATTGCTTCTTATCCTATCCTCAGAGGTTAAGAAACAATTTTTCTTCCTCCTCCTTGTAACAACCTTTTACATACTTGAAAACTGTTATCATGTCCCCTATCAGTCTTCTCTTTTCCAGACTAAACAAACCCAGTTTTTTCAGTCTTCCCTCATAGGTCATATTTTCTAGATGTTTAATAATTTTTGTTGCTCTTCCCTGGACTCTGTCCACATCCTTCCTGAAATTGACCAGAACTGGACACAATACTCCAGTTGAGGCCTAATCAGCATGGACTAGAGCAGAAGAATTACTTCTTGTGTCTTGCTTACAACAGTCCTGCTAATACATCCCAGAATGATGTTTGCTTTTTTTGCAACAGCATTACAGTGTTGACTCATATTTAGCTTGTGGTCCACTATGACCCACAGATCCCTTTCTGCAGTACTCCTTCCTAGGCAGTCACTTCCCATTTTGTATGTGTGCAACTGATTGTTCCTTCCTAAGTGGAGTACTTTGCATCTGTCCTTATTGAATTTCATCCTATTTACTTCAGACCATTTCTCCGGTTTGTCCAGATCATTTTGAATTTTAATCCTATCCTCCAAAGCAGTTGCAATCCCTCCCAGCTTTGTACTGTCTGCAAACTTTATATGTGTACTCTGTATGCCATTATCTAAATCATTGATGAAGATATTGAACAGAACCGGACCCAGAACTGATCCCTGCAGGACCCCACTCATTATGCCCTTCCAGCATGACTGTGAACTACTGACAACTACTCTCTGGGAATGGTTTTCCAACCAGTTTTGCACCCACCTTATAGTAGCTCCATCTAGGTTGCATTTCCCTAGTTTATTTATGAGAAGGTCATGTGAGACAGTCCCAGAAACTTTACTAAAGTCAAGATATACCACCTCTATCGCTTCCCCCATCCACAAGGCTTGTTACCCTGTCAAAAAAAGCTATCAGGTTGCTTTGACACAATTTTTTTTTGACAAATCCATGCTGACTATTACTCATCACCTTATTATCTTCTAGATGTTTGCAAATTGATTGTTAATTATTTGTTCCATTATCTTTTCAGGTACAGAAGTTAAGCTGACTGAGCTGTAATTCCCCAGTTTGTCCTTATTTCCCTTTTTACAGATGGGCACTATATTTGCCCTTTTCCAGTCTTCTGGACTCTCTCCCATCTTCCATAACTTCTCAAAGATAATTGCTAATGTTTCAGATATCTCCTCAGTCAGCTCCTTGAGTATTCTAGGATGCATTTCATCAGGCCATGGTGACTTGAAGACATCTAATTTTTCCAAGTAATTTTTAACTTATTCATTCTCTATTTTAGCCACTTCTGATGCTACCTCATTTTCACTGGCATTCGCTACGCTAGACGTCCAATCACCACCAACCTTCTTGGCAAAAACCAAAACTTTGCTTATAACTTTTCTAGACACTAAAAACCATGGTCTTAATAAATAAACTTGATTTATGGCTTATTACAACAATTTGTGACCCACTAATCCTCCTTTTTGTCCTATGACTACAAGGGTTTTAATGAGCTACTGTACTTTAATGATCCTTTAGAATATGTGATAACCACTTAGGTCAGCATAAAGGTATCTGTTCAATCTTGTTTTTAGCTGTGACACTGTCAGTCTCCAACCTTCCTCCAACCTGAAGAAGAGCTCTGTGTAGCTCAAAAGTTTGTCTCGCTAACCAACAGAAGTTGGTCCAGTAAAAGATATTATTGTGAGGTTATTGACATAAACTGTGGCTGTATAGATCATTGTTGCAACCAAGGTCGTATAGGTGCACCAAATCTTGTACAAAGGAGGTCAAATAAGGTGACTGTGCAAAGGCTGTAATTTGCTAGTTATGATTATGCTGTGTGCATCATTTTTGTATTTGAAGTTATGAAAATTGGCTATGTACTTGTATCTAAATGTGTTTGATTCTAAGTAGCATCAGTGAAGCATTTAGTCAGCTTCTTGAGAAAGGACTATTCTGAGTATGTGCCCAATCAAGAAACACTTAACTGACAATGGACTTAGGGAGACACCAATCCACATTTGAGCTTTCCTGGGAATGTTCAAATTAACATGTAAACAATGGTGTCTGCCTGCAAAAAGCTGAATCATTCATGGACATGTGACTTGCCCCAGTGGCTACAAACTCCATCTTGTTGCTCTGATTTTGCACAGAAGAACAAAGGGGTTTCCACCCACAAGAGAGAGAATATAAAAATCCCTGGAAGCCTCTCCATTTCATCTTCAGCTGGCTCAAGAGGTGGCCTCTCCACCCCAAAGAGATGCCTGAAAGAAACTGGAACAAAGAACTGTAACTACGGGGTGTGAGTGATTGCTGAACCCAGCCCATAAGCCACAATGTTGGCCTGAAAAGGATTGGGCCCTGATTAGGAAGGAGTCTAGTCTGTGAAAGAAGCTTATTGGGACATCTCTGAGGGTGAGATTTACATGTATTCAGTTTCCTACTATATTAGGCTTAGACTTGCATGTTATGTTTTATTTTGCTTGGTAACTTACTTTGTTCTGTCTGTTATTACTTGGAGCCACTTAAATCCTACTTTTTATACTTAATAAAATCACTTTTGCTTATTAATTAATGCAGAGTAAGTAATTAATACCTGGGGGAGCAAACTGCTGTGCATATCTCTCTATCAGTGTTATAAAGGGCAGACAATTTATGAGTTTACCCTGTATAAGCTTTATACAGAGTAAAATGGATTCATTTTGGGTTTAGGCTCCCAGAAAGATTGAATTTTGGGTGCTGGGAAAGTCCCTGTTGACTGAGAAGCCCCTAGGCTAAGTGAATCTTAGTTTCTGTGAACTGCAGGGGGGTGTGGCCCAACCTCTTGGTCTGTGCTGTAGCCAACTGGAGTGTATAGCTCAGGAAGACAGGAGTGGAGGGAAGCTTTCTTTGGCAGGGGGTTTGTACTCAGCACATCTAGTGACAGTCTTGAGGGAGTCTCTGTGACGCAACCCATCACAATTGAGTCTTTAAACCACGATTTGAGGACTTCAATAGCTTAGACATAGGTTAGAGGCTTGTTACAGAAGTGGGTGGGTGAGATTCTGTGGCCTGCATTGTGCAGGAGATCAGACTAGACGATCATAATAATGGTCCTTTCTGACCTTAAAGTCCATGATTCTATGAATTACCTCACCTGCCTTTTCTCACCAAAATGAGGATATTTAAAATGATCTATAAAAAGAGAAACTATGGAACTTAAAGACTTTGTTGTTGGTTACATATCCCTATCTGAAAACGCTTCAGAATATCCTTATTGAAGTGGCACATTTTGAAGTAGGAATGTAAACTATCATCATAAAAAAAAATCTGCAACAATTAAGGGTGTTTCTCAAGAGTTTGATCAATATTTTATTACTGTGGACTACTGTACATATTTGTGGAGTGAAAATTGAATGGTATTCCATTCATTTTAGGTATTATGTCAATGTGCTTAACATATAAATGTGAGCAATTCGGCAGTGAAATATAAATAGGCTTGGCAGAATTCAATTCTTATTTTTTTTCTAATATTGACTATTTATTTTTAAGATATATTTAATTTTTAATTATTTTTATTTTTACAGTTGTGGGAAATTAAGTAGGGGGTAAGGTTGGAGTTCGGGTTAGGGCAGTGCTGACAGTGGGACTGCAGGGAGCTGAAGGGCTCAAGACACCAGGACACAAGGCGCAAGAGAGACTGCTGTCCTGGCCTGACAGAGCAGAGATGCCTAGCCAGGACTCTGAGGAGGAGGAAGAGGATGAGCCCCTGGTCACAAGAAAGGCCACCCCACTGCTGAATGGCTCAGGCATTCGGCAGCAGGTTGGCCCCTCCCATGAACAGAGGCTCATCTTCCTCTTCTCAGCCCTGGCTGATGGTTTCTGCTCTGCCCCGCCAGGATCACAGCCTTTCCCACACCTTGTACCTGCAGGGATCAGGTGTCACCGACCCTGTGGCAGCACAGGCAGCCCTCAGCAGCTCCACTGCCATCATGGGAATGAGGGAGCAGGTCGGTGACAGTGGGACTCCTTGCACTGCCACATGTCTGGTAACACAAGGCACAAGGGGGGAGGCTGTACTCCTGTTAACCAGTATATTTTTTGTTAATTTCAGTGTATATGCTGAAATCGACATTTACCAACGTCTATCCATTTCAGTTGAATCTTGCCAAGTGTAGATATAAAGCAGGAAGGTAGAAGAACTTGTTGGCAGGATTATCCTCTTGCTTAAACCAGGAGTAAAACCAGTGTGAAAGGAGAAAAGAGCCCACCTTGCTTGCTCTGCTAGCCTAGCTCAGAATTACTCTGAAATTATCAGAAACAACCAAAAAAGTAACTGTCTGGCAAGGGCATGAGGACTGGAGGTTGCTGACACTCAGCAAAAAGAGTCAGACTCCATTCAAAGAGTTAATGCTTATGAATGGAACCATAGGATTTTGTCCAGGAGACTGCTGTGTAAATAACATTCAGATACTATGGTGATGGGGACAATATAAGAACCAATGTAGAACAGAAATCAAATTATACTTACTTAACTTAAGCTACGTTCTATCAAATGGATTTCTCTGAACTCCCATATTCTGGGACTAGCTTCAAACCTATACACATCAATCTTTTAAAGAAGAAGCAACACACATTATTATTTCATATGTGTACCCTACAGAGAATAAAAATCTCCTGTTGAAATTTGATTCATGATACTATGAGCAATATTTTCATTTCCAATGCAACTGGGAAAGCTGATAGATGGCAATGGGGTGTCCAGATGTGACAGATTCTTCCCAAGTGCCACAGCCTGGTGACACAAACTGTTATGGCAAAGGTGCTAACCTCATGCACCTTTTGAGTCATCAGTGTATAACCCTCAGGCTGTACTAATTTCATGTACCCAGACAGTCATTAAAGGGATTCTGTGAGTTAAAATACTTTCCTATATCTGGATGAGTAGTCAAACCTTTTCTGGGGTCCTTTTGTGTTGGAGAGCTGTTGCACAAAAGGAGGGTTAGTGGCCATGACACCTTTCAAGACCATACAGTCCAAGATGAGCAGTTTTGCATTAGCAGGTTTCCATGGATAAAGCCCAAGGGGCTGAGGCAGGAAAATGGAGGAGAGTAAATTAAAAGGGGGAAGAAGACAGAGAGATGCTTGTTGGTGACAGAGTAGAGGTGCCTTAGCAGAGATTTCTGCAAGAGAGAGTTGCCTTTATGATTTTTGTGACCTCCTCTGTTTACAGAAAGCACTTGTGTACATTTTGTAACTAAACAAATTACCCTGGAACATATCCTGACTTTGTGTTACCAATTCCTCCTCCAATGGGAAACCAAAAATAGAGAGACAAAGCAGGCTGCTCCATAAGGCAACGATGCATAATTCACTCCATCTTGCTCTAGGCTGGCTCTTTACAGAGTACTGCTAAAATCAGATGACAGGCTTCACTACACCACAGAAATAACCCTTTTTCTAACCTAACTCACAATATTTGGGTTCTTGTCAGTAGGTCTGAACATGGCTGGCTCAGACTGCTGTCTAAACTGTTAATTCAAAGCTAGTTCCAGGACTAAAGTATACGTTTCATCAGTAAATACAACAGGATCAGGTAGGTGTGTGCTCCAAATTTGTGTTCCAGATGCAACGGGGAATATATCAGAAATAAAACAAACATTCCAGCTGGACAGGAAACTATCATAAAGACTACTTCAAATCTTGGTTTTAATATTTAATGAATTAACTCATCACATTGCTGCTGATGTACTGTTCCAATGAGAACAGCCATACAGCCTGAAAACACACAGTATTTTTCCTTAACGTTGTGGGATTAGTGCTACTGTGTAGAGGTGGGCAAATAACTTGATTTTTTTGGTTCGGTGGCAGTTCTGAAAAAGAAATAGAAAAGTGCTTTTGGTTCCGATGGAACTAAATCTGAACTTTGTTGAATTTTTGGGGAATCCAAAACGTCTCTTTTGGGTCTGTTCCAGAGTGGGAATTCAACCTCAGTCTCCCACCACATCCCAGTTAAGTACCATTGTCACTGAGCTAAAAGTGATAAGGAGAGAGGTAAGGGGCAGTGGTGGCCACAGCAACACACTCCTCCTCCTCCTCCAACTCTGGCCACTTTTTAAATGCCCAGAGTTATTCATGTCATATTTGTGAATAGTTTCAGGTCAACCACAACTGGATTTTTCATCAAATAAATTATTTGTCCATAAAATTTCACCCATCGCTACCGCAGTGCACAGTTACCACCTCTCTTCTCTCCTGCTTCCACCCTCCCACATACACACCAACCAAGGCAAGGTGCATTTCTGTTGTGGCTGAATTTATTCTTGCACAACATTAACTTTCTAAAGCACTTTAAAACCTTCAGGAGGAAAGGTGATGTATACATGAAATATTGCTATATTTTATGTTATATTTATGTAAATATTATTTTAGGGTAAAGAAGAGAAGTGATTTGAACAACATGTTATAATCTGTTAGTCATCTGTTAGACAAGTTGATACAAAACTATAATATAGAATAATTAGTTTCTAAATTTAAATTGACTCAACTTCATGTTAAAGACTTGAAATCAATTTATTAAGTTTATAAAAAAAGAAAGTCCTTTTTGTAAAAATAAAAAAATAAATAAACAACCCAGTATAAAATATTCATTACTAGCGCTAAAGTTTTGTTTTGCTTTTCCATACGCTTGATGGTATTTCTGGTACCTTGCAATGTTTCCATTTTTATCCGATCCATTATATTAACAACCTAATGGGCCAAAACAAGAGAAGAATGATAGTAACAACGACAACTTTGACAAATAAGAGAGGAATTGACCAGAGATACAGGATGCTTGTAAATGCATGCTTGTAAAATAAGCCACAATAGATACAAACAGTGGAGCATGTACCAGTAAGATATTTATAGCCGGCACACCATACCAAAAAGACACACGAAGAGCAGAACATGGGGCCTCTGGGCGACCCCATGCCAGCAGTTCCTCCAGTGCGGCTGTACTGTCCCCAGTTCTCCCCCATCCCGCAGCCTTTCTCCTGAGTCCTGTATAGGGTCTGTACAGCAGCCCGAGAGGGCCGGGGCTGGGGGTGGGGGTGGTACAGCCGTGCCAGAGGAGCTGCTGGCGTAGGGCTGCCGAGCGGTGCCACGTTCTGCTCCTTTCGCCGCTGCAGTTCTGGGGAGCCCTGTGGTTTAGCACCACAAGAGGAGGAGAGAGGGGCTCCCCCCCCCGCCGCAGGTAATGTGGGTTGGATTATGGGGAGGGACAGGGAAGAGCGTGGGGCCCCGGGGAGGAGAGGAGTCATGTGAGGAATCACATAGGGGGTCATGGGGGGTGGTCACATGCCCACCCCTCCTTTATTTGATGCAGAATACTGGTAAGAAATGAATTCTACTTGCACCACTCTTAACAGGGGTTTTTAGATAGAGCATGATCGACAAAGAGAAAGATGGCTTATACATTAAATACATCTCTGATCCTGATAGTATAAATGGTAACTTAGCCTCCCCACTCAAAAAAAACATCTTTTATTTATATTACTTCATTTTACTTTCTAGTCATGTGAATGTGACATAATTATCTTTTCAAAAGAAAAAATAATACATTAACCCAGGCATTAGTTCTCCTTTTACTTTTCTTTTGTGTTAAAACACACAGAAGCACAGTTAAAATGTCTTTCTTGATGATACTTTGTAAAATGTTAGACAGAAGACCACGTTGGTCATTGTAACATAGTCTTGTGATCAGAATTTTATTTTGCTTGCCACAAACTTTTTACTTATGACCCAGCATATTAATATGCAAACTAGATACCATTAACTTCAATTTGAATAGAGACTGGGAGTGGCTGTGTCATTACACATATTGACTCTATTTCCCTATGTTAAGTATCCTCACACCTTCTTGTCAACTCTCTAAATGGGCCATCAAGTTTTTTTCTCCTGCTGATAATAGCTCATCTTAATTAGCCTCTTACAGTTTGTATGGCAACTTCCACCTTCTCTGTATGTATTATATATTATTATATATTATATAATACAGAGAAGGTGGAAGATATACATATATAGATATAGATATTGATATAGATATATTCTTACTATATGTTCCATTCTATGCCGCCACTGAAGTGGACTGTAGCCCACAAAAGCTTATGCTCTAATACATTTTTAGTCTCTAAGGTGCCACAAGTACTCCTGTTCTTTCTGGGGATTACTGTCTGTAACAAACAATAGTTCTTCAGAGATACAAGGAAAATACTGTCAAGGATCTGACTGGGCTAGGCTGCTTGGGTTATGGCAGGCAGAACATTCTTCCCCTGTCCTGGCTTCACTCAGACCTAGAGCTTAGTAGAAGTAGTGAGACATTTTTATCTGGCCTGCCCTGATTGGCTTGCACGTTCCTCTGGTCCTGCTAGGCACAGGAGGACGAAGTCTTGCTGGTTCTGCCCGTGGCTGATCATGGGAGGCCTCGCTAGGCAACCACTGGAAGTCTGAACTCACTGTTCTTCCCTTCCAACACAATGCCTTCTTAGAGTTGGGTGTTCCAGGATGGTAGGGCCTCTGGCAGGGAGCAGCAAACATCTAGTACACCTCAATACACCGATTGGGGATGGCACATTCTGTAATGCTGTTCTGAATCGGGATACGTTCCTTAATCAGGTTCTCAGTGCACAATCTTCCCTACCAGTGCATCAGTTATCTATCCACCTCCCTCACTGGTGTCTTCAATCAGCTTTTCTAACAAAATTTTCCATCATTGCTATCACCAGTTAATTTCCACTGTGGTAGCAATGGTAGGAGCTCTGGTATAGTCATGGAGCTCTGGTACATTGCTAGGCTTGTATAGTTTCAAACTCAGAAAAGTTGCAAGTTTATACTTCTAATACAAGAGAAAGTCTTCTCCACAAAAACACATCTTAGTCCGAGTCTAGAAAAGCAGGTGGGCTTTGGTTTGGTATCTCTAATCAGGAAGGGAGTTTAAGCACAGCACATGTTAACTTTAAATTTCAGCATGTCCCTAAATTATTTCCTGAATCAGGGCTTCTAAGCATGTGCTTAAGCCCACAGGACTACTCACATGCTTAGGTGCCATGGTGGGTTGAGGCCATAGAAAACAAGTAAAATCTTGCAGGTGGAAGTTTGCCCAAAATGATTTATAAAACTTCTCAGTAATTTAATTTTAAAATGTCAATTTCATACAGCCCCAGGCCTTAAATCCAGAAAGAAGAAACTCAGTTTCTTATAAGGATATTTTTACAAGAACAGCCATTTAATAGAATGTCCTCATTCAGTAATAGACAAATGTCACACTATTTTTTTCAATGTGCCACTCAAAATTTCTGCCACCTAAAACCTCCTCTATTCCTTGGTTCTCTTTCATCCAGCCAACTACCTCTGAATAGAAGAATTGACCTAATAGTTGGATAACATGTAAAGTTCTTTTAAATCTGCTGCAAAGTAGTCAATAAGGCTAATGTTCTTTTCTTACTTAAAAAGGAGCTTGACTTCAGGTGCTTTTTCTATCAGAAGTGCACTTTTAAAATATTTTTTAATTATAGGTTTACACTAACACTAAAATTGGCAGATATGTTGGAATCAAAATTAGTTGTAATATACACGGGATTAGCCTAAGTAAGATGACAGATGTCCCAGTGTTTGAAAACCCCTCTAAGAAGATTTCTGAATTTGGATTTAGACTGTTAAGGATTTTACTGCTGTAAAAAAGAAAGATAAATGTCATACAATATCATACAATATCAGAAGTTTCCAGAAGGTATTCTGGAAACATTCACTGCAATCCCATGCATTAACTATACAACTCTTCCAACAGTTTTACACTTATACTGACTTCCCACCTCCCCCTGCAAGATGCTGCAGAAACAGTTTAAAGTCGATTCCAGCTGGATGGAATGGATTCACTTCAGGAACAAAACAAGTGTTGTGGTTTCTGCTCTACAGAAAATAATAGCAACATGGATCAGAAAGTAGCTTTATGTGAAAATTCCCTATGAAAGAAGTTTGCTCTGAATTCTCCCCTCAGGGTCGTGGGGTTTCCCATATGGAAAAAAAGGGGGATCCACAAATTTTGGGGATGTTGGTGCTCCCCCAGGAGAAAAAGGCCATCCCCAAAGCAGCATTCTGTCTCCACATCAGCCCCTTGTGATGCTGCCCCAGCTCCGCTGCAACATGATTTCAGAACCTATGCTACCAGGAACTCCCAGCCAGACTCTGATCCTGAGACCCCCAACTTATATCCTGACCCAGGAAAACATTTATGCATGTGTTTGAAGTTAAGTATGGGCTTAAATGTTTACCTATTCTGTGATGCTTTTCTGACTCACAGACTCTGCAGGGAAGTTAGTACAGTCTCTGGTTTCTGTTGAGCATTCTCCACTGAGTGTAAGAATGAACAATGCAAAGTAACCCAGTCATAGAATCCACTCATGAATACCTGGACCTGCATAGAACTCACAATGCCAAAGAGGATATGGTGATATGTATGTAGCTGACTGGTCTGTTTGGGAAGATGGATATCTGCAAGTGGAGCGAACTCTCCACATGTGAATCTTAAGGGCATGATCTGGACCTTGAAGAACACTGCAGAGTGTAAGTCCATGGCAATTGAATTAATGAGCAGCACTGAAGACCAAAACTGGGGGGGGGGCATGAGAGCTTTAATTGTAAAATGTGAATGTTTGATATAGAAATTATTGAAGCAACAAGACATAGGACTCCACAAAGCCATTTTTGCAAGGCTACTTTTCAGGGTACAACTACACTTATAATGTTGTTTTTAAACAGTTCAATATGTTATAAAAAGGCTGTTTTCTGTTGTTGAGTTTAGGGACTGAGTGGTGTTGGTGGCCTGTGATATACGGGAGGTCAGACTACATGATCTGGGGGTTCCTTCTGGCCTTAATCTCTATGACTCTGAATTTATGTAGGATAAATAGGACCACAAAATATATTCCTATGAATTTCTAATAAATGTTGATAGTGTTATGAACATGTTTCTATGTCAACTGGAGTGTGCCAGCATACTAGATACCGTTGTAGTCTTGTTCACAAGTAACAGAAGTTAAAGCCTTAATTAGTTAAATGTTGTAGTTATTATGATTTAAATCTTCACTTTTTTCCAAAACACATTTCTTGTTTTTCTCCATCTAAGTAATAGCTTCATAATTTTTTTTATAGTTCTTACCATAAAAGATATCTGTGAAGAAGACACTCTTAGGAACAATATGGTGGTGAATAATTTATTTCACACACCTAGCCCTTTATTCTTTTATCAGATTACAAACAGAATAATTAATGTGTTAATTATTTGCATATATTATAGACTACTATGGGTTGTTTGCAAACTGCTTGCTTACTTTGACTATTCTTTATCTGAGGCATGTAATTGGTAAAGCTGGCTGAACTCTTAGATACATTTATCAGATAACATATTTGATCTCTTTTTCTGATTGGATAGTTTTGTTAAGAAAATTTAATATTTACAAGAGTTTTCATTATCCGTGATTGCAAACAAACAGTATATGAAAACAAATACTGAGCCATGGGTCCCTCATGAAATGTTCACTTCAGCTACTTGCTGTTCATAACTTGTGGTGTGTGATTGGTCTGTGAACATTCTTGTGAACAAACCAAACCAAGAAATATTACTCAAAGAAATGTATATGAAAAACATATTGGAAGGGTTCTCAGTGTTGAAGCAAATTTCATTTTTTATTTAAAAAAAATCAAGAATTTAAAAAAAATGTTCAATGCCATTAATAACTCCAATTTCCATTCCAAATTTCAGTTCCAAGTGAGTCAATTAGTGACTTTTTTAATTAAAGTGTAAATATTGAAAAATACAGCTAGTAGGAGTCACAACTGCAAGATATATATCTAGCTTATAATCATCAAGGTTGCACTCTTGAACAGAAGGCCATGATGCTGTAAAGAATTATGCAAATGCTTAATTTACACATGTGAGTAGTCCCACTGAAGTCAGTGGGACTACTCATAAGTACCAAGTATGTGTGTAAATCTTTGCAGGATCAGGGCCTAATTTTGCAAAAAATATTAAAAGGGAAATTGCTTTTAAAATTAAAAAATTAAGTTTGTAAAACATGTCACTGAAATATATTAACATGTAAAATACATTTCTGCCCATGCTCAGTCTGAGGAACCCGGGCAGGTAAGTGCTGTGCCAAAGAGAAAAGACTCACACTACCCCGTGCACCTTTCACCTTTCTACTGATTTCACTAAACCCACTATTGCACCACCTTTATGTGATGTGATTTCTAACTCAGCCACATGATGTGATATTATATATCTAAAAACTACAGACCCAAGCTTTAAAATCAGAGTAGCCATGTTCTACTGCTTTTCTGTCTTTTCTCCTATGTCTTGCCATCAAAAATACTTTCAAAATGTTCAGTGATTATTCTTATGTGAAATAGAGAGTGATACATAACATGCAATGTCAAGTTAATGTTGGGAATTACACAACCTGAAAAATTCACTTATGCTATTTCAGCAATACATGGAAGTTTTGCAGTACTTCAAGCAGCCATGCTTTCACATCCATGCCTTCACCTCTAGCATATCTCCACTACCATCGCCTTTTTTCCTTCCCAAGTGTAACAAAAGGACTGTAATCAAATCTACCTAAGAAGAAGATATCTGATCAGTAAAACTAATATATTTTAATAGAGTGGAAACAGATATGATGAAGTGCACAAAAATCGAGGTTAAAAGTGGCTATAATAAAAGGTTGAGTAAAAATTAATTTTATCTTACATTTTGCATAATATGGCATAAGCTATTCTTTTGTTTTGTTGCCTCCTTTTTTGGACCTTAATTTTCAGTTAGTCATTGGCTTACATCTTATCTCACACTATAATGGCAGAAATTAATGGGATAAAAGTACTCCATTCAAAGACAAATTATCATTTCACTGATCTACTTCACTGAGTGCAAATTCCCTCTGCTCCCATTAAAAGCTTTAGAGCAGTAGAAAAGTGCTAGTTAACTAAAATTGTGTTTCCTTTCTTAGACCATAAAATTTTCATTTATTCTGTCTGTAATTCCCTTGTGTAAATACAGTCATTTTGAAGCCTTTCAGTATAGCGTGATACATATTTTGGCATTGTTGCATGTCTGGATTTCTTCCATGGTACTTTAATTTTGTGGTTCAGTGAGCAAAACTAAGACTTCTCCTGAAGGACTTGTACTTAAAACAGTCAGAGGCATGCTGCCTGCTGAAACAGTCAATCTTCTCCCTTGACGAGACTGTCCAGCCACAGTCCATATAAACACACTCTCTCTTTTTTTAAAGCTTACATCCATTCTTAGCAGTGGCTGGTTTCATGGAAACAACAAACAGCAGGAAAAGCCAAGAAAAGAAATATTTTCAGAAGATGATACAAACATGTAAAGTTCATTAAATTATTTGCAATTGCTACATTTGGGAGTCAAAATTAAAATTAATAAATGCTGATGATCTCTTTAGATCTAGCTGCATTTACTTGTAAATATATAGGGTTGAAATTCCCTCAGGTGTGAAGAGATTTTTTTATGGATTGTTTAAACTTAAAGGAAAATATAAAGTGGGCTTTTAACATAAAAAAGAAAATACAGAGCAATTGTAATTTCCCCAGAAACTGCAATTCTATTCACTGCTAGAACAAGAAGAAGAAAAATGATGCCCACTGTGATTCCCAAATAAACTGCACTGTCCTGGTGTCTGGGTTTAAAAATATACACAGCCATACCCACTCACATGATATACTGCTCATATGGATTCTGTGTCTGAAATAACAACAATGGCAGCATTTGTTTGAACTAGAACACCTGTGTATTTTTTCCACAAAAAAAATACACTACAGCTCGTTCTCCCTTTCATTAGCTATCCAAGAATTTTCATTTAACCCCAGAATACCCATTTATAAATGGAACCTTAATATATAGCAGGGATTGGCAATCTTTGGCACGCAGCCCATCAGGGAAATCCGCTGGTGGGCCAGGACGGTTTGTTTACCTGCAGCGTCCGCAGGTTCTGCCGGTCACAGTTCCCACTGGCCACGGTTCACTGTTCCAGGCCAATAGGGGCTATGGGAAGCGGTGGCCAGCACATCCCTCAGCCCGCGCAGCTTCCCACAGCCCCCATTGGCCTGGAACAGCGAACTGTGGCCAGTGGGAGCTGCAGTAGGCCTAACCTGTGGACGCTGCAGGTAAACAAACCATCCTTGCCCGCCAGCAGATTTCCCTGCTGGGCTGCGTGCCAAAAGTTGCTGAGACACCATTTTTTGGCTGTTAGACAATACCAGCCTGCATGGCAAAAAAACAACCAAACAAGCAAAAAAACCAACCCTGTGGTGACAGTCTTACATAATAAAGAGCTTCAGGTGTCTAGTAGAAGAGGAACATGTGTCCCTTCCTACCAAGACTACAAAAAGAAGGATTCTGGGTGGACTCCTCCTGAAGGTCGAAACAACAGACTGGACTTTTCCATAGAGTGCTTCCGCCGACGTGCACCAGGTGAAATTGTGGAAAAGCAGCATCACTTGGCCCATAACCTCAGCCGTACAGAACACAATGCCATCCACAGCCTCAGAAACAACTCTGACATCATAATCAAAAAGGCTGACAAAGGAGGTGCTGTTGTCATCATGAATAGGTCAGAATATGAACAAAAGGCTGCTAGGCAGCTCTCCAACACCACTTTCTACAAGCCATTACCCTCTGATCCCACTGAGGGTTACCAAAAGAAACTACACCATCTGCTCAAGAAACTCCCTGAAAAAGCACAAGAACAAATCCGCACAGACACACCCTCTAGAACCCCGACCAGGGGTATTTTATCTGCTATCCAAGATCCATAAACCTGGAAATCCTGGACGCCCCATCATCTCAGGCATTGGCACCTTGACAGCAGGATTCTCTGGCTATGTAGACTCCCTCCTCAGGCCCTACGCTACCAGCACTCCCAGATATCTTTGAGACACCACTGACTTCCTGAGGAAACTACAATCCACCAGTGATCTTCCTGAAAACACAATCCTTGCCACTATGGACGTAGAAGCCCTCTACACCAACATTCCACACAAAGATGGGACTACAAGCAGTCAGGAACAGTATCCCCGATAATTTCACAGCAAACCTGGTGGCTGAACTTTGTGACTTTGTCCTCACCCATAACTACTTCACATTTGGGGACAAAGTATACCTTCAAATCAGCAGCACTGCTATGGGTACCCGCATGGCCCCACAGTATGCCAGCATTTTTATGGCTGACTTAGAACAGTGCTTCCTCAGTTCTCGTCCCCTAATGCCCCTACTCTACTTGTGCTACATTGATAACATCTTCATCATCTGGACCCATGGAAAAGAAGCCCTTGAGAAATTCCACCATGATTTCAACAATTTCCATCCCACCATCCACCGTAGCCTGGACCAGTCCACACAAGAGATCCACTTCCTGGACACTATGGTGCTAATAAGCGATGGTCACATAAACACCACTCTATACCAGAAACCTACTGACCGCTATTCCTACCTACATGCCTCCAGCTTTCATCCAGACCACACCACATGATCCATTGTCTACAGCCACGCTCTACAATACAACCGTATTTGCTCCAACCCCGCAGACAGAGACAAACACCTAAAATATCTCTATCAAGCATTCTTACAACTACAATACCCACTTGCTGAAGTGAAGAAACAGATTGACAGAGCCAAAGAGTACCCAGAAGTCGCCTACTACAGGAGAGGCCCAACAAAGAAAATAACAGAAAGCCGCTAACCGTCACCTTCAGCCCCCAACTAAAACCTCTCCAATGCATCATCAAGGATCTACAACCTAACCTGAAGGATGACCCACCACTCTCACAGATCCTGGGAGACAGGCCAGTCCTTGCTTACAGACAGGCCCCCAACCTGAAGCAAATACTCACCAGCAACCACACAACAGAACCACTAACCCAGGAACCTATCCTTGCAACAAAGCCCATTGCCAACCGTGTCCACATATCTATTCAGGGGACACCATCATAGGGCCTAATCACATCAGCCCTATGTGTATCAGAGGCTCGTTCACCTGCACATCTACCAATGTGATATATGTCATCATGTGCCAGCAATGCCCCTCTGCCATGTACATTGGCCAAACTGGACAGTCTCTACGTAAAAGAATAAATGGACACAAATCAGACGTCAAGAATAATAACATTCAAAAACCAGTCGGAAAACACTTCAGTCTCTTTGGTCACTCGATTACAAACCTAAAAATGGCAATTCTTCAACAGAAAAACTTCAAAAACAGACTCCAACGAGAGACTGCTGAATTGGAATGAATTTGCAAACTGGATACAATTAACTTAGGCTTGAATAAAGACTGGGAGTGGATGTGTCATTACACAAAGTAAAACTATTTCCCCATGTTTATTCCCCCCCCCCCCCCGACCCCTACTGTCCCTCACACATTCTTGTCAACTGCTGGAAATGGCCCACCTTAATTATCACTACAAAAGGTTTTTTTCCCCTCTCCTGCTGGTAATAGCTCACCTTACCTGATCACAATTTGTTAGTCTCTAAGGTGCCACAAGTACTCCTTTTCTTCATGTGTCCCCTCTCTACCATTCTGTACTGATGATAAGCACCTTATTTCCATTTGCAGTTCTGCTCCCTGCTAACTTTAAAAATAAAACAAAGCATTCATTACAACCTGAAAAATCAAACTACAGCCCTTCAGAAGTGATGTCAATACCATTGAAAAGCTGGATGTAATACTTATGGATGCAGTCTTGCATTGCTCAGACAGGCAGAAGTCCTATTGGCTTCAATGGGACCCTTTCCTGTGAGAGTCTAGAATGGTGCCATATGTCAGGTACAGAGTGCTTTAGGAAGGTTTATTGTCTATTATGGATCAGTGAAGTCCCTCATGACACCCAAGGGACGGGAGGGTATCTGAATGAAAACTTTGGCAAGGCCAAATCTTCCACTTGTTCATAATCATAGAGACCTTGGGGATTTCAAAAGCACCTGACACTTAAAAACCTGGGTTACTTTGAAAGTCAATGGGTAAAATCCTGGCCCACTGAAGTCAATGAGATTTTTGCCATTGACTTCCCTGGGACCTGGATTTCACTGAGTGGAACTGACATGCTATTGAAAATGCTATTTTTCAACATAAAAGCAGCAGCAAGTTGGAGAATTTTACAGAAGCATGGGGAAACCAAACATCCTGGAACAGACTAAGCTCTGGTTCTCGTAGGTTCTTAACCAACAGAAACCTAGGCTCAGGAACAACATTGAAAAGTCTGCTGCGTTCAGGGAGGAAGCATATGGCTGGTTAAGAAAAGGTCTGTGGCCTCGTCTCTACTAGTGAGTCCACAGAAGGACGGACATCACTGCACAAAAATGGGTGCCCTGACTCAGTGCATTCCTTGGTAGCCTGCTGGGACTAGGGGGCCCCTCTTAACATTTGTGAGGAATTTTTAAGGACACAGAAAAATCAGCTGAGATGGGACGGTAAAATTTATTCCTGAGTGTGCTACTTGGGGGGAATCTGGTCTTCTCTGCCTAATGACCTTTCTATCTATCTGGGTTGAAGCAGCAGTGCCCAGAAGAGAAATCAATGGAATTCTATGCATCTGCAATTCACTGGCCTTGACTGGACCAATATTTCCAAAAATAATGTAAGAGAATAATAATATAAACAGCACTTTTAGAAATAACAAATTCAGTCTTCCTGAACTATTAATCAAGTCTGATTTAATGGGATCATTATATCTGGCATTCTGCATGTGTTAATAGCATCTAACGCACAGATGCCTTTTTTTTTTTTTGACTGTTGAATGAATAATGATCTGGGATTCAGGTTTTCTTAATGGCTCCTTAATATCAACTACTTTGGCTAGAGATGCAAGTAAAAATACATGACATTCATTTTATGTTAACAGCATGGAAAATGTATGTTTGTAATCAAGGTAAAATTTTACAATGTAGCCATAATGACTTCCACTGAAGAGGGGATGATTACGAAGAGTGCAACTTCCAGCATAAATAATGGTGTTACATTAGGCCATGATGGGAGAAGAAGTAAAAACATTGCTAATTTAGAAAGCAAGAATGAACTGACTCTTTAAAAAAAAAAAAAAGACTTGATAAAAACTTGTAAAACTAAGGAGGTCAACAAAGCAAGGTCAGAAGTCAGACTTCAGTTTTTTATAATTTGTCTTCTACTGGTAAGTGATAGAATGGTTAGAGCTGGGGAGTGGGAGTCAAAACTCAAGGATTAAATATGTAATTCTTCCCCAGATTACTGGACGATCTTGAGCAAGTCCCTTAGCCTTCTTGGTTCTCAATTTTCTTATATGTAAAAGCTGTATAAATAATACAAAATAAAGTAGGGAGAGTCCACTTATTGGACTTAGTCCTGCATTTGGGTAAAATTTAAAAAAAACATAAGTGATTTAGGAGCCCAAGTCTCAGTGAAAGCCAGTTTGTGGGCTGGGGGGTGGGGAAGTGAGACAGGAACTGTGAATTTGTGTGTGGGTGCTCTCATTTATGTGTGCATGCATGTGTATAATTTATTGTGGGGAAGGTAAGTCAAAGAGTGAATTTTGAATTTAGTTTTGAAAGTGGTTATGTCCAGAGTCATTCTTATCTCTTGTGAGAGTGAGGAGGTCCAGCTGGAGTCTGATTCTCATTTATACTCAGGCAAATTTAAAGCCTCTTTACACTACTCTTTACCACACTGTTGTACATGTGAATCAGGCATCATGAGAAAGCTCTGTCTACTTACTTTCCCTGTCAGTTGACAGTTTCATTGCGCCAGTGGAACACATCTGCTGAGGGAAGTCATGGCTGTTGACAGTCCCTTGACTTTGAATATTAGGACAGAGGCATCAAACTGGACTCTGCATTCAATAGTTAGTAATTGAAGAAAATTATGTGTATGAGTTTGAGATGACCTATGCTACAAAACACACATGCTTCTGCATTTTGTATCATTTGGGGCTCTCTCGGACAGTTTCATTTCTGGATGTGAGGAGCACTAATCAAGCCTGAAGGTCAAAAATGCCTGGATCATCAGGCCCAGGTCTCATTATATAGGATGGGGTATGGTCATCTCGCCAAATGCAGCTGGAAATAGGTGTTTTTTGCAATTGTAGATATTTGGGCACTTAGTACCATTGAGGATCCTAAGACCGTCAATCAACTTAATCTGTGGACAGCTGACCACAATAAAATGGGGATGTAAGAAAGCTCATTTTTCTAAGTGCTTCCCTCTTCTGACAAGCATCACCAGCCAGCTGTTCTTCATCAGGGTGCTTATAGCAAGCTAACTTCTAGCCCTGCAAATTCAACCTGTGATCCGAGAGTCAAGCTGGGTGTTATATTCATTCATCATTATCACAGTTTAGGGCAACTACACCTGTATTCCCCCTCCATGGTCCCTCAAGGACACCCCTATAAGCTCCCAGATTGTTAGCCATCACCTCTCTTTGGTAGATCCCTTGTCTCTCTCTCTTCTAACAGGCATTTTTTCCAGGCTGCACAGTTCCCGATCTTACACTGTGATATTCCCAGCAAGCCAGAGTGCCTAAACAAGCCAGCATGGGCACTTTGCATTCTCTCTGAGGCTATGAACAGCTGTAATTTCTAGCAGTCATAAGTTACCACACACTTCTGTCTAAGCAAGCACATTTATTCTTATGGTGAAAGTATTACACAAAAAATGTATTAAAGACAATAAAAACACCTAAGTATTTACTAAAAATTTTACCAGATGTCATTCCAACTCCAGCCTCAGGCTCTGGCAGATGTCAGTCCTTCCAATCCTTCACAAAGATTGGGGCTCCCAGACAGAAGGTTCTGTCCATTTGTGAGATCAGAAAGAAGGTCCTGAGTCAGTTTAAACTCAGGCTATTTGTCCAAAAGTATTTTATTGGTCTGTAGGTTTCTGGGGAATCTAGTTTGAGCTAGCATAGAATCATAGAATATTAGGGTTGGAAGGGACCTCAGGAGTCCAACCCCCTGCTCAAAGCAGGATCAATCCCCAACTAAATCATCCCAGCTAGGGCTTTGTCAAGCCTGACATTAAAAATATCTAAGGAAGGAGATTCCACCACCTCCCTAGGTAACGCATTCCAGTGTTTCACCACCCTCCTAGTGAAAAAGTTTTTCCTAATATCCAACCTAAACATCCCCCACTGTAACTTGATACCATTACTCCTCTTTCTGTCATCTGCTACCACTGAGAACAGTCTAGATCCATTCTCTTTGGAATCCCCTTTCAGGCAGTTGAAAGCAGCTAACCAATCCACCCTCATTCTTCTCTTCCGCAGACTAATCAATCCCAGTTCCCTCAGCTTCTCCTCATGAGTCATGTGTTCCAGTCCCCTAATCATTTTTGTTGCCCTCCACTGGACGTTTTCCAATTTTTCCACATCCTTCTTGTAGTGTGGGGCCCAAAACTGGACACAGTACTCCAGATGAGGCCTCACCAATGTTGAATAGAGGGGCATGATCACATCCCTCGATCTGCTGGCAATGCCCCTACTTATACATCCCAAAATGCCATTGGCCTTCTTGGCAACAAGGGCACACTGTAGACTCATATCCAGCTTCTCATCCACTGTAACCCCTAGGTCCTTTTCTGCAGAACTGTTGCCTAGCCATTCGGTCCCTAGTCTGTAGTCGTGCATGGGATTCTTCCGTCCTAAGTGCAGGACTCTGCACTTATCCTTGTTGAACCTCATCAGATTTCTTTTGGCCCAATCCTCTAATTTGTCTAAGGCCCTCTGTATCCTATCCCTACCCTCCAGCGTATGTACCTCTCCTCCCAGTTTAGTGTCATCCTCAAACTTGCTGAGGGTGCAATCCACACCATCCTCCAGATCATTAATGAAGATATTGAACAAAACCAGCCCCAGGACCGACCCTTGAGGCACTCCACTTGATACTGGCTGCCAACTGGACATGGAGCCATTGATCACTACCTGTTGAGCCCGACGATCTAGCCAGCTTTCTATCCACCTTATAGTCCATTCATGCAGCCCATACTTCTTTAACTTGCTGGCAAGAATACTGTGGGAGATCGTGTCAAAAGCTTTGCTAAAGTCAAGGAACAACACATCCACCGCTTTCCCCTCATCCACAGAGCCAGTTATCTCATCATAGAAGGCAACTCCTTTAGTACTCTCAGATGCAGTGCATCCGGCCCCATGGACTTGTGCTTGTCCAGCTTTTCTAAATAGTCCCGAACCACTTCTTTCTCCACAGAGGGCTGGTCACCTCCTCCCCATGCTGTGCTGCCCAGTGCAGTAGTCTGGGAGCTGACCTTGTTCGTGGAGACAGAGGCAAAAAAAGCATTGAGTACATTCATTTTTTCCACATCCTCTGTCCCTAGGTTGCCTCCCTCATTCAGTAAGGGGCCCACACTTTCCTTGACTTTCTTCTTGTTGCTAACATACCTGAAGAAACCCTTCTTGTTACTCTTAACATCTCTTGCTAGCTGCAACTCCAGGTGTGATTTGGCCTTCCTGATTTTATTCCTGCATGCCTGAGCAATATTTTTATACTCTTCCCTGGTCATTTATCCAGTCTTCCACTTCTTGTAAGCTTCTTCTTTGTGTTTTAAGATCAGCAAGGATTTCATTGTTAAGCCAAGCTGGTCGCCTGCCATATTTACTATTCTTTCCACACATCGGGATGGTTTGTCCCTGTAACCTCAATAAGGATTCTTTAAAATACAGCCAGTTCTCCTGGACTCCTTTCCCCTTCATGTTATTCTCCCAGGGGATCCTGCCCATCAGTTCCCTGAGGTTGTCAAAGTCTGCTTTTTTGAAGTCCAGGGTCCGTATTCTGCCGCTCTCCTTTCTTCCTTGTGTCAGGATTCTGAACTCGATCATCTCATGGTCTCCCAGGTTCCCATCCACTTTTGCTTCCCCTACTAATTCTTCCCAGTTTGTGAGCAGCAGGTCAAGAAGAGCTCTGGTCCTAGTTGGTTCCTCCAGCACTTGCACCAGGAAATTGTCCCCTACAACGTGCATGTGCAAACCTACCCAAGTGATGGTACCTCTTGGTGAGATTACCACCTGGCTGATTTATCTTAATCATCACCCACTGTTTTTAGTTCCTGTAGGAGCTGTGGTAGCTCTCCCTCACAGATTAGCACACAATCATACATAAACTATTCATTTACAACAATGGACTCCAGAGATACTGCATGGATTTTCAATATTTGTCACACGTTCTCAATAAAGAAGTTACATAGAATCCTAGCCCACAATAATAGATAAATTTAATACCATAAGGTCTTTCAAGGATATTGCAGGAAATTGCCATATCTCTCACAATCACCATCAGTAATACAGGTTTTTCAGGCAAAATTAGCCATTTAGTGACACGTGTGCAATTCTGTTGCTTTCAGTGGAGTCACACAGGTGTGGAACTTAGTGATCAATTCTGTTGATGATGCACAACCAGACACAGAATCCAGCTGATGTCTTTCAGGGTTGTCTACACACAAGACAGACTAACTTCAAAGGCGTTCTAGAGTGAGAGCAAGAACATTGTAAAAACACTTGAGTAATACGGAGTGATTGTTTCAGCTGCTGCTGCTATGTGCTAAATCAAGCTGTGACAGGCCAGCCAACTTAACCCGAAAACACCATGCTTCAGTCAGGGTTTTTTTGTGTGGACAGAATTCAAGTTAGTTAACACAGCAGTGAAGAGTTACTTGCACTGGCTTTCCAAAAATAACAGGAATAAAAAAGCAATAAAAATGTATTTTTGTGACTAAAATGGGAAGTTTTGACTCTCAGTACATCCAAAGAAAAGATATACATATTTTTACATAATAAGCATTGTGACAGCTGTTCTGAACTTTTCCAAAGTTAAGGGGTGTTCTAATATGGTTTTGCCCCTCCCATCTTTAACTTAGATGTTCTCTAGTAAATTTGTTTTAATAATAATTAATGTTGACAGATTAAAAGATTACCCTATCTGGTTTCTCCTCAATTCATGGATCATTAATTTCTTATCTTTTCATTATGTTGTCCTGGGAGGAACCATCAACAAGTTAAATGAACATTGTGGAAAATTATCATAACCCCATCTGTGTCTCTTTGCTCCCCTCCCAAGGAGATTCCTAACTTGGTAGAGGTTTAGAGTATGCATTTTATTCAACACATGACAAATGTCTTACATGCTTTACATTCTCTGGGGACTTGACTTACTTACACCTTTTATATGTGATGTGATTCCAAAGAGCAAGAGATAGCATTTAAAAAATATATCAAAAGTGCCAAGTATCCATTAGAGATTGACTACTGATCCTCAGATAGAAAAGATAAGCATCTGAAGGTTTAAAATCTTCCAGTTTGTTGCACTCCTATAAATTAAGATTAACTGAATCAATCCAAATCTTCTTCAGAGAAAACCAATTTTTTGTGTGTGCATAAATATACTCATGTACACACATAATGTATGTTCTAAGTTTTACCTCAGCACATATTTTTATGGTTGACGGACCATTCACTACTGTATAGCGGTTCAAAAATATACCACTCATAAAATGAATCACAAAAAATATTACTTATAAATCATAGTGCCAGAAAATAATCTCCAAGAATGAGTAATCTTTTACAGCCTAAAACAATTTCACAGGACATATTCTAAATGCTACAACATACAACTATCCAAACACACTAGGAAAAGGAAGCCTTTTAAGTACAGTGTTCAAGTCCCTTTATAGCCACACTACAACTTATCCAAATCCTTGGCAGTATCGCTTAGAATTCTGCCATTTCTCTTTCCTGTTTGCATATCTCACTTTCTTTAAAATGCATTAGAAATATCTAAAAATAGAGGGAGGAAAAAAATAGAATGTTGCAACACTGGCGATTCAGTGACTTCACTGTTTGTGCTCCCATACTTTATCTTTTGCAAACAGTTGTCTCTAAGGCAGACAGTATGATACACTGAAATAACAAGATGCAAGGAACAGCTGCTTTCTTACTGAGAAGTTACCTATTAGAAATAAGGGGAGGAAACCGATTAAGTATTCACAAATTGAATTTGAAAGTAGCACCGTGGCACACAAAAGGGATTTGTATTAAATACTGAACAGAAGGAGTATAGCTGATTGTGGGATAACAAGTAAGCTATTTTAAGCTATTTTTGTTTTAAACAAATGGAAAGGGAAATTCAGTTTCACTCATTGTCCAAGAGATTACATTATTTAGATCTGTAATAGTCATGCAGTACCTGATAAACTTGCTGTCATAAATATAAAGGGAAGGGTAAACCCCTTTAAAATCCCTCCTGGCCAGAGGAAAAGTCCTCTCACCTGTAAAGGGTTAATAAGCTAAAGGTAACCTCGCTGGCACCTAACCAAAATGACCAATGAGGAGACAAGATACTTTCAAAAGCTGGGAGGAGGGAGAAAAACAAAGGGTCTGTGTCTGTCTGTATGCTGCTTTTGCTGGGGATAGAACAGGAATGGAGTCTTAGAACTTTTAGTAAGTAATCTAGCTAGGTATGTGTTAGATTATGAGTTCTTTAAATGGCTGAGAAAAGAGTTGTGCGGAATAGAATGACTATTCCTGTCTGTGTGTCTTTTTTGTAACTTAAGGTTTTGCCTAGAGGGATTCTCTGTGTTTTGAATCTAATCACCCTGTAAGGTATTTACCATCCTGATTTTACAGTGGTGATTCCTTTACTTCTATTAAAAGTCTTCTTGTAAGAAAACTGAATGCTTTTTCATTGTTCTCAGATCCAAGGGTTTGGGTCTGTGGTCACCTATGCAAATTGGTGAGGATTTTTACCAAACCTTCCCCAGGAAGTGGGGTGCAAGAGTTGGGAGGATTTTTGGGGGAAAGACATGTCCAAACTCCATTTTTTCAGGAACCCAGATGAAGTTTGGTGGTAGCAGTGGAAATCCAAGGGCAAAGGGTAAAATTAATTTGTACCTTGGGGAAGTTTTAACCTAAGCTGGTAAAAGTAAGCTTAGGAGGTTTTCATGCAGGTCCCCACATCTGTACCCTAGAGTTCAGAGTGGGGAAGGAACCTTGACACTTGCCAATCAGTTTCATGTTCATTTGATACAGCTTATGGCAAGTCACTGCAATCAGAAGACATTACTAACAGCACAACTCAGCAGTCATTTTAATCAGACATTGAGAAAGTCAGCAGCAAGTGTGGCTAAGTCAATACATCTTTGCTGAAAACTGCCACTGTGATTTTAGTAGTGGTCTTGAAGAGAGGCTACATGATACTATGCAAAATCAATAATGACAGAATCAAGGACTACTTTGGATGGATGTCACACTTGATTGTATAAAGACACTGGCAAAGCTTATTGAACTAAAGCAGTGGCTAATGATTCACATGATATGAAGATAAAATGAGTACCTACTAACCTTACGGAACAAAGGTATTCATAGACTATAAATGCAAAGCCTCATTCTGATCTCACAGTGTTTTCATACCTGTGTAGCTTCCTGGACTTCAATTACTCCTGATTTACACCAGTATAAGTGAGACCAGAATCAGGCCTCACATGGTTGGAAGCATGAAGAGAAACATGGATCAGCGCCCCCTTTGAGCCTGCACTAACTCTCTTCAAAGAAAAAAAATATTAAATAGATTGGCTAAGATAAAGTGAGACAGAGTTTTCAGACTCCTGAGATAGTAACTATGGATGGGCGGGGGGGAGAGGGGAAGACACTTAGGATATGACTTAAGCCTGAACTTCAAATAAAAAATGGTGTGGACCTGATTCTTCCTTCACACTGATGTAAATCATGAATAATGACATTGAAATCAATGTATTTACACTCATGTTAGATGAGATTCAGGCCCTGTGAATAAAATGATAAATATGAAGAATGGGTTACTTATCCTGAGTCTGCCATTGTTTTCAATGGATCACTTCTGGTCCACCTTAATGGTCCACTTATTCATCTTTTAAAAAGGCATGAGAATCTGGCCTTGCTATATCTGTGTAAATCTTATAACAGTAGAACTTGCATACCAAACGGGCATGTAAAACTTAATTCATATTTGAAAAGCCATTTGAGAGCCTTGGATGAACAGTGCTCTCTAAGTGCAAAGTATTATTTTGTTTGCAAGAGTACATGGACTCTTACCTCCAAAAATTTTCCTCGCTTGCTAGTCTAACGCCTCAGATCATCTCCAACTACCTTCTCCACCTGGACAGAAAATGATCTCCAAGGAATGCTGAGTCTGCCATTGCTCAATGATTGAATTTTCTTACTTTAAATTCCCAACAACCTGGTAAATTCCTAATACACCCTTTCTGCAGCTCCTAATAGAGGGGCAGAAAGGGTGGGAAGAAGACACAGCCAAAGTATAATCCACACCAGCTATGTTCAGCTGGTAGATGATCTCTTGGGGATTGTTACCAATTGGTGAACATTAGAGTAGGCCTTGAGCACTCTAGTCTGCACCCAAGGCCAGGTTGGTCAGAGAACCAAGGAGGCTGTACCCAGCAATCTGACAACTTCCCCCCTGACCCCCAAGCTGTGCCCAGCTGGGCGCTGCATAGATTTTTTTTTGGCCCAGAAGCATTTGCAACTGAAGGTGAGGTCACAACCCTTCCTCATGAATTAACTCTCACACTCTCACTTCCTGTCTGCTGGAAGCACTAAGCAGCACCTTGACCCACTCCACGGACATTTTGTTCTATGAAGTTTGAGCAAGTTTTATTGCTCTATATTAAAATTTTAATTAAAAAGGAAGAGTGTAAAGTTGCAAATGCAATGCTCTAGTAAAGGATGGCCAGCCAGCGGGCAGGAGCTATTTAAAAAACATTTTTCTTCCCTATTTCTGTGTGTGTGTGTGTGTGTGCGCGCGTGTGCACAGGCCTACCAACCATGGTTTTCAACAGTAGTCCCCTAAGGCTGCTTTAAACTTTTAATTTTTCCTTAAGAAGCCTTAACTGGGGGCAATAAAAGCTACTGATTTCACTATGGAAACATAACACAAAAAATTTTCTTAAACGGCAGCTGTGAGGTAGCTTTTTGGAAACGCACAGCTGGCAGATTAAGAACCACTTTCTTGCCAGCCCAAAAGTTGTTCATCACATCTGTTATTTCTCCTGGAAATTATAAACTGTGGACTTTCCATCCAGGAACCACATCTTTTTAAACAACCCCTGCTTCTTGTGAGAGACAGGCCTAAATTCAATGCATCCTCTTTTTTGCATGTTGTATGTACTGTACTGTGTGTATGGGGTGAGGATGGGGGGTAGTTTTATGTAAAAGCATGTCCAAAAATCACTCTCATCCCAGGAACCTCTTCTCCTCCCTCTCCCAATAAATCAGCATGGCCATATTTCCTTTCCTATGTAGCAATCAAAAGTTTGCTTGGTGTGTAGTCCGGGTTCTGTATCTGCCAGTTCATGTCAGCTCCAAGGGAGTATGTCCTCGAGGACATTGTTGGTGCACCTCAGATCACTAGTACACCTGCACCTATGGGTGGAATGCCTAGATGAGGGAAGCATGTTGCATCACACTACAGGCCATATTCTGTTCACTTATTCCTCTTCAGTAGTGTCTTATTCCTCAAGCAAGTCTAATGAACTTCCATGGGCAGTCTTAACCCACACATGTGACAGGTGCTTTAGAAACTCTTTAAAAGCACTAGGCTGTGCATAAGTCACTTGGTCACTCCACCACTCTAGCATTTCTACTAGCTCCACGTTACAACTATTAAAAAGTCTTGTCGTCTTAGTAATAGTCAATGGTTTCACATTCAACATCCCAAGGAGACATGGATTTAGGTAATGCTGTATCTTATATATATACACTAGCAACCTCCTGATATTCCCAGGCTATATGACAATATTCCCAGGCTACATGACACAGCTGTCACAGGACCCTTTAAATGTATATATGGAGCTGAAAAAGATAGGGGGGAAAATCACCAAAAATAAATATTGTAGACAATTGCAAAGTTTCCTTAGTACCTCTTTAAAGTGATTAACCCAACGGTCACAAACATCTCCCTTACATTCCTGGCATATAATTTCAAATAGCCAATGCAAGCAAAGAAACTTTTATTTGCATGTTTGAGATCACCTGCTAGGGAGGGGCTTCCGACTGTAAAATTGCAATCAAATACAATGCACATGCTATCCATTTACTAATTACATCTACCCCACAGCCTTACAGTGATTCCCAAAATCTAGTATAGAGTTAGTGTAGATCTAGCAAAGCCTCTTTTGTTACCTGAAGTCAATCTGATCTCCAGATCAGCCCATCTGGTTTGCAATGCACACTTAGTACTATCAATATAGTGGAACAAATTCTTTGAAAACTGAGCACAGTAACCTGGAGGACAGTGTGTCCCTATGACTGTTAACAATTTTGAACTAAAGATGTGGGCTAGAGGTGGGAGATCCCGCTGTGCCAGCATGTCATTTGTACACATGTAAGGATATTTGAAAGAAGCCATGCATACCTACTGTCCAAAAGACTAATGTAGTGTTACTAGCACACGCAGCAGAATATATTAAACTTCCACAGAGGAGCACAATGTTAGGCGAAGATTGTCAAATTATAATTGCATATAAATTACAGCTGCAGCAAGGGAAGGGCTAAATCTGCAGAGCTGAGATTAGCCACAAAAAATTCCTATTAAATGTATATATGTGATGGGGATTTAATGAAGAAGTAAGCCTTTTAAAGTTTCTGAGGTGTTCCATGCAAATAGCCAGATTTTGTTGTTGTTGTTGTTTTTCAGGAAAAGCTTCAAAGTGACTGGAAAGCCAAGTTCACTGTGTTTCAAGCCACTAGTATTTTTCCTGTAACAGAGGTCAGGCATGTCTGTACTTAAAATAAAAGATTAAATTGACTTTATTCTTGGGTCCACTCTTGTGTAAACTAAGATTAAACTTTCACTGGGAGAGATTAAGTGAATACAGATATTTGAGGTGCCTGCCTGAATTCTGCTTTCCTTAGTGTAGTCTTAGTCCAGTGCAATTAACACATGCTTCATGAGCACTAAATTTGCTTAAAAAAACCTAAAGTAAACAAAAGAAACATCTAGAATCACGTAAACAAAAGCCTGGCCCATGAAAACACTCTAAGTCAGGTATGAGCTTTGAGAATATGATACATTCTAAATAAATACCAGCTGGTGTAGAAAACTGACAGATTAAAAGCTTTGTCCACATTTCTTTAGGGAGGATTACTGTATGTTACAAGGACTATAAATAACTATGTTACCAATGATTCAGTTGGTACTTTCAAAGACTGATAGGTAACCTGGCAGAGAAGAGCAATCACGAGCCACACAACAACTGCTAGACAGAGTCCAAAAGTAGATCACGATCTACAGAGAAAAGGCACACAAGTTTATACAGAATTACTGTACTGTAACTGCAGGACTGCTTCTGCATACAATTTTTACTCCTCAAGATTTTTGTATTTAAAATAGAAATATCTGGCAGTTTCACAAATGGTGGCATTCTAATGAAAGTTCTTGACAGCAAAACTCTTCCCTCAAAGTAGCAGAATGTAATTCAAATACTGACTTCTCTTTTTTTAGAACAAATTCTTCCCAAAAATATGCATGCAGTGCTCTCACTGAAGTTAGAGATAATGCATACGTACCACGTGCACCTAAAAGCAAGATTTAGCTCTATTTTTAAAATTCCTTAAGAAGCCCTTAGTGCTCATATATTAAATAATGCATTAAAAAATCCTGGTCCCAGATCATCAACTGGTGCAAATTGGCATAGGCCCACAAAAGCAAACTGAGATTTATTTTGCCTTATATAATTAAAATTCTAAATATTTGCTTGACTAGTGAGGAAGTTTCATGTCATTTTAAAAGGGTGGTAATTACTGACTGTCCATTTCTAACATTAGTCTTCCTTACTAGAAAGACTCAGAGTAGCTGAACTCTTAGCTTGTGTCCAAGAAGTCTCTGCCAACAAAACCACTGGCTCTTCTTTATATTGTCTGACTTAAGTGCAAAAAATAAATGGAATCAAAAGAGATATCCAGAGAATAAGTATCCAGTGAAGAACAATAGGACCAACAGCCTAGCTGCTACTACTTCTTTCATTTTTGTCCATCAGCTCACACTGACAATGGCTTTGAATGAAGTCTTTCAACCACTTTCTATCTTGCACTAGCTTTATGGCTTCATTGGTCTTTAAACCTTTTTATTCTGTGTTATTTTTCACCAAGTCTATCCAGTACAACCTCGGTATTCCTGATTCCAGTTACTTGCATTCTGGTATGTATCTCCATGTATGTATATTTTCTGGGTCAATTCTTGACATGTGTCCAAGGGATCGCAGTTTTCTTTGTTGAATTTTGTGTAACAGCGTTATTTTTTGCCCTAGCCATTCTCTTATCTCTTCAGTTTTTATTTTCAACAGTCTTGAAACTTTCAAGAACCTCAGCCAGTTCAGTTCTGCAGTCAAAATCTTTTGCTTATCAGCTTTCCTCATACTACAGTATTCTGACACATGTAGCAATATTGGCAAGACAGTTGTCTCATATTCACTGATTTTTTTAAAATCAAAATGTCTTTAGCCTTGCAGAGCTTTGCAAATGCAGTAGTGGCTAGTCTGATTCCTCTTTTTATGTCATCTTCACAATTCCCATTCTTTGATACTAGTCCTCCAAGGTACACAAGTTTTTCTACTGGTTCTAGTTCTTTGTCTCTGAGTTTGACCTTTACCTTTTTCTTTTGTCCTTCAATTGCCATAATTTTTGTCAGCTCCGTGCTGATCTTCAGTCTGAATTTTCTGCTCTCCTGGTATACCCTGTCAGTTATTCTCTGTAAATCCTTCTAGGAAGGACAGCCTAACTGCAATTTCCTGCTAAACAAAGTACCTAATAAACCAAAAAAGACATTCTTTTTGAAAGCCAGAGGAAGTTCACCAATACTTTATCATTTACTATTAGAGTGTAAAGTCTAATTGACAGAGCCCTGGTTTCATACTGTTTAAAAAGCTTTATGTATTATTTCAGCACTAATAACTGCTTCAAAATAACATCCTTGAATGGACCATTTCTAAGGGAAGTTTTGCACTGTCTTAAAACTCTTACTATAGAACCAGACTACACTGATCTAAATTTATTCAGCAGTAGTCTTTCCTAGATGTGTCAAGCATCATCCTCGTTTTTGCTCATGGGGGCCTTCGAAAACACATTTAACGTCTGGTAGGTCTTTCTAGCATGCCTTTCTCATCTCAAATATTTTTATTATTCTAATACTTTTAAGTAAAGGTTCATATGACGCCTATCCATTTAATTAAAAGATTCTATTTTTACCCCTGTGATCTTGTCTAATGTATACACTCCCAACTCTGTATTTTAAAGACACAGTAAAGTTGCTCTGTCATTGATTCACTGAAGACTACCCATCTCTATTCCTTTCTTCAGATGATCAATGGGGGAAGATTTTCTTCTGTTATCATGTCTGGCTGAAATGAAAGTATAAAGGCTTACATTTTCAAAGGTCTCCCTTTGTAGACCTTTTGAGGTTCATCTCACTACTCTCCTGTCATTTGATGAGAAACACTGGCAGGTTCTAAATAGACTCATTTAGTCCTACTTAGCAAGAAGGATTTGAAAACAAAATTGAGAATAACACAAGGATACAAATCCTGTAGAACAGAGAATACAGGACTTTGCTCCACATGAAAAATGGTGAGCCTCGGACACAAAATCCTCAATCCCAAACAGCTGGTTTGACTGGTAGTCCGTAGTAACTACTCCAGGCTGTGAAAAGGTGCCCCAAATACAGCTCACTGCTTCTTGCTTCTGCCACATGGGGTTTCAGCTCAATAGATCTCTTCCACCCCCTAGCCATGCTATCCAACATGCCACTTCTAGGCCTACTGCAGCTATGGAGGCTGCCCCAAGATTTGACCCAAAGAGCTATATAATTCAATTGACTATGTAATTTCATTATTTATTTGTAGAGTGTTCTACTTGAGTAGCTCTAAAAATGCTACTCCCAAATTGTCTGACTCAAATAAAATCCCAAGCCCCACCCCAAAAAAAACCCCACTTGATTTCTCCCACTTTTCTCCCCCTCCCCCTGAAACCCCAGAATGTAATAGAATGCCCCATGGTTTCTCTGTGTGGATGGATGGGAGTGAGGCAGCCCACAGAGAATTTATGTAGTCAGATTTTGCACCTTCTGCCTACTGTAGATCACTGTTCCATAGCACCCTGAGGTGAGGTGGGGTGGCAGAAGGGCCACTGCTGAGTTTGGCAGCAGGAATTTTGTAGATGCACTGGCCAAAAAAACATTGTGTGCAAACTGTTCATGTTCCACAGAATGGGGATGTGGGAAGAGAATTGTGCCTTCCTACACCCTAAATACTACATCCTCACATGGGCAAAGACTGTTTACATGTGGTCTATATGGATGACTGTTTATTACAAGCTTGTAGTATATTCAGCCAATATAATTTAGTTATTCTGAACAGTGCCTACCAAATTACAATAACACCTTATAACTGATTGGCAGAGAAAGTGTGAACATGGCACAGAGAAAAATGAGCTTTAAAAAAAAAACATGGAAGATGGGACAGTTTCAGTTCCTTTAGTACTTTAAAATCTTGAAGTTAATGTTTCTTAATCCATAACTGTATTGTTATCAGTTGGTAGGTTTCCCATCTAATTGAGATGCATAAGAGAATCAGTACACCAGCCCGATCTGAAATTAAATTTTGGCATTAAGACAAATCCACTTGAATCATGAGAAATGCTGGACAAATCTCTTTTCAGCAATATCATAAATAGAAATGTTCAGACAATATACAATGCTAATTTTTGGACAAAGGCAAAATTGAAGCAATTATAATGAAAAATATTCCTCTGAACCATTGTTTACTTTGGGACACATTAGCGTTGCAATTCCTCTAAATCTTAATTTGTGTTACCTAATATATTTCTAAATCCTTTTCCATCTTGTAAGCTCAGGAATAAATACACATACTCATTGTTACTTAAGCATTTTATAATTAAGTCTGTACTTAACATAATTCTACAGACCTATTTGAAAATAGCATGGTCATGAAAACCCCACAACAACTGAAGAGTCGTTTGTGGAAAACAGGAAACCATGGAGTTTTTGTGCTACAAAGTTCAACAGAAACTAAGTCAGTAAAAGTTCTACCTGCAGTTTGGTTTTACTGGAAACTTGGTAACCAGTGCAAGGAAACAAGGACAAACTACTTTTCAAGAGATATTTTCTTGACCCTACTGATCCCATTTGGGTTAGAATGTGACCTCAGAACCTCTAGTTAAAACACAAAAGCAGCTAAGGAGCCAAAAGAGACAGAAATACGCACATGCACACAAAGTCTCTCCAGAAGAAAATATTAACGAGTAAACTTTCATCATAGTCTCATAAAGGGTGTTATTTTTCAGACCTGAACACTTACAGGGCTAAGGGTTGTCTTTGAAATGTTTAAGCTGGTGTGTTTTCAGACAGTTTAGTAAAAGGATCCTCAAGTTGGAAACAAAAGTTCCTGCAAACTGATTTAAAAGGGAATTTAGTAGATGATCAGTCGGATTGTGCAACCCGCCTGTTTTTTTGGGTTTTTTTTTTTTTTTTTTAATGGTCAGACTGTCAATATTTTTTTCAAAAGAAAACATAGTGCTATGCTCAGAACAGAAAGATGAAGCCACAAACACACCTTCTTCGTGCTTTGAAGAAGCCCCACAAAAGGAAGATAAGTGAAGTTTTTCTTTGGATACCAAGGCAACAGGCTTCCTAAGGGAGGTATTTGGAAAATAATGGAATGGAGGTGCTGTCTTGGACAATGGTCAATGCTTCCCTGAGCAACTGACATAACAGCAAGTTATGTATGTCACCTGAACATTATAGTAAAAGTAAGCAAACTCTTGTCCCTTTGTTTATTCAGAACAATGAACAATGACACTGCATCTACAAAAATAAAATATTTGGAGAGGAAGAATGCTGAATCAGTTGGTTTTGAATGGAAAGAAAATAGGGACCCCAAAATTCATCTCTAAAATACATTTAAGAAATATTGGAGCATTCACACATACAGAGGGCCTGATTCTGCTATGCTTTGTTATATTGAGTTGTACTTCAATAAAGAGTTATTAATGTTCTCTGATCTTTTCATCACAGAATGTTGTACATTTTCCTAAAATGCACCTTTCCTTCCACAGTCACACTAAAAGAGGTAAAAAATATAATACCATACAGTAGTTCTGAAATTTTCAAAAGCTTGCACAAGTGCAAACGGCCTCTTGCATACACCTTTCGACACCCAGAACTTGTTTGAGGACCAGAAGATTTTTCACGTGTTTGCAGTTGTGCTCTGAATGCTGAGTGCCCCAATAGGGTGGTGATTTGCTGTGGCTGAGGGGCTACGAATTGCAAGAACTCCACATACTCCAGCTAGGTGTTTCTGGCTTAGTTGTGTCAGCAGCACAAATAAACCAGGAGGTACCAGGTACGCCACTCAAGCAATGTTCCACAATGGAGACGTCACATCCAATTCATGTTGAGTACGAAGCCATATATCTACAACATGCCAGTTCATACACACACACACACACCCAAAACAACAGTGAAGGACACATTAGAGCTACTAAAGTGTCTCTCTCCTTGCCTCTGAAAACAGAACATGCACCTTTAAAATCTTGCTCCTCACTACTATCATGAACCCTTAAATAAGGGCATCAAATTTATTCATCTTGGATGTCACTATAGAGTCACTACTGACACCACGATACTAGATGTAGACACATGATAGTAAATTACTGGTGTTAAAAACTAAATTTGCCATTTCATTTACATTTTCAAATAGACATTAAGCACTCAGGGCACCATTAAATGAAGCACTTATGCACATGCTTCACTGTGCTGTCAATAGGATGATGCGCATGCTTAAAATTAAGCATGTGCTTTCATGCTTTGCTGAAATGGGGCCTGACTAAAGTGAGATTAAGCATGAACTTTTGCCCAAAGATAAATAGAAATATTTTCATAAGAGTATGTCAAGGTTCCTCCCCCACTCTGAACGCTAGCGTACAGATGTGGGGACCTGCATGAAAACCTCCTAAGCTTATCTTTACCAGCTTAGGTCAAAACTTCCCCAAGGTACAAAATATTCCACCCTTTGTCCTTGGATTGGCCGCTACCACCACCAAACAAATACTGGTTACTGGGGAAGAGCTATTTGGAAATGTCTTTCCCCTCAAATACTTCCCAAAACCTTGCACCCCACTTCCTGGACAAGATTTGGTAAAAAGCCTCACCAATTTGCATAGGTGACCACAGACCCAGACCCTTGGATCTTAAGAACAATGAACAATCCTCCCAACACTTGCACCCCCCCCCCTTTCCTGGGAAATGTTGGATAAAAAGCCTCACCAATTTGCATAGGTGACCACAGACCCAAACCCTTGGATCTGAGAACAATGAAAAAGCATTCAGTTTTCTTACAAGAAGACTTTTAATAGAAATAGGAGTAAATAGAAGTAAAGAAATCTCCTCTGTAAAATCAGGATGGTAGATACCTTACAGGGTAATTAGATTCAAAACATAGAGAATCCCTCTAGGCAAAACCTTAAGTTACAAAAAAGATACACAGACAGAAATAGTTATTCTATTCAGCACAATTCTTTTCTCAGCCATTTAAAGAAATCATAATCTAACATGAACCTAGCTAGATTACTTACTAAAAGTTCTAAGACTCCATTCCTGGTCTATCCCTGACAAAAGCAGCATATAGACAGACAGAGACCCTTTGTTTCTCTCCCTCCTCCCAGCTTTTGAAAGCATCTTGTCTCCTCATTGGTCATTTTGGTCAGGTGCCAGTGAGGTTACCTTTAGCTTCTTAACCCTTTACAGGTGAGAGGAGTTTTCCTCTGGCCAAGAGGGATTTTAAAGGGATTTACCCTTCCCTTTATATTTATGACATGCCCCCCAAATCTCCGCTAGGGTGAAACACTGGCTGGGATTTCTTCCTGGAGCTCTAGGAAAAACAGAGCTAATAAGACACATGCATCTCTAAATATACTACCAAGTACATAAAGACTAACAATATTTTCCACATCTCAAGGACGATTTTAACCATTTGATTCTGGGAAGCTTTCACGGGAGAGTGCATCAGCCACTTTGTTAGAAGCTCCTGAGATGTGTTGGATGTCGAAATCAAAATCTTGGAGAGCTAAACTCCACTGAAGAAGTTTTTTGTTATTTTCTTTGACAGTTTGAAGCCACTTCAGTGCAGTATGGTCGGTTTGCAAGTGGAAACGCCGTCCCCAAACATAGGGGCGTAGCTTTTCCAGAGTGTAGACAATGGCGTAACATTTTTTTTCATCGACTGACCAGTTGCTTTCCCTCTCAGACAGTTTTTTGCTGAGAAACACTACAGGGTAGAATTCTTGATCAGGTCCTTTCTGCATTAAAACTGCTCCCACACCACGCTTGGACGCATCTGTGGTTACTAGGAACGATTTGTCAAAGTCTGGGGCCCTTAGTACAGGGTCAGACATGAGTGTCGCTTTAAGCTTGTTAAAGGCCTTCTGACACTTTTCGGTCCACTGAATAGCATTTGGCTGTTTCTTTTTGGTTAGGTCTGTCAGTGGGGCGACGATTTGGCTGTATTGCGGTACAAATCGTCTGTAATAACTGTCAAGCCTAAGAAGGATTGAACCTGTTTCTTTGACTTTGGGACAGGCCACTTTTGGATAGCATCCACTTTGGCCTGTAGGGGGCTGATAGTTCCTTGACCCACCTGGTGTCCAAGGTAAGTCACTCTGTTTAGGCCTATTTGACACTTCTTAGCCTTAACAGTTAGTCCTGCCTCCCTTATGCGCTCAAGGACTTTTTGTAGATGTTCCAGGTGGTCTGCCCAGGAATCCGAAAATATGGCCACATCATCAAGGTAGGCGACTGCATATTCTCCTAGTCCCGCTAGGAGACCATCTACAAGTCTTTGGAAGATGGCGGGTGCATTTCGCAGCCCGAAAGGGAGTACATTAAATTCATACAGCCTGAGATGTGTGGTGAAGGCTGACCTTTCCATGGCAGATTCATCTAGTGGTACCTGCCAGTACCCCTTGGTTAAGTCCAAGGTAGAGATGAACTGGGCCCGTCCCAGTTTCTCTAATAGTTCATCTGTGCGTGGCATTGGATAGTTGTCTGGGCGAGTTACAGCATTTAGCTTATGGTAGTCCACGCAAAAACTGTATTTCCCCATCTGGTTTGGGAACTAAAACCACTGGAGATACCCATGCACTTCCAAAGGGGCGGATTACACCCATCTGTAACATATCCTGGATCTCCTGTTCTATAGCAGTTTTAGCTTGAGGAGACACCCGGTAAGGTTGGACCCTAATTGGGTGAGCATTACCTGTGTCAATGGAGTAGTATGCCCATTCAGTCAGTCCTGGGGTGGCTGAGAACGTTGGTGCGTACCTAGTGCATAGCTCCTTGATCTGCTGTCACTGCATATGCCCAAGGGTCATGGAGAGGTTCACCTCTTCCACACCACCAGCACTTTTCCCTTCATAGTAGACACCTTCAGGCCACTCAGCGTCATCTCCTCCCTGGGCTGTAAACTGACAAACCTTTAATTCTCTGGAATAAAAGGGCTTTAGAGAATTAATATGGTACACCTTAGGCTTTCGGTTGGAGGTGGGGAATGCTATGAGATAATTGACAGCTCCCTGCGCTCCTGGACCGTGAATGGCCCTTCCCACGATGCTTCCATTTTATGGGCCTGGAGCACCTTTAAGACCATGACCTGGTCTTCTACTTTGAAGGAACACTCTCTGGCATGTTTATCATACCAGGCTTTTTGCTCTTTTTGAGCATCCTGTAAGTTTTCTCTAGCAAGGGCTAAAGAGGTTCGGAGAGTGTTTTGTAGGTTGGTTACAAAGTCCAGAATGTTAGTTCCTGGAGAAGGTATAAATCCCTCCCATTGCTACTTCACCAACTGCAATGGCCCCTTAACCTCAAGGCCATATACAAGTTCAAATGGGGAAAACCCTAAACTGGGGTGTGGTACAGCTCTGTAGGCAAAGAGCAACTGCTGCAACATTAGGTCCCAATCATTGGCGTGCTCATTTACGAATTTATGTATCATGGCCCCCAAAGTTCCATTAAACTTCTCCACCGTGCCATTTGTTTGATGGTGGTAAGGAGAGGCAACCAAGTGATTTACCCCATGAGCTTCCCAAAGGTTTTCCATAGTTCCTGCCAGAAAATTAGTTCCTACATCTGTGAGGATGTCGGAGGGCCAACCTACCCTGGCAAAAATGTCTGCTAGTGCCTGGCACACACTTTTAGCCCTGGTGTTGCTTAGAGCTACTGCTTCCGGCCATCGGGTGGCAAAATCCATGAAAGTCAGTATGTACTGCTTTCCTCTGGCTGTCTTTTTTTGGAAAAGGACCCAGAATATCCACAGCTACTCGCTGAAATGGAACTTCAATGATGGGGAGTGGCTGGAGAGGGGCTTTGACCTGGTCTTGGGGTTTTCCCACTCTTTGGCATACTTCACAAGACCGGACATAGGTAGAAACATCCTTGCCCATTCCCTCCCAGTGGAATGACCCCCCCCCAAACGGTCTTTGGTCCTGTTCACCCCAGCATGGCCACTAGGGTGATCGTGGGCTAAGCTCAAGAGTTTGGCCTGGTATTTAGTTGGAACTACCAACTGTCTCTGAGGATGCCAGTCTTCCTGGTGTCCACCAGAAAGAGTTTCCTTGTATAAAAGTCCTCTTTCTACAACAAACCTGGATCGATTAGAAGAGCTGAGAGGCGGTGGGTTGCTCCGTGCCGTCGTCCAAGCTCTCTGGAGGCTTTCATCTGCTTTCTGTTTGGTCTGGAACTGTTCCCTTGATGCTGGAGACATCAGTTCCTCATTGGATTGTGGACCTATGCTTGGTCCCTCTGGGAGCGATGTAGGGGATGGGGCTGTTTCCGTTGACTGTGAACCGCTCTCCGCTGGTGCACTATATTGGGATTCAGGCTCCGGCTGAGCCTCTTGTGTAGGGTTATCGGCTGCTGCCGGTTCAGGTTTGGTGGGGTCCTCTGGTGTTGAGGTTGCAAGTACAGGATTCAGTGCTGGCAATGGGTCTGGTGTTGGTTGTTCGGCTGGTTCCGGTTCTGGGATTGGTTCTGTCTGGGTCTCTGGGACTGGATCCACTACTGCTGTTGCAGACATTGGCCTGGGGTCCGGGTCCATCACCTCTGACTGGGTCCTGATAGAAGTTTCCAGAATAGAGCTAGGCCTCACGGCTTGTTTAGCCTGGCTACGGTAACCATTCCCTCCCTCATGGCCCGCTTCACATGATTGGCCAAGTCTTCCCCCAACAGCATGGGGATGGGATAATCATCATAGACTGCAAAAGTCCACATTCCTGACCAGCCCTGGTACTGGAAAGGCAACTTGGCTGTAGGCAAATTGAATGAGTTGGACTTGAAGGGTTGAATTGTCACTTGGATCTCTGGGTTGATTAAATTGGGGTCCACTAAGGAAGCATGGATAGCTGACACTTGTGCTCCGGTGTCCCTCCATGCGGTGACCTTCTTCCCGCCCACACTCATAGTTTCCCTCCACTCCAAGGGTATCTGGGAGGTATCTGGGCCTGCAGGCCTCGGGTGTGATCCCGGTGCAATGAACTGTAATCTGTTGGGGTTCTTGGGGCAGTTGGCCTTTACATGCCCCAGCTCGTTACATTTAAAACATCGTCCAGCTGATGGGTCACTGGGGTGAGGTGGGTTGCTGGAGAACGGGGTGGTGGGACGATAAGGGGTCTGGAGGGTTCTTTGGGAGGTAGGTGGGGCTTTGGGTGGCCCCCGGGGATAGGGTGTGGTCTGGGGTTGTCCCTTCTGGTCTCCGCTCCCACTGCGACCAGTTTTCTTCTTCTCGGCCACCTCTACCCATCTGGTCCAATCTCTCCTGCCTCGATTACAGTTTTGGGCTTCCCATCTAGGATGTATCTTTCTATTTCCTCAGGAACCCCCCTAAGAATTGTTCCATTTGCATTAGGAAGGGCAAATTTACTGGAGATTCAACACTTGCTCCTGATATCCAGGCATCCCAATGTTTCACAATGTGGTAGGCATGTCAGGTAAATGACACGTCTGGTTTCCACCTTAGGGCTCTGAACCTCCAACGAGACTGCTCGGGTGTTATCCCCATTCTGACTCTCGCTTTGGATTTAAACAGTTCATAATTGTTCATGTGTTCTTTAGGCATTTCAGCCGCTACCTCAGCTAAGGGTCCACTGAGCTGCGGCCTCAGCTCTACCATGTATTGGTCAGTAGAGATGTTGTACCCAAGGCAGGCCCTTTCGAAGTTTTCTAGGAAGGCCTCAGTATCATCTCCTGCCTTGTAGGTGGGGAACTTTCTGGGATGGGGAGTGGTGCCTGGAGAAGGATTGCTAGGGTTTGTTGGTATATTTTTCTGAGCCTTTATCTTCTCCATCTCCTCCACATGCTTCCTCTCTTTTTCCTTCTCCTCCATTTCTTTGGCCCTTGCCTCCATTTCTTTGGCCCTTGCCTCCATAGCTCTCCTGTGAGCAGCCGCTTGGTGTTGTTCTGCCTCTTTCGCTGCCTCCCTTTCTTTTTCCTTCTCCTCCTTCTTCAGCCGCATGAGTTCTATCTGTCTTTCATGTTTCCTTTGTTTTTCCTCAGCCTGAAATCTGGCTAATTCCAGCTTTTGTCGAGCCGTGGATTTTGTCATTCTAACCTCTCTGTTTTTAACTAACTTTACACTCGAGGTTTAGAAATAAACAAACTTAAAACTGTAAAATTTTGCTGTGCTGGAATAGAATACCTATTCTCTGATAGTGATTGTCAGCCTACAGAAAAAGACAATGCCCTTGTCTCTGCTCTGGGCCCAAATCAAAGCAAAAAACCTCCAACTACTTGGAAACCTGCTTACCAGCAGCCTAAAGGAAAAAAAATCCTTTTCAAACTTGTGCTCCTTGTAAATAAATCAAAATCCTAAACAAAAAAAACCCTGCCACTTTTGTCTCCAGGCAAATGGGTAGTACAACCTCCCCCTACGCCGCCCCCCCCGTTTACTTTTGGGGAAAAAAAACTCTGGGTTGGAAGACTGTGAATTTCCCTGCAGGAGTTAAGTACCCTGCCTCCAGGCAAAAAAACCTGCAATTCACAAAGATAATTCCCTTTTGTCTCTGCTTGGCCACAAAGCAGAGAAAAAACAAGCTGCTTTCAGTTTCAGCTGCTTTCTGGACTTCCTTTCCAAAGGAAAAAAATTTTTCCTTTTTAAAATCTGTATTTCTAGTTCAAAAAATCTCAACTGGATCTCAAAATAATTTCAGGTTAATCCCACCACTCTGCCACCATGTCAAGGTTCCTCCCCCACTCTGAACGCTAGCGTACAGATGTGGGGCCTGCATGAAAACCTCCTAAGCTTATCTTTACCAGCTTAGGTCAAAACTTCCCCAAGGTACAAAATATTCCACCCTTTGTCCTTGCATTGGCTGCTACCACCACCAAACAAATACTGGTTACTGGCAAAGAGCTGTTTGGAAACGTCTTTCCCCCCAAATACTTCCCAAAACCTTGCACCCCACTTCCTGGACAAGGTTTGGTAAAAAGCCTCACCAATTTGCATAGGTGACCACAGGCCCAGACCCTTGGATCTTAACAACAATGAACAATCCTCCCAACACTTGCACCCCCCCCCTTTCCTGGGAAATGTTGGATAAAAAGCCTTACCAATTTGCATAGGTGACCACAGACCCAAACCCTTGGATCTGAGAACAATGAAAAAGCATTCAGTTTTCTTACAAGAAGACTTTTAATAGAAATAGGAGTAAATAGAAGTAAAGAAATCTCCTCTGTAAAATCAGAATGGTAGATACCTTACAGGGTAATTAGATTCAAAACATAGAGAATCCCTCTAGGCAAAACCTTAAGTTACAAAAAAGATACACAGACAGAAATAGTTATTCTATTCAGCACAATTCTTTTCTCAGCCATTTAAAGAAATCATAACCTAACACATACCTAGCTAGATTACTTACTAAAAGTTCTAAGACTCCATTCCTGGTCTATCCCTGACAAAAGCAGCATATAGACAGACAGAGACCCTTTGTTTCTCTCCCTCCTCCCAGCTTTTGAAAGTACTTTGTCTCCTCAGTGGTCATTTTGGTCAGGTGCCAGAGAGGTTACCTTTAGCTTCTTAACCCTTTACAGGTGAGAGGAGTTTTCCTCTGGCCAGGAGGGATTTTAAAGGGGTTTACCCTTCCCTTTATATTTATGACAGCATTGGAGTGGAACCCATCCATTGGTCAGTGCCAGGCCCTCCGGGATGCAGAACATCAGTGATGCTGCTGCATTGAAGGGGTGTGCAAAGGTCACTCCACATCATCTGCAGAGGAGAGAGATTGAAGACTAAGTTACTAGTAGGAAAATTATAGAAGCCACTTGTGCATATTTTCTCTCCAAATTCCTTTTTACCTCCTCGTACACTATAAATTGCCAATCCTATGTTCCCAAAACATGTGCTTCTCTGGCAGAATTAAACACTCAAGCATTTGACTAAATACTCTATTAATAATAAATTAAGAAATATTATTTTACTTTTATAGCATCCTTCATTTCAACCTCTCCAAGAACTGGCTATTAAGGTATGAAGCCTCACAAACCTGAAGCAAGTAAGTATTATGAGCAGCATTCGTTTTTAAAAGATGTAAGGAATCCATATGAGATAGTTAGGATTTACATAGTCCAGGTTTGGTTTGTGAGATATAACTTGAATGTGGGGTTCTCTGTGAATAAGATAGCTATTGTCTCAATAAGCTCTTTCTAGTGCATCTGGTATTGTTTATTATTCTTGTTGTTATAACTATGCTTACTAATTATTTGTTAGACTTTAATAAAATTTGTTTTGTTTTGAGTTTGTTTTGCAGCTATCTTTTATAACATTGTAAAACATCTTAATTAAGAACGTTTAAAAACAAAAAAAAGTGCAGGTATTTCAAAGTCAGATAGACTAAATAATTTGATTTGAGGGAAGTTAAAAACAAAGCACTGCAGAGCACCTATAAATAAATCATAACTACTTACACATCGCTAATACATCAACAAAGTTTTTCTCTTCAATTAAGTGTCTAATTATGTTGAATATGTACTGCACTTGACTGCTTAAATAAATGACCATGCCCCTCAGATTATCCACTTATTTTTGTGTTCCCATTTATTGTAAATCGTCAAAAGGTTTTAGGCTTTACCATATTTTGTCATTCAGTTTTATGCTCTTAAACTGCTAAAAATGCTAATGAGTGTAAGTGCTTGATCTGTTGTACACATCACTTTTAGGCAGGTAACACTGAAGCATATTTTTGAAGACTTATCCACTTGATTTTTAAACCATAACAGTAAATACTTGAACCACATTTAATCAATTTAAATAATAAATAGGAAAAAAAATCACAGACTTCAAACACATTTGAGCTGTGCTCTCCACACTTACAATATTTAATTAGGTTGTGTGTGTGTGTTTCCCCTCTGCGCCTTTGAAAACCAATGCACTGTGGTGTCGATTTTCTAAGCAGTGTGAAGAAGTGCTTTGCCTTGCTGACAAGAGTGTTACCTCTTCACTACACAGTTGTGTCCTCTCAACCAATGCCTTCAATGGTGGCTTTGAGTGAGGTTGTTTCCCAGATCTCTTTATTACAGGAAGCATCAAAGAGAAACTCCTGAGGATCCTTCCTGAACTGCATTGGCTGGATCAGCTTTCAGTGTGGAGAAACCCGATAGCATGAGACAAGATGCCCACCCTGTCCAGTTCTGATGTCCACGCTTTTAAAAGCATGTTCAAAAATTGGACAGGGATCAGAGAAGAGCCACCTGAATGGCCTGGAAAATATGCCATCGAATAAGAGCCTTATGGCTCTCAACCTATTTAGCTTGTCAAAGAGAAGGTGGCCTAAATGGGGAGATGATGTCTGGTACTTATGGGCTCTTCAGTCTAGCAAACAAAGACAGAACAAGATCCAGTAGCTGGAAATTGAACTTAGAAAACATCATATTGGAAATAATCTACACTAGATATCTTTGTAAAAGACATGGAGTGAAATCCTGGCCCTGTTGGAATTAAAATCAATGGCAAAATTCCCATTAGGGTCAAGATTTATTTTGTATTATTATTTGTATAGTGGTTCTGCTGAGGACCCCCCAATCCTTGTGCTAAAAGCCCAAGGAGCTTAATTCAACCACAAATTGTGGGCTCAATGCAGGAATTACAGGGTAAAATTTTTTGGCTTGTGTAAATGCACGAGATCAGACAGATGATCATGGTACTCCCTTCTGGCCTTGATTATAAGATGTGCAACACAATACATATGTTTTCCCCTCCCACATACTATCCCCCCCAAACCCTACTTTGAACATTAATATACTTACAGAGGACTTATCATCAGTAAAAACAATTACATTGAATTAGAACATGCTGTAGAACAGCTGTGTTAACTAACAATGAATAGTCAACCATTCTATCAAAAAATCAGAATTTTTCCTCAGAAATTTTTAACTACCCCGGTTGGGTAGTTGGGAGTTTGCAGAATCAGGTTAATTCCAAACCAGCCTTGTAGCAAGTGTTTCTCCTCTGTTAGCGAAGGCACCTAATCGTATCATCTTTCAAAGATCATCTCAAACATCATATATAATAACAGAATCAGTGGTGAAGAGTCTTTCAACTGGCAATAGGCTGAGATAGATGGATGATCTCCTAGAGAATCTATTAACCATACTGATAGAATCACAAGTAGTCTTTATTTTCACAATTCCTGTTGCATAGTTTAAGGGTTCAGATTAACTGCTAAATAAATTACATTAATGGGATTACATTAATTACATTGTGCAGAGAAACAATGGAAAATAACAGATGGAACACTGAACTTTCTTTTATTCATCTTTCAGCCACTTTCAATGTCAGCCTTGATGACATCCCATTCATCTTTACTTTCTTCAGTGAAAGCATCAATAATTTTTGAGAGCACTCCTCTTCCCTTAGCCACCAGGACATGACACAAACTCGTATTCATATGTCTATTCGTTTTGACACATCTAGTGTGTGTTTTTATGAAGAATCCAACTTGTGTGAAACTCTTTAGATGAGGAGAAGCAGAGAAAACAAGATTTGGCAAACTCCATTAAGTTGCCAAAATATCACACTGCATTGAATTTTAAGGTGTAAAAACAAAATTACTTATAAAATGTCCAGATATATGGAAAAAGAATGTTAAAAGTAGCTTATTTGGTTTGCAAAGACAAGCACATGCCACCTTGATTCTTTTTCCTTATACATCCATTCTGTGCAGGGAATGGAAAAACTAGTATACGATTATGTAATTAGACAATTTCTAATGCATATGCACCAGGGGGTTGAAATAAGATTGCTGTGAATGTGTCAATTCCTAGTTTACGAGTGCTTGACTCTACACCAAAATATTATTCTTTTAATGTAAGTATTTTGTAGGTAATTTCCTAGGTGTTTGGGTTTTTTTTAAGGAATTAGATAAGACAGATAAGTTCAACTGTAAAAAATTCCCCCATCATACAGTATCAACAGAGTTTAAAACCTAAAACCTAAAACCAGCACTTAAGCTGCATGACTAACTACTTTGGATAGGAGCAGCAGAAGTATGTTTTCCCAGATTTCTTTTCCATGAATTTTCTAAACAAAAAAAAAATTCATTTTGATTGAAATTGAAATTTCCAGTCAAAAATGTAATTGAAAACATTTCCCTGCAAAATACTACTATCAAATCAAAAAAGGAAGTAGGAGGACCAAAAGAATCTCACCACATCTAAACAGCAGAGTAATGGAAGCCATTAGAAGCAAAAAGACATTGTTTAGAATTTGGAAGTCAAATCCTAATGAGGAAAGTAGAAAAGAGCACAAATTCTGGTATGTAAAAGTATAATAAGGAAGGTCAAGAAAGAATTTGAGAAACAGCTTTCTAAAGATGCAAAAACAAACTAATTTTTTTAAAGTACATCAGAGGCAGGAAGCCTACCAAACAGGCAGTGGGGCCACTAGGTGAGAAAAGGTGCTGAAGGAGCACTCAAGGAAGATAAGGCCATTGCAGAGATAATTGAGTCCTTTGCATCTGTCTTCACTGCTGTGGATATGGGGGATAGACCCACATCAGAGCTATTCTTTTTTGGTGACAAGTCTGAAGTACTGTCCCAAACTGATCTCAATAGAGGAGGTTTTCAAACAAATTGATATATTAAACATAGGTCACCCAGGACCAGATGGTATTCACCCAAGAGTTCTGAAGGAACTCAAATAAGAAATTGCAGAACTTCTAACTGTAGTATGTAACCTACATTTGAAATCAGCCTCTGTACCAGATGACTGGAAGATAGCTAATGTAACACCTATTTTTAGAAGGACACCAGAGGAGACACTAACAATTACAAACCACTGAGCCTAACTTCAATACTGGGAAAACTGGTAGAAACTATAGTAAAGAACAGAATTATCAGACACATAGATGAACATGATTTGTTGGGGAAGAGTCAACATAGTTTTTGTAAATGGAAGTTCAAGCCTCAACTATCTATTAGAATTTGTTGAGTGAGTCAAAAGGTATGTGGATAAGGGTGATCCAGTCATTATATAGTATACCTGGGTTTTCAGAAAACCTATAATAAGGTCCCACACCAAAGGCTCTTACAGAAATGAAGTAGCCGTGGAATAAGAGGGAAGGTACTTTCATGGCTTATTAACTGATCCATGAAATAAAATGTATTCATAAATGATCTGGAAAAGGAAGAGAACAATGACATGGCAAAGTTTGCAGGTCACATAGCTACAGAGCTATGGGGGTGTCCTCTCCCCAGATGTGTAGGGAAAGGGAAACCCGGATGATTGCTCTGGAGATAGAGAGAGGTTCCCACAGGGTGACCCCTCCGGTAAGGAAGAGAGAGCACACAGAAAGAAGAACCTTGCAGTTTGATAAGGGGGGAGGTGTGCGACAGAGTACTAGGTATGAAACCCTGAGTCAACGCTCTGTTCACAGCAGCTCCACTCTGCTATGCCTGATTGGAGCTGACAAGGCAGATTTGTGCCTAATTTGTGGGTGGGGAAGGGCAGAAAGCCTAATTAAGCCATTAGCCAGAGCCCATAAATAGGCACAGGAAGGCAGTGAAAAGGGGGAAAGCAGGTAGTGAAAGAAATTGCTCTCTTCGTTTGTAAAGGTGATAGGTATGCTGTGACGGCAGTGAGACTCAATTAGAAATAAATTTCACAGGGTGTTGAACCAGCACAAGGGTCTCTGCAAGGTTTGTAGGTGGAGACAGAAGCAGGACTGAGAAGGCCCTGTTATAATGGGTCATTCCATGATTGCCTTGTTCTGTACTTTCTCCCTGAAGCTCTGGTACAGGTCACTGTTGGACACAGGATAGTGCGTGAGATGGATCATGGTCTGACTCAGTATGGCAGCTCTTATGTTCTAATAATAATTGTTTTGATGAAAACCTATTTTCTGGCAGGAAAATTTCAGTCAAAAAATTTCAACCAGCTCTACTCTCTTTAATCAAACTTCTATGAGAGCTTACCTGAAAAAGCTGGGTAACAATTTCAGGATCTGGCTCTAAGGGAAAATCCACTACCTAGAATCTGATCAGTCAGCAGATAGATGAGGTTGGTGGGTGAGCAGGTGTGAGGGCCTCCCTCTTGCCTAACGCTCTGGGGATGGAACCAAGGACCTCCAGAGCCAAAAAAGCACAAGCTGCTACAGCTTGAGCTAAAGAGCCAAGGTTTTGTAGCTGTGGGAATAACAACTGATATCCTTTGTGGATAAGTACAGAGAGAGATGTCTAACACTCACTCACTGGTGGGTTACATAGTGTTCCTGCCTTATCTTGGCTGTACAGCCACTCCACAAACTGTACTTTAGCTTGGTGGCTAAAATATTCTTTGTGAGCCCTTAAACAGCTTCTCCCTGTGGGGACAGGATGGAAAAAATCTGCCCAGCAAGGGGTCTTCTAGCCTGGCCTACATCTTTTCCATCCCTATCCCTCTTCCTTACTGATGTATAGGGAATTTGCAAGGAGTAGGGATCATGGAGGAGATGCATATCCTCTTTATAGCATCCAGCTTCTCTTTGCATCGTGAAGCCTTATAGCAGTTTGCTCCTGAATGCATAAAACAAACGTGTAGTTGAGATTGATTGCCTCCGAACTAAGACAAGGCAAAGTCATGAGTCTTACATCATTATTATATTTGCCATGACCACATTAACCTACATGCCTCTGTAGATATATATTCAATGAGATTGTTATAACTGTTGTGACATTTCTTTATAATTCATCGGCCACAATGCATCATAGAAGAGTGAAGAGCCAAAGTATGTGCAATCCCACTCCAATTCTATTTATCTGAAACACGTCAGCAATTTATTTGAAACTGATCTGTGCCCCTTATGCAGGAGAACATTTGTTTAAAAAATGGTGCATCTAAACATGATAGAAGATCTAGCTTGCTTCAGATACAGTGCAATTTATCCAGCACACCAAAGGACTTGATTCTTCTGAGGCACACACTCAATGGACGTGATGTTCGGGTGAGATTTTGCAGTTCCTATGGAAATTTAGAATGGCCAAACCTAGACTAGTCAGTCTAGATTTGCGCATTGCAAATTCCGGTTTTCTGTAGATAGAAAAGTGTATGGGATCTGAGTTTATTCAAACCTTCACAGAAAACTTCCAACATAGTAGTTACATTAAATTTTCTGCCACCCCATAGCAATTTAAAATTGCTTACAATTATGCCTTTTGGGTACTTAGCTGCAATCCTATGTTGCAAATGCTTGAAATCTCCATGATTACGGAGGTTATAGAAAGGTGACCCTCCACAGTACAGCTGTTTCTCATCTAAATAAAAGGGAATACTATGGGCAAACCATCACCTGTAGTGCCTACTTGCATACACTCTTTTCAGGTGGTATAAACCATGAAATGCACTAAATAACTGTTCCACTTGCTGACACACTCACACATATTGACATTGATTACCATAAATTCCCAAACCATTTTCTATTATTACAGTAAATTTGATTAATTACAGACACAATGTATTTGCATGTCCACTGTAATTTGGGTTCAAAACAAAAAAGAAAAACAGAACTACCTAAGATTCCTTAGAATTTTAGCCTAGACTACAAAAGTAAGTTTCAGGCTGTTCGGGAATTCTCCCAGTTTTAGTGGGAAGTATTTGGGGCTTTCGTCAAGCCAATTAAACAACACAATGACATTTGAAATTTACAGCCAATAGTTCAGACATGCTGCCTCCAAAGTTAACTGCTTCTGTTTTGCACGCTTAACACCAAATGAAAGAGAAAAAAATCACTCTTCTGGCACTTCCCTCGTGGACATGGTACTGCGGTTACTGTTTAAAAAGTAAACATATACCAACTATTAGCAAATAGTGGTATGTTAGGTATGACAAGAGTTCCCTATTTTATGTGTAGAGACATTCTGACAATCTGATTAAAGAATTAGCATTAACAAACATAGTCCATATTGTTAGGATATAGATATTCAGGCCTGTCTGTAAAGGCCTATACTATAAGAATTTAGGTGTATTCTTATCACTTGGCTAGTTATAGAGGTACAAAAGAAAGAATCAAAATCACTGTCTGCTGGTGTAAGGGCCTTCTCTGACTGTGACAGTTTGAGGCCCTGTGCTTAGGCTAAGGCCTCTGGCTAAGCAGCAGAGGCAGCCATAAGCTGGGAAGCAAATGGTCACATCCTCACATCCCAAACTAGTCACATTGAAATAAGGTGCTATTGGGCTGTTAGGAATACAATGCTGTCCTGATAATGCCTGTCACCTCCAGAGAAAGGGAAGTGCATAGAAAATGTAAAAGGAAATTTAGTCTGGTAGCATCCTGTCTGGCAAGAACTCACTTATCAATAGCTGGGATGTGAAATCCTCACTTCTGTATTGTTTTGTCATTATAGTTCCCACTTTGCTATTGTTTGTCTGTATAATCTCTGTCTGGTTCTGTGATTGTTCCTGTCTGCTGTATAATTAATTTTGCTGGGTGTAAACTAATTAAGGTGGTGGGATATAATTGGTTACATAATCATGTTAGGATTGGTTAGTTAAATTTCAGAAAAATGATTGGTTAAGGTATAGCTAAGCAGAACTCAAGTTTTACTATATAGTCGGCAGTCAATCAGGAAGTGAGGGGGTGGGTGTGTGGGTTGGGGAGATGGGAACAGGGAATGGAGGTAAGGAAATTGGAATCATGTTTTGCTAAAGGGGGAAATGGGAACAGGGAATGGGAGTGGGGAAATTGGAATCATGTTTGGCTAAGGGCAGGAATGTGAACAGGAACACAGGTGTAAGGCTCTGTGGTGTCAGAGCTGGGAAGGAGGACACTAAGAAAGGAACTGGAATCATGCTTGCTGGAAGTTCACCCCAATAAACATCGAATTGTTTGCACTTTTGGACTTCGGGTATTGTTGCTCTCTGTTCATGCGAGAAGGACCAGGGAAGTAAGTGGGTGAAGGAATAAGCCCCCTAACAGCTATGTCTATGCTACCATGGTAAGTTGACCTAAGCTACGCAACTCCAGTTATGTTATTAACGTAGTGGTACACACTACGCTGGGTCGACTGGAGACACCCTCCCGTCAACTTATCTTACACTTCTCATTCGGGGTAGAGTAGGGGGTTGACTAGAGAGAGGTGCATCGATCGCTGGAGCGTCGATTCGGGGGGGTAGTGTAGACATAGCCTCAGTGGTTTTTTTCCCCGTGCAGTAATTTTAGCGATATCATTTATTATATTTATGCTCCAGTTTATACAGGTATATTCATATTTTAAGTTCTAGTTAAATAAAATGAATCATGCTAATATTATGAAAGGAAATATTTTGGAATCTTAACATTTGGAATCTTTTTTAGAAATCACAGCAAGTATTAAGGTTGCTTGAAAAGATTAGGGGATTAGAATTTAGCTGATTAAAGCTCAAAGGTACATACTCTGTATAACCAGCTTATTGTCTATCTATGGTACTGAAATAACCTATTACTGCAGTATCTGAGTACCTCACAATATTTAATGTATTTATCCTCACAATAGCTCTCTGATAGGTTACTTATAGCCACTAAGTTTCTTGTCCATTTCACACAAGATGCTTCCCTGAAGGCAGCCCGGAAGCCAAACAATTCCATTTCCATTATCTTAAAATAGAACTTTTCTGGAAATCCCTTTCCTCAAATGTTTCACATATTTAGATGTTGACTGGTTTTAGGACTAAACTTTTTTCAAAAATATAAACATTTTTGTGGATAGGGATTCCCCCTTTTGATCAGATCTATTAAGTATGAATTAATGGAGCTGGATAAATCCTGCAATAAAATTTCAGCAATGATTTTTCTAAATTAATTTGCTTTGACCATGTTAAATTTTCTTGTGTTTGCTTTCTTCAGACATCAAGCTACTGAGATATTCTGATAAATTCAGCAGAAAGCAAATATCAACACTACATGTGTAAGAATTTGAAGAAAGCTAACTTTAAATGTGCATGCATGAGTATTTTCACTATAAATGCTTCCACACCCATCCAGTCAGGAAGCAAAACCAATATCACAACCAACTGCATCGGAGCAAACCAGTTCAAATTTCAAATATTTGAAAGAGTAAAAAGTATTCAAATTATTGATAGAGTAAAAGAATTCAAAAATATATTAATTGAATAAATCTGCATGATCAGTAAAGCCTAGGAAATCAGCACCTGCTGTAAGTATTCCTCAAGTAGAAAAAAGATAAAGATTTGTCAAATGATTCATTACAAATTATTCATTCATTCTACTAATGAATCAAAGTTTAAAGGCTAAAAAATGGCAGTTAAATCAAGAAGCATTTTTTGGAACATACTGTATATATATTGTCAAATGTGGAAATAATTGGAACAAATTGAGATGTGCTATAAGCAGATGCAATTGCTTGATTTGCTTACATCAATGGGAAATTTGACCCACTGTTCCAATTCTCATTGATTTAGTTTAAGCTGTATGGATTAAACTTTGTGATTTGGTATAGTTGTGATTAGCTCTCTCTTTTTCCCCTGGAATATATTTACTAATTTGCACAGACATTGACTCATTCAATTAGTGGTCTACTTAGTGATGTTACTTTGTGAAACTAAGTGCTGATGAAATAAACAAGACTATTGCCTGTGCATGTTACAAACATATAATCAAAGGTCATTGAGCCAACCAGCACTTCACAAAATGAGGTCTTGGAAAGGCCTGGGACAATCACAGTCCCTGTGTCCAGCAGAGCAGAAGGACTACTAAGTAGGGTGACCATATAGCAACTGTGAAAAAATGGGGTAATAGGCGGCTATATAAGAAAAAGTCCCCAAAATGGGCTGTCCCTATAAAAACGGGATATCTGGTCACCCTACTACTAAGTGGTGCACATCACCTCAAAGAGATTGGGAGGCTTGCAGCGTGGACTGGGTCCATCCTTCACGCTGGAATAGCCTGCGCACTCCCTTTATGCAATGAGGTACCCAGAGCTACTAAAGGCTGTGCACAATAGATACAGTCTAGCTCTACCAATGTAATGCTACCAAATACAAGTATTCCTGATCAATTCTTTCTTGGTTAAACATGTTAGCTGTTCTTTGCTGTGTCCACAGGCTACTTGGTGTGTTTCAGTGAGGCCATTCAGAGATTGCTTTTAACTGAAATACTGCAGAATTTCATTGTCATAGATTTTTAAGGTCAGAAGAGCCTATTATGAGAATCTAGTCTGACCTGCTGAATAACACAGGCCAGAACTTTCACTCCATAATTCCTGCATCAAACCCAGTCCAACTGGGTTGAACTAGAGCATATATTTTAGGAAGATGTTTAATCTTAATTTAAAGATATCAAGTGACACTGATCATTTTTCTCGGTAAATTGTTCCAATGGTTAATTGCCTCCACTATTCACAAAATGTGCACCTTATTTCTAGTTTGAATTTGCTTAAGTTCAGTTTCTTTGTCTTTAGCCAACATGACCACCAGTCACTGCTGTCCAGGATATAGTTCTCCATCATGCAAGTGTGACCTGCTTACTGTGTTGTTGGATGTGTGACCTTGGATTTAGCACTGAGACAAGAACAGTTTCCAGTGGGGAACGCCCCCCTCCCCCTACACTCTTTAAATGCCCTCATTTGGTGATGATTCCCATTTAACAATTACAGGTTGAGATGTATCAGTTATCCAGTTTTAATCCATTTAATATGTGTTAGGGGGCTTATTCCTTCACCCACTTACTTCCCTGGTCCTTCTCGCATGAACAGAGAACAATAATACCCGAAGTATTTGCTTCCCAGCTTATGGCTGCCTCTGTTGCTTAGCCAAAGGCCTTAATCTAAAAACAGGGCCTCAGACTGTCACAGTAAGAGAAGGACCTTATACTGGCAGACAGTGATTTTGATTCTTTCTTTTATACCTCTATAACTAGTCAAGTGATAAGAATACACCTAAATTCTTTGAGTACAGGCCTTTACCGACAGGCCTGAATATCTATATCCTAACAATAGCCTTAGTGCGTATCTGCACCACAGAATCTGCAACACCACCAGAGGCAACTTCCAAGTGATTTACTACCATCGAGCTAAACTTCCCACCACTCCTGCTTTTGCTCTTCTGTGGCACTTTCCAAAGTATATTTTACTGCAGTATATGCCACGAGATGATGGATAGCTGGATAGTGAGTGTATATTTATCATTTTAAACAGATTACTTACCAATAGCTGAATGAAATGGAAATACTGTGTCTGCTCTAATTTCTTCGCTAGGAAAGGGCAAGATTTCATCCTTCAAGATTTATATTTATATGTGTGTGTTTATTTTCTCAGATTTTAGTCCTACAGTAACAAGAATTGCTACCAAGGGTTAGTTACAGCCTGCTACTGTGCTGTAATTCTGATGAGCCAAAATAGGCTAAAGACAAAGTAATCTCAAAAGCAATAAATTCCACAGAGGTCTGATGAAAGGTATTTATTGATGTACACACAGATATTTTAAGTAGTATTTGAAGAAAATGTAGGCTTAATGGTTGGAATTCTACAAGGAGGCTAGGATGTTCAAGTGTCTATCTCCCTGAGGCTCCTTTGCAAATCCCAGAAAATATCAAGAAAAGTTTTCTAACAACGAGCCAGACAAGACTAGTGAATAGTTTCCCAAAGCAAATAATAGAAGTTGGAGTCAACAATAGATTAGGCAGGACTAAACACTTGAGAATATACTGTAGTTGTTGGGGACACTGGGGCATGGCCACTAGGTAACTCGAGGGGATGGAAGACCATGAGTGTCGATGAAGCCCCCTCGCACTAGGCCCAGATGTCCGTGGCCCCCCCTCCTGCCTGGAGGCACTTGCAGCAGCTCTGCGTACTAGGCCCAAGTGTCCTTGGCCCCCCCACCTGGAGGCACACACAGCAGTTATGCTGAGGATCTGCAACAATATGTTGCAGAGTCAGACTGCCTGAAACTAAGCAAGGCCACACAGGGCAGATATGGAAGAACAATTCTGAATAAAGCAGCTTTATGTATAGTTTAACAAATGATACAGAGAACCAGGGAATTAGCTGGGAACTGGATTGGCTGGCTATATGGATACTTGGGGCAGCTTGCTATTGGATAAGTATGCTGGGGAAAAGGATGTATAAAAGCCTGTGTAACTTCCTGCTCTGCGTACAGGATTTGAGATTCAAATCTCCCTGTACCTATTTGAAGCTTCAAATAAACTTTTCTGCTTCTCCACCCCGTTGTGATTATTGAGTGTAGCACACCGGTAACAAACCACGCAAGCTGTTGTTCAGCCTCTTGGCACTGGGTGCCGGCAACATAGTTAGTAATCCTGTACTGGCAGACAGATAGAGTAGATGATTTATCATGTTGTTTCCTTCTCCAGTTTCTGTAACTCAGGGTTTTTTTTGTTTTGTTTATTTGTTATTTGGGTTTTTTTAAGTGCTCAAAAATACAGAGCACTTACAGCTCAGCCCAAAATACAATAGGCTGGGTTGTGGCTGTAATGGTGTAAAGCCACAGCATATGTTAAGGGGAGCATGCTGATCTAGATGAGGATACCCGAAATATTATGCCCTGTGAAGTCAAAAAGCTATGAGTGTATGGAACAGAGTAACAGGAACACCACCTCTGGCACCCGTACTTATGTTAATATTCTTAACAGGTAACTTGTTTTAGTATTAAGATTTGCAGAAGTTTGTCCAGTTGAATGCCCTGATGGAAAAAAACAGGGATACATTCCTGTTTGAACTGTGATCTTCTCACGTACATGTTGAGGTTGGCTATGAACATTTTGTGGCACAAGTATCGGCATTTTCTAAGATCTCCATTATAGGATTGTTCCTCAGATTGTTCACTGTCTTCCTGGGCCATTAAACTCAGATGTCTTTATATGGGGCTACAGGCTGTAATGTACCTCCTATCTGCATATTTCTTTATAGAGACACATTAAAAAAGCGTACACACATGAAATATGCATAAAATGTACATTGTGGTTACATGTTTTATATCTTCAAACTTCCAAAGACATGAAAATATTTACCACAGAAGATAAATTTCATAACTGACTACATTTCATAAAGATCTGCAGAAGCCATTTGCTTATACTATCCCAATTACTATTCTGCTCACTGATACTTCACTAGAAATACAGTCTGATATTATTTTTCATAAAGAAGTGGTATTTAGGAATAATAGCATGCACATGAAATCTGATTTTATTTTTATGCACATCTAAATTCCACTGCACAAAAACCCTGTAGTCAACTATCATTACGATACCTGTTGGCTATCTTTTTCCCTTTATTGATGTACACTAAGCACTTTTCAATGATGTTTTCATGGTTTGCAGAACATATCAGAACTTAGCTGAGAAATGATTTCATGAGTAGACTACTGGGAATGTCAATGAGGTAAGGATATTTTTGACATATTATCTGCATTACTGAGCTTTATTTGATTTGCAAGATTAAAAGAGATTGAGTTGAAAGAAGCAGTGAGCTGCACTTTAATGGAACAATAGCCTGACATCAAAGATGTGTGTGATTTGAAAGACTGAATGGCAGCTGCTACAAGGAGATTATAAAAATCGGGATTCAGGGGTTTAATATTATACTCCAAATTTTAGCCTAGAACCCAAGCCTGCAGTTTTATTTTGCTTTCAGAGAACACTATTAGCAAAAAAGAATGTTTGCACCTAACATTTAACCTGACCGCTTCTCTCCTTTTCACCTTTTCTTCTAATTAGATAATAATCAACAGTTGGCATGACGCTTTGAAATATCCAGTAAGAATAACGTTGTTGTTGTTATTATTTTTGTTAGCAGTGATAGCTGTATGTTTTAAAACATACTGTATGAGTAATCTATGGAGCAAGCTTAGTGAGATTAGGTCTATATTTTCATGAAAATCAGTAGTCCAAGCGTGGAGTTTTAGTTGCAAGAAAAAAGTAGGCAAAGGGAAAGCATCATCAAAAAATATAGTTTCTGATTTGTCTCCTTGCTGGGAAAGTTCTCCCATAAATGATACATTCTACCTTACACGTTATCTGGTTTATTGTAAAAGTGTTGGCAATAGTGTTTGCATTCCTTAGTGGAAGCTATTTGGATGACAATAGTAATTAGTTGTCATTTTCTGACACAATCTATCAAAGGACAATATTGTAGGCTTAACAGTTTTGAAAACAACTGAAGCAAGACTTCTAGATCAAATGTTTCTCATGGTGTGAATGTTAAGGACCTTTTTGTTCTGAAGATGCAGTTTCTTTTCACTCCAGTTAAACAAATGTTTCCTATACTTTTTAGTGATTGAATACGTTCAGCAGAGCCCTGGGCCTTGTGGCATGTCCAAGCAACTCAGTGAGCCTGTTATGGACTTTTAAGAACAGGGATTCTGGGAAACGTAGTTTTCTTGAGGAAAGACAGAAGGTTCATCAACACCACAAATTAAAATGTAATGTGATGCAGCTAGGCATATCTGCACTAACTTTAATCTGGCTCTCTCAAATAAGTAACAATATTAGTGAACATAGTGGCACAGGCTCAGCATGGCATACAAGCCCATCGAGGATCCTAGATACACACTCTGGTTGCTAGCCTGCACTAAGGTCAGTTCCTCCAAGTTTTCACTGTTATTGTTATCCTTACTAACTAGATTAAAGATTAGACCTACTCGTACTACAATTGCACTTTAATTTGCTGAATAGACATACCCTGAAAGTCCAGAAATCACATGACCGTGGAACCAGGTGATGACATTTAGGAACTATAGAAGGGGTAGTCGGAGCTCAGTATGGGACAGATGAAGGCTGAGACAAGAACCTGAAGGGCAACAGATAGTATCTGAGTTGCTTTGTTCTCTATTTGGATCTTTTATTTGGCAATATACAAGGCCCCAGGAAAGGGACTGTGCTTTGCGCTTCATTTTAACCTTCTCTGGCTGGTGAGCTTGTCCCCTGATTTAAATATTTCACTTGCAGAAAAGAAAGATGGATAAAGATGTATAACTCGGAAGAAAGATAGCTGTGTATACAAATATGGGGAATCTGTGTGCATGTTTCTATGATAACACTGAATCATCCTCATGAGACTGAGATTTAGAAATGGCAGCTGCTAATTTTGCATGAAGAAACTGTTTGAACTGCTCCAGATTTTCTGAGTAATGGGACCAGACTTCTTGTATTTTTAACTGTCAGCATAGTTGAAAGGAGCAGCAGTACTGAGATAAGGAAAAGGAGTGCTGAAATCTGGACTCAGTGGGAGGAGCTTGTGAACAGAGAGAGAGGTTTCAAAGGAAATACACTTGCAGACAAAGAACAAGAGAAGCCAATAGATGGGATAAAGAGAAGAAGACAGTATTTATGACTTGACTGGAACCAGTAAATACAGGAATTGAGAGAGAGATTTCCTATCCAATTTCTAGACCAAAGGAGTAAGATTTGTTTCTAAAAAGAAACTGAACTTTTGGCTACTTCGTTGAAGGTATGTAGTACTTAAGGCCCAGATTCTCAAAGGTAGTTAGGCAACTAACTCCCACTGAAATTAATGGGATTAATTTAGGAGTTAAGCATCTAAATACTTTTAAGGATCTGGGGCCTAGACTCCACTGAATTTCAGTAAGATTTAAGCACTTAAGAGTTCTTTAAGCACTTAAGGTCCAGATATTTAAAGGTATTTAGGTGCACACAAATGCGGGTAGACAGCTAGTGAGGTTTTCAAAGGCACCTAACTCCCACTGATTTCAATGGAATCTAGGCACTTTTGAAAATCACACTAGGCAAAAATGCAGGCATCTATAGGCACCTACATACTTTTAAATATCTGGAACTTAAATGCCTAAATTCATTTTGAAAATGGACCAGAAGTTTAAGGGTAACATTGTGTGAAGTGCCTACATAGGCCTCCAAGACATCTGAATATAACTGATTTCAGTACTAAAATGCTGCATATTCATGTGTTAGTGCTACCCTCATTCCATTTGTTACATCTCCACTACCATGAGATCTTTGCTATGACATCAGACCACCTGTCTGTAAATGCTAATTATTTCTAGCTCTAACACCTTTCTTTCTGTTCCTCCTTGTTGATACATATACAGGTCTCAATGGTCAAACAGATGTGCCAAGTGACTCTTTGTATAAAAATGCCAGACAAAATTCAGAGGTAGGTGTCATCACATTATAATTGTTTTATACACTGTAAGAACTGCTCACCCCCGGGGCTGCTGAGAATGCCAACATGATTTAATGCAGAAAATGTGGAACACCAGGTGTTCTCTATAAACAGAGTTCTAAATGTTGAATTTAAAGTAACAGTGAGTTTTCAGTAATAAGAGTTACATTACTTGTGCAATAAACAAAAGAAAAACTTAGCCCCCAAAAGAAAAAGCTCATATATTTTAAAGCTCCTGTAAAAGAAGGATCAAGAAGTTAATAGAGTAGATAAAGGTCAATGAAACTTTCTGGCCGAGAGAGATAATTCTTCATTTAGCCACAACTTCTCCTTACCAAGCAAGCTTCCCTTGCTTGTATTCTAATCTAAATCCATTTGGGGCTCTGGGAATGGACATCACAAAATGCTAAATAAGCAAACTGAGAAATTTTAATTGTTCATCTTGTTGATTTGAATAGCTTCAAGTGATTACAATCACCGTGTATGTGTGTGTTAGAAAACTATTGTCTTCTGTTATATTTGATAAATATTTGATAACTTGAGATTGCTTCCTTTTTGAGATAATAACCATATCTTGGGCTAAATAAACTCAGGGGCAAATGATCATAGTTAAAAGACATAATTTTTCCATTTTATTATGAAATGCATCATGGTTAAAAATTTTAGGGATATAAAAGCAAAAAGCAAAAGTTTATCCTGTCAGCTAGAGAAAGTTGAAGGGGCCATGCTGGCTGTGGGGCATTTCCACAGGAAATTCCAACACTTTGAAAATCGTTTTCATGATGAATTAGAAGAAAATTCACATTTTTTTGTACAACAGAAATTATGTAAAAATTCAGTTTGGACCAATCGAATTGTTTAGTTTCAGCAATGTCAAAATGTAATTTAAAATATTAAATATATTTTAAATATTAAGTTTAAAACAAAATATTAAACATTTTTATGTCTAAACAATTCATTTTCCCATTGAAAATGTAATCAAAATCAGCATGTTCTTGCAAAACTTTTTATTTCAACAAAACTGCATTTCCAAAAGAAAATTGTTTTGTGAAAAAAATTAGACCAGCTCCAGAGGTGAGTTATGAGTGCAATGATAGGGTAATGGATGAGAACGATTTGTTTCAACTAGCAGGTATAAGGGTGGTGACTAACAACATTTGGATTGTAATATGTAACTTGTTTGTATAAATGTATAAAAAGAGAAGTCATAGAAGGGGCCATCTTTTTATTGGACAAGGAGACAGAATCCTGTTATGTTGACTGAGCCTTTACCTTGTCACTGGCATACATGTGTTAGTGTCCCTGTGACCGGTTGGATAGGGTGCTAATACCATGCCTTGCTGACAATAGGCCTGGCCAAGAGCCTTCGCTGAAGAATCAAGCCTATGGTCTTTCTTTATGAACAACATCGAGGTCTGCTGAATCGGCAAGCTGCACTTTCTACAGGTGCAGTTGATATCAGATCTCCAGAAACAGCAGCACTTAGCAGCCTTCACCCTCCATAGCATTAACCATACAGGGCTCCTTACCATATAACCCATCACTCTGGGTAGGGTCTCCTCAGCCTATCCCCAGGACTCAGCTCTCTCTGAGTTCCAGCACCCTCACCCCACAAAGAGGACAGACTTTTCAGAAGGATGGGGACCTTGGCCTGGGAGGGACAGAAGGTCTGTCCTCAACCTCACCCCATCCCATCACCAAATCCCAGGTCTTTTACCTCTGGGAACTGTTTATTTTATCCTTTTAACTGCACTGGAAACTGCCTTCAGGGAGCACCAGCGACCAGCTTGGTCACTCCTCACCAACCTCACAGCCTGGTGTCACAACTCCTGCAGAATCCGTACCCTCACATTCCATAGCCATATGTCAGCACCTGGATCTGACAAACGTACACCATCATCCCTGAAAAATTCAGATCAATTGTAATGCATGTCCCAATGCTCTATCCCTGAACCTCCTGTCTCCAGGAATGTCTGGGTGACCTCCGTATTTGCTTTGTTTCTAGCCTTGTCCATGTGGGCTGGATCTGAAGTTCCTTGCCAAATCTGTCTTGCCAGCAGCTCTGACCATACTAACCTTGATTGCCTAGTCAAGCTAACATTCCTCTGGATTCTGTCCCTTAAATTGATTCCTGTACATTCCCCGAGATCATGACTTCCCCTCATCCCACTCACATGTTGTCATTTTTTAATGAAGAATATTCGATCAGCTCTGTACACCAATATTATCTGAGGCTGAAACTTGGGATAGTTCCATGGTTTGTCATGAAGGCCATGAAATCACTGTTGAATATACAAATGATTTAACCCACGATTGCTCAATGTGGAACTCTGTCCCCTTCTAGAGAGTGGCTAGACCATATATAAGGATCAATGAGCTTCCTACAGCCTTGGCTAACAGACCTGGCACTTTTAGTTCAGGGTGTGGAGCTTCCTATTTTTAGATTCAGAAGTCAGGGTTTGATTCCTGCTGCCAACGATCCACCCAGGCATGCTGTAAACTAACCTGAATACATTTAAAACATTTTGCAAAATTCTGTATAGAAAACTTCAGCCTCACGTTTACCATAAAGACAGATGATTCTGAAAAAAAAAATTGTGATAAGCTAGCTGTGATAGAATTTCCATTTAGCATTATTAACTAGTTGTTAACCTGTTTCTGCATTACTGACATTTTAAGGAATAGTAGTTTTCAATTAGATCTGGTTCAACTAAATGTTCCATATATATATATATATATATATATAAATTGTTACATAGTTACATTTGATTTAGCAGAGATTTGATTTAGCATATATATATATGGAACATTTAGTTGAACCAGATCTAATTGAAAACTACTATTCCTTACAAGGTCAGTATATAATCTCAAAACTTTTAATAAATGTTACTGGTCTCTGCTAACTCAAATGTAACTATGTAACAATTTTAATATTTCAACACAGCATCAATTATTTAAACAGCCAATGGATTTCAGTTTAATATAACCTCCTTGTATCCCTTCTCCTCTGATCATACTTAATATTCCAGCAATCTTATAACCATGGAAAAGTTAGGTTCATATGCATAAACCAAAAAAAAAAGTGCTGAAACTGACATGGAGTTAACTAGTAAATGTAAGGAATGAACTCTTAAGCAGATGTCTACTGAAACAATGCAGACTGTCTTAAAGCATCCTTTCCTCACCCTCCAAATAATACAGGTGTTTAATTTTTGCACACTGATTAAAGGTTACTGTACTACTCACAGGATACAAAGGTATATGTGTGTAAGTCATTGCAGGATTCGGGCCACACACTGAACTTTCATTGAAGACGGGTCTGTCTTCCTCTGTTTGGAAAGCACCCACTACATTTTCGGTGCTACTGAAATATAAATAAGAAAAACAGCTATTTTTCATTTCAACAATGCAAGCCTTCCTTTTAAGATTCTATTTGACATTGGCACACAATGCTAATCGGTTGATAAGACTTTATTCCATTTTCAGCAGAAGCATAATTTTTCCCCAATAGTTCCAAGAGCAGTGTTCAACCATACCCTATAACCATTGTTTTATTTACCTGCTTTCCGCTCTGCAGGACCACAAATCATACGTGACCACATGAGCTGTTTGCCTCTCTTATAAATGTGCCTTTAAGCTTAGTAAATGCACAATATATACTCAGAGCATAATTGCTAGGGTTTCTTTGGGGAAGGCTAAGATATGTAGTCTGAAATCTACTTATCATTCAGTGCTCTGACAGAACACTGTGTCACACAGGTAAAGCTCTCCTTCGGTCTTTTGATTCACGTGGAAACATGTAACTCCTGTTTTTCACTGGTGAGAGTCAGAGATAACTAGTATACCCCTTTTCCTGGTTACCATATCTCGAGAAGGATATAAGAGAAGGAGGCTGTTCAGAGACAGCAATGTGAGTGACTAAGGGTATGGAAAAGCTTCCATATGAATAGTGATTGAAAAAGTTAGGACTGTTTACCCTAAAAAGGAGACATGATAAAGGTACACAAAATGATAAAGGGTCCAGAGACAGTAGATTGGGTGCTTCTATTCATCCTTTTACATAACACAAGAAAAAAGGCTCATTCAATAAAACGGAAAGGCAGCAAATTAAAACTGATAAGAGGACATGCTTTTTCACATAATGTACAATTAGACGGTGGAACTCATTGCTACTATATTGACATCAGGAGTATAACAAGATTCAAAAAAGAATCAGACATTTATATTGAAAGCAAGAATATGTTGAGTTTGTCATGGTCCGTACTGACTACTTGAGCAACCCCTCATGCAAGGACACAGCACTGGAGGGGGTTTTCCATCCTAGCACCCCCTGTTGTTTTGCATTCTAATCTTATTTTGGTATGTGGCTTCTGTGTCCCAACCCTCTAAACAGGTCACCTTTCCAACCCACTCCCCTTTTGGGGTAATAGAAAAATCCAAACAAGACAAGTCTCAAAGGCTATTGGCCTCTATGTCAAACCCTCAGTCCCCTTTGGAGATTTTGTCAGTATTTGTATCTCTCAGTCGTAATGCTCATACTGTGTTGTGGGGAGGTCGGGGAACCAGGCCGACTCTCTCCTCTGGGTTCCAGCCCAGGGACCCTGTATTAGGCAGTTAAGGACTGCTCCTTCCAAACTCTTGCCACCTCCCTGGGCTCCTTTCATTCCTTGTTCATCAGCACCTCTTCTCAGACTGCAGAGTCCGTTGCTCCTGCTCCATGGTTCAGTTGCCTTATGTGGCTCCTTCTCAGTCAGCTACTGAAGAGCTTCTTCAAATCCACTCCCAACCTTTCTGGCTGTTGGGTTGGGCTCCATGGAATTCTCTCTCTCTCTCGCTCTCTCCCTCCTTAGGGCAGGAGTCCTCAGCCCCTTCTCCTGGAGTTGGCCTGCACCTTGAACAGTTACTCTATCTCCTTCAGGCAGAAATTGTTCCAGCTTCACCACAAAGCTCGGTTATCACACAGGCCAGCTGCAGGCCCTCAGCCAGTTTCTCCTCCAGTAGGGGGGAAAGGGGCCAGTCAGTCTTTTCATTGTGAGGCTTGGAGAATTCAGAAGGATGACCTTCTATTGTTGTATATACTCAGTCTGAGGGAGAAGGCACCGTAGATGCTCGTCCCCTTCCCCAGCTGGTTGGGTGAGAGGGAACCTTGTCTTGCCCATGGTCCAGGGCTCCTAGTCCTGGGCTCTTAAGGGAACAATAATGAGTTTCATTACCTTAAGTACTAATTAGCCCTGGGAGCACTTCCTTCCTACCTATACCTCCCATTTTCCAAATCCTTTCCTATATCAGTCCTCTGCAACTCTTAAAGGGCCACAATTATGAAATAAGAGTGGACTGACTCATAGGCCTTGCTATCCTTAAGAGGCAGCCTAATCCTGTCATAGCGTGACAATCGTAAGAATTAAAAAATAACCAAGAATGAATGTTCATGCAGTTTTGGAAGGGATGCTTCTGGACATAAGCCAACCTCATAAGAAACTTTCCTTGTGGGCAGATTATTCCATAACTAGCTATCACAGGGTTTCTTCCACGTTCCTCCGAAACAGCTTGTACCTGCCACTGTCAGAGAAAGGATAATGGACTAGAGGGTCCTTGGTCTGAACCAGAATGGCGATTCCTATGTCTCTCCCCCTCCAAAATAAACATAAGCAAACCTTCTACTATGGATTCTGGATTTTTACCACTTCCGCAAAGTACATTTTCAACATTTCTAATGTATTTTGTTGGAAGACATAGCCAAGGTCCTATGCAATATGCTTATGAGCCAGGCCCAACTACTGTTAAAACATTCAACTCCAAATTACAATAGAAAAACCTGACACTTAAATTCAGAAATTGGAATGTGCTATTGCTGTTTGTGATTTATATAATGCTTGTGCCTCATTCTTGTAATGTAGATTGTGCAGTTAGAGAAATTCGCATACAAAAACATAAAACCTTGCCATGAACAGAAAAGAGTCAATAGTGGTTCAAATCCTTTATGTACATAGGAGTAATTAATAATTTTCTGCAAGTAGCATTCGTCCCTCTTCTTTAGACAGCTCATTAAATAATTGCTAAAGTGTTTAATAAATTAACCTATTATAATAAATGTACAGTTTATCCAAAATCAAAACCATTGTGACCACATAATTATCTCCAGTTTCTGAGGGCTCAAAAACTACCACAACTCTTCTACCAGGAAAACTAGGCAATATTTAATGTATTTTTTCCTGACAATTACATTTTATATATTGTCTTTTTTTTCCTTTCTGAAGATCATGCTGCAAGGTTATGGGCTTTGTAGAATGTTTTCTAGAAGTAATATTGAGTCAACTATAAATCAGTAACAATATCATTAATGTTTTATAAATTATGACATCCTGAAGTTCCCTGCATTTTGAAATGGCAAATCCAGAGTTAATTAAGGACAAACCAACCCTACTGAAAAAGTCTTAATGATCTGAATAGGGATGAAAGCAATAAGGTTTCATAGAAACTACTCAAAAGCCCAACAAATTTAATAGAGAATAATATCCTTTCTGTTGGGTTTTTTTAAAAGGAAAACATCCCGTGGAATTCCATAGTCTGGATAGAATTGTAATTCAATTCCACAGGATGGCTCAAAAATTCTGCAGAAAGATTATCACACTAGTGTTGCTCCTTTTCGACTCAAATGGCTAGTCAAAGTCTGGGGCCCAACTGGGAGTAGAAATTGGTGGTAGTCATGTATTTCTTTTATGCAATTTTGTTTGTATGAAGTCCTGTGTCTCTGAATGGAGAAGGAAAAAAATAGCAGGAAACAACTTATTTTGCTTCCAGCACAAAGAATTCTCTTTTCAGCTTGCACTTCCATCACAAAATCTTCTCCCCAGGTTTCTTCCAGGTCAGCCACATGCTTTAAGCTGCTTCTTCAGGCTCGCTCTCTCATACTCAGGCTATGTCTACACTAGCACTTTTGTTGGAAAGATTTTGTTGGTCAAGGGTGAGAAAAAATGCACCCCCGACTGACAAAAATTTCGTTGAAAAAGCGCCGTGCTGCTATAAGGTCTATAGCGTAGACATAGTCTTGGTCTGTTCTTATATGACCTCAGTTTCTGTGTGATCTCTTTTCCCACATACACACATACCTATCCAGAACAATACTCAGCAAAAACTCCTGGGCAGATTCACACACCCCTTCTGTCTTAGGTGAGGCCTATGCTTCTGGTTATGTTAATTGAAAGGTGAGTTCACACCTAACAAATTCAGTCGGGCTGTTACATTAACCCATAACAAGTTTTCACCCAGCTCATAACATTATTACAATTCAATAGGAATTTTGCATGAGATAACAATTTTGCATACACCATAATTCATCTTTTGAGAAATATAGATGAGGTTCAAAATCCAAGGTTTAAACTATCAGAACTGTGATCAGTTTCAAATCTGGATACAAACTTTGTAGCACATATCCATATTTAGTTCCGAAACGTATTTGTGTCAGGAAGCTTTCAGGAAAATAGTGGTTATAATCTTGGGCTTTGTTCTGGCCATTTTTAACCACTCTACTGATATGATGTGACACATTAAGCCCTTATACGATCTTCCCTATGCAGGGTCTCTAGTGGATCCTGTACATGCAGGCTCATGGTATGCCAAAGGGCATGGCAGTAAACTCAGAAAGTCTCCTCATTAAGCCACATATGGGGAGGAGTCATTCCAGTGTTAGGCTCCAGACAGTCCACAAGCCAGAAGAAACGACAATTCAGTCGGTTCAACGTCTCTTCATGGCTTGGAACTCACTCCTACCTGAAGTGGTGAAAGTCTCCCCAGTGCTCAGCCTGCTCTTCGTCTAGTCTTGTTCCTAGTCCTGCTCCAGCCCTGTTCTGGCTTCAGCTTTGCTCTCAACCCTACTCTTGCCTTGTTCCAACCCTGCTCTTGACTCCTCATTCCAGCTCTGACCTTTGATTCCAATCCCTAACCCCACCATGATTACTGCAACCATTGGACCTGATCATCTTTGCTGCTTTCTGATAACACCAGGGGCTCTTGGACTCCTCAGTGATGCCAACGTCTAATAAGGCTGTACCTCCCACTCCATGGTTTTGTGGGTCAGTCAGGAATGTGATAAGTCACGTGTTCTGGCTTTACCCCTGCCGGTGTGGATTTGGTGTTCCATACAATATGATGTGTTCACCCTGGCTGGGTGGAGAACACTGTACTGAAGTGGGTCAATAAGTTCCTGGGTTGCCAGTGTAAGCAAGGAGTAAGACTTTCTTCAAACGGCACATTTTCAACACCTGCTGGGTCTTGTATGTGAGGGCCCAGATCCTCAGAGAGATCCCTCAGATCTATGAGCGAGATTTCCTGAGCCCACCAGGGTATTAACATATTTACATGGAAGATCTGTTTTTTCTTTTTTTTTCTCTGGACAGTGAATGTTATACTTAACTTTTCCAACTCACCAGAAACCTCATAAGATTCTTGCCATTTGGCTAGGAGCCCGCTCTCTGAGCTAGGGACAAGCAGCAGCCCACAGTCCCCTGGCTGAAAACCCCTCTCCCGAGCTCCTTTATTATAATGTTGAGCCTGGGTTTGTTGGACCCACAGGAGATTCTCCTTCTAAATTGTCCTACTCTAGATTGTAAATTATCACAAGATAGAATGCTGAGGTAAACAAGTCTGACTAAACTGCTGACAGGTAATCACAAGATACCAGTTGATTACACCTTTAGATATTTTAAATTCAGAATATCAGCAGATGTCCAACCACAAAAATGCCATGATAACTAATTGGCATATATGCTAATGAACTTGAGCTACAGGCCTAGTAACCTATGGAAAAAGGGCATCCCAACATTAGTAGGGTGAGGAAATATAGATAAGGAAAAGGGGCTGAAATCCCTACCAAATATGCATTAGGCAGAGTGGGCATCAGTGTAAAACATTATAAAAGCTTTGTCCTGGTCTACGTGCCCTGGGAGATGCTAGAATGATAAACATTGAGAGAGTGAGGATGTTGAGGATGATGATGATGACTAACACTTTGGGTTTTTCCTCAAGGGATCGTGTGAGTATATGGATGCACATATGCTCATTTTATGTTATCTTTACCTTCTTTGCTGTGTTGAAGGGTTTATAATTTTGCTAATTGTGCTCAATAAAACATTACAAGGACAGAATGCCTTTCCTAAATGGAATTGTTTCTGTGCATAGCAGGGTCCTTGTAATAATTTTAATATTTCTGGGTCTGGTCATGCCAAACCACAGAATATTAACTGGGAATTCATACATAATCAATAGATCAGGCAACAACATGTGTAAACAAATCCCTTCCCTGTGTACCCAATACAGGTATGCATTCACCACACAATCCATATTTCCCTTTCCATCACATTTTTCTTATAATTTTGGTGTAACAAGACCCTTTGCAGGTAATGATCATGTCCACATTTATTTCCTTTTTTCTATACTTACAGAATTTGAATATATAAAACATATCTAGGTTTCTTAGGTTCTTCCTTGGGAATCTTCATCTAATGCAGTTAGGGATGAGATTTGGTCATAGTTTAGTCATACTATAATATTCACTGTTTAGACTTGAAGCAAATTTCCATCTCTGAGTTGGAAGGGGGCCACCCATTCTAGCACCACCAATTTAAACCAGTAAACAAGCCATTTTATTGGAAAACCCTTCTCCAGGATTCTACATATACAGAACTACACATCTTATAAAGAAAAAAATACAAAGGAACATAACAAAATAATAGACCCATTAAATCTACCCCAGATCACACATATAAAAACACATATGTATTGTGACAGACTCAGACCAGAAGGATAAGAGAGTAGTCGAAGGCAGGTCTATCAGCCTTAGAATGAGCAGGTCCCTGTTCCCTGGATAGCCAAACAAAGGCTACTCCAGGCCAATCAAGACACCTGATGCCACTTAACCAGTTAAGGTCATTAGGCTAATGCTGGCACCTGACCCCAATTAACTGGCAAAGGGTCAGTTAAGGCTGTTAGGCTAATGAAGACAGCTGGAACCAATCAAGATCTCACTCATACTGCTTAACAGCTCTCCTTCCCAGTTCCCTGGGGAGAAGTCCAGGTAAAAGGAGCTGGAGGTGAGGAAGCATTGCTGTATTCTGAGGCAAGGGTGATGTTAGGAAAAAGGGGACCATGGGGAAAGTAGCCCAGGGAATCAAAGCGGCTGCAGTGGTGAAGGGAAATCCACCAACAGCTGCTACTATTAGGGTCCCGGGCTGGAACCCAGAGTAGAGGGTGGGCCTGGGTCCCCCCCCACCCCATGCTCTACAGATCCCCTTGAGAGGGGAAAGCAGGCCTCAGTCCAGTCAGGATGCTGAACTGTGCCTACTGAGCTCCATGGTGCGAGAGAGATTGTGCAGTATTTCCCCTTCCCAACCCCCATACTGGCCTGTGATGACAGTAACTCAATAGGCTGTGACTCTTGCAGCTACACTGTGAAAGGAAGGTCACATTGGGTCCTTAGTAAGTTTCTGAAGCCACTGAATCTGCCCGGAAGTGCAGGACCCACCAATACAGGCTTGGAACTTTGTCACAGTATATGTTACATGTATGTTGATTTACAAATAACTGTATTCACAAACATGAATCTGGTCCATTCTCTACACTCAAGAAATTTTGAAACACTGAAACAGCATTTTATCATACTACATTAACAATGTTCCATTGCATATTAGTAGAAATTGTCATATTTCCTAGGGTCCAGCACAATCATGGATCTCCATTAACATAACTGTTGTGGTGTTTGTTTGTTTTATTTTATTTTAATTGTGCTGATGTAACTATTAACCTACACAATATTACTCTTTCCACCAGTCAGAATATGGCTCCATCAGAATAACCATCTGGCCTGAAATGCTTTCCTTTCCTGTTCAAAATCTGTTCCATATTCCACCCAGAAGAGTTTTTGAACACAAAAGGGCTATTCAGGCCTAGCCATTTATCTGATGGAACAGACTTCTATCCAACTGCAGATAGACTCGCAGCTGTGATGGTATTCTTCAGAGAGCAATTTCCTAACCACCAGAGAAACTGTTTATTAAAAAGGAAAGCTTATCCTCTGATTCAGAAGGGATGTTATAATATAAGGCGGAGAGTACAGTACGTATGATTTCTCTAGCTATTTGTGAATCACTGCCAGCTAACTGTCCCGAAGAACATTTTAAAACAACCATCAGTCAGATTATATGAAACAGTGTAATCCTACTGCTATTGTATATAATATTCACAGCACAACATTTGGGGGGTTGATGATGGGGGACAGAGCCTTTCACCTGAATGCATCCGATGAAGTGAGCTGTAGCTCATGAAAGCTTATGCTTAAATAAATTTGTTAGTCTCTAAGGTGCCACAAGTACTCCTGTTCTTTTCACCTCTAAGTCACTGCTTTGAGACAGAGAATTTTTGTTGGCCCTATATGCTCCAGAAAATGAGGGTCCGAGAGATTACTCAGCCTTAGAATCAAGATTAGACTCCACATCTCCTGATTACTGATTCCACCCTTTTCTACTATTCCACAATTCTCCCTCCCACCCCCAAGCAGGCAAGTCACAAGTTTAATTTCCCTGCCTGTGATGGAAAGCCAGCACAGATGAGAAAGCAGGGGGAGGAGTTTGGAGTGGGATGGAAAGAAAAAGACAGCGATTGTTAAAGGCCTAATACTAAAAAGTACTCTAATTTTATTAAAATTCTTCTTCGAAAGCATATATGGAGTCCCAAGTGAAAAAGCGAGAGGAGTATCTAAGTACCAGGCATACATAGCAGAGCTGGTTTCTCCTCTTGCCCTTATATTTTGAAAGGAGACTAAGCAGCCAGTTGGCACTCCTACCTAAGCAGGGTCATTTTACCAGTCTGGATTTTTTCTCCAAGCTAGAAGCCAAAAAGCACCATTTGGTGACAAACATCATTTTAGGGCACATCAGGGGGCATCTGAGAGCTATTTGATTTCCTCCCACAGCACAAGCTGGTGCTAGGAATGCAGCGTTGCAGCTTCCTGTTGATATTGTCACGACTCTGTTGGCACATTACTGACCGCTTCCCCTTCAATGAGCTGGAGGGCATAGTGTCCCTCAGTGCAACATCCAGCCAATTCAGGGTTCCATAATCGTTAGGCTTGAGTACAAGAAAAGGAAGTAACATCCTGAGTTTAGAGGAAATCAAGCTCAGAAGCTGCCAGCAAATAGGAGCCACAGGCACATCTGAGAGCTTGCTCTGGAAGGAACGCTGGGTAGCAGATAGCCTGAGACCTTGGCAGCAAAACAACCTAAAGCTGGGAAGGTGTCAGACATAGCTGAGTACAGCATACTGCCATGCATACAGGGGGCATGGCATAGATGTGATTGCATGTTTTCAGCAGGCGAATGGAGCCCCTCCACACCAATCAAGACTTTGTTATGTTTATACCCCTGAATTAGACTGCCTCTACTGGCTGAGTTTGGATATACTGGGTTGGTTTTTTACTATTTATAGCACATCCACCAATGTAATATACACTATCATGTGCCAGCAATGCCCCTCTGCTATGTATATTGGCCAAACTGGACAGTCCCTACGTAAAAGGATAAATGGACACAAATCAGATATTAGGAATGGCAATATACAAAAACCTGTAGGAGAACACTTCAACCTCTCTGGACACACAGATAGCAGATTTAAAGGTAGCCGTCATAGAATAGAATATCATAGAATATCAGGGTTGGAAGGGACCTCAGGAGGTCATCTAGTCCAACCCCGTGCTCAAAGCAGGACCAATCCCCAATTTTTGCCCCAGATCCCTAAATGGCCCCCTCAAGGATTGAACTCACAACCCTGGGTTTAGCAGGTCAATGCTCAAACCACTGAGCTATCCTTCCCCCCGTAAAAAAACTTCAGGACTAGACTTCAAAGAGAAACTGCTGAGCTTCAGTTCATTTGCAAATTTGACACCATCAGCTCAGGATTAAACAAAGACTGTGAATTGCTAGCCAACTACAAAAGCAGTTTCTCCTCCCTGGGTGTTCACACCTCAACTGCTAGAAGAGGGCCTCATCTTCCCTGATTGAACTAACCTCGTTATCCCTAGCCTGATTCTTGCTTGCATATTTATACCTGCCTCTGGAAATTTCCACTACCGACGAAGTGGGTATTCACCCACGGAAGCTTATGCTCCAATACGTCTGTTAGTCTATAAGGTGCCACAGGACTCTGCCGCTTTTAGTATTTATAAATCATTTTGCCAAGGGAGTTTGGGCACTTCGGTTGCTGGTGGCCCTAGTAAAGTCATCATCTGTCATACTCAAAATGCCTGGGTATTTACAGGAACCCAGCAAATGATCAAGCCTGGAGAGCCGAGTGCATGGATCTCTGGAAGTAATTGTGTGTGTTAGTGGTATACAGGACATACTGCAAAGCATGTAGAGGAAATTCATGCACAACAACATACACAGCAACAACCTGTGGTGGGGCTGGTTACAAGATGAATGGGAAATTCCCCAATAATTTGTTGTTTAGCTCTTTTTTGTGTATATATATGTTCCTTCCCAAAGGAGGCCTAAAACATTGATCCTGCAATGAACTTTGCCAAGGTAGAACCTCATTCCTGCACAGAAGTGGGGCATTGCATGAGAGCAGGGGTTTTCCCACTTGAAGCAGCTTGCAGGCTGAGGGCTTATCTACATGGCAAGTTACTGCACAGCAAGGTGGTATGCTGTAGATTCACACCCTGGCCCAGTAACTCACTGTGTAAACAAGCTCTGGGGGCCCAATGTCTTTTTGCTAGTAAGCTGCAGGGAGAGCACATGCATTTTGGGATTAATAGAAAAAAATACAAGTCTAGTTTAATTTTTTTAAACCATTTCTGATAACGTGAAAATAAAAGGTTCATTTTTTATTTTTATTTTTAGATTATACCCTCTGTCAACATCCGGCCTATTTACCTGTTGCAACATATGCATTTTAGTCCAGTTTATTTGTTGTTTTCCCTAAGAGATGCGATTTATTTACAAACTGCTTTTTTGTAGCACTATAGATCTATTTCTATTTTCTAAGCCATGTCCATCCATATGGCAATTTTCCTGATACCATCTTGATGTTACAGGGACCAAGATACCTGTTCATGAATCAGAATGGGACTGTGTCACCACCATGGGTGCACATATGAGAGTCTTTGGTCTCCTGATTTCCTAAGGGAAATGTCAAGAATCCTTCAACTATCCAAAAATCAGAAATGACCAATCATTTCTGTCACTACAGCTGTGGAATGTGAGGGCAGACAAAGCCCCAGAACACATAGCAGAAGGTAGAGGAATGGGGAAGAGTGGGTTGTATTTCTTTTTAAAAACCACAGACCACATGCCTCTCACCATCGCAAGCAGATTGCTTTCATCGTCTCCCCTTCCCACGTCCTTCCTGTGTCAATTTAATGCCAGATAGTGAACCTCCAACTCTTCTTTGTAAACAGTTACTACAACACAAGTAGTTCTATGCATTTCAGTGGACTACTCATGCGATTAATTTCTCACCAACAGGAGCAAGAGGTTTGCAATCGGAGGCTTAGATTGTAAATACTGTCGATGCAAGGATTGGCGTCTTCTGTATACCAAATCTGTACTCTATACTTTATATTCTCTTTCAGGGTATCCAGGCACAGTTTTGGGCCCTCAGTAAAAAAGAATGAAGTTTGGAACTGGATCTGAATGTTAATAGGGGATTACAGCAGATCAAGTGCATCAGAGAATCGGAAGACAGTGGTTCAATGCATATTTATACTAGGGAATCTACTTTTATCACCCCATTACTTTCAGCTGACAGCCTCTTCCCTGAAACAGTCTCCAACTAGGATAATAGGTTGAATTTTTAACCCAGTTGTCCAAGAGTAGGAGTAAGGGGTAAGAAAGCTGACAAGTGTGAGAATGGCCGATGAGCCAATTTCAGAGGTGTGAAAGGGAGCAAGTCTATAAAGTGGAATAAGGTTGTATAAGTTACACATTCAGAAGGCTGAGGGTGCAGTAAGAAAAGCAGGCGGCAGAGTGTAACATAAACAAGCTCCTCCAATATGAGTAATACCATGATAGCTGCACAGCATTTCAGTGAAGCATACTGAGTGGCTTGCAGAAACTACAGGGGAATCAACTTTTCAATCCATTTCAAGGCAGGAGGAAATGATAATTGTGCCAAGACTTCATCTGCAACGTGAGTGTTTTATTAAATAAAGAGTGACTGAAGTTTTTTAAAAAATGCCTAAATAAATGCAGACGTATCTTTTTGCCCTGAAATAGTTTTAAAAGGCTTCCTATCGCTGCCAACGGACCATCCTGAAGGACCTCTTCTGAAAGAGTGCTGTATTATTATTAGTTGTTGTTTGTGTTACCATAGTGCCTAGAAGCCCTAGTTATGACTCCCCACAATGCTAGATGCTGTACAAATGTAGAACAAAAAGATGGGCCTTGTCCTGAGGAGTTTACAATCTAACTATAAGACAAGAGACAACAGATGGGTATGGCATAAGGAAACCACAAGACAATATAGGTGATAGGGAGTGGTCTTAGCACACCAGCAGCTAAGTACTGTCAAGTTTTGCATAAGTCTCATGGCCAAGAAGCGTTTTAAGGAGGATAATGTGGTAGCTATGGGGATGTTTACATGGAGCTCCTCCCAAGCATGAGGGGCAGCATGGGAGAAATCAGGAAGGTGCTTGTTTGAAACTGTAACAAGTCGACGATGGAGCTGGGCCTTCTGGGCCAATTGCTGGTCACTGGTGACAGACATGTCAGTTCAGCATGGAACAAGGCAGATAGCCTAGCAACTTCAGGCTTTAATCCTGCAACTGATACTGAGCAGACGGATTTCCATGCCTGCATATAGCCCAACAAGGGTTCGTGTGATTCCAACCGTCCACCAGCACTCTATCAATTGCAAGATCAGTGTCTTACACTTCAAATTAAAAGCTATTATTTTTAGGTAGAAGAACAAATGTTTTATACACTTATTTAAAAACCCAAGCATTTGCTAACAGTACAGCCCATTCAAAACTGGAAGTGTGCCATTTATAACTGCAACCCTCCCACAACCCTAGGAATGATTTCAATAATACAGCTTTAGGCAAGGCCAGGTTTTTTCTCACTCCAAACAGATGAACATTTGGAAAATAAATAGAACTCACCAAACTGACAATGTGATTTATAAATTTAGGGGACGGGGAAAAGCATTCAGAAAAACAATATAAAGATTTTTCCAGTGGGTACACAGTTCAAATAGTGTCTGTGCCATATGGAACATTGATGATTTATAACTGGGGAAACTTGGAGCCTGCTAAATGTGTAACTCTAGTCCCAGAATATTTATTAAAAAGAAGAATAGTTCCCCCGCGGAACAGCATTTGCTATGCTAATTTTTCCTAGTTAAAAATAAAAAAATGCATACTTTAAAGGGCCAACTTTCCCCCCTTTGCTTTAACAGGGAGCCAAAGCAGAGCAGTTTATCCTTATTTATTTATTTTACTTGCAGGTCAGCCAGTGCAGATTTCAAGAAGCATTAGAAGAGAATCTAAGGTCATGGGCTGCCAGTGGCTACTGTGCCATGAAGTTGATGCTCTCAGTCAGCTGGGCGAAGTGAAATGACTTACTGATGTATGAAAACTGCTGTAGCATGAGCTGAGGAACTGCTCTTGTAGCAGCATCAGAGGATGTTGTGTGTGTGTAGCGACGCAGCACACACACAAAATACAACTCGAAAGATGGGGATGGGGTGAAAAAGTACTGGAAAACCCCAAAAGACAGATATATTCTCTAAAATGGACACAATATCTACCAATTTCCAAGGGGTGATGTGTGGTTCAGTTAGTGAATGTAACAAGCTTAAAGATCCAAAGGTGACACAGAAGTGAAAATTACTCTAGAGAGACAGACAGACATAAATCAAAGATGCTCTGAGCATTCACTCCAATTCCCTCAGCACCCGAGGGGAGGAAAAAACGGGAGAAAGGTTCTTGTTTGAGGTCCTGCATGTCCCAGATAGAGTTTGTAGGACTCGGGGGGCAGGTAAGTTAAGTAATGGTAAGTTCTATATTGGAACTGAGAATATCGTGCCTCCAGCCTCTTCCTATTTATACTAATGGATATGACTTGATCTCAACCAAGGGCAATATCATACAAGGAGAGAGTTGCTCTCCGATGTATCCAGGAGTCAGACAACATAGACTGAGACTGTTTATCATAACAATGGATTGGTGGTTGCTACTAATAGCCTTGCCATTTTCAGATTTCACCCAAAATGAAGTCCTGAACACCCTGTACATCACACACTTTCCATTATTTTACTGAAATAGTGTATTCACTGCAGCAGTGCAAAGAGGCTGGTGACAAGAACTGTATTAGAATATAAGAATGGCCATACTGGGTCAGACCAAAGGTCCATCCAGCCCAGTATCCTGTCTGCCGACAGTGGCCAATGCCAGGTGCTCCAGAGGGAGTGAACCGAACAGGTAATGATCAAGTGATCTCTCTCCTGCCATCCATCACCACCCTCTGACAAACAGAGACTAGGGACACCATTCCTTACCCATCCTGGCTAATAGCCATTAATGGACTTAACCTCCATGAATTTATCCAATTCTCTTTTAAACCCTGTTATAGTCCTAGCCTTCACAACCTCCTCAGGCAAGGAGTTCCACAGGTTGACTATGCACTGTGTGAAGAACTGACTTTTATTTGTTTTAAACCTGTTGCCCATTAATTTCATTTGGTGGCCCCTAGTTCTTATATTATGGGAACAAGTAAATAACTTTTCCTTATTCACTTTTTCCACACCACTCATGATTTTATATACCTCTATCATAACCCCCCTTAGTCTCCTCTTTTCCAAGCTGAAAAGTCCTAGCCTCTTTAATCTCTCCTCATATGGGACCCATTCCAAACCCCTAATAATTTTCGTTGCCCTTCTCTGAACCTTTTCTAATACCAGTATATCTTTTTTGAGATGAGGAGACCACATCTGTATGCAGTATTCAAGACGTGGGTGTACCATGGATTTATATAAGGGCAATAAAATATTCTCCGTCTTATTCCCTATCCCTTTTTTAATGATTCCTAACATTGCTTTTTTGACTGCTGCTGCACACTGCGTGGACGTCTTTAGAGAACTATCCACAATGACTCCAAGATCTTTCTCCTGATTCATTGTAGCTAAATTAGCCCCAATCATGTTGTATGTATAATTGGGGTTATTTTTTCCAATGTGCATTACTTTACATTTATCCACATTAAATTTCATTTGCCATTTTGTTGCCCAATCACTTAGTTTTGTATTACAATTTTGGGTAGTGACATTATTGTTACTATACTAATGATCTTTTGCTATTATGTTCAATGATAATTATATGACAAAAATTCCCTTAAATGGTTGTTCAAAGATGGAATTAAAAGAGATGGGGCCCAAACAGCAATACTTATATTCAAATAGAATATTACTCACTCAGGGTTTTGGAGTGTACAGATCCAGAGTTTTGATTCACACCTATTAAAAAAAATGTATTTTTTAAGAAGGATTCTTGTATTTCAGCAGTATCTTACAGTCCACACAGTGTAGTTATTGTCGCTTTAGGCCATCCTCCTGGAAACACTTAATTGTAATGGGCTATTTATCTGCATAAGAATTTGCGGAATCAAAGCCTAAGAGACAACTAACAATGGGGTGAACCGGGAAGAGCTGACACAAACCTTCACCTTGGGCCACGTCTACACTGGCAGTTATGCCAGCAAAACTTTTGTCACTCAGGAGTGTGAAAAAACACACCGCGGAGCAACATACATTTTGCCAGCATACAGACACTCCAGTACTGCCACTCCTTGAACTGGTTTTATTATGTTGATGGGAGAGCTCTCTCCTGTTGGCATAACACAGCTACATAAGCATTCTTACAGAGGCACAGCTGTATCAGTGCAGCTGTGCGCTCTAAACTTGTAAGTGTAGATGTGGCCTGGATTTCAAATGTAGTGAGGTTTTTTGAGATTTAAAGAGTCTGGCAAACTCTTTTTAAAAAATGTGTTTTGTTTGTTTGTTGTATTTCTGGTTCCAGCTGAGAACAAAAGAAGAGCTGAAAAACAAGGAGAAAGAGTTCCTAGTTATTTCTGCCATGACCAAAAGCAGGAAATACCAATAATCTTAGTTTTCCAACCAACTTCAAACTCCTCAGAGGTTCAGATTGTTTGGACAATGTTCAGGTAAACATTCAGGGCCATGTACTTTGCTGAAATAACTGCACTACACCAGTAGCAAATTTGGCCCTCAGCCTTTTGCTTATTTATCTGAAACAAGCCTTTAGTTGAATTTGACAGTAATGATCATGGTATAAAGCCCCAAAAGAGACAGGTTCATCCAAGGCTTGCAATAACTTTCATAAAACACCATCTTGTGCACAATACATCTTCTGTAATTCAACTCTCAATTTTCTCCACTTTTCTTTTGTTATCAAAAAGTTGAGAGGGGAAAAAAGAGGTCTCTAAATCATATCTTTAAAATATTAATATTCAGTCTTACATTTTAACTAAATGGTTCAGTTGACTTCTGTTCTGGAATGATTGATGTATGGCATTTCATGTGCTGTTGAATGCCACCTGTTCTATAATCATTTAATTGCCATGTTGTACCAGCTCATAATAGATTCATCTCGGAGTAAAATGACAGAATTTTTAAAGGCCTGTTTGATACCTGTATGTGATCTGCTGATGTATTCTGATCTTCACTGTCATATTATAAATCCAGAGGCTCTGTTTATGGGGTCTGTAATGTGTCTCTATTTACTATGTCAGGCGCTAAACAGGAAGCAGCCAGGTGCTGAACAATTCTAGGACTGCAGGTGTTTTTTTTTTTTTTTTTAACTACTATTACTATTAAATTGTACTCTTACCCACACAAAAAATCTGTTTTTAGGAAATGTTGACTGTAAGAATGCAGCACAGCTGAGGGGATTTTTTCATATATTTCACTCTCCAGTACAAACTCATTTCTTAGATCACACCACACAGCTGTGAAGCAAGTGTGTATGCTTATGGCTATGGTTATGATCAATTCTTTGAAGAAAATCCCTTCTGTAGAAACATCAGTCAAGAACCATATAAACACAAAATGTACATTCAACCCCATTCGTCTCAGAGCTTGCTTATTTAGTGCTAGATGATTTCAAGTTTATCTATAAAACCTTTCATAAACAAGTTTATTTAAAAAGTAGTTTTATTGTCATTCTAAAGACTGGAGCACATAAAGTAAATATCTATCAGGAAGTACAGTGTGACTATCATAATTTGTGGAAAACTATATATGATATACTTTTTTTTAAAGGAAGATTCTGCTATTTTTCTTTGGAAAGGTGACAACTATTTTTTTTTTAAAAGTCTTAGGCTTAACACAAGTTCCAGTTTATTCATGCTCTCAGATATTCAGGGAATGAAAAGCGTAAACAGTACTTAAGTAACACAGAAAAGAAAGTACATCAAAAACACATTCAAATTACTTCAAAGCTTGTGATTGTGGTAAATTGCTTTAAATAGAACTCCCCTCATGGTTACCAAATTTATTTTCTTAATCCGTGTGTAAAACATTTATTGAAGTAATATTTTTAAACAAAGCATATTTTCTGCCTGATGAACACACAAACACAGCAATGATATGGTACATTTGCTGTTCAACATGCACATGGTTTAATTCAAAAAGAGCACATCTATTATATATGTCAATAGGGACAGTACATTTTTAATGATTCCGAGTAGACAATTTTATTTTCAAACAATTATGTAGATTAGATTCTGAACAGGATTCATTTTTATGTGTGAAATATTTCCACCCTCATCCTTGTTAAAATCTGATGACAGTCTGGTAATAGTTCAGTAAAGCTCGGAGCTGATTGTTTTTTAAAATAAACAAATTTAGCAATGTACTGCTCCATTTTTATAGCAGTAGATTGAGGATTCAGCCACATATCTCCTGTTCATGTCAATGGGAATCATGGACCTAAGCCCCTGCTCCCACGGCTTTGAAAACATAGGGGTAAGCATGTTTAATATCAACATCTGAAGCTTATTAAAGACTAAGCGGCCACAGATTAATTTACCAAAACGTTTACATAAATGGATCTTCGTATTCATAAGATGTTCTTAACCATCTAAGTTAATAAGCGAGACTGGAACAGTGAAAGCCCCAAATTCTCCATTTATATTGAAAAGGAAAAGTTTCTAGGAAATTGAAATTAAAATCCTCAGCTCAGCTGCTTATTTTCTAGCTATGCATACAGTACCTGGAACTTTTGAGTTGTCTTTTACTCCATAGTGTAGATTCATAGCACTGGCCATCAGTTCATCTCTTAACCTAAAATAATACATACTACTTTTATGTTTTCATGTTAAAAATAGCCTCTTTACACAAGTGCTGTCATTTTAGAACAGGTTTTTATTTTCAAATCTAAATGTTTGGCCGCAACGTACATATAGCACATTCCTAAATATACGTAAGAGCTAATGTTTAAACAAAAAGCAGTTGAGGAGTAGGATGGAATAGCATGTTTGTTCACTAACTTTTTGCTTCTGGGGACCATAGCTCAAATCCTATCTTGGGTCATAACAGAAAATGTGTTTGCCGGTCTCATTTTAGCCTCCATTATTAAAATCACAGAACTTCCACACTGTCTCTGGGCATGAGAAGTCCAAGACTACAGTAGCAGTGGTGTTCCACCCCAAGTTTGAAGTATGTACATTGAAAAGAACAGCATCCCCTATCTATTCCCCCCATGCTCAGTACCAACCAGTGTTAGTAATTCTTTCAGGAATTTTAAATGCACTCACAATGTTTAGGATAATAGATTTTTTTTTAACAACTGAAACATGGTGTTGACCTGATGTGCACTGCTCAAATACCTGAGAACTCAGTTGCAAAGGGTCTTTTTTAATGTTAACTTCCAGTTAGCATTTATGAGGATTTTAGACCTTGCAGCTGGTCATATGTTAAATGTCTTCAAACCTTGTGGAAGGGTACAAAGTGAAATTGAAGATGTTTTGTAATTGGCAGGTTTTCCTTTTGGGGACAGATTAGGAAGCATGAAGCTGAGTCCATTTAAATATTTCCTACCATTTAGACTTTCTTTTGACATCATTCATGTTATAGTCAAGATGAAGAAAATGAAACATATTCAAGGTATTCTCAATTTAGTTGTATGTAAAAAAAACCCTATGATATGACATGCAAGAATATTTATAAACAAATAACATCAGAATCACTTTCATCATTTGCCCCCTCGACCTCTCTGGCTAATTATTATGGCTAATCACAAGTGTATTTATGGAACTTTTCTTTACCTTCTGAAGTGTACATTTTTGTGACGTCAAGAGGCAGGATGGGACTTGTAAGACCAATGGTCTGATCTAGTCCAGAAAATCGTCTGTCTTTTCGTTCTGTGAGTGCACCTTTCATCAAGAAGAGGAGGATGAACTTATTTGTCAGCAATTCAACTGAAATAGAGCAAAAATGACTGGGATTAGAAAAGAAAGGGAAAAGCTTTATACATTTATACACAGCCCAAATTCCTCCCCTAAATCATGATAAATGATTTATTTTTCCTCCTCCCCTTTGGTCCATGTGCTAATATTCATGGGTCCAATCCTGCAAGTACAGTCTCCGTGAGACTTTTGCTTAAGTGAGTGGGCCCAAAATTGGAAAGTAGAGTTTTTGATTATTAAGGATAGGACTAGGAATCAGTAGGAATCCCCAGTATAGCATTTTAGGTACATTGCATGCAGTGTAGGTGAAAGTCAAAAGTTACCACTTTAAAGAAAACAAAAATAACCCAAGTAACAGAATAAAAACTATCAGTTACTACTTCCTTTCCACCTCACAGGAGACTTGTAACAGAAAAAATACAGGACCTACCCTCACTTTTCATAGTTCAGCAGAAACCCACAGGGCAGAAACATTGGATCTGCTTCATGGCTTTGGAAAGATTTTGTTGTTAAAGATTTGGATGGCAAAAATGCTCTTTGTCCATTCTGCTTTACTAAGAACTATGGATTCTGGTAACATTGTTTTCTTTGCCACTGCAGATAACTCTAAGCTGACATGCCCTTTCAGCCATAACTGTATATGTTATCTGTCATTATTTTTAAGCATTACAGCTCAGTCAACCATTGGCAATTGCCTCCTGTTCCCTCAAGGCATGCTGTATTAACAGTTCAGTGAGCTTGCCAAATGTTTTACTTATTTTAAAAGGAAAAACAAGTCAAAACACTGAGTATTTAATACAATTTTCAGCTAATAAAAACAGAAGTGTTCTAGTGGAAGAGGTAGATCCACCACAAAAATAATTACTGTGAGTGCAATCTTTCCTACACAATGTCTAGCAACAGGTAGTTGTAAACATTTGTTTTTATTCCTACTTCAGGAATGAGGGCCCATGAGGACAGAAGACTAGTAAATCTCATGATCTTTTACCATTTAATTTCAATCTGTTCGATTGCACCCACTGAGTCATGAAAATGTCTGGTGAGAAAATACATGATTATGTGTGACTGAGATAAGATGATGAGATACACAATAGAAAGTGTTACTATTTACAATGATTTCACCAGATTTCTGAAGAGTCTTACTTAGATTAGAGCTGGCCAGATGTAGGATTTCTGGTTCCTGAGAAATATCACATTTTGAAAATTTAGTTTTGTTCCAAACGAAAATTAATCCATATTTTTTTCAAATTTCCCATGAATCAGAAACTCTGAAAAATATTCATTCCAAAATACATAGAATCAAAAGAAGTGTAGGACTGGAAGAGACCTCAAGAGGTCATCTAATTCAGTCCCCTACGCTCAGGCAGGACTACATAATAACTAGATGATTCCTGACAGGTGTTTGTCTAACCTGTTCTTAAAAACTTCCAATGACAGAGATTCCACAACCTCACTAGGCAATTAATTCCAGTGCTTAACTATCTTGACAGTTAGGAAGTTTATCCTAATGTCCAACCTAAACCTCCTTTGCTGCAATTTAAGCCCATTGTCTCTTGGCCTATTGTCAGAGGTTAATAAGAACTTTTTTTCCACACTCTTCCTTATAACAACCTTTTATGTACTTGAAGTCTAACCACATGTATGCAAATACCCTTATCAACCAAATTTGTAACCTCATCAAAGATTGAAACCAGGTTTGTTTTAAATGACTTGTTTTCCATAAAGCTGTGTTGATTGGCATTAATTATATTCCTATCCTTTAATTCTTTATCAGTTGAATCTCATCTCAGCTTTTCCATTATTTTGCTTAGAATTGATGTCAGGCAAACTGGTCTATAGCTACCCAGGGCATCCTGCTTGTCCTTTTTTGAATATTGGCACAACATTGGCACTTTTCCAGTCTTCTGGCATTTCCCTCGGTATTCCAAGGTAAAAAATTATCAGCTGGCCAGATTGCTCCTCAGCCAACTCCTTCCAGATTCTTGGGTGAAAGTTGTCCAGGCCTGCTGGTATACAAATATTTATCACTAGTAGATATTATTTACTAACTAGTTACTAATGTATCAGAGGGTTAGCCATGTTAGTCTGGATCTGTAAAAGCGGCAAAGAGTCCTGTGGCACCTTATGCACTAATAGATGTATTGGAGCATAAGCTTCCATGGCTGAATACCCACTTCGTTGGATGCATGTAGTGGAAATTTCCAGAGGCAGGTATAAATATGCAAGGAGGAATTAGGCTAGGGATAACGAGGTTAGTTCAATCAGGGAGGATGAGGCCCTCTTCTAGCAGTTGAGGTATGAACACCAAGGGAGGAGAAACTGCTTTTGCTTCTCTTCTTGTTGTCACTCACATAGGTTCAGTTTATTTGCAACCCACCTAGTTTGAGTTTGAACTGCATTTGCCTCTAACACCATTGTTACTTTAATACCCTCCTGATTGTTCCAGGGGCTCTCCAACTGAGACAATTAGCCCCTCTCCCCCACCTGTGAGATGCAAGTCATTCTATTCATACAGACCCCTCTCCCACTGGAATGTGGCAGAATGTTCCACAAAACCAAGACTGTCAACTTCACACCAGTTGCACAGCTATGAGTTCACCTCTAGTATTTTCTCCCTTCTCTCGCTCATAAGACCAGAAGGATCTCCAAGAATATCAGTTGGGCTTTCTTCTTCAACTCCCTTCCAAAATCCATAAATTCTTTTATAATCTGTATAATCTGATGCTGTGTCATGTGTATCATCCCTAGTGGAGACCTGCCAGACATAATCCTGTCCAATCTTCAGTTACATCTTGTATTTTTGCTCCAGGGAGACGGCACACTGTCCTTTTGTCTTTCTTTCCCTTGCTGAATTCTCTACTCTCAGTCCTAAAGGTTGCATAACTGGATGCTACACTACAAGCTGTCCTGCATTGCCCTTTAGACCACGTGGCATCCAAAGACAAAGATATTGTCCTAGCAACAGTTTTGTCTGTTTAGCACTGCAGAAGCAACATGCTTGCTCATGACATAGGGTCCAACTTTAGGCTAAGGTCAGACAGGGACAAGATAGCCATTTCTACACTGAAGCTGGAGATGAGCCTCCCAGCCCAGGCAGACAGACTTGAGTTAGCTGGGCTCAAACTAGCATGCTAAAAATAGCTGCAGCTTGAGGGACAGCTTGGGTTCTCAAACCCACCAGATCCCCTGTGCCTAAGCTCAGGTGGCTATCCCAAGACTCTATAAGAGTCAGAATGTCCACATTGCTATTTTATCATGCTAGCTCAAGCCCCACAAGTGCAAGTCTGTCTACTCGGGCTGAGAGGCTCATCTCCAGCTTCAGGGTAGACATACCTGAAAATGCCCACTAGTTCCAGAGATGCTGCTGAGCCTGACCATATCTGGACACCAGGATTCATAGGTCACAAGTTACCAGAGTCCATTTGCTATAAAAGCCAATCACAAAGACACAAGTGAGACAAACTTGATTCCCTGTGAGAAGTTATAGGGGACGTGGGGAGGGGGTGGACAACAAATAACTTAAAGAACTATAGTGAGAAACCAGAAAAGGAGAAAAAGGACAAGAAGAGCAAAACTTAAATGCTTTTGGTCAGGGATCTGCCTCAGAATGAGGCATGTGGCACTGAAGGTCTGTAATGCAAAGAATCATAGAAGCACCCAATACACGAGGAATATAATTAAACTCTGTATTCTACTTCTAATACTTCATCTCCAGGCCAACCCCTATTCCACCACTGAGTAAACCTGTAATGACACTGTGTAAGTGACTGGAGAGAGCAGGAATGTCATTCAGTTGGTAGGTCAGCCTCAGGGCAACCCACTGCCCCTGGAGTCAGACTCAAACATATCCATTTGGAAACAAGAGAGGGAAAACATTAGTCAGACAGAAAAGCAGGGCTCAGTGCTGCAGTTGTATAAAGACATACTTCCATTGAAGTCAAGATACTTTAGAATGAGATTAGGTTGAGGCGAACAACAGATCAAACAAACAACAAGGAACTAGTAGCCAGTGTTGTCACTCAGGTGGTTTGGGCCCTATCCTAGTCTATGCTGCCACCTAAGGCCCTGGTGAAGTAGGAGGCAAGCAGAGTGAGACACTCCTCTTGCATCCACCAGCACTTCCTCCAGTATCTTGGATAGCATTAGGGGTGTGATACCATGAGGACACAAGAGCATCTCCTTTGTCCAAATAGAACCATGTCTTGGACCAAACTATTATGCCTATGGTATCAGTCTTGAAGAAGGGCAATCCTCCTGTCACTCTTGTATAATAGACCTATCTAGGGAAGGGGGCAAACCAAGACTATGGACATGACATGGAGCTCTCTGGTGACTTTATTAGGATGATGTTAGGAGATGCAGCAAACCAAAGGCATCCCAGGCCACAGAAAAGCAAAGTGATGAGGTTTATTTCCAAGAATATTTTTGGTTTATTCATCCAGCTCTAACTTTACTGCTCCAATAAATTGGAAGCCATTAAAAATGCTGCTTTCTTTTTATTTGTCTCAAGAGTGCTTGTAATGCCATTTGTGTTGCTTAGGTGTTTGCGTAATACATGTTTTGCAATAACTGCTTTCTCTTGCTAAAATATAAATGACGTTATTTGGTTAGTGGTTTTGCTTTTATAATTTCTTTGGGGAACAAATTGCAACTTTTTACAGTATTTTTTTCTCCTTTACAGTAAAATTCCTGAGGACTATTGTAAATTGGAGAGAGTCCAGTGGAGGGCAACAAAAATGATCAGGGGGCTGAGGAACATGACTTACGAGAAGAGGCTCAGGGAACTGGTCTTGTTTAGTCTGCAGAAGAGAAGAGTGAGGGGGGATTTGATAGCAGCCTTCAACTACCTGAAGGGGGGTTCCAAAGAGGATGGAGCTAGGCTGTTCTCAGTGGTGGCAGATGACAGAACAAGGAGCAATGGTATCAAGTTGCAGTGGGGGAGGTCTAGGTTGGATACTAGGAAACACTATTTCACTAGAAGGGTGGTGAAGCACTGGAATGGGTTACCTAAAGAAGTGGTGGAATCCCCATCCTTAGAGGTTTTTAAGGCCCGGCTTGACAAAGCCCTGTCTGGGATAATTTAGTTGGGGTTGGTCCTGCTTTGAGCAAGGGGTTGGACTAGATGACCTTCTGAGGTTTCTTCCAACCCTAATCTTCTATGATTCTATATTTGCAGATATTCTTCTGTTCTTCTGCAGTTCACCTGTTTTAAATGTAAATAAAAGTAAAGATGTTAAAGATGATAAAAGTAACTACGTCCAGTATAACTTAGGGTTTTATACTGTGGCTCATGGTATCATCTTAGTATCAGAGCACTTTCTGAGTAACAAACTTTCAATAGCAAGGTCCCTAATGGACTGCATGGGAGTTTGTTTCTTCTCCCTTTTGGGTTACGGAAAGTGTGTTTGGGATAGCACTATTTTTTATTTTAATTTTTTGGATGTAGGTTGATTTGTTTGTTTGGGAAATTTCTTTAATTTACTTATTTACATTTATTGGGTTGGGGCGATTGGAAGGGGGCAGGATAGGGATGGTCATTGCTATGTGTCACCCTTGTTATAGCGGAAAGACTTTCTCAAAAGAGGCTTTGCAGTATTTCCTAAATATGTTCAGACTGTGGATTCATCTGATCTCCTCTGGAAGATTGTTCCATATCTAGATCTCTTCAGAAGAAAATGCTTTGTTCCCAGCTCTCAGGTGCTTCATCCTGGGCATTGTCCCAGAGGGGCACAGATCTCTTTGCGGTATCTAAATGAAAATCTGGTGTTTACTATATCGGGGCCTTGATACGTTAATAAGTTTCAAGGCCTTGATCGAAAGACTGGAGCACAGGCCTGGTGTGTTCACAAAAACCTGGACTGGGGAGAAGGTTGGTGCCCATGTTTTGTACCATCTGAAGCCCTTATATTGTTTTTACTTTCAGTTTCAGGTACAGTGAGCACTGAAGGGAAAAAAAATTAATCAGGTCAGTATTTTGTTATAATCAATTAATATGGAATCTCTTAGCACAGCAGAAAGGGCCACTAACCAGTGAAGCCCAAGAAGTAAGAAAAGGCCACTAAAGACTCAAAATGATCAGTGTTCTTGGTTGCAGGAAAGAAAGTACAATCATTTTTATTATGCACATTGTGCAAGTAACACAAAAAATAAAACGCCTTATTTTGTGTTCTACACAAACACAAATCAAAGGAAAAATAAAACGAAACTAGGCCAAATGTGATGGAGACATTCTTCCACAGACAGTTGAAACTGATTGTGTCTTCTAATGTCCAACATGGACAGTTGCCTTCAAACCTGTAGCCCAACTCATCCTCCCTGTCAGGAAAAATGGAATTATCTGAAAGCAGAAAACGTTTGGTGGGAAGAAGAACCATAACGAAGGTAAGTGGTAACACAACGAGTTAAACACAATCCAGGACAGTCTTTGAAACTGCCATTTCTAAGTTGCAGTTGAAAAAGTATGCCAGGCAACATAAGAAGCTGTTCCTAATACTCCCTGACAGTGCCATATTGCATAGAATAGGGGCTTTCAAACTGGGGGTTGTGACACCTCAAGGGGTCATGAGGTTATTACATGGGGGGTCATGAACCATCAGCCTCCATTCGCAAACCCCGCTTCTCCATCAGCATTTATAATAGAGTTAAATATAAAAAATGTGTTTTTAATTTATAAGGGGGGTCGGTCTCATGCAACATAGAAAAGCAGTACAAAGATCTCCTTTCATATTCAAAATCTTAGGCTTGGACTGCCTCCTTAGTTCTCATAGGAGTCAAATACACAGTATTTCACCCCAGAAGAGGCACGGAAGTAGTCATGGGCAGTACGCAAAACCCAGCTGCAGAGACAGGAGCCAACAGTTTAGGTCAGGGGAATTTGGAAGCTCTGTCTAAGTTCTTATGTACTCTATTTTCATATGCAATTACTTCCTCCAAGCTGTACTTAGAGGAGTAACTAGCTTCCCCTCATCTTCTCAAATCCTTAGCATGATTGCTCCATAAAAGAAATTAAATCAAAATTGGAGTTACTCAAATGAGTGAAAATGATTAAAAACTCAAAACTCTTCTCTATTTGACTGAGTCTTATACAATAAATAAAGTTTTACTTACTTGGTTTCACTGGATGCTCTTGATTGTTTTTTCTTCAAGGAACATAATGGAAGGTCATACATTTGGTTTCTTATTACATCTTCCAAAACAGATAGCTTAATACCTAAATCCCATTTCAATTACCTTCAACTGAAATAGGGTATTTAAAACATTCTCTGTATTCGACTCTGAAATGTGATTCACCCACAGCTGTTGATCTCTACAAGATTTAGGAGGACAAACATTACTTAATTTCTATATAAAGAATTAAAAGACACAAAGGGTTTTAGATTGAAGGGCCTTGAAAACATTATGAGGGAAACTCTTGTCTGTAGGATTAGAAAATTTGAACTCTGCCAAAATAAGGAATGGAATGCACAGACCTGCTGCATACTGTTTTCATTTTCGATATTACACACAAAAAAGTACATTAAAAGAAAGTTGAGAACATTCCGAGTACATTATTAACTTCAAAATCAAGGTTGGGATGACAACAGTGGAGTGGACAAATCAGAAGAGTGAATGACTTGTAGAACTGTGTCTAGTATCAGGGCTCAGAATTGGTGGAACACTATTCCCACACAAAGTAACTTGGAATTCCCCAGCTGGAGTCACAGGGAACCAGACTGATCACTTATATATTGGAAGGAAACTAAGAGTATGTCTACACGACAAAATTATGTCATCCTAAGTTATGTTGACATACAGCCATTGCAGTAATTAAATTGCTTTTGCAATGTCCACACAATGCTCCTTGTGTCAGTGGTGCACGTCCTCACCAGGACCTCTTGCACCAATTTAACTGTCAGTATGGGGCATTGTGGGAAGGCTTCTGAAAGCCAGCAACAGTCAATGTATGCAATGTAGTGTCTACACAGACACTCCCGTGACTAGTCACTATGCCTCTCATGGAGGTGGAGTTATTAAGTCAACGAAGCTGGCAAATTACAATGGTGGTAGTGACATTTTAGTGTAGATGCTTATAAAGTTAGTCAATGTAAGCTGCCTTGCATCTACCTAACTCTGTAATGTAGACCAGGTCTCAGATCAACTCTCTAGATGTAAGAGCATACAGAGGGATCAACATTGGAAGCGACCACTATTTATGTGTGGCAAGACTGAACATCAAACGTAAAAAAAAAAACCCAAATCCTAAAGAGCACCAAGAAACATGACAGCAAAAGGCTAACAGACAAGACATTACAGCAACAATTTTAAATTGAACTGAAGAACAGATTCTGGAAGTTACAAGACTTAGATCCACCACAAGAAGTCAGCATTGACTTGTCACAGTCCCTTCTATGTGACAGTGTTATAGATGTTACAATAACTGTAGTTAGTTTCCAGACAAGCAAACCTAAAGTCAGTATAAGAGAAGATATGTGGAACTATGTGAAAGAAAGGAAACAAACCAAAGCAAACATCAATTCCTCCAGAAAAAGCAGCAGCAAAAAAAATCTATATTACAGAAAGGATAAAGCAGTAAAAATCAGCACGAGAAAAGATAATGGGAAATATATGGATATCATCATCAAAGAAACTAAAGACCCTGCTGAAAGAGGTGATAGCAAAACACTTTATCAACACAACATGGTTCTACCTGGCAAGTTTACACCAGCCGGAGGGCCAATTAAGGACATACAAGGAGCAAGCTTAACTACAGAAAAAGAACAAGACCACCAATGGGCAGAGCATTTCCAAGTGGTGAAACACACACCAAACAACAAAAATAACTACTGATTTTGACAAATACATTAAACACTGTTGCGGTTCAAATACAAGACAGCACAAAGCTTTAAGCAAGCAAGCAGGCTGGTCTGCCAACGGGCTCGTCCTGTCAGCTTTCCACCCTCTCCTTTATTCTTTCTCTCCCCCCGCACATTACATTCTCCAACAGATAAAAGGAATACACTGGCTTTGTTTAACATTCTTATTTACCAATTTCTATCTACCGCATTCCTTGCTCTCGGGCCTTGAGCCCAGTCCTGGGAGGCTTCCCACGGTTCATGTCATCTGGGCGAGATTCCAAGGTTCATGCCCTTGAGAGGAGCCGTGTGTGCACTGCTCCTACACAACACTCCGGGTGTGCCCTGAATGTTGTCAAGTGCATGAACCTTGCATGAATGCTACAAAACACCTGTAACTAGATATCATATCTCACATCACAAAGAAGTGAGAGATGCAATGAAAAAGTTAAAATCTGGAAAAGCTGCAGCTGAAGACCAAGTCACTGGAGAAACGTTGAAAGCTTGTGATGATGAGACCATGGGTAAAATCATTTTTCAAAGTGTGGAACAAGGAAGCATTATGAAGAAATTTATATATTCAAACACAGCTCCTATTGACGTAAGCTGCAGCTGTGAATGCTCAGCATTCAGACCCTAAGGTCTCATGTTGGATACCTAGAAGATGAAGAACACCCAATTAAAAGTTTAATTTAAGTGACTGGCTTAGCATCACACAAGAACTCTGTGGCAGAGGAAGGGATAGAATCCAGTTCCCTAGAGCAGCATTCAACTTTCTCAGACATGACTATTTGTTTTCCTGCAGTCCCCTGCCTCATTCACTATATATTTCCAACTATTGTAACAAATAAAGCAGGAGTCCTACAGACAACAGACTTCTTTAGTAAACAACCCTGATCCATCCCCAGAGCAGATCCATCTTCTGCACTGAATGAGGCAGGGGTCCTGTGGGAAAAAATAGGCAATGATCATATAATAAAAGACTGTATCATAAGGCTGATGGCTTAATTAAGGTAACTTTAGTTCAGGGATCTCCTAACTTTTGAGTGCTTGACTTCACAACCTTAATAATGATATTTTAATGTAGATTTGTGTGTGTATGCTTTATTTTCAATAAAGCAAACTGAAAATAAACAAATTATGTTATGTGGCTTCATATTGATACCTACATAGGTCCTCAGCAGAGCTGGAACATTTAGGCTATGTCTACACTACACACTACTGGCAGCAACACCTAACGTACATGTAGCTACATGCCACAGTGAAATGTCCACTGTGTCCACACTGCAGTATGTAGCTACACATGTCAGTCAAAGGCTCTGGCAGTGAGAAGGCATCAGGGAAAGGCTCTGGCAGCTCCCCACTGCTGAAGCCTTTCATTGAGGCAAGAAAAGGCTCTGGCAGGAGGGAAGAAGTGGGAAAAAGCTGAGCCTTTCCCTGCAGCCTCACAGTTGTTCTTTTGCATAGCTTGGGTAGGTAGCAACAATTACAAATTTATATCTAGCTTTGATAGCCAGCATATTGCCACAGTAGTGAACTGGTGAATGTCCTTCAGGCCCCCGGCAAAAGAATGCAGGGGATGCTCAGATATGATATGCTCCATTGTTTGTGCCTAGTGACCACAGTCACATACAGTGTTTGCCTCATTTTCCATTTAAAGAAGGTTTGACCTTGCCAAAGGATATGGTGAAGGTCAAGACTATTACAGGGTTCAAAAAAGAACTAGATAAATTCATGGAGGATAGGTCAATCAATGGCTATTAGCCAGGATGGACAGGGATGGTGTCCCTAGCCTCTGTTTGCCAGAAGCTAGGAATGGGTGATGGGATGGATCACTTGATGATTACCTGTTCTGTTCATTCCCTCAGGGGCACGTGGCATTGGACACCGTCGGAAGACAGGATACTGGATAGATGGACCTTTGGTCTGACACAGTATGGCCATTCTTATGTTTTTATGTCAACTTCTCCCATGAGATGTTCTGATGCGAATCAATCTGCGCCAGTCTTTCCAACATAAACAAAACCTGTTGGCTCCTTGGCAGGGTCAATGATGAGCTGTTTGTTTTCAGTCAGTCAGAACACTCCATGTGGCTCTCCATTAAGCCTCAGCATCAAAGTTGAGCGTAAGGGTCTTGATACAGTTCCACAAAAAGTTGCAAGATTTTAATCTTGTCTTTGGTGGGTTCTGCAGGTCATCATACAATGAGATCCTCATGTTTGCATTGACATGGTTAAGACAGAGAGATGTCTGGGCATCTCTTCTAATCTGTGGAGGCTGGACATGTGATAGGACTGGGAGCCAGTCGACTGGAGTCTATTTGAGGTTCCCTGACACTATGCACATGGTGTTATTGAGTTGAGTATCAAGGAGTTTAGTGTAACTTCTATGAGACTACTCTGGTGCACACTATTTAGCTGCATAATATACCAAGGCAATTGTTGCAGTTTTTAAGGTCTGTGGACTGGAGCCCCATGATGTTCAGCCAATTTCCTGATTCATATGACACGAGACCTGACCTTATCACAGGTGTTTTCAAGATGTTGTTGAAAGGTCAAATTCTGGTCCAGTGTAACGCCAAGATCATTTGGATTAGCCTCATGGCTGATGCTCTCACCGCAGAACTGCACATCAAGTTTAGTATTAGCGATTTTCTGGGATATATTAGCAGATGTGTTGTAAGCAAGACACGAGAAGTAATTCTTCTGCTCTACTCCACACTGATTATGCCTCAACTGGAGTATTGTGCCCAATTCTGGGCACCATATTTCAGGAAAGATGCGGACAAATTGGAGAAAGTCCAGAGAAGAGCAACAAAAATGATTAAAGATCTAGAAAAGATTACCTTTGAGGGAAGATTTTAAAAATTGGGTTTGTATAGTCTGGAAAAGAGAAGACTGAGAGGGGACATGATAACAGTTTTCAAGTACATAAAAGGTTGTTACAAGGAGGAGGGAGAAGAATTGTTCTTCTTAACCTCTGAGGATAGGACAAGAAACTATGGGCTTAAATTGCAGCAAAGGAGGTTTAGGTTGGAGATTAGGAAAAACTTCCTAACTGTCAGGGTGGTTAAGCACTGGAATAAATTGCCTAGGGGGGTTGTGGAATCTCCATCGTTGGAGATTTTTAAGAGCAAGTTAGACAAACACCTGTCGGGAATGATCTAGATAATACTTAGTCCTGCAGCTCCCACTGACTGTGGTTTGCCATTCCCGGCCAATGGGAGCTACACGAAGTGGCAGCCAGCATGTCTCTGTGGCCCACACTGCTTCCCGCAGCTCCTGTTGGCCGGGAACGGTGAACTGCGGCCACTGGGAGCTACGAGTGGCCATGCCTGTGGATGGTCAATGTAAACAAACTGTCTCATGGTCCGTCAGCAAATTAGGCTGGTGGACCTCAGGTTACCCACCACTGGTTCAGATGGAAAGCAGTTACCATGAGTTTTTTTCGAGTTCAGCCTAAGTTTCCAGTGTTGGAAATAATCAGCCTTTGTGCTAAGATCTTGGATTAGGGTGCAGCTGATGGAAGGGAGGTTTGTATGCTGAACAGCTACGGCAATGTCATCCACATACATGAATTTTCTTGACTCTGTCACTGGTAAATCCATATGTCACAAGTTCAGTCACAGAGACTCCCTTGGGACTGTTATCTGATGTGCTGAGACTACCTCTGAGCCCTTTTTCTCTGCCAGTTTGGACCTCCAGAACCCTGCCTTGTTGAGCCAGACATGCCAGTCTGCTCCAACACAGACCCAGGGTCTGAACCATGAGAGGATACAACAACATCATCTGGAAGGAGAGTCACAACTATGTGATCATTTCCCTCTGCTCCAGTTGGATGTTCTCCTTCCTTGAGACTTTCATCCTCCTCAACAGCACAGAGGCTGTCAGACTGGGGGTGGGAGGATTTTAGCCACTCCTGTTTGCTAGCTCCTCTGGTCGCTTAGGAGCAGCCTTTTTAAATCCCTGGTCTTCCTGAGTAGCCCCACTGTGAGCCTTGCCTAGCAGGCCACTAGGCTCAGCACCCACATGGTCAGCACATGGTCCCCTAGACAAACAGACTACGTGGTATATTTCAGTCCAACAACAACAAACCACTGCAAACACAAACACACACAACAGACCAACTTACCCCAAGTTTCCTCATTGAAAAAAATATTTTCACCTACAACAAATAGCACTTTCTAATAGAAAAGAAAGCTGCAGAGAATATGTAGCTCAAATATTTAGATTGCCTGAAATCAAATTGCATTAGAATTGAGACATTTACCTAAAAGCTGCACTTTGGCGTATTGATTAGGATTTGTTTACATTTTGTTTACCTGGGTTCAGGAAATAGATACATAATGAAACATTTGAAAACCAAAATCTCTTCTGATCTTGCTCATCTGTGAGATCTTGAAAATACTGTTATGTAAAGATTTGGTTGTAAGGGATAATATATGACATGCATCCTAGAAGAAGAGCATCAGTTCTGTCTCTCTCATTGCTACAACCACATGAATTGTTGGGACCAGTGGGCACCATGGTGAACAGATGGAAAACACTATCTACAGTGGAAATACATCATACATACAAGTGACACATACACACAAAAGAACTATCAATCAGAAAACAAATTAGCAAGAAAAACAGGCAGCTTCCCTCCTATCAGTATCAATCATCATAAGAGCTGGGGCAAGCATTTGACAAGCAACATTTGCTTCTGACTCAGCAAACCTGCAGATCCACTGATGGTACACATTAACCAATCAGCACGCATATGGCCCAGCTCCTGCAAACATGGGGATCAACTCAATGAGACTATTCATGTGCCTGTAGTTAAACATCCACAGAAGCGTTTGTAGAATGGTCATTAGGATATTACAAATGGCTACATCCCAGCTACTTGATGTAAATATTTTTCTGACTTTTTTATCGCCTAAATTTCCAGGTAGTTTATTTGCTCATTCTTTCTCCATTTATATACAGATGGACACATGTATATTAGGATGGAGAAAGAAAGAGAGAGAGAAGGTAGATGAGGTAATGTCTTTTATTGGCCCAACTTCTGGTGGTGACAGAAAACCTTTCAAACCTACATAGAGCTCTTCGTCAGCTATCTTCTATCTTCAGCTCTGAGAGAGAGAGAGAGAGAGAATGCATGTGTAAGAGAGAAAGAAAGACAGAAGGTCATTGACACTTAGACCTTATTAGGTTTCCACTGCAATAATGTATAATTTCAAATGATTTGTGCAGTCTTCTGTAGGCTTCCATTTCAGTTGATTCTGTTGCCTCATATAGGAAGCTTGAAAACAATTAGTATGATGAAGAAATAAAATGATCTCTTTATTACAGGCATGCTTAACTGCTGAAGAAGATTCAAGCAGATAAAAATACACACAACAGTATGGTATCTACCAATTAGTAGGAAACAGGTGGTTATTCTTTTACTCACTAAGGACTCTAGGAAAATGGAGCCTCATAAGAACATCCATACTGGGTCAGACCAATGGTCCATTTAACCCAGTATCCTCCCCTGATAGTGGTCAGTACCTGAGATTCAGGAGGAATATACAGAACAGGACAACTTTGGAGAGATATACCCATCTTTACCTCCTGGATTCTGGCAGTCAGAGGTTTAGGGTCGCCCCAAGAATTTAGGTTACATCCCTCCCCATCTTGGCTTATTGCTATTGGTGGACCTCTCATCTATGAACTTATCTAGTTCTTTTTTTAACCCAGTTATACTTCTGGCCATCACAACCTCACCCAGCAATGAGATTCACAGGTTAATTGTATTTTGTGTAAAAAAAGTACTTCCTCTTGTTTGTATTAAACCTTCTGCCTATTAATTTCATCGGGTGAGTCCTGGGTTTTGTATTGTGGGAAAGAGTAAATAACTCTTCCCCCATTCACTTTTTCCACAACATTCATGATGTTATAGACCTCTATCATATTCCCACTTAGTCATCTCTTTTCTAAGCTGATCAGCTTTAATCTTTTTAGTCTCTCCTCTGGTGGAAGGTGTGCCATACCCTTGATCATCTCTGTAGCCCTTCTTTGAACCTTTTTCACTTCCACTATATTCTTTCTGAGATGGGTCTACCAGAACTGAACACAGCAGTCAAGATGTGAGCAAACCATTGACTTATATATAGTGGCATTATTATATTTTCTGTCTTATTTTCTCTCTCTTTCCTAATAGTTCCAAACATTCTGTTAGCTCTTTTGACCACTAAGCACATTGAGCTGAAGTCTTCAGAGAACTCCCAGATCTTTTTTTTTTTGGGGTGGTAACAGATAATTTAGAACTCATTATGTATGTGTAGGCGGGATTTTTTTTTCTTCCAATGTGTATTACTTTGCATTTACCAACATTGAATTTCATGTGCTATTTTATTGCCCAGTCACTCAGTTTTGCGAGATCCCCCTGTAACTCTTTGCAGTAGGCTTTGGACTTAACTATCTTGAATAATTTTGTATCATCCACAAACTTTACCACCTCACTGTTTACCCCTTTCCCAGCTCATTAATGAATATGTTAACAGCACAAGTCCCAGAACAGATCCATTGAGACCCCACTGTTCACCACTCTCCTTTGTGAAAATTGACAGTTTATTCCAATTGTTTGTTTTCTATCTTTTAACCAGTCACTGATCCATGAGAGGAACTTCTTTCTTATCTTAGTTTACATAAGAGCCTTTGTCGAAGGCCTTTGTCAAAGGCTTTCTGAAAACCCAAGTACACTATATTGACTGTCTTACCCTTAGCTATGTACTTGTTGACAACCTCAAAGAATTCTAACAGGTTGGGAGGCATGATTTTCCTTTACAAAAGCCAAGTTGACTCTTCCCCACAAAAATCATATTCATGTAGGTGTTTGATAATTCTGTTCTTTACATTAGTTTCTACCAGTTTTCCCAGTACTGAAGTTAGGTTTACCAGCCTGCAATTTCCAGTATCGCCTCTGAAGCCCTTTTTAAAAATCAGCGTTATATTAGCTATGTTCCAGTCATCTGGTATAGATGTTGGTTTCAGTTATGTTACTTACTACACTTAGTAGTTCTGCAATTTCATAATCTACAGTTCGGGTTCAGGTTATCATTTTGTACCTCTACAAAAAACAATAGGACCATAGGGATGTTTAACTAAGCTTTTTACATATTGAATATTACTAAGGAAACAGGCTCTGGAGGAAACAACAATGTTGGTGATAAGCAATGGAAAACAGAAGGGTGGACATCTTTTAAAATTGTCACCACAGGATGGACTGGGCCCTTCAAGAGGGAACTGCACCAACCCACTTTAGTCTCCTTAATAGCCTAGTTGGAGCCTGATAGAGGACAGGTGTTCCCTATAAAGAGCTAAAGGGGAACAGGAAACAGGAGGCTGTGGCAGAGGAGAGCTATAGCGAGCAGGAGATGCCTACAGGAGATGGGCTTGGGCCTAGAAGCCAGAACCAAAAGGTTGTGGGCTAGGAAGGGCTGGGAGTGGTTGCTTTGTGAAGAGCATACTGGGTTAGAAGAAGAGTGCCACATGTGGCAAAAGATGCTATAGATGAGTATGAATTTTTGTGTTGTGATGACAGACTTTACTCTGGGACCTCAAAGAGTGTTTTGAATTATTTCTGTTATTAAATCATCCCCAGGCAGGGATACTGTTAGCCACAAGAAAGACTGTATGGAGTTCTTAAGGGGCACTGAAGAGGGGAAAATAAATTGAATCAGGGTGCTCAGAGCCAACTCTAGCCATGAAGGTGCACTCAGGAGGTGGCTTCCCTTTTACAACTATTTTGTAAAAGTGGTTTCTTTTGAACATTGGCATTTGTTGAACTAGTGTGTTTAAATTTATTTTTGATTTAGTGGAGCATTAGGAGTCTCTCTCACATATACACACCTTTATACAAATGCACAAATATGAACAGGTACTGGACTGATCTCAAATGTTCTAGACAGTTTAGACATGCAGTTTAGATTAGAATACAAAAGTTCAGCTGTATATTTAATCTAATCCAAATTCTAAAACATGGGCCCTGCTATCAAGCAATTCTGGGACAATATAAGGTTTCACAACACAATTTCACAGCAAAATTCATGGTTCTGACTGATTTTCCACCTTGAAACTGTGAGTACATTTCAATGCAAAGAACCCCATTACTTAGTTCTCCCAGCACCAGAGTAAATCTGAATTTCACCCTGCAAAGCACACACAATTCCCCTCTTAGTTAGTAAAAGTAAGCAAGGAGCCATTTTGGTCAATAAGTGACTAGCATAGCCAATGCCTTTTTTTCTTATTACCAACCCTTCCCTCTTCCCTTCCCTTTTCCCAGGACAAGCATTATTTTATCCAGTGTGCATGGAAGCCATCATGGAGATCTCAGGAACTACACCCTGACTCAAACACTACATTAAGCAAGATTATAGAGAAGGTAGCAATGGGAAGACTTCAGCAAGACTTCATCTGGCTTTTGCCATTGGCCTAGTTATTTCCAGTTTATACTCTGAAGTGTACAGGAGTTGTATGCTAATTGTTTTTCATGTCTCTTTACAGTAGATGTAGTCCATTTTCATAAACCATAGTCCAAATTCATCACAGGTGTAGATTCATGGATTCCACAGCCAGAAGGGACCATTGTGATAGTTTAGTCTGACCTTCTATATAACAGGCTATAGAACTTCCACAAAATAATTCCTTTTGAGCTACAGCACATTTAAAAAATCCAATCTTGATTTTTTAAATTGATAGTGATGGAGAATCCGCCATGACCATTGGCAGATTGTTCCAGTGGTTAATTACTCTCACTGTTAAAAACGTATGCCTTATTTCCCTGTCTGAATTTGTCTTGCTTCAAATTCCAGCTATTGGATCTTTTTATACCTTTGTCTGCTAGATTGAAAAGTCCATTATCAAATATTTGTTCCCTGGGTAGGTACTTATAGACTGTGATCAAGTCACTCCTTAGTCTTTTCTTTGTTAAAATAAACGGAGCTCCTTGAGATGACTATGTTTTCTAATCCTTTAATCATTCACATGGCTCTCCAGATCATCAACTTCCTTCTTGCTTTGTGGATGTCATACCTAGACACCATATTCCATCAGCAGTTGCACCAATGCCAAATACAGAAATAAAATAACGTTTTTAATCCTACTCAAGATTCCCCTGTTTATGCACCCAAGAATTGCATTATGCTTTTTGGCCACAGCATTGTACTGGGAGCTCACATTCAGCTGATTATTCACCATGACTCCCAACTCTTTTTCATAGTTACTGCTTCCCAGGATAGAGTCCGACAATGAAGTATGGCCTTCATTCTTTGTAAGTCCACTGATTTTACTGAAATTAAAGCAGGGATGAATTTGCCCCTCTGTTGTTTATACAGAGTTTTAAAGGCATTCCCAGAGACTTTCATCAGGGCTTTAAGAGGGCTTTGAAATTATAGGATGAAATGCTAATTGTTACCATGGAGAATGAGCTAAAATCTTTTAGGCCTGAACCTCCCCAGCCCGAGCTGTATTCACTAGAATGGTTCCATGAGATGCAGGCTACCTTCTTTCATGCTCAACATGTAAGCAGGGGCTGAATGAGCTTTCCCTTTACATCTAGTAATGAACTGGAGTGGGGAGGGGGAAGACCTCAAGAGCACACCGTATTTACAGACACACCTACTATGGTAATGAAATATTGTCATCCTTCCTGCATGATTAAAGGGCAGCTGAACTGTACTTGGCATCACCTAATTGAGGGGCTCACCCTAATTTTAACTTCATTCACTAAGCAGGGGGTACTTGGGGGGAGGGATAGCTCAGTGGCTTGAGCATTGGCCTGCTAAACCCAGGGCTGTGAGTTCAGTCCTTGAGGAGGCCATTGAGGGATCTGGGGCAAAAATTGGGGATTGGTCCTGCTTTGAGCAGGGGGTTGGACTAGATGATCTCCTGAGGTCCCTTCCAACCCAGATATTCTATGATTCTACTGATGCCAAATCCAAGTAAAAGAGGTAGTGGGGACAGATGTTGCTTCCTGGTGGTGTAGACTGTTTAAAGAGTTCTAGTTGCCATTTGACCTTCCCCCTCTAATGTTTAAAGGCAAAGCTGATCAGACTCAATTTAGAGTCCTTTCTTCTGCTCAGTGATTAACACAGCTGAGTAGGTCTAGGGCCTGAGCCTTAGACTTGGTGTGGGGACAGTGGTGCAGTGAAAGACAAGGACTGCCATAGCAGTATGGTTCCCTGCTACCCAGTGACATCATGGAGAGCTGGGCAAATGATGGAATCGCAGAACCCAGCATTGCAGAGGCAGTAGCAAGGCGTGGCAGAGATAATCGTGGCAGTGGTGAGCAGCGACAAAGATAGCAGGCAGCAGCAGAGATAACAGCAGCAGCAAGCAGCAGTGTGCAGTGGCAAAGGTAGCAGCAGTAGCACAGGCCCTGCTCCACCTCCTCCATTCCTTTAGGGGTGGGAGATGAACCCCTGTGAATGTATCCCTGACTTCTGGGGCATCACTGACTTTGGACAACCAACTGCAAAGGAGGGAAAGGGGAGTGGTATGTTAAAGGGACATTCATCCATAGTGCTTTCACACTGAAAGGTGGGAAACCAAGGCAAAGGACACCGCCCAACATACTGTGGGGAGAGTGTTCATTTATGGTTTACATGCTTCACCCCCTCAGAACACCTGAGAGACATAAGGAGGAGAAAGAAGACGACTCAGGATATGTTCCAGGAGATCCTGCAAGTCAGTCCTGCTTTGGACCACAAGCACAGGGCCTGGAGGATGAATACTGTGAACAGCCTGGAGAAGGAAAACATGGAGAGGAGAGAGGCCCAGGAGTCCAGCAGGAAAAAGAGAGGGAGAAGCACCAGGACATAATGGGGCTTCTCAGGCAGAAAACACAGATTCTGCAGACTCTTGTGGACCTGCAGGTTCTACAGTCCTGGGCTCACCTCCCTCTGCAGCCCACTGAGAACTCAATATTGGGACCTCCCTATGCCCTGCCCTGCATTCTACATGGCATCACGGTCTCTGCAGTAGCCCTACCACTCTGCCCTGGGGGACATTAAGGATGTCATAAATATAAAGGGAAAGGTTACCACCTTTCTGTATACAGTGCTATAAAATCCCTCCTGGCCAGAGGCAAAATCCTTTCACCTGTAAAGGGTTAAGAAGCTAAGGTAACCTTGCTGGCACCTGACCCAAAATGACCAATGAGAGGACAAGATACTTTCAAATCTGGAGGTTGGGGGGGAAAAAGGGTTCTGTCTGTCTGTGTGATGCTTTTCCCAGGAACAGACCAGGAATGCAGCCTTACAACTCCTGTAAAGTCAGTAAGTAATCTAGCTAGAAAATGCGTTAGATTTTCTTTTGTTTAATAGCTTGTAAAATAAGCTGTGCTGGAGGGAATGTATATTCCTGTTTTTGTGTCTTTTCGTAACTTAAGGTTTTGCCTAGAGGGATTCTCTACGTTTTGAATCTGATTACCCTGTAAAGTATTTACCATCCTGATTTTACAGAGGTGATTCTTTCAACTTTTCTTTAAATAAAATTCTTTTTTTAAGAACCTGATTGATTTTCCATTGTTCTTAAGATCCAAGGGTTTGGGTCTGTGTTCACCTGTACCAATTTGTGAGGATTATTATCAAGACTTCTCCAGGAAAGGGGGTGTAGGGCTTGGGGGGGGATATTTTGGGGGAAGACGTCTCCAAGTGGTCTCTTTCCCTGTTCTTTGTTTAAAACGCGTGGTGGTGGCAGCATACTGTTCAAGGACAAGGCAAAGTTTGTATCTTGGGGAAGTTTTTAACCTAAGCTGGTAAGAAAAAGCTTAGGGGGTCTTTCATGCAGGTCCCCACATCCCCACAAAGTCTCTGCTTGTAGCTTTCTGAACAGTCTTCTTTTCTTAAAGATGCGTGCATCAGGCAACTTTCCTGACGAGCCTACACTGATGTCAGTGAAGCATCCCTGGTGATCCACCCATACTTGCTTAACCATAGAAAAGTAACCCTTTCTGTTATGTACTCTGTGGCAAGGTGGTCTGGTACCAAAATAACAATATGCGTACCATCGATTGCTCCACTGTAGTTCAGGAACCCTATTGCTGAAAATCATCCATTATGTCCTACACATTGCCCAGAGTCACAGTCCTGCATAGCAAGAGGCAATTAATGGCCCTGCACACTTGCATGACAATGGCCCCCATAGTGGATTTGGTATTTGGGACAAAGAGGTAATTTATAATTTCTGACTCTGGGAATATTTTGCTCCTGCAAAAGTTTTAGTTACACATTTTAAGATGTTGTAGACAATGCATGCTAGACAAGTCCATCACCTCTACTAAATAACAGTAAAGGAGACTGGGTTTTCTACATTAGGTTAATTATATATATTTTGTAGCTGTCCAAAACAAGTTTACTTTCTTTTTTAAAGCATTTAGACATACAAATGGACTAAAACATTCCAAACTGAGTTGTGGCCGAAATTATATCAGCGTTTACAAAAGGTGTTTTTTGTTTCTTAAGAAACTGCTGGAGCCACCTGATTATTTTATAATTGGAAAATGCCAGAACACAAAATATTGTTTCTTTCATCCAAGAGATGTTGAAATCAATATTTAAACTTTATGTGGCGAGGTATTTTGATCTATATTTCATGTCTCATTTAGACTATCAGTCTCCTGTTTTACTGAACCCATTTGCCTTTCTCTCTTTATAACCTTCAATGGGCAGAATTTTCCTCTCTAATTTGTACTGTGGATTTCTTGAATGGATTAAGTAGAAAAAAGCACAGCATATTTATTGGAGGCTACTTTGTCTTTGGTGAGGACAGAGGTGGTTGCACACATCCATTCACTGTGGGCTGCCTTTTTGTTCCAGTTTTCCATATTCCATTTTCCAATTATAAAAGTTTTAGTTTTCCATATTACATCTACTAAAGGTGATGGGGTAACTGAAGCACAGAGAGATCAAAGAACATGCTCAAAGTCATTCTGGAAGCTTGAGGCAGAAACAGAAGCCAGATCTCCCAGCCTTAAACACAAGCCCCTCTTTCTTCTCATATACCCATGCAGAATATCATTTTGAAAAGACATGGAAATTAAATAGACAAAGATAGTACACTTCAGGATTATGTAGTCACAAGCAGAGCTGGCCAAAAAAAGTAAATCTCTTCCCACAAACATATTTGGAAAAAAAAATAGTCCTGAAGTGGTGCCCCCAGTGCTCTGCTTCTCTGTCTCCCAGAGGTAGTGGGAAGCGGAGAGGCAGAGAGCTTCAGAGTTCTGCCTCTCTGTTTTTCGGAGCTGTGCAGAGACAGGGAGACATGCCTGCATTTTGATGAAAGTGTAGTCAAATCTGTAAGGTTTCACAAAACATTTTGCTCTACTGAACTGGCATTTGGAAAACTTCTAATCAGTTCTACTCTCAAACTCACAGATATATCTGTCACCAAGATCTCTGACTCAGTCCTGTTCAATGTATACATTTTGTAACTGCCTCTCTTAGTTTCTGGAAACACTGAGGATAAAATTTTCAAAGTGGGTGCCTAAAGATACATGTAAAGCATATAAAAAGTGTGTGCTAAGATCTTACATTGATTACAGAAGTTTTCACAGTGGTTGAACACCCTCCACCCCATCACCGCCACCACTGTGTTCCCCAGACACTGTAATTTCCAGACACAAACTACCTTTTCTGGCTGAGATTGTTGTGGCAGACAGATCTTTTAGTTTGAGCTCTGTTCCAATCAGACCCCTGAGGCTCTCTCTGCTCTGCATACAGGTGTGTGCTGCAAATTTATGTTTTACCAGAGTTCTAAAACATTTATTGCTTAAAAATAAAATGGTTCAAAGTACTAGGAATACATGTTACAGAAAATAAGTTGCAGTTTGTTTTATTTTATGATAGGCCAGGCATTGAATACTATGTACTGTAAAGGAACAAAAAAGTTCAAACTATGTGGCTCACTGTTATTAGGCTAATGAGTCAAGTTGTTCAACCATGTTAAACTGTGCCATTTTTAGCTTAAGCCCTGTTCTATATGGACTCCTGAGTCTTCCTCTGCTCTGCTTTACAGGTATTTGTGCTATCTGAAGTAAAGAATCCTGTGCCTTCAAAGAACAAAAACTGATTTTCAAGTGTGTTACTTTTTGGCAAGCCAGCCCAGAAAGATTATAATCTGCTGGTCCCTGAAGTTAAGAAACAGTAGATCAGACTATACTATGATACAGGATCATACTGTATGATGTAATTACTAGGCAAAAAAAAAAATCTAAAGGCTTCAAGACTTAGGCCATTAGAAAATTAAAGCTGTATAAAGCATTCTGTTACAGACCCCCTTCAGTGTGAGGAAATAGTTCAGACCCCACCATCAATTTTAAAAAGAAATGTGATGAATAAGATTTTTATATATATTATTTATACACATATACATACAAATGTGATATTGAGAGCTGTGTAAAAATTGTAAGCTCTTTCTTTAAATTTCCAGGTTTTTTTCTTGGTCTTGCCTGCAGGCTGTGTGGGGAAGAATGATAGCTGGGTTTAGCAGCAGTCAATTTGCAGTCAGATAGTCTTGATTAAGGTGGGGGTGAGTTATGCCTCTCTGTTTTAGGGAGCAGCCTGTTTTGTCTTTCTCTGATTTGGGGTTTTATTTGTTATCGTTCTGAATTCTAGGAAAGGAAGTAGTGGTATGTAATCTCTCTCTGAGACAAGCGAGAGAGAGCTTGCCTGCCCTGGCCCTGGCCTCTTTGCCTGAGTAAGAAAGTCTGGCAAGAGGTCAAGTGACAGAAAGAAGCCACTGAAACCCTGATAACAGGGCAGGATTTGGACTACCAGTGAGAGAGCACTGGGAGGTGCTCAGTTGAAGGAAAAAAGCAGCAGGGAGGAATGAGAGGTCAAGCCTGAGAAGGCCAGAAATTACCTGGAGTTTATACTTTTAGCTTGGAATTTTGTTGGTGGGAAATCCTGAGAGTCCTGGTCCTGAGAGAAGGGTGAGCCTGGAGAGGATGTAGGGGTAGAAGGTAGGAAGAAGTCCAGGGAAGAAACCTGCAAGGAGTCATGCAGAGCAGTCCTTGGCTGCTGTTTTTAGGGTCTCTAGGCTGGAACCCAGTGTAGTGGGAGAACCCGGGTTCCCCTACCAGCCACTGGAGAAGGTGATGTGAAGTCCCTGAAAAGGGACAAGGATGATGGACAGCCCGGAGGAAAAGCAGAGAGGATCACAGAGCCCAGCCTCAGGGCTGAAGACCTGATACAAGGTCTTGGACACTTGTTTATTGGACTTTCTGTTACCCAAAAGGGGTGGACTTAAATTGTGACCTGCTGGAGGGCTGAGTCATGGGAGGAGGTGGGCCACCAGAGGACAAGAGCCTTAGTGAGAATGTTGCTAGTTCAGAATATCAAGGCATATCTCTGTTCCTGTATGTTCCTGTATGTAAAGGACAGAATGGGACAGATGAGCAAACCACCAGTAAGGAAGAAAACAGGACAGAATGTGATTCCAATGAGAGAAACAACAGTAGTACAAGCTCTGCAGTGTGAACCCTTGCTAACGAAGGATTTCAAAGTGACAATGCAGATGGAGGTTTGAGCTGGAGGGATGGATGAGTTTTCTAGTCTGGTCCATCAGATAAGTATAGGACTGGCTATTCATAATCTCATGTAATGGAGGCAGTGGTTAAAACAATTTGTCCTGGAACAAGTCTTCAGAGCTATTTGGAAGGAAACATACCATGCCATTACCAAAGCTGAGGAGAGTTTTGAGATCCTACTATTGAGAAATGGATGAATCTGAACTGCACCATGTTGCCAGTGCAGTCCAGGGACCTAATGAAACATCTCAGGATTTCCTGGTGTGTGCCTTGAATTCATGGCAAAGTACTGTTCGCAACACAGGAACCTGATTCCACTCTGCAGTATGATCCATTCTTGGTTCAAAAATCTTACTCTATTCAGTCTCCACTGGGCCCAAGTGATAACTTTAGGGCAACACCACACTCTGATATCCAAGATAGCTCAGTCACAGATGAAGCTTTCTTGGAGAGACTGGATATTGTTACTGGCTGGGAAAGAGAAAAAACAGCACAAAGTAGCAAGAAGAGCACAATGAAAAGCTGCAGAACTTAATGCAACAGGCCTCTGTTGTTGGTGAGTGAAATTCAATAAGGACAAATGCAATGTACTCCACTTAAGAAGGAACAATCAGTTGCACATATACAAAATAGGAAATGACTGCCTAGGAAGGAGTAGTGCAGAAAGGGATCTGGGGGTCATGGTGGATCACAAGTTAAAATATGAGTCAACAGTGTAACGCTGTTGCAAAAAAAAAAAAAAGTAAATATCATGCTGGAATACTTTAGCAGGAGTGTTGTAAGCAAGACATGAGAAGTAATTCTTCCACTCTACTCCATGCTAATTAGGCCTCAACTGGAATATTGTGTCCAGTTCTGGGGACCACAATTGAGAAAAGATGTGAACAAATAGGAGAAAGTCCAGATAACAACAACAAAAATTATTAAAGGTCTAGAAAACATGATCTATGAGAGAAGAGTGAAAAAATCAGGTTTGTTTAGTGTGGAGAAGAGAAATCTGAAGGGGGACTGTTGAAATGGATCTTTAATAGCCCACAGCTGGGCAGATTGTTACCGGTACCAGTGAAAATGTGGATTCAGTTTGCTCAATGCAAAGCAATGATATAACAATTTTCAAATACATACAAGTTGTTATAAGGAGGAGGGAGAAAATTTGTTCTCTTTAACCTCTGAGGATAGGACAAGAAGCAATGGGCTTAAATTACAGCAATGGTGGTTTATATGGAAAATTTGGAAAAACTTCCTAACTGTCAGGGTGGTTAAACACTGGAATAAATTGCCTAGGGAGGCTGTAGGATCTCTGTCATTGGAGATTTTTAAGAGCAGGTTAGACAAACACCTGTCAGGGAGGTTCTAGATAACTCTTAGTCCTGCAATGAGTGCAGGGGACTGGACTAGAAGACCTCTTGAGGTCCCGTCTAGTCCTACGATTCTATGAGTTAGACACTGGCAAGTTACCAGCACCAATAAGAAAAAAACGCTTGACATGGAAACAACCCGCTGGATGAGATTGGAGAACTGAGGACAAGTCTAGAAAAAGTAAAAGAGCTGAAAGTGGAGATTGCTGCTATCAAAGAGGGTCTGAGGGCACCCCATTATGATGGAAGGAGACCACTGAAATCCACCCCACAGAGAGGTCCTCAGTGGTGAGGCTGTCCCAACTGCCAGAAGGCGGACAAAGGCAATACCTGCAACCACTATTTTCAGTGTACAAGTGAAGAGTACTAGCAGTCTGGATGTTGTCTCATCAGGAGGCCCCAAAGGAATGAACTACAAGGAAACTACACCCGATCATTCCCAAGGGACCTTGAGTGACCAACATGCCCCAAAGAGAGAGAGTCACCAAAAATAAATCAGAAATTGAGAAACACATGGGATTAGTAGAACTAGGTATCTTAAAATCTTGTACAGATGTACTTGACAGACACATTTTCTAAAGGCCAAAAAGTTTGGGGACCTTGGCATGGTAAAAATCGGGAAATACGGGGTCACGGTTAGAAAGGGGATCACTCTACAAAGTTTGCACATCCTTATCACACAAGGAACAAATCCAGGAAAACCAGAGCTGACAAAATTTTTAATTTTGTTTTGAATTTGGATTCCCTAAACAAAGTCATCATGAACAAGATGGCAAATTTGAAAACTAGCTCTTCTATAGGATGCAGCAGTACTGTCAGACTGCAGGGTCAAGTACAATCCTCTCTAATCCCCAAGGCAACTGGCAAGTTGAATGATTTAATAGAACACTACTGGGAATGCTGAGAACCTCCCTGGAGATCAGAAATCCAATGGAAAGAGTCTTTTAAAAGTTAATGTATGCTTATAACTGTATGTGTATTGAACAACAGAATTTTCACCATTTTACTTTTTGCATAGGGTAGCTCCTCATTTGCCAATCAGCCTTATACTTTATTTGATGGGGAATCAGGAATCAGTGGAGAACTATGGTGATTATGTGCAAAAGTGGAAAGTACAGATGAGAGAAGCTTTGGACTTCATTAGCAAAAACTCTAGAAAGTCAGCTGTCAGAAACAAGAGTTATGATGATTGCACAGCTCATAACACTACTTGCTCCCCAGGAGATCAGGTACTTGTCTGGAATTTGTCAGAGCATAGGGGACCTGCAAAATTAAAAGCCTACTGGGAAAATCAGATTCACATTGTTACCAAAAAGATGGGGAATCATCCAGTATACAAAGTGGTCCCAGAGGATCACTGGGGAAGACCAAGGGTATTACATCACAATGTTTTACTGCCCTCTATTTAATTGCCTATTGATAATCCAAAAGAACAAACCCAAGACATGTATGAATAGTGACATTCTCCAGTTTTCCAGGAACAGGACTCCTCTGAAAGGTCAGATGATATATGTAGCGTTGTTGTGCCATGTCAGTCCCCGGATATGAAAGGGACAAGGTGGGTGAGGTAATATCTTTTATTGGACCAACTTCTGTTGGTGAGACAGACAAGCTTCCGAGCTTACACAGAACTCTTCTTCAGGCCTGGGAAACTTACTCAGAGTGAAATATGTGTTTACTACTTATGCTAAACAATTTGTTCCACCTTGTATTTAGCTGCAACACTCTGAGTACATTTCCCAGGCCTGAAGAATAGCTCTGTGTAAGCTCAGAAGCTTGTCTCTCTTACCAACAGAAGCTGGCCCGATAAAAGATATTTCCTCAACAACCTTGTGTTGCTAAGATCAGATGATGACATACAGATTAAGTTCCAGCGTAGCATCTGTGTTAGTCTGTATCCACAAAAAGAAAAGGAGTACTTGTGGCACCTTCACAAGTAGTCCTTTTCTTTTTGCAGATTAAGTTCCATAATCCTAAAACTCAGAATAAAATCATGCCTGTTAATACTGATGAACAACAACTGGAGGACAGCCAATCTATAGTATCTAGCTTGCTAACTATGGATACTGATGCTTCTTGTCTCTCTGTTGCAAATGACTCCCAAACTGCTTGTGATTTTGATGGAACTGCTGAGGTATTACATGGATCAAAGGACTCAGTGCCAGCAGAGGAACAGGCAAACACTAACAGCCATTGAGCCACCAGGGTGAGGAAAAGAAGAGAGGATATTCACAGATGATCAGCTTGGAACCCCACATTATCAGTATAGGAACCCACAGAACAATTTGGGTATCCCTTTGGGGTTATCTCTCCAGCATTCCAGTTACTACAATATTTAGTACCAGTGAATTTAGGTCCAATAGTATATATACCAGGATTAATTGTTTAGAGATCCCGCCATATTTAAATGGCTATTTTGAAGTGTAGGAGTATCTCAGTCATTACAAAATAAATTTGTGATGCAAAAATCAAACTGATGACTCCAAAAGTCTTGGTCTGTAGAGTAAGACGACAAACTGCATCTTATTTTACCTATGTTAGGCCTTGAACATTATGTACCAAAAGGAGCAGAAAAAAATTAAACCACATGGCTCACTTATTAGGCTATTTAATCAAGTTAATGAACCATGTTACACCGTGTTTGAGACATTGTAGTTTGAGCTCTGTTCCATACAGAGCCCCGAGTCTCTCTCTGGTCTGCATTACAGGTGTGTTGTGTTCTTTGACGTAAAAAATCATGAGATTGTTTTAAATATCTTGGGGATGTCTTTTTATTTTTGTTCTGATGTCTACAGCTGCTGTCTGGAGTGGCTACCTCACGGCAGACAGTCAAAAATAGAGCAGGCACCCAAAACTGGTAATATGTTCTATAATTATATTTTACCAACCCAGTAACAAATGTGAACTTCTGGATCACTCTCACAGTCTTACCAGACAGTCCCCTTAGGATGTCCAGTCTATCTTGCCATCCAGGCAAGCTGGATTTGGTGATAAATGGTCACTTATCCCAAAGATCACAAAATATTCAGGTTACTTCCAATCCCAAGGGGCCAGTCACATATCTCAGGTCAATTTGTATCTCAGATCTCACAGCAAAGACAGTGCTTGTTGCCAATCCTGTAATAAACTAACTAAAGGTTGATTATTAACTTGGAATGAGAAGGGGGGGGTTTCAGGTTAAAGCAAGCAAGCATATATGCACAAATGAGTTACCATCTTTGGTTCCTAAAGAAGACAGAAATGTGATAATCTGTCAATTCAAGATGCCTTTCAGGGCAGACCCAGGGGGTAACTCTTGGGGATCTCTGCCTGAGTTTAGTGTCTCCGGCCCTGTGAAAGTTCAAACAGCAAAGAGATGAAAAAATGTCTTGTGACCCTGTTTTATCTTTTACGTTTATCCTTCCAGCCCATGAAATGAGCTCCGCTGCATGGAGCATTTCCAAGGTGTGATAGGGCCAGTCATAAATCCTTTGTATTGTCATGTTCCTTAATGGCCTATTTAATGGTGATAGGCCTCCTGAATGGGTGGGGGGAAAGAGGGGAGATGATATCTGTGCCTGGGTTCAAACATTTGCCTGGAACAAACATTTTCGAAGTTCTAAAGCAAAGTTTACATATTTCCTTATATCATGAAATACAGACATATTATAAGTAAGATTAATGCATGCAGCAACTTATAAGCATTTCAGAGAGTCTAAACACGAAATACATTCTTTTAAGACTAATGCCAATTTTGAACAAAACTAAAACATACAGTTCTTTTACTGGTTTCCAGCTATGAGTTTGTCAGTTCTTAGCTAACACCGATGGCCTTGACCAGAGCTGGCACTTGGTTTACCAGCATCACAGCTTAGTTCATGTTTTTCAAGCTTTTCTCCACAACCATGGAGGGTTAGAAACTTTCATTTAAAAAAAAAAAAAAAAGTAAGTCTCACATAATTACTCACCTTAGGAAACTAAGGATTTAAGATAAAATAGCAGTTATCACAACGCTTGTGAAAAAATTGCCAGAGTTGGCAACAATATCTGATTCTGACAAGTGTTATCACATTCTAATTTTATCAGTGCTAATTAATGGTGAGCAAACCACTGTTTTACACAACAATTTTATGCTTTACACTTTTATTTTAAATTTCATGTAACTATATCTGCAACATAATGCGTTCAGTAACCATAGGCACCATACCAAGAACTTGGGGATTATTACATCTAAATTGAATCTGTGACCCTGAAAGAGTTCTTTTCAGATTTATCCTGTTGGAAAAAGGAAAAAAAAACATTTATATAAATGCTGTTTCTGTGGGCACATATACTATGAGAGGATTTGGGGAGGAGGTTTTTAAACAATTTTTATATTAATGCAGATTAGCAATTAAACTAAAAACCTTTTTGAATAATGCTGTGAAGCAATTCACAGTGATCAATGTTATTAAAATGTCTTTTCTGTATTTGTGGCAGCAAAATTATCAGTCACATAACTGAAATTTTTCTCTTTCAGCTGAGGTGGGCAATCCAGGTGTTAAATCACCTGGGAAGGTTTTAAAGAGCAAATTATGGTATTGTTGTCAATGCTAAAATATTTTTTCTGGGAAGTAGTTGAGCATCTGGGAGTTGCTTGTGTGTGTGTAAGAAACACACACTGAGGAACTCTATGTGAGTTTAAGATGAATATTTAAATTCTTGAGACCTCAAAAGTGTTAGTGGTTCACCTAAACAACCAGAAGTCATAGAAGCTTCATCCTTTCCCAAACAGGTACCCTTCTTCTCTTAACTGTAGTTGTCTTTGGGGCTTATTGGCCTGCAATTTCACCACGTCCTACTTCACTCAGTTTTCAGGTTCTTCTATTTTTTCCTCTGCCCCCTCCCCCCCACTAATGCCCTCTGAATACATCTTATTCCTCATTTGTCCCACTTATCAGAGTGGAAAGTTCCCTTCCTTATCCACTGCACTCATCCCTAGCCCTGTAGGTCCTTCCCCATCCTTTCCTCTCTCACCCTCCCCACGCCACCCTTAATTTGAGACTTGAGAACCTTTCCTCCTCCTTCTCTTCCCCTGTTACTTCCTCATTGTTTTAGCAACTCTGGACTGGTCATAAGAATCTGTGTCATGTGGCTAGGTGGATGGTTAAGGCTCCCCATGGGTAAAGAGTGAAAACAAAAGATGACACAGTCCCTGCTCATGTTATGATAGACACATCCAAGTCAGTCACATTCAGGTTGCTTGGGCTGCTCCCTGAAGCACTCTTCCTCCCTCAGACCACTGCCTCCAAAAACAGATAATGAAGTGTGGAGAGGATGCCAACTATTCCCCTAGTCAGGTCCTCAATTCCTGGCATGACTGGTCAATAGATGTGAGAAGCTCCACTGGCCTAGACACAAAAAGGGAGGATGGTCTATCTGCTCACACAGAGGAGGAATGTGTACACCATCAAATGGCTGAGCTCGTAGCTAATATCTGAAAGTGAAAGAAGCTGTGAGCTAAGGGTAGAACCTAGAATAAGATGTGTTGCAGTATTCCTGGCTCCTTGTCCTGTCAATATTCCCTACTGTTCCCTAGTTCCAATGGCAGACACGAGCTTGTTCTGATAATAGAACCTTGGATACCATGGATCCTTGACTCCAGAGGCCCTTGCCAGCCCAGAGCCCATGGTCTGTGGTTCCATAGCTGACTTAACCTAGCCTTGTATATTTTCATTATTGCCCAAAGGAAAAAAACGATATGTACAACTTTCAAGGACATTTCTAACTAACACTATGTCAGCTTGAGAAACTCCTGGGATTTTCCTGGGGGTCTGTGGGTGATACAATATATACATATTTGATTCCATAGAGAATAGGCAAGTAGCGTAATTTGGGTGGTAGCCAAAGCTTTACAGCATATCTGTAGAATCACTACCTAATATATAATATTTTTGTTTTCTGTTTGCTCTGCTTCCCCATTTATTTTCCATAGTACTTCAGTATGCCAGACAAGGGAATAGGGGTTTTCAGTGAACAATAAAATCGTGTACTGCATTTTAAAAATTTGGTTTCTCCACTGTTTCTGGGTAAACATGCTGGGGAAATTCATGTAATTGGAGCATAAAATGTTATCAGTTAAGTTTTATGAAATGTATCAAAGCTCTTTCCCTCATTTCATGAGGAACAAGTTTATCAATCTGACATCATACCAACTTTTACAGAACTTCAAAACTAAGCTGTCACCGTGTATCGGGGGTCACAACTCTAGGGCAGATTCACCCAAAATTGGTGATTATTCTATCATTAGATTATACAAAGCCAGTAACAAAAGTGAACTGGGGAGGGATAGCTCAGTGGTTTGAGCATTGGCCTGCTAAACCCAGGGCTGTGAGTTCAATCCTTGAGGGGGCCATTTAGGGATCTGGGGCAAAAATTGGGGATTGGTCCTGCTTTGAGCAGGGGGTTGGACTAGATGACCTCCTGAGGTCCCTTCCAACCCTGATATTCTATGATTCTATGATCACTACACTGGTTAACAAGAAGCAAAAAATGCAGTGTCCTTAGGCATTACAGCCCTTGGCTCACCACTAAGACACTGGACTTTATGATGAGTAGTTACTTAAAACCAGTTTCATCAGAGTTCTTCTAATTCCAGGAGATCAGCCATTTAGCCGGGTCAATATATAACACAGATTTTACCCAATAATCACACTGATGCCAATCCTAACTAAAAACTAAAGGTTTAATAATACAAGAAGAGAGTTATAAACAGTTGATAGATACAAGGGATTACAACATCCTCATATCAAGTTTGATGCTGTGATGGAATAAACTGCTGGCTTGTAAAAATCTCTCTGGAATTACCCAAACAGATCTGGCATCACCAGTCCTTACTTAGAGTTTCCTTGTTAGAACTCTAGTCCAGAGAAATGAAGCAGGAAATGAAGAAACAATGGAGATGTCTCATGTGCCATTTTATATCCTCTGTCCCTGTTTGTGAAAAGTTGGAGTCCAGGGGCACATGAGCACATCACACATCCTTACATGCTTTGATGACTCACAGAGGCAACCATTGCTCATATTCTTTCTGAGGCACCCACAGGACAGGCTTACTGGCAGGATGATTTTTTTTTGATGGCCCATTGTGACCTGAGTGTCGTTAATGGGCCATCAACACATCAGTCTGGCCCTAATGTAAATTCTATCCAGGAATACATGCGTAAGATGCCAGTACTCATAACTTCATATACAAAGATGATACATGCATATAAACAGGATAATCATACTTAGCAAATCATAACTTTTCCATTGACACTTTACGTGACATATTTTATAAAAGATTTGCTGTAATTGTATAACAGTGGTAATATCAATTATATAAATGGTCAGATTCAGTCATACAGCACCACATAAGCATTATTTAGTTTGAGGGGATTTATCTTAATTTTACCAGTGTAAGCCTTCTGCCAGGTGGCTAACAGCAGCAAAAAAGTCTGGGTTCATTATATATCTAGGGTTCCCTTTAACAAAGAACTAACCAAGCTTGAGCCCTGACCCAGAAACCTCAGAAAACCAAACATACTGTCCCTGGGTGCTCTTAACAGGTAGAACTTCTCCTCCACAACCACTCCCAGACTGTGTAGAAACAAGGGAATCTTTATTTAGGGGAACGGAAACACAGACAAACTTAGGAAAACACAGCTACAGAATGTATATGCAAACAGATTAAAATACTCAACCCCTTCCAGTAACTTTGGCAGTAATCCATCTAATTCCCTTCCCACCCACCTGTGACCCCTTCCCACCAACCTGTGAGAGTGTCCCACAGGTAACAGTCTGTTGATTGCACCAAACTCCACTCATGGCTTTGATCAGTGAATAACCACTGCACTTTGCAGGTCTGTCTTCAGTCACAAAGAACTGCTTGCCTGGTCCAGCCTGAAGGCACTACCACCTAAATGCAGCTTCGTGATTCAACTTTATTAAGGCCATGTCATAAATATAAAGGGAAGGGTAAACCCCTTTGAAATCCCTCCTGGCCAGGGGAAAGCTCCTCTCACCTGTAAAGGGTTAAGAAGCTAAAGGTAACCTTGCTGGCACCTGACCAAAATGACCAATGAGGAGACAAGATACTTTCAAAAGCTGGGAGGAGGGAGAGGAACAAAGGGTCTGTATCTGTCTGTATGCTGCTCTTGCCAGAGACAGAACAGGAATGGAGTCTTAGAACTTTTAGTAAGTAATCTAGCTAGGTATGTGTTAGATTATGATTCCTTTAAATGGCTGAGAAAAGCATTGTGCTGAATAGAATCACTATTTCTGTCTGTGCATCTTTTTTGTAACTTAAGGTTTTGCCTAGAGGGGTTCTCTATGTTTTTGAATCTAATTACCCTGTAAGATATCTACCATCCTGATTTTACAGGGGGGATTTCTTTATTTCTATTTACTGCTATTTTTTATTAAAAGTCTTCTTGTAAAACACTGAATGCTTTTTCATTGTTCTCAGATCCAAGGGTTTGGGTCTGTGGTCACCTATGCAAATTGGTGAGGCTTTTTACCAAACCTCGTCCAGGAAGTGGGGTGCAAGGTTTTGGGAAGTATTTTGGGGGGAAAGACGCGTCCAAACAGCTCTTCCCCAGTAACCAGTATTAGTTTGGTGGTGGTAGCAGCCATTCCAAGGATAACGGGTGTAATATTTTGTACCTTGGGGAAGTTTTGACCTAAGCTGGTAAAGATAAGCTTAGGGGGTTTTTTCATGCAGGTCCCCACATCTGTACCCTAGAGTTCAGAGTGGGGGAGGAACCTTGACAGGCCATGAGTACATGAGACATCACAGGAGCCCACTCAGCTCTGTTGCTTCCCTCTGTAATGGCTCTCACAGCAAATCCTCAGTCTGCATCTTCTGCTGCCACATAGTGCTCTAAACAGTCTCTCCAGTGACATCTGCAGTAGAAAGAAAGCCTGAGACATGAGGCTTGTATAAGAGGCCTGAGGCTTGAACTAAAGTAGTGGTCAAGCCTTGCTGGTATAAAGCAAAGTTAGCAGAAGTCAGGCCCTCTTACAAAACATGATTGCTTGAAAGTTCACAGAAGCTGGAAAGAACAGGGCTGGCATAGGCAGTGGGTGAAACTTCCCCGGGGGAGGCAAGTTCCTTGTCCTGCCTCTTCCGCCACAGCCCCGCCCACACTCCACCCCGTGCTCTGCCCTAGGCCTCACCCCTGGCTGACTCGCCACTCACCTCTTCACCTCACTGAGGTCCTCCCTCTTCTCACCTCCTCCTCTGCCCACCTGCTGCTCGCCTCCTCACCCGCTCCCACCAGACCCTTTCCCTGCCTGCCACGAGACCCCCCCCACCACTACCTGCTGTGCATCTGGCTTGCTGCTTGCCTCCCCACCCTGGTGCTGTTCCCTTCCCACCACCCCGCAACACCCTCTCCCCTATTCACCTTAATGCACTGACAACATTCCCAAAGGGAACTGAACAGGCAACAGGTATAGCTTAATTGACAGACAGACTCTCCTCTGCGTGGCAGGGAGCTCGGTGTATGCTGTAGAGAGAGAGGGGAAAAGCCAGGCTACCTGCGCCAGCCTGAAGCCTCATCTCTTCTTTTGAAAAAGTGCTTGTCATTGACAGCCTGCATTAAGGCAGCTGCAGGAACCTCCAAGTGGGGAAGGAGGGGGCATGGAGGAAAGGAGAGGAGAGGAGAGGAGGAAGACTCCAGGCAGCAGCAGCAAGCTGTGGGAGCCTCAGGGAAGGGTCAGAGCAGGGAGGCAAAGAGGCTGTGGGGGGGAACCATAGCCAAGGTGTCAGGCGGCAGGGATGGCTGTGCTAGGGGAGGCAATGCCTCCCCTTGCCTATTATACCCGCAGCCCATGAGCGCTGGCATTGTAAAAACACATGCATTCCTAAGAAGTATTAGGCACAAGACACTCATGCAAACACGTTGCAGAAGGATAGTACCAGAACACCCCAATACCAATGATGGTACAAACATACTCCGCAAAGATAAGGACACACTTACGCCTCTCAAAGGTAAGGCCAGGATGACAGGGTGATGAATAGAGATGTTTGATTGAACCAACATGTACATGTAATCACTTCAGAGGGTCAATAATGTAACTTGTTTGTATCAGCGTATAAAGAGGGGTCTCAGAGATGGTTTCTTTGTCCAGCCAAGGGGAGAATGGAAAGTCCTGTCATTCACTAAGCTGGTCCATTGTAATGGACACACATGTGTTAGTGGTCCTGTAGAGTCTATGGGATACTGGAACCATGCTTTGATGACAATGAACCTGGCCTCGTGCCTTCCCTACTGAAATGGGTCTATAGTCTTTCTCGGCAATCTGATCAAGGTCTGCTGTGTCGGCTATTTGTGCAGAGCTGAGAACACACACTCATGCAGCCAATGACTAATTACAATGTCTTCAGTCTGCATTGTCCTCACAGTGAAATCCCCAGAGAAGAAGGTTGCTAAGAGCATATAAGACCCTTGAGTAGGATCCTGGCTGCATGGCAACGAGCTCTTTGCCACAAGGTAAGAGGTCTTTCCCCTTTCTAAGCCTCTTTGGGAGACTGCTGCTTCCAAAGTTCAAGTTTATGTGAGTTATGGTGACTCCCCAAGTGCCACTAGAGAAATTCTGAGTTGGAGTCAGAACTTTCTCTTTTCACCAATAGAGAGAGGAGAGAGTGCCTTCCCCTCTGGAGCTTCAAGCCATAGGGCTTGCACTTAGAATTTCCAAGACATTTGATTGTCACCTAGATATTATTGTAGCTGGTGTTGGTGTTGGAAGCATTGAGAGACTTTTCATACAATCATTGGAGAAAAAAGAATCATTAAGGGGCAGACTGTGAACCCCTTATTCACACAGGACATAGAGGGCCTACTTATGAGAGCATTTGCTCATAAGTGTGAATAAGTAGTCACAATCTAGCCTTATGTAAAGTTTGGTTACATGAAATCGGGGGGAAACGATTCTTTATGGTCTTAAAATATATTAAAAATGCCCCATTTAGCATCACATAGACCTTGTACGTTTATATATACACAGCTGCTGTAACAAATGGGGATTGTGGGTGTTTTACCCACACATATAGCAGAAAAATTTACCTCAGTGTAGAGCTCCCCCTGAGGACTCTAACCTCCACTTAATCTTGGAGACTAAAATCCTCTCCCCTGCACCCAGTTTGAGTAATTTATGTGGGTGCTGGAAACTGAGGAAAATAAAAGGTGGGGGCTGATTATCTCATGCTGCACTTTATGATTGCCACTCCAGCCTAATTAAGGGAGCAGTCTCAGTTGCCCTGGTATCCCTCATCCACAGGAAAGGGGAAACACCAGTGTAACTTCTTTATCCTTTCTGCTGCAAGAGAGTCCTCCACACTCACGGGACAGTCAAGGGAAAGGAACGGGACAAGTTTTTATCCCTTCAGGCAAGCCTTAAGTCAGGGATAGTCAATAGGCAGACTGGGGGCCAAATCCAGACCCCAGATGCTTTTGAACAGACCTGAAATCTTTTTATTAACTTCTTATTTTGTATTATTTTCTCTGTAATCTGCACCTTGACTAGACCTTGCCCAAGAAATGTGGACTTTGACAAAAAATAATTGACTACCCCTGCCCTAAGTGGTGCATAAGGCCTATGTGCAGGCCCCTTACACTGGGGAGAATATCACCCTAAGTTACTGGTGAGAATTTTAAAAATCACTTATATCTCATTCAAAACCATGTGCAAAAAATATACACTTGCACGTAAACTCATATATAGCTGATCTGCAAAACCTAATTCTTTGCTTCATTAGTCTGTCTAAAGAGAAGCAGAGAAACTGTGGTCTGCTGCTGAAGCTATCAAACTATACTCATTTGCTCCACATCAATGTATAGGTGTGAGTGCATGAAGGCGGAGGTTATTTCCAGTCTGTATTTATCACATTAACTTGAGTGGATTGATGTTAACAGAAAAATTCATAGAAGGTGATTTTACTCTCTTTTCAATTTTATAATAGAAACTTTTGAAACTATGAGTTCCATCTCACAGTTGTTAATACTAACTAGTTATTATGCAAAGTTATTTTCCTGATGTAGTTGAACTGGGTAATACCATTAATTCTAATGATATAGTTTCTCTTTGTGAGATGTATTCAATTCATCATGCCATGTTATTTACTTTAAATAATTCTAGTAACATTAGTTGGTTTTACACCATGGAAAAATATTCCTAGAGGAATCCATGTAACTGAAACAGTATTTATTTTTATACACACATTACATTATCCCATAATGGGTAAGTACAGTGTAGTAATTATAATTCTTAATTAACAAACAACAGTATACTCAAGCACTCTTTTTAATTTATGAAATTTTTTCAGGTATTCCTTATATGGTACTTTATTTTAGAATGGCATTTTTGTTACTTTCAGAGCTGCTAGAGATAGTGCTCCCGTCTTTCCAACTGGAAAGAAAAATTCATAAACCCTTACATTTGGAAAGCATTCGTCAATAAGGCAGAAGATGCACAGTTGCTCCTAAATGCATTTCTCTGTTTTACACTAAGAGATGTACAGCACATATACAGTTACACAAATACAGCTACTCTACAGCTGTACTATAAATTTATTCTCCTCCATGAACAAAAGGAGTGCATCACCTCATCCTCCGTACTCAGTGCCCAAACAGATATTCTCAAATGAATGAACCGTCTTTTACTAAAAACTTTGTAAAACTTTCTTATTTCCTTCTAAAAATTAAACGCATTTAAGTTTATGGGGTAGGCTAAACATGGTCCTCTTTCTGATTGCATTTACTCTCCTTGGAGAAACTCTTCTTTGATTAATAATAAACTGACAGCTGGCAATTTATAATTAAATAGCAAAATACAACTGACTTGGGAAAGGAACATCCTTCACAACAGCACTAGCAGTATGTACATTCTGTAGAAATTGGGACTGGATGATTAAAAGTGCACACTCTTGTCCCCAGTGTACTCAGTAGGATTGAGTCCTTTTCTTTCATCTTTTTCAATAGGTGCAGTTCCAGGAGCCTGGAAACTAAAGTCACAGCAACTTTGGAAGCAAACATAGCACAACAAGATGAAGAATCTGTTTCTCTTTATGCTTAAGACAAACCCCTATGGCAAAGTTTAAAGTGATTCCCTAAATCATTTATTTTAGTCTTACTACAAAGAAAAAGAAAGTTCAAAGTTGACAAAAGATAATAAGCCATGCAGACATGAGCATGTAAGTAAACAGGCTGGTGGGCAAAACAGGAAATGTGTATTTAAGATATTGCACAAACACACACTTTTACTTTCCTATATGTTAGGAGCTAAAGGAGCCACATGCTTCCCAAAGCAGTGAGCATCTCTAAATAATTGATTGTTTACTTCTGCACAGCACCTCTTGCTGACACACATTAGCAAAACACTTCACAAATCGGAACAAATCACACAGAGGCCAGTTTAAAAAAAAAAGCTACAGACTGATTTAAATTCTGACAAGGATTTTGAGTGTAACTCTTAGTAGAAGAGAATTCTTCAGATGGGCATATTATGCAAAGAAAAAACTTTAAAGAAATGAGAGGTTTAAAAAGACCTACTAAGTCAGCTAATTCATCACCTTGTCAACACCTCTTTTCTGCAATTAGCAGTCCTACTGTGTGAGCTAGACAAGAAGCCCACAGAAGAGAAGCAAACCCATCCAAACTGTGATGGAGTAAAAAAGGTAAAGGACAAAGGCTGTAAGCAGCAAAGTCTAGCGCTTTGGACACACTGAGGAAAATCCAGGGGAGAGGAAATAGCAATTGTTTAGTAGTAAATTTACACAAGTCAGAAATCCTGTTAGGATAGCACAGACCACAACCTGGAGTTTTTGTTTTGTTTTTGTTTTTTTGAGGTAGTAAGACAATGTTTTGACAATTGTATTCTTCCCATCCCCAACACCTCAAGTGTAGAAAATTCTTGAATTTTGCCACAGCTGAGGAATATTCAGGTTGCAAAGACAGCATAGGGAGGGTGAACACTAAAGATAACAAACAGTTTGAAAGAACATTATAAATGGGTCCATTAAACAGCAGCTAGATAGTCCTTAATTTCATTTAGGGTACGTAAAAAAACAGCCATTGATAGCCCTTGCCACACTGATTTTTACTGATGTGCTTTGCATGACTTAAAATGCCACTGGCTGATTTGAACAGGGCAGGAAGTCAATTTCTCTCTTTGGGAGATTACGTCTGTGAAAGCAGTCAGATCTCACTACTTGATGAATTTGAGAGACAATTCTTCCAAGTGTCAAAAGACTAATTGCCCAGTGGGTCTTCAGCAATGCTTTTATATACAACAGGTACTCTTCAATAATTCCTAGAAACCATGGACAGGGATGTGATGTGTGCCTTTATGGAACAACTGCATCCAAGATATTTCTAACTGAGGAATAGTAGTAGTCAAAATAATCAATCAGATGTGGAATCTGGTAGATAAAATAAACCAAAACCCAGTGGATTATGCAAGTGTGAATGGTATGTGGCAATAATGGATTTAAAATAAAGTTAGAATAAAGACACATTAAAGGGCTTAACCATGAGCCTGGCTGTGCACTGTACAGGGCAGTATGGGGGTGCCCAGGCTACCCACATCATCAGAGCCTTGCATAGGAGGGAAAGAATAGTTGCTACCAAGCTGCTATACCCCGCCACATGCAGGTGTGCTGGGAGTGGACAGAACTTTGGTTCTGACTCCACCGTGCCAGTCAACACTGGGGGGTAATCTACACCAGGAAAAGAGGTGACTAGTCTTACTTCCCTCATGGAATAAGCGGGCAGTAAGGACTGAACTGTGACTTTGAATCACAGCATGGTCCCTGTTGTGCTCCAGGTATAGCAGCTACACACTGCTCTTTAGTTGGGCTCAATTATAAAGGTGCCAAGCCAGCCCTATGTAAACTTTGATCAGAAAATGTTGTTGGTACAGAAATGATGCTTGATGATAATCGATAATAAGAATTGAGATTGTGAAATCAAGATACATAAAGTAACTGATTGCAACTTCCAGCTACTTTCTGCACTTCATGACAGTGCAGCATTTATTCAGAAAATTTGTATGAAGAAAGGGAAAACCCATATTCTTCCAACACAATGTATTCATCGTCAGTGTCAAAACACATTAAAAAACAAAACTGATCTGATTGCCTAATGAGGTTCTATTCAATCAAGAAAGTCACATCAGATTCTCCATTGTCCCTTGATGTAGCCCATTAGCTTTTAGAAATAATGTCTGAAGGATGTAAGATACTAAGAAACTTCTGACTTTCTCCAGGAGACACACACTTTGGAAATGTATCTTTCTATTAGAAAAAGTAGTATTTAAAGTGATGAAAATGTCCACATTTCTCCTATTCTGTATATCCTGGGGATATTGTGTGGATCAGTTTATTTTTATGACTATAAGTTCTAAATTTCTTTTATAGCAATATCTTAGGACAAAATTCATAAAATGAGTCTCTTAATGTGTATTCAGAGATTGATTTAAAAAACATTAAATGCACACAAGGCTATAAAGTAATTACATTTAAGAAATACTTATTGACATATGAACAAGACCTGTGGGAGTATATTTCTCAGAAATAATGTGCCCTACATCACAGTAATGCCCTTTTGCAGCAAAATATATAATACTTTCAAAAACATGTACATGACTATTATTTCTAATTAATCTCTAATAGAAAAATTAAGAAACAAATATAATACAACCTCTCAGTATTTCATATACAAAGGAAAAAAATAAAATAAGTCTGATCTTTAGATTTTCACATTGTGTATTAAGTCAAAGATTAATATCAAACATTTTGCACTCTGATTTTCAATGGTTTTAGCCAAGAGATTAAGGTGTTATTAAGAGCTTTGATTTTTTTAAAAAATTTCAAATATGTGAAAGGTCAAATATTTATTAGATGTGAGTTCTCATATATATGACAGCAGAGATAGCAGGAAGAACAAGAGCTATACTCAAGATTTTGCAGAACAAGGCTATTATGCTTCACTCCAGAGATAGGGCAAAGCCACAAAGCTCAAACTTCCGCAGATCAGAATGGTGTTATTTCACACTCACTCTGCTGAAGTGCAAGCGACTACACCAGGTGAAAATTGCGGAGGATTACAGGTCCTGGTGAGGTCATCAGTAACCAGAAACTCCTGAGAATGTACAATGTAGGGATAAAAGGAGAACATAGACACAAATGACAACTCCTGAATATCACAAGTATTTTGATGCAACTAGTCTGTTTTGGAACCTAAATATTAAGAATGTACAGAAAAAAATCTGGTGAAATATACTCATCACCTGAGGAATTTGAATGATAAGATGGAGAGAGAAACTATCCCTGCTAGTCAATACTGGAAAGGCCTGAGATGGAGTGATAACGGACATCTAATAAACACTGAGATGGGCTTAGGAGAGTCAAGGTCAGCTGAGATGGGCTCAGTGGAGCCTACTATATCTCTGGCTCTCATTTTTACTCAAATGAAAGAGCATGTGAGTAAAAGCTACTTGTATGTGCTACTCTTAAGTTCCTTCCATGCCTGTGCATAGGCCTTTGGCATATGGTAGCAGCTGGAATCAATAAGACTATAACTGGAGATGACCAGCAGCCCTTTAAGGAGCCCTCTGAAGGCACTGAGGAATGCTCCTCATACAAAGCTGAGCATTGGGGTTGCCCACCCACTGTCTGCATAGGTGTATGGGCTAAAGCACACAATCTGCCCTGATGTAGCCAATGGAAACTGGCATGCTCCACATCCCAGTTAGCCTAACTGTTAGCCTAACTGAAGCATCATATTGGCCCATTATCATGGTTCCTTATTATTTTCACAGATATGATGGTATTTTAATATCCAGCTATTTCCGCATGTCAGAATCAATGATAGGAACGTCAGCCTACCAAGCACATCCGTAGGACAGTGCAGTATCAATGGCTATATCATAACTCAGAGCTCCAAAATATTAACGTGAGTGCTTTGACAGGGAAACGCAGGACAGAAGAACTGGGCAATCTTTTAAAGAACGCAATCCAAAATATCTTCCTATATTGGTCTTTAATCTTTTATTATTCATGAACTGACATTTTGTGAAGTACATTTTAATGGGACATTATAGATCTGCAGCAAACTATTCACCAGAAAGAAACTTTCTAACCTCCAAAAGGTATCAGCCTAGTTCTAGAAAACTTTTGTAGATTTTAAAGGCTTAATACTCATTTGTGGTGAACATCCCTGCTGCCTTTGATGAATAATTACACAAATGTTTCTGAGCAACATTATACATTTTTATTATTTGTTTCAAGTAGCACTTGCAGTGTGGTAGGCACTGTACAAACACAAAACAATGCACAGCTCCTTCAGTGAAGGCCTCACAATGTAAAAAAAGAGAGAACAAACAGCTCAAGGGTGGGGAGGGGAGGAAATAACAAATAAGGTGACAAGGTAGTTATTTACCATGTCTTGTAAGTTGGGGTCTGGGGTTTAGTTTTGTTGTATGGTATTCCTGTATTACTCTACAATCACTATTGTAACCTGTGAGTGTCAATGTAGACACGGATTACCAGGAGGAATCTGAATGTGGTAAGGGCAATGATCTTGCAGACCAGTTTAAAAATGGACATTCTGTGCACAAGGAGATAACATAGGGGAAATCACAAAGATGTGTTAGAGAAGTGGAAAGATCATATCAAGATATGAATCATTGGAGTGGAATGGGCCAACAGGTGATGTGAAAATAAGACTTGGATAGACATGTAGGGAGGGACAGACTTATACTGGCTTAGGTATAATATCTTAGTTCACTCACTGATTACATTCCCACACATAGTAAAACCTCTAAGGACTTCTAATGAGTTCCATGGGAGTTCTGCAGAAGGGTTCTGCATAATTAATGCTACAGGATTAGGGGTTCCCTCACACAGGCCTCAAAGTCTGTAGGAGTAGAGAAGTCCCCAGGAGCATCTTCCTCTTCCTGAAGACCTTAGGAAATGCAACCTTTTGGAAGTATAGTACTGTAAAGGTCAAAGAAACGTTAACTCCACCCTTCAGAGAGGACAGCCTCCCATGTTATTTTTGTGGGTCCCCCCCCACTACATTGTAAAGTGTGTTATTTTTGGATTAAGAATTATCAGATGTTTCCCTCCATACTTTAGACATTTCACTGAAGAAGGTCCATCTTTTATAAGAAGACTACCTGTGTGGATGTCCCCTGCATATTTCAAATGGCAAAGCTAAGTATAGGACATTGGGTATGGGAGCAAAAGCACTCTGCTATTGTTGTGCTTCAGAATGATTTTTCTGATGTCAGGGACTCTAAGAGAATAAGGGAGGGGGCTATCTCCAGAAAGCCTCATAAGCTGCCACATCCCCCAGCTGCAATGGCTTGTCTACTCTGGTTTATTGCATTGGGTTAGAACAGGGCCTTGAGGAATCATTGAAACTTACATAATAGTAAGCACTCAGGGCTTCATTCTCTGCTCAGTCCCAGCTCAGCTCAGCGAGTGTGGAAAAGGAAGATTGCAAGGATGATTTAGGGTTGCCCAGCTCCATTGCAAGTTGGGGCTGAATAGGGGCTGCCCTAACTTACACCACTTTTGTAAGGGAGTTTACACAAGTGGAGAATCAACTATAGCAGAGTTCCTCTCAGCCAGGTTCCCACCTTTATCCCTCCCTATCCTGTCCCTGCTCCAGCCCTTACATGCCCCTTCCCTTTGAATCTTATGCCAGGGGCTGTGCAGGGAATCTGGAAAAAGAGGTAGTAAAGCTGATTCCACCAACTTTACATTAGCAGAGAGTTCCCCTGCTGGGAACTCACCACCGGGAGAATCCTTCACTGGTTTCTCCTGCTGCTTTAAGCCAGCACAAAGTGACCTGAGAGGTGTGATGTCAATTTTTATCCCCCTTGGTATTTCTATTACTAATATCCATTTTCTGGAGTGCTTTCCTACAGATTTTAAGGATTTCCAGATTGTTATGGAAAGTCGCAGACTTTCTGGCTTCTGAACTTTTTTTTTCTCTGTCCTACAGATGAATATGAAAGGGTAGAACCTGATGCAAGAGTGCTCCATTTGATGGAAAATTATCCCAGTCAAAACGGCTCCTTAATAATGTAGCAGGGACAGAGAGCTATAATCAGAATCGACAATAATCCTGCTGTCAGACATCAGGAGAATGGCCTCACATCAGAACAAACAGAGGGGGAAATTGTTTATTTTTTATCATATCTCCAAAAATGAGTCTGTGAATGATCAGCACAACAGTCTATTAGAGAGTCAAATAGTCATTTGATAAGGTCGGATTAAACCAGTTTGCTTCCCCTTCAAAATATAAGGTATATTAACTGAAGCCTTGTTAGCCAAAGAGATAGTATCTAATGATGAAGACTGTAGCACACTGGGCAGAAGTCTTCTACATTTTAACAGTCCTGAACACTCCTGCTTAGAAAAAGGCAGTTTGACTGAAGTGTTGCAACAGTTCAATAAAGTGGATAAGCTGTTTCCCATGTGGTCAGCCTCTTTGTATAAATGCAGTGCTTCTGTGGACAAACTCTTCTCCTGTGTAATATCCTAATGCCACATGTGGCCCTTTCCTTTACATCCCGAAGGCATATAGCTGAGCAGTATTTCTTCTGAAGTGAAAGAATATTTGACTTCTGATCTTGATATCCTAAAGGCATAAAACTGAGCAGCATGGCATAATTGAAGAGGTGAAATGGCATGTATTGCTAGTCACAGCAAGACAATCTCAAACCTAAATTTCCTTAACTGAATCAGATGGGGACACACCATACATGTGTTTACAGACTCTGGGTTCCAATTAAGTTGTAGAACCCCCAGGATCCCTCTTTCTTACAAGTGGGTTTAGATTTTAAATTCACCTTACACAACCCCAGTCTGCAAGGCATTGCACTTTTGGAATCAGTTGCAAGAAAGCCACCAATAATTTTTTCAAAGTAGTTGTACAACCAGATTTGTTCCAGAGGCAAATCCTTCTCCTGTAGCCAGAGAGGTTCCAGTGTGGCACCCGTGCATCAATGAGGATTTGTAGGGGACACATATCCTTTTGTGAGGCACAGGACACCACTCTGCAAGGATTTCCTGCATGACCAAATTGTGTCTGAGATTACAGGATGGATAGCTTCTCCCATAACACCACAAAGTGTTACAAATATACATTGCCGCTCAATGAGATGCATATGTTTAAAAAAAACAATATGGAAAGTTACTTTTTATGCATCCCAGACATCAAGATGTTTAAGTACATGCCTAACATTAAGCAAGTAAATATTCTTGCACAGGTGCTTAAAGTTAGCCATTATTTTAAGTATCTCATTGAATTAGGGATTGATGACCAGATTTTCAAAGGTATTAAGGTGCACAGTGGGATTTCCTAAAGTGTCTAAGCAGCTTAGACATCTAAGCAGCTTAGACATCTAACTCCCATTGATTGCACCTTTAGGTGTCAATACCTTTGAAAGGTTGGTCTTTAGTCATTAAAATAAAGTTCTCGTCTATTAAAACTTACATTTCAGTGTTCTTCCTCCTTTTCCTATGTTGAGCTGTCACTTATGTTAAACTGATTATTTCCTCCCCATGTATCTTGCCCTACACTGTATGCTCATTAAAACTTCAAGGACAGTGCCACTCACCAGCTAAGAATAACCATCCACCACATCCATTGTTTTGTTAGATTTAGTGAGCAAGATGTCCTAAAGTTCCTCTTCAAATAGTTAATATCGAGCCTTTATATTAAGAGTTTCATGGATAGCTACATAAAAAAAAAAGTATCTTTCAAAACTAAAAGTTGTAGAATCAGCCAGTGTTAAACAATACTTCTGAAACTTAACTAGATGAAAGTAGCTGCATCTCACATGTGATCTCATCTTTTTTCCTCTAATTAGAACCACTCTAAAAATCCTTAGGGGGAGCACTATAGAAAGCAAGCAATGATTTTCCTTTGGTTATCGAGGCCATGTCTCCTCAATTAATTATAGACATGCTGAGGAAAACTAGGACTGCTGAAGCAATTAGCATACTACTTACACCAAAGAAAGTAAAGAAGCCGGCCATAATACAATGACTGTCTGACCTGAGAGAAAGTAACTTATTCTCAGACACTGCTCTGTGCATACATTTTAACAAGGCAAGATGGAATGTTTCAGATTAGCAAGTACAGACAGCTAGTGTAATGCTTTACACCATTTTCAATAAGCAGTTAGCTTTTAGTACCTTTAAAATAATCTTCAAAACGTGTAAGAAATGCAATTTTTGGAGTAATGGAAGTTGTAAACAAAAGCTTCCTGTCCCTCCAAGTAACAAATCTTCAACTGTTTTTCAGACATATAAGGCCAGATTTTCAAAAGATCCAGGCTCCCATTAAGTACCAAAATATGTGCCAAAACATACCGAGCCCTTCTAAAAATCTGGCTTAGAGAGCCTTTTCAGTAGTTTACAGATTGTTTTCCTCTTCTACACTAGCTCCACCTACTTTCCTAATTAGCTTCACTCAGTTACCTTTTGTACTTTGTAAAATGTTGCAATCAATCACATTTATAGCCCCATCCTCTTAAGCAAATGACTCAACCTTAATGTTCTTCAGATTTCACAAACTCAACTATAAACTATAATGAGAAAATATTATTTGCATAATGGAGCTGGGACATGACTCAGAGGTTACTTTTTTGGAGAGTCCATGATTTAGCTTTTACAATATTTACTACAAAGTTTAAAGCAAGTATCATGAAATAAAACTTCTTCCATTTGCTTTGTACATTTTGTCACTACCACAAAGTGACATTTTGAAAGACACATCAAATACTCTAAACAATATTTTGTTCTCTCGGTTTAGGTTGTTTTGTTTTTTTTCCTATATATTTTTGTAAGCTGGTCTGCCCCAGAAAGATAACTGACAGAAGATAAAATTAGAAACTAAATTATTCGTTAGTCCTATCTTATGAGATAAAACGTTACTGAAGTGATTCTGTAAATTGGCAAATCATAGAAATGTAGTGATGGAAGGGACCTGGAGAGGTCATCTAATCCAACCCTCCCAGTGCGGAGGAGGATCAAGTATACCTAGACCACCCCTGGCTATGATTCTCAGCTCATGTATACACACACTCAGGCTAGGTCTCATATGAGCTAGCAAGCCAAAAATAGCATAGCTGCAGAATCATCTCCAGCAGCAACATGGGTTAGCTGCCCTGAGTAGAAACCCGCCAAACCCCATGGATACATAATGGGGGGTGGCTAGCCTCTGTGCGTATGTAAATTGGGAATCACACCCTTAACTTGTACTGCAGATATAGCTGCTGACTGATGTTTATCTAATGAGGTCTTAAAAAACCTCCAGTGATGGGATTCCACAACTTCCATTGGAAGGCTATTCCTGTGCTTTGCTATCTTTATAGTTAGAAAGTTTTTCTTAATATCTAACCTAAATCTCCCTTGCTGCAGATTAAGCCCTTTACTACTTCTCCTACCTTCAATAAACAATTGATAATAGCCCTTAGCATATTTTAAAGCTGTTATCAGGATCCTTCTCAGTCCTCCCTTCCCAAGGCTAAACTATGCCCAGCTTTTTTTAACCTTTCTTAATAGGTCAGGTTTCATAACCCTATCATCATTTTTGTTGCTCTCCTCTGGACTCTCTCCAATTTGTCTACATCTTTCCTAAAGTGTAGCACCCAGAACTGATCCCAGTACTCTAACTGAGGCCACCCTAGTGCTGAGTAGAACAGAACAAATTACCTCCCATATCTTATATACAACACTCCCGTTTATACATCCCAGAATTACATTTGCCTTTTTCACTACTGCATCACATTGTTGGCTCATACTCAATTGTGATCCGGTGAAACTCTCAGATACTTTTCAGCAGTATTACTGCTTAGCCAGTTATTCCCCATTTTATAGTTCTACTTTTGATTTTTCTTACCTAAGGGGAGTATTGGCACTTGTCTCTATTTAATTTCATCTTGCTGATTTCAGACCAATTCTCCAATTTGTCAAAGCGGCAAAGAGACCTGTGGCACCTTATAGACTAACAGACGTATTGGAGCATAAGCTTTTGTGGGTGAATTCACCCATGGAAGCTTATGCTCCAATACGTCTGTTAGTCTATGGTGCCACAGGACCCTTTCCCGCTTTTACAGATCCAGACTAACATGGCTACCCCTCTGATACTTGATACCAATTTGTCAAGGTTATGTTGAATTCTAATCCTGTCTTCCTAAGTGCTTGCAACTTCTCCTAGCTTGGTGCCATCCCCAAATTTTATAAGTATACTCTCCACACAATCATCCAACTCATTATTGAAAATATTCACTAGTACCAGATTGCAGGACCCCACTAGATATAGCCTCCTAGTTTCTTCTCTCTGCAAGAAAGCACCATCTTTTCTTGGATTACCCATTGTCATTTAATTATCTTTATTTCTTCAATTGTTAAACATACAACTTTTAATAGTTGATCTGTGCTTTTTAAAAAAATGTTCTTACCCTTCTTCCTGCAATATTCATGATGGAATTCCTATCTGTCATAAAGGAAATAGCAAAGTTATTATGATGTAGAGCCAAAACCTGCAAACCCTTATTCGTATTAGCAATCTTACTCTTTCAAGTAGTGCCCTTGACTTCAGTGGGATTACCAGGTTGAGTAAGGACTGCTGATTTGAGTAAGTGTTTCTGGTTCATGCCCTAAAGGTGTACACTGATAACTGAAATTATTAACAACTTCTTCACTGATATACAGTTATCAAGTCTGGATGTGATGAATACATGCTTCCCAGTGGCCAGGCCTAAATTCACTAGGAAAGGATACCATCTCCTGCCTGGCCAATGATGATAAAAGGCATTTCTGGATACTTGCTTATTAGGAGCAGAGATGGCTCTAAGAGGAAACTGTGCATCATCTTTATGACTGAAGAGCTGAGTCTGACATTACAGATTTGGCTAGCTTAATTCTGGTTAATTCATATAATTTTTCCCCCTTTCCTACCAACACATCACCTCCAACTTGCCCACTGTAGGTATAGTTAGCTACTCTTTCACTGATATAGTGATTTAGCAACAGGTTCAGATTAACTCCATTCCCGTGCCCCTGGAGAAGTTATTCCATCCTCAACACTACCATAGTTTTTAACAGGCAGAAGAATCTCTATGGATAGAAATTCCATGCTTGAACAATAAGAGTATAGCAGTAGAAATATACTACTGGCCACCTGACCAGGATGGTGACTGATTGTGAAATGCTCATGGAAATTACAGAGGCTACATGGGCAGAAAATGCAATAATAATGGGGGATTTCAACTATCCTCATATTGATTGGATAAGTGTCATTGTGACATTACCCAGAGTACAATATGGACTGGTTGACAGTCTTATCCCCTCTTTTCCAGCACTTTGCTGAGAGAGCAACCACACCTGGTCTTCTCTCACACAGCCATCAGCATGTAAGTCACTCCCAACTATACAGTATGAATACTAGGGCCAGCCACTCATGAATTACACTGCAGGACAACACCAGCAAACCCCCAGTCCCAGATTTTCCCATAGAAATGTGCGTCTGGTACTGCCTAGCATTTTTCTGGACAATACACGCTCATATAAAGTTAATCATTTATTAATAGAACATGATATGCACAAATATTGTTATTCCAAATGGATTTTCCCAAACACTTCAATGCAGACACACTGGTTTAGATAAAACAACAAAACAAACTTGTTAACTACAGAAAGATAGATTTTAAATGACTACAAGTAATGGGGCAGATAAGTCAGAATTGGTTACAAAGAAATAAAAGGTAAAATGCAACTAACACCCAACTTAACAAGGTAAGTGAATACAAAGCAAAGGTCTCTCTCACCACATGTTCCAGCAGTCTTACTGGCTGACCCTCTTTCAGTCGGGATCTCCCCCCAAGTCCAGTGCTGCTTCCTTTGTTCTTCAGGTGTTGCTGATGCCATGGGTAGAGACAGGGACATTCACAGGAATGTAAATTTGACCGCTTTTGGAGGGGCACATTAAACACACACAAGTAAAGGTTCATATGACCCCCTCCCAGATTTCTCAGGAAACTTCTGGTGGGGATGCCCAGCAGTTACAAGGCAGCAGATCCCCCAAGCAGTGGGCACTCTGTGTGTCCCTGCAGCCTGGGGAGGGAGGAAGCAGCAGGGCAGGTTTCCAGCTGAGCTCCTCCCCCCACCACTATAGCTGCTGCTTCTCTTTTACTGCTGCTGGAGTCCCAGCGCTGCTGCCTGCCTTGCAGACCACTTGCTGAGATGAGGGCAGACCACTTGCTGAGATGGAGGCAGAGGCACTGTGTGGGACTCCAGCAGCAGGAAAGGAGAAATAGAAGCTGTAGGGTTGCAGGGAGGAAGAGCTGAGACAGCAGACAGCCATCCTGCTGCTTCCCCCCTGCCCTGGGTTACAAGGACACACAGAGATTTGGGGGGCATGCCTCTGCTTGCCCCTCCTTATGCATGCCCCTGGGTAGAGAACAAGTGAGAAATGATTTGGGGCATCTGTCTTCTCCTCCTATTGCCCTTTATTTTGCACAAGAATCATCTCCAGCTGATGTTCAGGAGACAATGTCTGTGTTAGCAGGAACCTTCAGCTGTCCCTTGTCAAAATGTAGATTTTTTTTTGCCCACACCCTCTCTCCTGCCAAAGAATGGCCACTTAATCTGGTGATGGTCCATTTGATCTTGATGACACCTGACTGAGGTGTTGGCTAGTCTTTTTTCTCTGGGAAATTTGTTTGTGACTGTCCTCCAGAACATGTTGGAACATGTCCTGGGTAACATCATACAGTGGAATCTTATATCTTTATATACAATGTTGCCATGAATATTTTACCAGGACTATAATAATCAGCAAATAATGAGTTTTCAAATTATACCTTACACAATAAGCTTTGTACAAAATTGTCTTGTAAAAGAGGTGAACATAGGGGTACAGACTATCACATTCATCTCAGGAACGGATGCAGAGATAAAATCTGAAGGCACCATAAATGACACCTTCTTGGAGCAGCTAGTCCTCAAACCCACAAGGAAAGAGGGAATTCTTAATTAAGTCTTAAAGTTGAGTACAGGATCTGGTCCAAAAGGTGAATATAGCTGAACCATTCTGTATTAACAACCACAGTGCAATTAAATTAACCAAGGATCTATAGGACGGATCTCAAACTCAAATCACCACGAGGGCCACATGAGGACTAGTACATTGGCCCGAGGGCCACATCACTGACACCTTTACACATAAAGATACAAAAGCCCCACCCCTCTGCCCCCGCTCCACCCCTTCCATGACGCCCCGTCCCTGCTGCGCCCCTATTCCAACCCCTTCCCCAAATCCCCGCTTCTGCCCCACTTCTTCTCCACCTGCTCCCCGCTCCTCCCCCCTGGAAAGCGCTAAGTGCTGCCAAACAGCAGAGGAGCAGGGATACAATGCACTGGTGAGAAGGCAGGTGAGGGGAGCTTGGCGGCAGCAGGAAATAACTCCAGAGGGGTGGGGAGGTTGGCAGGCCACAGAAAATAACTCCATGGGCCACACATGGCACGCAGGCCACGTGTTTGAGACCCCTGATCTATAGGATAATGCTGAATGTGCAGTCAGATGGTGACAACATCAGACAATGATTTGCAGTGACAACTGGAGTGAGGCAAGGATGTATTATGTCCCCACTATTGTTTTCAGTAGTCATTAACCATGTTGTGAGGAAAGTAACCACAGAAGGCAACCAAATAATTTTTTGGACAAACGATAAAGCACAATTGGATGACTTCTTTTTTTGCTGATGACATTGTCTTGCTTAGTTCAACACATCACTGAATGGTATTTCTTTGTCTCTCAGTTCCATGGCTTGCTTCAGGTGACTCTTTCATGGGCTGCTTTTTGTCTGGCTTCTTCCCCTTCCTGTTCTTTTATATGCAATTGTCTTAATTCCACCTTTCTCTGGTATATTTTTTTCATTTTTCTCTACCTTCAACCTGTGGAGCTCCAACTTCTTGTAGCTTCACTTTCACTCATTTTCCTACTGTTCCTGTCCCTACTTCCCTTTCCCGAAATAAGAAAACAGAAAACAACAAACCAGTAATCACGTTTTCTGTTCTTTAGCCACCACACTTAAAACTCACTTAAAATCACCACCAGAGTTTCAGGGCAATAAGCTGTGCACACTATCCTGTTTGACTACACCACTGTGACAACTTACCCCCCTTCAAGATGCCAGCTGATGTGTTGAGATACCACTGAGCAAACAAAACAAATTTTTAACTAGAAAGTGTAGATTTTTAAGTGGTTAAAGAGCTACCAAACAAAACAAAGTGGATTACTATGCAAATAAAACAAAACACACAAACTAAATTTGATTCACTAAAGAAAGATTACAAAATGTAGTTTCTCACCCTAAATGTTGAATTTAGGCAGGATGAAGAGTTTCCGTAGCTCAGAGTTGCAGTTATTTTTTCTTGCAGACTGGACCTCTCTCTCAGTTGGGACTCTCCCCTGCCTTTCCCTTCAAGTTCTTTCAGAAGTCCTCCTTCTGGGTAGACAATGGAGGAGAGTCCCCTTTGCCTTTCTCCTCACCCTAAAATAAGATTTACATAAGGCGTGAATCCTTTATTTCCCAAACCTGACCCCCTTTCCTTTTCATGGAAAGTTACAAGAAGTCCAAGATAATGTTTAGTATCAGGTGACAAGACCACCTGGCCTAGTAGTATCACAGTTACATCCCAAGACACCTCCCAAGAAGGAGAGAGGTTAGTAGCTTCACAGTCCCATTGTTTCTCCCTAATGGCCCATCAAATTTGAGGGCCTGTCGTCTGGTGCGTGTCTTCCCAATATACACCCAATTGTAATTGTTACATAATTCATATTCCTAACTTCAGATACAGAAATGATACAGGCATACAAATTGGATAATCAGTCACACTCAGTAAATCATAACCTTTCTAATGATATCTTACATGAGCCATCTTGCATAAAGTACATCTCAATTATGTCATATCCATATCATAAGCATATTTTCATAAAGAATATGGAGTGTAATGCCACCTGAAAAGGGAAAGAGAGAGCGACCAAGAGAAACATTACGCAGAACAATAGAGAAAGAAGTCAAATCCATCAACATAACACTCAGACAACTGAACAAACTAGCACAAGACTGAAATAAGTGGCAGAAACTGGTGGCTGCTCTGTACACCTGAGGGTGCAGGAAGATAAAAAAAAAAGAATGTAAAACAATGCTTTGCTCTGTACTGTCATAGTATCAGCCATCAGAAGATTAGATCAGAAGTTCTCAAACTGCAGGGCATGAACCACTAATAGATCACCGAGTTTTTGCTCTGCAGATGGATGGATGGCTCTTTCTCCTCACTTCCAGCAGCTAAATTTCCATACAATTCTGCTAAAAAACACTAAATGCTTTCTGAATGCTACTCTCTCATATACAGTGCTCATGATTTCTTCTGTGTTGATAGATTACCGGTTGTAATGTAAAATGGTTCCTCATTTTACTTATAGGAAATAACTCTCAAAATATTAGCTCCTTTCCAGACACTAGAAACACTTACAGGGTGACCACCATAAGCAATTGATGTAGTTGCCAGTACGATATTATGTGACTGTGAATGTTCAGGGAGATGGTCCATGAGAAGAAAAGACTTGAGAACCCCTGGGTTAGATACAAGACAGACATTCTTATCAGTAAGAGAACTGGGCAAAACAACATCACTGAAGATATACAGCAGATAATGGGGAGATAAGTAGTGGGAAGACTAATGAGCAGTCCTTCAAAATAAAAGCTCAGACTGGAAGAACTCAATAGCTGTTTCTGGATGATCAATTATTTCTTCAGCCAAGCTGACTTAATATGACAATGTTTTAATCAATAGAGGTGAAATTCACCTCTGCACAAAGGGCCAGTGCTGGAACTGTAGTGATGGCACTTAGGCTTTGTGATGGGTCTCAACACAAAATCTCACTCTATATAAATCCTATTCTTAACCAATTATATTTAATACATTTCTTGTTCTAGATTATTTTGTTCTGAGCTCTGTCTTGACTAGATGTAAATAGAAATGCCTTCTTTTAATATTAAAAGAGAAATTAGCCTAAAAATCATCATACTGAAGTTTATATGAAATATCTAAATAACTCCCACATTAGACAAAAAAGTGTATGGATTACTGTATGGAAAACCATAGTGGAGGGGTTGTGTGATGTAAAGATAGAGCAACACTTGTCTTAAAAAATGTCTGTTTTGTTATTTTGACTGTGGTGCTGAGGCTTTTATGTTAGATTCACCAAATTGAAAAGTAAGATCTGCAAAGAAATAGAAGGGCCAACAATTTGAGTTAATGCTGGAATTAAGGCCTAACTTTGAATTTCTTGCCTTTTGTCACTATGTATCTACAAGAGTATGTTTGATCTGTCAGGGTCAACGAGTTCCCTTCATAGGACTCAACACATCTTGCTGTCCAGGAAGTCTCCTTAAGGGCAGCAAGGAGAGTCACTTGTTGCCTTAGTGGGGATATCAAAAGTGCTGCTAGAATTTCCTCCAATAGCATCCACCATCTCATCCACATGTTATGCAGGGACATGCCAACACTCGCACTGGTGAGGAAATCTGCTCAAACATCACACATTCACACAAAATACTGCACTGAGACCCTCAATCTCTACTACACAGATCCATAAGCTACCCTATATCTATATCTACAGATCTCTCTCTATATCTATCTGCATATATATAGTCATGATCAGGCTGATCTGTAGAAATGGGAAGGTGAGAGGGACCATAGTTATAGCTGGACCAGAAGAAGTGGAGCTTCATAAAACCCGATATAGACAGATACACAGATAGAGAACCCTTCTGCCAGGTGGAGCCAGCAGCAACAAGGGCCGGGTTCAGTGTCTAGGGGTTCTTTTTCAACAATACAACACAAAACCAGCTCAAGCCCTCACCCAGTGACCTGGGACAATTACACACCACCCCACTGGATGCCTCTATGAGACAATACTTCCCCCCTCGCAAGCACAGAGTCTGAGTGTAGCAAAAACTTTTAATAAAAGGAGGGAATTAACTCAGCATTAATTTGGAAAAACGTTGCAACTACGGTTCATAAACACAAACCATTAGAAAAGATCCACCCAGAAGTAAGTTGGGCAGTGTCCTTTTCCCCTCAGGGTCTTAAATCCAGCAACCCAAAAGTCCTTTTAACGTGCTCATCCCTTCTCTGTACTCCACTCACAGTTGCTATCCTTGGCCAGTGCAGCCGCAGAGTTCAGGGATTCATCTGCAGAGATCACTTCCCACCCTGTGTGGAAGGCAGGGCGGGGGAAGGATGCATCTTACACGCTGCACTGCTCAGGCACTCACTCATCGCCCCAACTGCCGATTGCCACGCCTCTGCAGGGTTCTGCTCTGGCCCTCTCCACCAGCCTCCCTGCTGACCACTGGCCATGCTTCTCTACCCGCTGCCCATTCGTCAAGATGTCTTCAGGGCCCCCCCACACACACTTAACACAGCTCTCAGTGATTTCAGCTGTTAGTGGGGGAGCCTCACTTCTGGTGCACAGTGGGCAGTCTCTTGCAATAGCGACACTATCCCAAAGTAGGTCTAATATCTAGGTACCAGTGATTTCAGCTCTGCAACATGTAACAAGACTCTCAATTGAGTCTAAATTGGCTCTTTTATTATACCATGGAGCAAGGAAGGGTCAGATGGTGTCTAGGGTCCTTAAACAGCACTTACAAGCACCTGTCCCTACCCTCTCTCAACTCATTGGGCTTTGGAAACCATGTCCCCTGCCTAGCAAGTGCTGTTTAATTGAGGGTGAGTCCCTCCATTGGGGTATACCAGGTATAGTTCTGCTGCCCTCACTTCACACAACAAGGCTAACAACCTTTATTACTCCTGCCCCAATAACAAGGAACTGGGGATCCAACACCAGCCACAATGATCATTTGGGCAAGCAATCCCATCATGTTGAGCACCTAGGCAGGGTGGGTGTGTCCAGGCAAATGAGATCAGCTTTTGAAGTCTTTTTTCACAGTTCACCACTAGATGTCAGGGGAGAGCTCATCCAGACTCTGCTTACAGACAGACAGACAGATAATAAAGCTTTTATATAGCTCCACTACTTCTGGACCAGCTATGAATATGGTCCCCTCTCACCTTCCCATTTCTACAGATCAGCCTGACCATGACAACAGTAGCCAATGATGCCCAAAGAAGCCTGCCATCATAAGCAGCAGGTAAGTAAAACAAACACCTTCTCAATACAGTGGCTGGTGCAGGCAGCTAGCTCCTATTGCACCAGCATGTCACGATCCCAGGAGCCTGATGACAGGTAAACAAAAGTGTCATGACCCTGCACTATTGCCTTCAATGAACACTGGATATGGAAGCACCAATGTGACTGTCCAGCACTTGCTGTCCCACTTTATAAGTACCATCCATAAACCCACATGTGTTTACATCTTAAAGAGTTTTGGTTTACGGCTTACCAGCACAGCTGGTGGCAATCAAATTCTTACATTCAGAACTCTGGGGCTGTTTATCTGTTACTGCCCTCAGCCATCTCTATCTGCCTCTCTTGACTTCAATGGACTTTTGATCTAGCCATATCTGGAGGATAGATTTTACTGATGCCAGTCCCCTCAGGCAGAGTTATTGTGCAACTGGTGGGAAGAATGTGTAGCATGCAATACACCAGCAATGTCCTATTAATCTTTGCTGGGGGCATAAAAGGAATTGAAACATTTTGTTGAACCAAATCCAAACATTTCATACTGGGTGAGTTAAAATTTAATCTGCATTTGTCTGAGCTGCTGCAGCATGTCCCCATTTTAGTCAGTGGGCTGCTATGTCTGGCTGGACTATCTCCCACAATGCATTACACCGTCCCCTATTGCTGAACCAGCATTTAGCACCTTGGGACTCATGTCACCACAGCGCACCATGGGAGAGTCTGGTTCACCAAAGAGAAAAGGGGTATGAGGCATCCAAACCACAACTTCCAGAGACACCATGGCAATGAAGTTGGACACATTCATATTTAACAAAGCCAAAATAAAATATTTCAATTAACTAAAGAATTGGTTTCAACATTTTTAAACCAAAATCTTTCTGAAATATCTATTCAATGAAATGTTTAGAATTTCTATCCTGAATCAGGATTAAAACAAATGTCAGAATATTGGAATTTTGGGATAGAAATTGGGACAGAAATTCTTATATTTAACAAGCTCTACCCAAAGTCTGATGTTTTGGGGGAAGGGAAATGCATCCAATAAGCAGCTCTTGCTTGAGTACCTTAACCGACACCTCTTGAGTTAGTCATGTTTCTAACCCAGATAAGTTTGGAGTGTCTGTAGAAGCCCTTGAGGAATCCTGGTACCAACAGAGCTCATCCTCAAAGCCACACCCAAATTTACCTCTTCCAGGAGAGGCGGCACAGAGGACACTGGATGCAATCAAAACCAGCCTTTATCACTCCTATGCACACCCAGTGAGCATCTGTAAATATTTCAAAATATAGACTACCTGGTACTGGTCCAGGGTTGAATATAACCTATGGCAATTAAGATGCATTTATGATGATCCACTTTGGGAAAGAGAAAAAAAACACAAAAATATTTCTTTTAAATAGCAGCTGAATGAAAACTGGACAGAGGTTTCAAATTTTAGAAACAGGACCAGCAGGCATGGATTACTGGGCTGAATAGATATAAAGTAGGCAGGATTCAATTTATTGCATGACTCTGCCATACCAAAATTGTAACCTATTTAGAGAAGAAGTACTGACAGTAAAATGTACTGAGTCAGATAAATATTTTGGAGGAGTAAAGTAAATTAACATTTTTGCTAAAAAAATATAAAAGGGGACTGATAAAAGAGGCATCTAGGACACATGGACTATCTTGGAGTAACTTGTAGAAAAAATTAAAATTATTGCCTTCTTTTCTAAACTTTGCACAACAATAGCATAAAGAACTGGGTCCTTACAAACATATGGATTTATTCACATCAAAATACACAAATAAAGCCAATTTAAAACCAATTCCATCTGTCAGCAGACCCCATTTATTATTTGCAGTTTCATCAAACTGCATTGCCTCTTTAGCACTATTGTGTCATATAAAAAACTAAACATACATTATACTTCAGATAATGATGCATCAACATTTGTGACTTTCTCATCTTAGAAAATTAAGCCTACATCTCAGGAGCTGAGCCAGTGGGGAACTATGTTTTAAAGTTAAAGTGCTATTTTTAACGCTTGCCTATGGCTTGAAAGGGCTGTTTCTGCAGAATGTGAATCTGAAAGTGCTTTCAAAAAAGAAGGCCCAACACCAACATCATGTTGCTAAGCATTTTTAAAATATAAATCACTAGCTCAGACTTTTTATATTATCATTTTGGAAGCATCAAGTCAGTCACCAGTCTCACTTTTATCAATCATACATACATTGTCTGCTAGACTACTGTCACTTATAATTTGTCTTCTCTCATTGTGGAAAGAAAATGTCCCCAGCTATGGTTAATAACAAGTCTACAGTACATTCAAACAAGGCTTTGTTTTGCTTTTTCTTGGTGTTATCTCTTAATCATTGTAAGAAAGAAGCAAATACATAAAAAGCAAATAGGCATTCAAAAAAGCCACAGGGAGCCAACTGATTCAAAAAATTGTTCATCTGCTTTTTGTCATTTAAATCTCTTTAAACATCAGTGGGATGAAGCACTGTGTGTAAAACGATAATGGCAGATGCTACTGATGAATAGGTACAAACTCAAGTCAATATTTAAAAATATATCAAGGTATCTACATAAATTAGTTTGAGTATGCTTTATGTTTCTCTTCGCAGTCATATAAACAGATTCATTGCTTCAATAAGACATCTTTTTAGATCTCACAGTACTGCAAGCAGTATATTTCAGTATAAGACAGAAACAAATCTTGCAACGAAGTCAAAAGAGTAAATCCTAGCACAGTTATGACCTGCAAGATTGCAAACCACTTAGGTTGTATTTATTCAATTGTAAACTGACAATATAGTATATGCCACAGCCCAGATTCTTCCCTACATTAGGTCCACTTTGTGCCACACTGCCAGTTCATCCCAAAATTTGGAGAGGCTGTACTGGGAGGATTGGTATTGAGCCAATGTAATTAATCTTATCCTACTTCTCCCGCACCAGTCTTTATATTTACAGCTGTGAAGCCCAAAACGGAAGGCCTGAGGGTGAATAAGATGTAAATTTGGTCGCCATATGCTATATGGACCCAGACTGTAGTTAGCATAAAGCAATGATATAGTATATCAGTACAAGTGTTCTATATAGTAACAGTATTATTTGTTATGCTTTTCAAATGCTTCAAAATAAGGACATGATCCAACATGATTTTCTTCTTGTATGCAAGGACCTCTCTCTGCCCTAGATGAGCCTGATCCAAAATCCCAGACTGGTTCAAATAGCAAACTCTATCTCTAATTAGCCAAATCTGGATTTTGAGCCCCCCTTCTGCCCCCCAACCCCAACCCCCATCCCCATTCAAGTATTTGGCTCCACATTTGCCTACTGATCCAGAGTTCAGCTGCTGTTTTGGTTATAGCCACTCTACTTTTAAATAAAAGTTAGATCTGAAAGTCCATCTGTCTACTCAACCATAACTGCCCTATTACAGCCAAGACATAGAGTAGACATTGTGTCTCTAAGTGTAGAAATTGAAGTACCCAAGAATTTGAGGCAATAGACTCCACAATGTGCAGCTGAGGAGCAGGTCTTTCTTTCCTTAGCTTTCTTAGAACTGATCCATTTGGCACAAAGTCAGTTTCTGCAACTCCCTGGGGCTTGTACAGATTGGAAAGCAAACAGTATTTTCTAGAACTAGAGTCTAAGTCTAGGGTCTGTCATAAATATTAGACTATGTATGCTGTATCACTTAAATACTATACACAATATCTTGGATGCTTGTGTTATTTCAGTTTGAGAGTTCAATACAACCACGTGTGTCTCAGAGTAGAACTGTACAAAACTTTTGTACTGAAACCCAAGTCATTTAAGTGTACCTGGGCTGTTTCAAGATAACGTTGTCCAATATATTATTTTGGCTGGAAATCATGTTCAACTCTCATTTTCTGCAGCAAATCCTGCTATTTCAGCAAATGTTTACCTTGAATTTTTAGGAGAGGGTTTCACTCCCAAAATGTAACTCTGCTTGTAAAACACAAATCCCTTGTGAAATGAAACCACTGTTGACTTTTTTTACTCTGACCTGATCTGGGCTGGGGGGAAGAGAGACATACCTAGGATCAAACTGCAATCTATATGTTAGGAACAGCTAAAATGGTAAGAAAGAGCAGGAGGAAATTGCACTAGACTGTGGTGAGATCTCAGCTGGAGTACATCCACTTTTGGATGTCACACTTTAAGAAAAGATGTGGACCTTTGAGGAAAGCTGAAAAAACTAGTCTTGAGAAAAGAAGCCTATGGGGGGAACCTGATAACAATCTTTAAATATGTTAGGGAAGTTAGAAAGAAGATGGTGATCACTTGTTCTCCATGTCCACGTCCACCGAAGGTGGGACAGGTTATAATGAGCTTAATCTGTAGCAAAGGAGATTTAGGTTAGCTTAACTAACAAGTAGTTAAGCTCTGAAATAGGTTTCCAATTGTTGGAGGTTTTTAAGAGCAGGTTAAACAAACACTTATCAGGGATGGTCTCAGTTTACTTGGTCCTATCTCAGAGCAAGGGGCTGGATTTGATAACGTCTCAAGGTCCGGCCCTACATTTCTATGATTCTAAGATGGACGCTTAAGGGAGTGATGATAAAAACAAATCACAGGTAGGGAAAAATAAGATGTAAAAATATTTGAAATAGTATTTGCAATAAGTTTGGGGCCTAACAGGGTCTAGCATTTAGCATAAGGCCAGAATAGTTGGCCTAAATATTTGACCTAGGGATAAAAGATTGAGCAAAAATTTATCTTTTTATAAATGAACTGAAACACTTTGAGTTTAATTAGATTTTAGGGGCTTTCTGGGAGTAAACAAATTTACCTCTCAAAACCATTGGGAAACATATTTAAACAAATAGCTTAAGCTAGCAGTTGGAACCCTAATCATCATCTCTAGAACAGGGGTCAGCAACCTTCAGCACACGGCCCATCAGGGTAATCCACTGGCGGGCCGAGAGACATTTTGTTTATTTTGACCATCTGCAGGCATGCCCTCTTGCAGCTCCCAGTGGCTGCAGTTCACCATTCCCGGCCAATGGGAGTTGCTGAAAGTGGCGCAGGCCTCAGTGACGTGCTGGCTGCCACTTCCCACAGTTCCCATTGGCCGGGAACAGTGAACCGCAGCCACTGGGAGCTGCAGGGGCTGTGCCTGCAGATGGCCAACGTAAAAAGAATGTCTTATGGCCCGCCAGTGGCTTACCCTGATGGGCCGCGTGCCGAAGGTTGCTGACTCCTGCTCTAGAATAAACATGGGCAAGAGGCCAAGACCTAATCATATATAGTCCCAGATGTGTGGGTATGTAAGGAAAAGGCTTATTAAAGATTGTCAGATCAACCCCTAGTTGGGACATCAGATGGACAGGACAGTGGAAACCTCAGCATCAATCCAACTTCTTTCCACCTTCACTTCTGATGGTATCCATAAACTTGGGAGTATGCACAATGCAGGAGGTCATTTTGCTATACTTTATTTTTCTGTGGTTGTAATTATACTTCTTTGAATTTGAATAAAGTCTTCCTGTCTCTATATACATGACAATCTATTTCCTTATGAGAACTTTCAAGTAGCCACCTGAGTAAAAGAACCTGTAATTAGTGATTTGTGCATTTTGCACCATAAATCAATCAAAGCCTATACCACAGACCCTACATAACATACAAACAAAACAAAACTTCATCAATGGAGTGAAGCCTACTAAAAATAGGGAGAGTACAGCTCAAAACTGTACAACCCTGCTGAAATTAGCAAGCCTCATGCATTCTCCGTATGTTGGAGTTGCATTGCCATCTGTTGTACAGAACTCTGCATATCTTCACATTTGCAATCCAGACTCCAAATGTGTGTCTTTTAAAAAGACACAGATTCATAGACACAACTATTCTAGACACTGCCCTCTGGATCTGGATTTTTTCTGCAAGGAAAAGGTAGAATACCATGCATTGGATTCCCCTACTATGATTAGAAGTTGATCAGAGATCTAAAGCATATGAAATGCACTCGAAAGATCAGCAGAAAAAAAAATCAGAATAGGGGATTTAAATTCTGACTTTTTCCCAAGCTCTTCTTCATATGATGATTGGCAAGGAAGAGCAAGTTTTGGGGGGCAAAGAAGCAATCAGCAGCAGGCTGGCACATCTTTAAGAACTCATATAAAATCATTAGTAAAATTCTGAAAGAATTTTCCTTACTGCACATTCTCTAGATTCCATTACGTATTAAGGATATGGCTGCTGTAAACTGCCACACACAAAAACCCACCCAGAAAGGCAGTCTGAGCAGATCATTGAGATCTAGAAGCTGTCCAGAAAGACATGCACTATTGCAGAGTTGAGGAACTTAATGGGATCATTTTCCAAGGGGGACAGAGTTGGGCAAGAACACACTTATTTTGAGCCATATCATAGCTTCTTTTTCTAGAAATTAAACAAAATACTTAAATAAAAGGATCTCAAATGACTTGGAAAACGCAAATGTGGTTCAAGGGAAACTTAAAGGTCATTGGTGAAATCAGCATTTTGTAGTAGAGCCACTTCACAGGGTCTGCGAGCTCTGGCCCCAGCCCGTGCCCAGAAGTCTACACTGCAATTATACAGCCCTGCAGCCTGAGCACTGCAAGCCTGAGACAGCTGACACTGGCCAGCGTTGGGGTTTTAACTGCAGTGTAGACAGACCCCACAAGGCTAGATTGATTGCCAAGCTCCCTCTATTAGTTATTTTCAAGCTGTTGTCTCTCACCAGATACTGTGGGCCTTATCTCATGCCCACATCCATTGGACTCTGAATCTGGCCATAGGTGCATTTGGAATATTGGTTTGTACTTCTTCATGCAAGTTTTGTGGAAGCTTGCTGTAAGCCAACACTCTTTTGAATGCATATGGCCAGATTTTCTGCTTTCAGATTGAGTGACAAACAGAATTTGGCCGTCAGTATTCTACCTTCAATCCAGAGAGTAAGATATTTGGATAATAATTACTATCGTACACCTCAAATACTAGCAACTATAAGGCTCTGATAGGAGCATCATATATTCTTTAAGCTATGAGTTTCCTTGCGTATCCCATGTTGTAGTGAAAATTCTTCTTCTCTGAAATAATTCTTCAGTCATGAAGAGAGGATTTTTATTTCACTGGATCATTTAATCAGTATTTTTATATCTGTAGCTATATAAATCTACGTATGTATCTCTATTTGTGAATAGAGAGAGAAAAATGTATACATTTATACACTCACCTGCTTTAAAGGTTGCATAGTGCTTTGGTGCAAGTGATACGTCCTTATGGCAGTAGCTATTGAAATAGGGTATTGAACTCAGTGGGCAGTAAGTAATATGGTTTCTGCTACAAAATTACAGAAAAAACACTAGGTGGCACACTGCAGCGGAGATACAAATTTACAGATGTCATTTCAGCCAGAGTCATGTTAAACTGTTGGACTCCTGGATGCTTGCAGTGAAATTGGTTATCCTTTAAATGGTTTCTTCTAAAATATAATTGCTTTGTTCTGGGTAAGAAATGGGAAGGAGGGGGAGTATGTGCTCTTTCTCCTCTTGCAACTGTGGAATCCAGCACAATATCTAGGAGTGTTACAGGCGTATGTTTGAGTTACAATGTATGATAAAGCCAGTCTGTTTTTAACTCAACATCAAACAGATTTGCTTCCTTTACTTTCCAGGTAAAACTAATTTATGAGAATAATCTCTTTAGCACCTAACTACTGCTTGTGGTTACCACCTAAAAGCTTTATAAATGATTCTGCATGATTATACTGTAGGACTATTACATGCATGTAAATTAAGGATTGTCACTTTATTCAGATATACAGTATATGCCATATGGTCATATTTTACATTAAAGACTAATATAAAAAATATGCACATATATCATGAACACAACTTGAAATTTCATGTGTGAACAGGTAATTGTATTTGCAACAGCAAAAGAAAGCAGAGTTTCAGATTGCAAGACAAATTACAATTATCCACAAGAAGGATGTGGATAAATTGGAGAGAGTCCAGCGAAGGGCAACAAAAATGATTAGGGGTCTGGAACACATGAGTTATGAGGAGAGGCTGAGGGAGCTGGGATTGTTTAGCCTGCAGAAGAGAAGAATGAGGGGGGATTTGATAGCTGCTTTCAACTACCTGAAAGGGGGTTCCAAAGAGGATGGCTCTAGACTGTTCTCAATGGTAGCAGATGACAGAACGAGGAGTAATGGTCTCAAGTTGCAGTGGGGGAGGTTTAGATTGGATATTAGGAAAAACTTTTTCACTAGGAGGGTGGTGAAACACTGGAATGCGTTACCTAGGGAGGTGGTAAAATCTCCTTCCTTAGAGGTTTTTAAGGTCAGGCTTGACAAAGCCCTGGCTGGGATGATTTAACTGGGAATTGGTCCTGCTTCGAGCAGGGGGTTGGACTAGATGACCTTCTGGGGTCCCTTCCAACCCTTATATTCTATGATTCTATGATTACAAGTTTTGCACGATATCTAGTCACCCTTTTAACGATGCCATACTACCTAGTAATAAACTTTATAAGCTATGTTAGTACTATCTGTATACATTTAAGTACATATTTGTTATGTGTATGTATAAGCTTTGCTAATGGATAAACAAAATTCATGTGTAGTGTATGCAGTTGTGCCAATAATCTGCTAAAATTGCAAGTACAAACTAATTTACAAACATTTATTCATGCACCATATTTATGTAGAAAGTTGTACATACCTTTTCTTTTGAATTCAGATCGTTCAAACTAGAGAAAGCCCTGTGCATGTCGAAAGATGTGTCATACCGCTAACCAATCAGACTTCATGGTTAGTAAAACAAGAGTCAAAAGCAAAGAGTGCCTGTGGCCTGTCTCACGACCTCTCACTGTAAAAAACATGTTGTAGTCTGGCCCACCATGAAGAAAAGCCTTCTGTGGAAGCAACAGACTAAACTAACAACCGCCCCAAATCAAATCTCCCTTTTCTGAGCAAGCCTACTGAGAAAATAGAGAAAAGCTAACTCCTAGCACATCTGCCCACAATCAGTCCTTTCCAGTTAGGTACCAGGCCAGGATTTGGAACTAGAACACTCTGTTAGCATTGCTGGGTTTTCTTCGTCTACCAGTGGATAAACAGTCAATGTCTATTTTCATTCTCTTGGATCCATCCTCAACATTTGATTCAGTGGAACACAGGATACTGCTCTGCAACCTGAGAGTGGTTGAGAGGAGTAAGGAAATGCTCTAAACGTGGTTTGAATCAATCATTCTGAGGGCCTGAATGTTAATGGTATGAAACTACATTTTTGCCACAAGAGTATTCAGCTGTGGTACTACAAAGTTTATTTTCTCCTATGACCTACCACCTAATATTTACAACCAGCTGCTGGGGGAAATTGTGGCACTTCATGGGGATATATCAACAATATTTACATAACATATAACTCTGTCATTCCCAGCCTATGCTAACACCACTGTCACACAGCTGTCCAGTATCTGGCAACTGTTGAAAAACTGCAGAAATGCACCTCCTCAGCAATGCTCCTCCTCAACAGCATGCTGAAAAGCAGAGGAAACAGACTGTTCCCTCTGGGATTCCACAGATAAGCATTCTTGGGAAGGAGGAATATTTGCCCATCACCATTCCCTGGACCTGCCTAAGAGGGATGATTGAAGCCACCCTAATGTTGCACTTGCCCTCTTCTGCTGGGTATTGTGTATTGATTAGCACCAGTTTCTGACTGACTCTTTCAAAGGGTCCAGACAGATCCAAATGTATAAAGCAATGACATTTTTCCCTCCCTCAAGCCATATATATCAGAAGGTCATCCATATATCTGCCATGTCCTGTTGTGCATTCTGATTGTGAAGGTATAGGATTGTCAGCAGGTCAGAAAAATGCAGAAAATATTTTGGGAAGTTTTGCCATTGACCTCTGTGGAGCCAAAATTTTACCTCCAGTGTTTCGTTTATTGTAAAAAAAGAATAGTACAGTGCTTCAGGCCCTATTGGTAGATTGCATTCTTGGAAGAAGGCACTGATGATTGGTGAGCTTTGTGTCCAGTTGCTCTTTGTTCACTTTCAGGAGCAATGAGTGTCAAATATTTGTTTCATGTGGGGTGCCTTGAACATTTTCAGAGTTTCCAGGCTTCTATTTGAATGGAATGGTCTTTGTTCTCTCTGCTAGCCAGGACAGAAGGTACCAAACAAGACTGCCTTATATCCAGTTGCTCTTCTTAGTGAAGAAAAAAGCAAAATCTTTACAGTGAGCAGTATTTGGTCTGGTTAACGTAGTCTGGTTGGATTAGCCAGTCCATTCAGAACAGTTCCACTGGTTGGGATTTTGCAGATCCTGTGGGACAGGCCTGGTATTACCAGGGGAGGACAAAGGGGATATTTGCCCTCCCCTCTGATGATCTTCAAGGTCCCCAAATTATTGTAAAAAAGGCCAAAATGTGTACAGAGTTATGCAGTGTTCAGCACTGGAAGAGGCAATGACAAAATATTGACACAGCAGACAAGTTTTGCTTCTTTAAAACTCTTAAAATCCAAGATTTTTCCAGGGGTCTAAGACTAGCACCTGGACTTCTGGAAGGTTTTTGTGTTTTTTGTTTTTTTTTGTTTTTTTTAAACTAAACTTTAGGGGGCCCAAAATACCCCCTATCCCCACAATAATGGGAACCTAGAACTTATTCTGTGAAGAAATTTAGTTTGCTTCCTTCACAGCCCCACTGTGTTCCTGGAAGTATTCCTTGTGGTGCTGTCAATAGGCTTCAGCATCTTAGACAGCAGGGTGAAAAGGCCAAGATCTCCACTTGGAGACGGTGATGGCCCAACCAAGATTGATGCCTGGTTCCTATGGCTACATCATCTATCTTCAAGCAGGATTTCAGTATGTAAGTCGAAAAACATCCAGAAAGGTGAAGGATTCCATGTTTCTGAAGGTCCTTGGGATGTTTTCAAGTTCAACTCTTGTTGTCTAAGTTAATGTTATGACTTTACTGAGTAAATAAACCGGAGCTGGCTTAGCTCTCACTAGACAGAATACTTCCTATAGGCAAGATGCAGATGTAGGTTCTGATCAAACCCGTGTGTTCTCCCTAGAATTAAAAATTAATAGCTCAGCGTATAGTGCAGAATTAAAAGTGTTATAGCTTTCCAAATGAATTTCTAGTCCTGCCAGCACAGCTGTGTTGCAATAGAAGATTAACTATCAGTAGACTGGAGATGATGACAGCTCCTTTTTTTTTTTTTTTTTAAATGCCTGGGCATGTGTTTGTTTTTTAATTCTTATTTAAGGATGTGCCCAGGAAAACTTGTACCCTGCTGTACTGTTATTCCCCTCCAACCTCCCACCCCTTCTACAACATTGATCGCAGAGAAGCACCTTTGAAAAGTAGTGGTCTTCTCAAGAGGCTGAAAATATAAACAAGTCTTTTATTGTGCCTTCATCAATCTGGATTATTTTTAAAGAACTGATCTTCTCAATACTATGGTGACAGATATCAGCATAAACTTCCCCATAAGATTTTTATGTTTAAAGGAGTGCAGCTCAGTTCATATTTTCTGTAATCATTCTTTGTGTAAAAACGTTACTTGAACAGAATAGGCACTGTGCACGTGTTAAAAAAAAACAAAACAAACCATACAACTGACTCACTTTTATCTCCAAAATACACTAATTCTATGATCCACACCAGCACTTTATTATTCTTCATTATTCATGCCCGTTGTTGCCATCTGATTCAATCTAAAAGAACCTTCCAAAGCCAACACCTGCCCCATGTGCTATCTAAAGGGTAAAATTAAACTAGAAGCAAAAGTCACTTAATCTTTTGATTTATGAAGTTTAAGAGTGTATGAAGGTGACCTACAGCAGCCTCAAAACAGGACAGTAGTGATAGAAAATAATGTTTGTTTGCGTAAGTCTTCTTTTGTAAGAAGCTGCTTAATGACTAAATTATAGCATCTGGTCCAAACCTATTCAAAAGGTGGATAGCAGAAAAGCAAATTGTGAACTTTTTCCCTTAATAATTACACATTTAAAACATTAAGCAGTTTTGCGGCAAGTAAAATGGCTACCATACAATCCATAATTACTGTAAAACTGCTGTATTTGTTACAAAGTTATCGCTGCCAGCTCATAGCTTCATCAAAATCAACATCCTCATTACATAACTGTACCCACGATGATATTCAAATTCCTTGGCTCAAGGAACATGCTTTTAAAAAGAAGTTGTGCCAATACTAATCTCATCTGAATAGGATGGTGGATAATAGTGTGAAGGTCTTATGTGTTCTCTGTATTCAAGTTTGGGGATCAGAGAAAGTGGATGCAGGTCATTAATCACATCATTGTGGGGTTCTTTTGTTGTTTCCATGAAGAAACATCAAAGTGCATGGCTGGCAAGCTTGCCCTTTCTGTCAGTTAGAAAATGATAAAAGTGTTTCTTAAAATAATCTTAGTCTCATACTGTGACTTTGCACACAATACAAAATCACCAGGTCTCTACCAGACTTCAAAGGAAATGATTAGCAATGAATGCTTGCTTCCTCTCTCTACCCCACCCCACCTCCTTTTTGCAGAGACACTTTAAAATGGTAAATCTACTAAGTGCTGATAGTACTTGGCTGGATTTTTTCCTTTCTTTCGGAGTATTTAAATCATCTAGTTAAAGGCAGAAATCGTTTGCCTAAACTGAGAAATAATTCCAGTAATGAGATATGCAAAACAGACACACACACAAAGCCTTCATTCCTGAAAGATCTGCTTTCTGAACTGGCAAAAAAAAAAAAAGAATCTCTATCGGCAGTGATAAAGTTGGAGTCCTCACTCCCTCGGTATCTCCATCTTCAGTTAGATTGCTTGCAGATCTGCTGAAATTAGATGTCACTGTAAATTATAGTGTAGGCCGGGTTACTAGCCAAGGCTATGAAGGGTAGACACATAAAAACAAGGTGCTATTGAAGGTAATTGCTTCTGATCTTAACGTTTTAAGTGACAAAATTGGTGCTGATGTGGAATTTGCATCAGAAGCTCTCTTTTAATCGACACTGGCTAGATCTAGGGCCTCTCTCCCCCTGCGTGGCTTTATTTTCGCTTCTTAATTCTTAAAATCCACCTTGTAGAAAACAGCAGACTGCAAAACATCATTCACCTTAACAGAAAAAAGGTGACTGCTATATCTGTGAGGGGGGAGGAGATGTTATTTTCCCCCCAACACACACACAAACCCCAAAGTTAAATTCATGATAAAGTCAGTTATGGACAAAAAATCAGGACGAACTCTCCAATAACAAATATTGTTTTCTTTAATGAGAGAGCAAACAAAAAAGCATGATCTGCTGGGCTGCTCAGGGACAAAAATTCATGATACTGTGATGATTTAAACAGGTAATAAAATGACAGAAAAATCCTATTTAGCAGCCCATAACATATGTCAGCAAGTTGCAGAAATAAAACGCACAGGACCAGGTTTTTTAAAGTATTTACATACCTAAGCCATTCTGAAAATCCCACTAGGTGGCTATCTGTATCTTTAGGTATTTAAATACCTTTGAAAATCTGGCCCACAGTGCACTGATCAAGAATATGGGCTACAATTCCTAATTGACACTAGTGTTTGTTCTCTAGCTATATACATAAATCAGGTAATCTCAAGACCTACCTCATCAGTATATGTTCCCCAGCAAACACTGTGCATGCCTACACAGCCATTAAGTAGCCTGCCCTCAGGGGTTGTGATGATGCAGTCCGCAGGCCTGGAAGTAACAAGTAGTTCTTGCTGACCACAGAAAACTGGCAAAATTCACTCCAAACATTCACACGCTTCAAAAATTGCATGTACCTGTGTCATAAACATACAGCTTAGGGTAGCAATAAAATCCCTCCTTTACCTGTAAAGGGTTAAGAAGCTCAAATAACCCGGTTGGCACCTGACCAAAAGGACTAATAAGGGAAGAAGATACTTTTAAATCAGTGGGGGGAAGGGTTTTGCTTTGTCTCTTTGTGTGGGTTCTCTCCAAGCCAGAGAGGGACCAGGGGCAGGAAAAAACATCTCTTAAAACCCTACCAGAAATAAGATCTAGGATTAAAAAAATTGTAAGTAAAGCAAGGAAAGGCATTAGATTATCTTTTGTTTTCGCTTGTGAACTTTCGCTGTGCTAAGAGGGAGGTTTATCCCTGTTTTTTGTAAGTTTAAAGTTTTGCCTAGAGAGGAATCCTCTGTGTTTTGAATCTGATTGCCCTGTAAAATTACCTTCCATCCTGATTTTACAGAGGTGCTTCTTTTATTTTGTTTTTTATAATAAAAATTCTGTTGTTAAGAACCTGATTGGTTTTTAGGGTCCGGTTTGTGCTCACCTTGTTTACCTAGCTGATTGGTAGATTATTCTCAAGCCTCCCCAGGAAAGGGGGTGAAGGGCTTGGGGGGATATTTTAGAGAAATAGGAACTCCAAGTGGTCCTTTTCCTGAATCTTTGTTTAACTCACTTGGTGGTGGCAGCAGTACCCATCCAAGCACAAGGAAGGATTTGTGCCTTGGGAAAGTTTTTAACCTAAGCTGGTAAAAATAAGCTTTGGGGGGTCTTTCATGTGGGTCCCCACATCTGTACCCTAGAGTTAAGAGTGGGGAGGGAACCCTGACAACCTGTATTACAAAGCAGGTGTAATTCATTCTGCTCATATACAACTCCACTGCTGTGAAAACCCACTCGCCACCTCTCTAGGCTGCTATTCCAATTTGCATAGTTATTGTGGTTCCTCTTTGGCAAAAGTGTAGAATAATAGGTGCACTGGATTCAGCACAAATAAATATGGATCTGCAGCTCCTCCCTTGACCTGCTCCTGTCCTACCAGCCACTGCAGGCCTAGGGCGGAGACCCATTTCCAAATGCAGGAGGGGTATGCAGCACATCTCCAGCAGGATTAAAGTGATGCAGAGGACCTTTCATGGATTATCTCCACCACAGGTGAATTCCAACCCTTATTAGCAGCCTATGGAACCTCCCTGATGAAACTGATTCCCCTGTAAAGTAGGAATACATCTTGCAAGGGGGTGGAGAGGCAGCTACAAGTGGCCACTTGGCTAAGCATGCAGACCATACACCCTTGGATAGTGAGATGTAACTGAGATACTTCTTGGCAACTTTTGTCACGGTGGCTCTGTTGAGTGAGATCACAGCATGTGTACAAGGGAGCCAGAACTGGTCTGGCCATCTGTCATGGGCTCATGCAAGACTCTGTGTGTGTGTGTGTCGTTTTCCCCCTGCTACAAACACATGTCCAAAGTCAGAATGTTTATTATTCTATAGCAATAAGGCCCATCCTCAAGCATTTTTATTTTAATTTTACATAGTAAGCCATGATTGGCAGGAGGATGCTCCATGAAGACTTTAAAGTATTGTCATTCTCCGGAGCTTGATCACTGAATACATGAGTTGTGAGGAAGGAACAACGTTACTAGCCATGGTGAGCAAAGAAGGACAGTTCTCCACTCCTAAGACCAGATCTTCAGCTGGCAAAACTAACTCATTATCCTCATTCAAACTTTCTTTTCCCCCATGATTCCTACAAAAAATAAATACACCTTGAAAATAGCTGGGCTGCTGAGACTACAGCCTATCATGCTGACTAATATGATCTCCTGATATTTCCTCCATCAGCCTGTTTGTATCTAACCTTTTTATTCTGTTTGTACACAGTCTAGCACAATGGGGTCCTGGTCTGTGACGTGTGCCACAATAATACAAATAAATGATAATTACGCATGTGAGTAACTGATGAGGAGTAGATGGGACTACTACTGTCAGTGAAGTTACTTGTGTATTATTTGCTCACACCAGTTTAAACTGATCAGAGACTGGGACAGGGACAGCCATTCTTAGTAGTGGGAGCAGGAGTCATGCACCGAGACTCGAGCCAAAGTCAGAAATTGGAGCGCAAAGTCAGAGCCAGGTTACCTGGAGTGAGGTAAGGCTGGTCCAGGGCAGGAACAAGCAGACACAGGAGCAATCTCAACTCTGGGCAAATGCTTTAAGGAACCATTACCCTGCTGCTGCTGCAGCTGATCTTAAGAGCAGGGTCTGCTGATCCCTTCGACCAATCAGATGCTCGGGCCAATCAGGCAGCTCAACGGGGGACCAGCTGTGCTCGTTAGACTGCCTAAGGGTTAAGCTAGAGGGTAAGCAGGCTAGCTGCTGGCCCTTATTCCTGACAAAACTGTAATCAGTGTACGCAGCTAATTCTGCCCAGGTTTCTCTATTTCACCTGTGTCAACTCCTCATCTCTTCAGTCTTTCGAGTTGTTTTCTTAGGCACTTTGTTAAAAACGGGATAACTCGTGCATATTTGCATTTTAAAAATTGAAAAGGAAATACAAGAAATGCAATAAAAAGGACTCACACAGATTATTACAAAGCCCATGACAATGGCTGAGCATTTAGTGTGCCGAGACTGCTACTTAGCCTACCCACCACACTAGTTTCAGTGATAACTTGTCCTCCATCCCTCCCCTGCATTTATTTCGGTCTTCTGGTTGGGTCTTGATATATGGCAACACTGAAAGCTTTTTAGAGCAAGAATTGTTTTATTATGGGTGTGTGCAGTGCCTAGCACCAATGGGTCCTGATCACTGATCTTGGGTCACTTTAAATTCTCTGGAAAATAAAAGAAGGTATCTATCAACTACTAACCTACTTGTGTTCTAAAAACAAAGTCAGCACTCATTAAGGGTGAGAGGTCCACTAGCAGATAAACTAAGAAAGTTAGTATTTGCCAAATGCATCTTCTAAGGAGGACTCCTATTTATTCTATTTTTGTTTGTTTCTTCTAAGTCATTCCATTGTGCCTACAAATGACAGAGAAAAACACACTCCAGACTTACATTTATTCCCTTTTCCATTTCATATTTAAATAATGTATTTTGTTTAAATGCCTAGCTATTATAGACACATGTCCTGATAAAACTATTAGGAAAGAAAATGCAAAAAAGCTGCAAAGTAACCTTCAAAGCCACCATAAAATCACAACAAAGGAATAAGAATTTAAAACATCAAAGTATTTTAATCACTGAGGCTGAGGGTACAAAGGGAGGGAGAAGAGGGATTGCATTTCACGTTATTTTTTTTCTGCAATTTAAAAATCCTCGCACTTCAGCAGTAATCCCAGAATAAAGTAATTGTATTTCAAAATACACAAAGAAATTGAAATAGGATGTGTCGTTTTTATTTCTTTCAGTCCATTAGCCAGTCTCTCTCTTTGCATGACATTCAAGGCAGATCTGAAGTCATAAGAGCTTGTGAGCACCTTCATTCTTGTTCAGCTATTATGGTTGGCCTCTATTTTTCTTGTTTAAAATAAGCATGCAATTTGCTTTATAAGCTGATTCAAGTAAGTAGAAAACTGAACACTCAGTAATATTTGGAAACTCCTTGAACATTGCAGATCTTTTCAGTTTTTGCTCATACACAACATTAATTATCTTTGCAGCCTGGTTGAACTGAATAAACCGAAAAATAAGTATACTATCAAATTGCTAACAAAATCTTTCCTACACTGCTAATTTTTTGAGTAACATGTATACAAGCAAAAATCTGGCTTTAGTGAATTTTGGCATATAATAAAAGATACAAAATTGGAAAAACGAAACAACAAACACCCCCCCCCCCCAGCACAACGTCCCCATGCTGCAATGTATAATGCCTTCCTTCCAACTGATAATTCTCACAAGAAAGCTTCGTATTAGAACCTTAATCTTCCTCCAAAATTCTCCCCAGATAAAAGCATATAATTTGTACAATCCAGTGTACCTGACTGTCAGGCATGGATTTATTAGCTTTGCCTGCTTGTGACACAGAGGACCACTTTACTATCCTGCTCTTTTTGTATCTTGTTTTATGATTAGAACAATTTCCATCATCTGCTTCCACTTTCAGCTTCAAAACTCTTGTCTTTGTCATTTATCTAAAAAGATTCTTGCAAGCAAATACAGCTTGAACTGGAGTAGAGTAACCTTTGGGAACTACACCTCCAAAACATGATTTTTTTCCTCTTGCCCTAAGCATTTCAATAACCTTAAACCCTCCAACTCTGTCACTATGGAGAGGAAGTAGGGGCCATTTCTTCCCCGGAAGCTGTTCTGATGGGAGCTGGGAGCTCTACTGAGCAACTAGTGTCCCTTACCTGCTGGCTGCCTGCAGCCTCACAAGTGGGAAGGAGGAGAAAGTCGCTCTGATTACCCCATTACCTGCTTCCATGCAGGGCTATGGGAACCATCGGAAGAGGATAGGAGCTTGACTGACCATCCCAGATCTAAAAGAATGGCTAGCAAACAATAGCTCTCCTTCCCAACAGCTACCCGTGGCAGCCCAAAAGATAGGAAAAGGAGAAAGCTGATAGCAAACAGTGATTAATGCCTTTTTGATTTTCTACCCCATTCCTGGAGCAGATTGCAGCAACCTGGAGGCTGATCTTACTTGCTCTCAGAACTTACCTAAAAATTTCACCTGTGGTCAGGGACCAAGATGGGAAATTTCATCCCAAAAGGAATATGTTTGAGAATGTTCTGAGTAATTTAAAGGGGGCAAGTGGGGACTCAGTCAGAAGGCTTGTCTTACACATAATGGCTATAATATGAAAATCAAGGGAAGTAGTATTCCATATTATTATAGCTACATGTAGCTGCACTACATAATACCCTATACAGCTACATATTGTATGTAGATATAATTAGAATTTTCAAAGTTATATAAATGGCTTTGCTGAAGCCTCGTCATGGTTTCCATCTCCTAGCTGTAAACACACACACACACACCTACGTTCGGAAATATGTGTAAAGAATAGTGCAGTGTAGCTTGTGTGAATCTCACAAGCAATTTGGATGCACATGAAACCAAAAGTGTTTTCTTCCAGCACCTGAGAAGTCAGATATGTGGCAGAGATTGCGGCACTACTAGTTCATTTATTAAATGATAGTAATTAATTTCATTTACAAAATATTTTTATCATTTTTTCAAAACTGTGCAGATATATTTGTATTGAAATTAGTTTAATTACTTAATTCTGCAAACATTTAAGTATGTGTGTTATTTTACTCATACAATTAGCCCTACTGCAGTCTATGAACAACTCAACATGAGAAAAGTTATGCATCTGCTTAAATATTTACAGGATCAGGGCCCGAGAGCTGAATTTAGCACTAAGTACCTGATCTAAAGTTCACTGAAGACAATGGAAGTCTTTAGTTGCACTGGGCTTTCGATCAAGCCATAACTGTCTTGGGCTATTTAGTATGACAGTTAGTTCGTTTTAAACATCTTAAGGAGATGGGAGTCCAAAACAGATTAGATTAGCAGTTTCCTAGTTTACAGTGTAGTTTTTGTTTTACTGGTTTTTTTAATATATGGGAGAAAAGTATTTTATAGCATTTAGAACACACACTCTTAAAAAATGTAAATTTTAACTCATTTAAAATGAATGAGAAAAAAATGCTTGGAAAGCCTTAGAAATGTGAGGGTCATAAAAATCTTCACTGAATTACTTGGAACTGGCAATACTGAAGCTGTTCACTGCCTGCAGAGTATCTTTGAAGTTGACGTAGTGCTAATAGGTGAAACAGTGGTTTGATTAAAAACCCTGCTTTTATTTTATTAAGGAGAAAGTATAAGCTACGCTGTTCAGATGAGAATTAAAACTGCATTTCTGACTGACTAGTTCATCTCTGAAAAACAGATTTGGAAAGGATTTGAATTCAAATTGATGGTTTTCCTGAGAGTTAGTGACCATGTAGACTTTCACAATCCTCTACACTGATGTGTTAAACTTGAGATCAAATTATTAATTCATTTTATTTAAATACCGGAAGTTAAAAGAAGGTGATTGATGCATGACAAGTTTTAAGGTGGAAGTTGCAATACAAGCACTGTGTCTTGGGAATTAGACAAAATTCCAGATAAAGTTTCAGGTACTGCATTTCTGATACCCCAACTCATATGCCAACGTACCCATTAACGTTTTTAAATGCAGTAGGCTTAGATAGGTTGTGTTGCTCTCTCTCTGTCAAAGGAAAATTCATTGCCATGGTTCAGTGTGTCAGTCTTCTATTAGATGTGTATTGGTGCATCTTTTGTGAGAGGAATATAGGCTGACATGTGCCATGTTTGGAAGAATAGGAATATGTCACATGAATAACGACATTTCCACCATTTTATTCCACTAAATAATAATAATAATGTTTAACATAATTAAACTATACTTTGAATAAAACTGTTGCAAAGTTTCCCTGCGGCTAATACCCAGACCACTTTCAGGAGAAGTACTGTACTTCTGTGAAGGAATGAAGACAGCACGGTGACCGCTACTCAAATTGAAGGTAGCATCTGTAGCAAAAGAAGTGAACTTTCCTGGGGCCTACAGTGGTTTTATATTTTCACTCTGTAATTACTTAACACTTACACACTAATGTGCATAAATCCTATTGAAGATGAGTCTCTGCAGAAATATCCTGCCCAATGCCCTCCACCTTGTGTAGTCATTGATACCTGTGCAGAGTGCTACTATTCTGATTCAGCAGTGTTATTTATACAGTCACTTTCCACATGTGTAAATGGCTGCCCAGGGGTGCAGAGTAGATGGGAAATCAGGCGTGTGTGTGTGTATTTGTCCAAAACTAATAGCAACTATGGATTACTTCAAACTGTGGAGTTTGCTACTTAGTTTTCATGCCACCTATAGAAATACTATCCACAGAGTCTCGTGATTAACATTCAGAAGTTCTTATGCCACAACATCACTCAGACTAACGCTCATGGCAGTTGGAAGTAGCACAGGTACTAAAATATCCAGTCCTGGCTTACTCCTTCAGTATGGAGATGCACTGTTGCTTAAATTTCCCTCATGGTTTGGGTATTTCAGCTTTCCAGTCAGACAAACCAAACCACTGCAGACCCTCTGTGAGAAAGTCCAACATGTGAAAATCCACATAAATCAAAGGGTGACATCCTCACTCACTCTTCAACTCTTTTACACAGGGCTTGAGCAGCATAAGGGGACCCGAAAAACCTGGTTCTGGTCAAGAGAAGATTCCCTCTGGCACAGGCCCCATAAAGCTGCTTCCTGTGTGCCCCTCGCAAACCTCTTGTCAGGAGCAGGGTCACAGTACTCAGTAACTTGTCTCAGTTACACTAATGGCTTTCCAGACCCTGGAATAGCCCAGATGGCATGGGCGCTTAAAGCAACCTCTGTTCCATGTGCAAGCATAAAAAGAGAGAGAGTCAACACAGTGCAACATCCAGGGTTTACTTCTTCCTCCACATACACTATTCTGTGTCTTCAAGCACTTCCTGAAAGTAGAGATCTCAGAGTTCCTATACATAATTGTACGGTAGGCCCACTCATGGGAAGCTCTTTACTGTAAAAACATTAGTGCCCACCCCCACACTGATAGTTCTGGGCTCAGAAGCGCAAACAGAATCTCACCCAAGTTCTCTACCTGTCCTCCCCTTGCCCGAGTAGAACAGCAGTGCCACTTGGTAATCCCACCAGTCCCATCTCAGGGCTGGGCTCTCTCTTTCTCTGCCTCTAGCCAAATCACCACACTATATTCGGGGTACTTTATCTAGGCCTTTGGCTGATCCTTTAGGCCTCTTTTCAGGCTCTTCCAAAGCCCTTCCCAGGCCCTTTGACTGGAGAGATCCAACAGCAAACCCTCTTCCCTTCAGATCTTTCACCACACTGAGCAAAAAAGGAGCTCTTGTATGCCGCTTCTCTCCCAAGCCTTCCTTCTGTGAGGCCTACAGCTCCCATCTGTTACAGGACTGCTGTAGAAAATAGTAATGCTCTAGATATGTAAATAGTTAACAGATAAGGTTCCAGTAGATGGCACTCACAAACTTGCAGCTTTAATTCTGGGTTTTGTAGGACCAATCAAACTTTTTTGTTATTGTTGTGCACTGTAAATGGCTTCCCATGTGAAGCACTTTTCACACAGCTCTTAACACCATCAGCCATGGGAACCACAAGCCCCATAATGTCTTGTTTCTGGGCTGCACCAGGAACAGGGCTGTGCTGGAGACAGGGCTAATATATCTTGTTAAAGCCTCCAAACAACAATGTTCAAGTGTGTCAATGAAGTTTAGATTATATTCTGGTGGAAACCTCTTGATTTTCTAAAAAACATTAAACCACAAAAATACTCTGCAAGGTAGATAGTACCATTCCCATTTTACAGAGGCCCACAGAGTTTGCGTGATCTGTCCAAGGTCAGCCAGTCATTGAAAGAGCTATGGGAAGGACAAGATCTCTCAGCTCTCAGTCCATTTTTCCAACAGTGCCCTTCTCCAATCTTTCAGTGTAATGCCCTTCACACACAAACCAGAGCGTATGGATGCATATACTGTTATCTTTTGAAACTAATAAAAACCAGCCACCAAGAAAATGTAGTAACATCCATCAAAGGTAGAGCTGCTCAAGATCTGTGAAGCTCACCATGAGCTGCCGCTCACAATAAAGAAAAACTTACCATGTAGAACTCATGAACCATATAATCTTCCACATGAAAGCTGAAAGAACTGGCTTTCTGTACAAAGTGACATTTCACAGGACAAATTTAAGTCTAGGTTAGTACTTCTACAAAAGTGGGAGCGGGGTCACAGAAACTAACAGCATCAATCAGACTAGGAAATTGGAAAGGACAAAAGGGTAATATGAGTGAATTAATTCATTTACTTTGGCTATTTAGTGCTATTCAATGGGAATGGTGGTGTGCAGTATCCCAGTCCTGTACAGCATTAATATATCGACAGGTTTCAGAGTAACAGCCGTTTTAGTCTGTATTCTCAAAAAGAAAAGGAGTACTTGTGGCACCTTAGAGACTAACCAATTTATTTGAGCATAAGAAGTGAGCTGTAGCTCAGGAAAGCTTATGCTCAAATAAATTGGTTAGACTCTAAGGTGCCACAAGTACTCCTTTTCTTTTTGCGAATACAGACTAACACGGCTGTTACTCTGAAACCATGCAAATAAAGGTTGCATATGGAGTAACAGCCACATTTGGACTATGTAGCACCCCACACCATGGCCTGGGACTGAAAAATGGTTTCATCTCCCTAGCCTCCTTGTACTCCCCACACCCAGAGCTCAGATACTCTGTGTAACCCCTTGGGGTTTAGAGAGCATGGCCCCTTTACATCTTTTTCCTATTGGGGAGGGAAAGGAGGGAAACTTGGGGGTGTGGCTCTGGAGCCCAGGGAGAGAAGGGCTCCAGCCAGGAGGCCCTGGACAAAGTGAAGGAGAGAGAACCTGCCTGAAGCCTGGGAAAGACAGGACAGCAGATCGGGGACGCCCCAGGACAGGAGCCAGGAGAAGCACTGTGCCAGGGAGGAATTGCACGAGAAGGACAGGCCGGAGCTGGACCCAGTATCACTGCTGCCCAGAGCTGCATGGGGCTGTGAGTATTGGGGCTTGTGACTCTACATTGGGAATAAGGAGGGAGGCTGCTAGTTAGCTAAGTGGGGAGGTGGTCGCTCTGTGTGGCTTTGCAGAGAGCGGCAGAAGAGGGCACCGGAGGGATTTGTTGGGGAAAGTTCACTGGCACCGAAGACGACCAGGAGCATCCAAGACTCAGCACTGGACTGGAACTTTGCTCAGGACTCCTGAACTCTGTGTGAAGACATATTGCTCAGTGTCTGCCCTTTCAGACTGTGCTACCACTGGGCTTGTGGGGCCTTGGTTTGGATGCAACCCTGTTCTACTGCTCCCCCTACATTTCCCCTTGTTGTTTTTCTCCTCTCATCCCTCTGTAAAATAATATCTCCCTTTGTTATATCCATTGTACTTTTCCTGTGGGTGTGTGTGTTCACTCTGGGGGGTTTGGAACAGGTGCCCCTGGGGTGGAAGGAATTTTTCCTGTGCATTCTTGCGTGTGCCGTCTCTTGGCCTGAGCTGCCTGCAGAGCAGACTCCATCTTGGCCACAAGGGCACTAAAGTTACACTTGGTAACTTTGCAGTACACACACGCACACACCTATGCTGAGCACCCTGGGCTGTCCTTCACAGAGCAAAGAAACTCCTGAGTGACTTTCATCTCAGTTTAAAAAAAAAATGGAGAGGGGATACTAGAAGACCTATGCCGAGGGGCACGAATCCCAGTAACCAAAGCTGTGCTGGTGGCGGGGTTCGCAGAAGAGATGGAGCCAAATGAAACTGAGGAGAGTCTAGATACAGCTGAAATACAGGGGAGAGTGAAGGTCCACATCCGCATTTACAACCGTGAAGTGAAGGGCACTGTAGCACTATGTACTCAGTCCAAGGAAGCAGATCTTGATAAAGTGCCCAAAGAGGTGCAAGTAGGAGGTATCCCCTGGACAATTCTGGGGGCAGAGCAGTCCCCTACTAGTGTGCCTGTGTCACTTAAGGTGGATTCTTTAGCGCAGAAATTGAAAGCTCTGATGGTGGATGAGAAACGGACAAGAGAGGAATTAATTTTGGCATTAGGAGGGGCTCCAACACCCGCAGCACCCAGCCTGGTAGGATGGGCCAAAGAGCTGGGAAATGCTCTCAAAGATGCATTGAAGCCGGCATATGAAAGTGCACACAAGCGGTTACGTTCTTTCTCGGAGATGTCACCTGTACCCTCGGGGGAGGATGATTACGAGACCTGGAGGGATTTTACAGTGCCACTTGTCCAAGAGTGGGAATGATCTGATGCTGAGAAGCGGAAATGTGTGCTTGAAAGTCTGAGGGGACCTGCCATGCAAATTGTCCGAGTCCTGAAAGATTCCCAACCAGCTGCCACAGTGCAAGACTATTTAACCGCTCTTGAGAGTGTCTACAGTGCTACTGATAGCAGTGAAAATCTATATTATCGTTTCCGCCATACTTATCAGGAGCCCCACGAACGATTGTCGGATTTCATCAAAAGACTAGAGGATTTGCTACAACAGGTAGGGCGGAAGGAGGGCATCCCCACCAAGCGCACTGATTCTGCTAGGCTGGACCAGATCCTTCAGGGTATCCGACAAGATGGGCTGAAGTTGTGGCGACTGCAGCTGAGGGAGCTGGCCCAAAACCCACCCCCCATTCCACAAGTTCATTTGAGAGATACATGAAGAGGAGGAGTGATTGTTGCAAGCAGACACAGTGGTGCAGCCAAAAAAGGCAGGGAGTTACACCACCACAGTGCTTGGAGAGATGGTGGAGGCCCTGTCAGTGGCAGCAGCACTGAGAGATTTGACCCGAGAAGTGGCCATGATGAAGGCTCAGAGACAGTCTGTGCCATCCTCAAGAGGGGAGAGTAGCAGGAGGGCTGATAGCTGGTGAGAAGGTTTCTGTTACAACTGTGGGAGAGATGGTCACTATGCCTTGGACAGCCAAAACAAAACAGATCATGCAAGGGTATCTCAGAGATTGCAGCAAACCATTAGGGAGCTTCAGGGAAATGCCAATGGGGGTTGGGGAAGGAGCAACCCAAGACCTTGAAATCCCAAGGCTCCCCAGAAAAAAACAAGGGGAAATGTAGGGGGAGCAGTAGAACAGGGTTGCATCCAAACCAAGGCCCCACAGGCCCAGTAGTAGCACAGTCTGAAAGGGCAGACACTGAGCAATGTGTCTGCCCACAGAGTTCAGGAGTCCTGAGCAAAGTTCCAATCCAGTGCTGAGTCTTGGGTGCTCCTGGCCATCTTCAGCACCAGTGAACTTTCCCCAACAAATCCCTCTGGTGCCCTCTTCTGCCGCTCTCTGCAAAGCCACACAGAGCGACCACCTCCCCACTTAACTAACTAGCAGCCTCCCTCCTTATTCCCAATGCAGAGTCACAAGCCCCAGTACTCACAGCCTCATGCAGCTCTAGGCAGCAATGATACTGGGTCCAGCTCCGGCCTGTCCTTCTCGTGCAATTCCTCCCTGGCACAGTGCTCCTCCTGGCTCCTGTCCTGGGTGTCCTCCGATCTGCTGTCCTGTCTTTCCCAGGCTTCAGGCAGGTTCTCTCTCCTTTACTTTGTCCAGGACCTCCCGGCTGCAGCCCTTCTCTCCCCGGGCTCCAGAGCAACACCCCCCAAGTTTCCCTCCTTTCTGTCACTGCTCCCCCTTCCCAATAGGAAAAAGATGTAAAGGGGCCATGCTCTCTAAACCCCAAAGGGTTACATCTGGATTTATGCTGTTGAAATAAATTTGGCCCCTACTGAGTAAACTTGTAAATACCTGAATTTGGCCTTATACACCCCATGTGCTCCCAGGGCACAGCACTCTGCTGGTCTTACGGACAAACAAATGACTACCTTGTTCTCCCTGCTGTCCGAGGCTGAGCTCCCAGAAGTTCTAAGCAGATACCTATGCACTGCTACAGGGTGGGGACCGACTGGCTAAGCAGCAGTTCTGCAGAAAAGGACTTGGAGATTACAGTGGATGAGAATCAGGATATGAGTCAGCAGTGTGCCCTTCTTGCCAAGAAGGCTAACAGCATATTGGGCTGCATTAGTAGGAGCACTGCCAGCAGATCAAGGGAAGTGATTATTCCCCTCTATTCGGTACTGGTGAGGCCACATCTGGAGTATTGCGTCCAGTTTTGGGGCCCCCACTACAGAAAGGATGTGGGCAAATCAGAGAGAGTCCAGCAGAGGGCAACGGAAACTATTAGGGGGCTAGGGCACATGACTTACGAGGAGAGGCTGAGGAACTGGGGTTATTTAGTTTGCAAAAGAGAAAAGTGAGGGTGGATTTGATAGCAGTCTTCAACTACCTGAAGGGGGGTTCCAGAGAGGATGGAGCTAGGCCGTTCAGTGCTGGCAGATGACAGAACAAGGAGCAATGGTCTCAAGTTGCAGTGGTAGAGATCTAGGTTGAATGTTAGGAAAGTCTATGTCGCTAGGAAAGTGGTGAAGCACTGGAATGGGTTACCTAGGGAGGAGGTGGAATCTCCATCCTTAGAGGTTTTTAAGTCCCAGCTTGACAAAGCTCTGGCTGGGATAATTTAGTTGTCGTTGGTCCTACTTTGAGCAGGGGGTTGGACTAGATGATCTCCTGAGGTTTCTTCCCACCCTAATCTTCTATTATTCTATGAACTTGTGAAAAGTATGTGCAAAGTTGTTGGAAAATGGATGATTCTGGTTTGGTTATGTTTTACACCCATTTTACACTCACTAGACCAGACATTCCAGGCTGGCCAAGCTTTTCTTGGGACAACCCTCTCTGGGACTGGGGAGATGGCAATAGCTTTAGCCACCTTTGCATCCCCCAATACTGGAGATGCCAGGCATGGGCCCACTCCTCAGTACAAGCTAGAGAAGCCTGACAGCTAATCTATTTTGCACCACTTCTGAGTGGCCCCAGGAGGTCAGAGAGACAATTGCAACACCAGTAAATGGCCAAATATTATATTATATACTTACTGATAAAAACAACACACCATCCTTCATCGTGTATACCTAAAGCTTTTCGTTCACATGTACTCCTAGTGTGCTATTTCTCACCCACTCCCCGCCTCCTAAGGAGAGGATGAAATATAAGCAAAGATAAAGAGAGGAAAGGAAACAACTACAAGACACCTAGACTGTTGAGGAGGAGGAGGAGGAAGAAAAAAAATGAAAAAGAGCAGATAGCACTTATAGGTCCAGTACTGTAGAGGTCATTGAGCATAAAAGTCTATTAACATAAGAGTAATTACCGTATAAAGTAACATTGTTTTATTATTGTATATGTCCAAACTATTTCAAGAATAGGACAATAGATAATGAGCTATTGTATTCTTATGTACTTAATTCCATACTTTTCTGATGAATTCACATTAAATATATTCTAAACATATAGCCAAGCTGAAATTAAATTATTTTAAATTCAAAATTATAGACACTCCTATCTAATCTTGATTTGTGATTTCCTCCTTATTTGAAAACCTGAACGTTGGGTTTACTTTTGCCAATGTAGCTATTCCCTCTGTGAAAGCAGTTCAAAATCTCTGCCTAACTCAAGGCTATCCACTTTTCAGCTGTGCTGTTTCTGCTTCATTCCTGCTCATCACACCGTGTGGCTGCAGAGATGGTGCCAAAACTGTATTCTAGTTTATAAATCTGAGAAAGCATCACAATTGGCTGGTGAATATTCCCCTATGGAGTTGGAGATGTAAACCACAGCTTCTGATACTGCTATTTAGCATTCTGGACTCTTAACTTTATCCTCTAGCACAAATACACACATTTTTCTCTTCCATTAATGAATTTTTATAGCAGCAATATGGTAACTCCAGGTGGTGTGGTTATCATGAGATAATCACACCCCTAAAGGATACTTCTTAACACCCTCGAGGTGGTGATAACCAGCCCCCTTGTCATGCATTATTGCTTATATATATGCTGATGGCAGGAACTAAAAAGAATTATAAAACACAAACAGCATGTGGCATACAGAATTAACCTACACTGTCAATTTGTTAATTATAAAGACCATGAACGCTGCTAGTGAGCACCCTCTACATTTTTACATTGTCATCATAATTAAAAAGTTTTAGTAGATGGTTTTGTGTTGCAACAGCATCGATCAAAGTCCATTTCCTGACGTGCAGCAGAAGCAATATGTTCCGCACAGATTATTTCTTGAATTGTATTACTTACCGTCATAGAGCTCTGTCATATTACCTCTGTTGCACCCAATGTACCTGCCATGACTGCAGAAGCCTATTTGATTTCCAGTCTCAAACCCTGTCAGGCATGCATAAAATGGAATTATTGCAAAGAAACTGAATTTTTGTATTATTCTGCAGAAAGAACATATTTTTTCCTATTTTTCTGCAAACTCTAGGGCTGATTTTGCCCCCTGCTCTCCTCTTGCCCTTAGAAGGCCGTAAATATGCTGCTACTGGTTGGTGTGAATTTCCATATTAAAGCAGCAGCATAGGGCCAATGTAACTGATCCTACACTACCCCTCCAATAGACACCTGTATATGGAGTATTCTAGGGGTGGGGCTGGCAGCAAAGGGCATAGCTTGGGGATGAGTGTGTTTGTGGTAAGCATTTTGAGGGCAACACACAAAGAGATCACTGAAGGCCACTGTAAATTAGATCAGCCCCTGAAGTTTCTTAACCTTTGTTCCAGGCCACACTATCCCCTGAAACAGAAAGGTTATGGGTGATGCAAATGTGGCATAAAGGTGGCTTTCCCTTCTAAACTGAGCCATCTGTGCTGTATCTCTTGGGAGACGCAACACAGAATCTACCTGCACTGCCATCAGTGTATGCCTTCTATAGCAGAAGAGTTGCCTGTCTTAAACTCAAGCCTCCAAACAGCTATCTATCTATGGAACATGTCAGACAAACAAGAAATTCTCTCTTACAAAAGGAGCAGAGGCAGAATTTGTAAAGTCATTGTAGTAAAGAATGAACTTTGGTTGAAATTTTCTTTAAAAAATATACCTATTTCACCTCAATGTCCAATTTGTTTACTATTTGTAAAAATGTAGATGAGGTGTCTGTTTCCTATATTTTAGTGTCTAGCAAGAGGAGCTTTTTGGAAGCTGATTTTCTACAGCAGGGACCAGCAACCTTTGGCACGCTGCCTGCCAGGGTCAGCCCCCTGGCGGGCTGGGCCGGTTTGTTTACCTGCCGCATTCAGAGGTTCGGCCGATCACAGCTCCCACTGGCCACAGTTCGCCACTCCATGCCAATGGGGGCTGCGGGAAGTGGCGTGGGCCAAGAGATGTGTTGGCTGCTGCATCCCGCAGCCCCCATTGGTCTTGAGCGGCAAACTGCAGCCAGTGGGAGCCGGGATTGGCAGAACCTGTGGATGCTGCAGGTAAACAAACCAGCCCGGCCTGCCGGGGGCTTACCCTAGCAGGCTGCATGTCAAAGGTTGCCGATCCCTGGTCTACAGTAAAATAGAGGAAATGTTGAAAAACAACATCTTGACAATAATAACTCTTGCCTTTGATTCCCTATTCAGGTTGCATAATTGGCGCAGAAATAGATATAGGTCAAGTATGGGGACTAGCGAAGAAAAAAAACAGCACTTAGTTTAGGGAGTTGACAGAAAAATTATATATCCCTAAAAAATGCTATGTCTGTATTGCAGATGGGTAATGACAAGGAACACCAACGTTCAGTGGAGAAAATGCCCCATAATATTTACAGATTTCTTTCCAATAATTTTATTAACTGCACAGAGTTTGACATACTGCACTGGTGCATTGTGGCAATCAGTCACAATTACTGCCAAGTGCACAAAGTCCTATTACAAAAGCTTTTAATTTTGGCCAGATTCAAAATATAGAAAGGAACCTTCTGGACGTGTTTGTGCTCTGTCAGAAATGAATCTCCTTTTTCCATATTTCCCATACTTCGGTAGTTGTGGGGTTTGCAGGTGCTGCCTTTCAGCTCCGCAAGTACGATTTTAATGAGTGAGGACTGTTGATGGAGGAACTGGGATTAGGAGAGAAACTGTAGGTACCGTCTAAATGTATTTCTTTGTTGCTCTGCAGTACAGGTAAAAAAATTGCAGTTGTTAATGCTTATCAGAGAAGATCCAGCAGGGCAAGGCATTTTCAAAAAACAAAAAAAAGTTATTTTAAAGATTACACTCAAAACAATAGAAATATACACTCTAGGTAAATGAGATGCTTAATTTGGGACATCTGTTAACATTACTTAGGGACACTGGGGCAGATTCTTATCTCCTTTTACAGATGGGCAAGCAGAATTTAAATAACTGTATTACAACACAAGGTGGATGAGGTCATATCTTTTATTGGACTAACTTCTGTTGGTGAAAGAGACCAAGCTTTTGTCATTCTCCTCTCGGTGTCTCAATTTACCTAACTGAATGATGGGATTAATGAGAACTAATTGTACTTGTGGACATCTGTCTATTTTCAATTCCGCCTGCGATAAGAATCATTGCCCTTACAAGAAAGATGCGTAGAACGAGACATACTGAGGAATACACTGCTTCTTAAGCAAGTCACAACTTCTGCACGTCTCAATGTCTCCATCATTAAATTGGAGATAAGCATACGCGAGGTGCCTGTAGCGAGGTAGGACTCACTGGTGCGGCGCCTCCTGCTGGTCATTTTAGGAATTAGCTCTCCAGCCTCAGGAGCACCCTCTGCAGGCCGGTGTTCCATTTGCCTCAGGCCCCCCATGTCCCTCCCAGACCCCAGTGCCCCTTTTTCTTGGGTGCTGCCCCCTGGCAGTATACCCACTCTCTAGGTCTCCCCACCCAGGGAAACCCCCAACACTCTATCTCCATCTTGCCTCAGTCTATGGCTACTGCCATTCACCATCTAGCCCCTGCTCACTGGGGCAGACTGCAGCGTACAAGCCATTCATCGTTGGCAAAGGGAGGTTTGGACCTGCTGCCTTTGCCTACCTTGGGCTGCACCTCTGCAACCCCAGTACCCTTCCTGGCCTTTAACAAGGCCTGCAGCCTGGGTTTTTTTCCAGGTTGGAGCTCCCCAGCTCCTCTAGCCTTCCCCCAGCCCTGCTCCACTCTGGGTACCTTAGCTCCCAAGCAGCCAGGCCTGTCTCTCTACTCAGCTAGAGAGAGACTACATGAGCTCCTGACTCACAGCCTTTTATAGGGCCAGCTGTGGCCTGATTGGGGCATGGCCCCAGCTGAGGCTGCCTTCCCCATCAGCCTAGCTTTTGGCTCACCGCTCCAAGCCCTCTCCCACAGCTGGCTGTAACCCTTTCAGGCCCGGAGCAGGTGACCACCCCGCTACGGTGCCCTAAGGATTAATTGCTAGGGGCTAGATTGTGTTTTGTTTCTATGTTCAATGGGTTGTGGGGCACAGGCTCTTCCTCCTCTTTTTATCCCACCTTAATAATAGTCCTTTCATTCAGGGGAACACTAATGGAGCCTCACGAGACCAAACTACTATGATCTCACCCCCTTCACACCAAGGACCTGAACCAGAGACTACCAAAGTCAATGGGAGCTCTTCCGTGGTCTCCAATGAGTTTTGGATCAAGCCTCAAGCTGTTTGGCTGGCCAAGTACACAGGAGCAACATGCTGCAGCACCCCAAGGAGAGGGCTGTATACAGTACCAGAAAGCTGCGGGATGGAGGATCTGCACCTGAAACCACAATCCCTTCCCACTCCCATGTGGTGATGTTGAGCCATACCACTCCTAATGCAGACCTCTGTTTTAATCACATAACCTGGCCCTTAATGTTCACGTAAGGCTTTGAAATTTTGACGTGCCCCATAGTTAACTGGCTTTCTGCTTAGGGCATGACTTTGCTACGTTAATTCTCAAACAATACCAATCTGCACAAAATTTCTCCCCCATCACACAGGAAGAGTAGCAGAATGGCTCAGTGTGCATCACCAAGTAGTTACCGGCCCAGAGAGTACAATTACCCCTAATGTTACTACAGTTACTGGATATTCTTTATTTCATGTGTGAAGGGTGTGACAGGGTCGGGCTAGATGGCTAGAGGAGAGTAATTTTTTTTTTTGAAACAAAAAAGGTATTTTTTTATTTGCATAACACACTTACAAAACAAAACCACAGCATATGCAATGTGTAACACAGCAACCAATCATAATTGTTTTCTCATTAGCTTCAGGGGAGGGAAGTGTTCAAGCTTGCCTGGGCCCAGAGCGAGGGGCTTCCTCGACTCTCGTGGTCTTCCACCCTTCCGAGTTACCTGGTGGTCCAGAACGAGGGGGCTTCATCGACTCTCAAGGTCTGCCACCCCCTCGAGTTACCTGGTGCCATGCCCGAGTGTCACCAACAATTCCCTCCTCTGAAAGCATCCAACAAAAGGGGCAGGCTGTGGGGTGGACAACCCGGGGAGGGGGGGCACATGCACCCACGTGTGAAGGGACCCCTCTAAGGTGGTGGTGTCCGCAGCAGCAATGGCTGGGGCTAGGGTCCCTTACTCTCTTCCCCAATCAAAGGGTCAAAACAAAGGGAGCCGGATGGGGACACCGAGCAGAGAGCCTCGGACAGCGCGCACCGCTCCTCAAAAGCATCAAGGGAGTCGGTGGACGCCACCCAGAGGAACTCCACCCGGATACATGAATGGACCAAGGATCGGAAAACGGCCCCACAGTCACAGGAAACTCCATCGGCCAACCTCCTCTCTCTGGTTTTATAGATGGCCATTTTAGCCAGGGCCAGGAGGAGGTTAACTAGGAGATCCCGCGACTTTGTGAGGCCACGGATGGGGAGTGCATAAATAAAAAGGTGAGGGGAAAAATGCAACCAAAAATGTAATAAAAGATTTGTGAGGAGCCGGAACAGGGGCTGCAGCCTGGCGCACTCCAAATATACGTGCGCCAGGGTTTCCCTCACACTGCAAAAGGGACAAGTATCTGGGATAGGGTTGAACTGCGCCAAGTACGTGCCCATGCTCACAGCTCCGTGAATGTCCCCAACGGGTCTCGGAACCAAGGTGGAATATAGGCTGGCCCACCGGGGCTGCTCACCCTCCAAAGGTGGCAGAAGGTCCCGCCACTTTGTGTCAGGGCGGGACACTAGGGTGAGGGCGTGAAGGGTGTGGAGCACGAGCGTGTATAGATGTTTTCTTGGTGCAGTTTGGAAGCATACTGGCTGCAGTTCATGCAGCTGGCTCGCCGTAAGGGGTGAGGAGGTCAATTGGGTCTACGGGGTAGGGGTCCAATTAAAAGGTCCGGCGGGCCTGGGGTAGAGGGTGGGCGGGGCGTGCCCTCGAGCAGGACCTGATCAAGGTAAGCTCTAGCAGCGGGTGGCAGACCGGCCTTCACCTCCTGAAGTACGTGCCGGGGGGTACGAGGTCTGGAGAGCCCCATGCACCGAGCAAGCATCAGGGGATCCAGCCAGTCTCCCCAGTCGTAGTCTAGGAGGTCTCCAACTCTCGTGACTTCTGCCAGGATCAAGCTCTGGCGCACCGAGCGGGACTCCGCCACCTGCACACGGAGCTGGGGGTTGTGTAGCAGGGGCTCCGCGAGGAGATCTCCCCCCCTCGGTGGCCGCCACGGACTTGGTCGTTAAAAACAGTTTCCAAGTTCAGAGGAGGTCCTGGTAGAAGACCAGCAGCCCGGAGAGGTCTCACAGAAGACCTCCCGGACAGAGATAAAAGAGCTGCTGGTCATATCGGAGCCCTCGGATGCGGCGCAGGATGGCATGCACCAGTATGCTCCACGCCGAACTGCCTGCACCATAAAGGAGCCTCTGTAGGGCCTGGAGGCGGAAGATGCGGACCTGAGTGTGCAGACACTTCAGGTCCTGTCCTCCTTCCTTCAGGGGTAGATGAAGAACCCCTACAGGGGCCCAGTGCATTCCTGACCAAAAGAACCCCAAAATCGAAGTCCGGAGGTTGGTCAGGAAAGCCGGGACTGGGACCAGGGTGTTGAGCCGGTACCAGAGCATGGACAGGACTAGTTGATTAAGCACCAGCGCTCTCCCTCGGAGGGAGAGACATTGGAGTAGTCCCGTCCATTTCCGGAGCTGCTCTATCACCCCGCCCTCTACGTTTTCCCAGTTCTCTGGCGGAGAGGGATGTGTGGCAGAAATGTAAACGCCGAGGTAGAGCAGCGGACCCACGCTCCACCGGACTGTCTGAAGTGCGAATGGGAGGGAGCTTGCCTGCCTCCAGTCTCCTACCGCCAAGCCAGAGCTCTTGACCCAGTTGACCCGGGTGGAGGAGGCTGCCGAATAGATGGCCTGGCAAGCCTCCACCCATGCCAAGTCGCCCGGGTCCTGGACCACGAGGAGCACGTCATCGGCAAACGCCGACAGGACCAGCCGCAGCTCCGGCTCCCGCAGCACTAACCCTGTCAATCTCCTGCGGAGGAGACAGAGGAAGGGCTCGATCGCCAGAGCGTACAGCTGGCCCAAGAGGGGGCACCCCGCCGTACTCCTCGCCTGAAGTTGACCGGTTCAGTCAGGGTCCAGTTGAGCTTAATCAGACACTCTGTGGAAGCATACAGCACCCGGAGAAAACCCACAAACTGGGGTCTGAAGCCAAATGCCCACAGAGTGCTCAGGAGGTACCCGTGGTCCATCTATCGAAAGCCTTCTCCTGATCTAGGGACAGGAGGGCGAACTACAGACCGTCTCTACGCCCGAGTTCCAAAAGGTCCCGAACCAGAAATAGGTTATCAAAGATACTGCAGTCCGGGATGGTGTAGGTCTGGTCTGGGTGGATCACGTCCGCCAGCACAGACCCTAGCCACAGCGAGATTGCTTTCGCTATGGTTTTTTGTCCGTGGTCAGGAGCGATGGGACACCAATTTTGTAAATCACGGAGGTCCCCCTTCTTCAGCAGTAAGGCAAGCACAGTTCGCCTGCATGAAAGAGGGAGGACCCCGCTCTGCAGAGAGACTCGGCCCAGATGGTGACTAGGTTGGGGCCGAGGACGTCCCAAAACACGTGATAGAACTCCACGGTCAGACTGTTCATGCCTGGAGACTTATTAGTGGACATATGACGGAGGGCTTCCGAGAACTCGGCCAGAGTGAGAGGCAACACTAGCCAGTCTCGGTCGCTCGCGCTGCTCCTCCCAAAGCACTCTGCAAGTGCCAGGGTCAGTCGGATCCAGGGAGAAAAGACTTGCGTAGAAGGCTCGGGCCCTCCCGCACATCTCCACCAGTTCCGTGAGGGGGGTGCTGTCTTCTGCCAGGAGGCAGGTGACGTGTTTCTTGGCCCCCCTCATTTTCTCCAGGACATAGAAGAAGCGGGAGCCACGATCCATCTCCCGAAGGAGGCGGATGTGGGATCGAACAAAGGCTCCCCAGGCCCGATGGTCCTCGGGGCCTGGCGCTCCTCCCGCTTCTCCCGGCACGCTCCACAGAGGAGTGGGTCCTAAGGGCTGGTGGCCAGATGCTTCTCCAGCTCTAAGACCTTCCATTCCAACTGCTCTATCGCCGCATTTCTCCGTAGGCTGGTGCCCCGGGTGTAGTCGCGGCAGAAAAGCCTAGCGCGCACCTTCCCCAGGTCCCACCATCGTCGCGCCGAGGGAAAGGCATGCAGCGGCCCTCACCAGGCCAGCCAACATTCCCAGAAGGACGTCACAAATCCCTCATCCTCCAACAGGCTGTTGTTAAAATGCCAGTAGGCCGGCCCCGGCCTCTCCACACAGAGGGAGACTGTCATGGTGGCTAGATGATGGTCAGAAAATGGGGCCAGCCAAATGCTGGAGGAGTGGGCTCGTGAGAGATGGAAGCATGATAAATAAATGCGGTCCAACCAGGAGTGGCTCGACCGATGGGCTTCCACCCAGACAAAAGCGAACGTGGAAGTGTCATCCGGGTGGTGGTCGCGCCAGACGTCCACTAGGGAGTGATGTTCGACTATCTCCCGGAGGGTGTCCGCGGCGGCTGGGCTCTGCTCGGTCCCCAAGCGGTCCTGTTCCTCGAGGGTGTTATTAAAGTCCCCTCCCAGGACTAGGCACTCGTGAGAATCTAAGGTGCTGAGGAAGGCGGACGCCCGCTGGTAGAATTGCAGCCACTCCGGGCACGATGTCGGGGCATAGACGTTAACGAGGTTAACCATGAGCCCCTCCATACGGACCCGGAGATGCAGCAGGCGACCCGGCATGGCCTCGGCGACCCCTAGCACCTCGGGCCATAGGTCAGAGGAGAACAGGGTCGCCACTCCAGCCTGTCGAACCATGGCATGGCTAAAGTAGACCCTGTCCCCCCACTCCAGCCGTCAACTGTCTTTGGTGGTCGGGTCCGTATGGGTCTCCTGCAGGAAAATCACAGAGTACCCTCCCTCCCGAAGGAAGGAGAGCACCTGGGACCTGCGGAGAGCCATCCTACAACCCCGGGTGTTCAATGTTGCGATGGTGAGAGGTGTCATGGGGAGGGTCGGGGGGATCCTCACTGGCAGGGACGCTCGCATCTCCCAGGGGGCTGCGCAGCAGTCCGTGACCCATCCTGTAGGTGAGTAATTGTTCACGGAAGACGTGGACCCGCCAGTAGGCCGTGGCATCCTGCTTCCCCATCCCTTTACCTTCCCCCATGAGGGCCCTTGTGGCCTGGAGGATTTGAGAAAAGTCCCCCTATCGCTGGAGAGCAAGCTGTACCTTGTTGCAGGAGCCACGGACATCCTCTGAAAACTTCCGCAGCTCTGCTCGCAGCTCATGGGGGGGTGGGGTTACGGTTTCCGGGTTGGTCCCCAGCAGGGCCCTTGGTGCAGCCCTGTGGTCCACTAAAATGGACAAGCAGGGTGCGGACCCCCCGACGGGGTGCCTGATGGGCTGGAACTTCTAGGCCTGCCTCAAGCTCTGGGGTGATAGGGGGCGATGGAGGGAAGATAGCAGTTCCTAATGGGTTGGGGCAGGAGAACACAAAGGCTGCTCCCTGGGGGTCATCAGTTGGGAAAGGGAAGGAGACAGCCCCAGGGGCGGCAGGACATTGCAGGAGGTAAATTGGATAGGGGTAGGGTCAGGGGCAGAGGCGAGGTTCTGGGTTTTGGAAGGCAAGCAGCTGGATGGTGGCGCCTCCCGATCAGGCTCAAGGGTTAAGGGGGTGGGGAGGGAGCTCTCAGTGACACTGAGCGCGTGCTCTGTGATGGATTTAGTGGCCACAGCATCAGGAGGTGGATTATCTTCTATAGGGTCCCCGCCCGCGAAGGAAGTCAATTGCTCCGCATCCAACGGGGGGTGCCCCTGGTGACTCGTGTCCTGGCCGCGTGGCGCCAGCTGTCACCTGTGCAGGCTCGGTGGTCATCAGCGGGGTGCCATCAGCAGCTGCGTCAGTGGAGGAGTCCAGGGGCTCCTCGGAAGTGGGAGCGGAAGCAGCAGTTAAGGGGAGGGAGCATGGGGAAAAGAGGGGTGGAGCAAGGTCGCCCAGATCGAGATTTCCTGGGCGACCGGGGTCAGATCTAAGGCCTCGATCTCCTCGAACATGGAGGAGAGGACACTTTCCGCTGCCCCGGGGTTCTCCCCGCCGGCACCCACCACGACGGTTGCCTCAGGGTTCACAGGGGCTTCGGGTAGTGTCAGGACAGAAGGGGCTTTCTCGAGGGTCTTGGAGGGGAGGGTCTCCCGTGGAGGGGAGACACTACCCTCCGGTGCTGCCACATCTTTCCCGGCTGACACCGGTGGATGGGACGCACTCGTGGGCAAAGCGGAAGGTTCGGCATCGGTGCCCCCCTTTCTGGTCTTCCGGGGGGCCTCCGCCTCGGGTAGATGATGCGCAGCTCGAGCCTGCCACTTGCCTCACTTCCCCTGGACTTGGGCCCAGCCCTCCATGGCATCATCTGGGGGCTGGTTAGCAGGGGTCGTGTCAGGGGGTAAAGGCGATGGCTCAGGGACTTGGAGGGGGAGGAACAGTGGGGCAGCATAAGGGAGGGAGAATTCTCCCTGGGGCAAGCTCTCTCCCATGCCTGGTGGTATCTCTGCCACACCCTCCTCCATAGGCCCCGGTAGATTGTCAGCAACGAGGGCGGGGCTCTCCTGCTCGTCTGGGCATTGTAGGGGAGGTGCCCCTTGGGCCTGAGCGGGAGTAGTGGTGGTCCAAAGAGGACGGGGGCCAGGTTTGGGTACCAGGTGTCCAGGGCATTGGCAATGACGGGGCCGATGTCCTGCAGAGTCTCGGGGATGCCAGGTGCCCCTCCTTGCCGGGCTAAGGGGCAGTCCCTCCGGACATGCCCCGATGCCCGGCAGAGGTAGCACCGGGCTTCCCCCATGGAAAAGTACACCCGGTAACGGGCCCCCTGGTGGGGGACTAGGAAGGACCCTTCGAGCGCCACTCCGTCACACACTGCCGCTGGCAGTAAAAGTTGCACTTGCCGGCGGAAGGAAAAAATGTGACGGAGGGTGGGGTCTTTGCAGCCCAGCAGGAGAGGGCTGATAACAGAAACAGGTTTCCCCAGGGTGGAAAGGGTGGGTAGCAGGGCAGCATTGGGGAGAAAAGGAGGGACAGAGGTCAGGACCAGGCGGACGCCCAGGTCCTCTAACGGCTCTAGGGGGACAAACACCCCCCCACACACCTCCAGGCCCCTCTCCACCACTTCCTGCATGGCAGCCTCCGATGCTAAGAAGAAAATGACCTTCCCGTACATTTTGGAGGCCGCCACAATTACCGAGGTCCCCACCACCCTCGCCAATGCCCGCACGTAGATCTCCACATGGGGTGAGGCGGACACCAGGAGGTATCGGACACCGTGCTTCCTTGTCATGGTGGGAAAGAGGCCCCGGTCACTATTGATGGTGGCGGAGGCGGTGGGCGGGAGAAATGATGAGGCGGCAGGTGGGGGGGCTGCCGCCGCCCAGGCCTCTGTCCTGGGGGCTGAGGGAAGGACATCCACAGAGCTGGTGGAGGGGGGGGAGGATGCCGTGGTCGGTGGTGGGGCTGCAGCAGTGGGGGTGGCCCCTGCCATGGAGGGCCCGGTGATTTTAGCGGGGCCCTTCCCCTTCTTTTTCTTTTTCTTCTTTCTCACCGGCTGCAGGGGCTTCCCTGGAGTCTGGGGAGGCGATGGGCATGGCAGCGGCAGAGGTCACCCCGGTGCCCTCCATTGCCGATGCCCCAGCGGGGGCGGTGGCAGGTGGTTAACAGGAGTTGGGATCAGGTAGAAAGGGACAAGCTGTGGGGTGGACAATTTAGGCGGGGGGCACATGAACCACCGTACACTTTTTCAGAGAGTCCTGTTTGGTTAGCTGGTGCTTCTGGCCCACGCGGTGGAATCAGGGTGAGCAGCTGAGTCCAGAGGCAGATGTTAGACAGCCAGCAAAGATGGTGGAGTGGGGGGGTGAAGATCGTAGTCTGGGGGTTGGGAGGATACAGATGGATCAGGGGGCAGCTCCGTGCCACACCCCCTGTGTCCCTACATACACAGTTAAGACACAGTCAAGGCCTCCCCCCACACGAGAGCACAGTTTGAAAGTTACTCAGTCTTAGGCCCCCTCCACGGCGATTTGTAGATTCCCCGGGTGGTGTTCCTCCAGTGGACGGCTTTTTCTCTGTCTGTTCCGGGATTTCTTTTTTACAGCAGCAGCATTCCAGAAATGCCAGAGCAAGTGATAAGAGTCCTCCCGACCGGAGACGGGTCCGCAGACAAACAGCAAGCGGCTGGGTCTGGGGGCTGGGTCCTTCCACTCCCCCCCTCTGGGGAAGCGGGCCGGCAGGCCCCCCTCTCTCAGGGGGATGGGTTTCAGCTGGAGCGGCAGCAGCATCCAAGGGCATGAAGGGGGGGCTAACAGCTAGCCAGCAGCCGGCCAGCACTCTAGCAACAGCAGAGAAAGAAAAAAACAAAACAAAAAGAAAAGAAAAGAAAAGAAAAGAAAAGAAAGGGGGGAGAGCATCTGGCCCGGTCGGGGGGGAAGCCGAAAGCACGGGCAAAAAGCAAGGAAAGCCTAGGCCAGAGGGCAGCAGCAGGAGAGCTGGATAAGGTAACAGGGAAGGTTTTTTTTTTTTTTTTTTTTGAAACAAAAAAGAAGTTTATTTGTAACACTTACAAAGCATTACCAAAGGAAACAAAACAACTATGCAACAAAACAACGCAAACAGAAGGTATAACACAGCAGCTTTCAGGAGGGAGAAGTGTTCAGGCTAGCCTGGGCCCAGAGCTGGGGGGCTTCCTCGACACTCGTCGTCTTCCACCCCCTCGAGTTACCTAGTGCTGCGCCCAGTGTCACTGATCCTCCCTCTCCTGAGAGTGCCCGGCAAGATGGGCACGGCTGCGGGGTGGGCGGTTTAGGGGTGGGGGGAGTAGACACCCATGTATTATAGGACCCCTCCTAGATGACAGTAATGGTATCCACAGCGGCAACGGCTGGGGCTGGCATCTCTCCCTCTTCCCCTCAATCAAAGAGTCAGACGGAGGGAACCGGACGGGGTCACCGAGCAGAGAACCCCGGACACCACCCACTGCTCCTTGAAGGCGTCAAGGGAGTCGGTGGACGCCGCCCAGAGGAACGCTGCCCGGATACGAGAATGTACTGAGGATCGGAAAAAGGCCCTACAATCGCAGGACGTTTCATGGGCCAACCTCCTCTCTCTGGTTTTATAAATGGCTGTTTTAGCCAAGGCTAGGAGGAGGTTGACCAGGAGATCCTGCTATTTTGTGGGGCCACGGATGGGAAGTGTATAGATAAAAAGGTGAGGGGAGAAATGAAGCCAGAAGCGCAATAGAATATTTGTGAGGAGCTGGAAAATGGGCTGCAATCTGGCACACTCTAAATATACGTGCGCCAGGGTTTCCCTCACATTACAAAAAGGGCAAGTATCCGGGATGGGGGAAAACTGTGTCAAGAACACGCCCGTGCTCACAGCTCCGTGAAGGAGCTGCCAACTGATGTCCCCGACGGGCCTCGGGACCAAGGTGGAATACAGGTTGGCCCACCGAGGTTGCTCACCCTCCAAAGGTGGCAGGAGGTCCCGCCACTTTGTATCGGGGCGGGACACCAGGGTGTGGGCGTGAAGGGTGTGAAGCGTGAGTGTGTATAAATATTTCCGTGGTGCAATTTGAAAACTGACCGGCTGCAGTTCATGCAGCCGGCTTGCAGTGAAAGGGTGAGGGGTTTGTTGGGATCGGCAGAGTAGGAGCCCAATGGAAAAGTCCGGCGGGCTTGGGGTAGAGGATGGGCGGGGTGCGCCCTTGCGCAAGGCTCAGTTGACATAAGCCCAAGCAGCGGGCGTCAAGGCGGCCTTCACCTCCTGAAATACGCGCCAGGGGGTACGAGGGCTGGAGAGCCCCATGCGCCGAGCGAGCGTCAGGGGATCCAGCCAGTCTCTCCGATCGTAGTCCAGGAGGTCTCTGACCCTCGTGACTTCCGCCAGGACCAACCTCTGGCGCACCGGGCGAGACTCCGCCACCTGCACACGGAGTTGGGGATTGTGCAGCAGAGGCTCCGTGAGGAGATCTGCTCCCACGGTGGCCGCCACGGACCTGGTCATTAGGAACAGTTTCCAGGACCGGAGGAGGTCCTGGTAGAAGACCGGCAGCCCGGAGAGGTCTCGCGGAAAACCTCTCAGACAAAGATAAAAGAGCTGCCGGTCGTATTGGAGCCCTTGGAAGCGGTGCAGGAAGGCGTGCGCCAGTATGCTCCACGCCGAACTACATGCACTATAAAAGAGCCTCTGCAGGGCCTGGAGGCGGAAAACGCGGACCTGAGTGTACAGACACTTCAGGCCCTGCCCTTCTTCCTTCAGGGGTAGATGAAGAACTCCAACAGGGGCCCAGTGCATTCCTGACCAGAAGAACTCTAGAATCAATCTCCGGAGGTGGGTCAGGAAACCCGGGGCCGGGGCGTTGAGCCGGTACCAGAGCATGGACAGGACTAGTTGGTTAAGCACCAGTGCTCTCCCTCGGAGGGAGAGACATCGGAGTAGCCTCGTCCATTTCCGGATCCGCTCTATCACCCCGCCCTCTAAATTTTGCCAGTTCTCCGGCGGGGAAGGGTGCGTGGTGGAAAGGTAAACGCCGAGATAGAGCAGTGGACCCGCACTCCACCGGATGGTCTGAAGCGCGGGTGGGAGGGAGCTTACCTGCCGCCAGTCCCCCACCGCCAAGCCAGAGCTCTTGACCCAGTTGACTCGGGCGGAGGAGGCTGCCGAATAGATGGCCTGGCATGCCTCCACTCGCGCCAAGTCGCCCGGGTCCTGGACCACGAGGAGTACGTCATCGGTGTACGCCGACAGGACCAGCCGCAGCTCCAGCTCCCGCAGCACCAACCCTGTCATCTTCCTGCGGAGGAGACAGAGGAAAGGCTCGATCGCCAGAGCGTACAACTGGCCCGAGAGGGGGCACCCCTGCCCCACTCCGCGCCCGAAGCTCACCGGTTCAGTCAGGGTCCAGTTGAGCCTAACCAAATACTTCATAATGAAGGGAGAAATTTCAATTTATAAAAAGTTTGACAAGTTTGATATCTCAGCTGCAGAACTTGATCTATTTTATTTTTGACTGCCACTTGTCTCTTTCTTGTGCTTATTTTGCCTCTCTCTTCAAAGGAGCATGGGTGCATCTGTGAACGTACCACACTTTAGCCAATAACACATTTTAAAAGTCAAGTATGGCTATGAAGCATACATAATATGGTTTTATGTTAACAGGATTAGAAGTGTATATGGGCTATAATGGGCTCTCAAATATATCATGAAACTATCTGAAGGGTCTATAAAACTTTTTTTAAAAGTTTTTTAAAAATCTGACAGTATTGAAAGGAGACTTGGAAACACTATCATCAGTGACACAGAGCCTTTTTATCTTGAGCTCAGTTATTTAGTTTTGGATCAGTTACTGACCATAACTCAATCTGACAACTCTTTGGTGGCCTACAAGAAATCTCTGTGTATCTCAAAGTGTTTTATTGTAGTATCTAAGCACTTCCCAGATAAATTGGGTCTGCATGGAGAAGTCCCTACTAGACTTTACATAGTTTTCTTCTCTTTTCCCTTCCTTAGTTGTAGATAGCTCTGCTTGGGAGAACATATATAATTTCCCTCCTTTAAATCTTTGCTCCCTTCTACTCCTTACATCCCTCAGTCCATCATTCTAGCTATGAGTTATCAAAGAGTGGAGTCTAAAAGCAATAAGATTGATGTTTTCTGGAGGCTGATTCCACTGCCAAAACCCCTCACCTGGGGAAAAATATTCCCCAGAATTCACACACTTTGTCCTAGGCTCTGTGAGCTGCTTGTCCCATGGAAGACTTCATTCCTGGTAGGTTGTCGAAGGACATGCAGTGACTGATGTAGCTGGATACTGATCCATAGATGACTTTGAAGGCCACAATCAATCAAGATTTTGTGCTGCTAAAGTGGTACAATGCCAATTTAACATGTCTGGTCCAAGAATAACTAAACTAGCCATATTTTATACCATTTTGCAAACCGCACTTGAGAGACCCTCTATCTTCACAAGGTTTTCAAAACATTCTGAAGTTGAAAGCTGTTCTGCTGATCTTGCTAGGAAGACAGACTAGTTTGAGGCCTTTAATACTACCCCTTACAGTAAATTAATTTTCTTCCACACAACACACAGTCAGTTTGTGGAACTCTGTGCCAGAGGATGTTGTGAAGGCCAAGACTACAAAAGGGTTCACAAAAGAACTAGATAAGTTCATGGAGGGTAGGTCCATCAATGGCTAATAGCCAGGATGGCAGGGATGGTGTCTCTAGCCTCTGTTTGCCAGAAGCTGGGAATGGGTGACAGGGGATGGATCACTTGAGGATTACCTGTTCCGTTCATTCCCTCTGGGGCACCTGGCATTGGCCACTGTCAGAAGACAGGATACTGGGCCAGAAAGACCTTTGATCTGACCCAGTATGGCCATTCTAATGTCCCCAAGAGCTCTATTCCAAGAGCACCCACAGTTAAAAATGCCATATGGGACCTAGCCATATTCCTGACACAACAGATGGAATTTTCAACATGATGGTATATTGTTTGGCTTTTGGTTAGTGAAAGGTACCCGTAAGTAATGGTATTAGATTATTATATATGTTAGACATACTCTAACAATTATATATGGCTATGTTTACTTAAAATGGAAGACTCTGATCACTCAGATATATTCTGGGTAGCAAATAGAGCTGATGCATTCATCATAAAAGAGGTTTTAAGATCCATAGAAGGTAATGCTATATACTAGAATGTAGATACATCCCTTAGTTTATAATACTTTACTATCAGACAAAGAGAGAGAGGCAGATTAGCCCTTTGAAATCTAGAATATGATTAATTTTGTCTTTGACATCACTATAGGCATTGGCAAATACAAAAGGCTCAAGTAATATGGAAATATACAACATGCTGTTTGGAGTAATACAGGAAGAATGTTTTAAACAAATATTTGTAGTATATTTAAATTGGATAGAATTGTACATCATTTGTGTATAATATAAAAAATTAAAGTAATGGCTTGCACTGCTCTGCTTTATGCTAAAGCTAATCTCTCTTCAGTATAGGCCTGACATAAAGCCATTTGAAAAAACAATGAAAAAGCTCTCTGACTTCCATGTATATATGTAATTAAGTCCTTAGTGTGCATTACTCCCACAGGTCAACAGGAGTTACAGTAGGAGGAAGAGGATAATAGACTCCCACCCCATGTTTCTTTCATACCATCCCCATTTAGATGGATTTCACTTGCAAGAGACAACTGGGGCAAAATTCTTATCTTAAGAGTGAATTTTCTTTAAATTGGATTGCAAAACCAACAAAACAGCCAATTAGTCTTTCTTGCTGTCACACTATATCACTAAAAATAACTTTATATAATCTTTGTGTAATGAGACAGAGTGGCCTCCCTCCAAGCCTGATGGGGAGGACCAGTACATTCTCCCTGATGGGCAGAGCCAAGCTGGCCCCACCTCCAGGCCGAAAGCAGAGGGGAGAGACAGGAAGTAGAAGAGGCAGGCCCTTCAGCTCAGTTGGGCCAGAGCCAGTGAAGGAGGCAGATGTCTCTAACCTGCTGCGGGACTCTGGACTAGATCTCAGACCATCAGTGCCCTGCCCCCAGAGGAGACTGAGAGTGGGGAAGAGCTGCTGGGATTCCCATCCGCCACGAACCCCAAGGAGGCTGAGGACCCACAGACCACACCAATGGACTGTGGTAGGAAGTAGCCCATTGGGACCAGACTTTAGTCAGGTGGTGCTGAAACAATATGAGTCAGCGTGTTTCGGAGGGATCCCCAGCCACTATTAGTGCCCTGGGCTGGAACCCAGTGAAATAAAGTAGACCTGGGTCCCCCTATCCACCAGCCACCGACCACAACCCTGAGGTAGCAACCTACCCACCCTAGGTCAAAAGGACTGTGCCTTGTTTGTGGCTTACCCCAGCCCAAAGACTGCAGTCCCATTGACAGTATTTGCTGTCTGCCCTAGCCAGGGGGCTAGGCTAAAGCCGCTTATTTACCTACTGCTCTGCCCTGCTTAGAGGGCTAGAGCCCAGACTGTGTTTACTGTCTGCCTTCGCCTGGGGACTAGGCTAAAGACTGCTTGATTGCTCCCTACTCTGCCCTGCCTGAGAGTCAGAGCTCCAGATTGTGTTTGCTGTCTGCTCCAGCCCAAAGGCTGAAGTTACAGATAGCTTGTGGCTCTGCCCCACCTGAGGGTCAGAGCCCCTAGACTGTAAATTGCTGTTTGCCCAAGCCAAAAGGGCCAGAGCTATATACATCACTGCCTGGCTCAGCCAGAAGGCTGGGCCATAGACTGTGTATTGTGCTGCCCCAACCAAAGGACCAGAGCCTCAGCCTGCTAACTGACTGTTCACTGTGTGATGAAGTGAGGCAGAATGGCCTCCCTCTGAGCCTGATGGGCAGGAACAACCACAGAACCACTACACTTTGCCATAGTGTGTTGTGGATGTACTGCACTTCTTGGAGTGTAACAATGTCTGACAGAATAAGAATACCTGTAAAACAACAAAAAACAAGTTGGAAACTTTTTTGGTTGAGCTAAACAGTTTAAAAGTGTACAAGCCAAAAGCACAATTAAAAGAACACTGTGCTGTGTATTGGGAGATGTTAGTATTATGACTTCAGGATCTTTGACTCCAGAGGAAAGGACTGGTCTTATTTCAAGCTGATTAAAGAGCAACATTAGCATTGATGGCAGAACTAGCCTAGAGCACTTTGCCCCTCCTTCTGGCTTCTGTATCCAACTCAGAAGGGTAAAGAAAACACTAAAACTACACCAAACTCCAGTAAAACACTGTATTCTCAACATCTAATGAAATATTTTTATTTTACAATCTGTGGAGGGAAGTAATGAGCCAGATTCACCAGTATACTCTATCTTCTTTGTGCCATTCCATGGCAAATCAGTCCTAAAGGATGTAATGTAGAGCCACTATAAAGGGTGTTTGTATTCCTGCTACTCTTTTCTGGCTTCTTTGTATCTCAGGAGTGGTGCAAAACATCCAGCCCAATATGTACAATGTACTATTGATAAATTTGTCCATGGCAAGCCAACCTCGAAAGGTTCAGAGAGTGAAACTGGATAAGCACTCACCAATTCAGATGCCTATTTGAACCATCCTTAAACCTGCAAGATTAGCCTAGCAGTCTCGTAGGAATAGACTTTTGTGAGATGGTTTTAGTACTTCCTGCTTCTGGTCAGGCTGGAAATACCAAAAGAACCGCTTCTCCTGTGGTATTTCATCAGTTCCGCTCCTGGGCCAGGCTGGTCCCTCAAAGTGTGAATGAGGGCAATTAAAAGAACTTTTTGAAACCTCAAAAAAGGATTCAGTTTGAGTTCTGCTCAGAGGCTCAGGTCACTTAGCCCTGGTCTACACTAGGACTTTAGGTCGAATTTGGCAGCGTTAAATCGATGTAAACCTGCACCCGTCCACACGATGAAGCCCTTTTTTTCGACTTAAAGGGATCTTAAAATCGATTTCCTTACTCCACCCCTGACAAGTGGATTAGCGCTTAAATCGGCCTTGCTGGGTCGAATTTGGGGTACTGTGGACACAATTCAACGGTATTGGCCTCCGGGAGCTATCCCAGAGTGCTCCATTGTGACCGCTCTGGACAGCACTCTCAACTCAGATGCACTGGCCAGGTAGACAGGAAAAGAACCGTGAACTTTTGAATCTCATTTCCAGAGACTGCGGGAACTGTGGGATAGCTACCCACAGTGCAACACTCCAGAAGTTGACGCTTGCCTTGGTACTGTGGAAGCACTCCGCCGAGTTAATGCATTTAGAGCATTTTCTGTGGGGACACACACACTCGAATATATAAAAACGATTTCTAAAAAAATGACTTCTATAAATTCGACCTAATTTCGTAGTGTAGACATAGTGAACAGGTTCAACTAGAGTAAGGCTATCTCCTAATACTTGCCAACTGTCTTATAGTTAACTTAGATGTTTACATACTTATGAACTCCAGTATATTCAGCTAACACCATATCAAGTGGTCCTTCTGAGCTTCCAGAATTGGTGGTCATGGAAGGCTCTTCAACAAATCAGGAGGAGGATAGAAGTGCCTGGGCAGTATAGAAGAGTTAACAGCGTTTTTTAAACATAAGGCTTGATCCAATGTCCATTGACGTCAATAGAAATACTCTTATTGACTTCACTGGACTTTGGATCAGAGCTATAAAGAACCTAAGTATCAATAAGATCATTCATCTCAGATGTGCAAGAACTTAGGATCAACAGACACTCTTAATATCATGTTCCTGTGAGATGAAATTGAAACAACAAGGAGTCCAGTGGCACCTTAAAGACTAACAAATGGGGTTTTTTATCCATGAAAGCTTATGCTCAAATAAATCTGTTAGTCCTTAAGGTGCCACCAGGCTCCTTGTTGTTTTTGTGGATACAGATTAACATGGTTACCCCTCTGATATGAGATTGAAAAATGGCTGGCCATTGTTTTAATCTGTGTGACACTATTATATACAGTAGGAACAATAAGTGCTTTTCAGTTTTGTCTGAATATCCAGTACCTCAGAGAAGGCAGATGGGGGGGGGGGATCAAACACTGCACATCTTCTGATGTGGAAAGAACTGCTAACCCTCAAATGGACAAGTACCTGCCTGGCGTTTTACACTGTGTTCATTACCACTGAAAATAAGGGAGTCTAACCTGCAGAGAACCTTTTGGAATACCAGCAATATAAACACCTAGTCCCCTACTCTTTGCCCAGAGTGGACTAAAACAATTCTACAGTACTAAAGAATTGTACTTCTAGAGGAGACAGAGACTCAGTAATAATTAAGTTTACCAAAATGAAAATGAGATAATAGCAACAACATTTTACTGAAGTAAGAGATCAAGTGTAGAAATTTACAGTTAACATAGACCAGAATAAAGAGAATGAACTGGGATGTGGATAATGGTGAACTGGGAGGTCAGAGTCTTTCCTTAGCTTAGTGATATCCTAAAACAGCTGACAATACATTTTTAGAAGGAACATCAGTTTTGTTGCTAAATCCCATTTCTCAAGAAAAGAGTATGGACACTTTTATTTGTGATGTTGTCGGGGAGCTATTTTGTTTTAGGCATGGACTACTGGCCCTGCGGTATCTTGGACCACTTCATGCAAATTATGTGGAGAACAATATATTTCATTTCAACTATTTAAACTTTGATGTAATTATGGATGGATTCGTTACAGGGCAAAATTAAAGTCATTGGGATACTGATCACTGAGGATTTTTCTGTCTAGTTATGTGCTTCTATGAGTTTTGGATGTTCAGATTGGTGTGAGGATTTTTATGTAACCTTAACTTGTGATTTCCATAGTTTTTAATGTTTGGAATTTGGGGGGGTTTACTGAGGCATTCGATGACACTTATTCTATGGAATTGTACTGAGCCACCATATCTGTAATAAGAAAAGGAGTACTTGTGGCACCTTAGAGACTAACAAATTTATTTGAGCATAAGCTTTCGTGAGCTACAGCTCACTTCATCGGATGCATTCAGTGGAAAATACAGTGGGGAGATTTATATACACAGAGAACATGAAACAAGGGGTGTTATCATACACACTGTAACGAGAGTGATCAGGTAAGGTGATCAGGTAAGCCCCCAACTAAAACCTCTCCAACACATCATTCAAGGATCTACAACCTATCCTGAAGGACGACCCATCACTCTCACAGATCTTGGGAGACAGGCCAGTCCTTGCTTACAGACAGCCCCCCAACATGAAGCAAATACTCACCAGCAACCACACACCACACAACAGAACCAATAACCCAGGAACCTGTCCTTGCAACAAAGCCCGTTGCCAACTGTGTCCACATATCTATTCAGGGGACACCATCATAGGGCCTAATCACATCAGCCACACTATCAGAGGCTCGTTCACCTGCACATCTGCCAGTATGATACATGCCATCGTGTGCCAGCAGTGCCCCTCTGCCATGTACATTGGCCAAACTGGACAGTCGCTACATAAAAGAATAAAGGGACACAAATCAGACGACAAGAATTATAACATTCAAAAACCAGTTGGAGAACACTTCAATCTCTTTGGTCACTTGATTACAGACCTAAGAGTGGCAATTCTTCAACAGAAAAACTTCAAAAACAGACTCCAACGAGAGACTGCTGAATTGGAATTAATTTGCAAACTGGATGTAATTAACTTAGGCTTGAATAAAGACTGGGAGTGGACGGGTCATTACACAAAGTAAAACTATTTCCCCATGTTTATTCCCTCCACCACCACCCCGCACTGTTCCTCAGATGTTCTTGTCAACTGCTGGAAATGACCCACCTTGATTATCACTACAAAAGATTCCCCCCCTCCGCTCTCCTGCTGATAATAACTCACCTTATGTGATCACTCTCGTTACAGTGTGTATGGTAACACCCATTGTTTCATGTTCTCTATGTATATAAATCTCCTCACTGTATTTTCCACTGAATGCATCCGATGAAGTGAGCTGTAGCTCACGAAAGCTTACGCTCAAACAAATTTGTTAGTCTCTAAGGTGCCACAAGTACTCTTTTTTTTTTTTGCGGATACAGACTAACATGGCTGCTACTCTGAAACATATCTGTAATGTAACCAAGTATAGTTTTTGGAATTAAATGTATAAGGATCTTTATTTCCTACTTACAATTGCCAGCTTATATCAGACCACAAAGTACACGCACACCAGCACAAAATCACTTTTCCTTTTTTCCTCTTCCTATCAAAAGATGCTATGAAAGGGTAGCAGACAGAGAACAGACTAACTCCTTCGAGGATTCATGAGGGGTAGTGTGTGTTGCATTTTGTGCAATATTCTGTCAAGGTGATTTCTCTGATAACCCCTATTTGCATTCTTTCAAATGGTGGTAAATTCTGACACATATTCCATTAAATATTGATGGCAATGCTTCATCTGCAGTAAACCCACATGGGAATATTTAATTTTATCTACTGTCTGAGACTATTCTCTTATGTATCAAAGCAGCAAGCTTTTTACCGTTAAAATGTTAATTAGATTTTTATAACAATTTTTATCGTTCTGTTCCTCATCTAGCTTGCTACAAATATGTTTATTTACAATTCCAAAATGCTTCCATTAATATTCCACAGAAATCTGCTTTCCTACTTAGAGGTTAGCTTCATAATAAGCCTCAGAAATGTACTTACAGACACACATGGAACACCTACAGAATCACAATGCTGCAAAATTATTTTGCACAAATGGGCTAATAATCAAGTGATTCTTGAGATCAGCCTTTTTTCCCTAAAGAGACAAGCCTGTAAGATGAGGTGTCATTTGCATAATTATGTACAGCACTTCATTGGTTTTGGAGACACAGAACTACACTGAGATTTGTTTAGCTAAACGATTTGCAGGGCAGGGGAGAGGAGTTACGAGAATTTTAGGCTTGTGAATGGTTCTTGGTGTAACACTACCTGCTGTGGCTCAGACGCATGTACCAGCCTCAGGGAAGGCTGTTAGGAAGCAGGACACGGACCCCAAATTGGTTGTGAGTTCTATACTTAGGTTTCACTAACCAATTATCAAGTGTAAACTCCTCAGGCACTATACCAGTCTTAACATGGAGTCACAGACAGTCCCCTTGGGTACTCCGAATTATATTGCCACCCAGATGAGCATACCTTTGTAATAGATACCTTATACCAAAAAACATAACAATATTCGAGTTATTTCCAGTCCCAAAGGACCAGTCACTTATCCCAGGTCAATTGCACTTTAGATCCTACACCAAAGATAACACTTACAGCCAATCCTATGATAAACTATACAAAGATTTATTGAAAAGGAAACCAGATAGTTATTTACAAGGTTAAAGCAGATAACTGTACATAGACAAATGAGTTACAATCTTAAGTTTCAAAAGGTAATAGAAACTTCTATAATCAGCAAGCTCTATATGTCCTTGAGGGCTAACCCAGCTAAGCAGCTGGGGATTTCTTGCTTATGCCTAGAAAATTCTTCCCTTCTCCCTCCCCCCACCCCGCCCCCCTAGTCCAAGCAGCATAGAGATACCTCATTCCTTTTGTTTGGGGCTTTTGTCCTGCTAATTGTAAACTCAGCTGACGGGAGGAACCCACTTGCATGATTTATTCACAGGGTGGGGTGGAGGGGGGGGAGAATAGAACAACAAATGTCTTTTGTCCTCTTTAACATCTCACAATAGCCTGTCTGGTACTGAATGACCTTTCCTGTTGGGAAGGACATAGCACCTTCTGTTGAAGACTGAAGATCAGCCCTTCACACTAATTAATACGTATCTCTTTCCTGTCAGATGACTTCCACAGTCACAGAAGTTCACAATACAACTGCTCAAATATTACCTTAGAACATGGGATACAGATGTTATAAGTGAGATTAATTCATGAAACAACTCACAAGTATTCAATAAAATCTAAACGCTAAACACAGTCTTATAATTCTAATATCTATTTTAAGAATGCTAACACACACAGGAGCCAGATTGATTCCAGCTATGTATGTGTTCAGTTGAACATGGGTACCTTGGCATGAGCTGGCACCTGGTCTGCCAGCATCACACTTGGGTTTGGGGGAAAAAGGAATAAAGAATACTTGGAATGTTTGAAATGTTATGTTATAGGAATTGCCAATATAACCTCACACAATACTAGGACAACATGCATCAGTTTTGCCCAGAGCACTGGTCAATTTCTGTGCTTCTTACTGGAGATTGTCCACAAATGAAGCAGTTTGTGGGACTGAATATATGACATAGGCCAAGTGTCTAAATCTCTACTGCTTGTAGCTTGCATAGTCATTTACCTATCCACAAAGTGAGTATAAATTGGAGATAAAAACACTATCAAGTAAAAAGGATACCATTTTACACCTGCTATGCAGACTCCACTTTGTGACTACACAATTGATAGAGTCATAGATTTCAGGGCCAGAAGGGACCATCATCTAGTCTGACCTTCTATATAACACAGGCACAGTGTGCCAGGCTCTAAATAGAAGGGAATAAGGACAAGTTTAAGTCATTACTGACCTTTTCACATTTGAGCTGGTGGCCAAGAAGTAGAAATCTCAGTACACCAAGAAAAAACCTCTTAACTATTCTGTCCCCCTGCGCTGAGATTTCTCAATGATGCAATGTACCTTTAAAAATGTTTGGAAATATAGGGCCTAATATCAACAGTTCCTTGAGCTCCATAGGCCTCAGAAGGTCAGAAATCCCTACTCTAAGGCTATGTCTACACTAGCACTTTTGTCGGTCAGACAAAGTTTCACCAACAGAAGCCCTGGTGTGGACAGCGCTATGTCAGTGGGAGACACTCTCCTGCTGACATAGCTACCGCCGCTTGGCATAGAGCGGCTACACGGAGACCTTACAGCAGAGCAGCTGCAGCGATATAGCCGTACTAGTGCGAGGTCTGTACCGTAGACATAGCCTGAGACAGACCAATGGAAAACTCAACCTTGTTGAAGGAGGCTACATGAAAACAGTACAGTGTCAAAGGCAAGAATTACAGATGAATTTCCCACTTCTTGCACTCCACAGCTACAGATTCTCAGGCAATTCACACCTCTCAACCATAGCTGTAAAGCCAGTTGAAGTTAATTCATTTCTAGATCAGTTACATGTTACTCACTTGCACAGCTGAGAGCAGACATGCTGCTGTGCTTAGGGCTGCTGTATTATTGCCATGGGATGTGAATCCTATAGAAGTCTCTAGGCCAAACTAAGCAATGGGGTAAGTTGCACATCAGGGATACATCATGTTATCGACTTTTTGAGATGAACTCCCCAGAGAAATCAATAAGGAATTCTACTTAAAAACAACAATAAGATATTGCCCCAGGTGTAACATTGCTGGATAATACATGTAAGTGGAAAAATACTTGTGGTCTGTTGGGGCTTGATTCTGCTCTCAATAATTCTGCTAACAGAATTAATTCCATTGAAGGCAGTGAAGTTATACCTGCACATAAACAACATAGGCACGATTAGAATCAGGCCTACTGACATGCAGTGACTATGCAAATTGAGTACCACCAATAACTTTTAAGGGACAGAAGGGGCTTGGGAATAGTGGGAAAAAGCATCTAACAAGAGGATGTAAAATAAAATAGTTTCACCAGTTTTTAACTCACACCCACACAGTATGCCCCAAAAGTGCCTTGCCAGTTACTCCCATTTCTAAATAATTGACTAGTGACATATATTATGCAGCTATTTACGTCTCTGCTAAATTTGGCCCATTATATTCTCCTAGAACCAAACCCTGGTCCCACTGAAGTCAATGGCAAAAGTTCCGTTAACTGTAATAGAACCAGGATTCAGCTCCAGAACTTTTCAAAATGATGGAAATCTGCTTTAAGTGTTATACTTCTGGATGGTCACAGAGCTTTAGCACATTATGATGAATGGTTGTAATGACTTTTTTTCCCCAAAGGGATTGTCAGTAAATTATTTTTATTTTATTTTATTAAATCTAAATGTCAAAGCCTAGAGATGCAGTTAAAGCCTATTCTACTAGCTGGCAGACACCCAACACTTTGGATTCTAGGCTTTGGCCAATAAGTAACTGGATATTGTTAGAAAGTGAAGCAGATAGAAACAAACATTTAGTGTTCCAAACCAGGAGGTGTCCACCGGATTTCCACTAATATTAACTATTTTGCTGCTCGTTCCGCATGCATAATCTGATGCCAAAATATCTAGTGAAATCACAGTGAGAAGCCATGACATATTTAATATATCAGCCAGTCCAGAAGGTGTATTTTTCTCAACATGTAATTTCTCGACATATTTAAGCTATCAATGATAAGTCATCAATACAGAGATTCAAATTTCAGCTGGTCCTGTGCATAATAAGTCTAAACTGTATTGTCAGTGTAATTTAGAATGTAAACTCCTTGGGGTAGGGACCTATTTTCTTCTATAAACTGAGCAAAATGATGGTTCTCAGTACTAATCAAGCTCATAGAGGCCACACACCCAGGCTGCTTCCTGGGCTTTTCCCTCAACCCAGAGCTCAGACTGTAACCCTGATGTGTCCTGGTAACAGCACCAGTACATGCCCTGTCCAGCAGGCCATGCAGACTCTTCTCATACAGTATCACCTCCATCCCGAGTCAGAGGAAAGCAGACAGCAGGGTGGGATTTCCTGTCAACTCTGAAGCCAACCAGGGCTTTGGAGGGGAGAGGATTTGCTTTTTCACCCTGTTGATAGGTTATGTCAGGGGCTTCACACTTTTCTCGTAAGTTGGATGCCTTTCTCAACAACTCTTTATCTGTCTTTATCTTTTTAGATTGCATGCTCTGTGGAGCAAGCACTCTCTTCCCTGTATTGGGAAAGCACGAAGCTCACTGTGGGTGCTACTGTAATCTAAACAATAAATATCAAACAAACAGATGCCACGCCTGAAGGTGTTTACACGAGGCAAGGGATATGAAGCTGGAAGTTTGGATATATGCTGTCCTTTCCTCCATTAACGATGATCATCCACTTCCCAGAATGCTCATATTTTATGATATACAGGCAAAACTGTTCAACTCCATTTATTTAGAACTGCATCTTACAAGAAACAGTAAAACAAAAGTCTCCTCAACCTTCGTAAAGCATTAGATTTTACTAGCAGAACATTATTATTGCAAGCGCATTATTAAATGCATCTTTAGTAAAACAGCATTGTTATTTGCATGGAGTCTATCCTGGTAATAAAGCTTCTTGAATCTGTGCTAAAAGAAAGGTTTCTTTTAAGGCTCATTTACCCTTGGACTGATAAAGCAGCTTCACAGAATTCTCGACTTAAAACAGCTTTGGAATATAAATGTAAAACCCTGAGGGAATAAGGGGAGAAGAGCAAAAGCAGCTCTGTACTATACCTTCCCTTGAGCAGAAGCAGACACCTGAATTAATCTCTTGCTGCTAAAATAGAACATAATCTAAACTAATCAAGGAAGGGTAAAGAGGTTGGGTTTGAAGTTGAACCTTAAACTCAGATTTAATCCAAACACTGTAATGCCAAGCCAAAACTGAACTCTTGGAATTAAACATAGTGTACTATGTGCATGAGTTGTGAATTCTAGTTTGAATCATTTGAAATCCTCTTCTAAAACAGCAGGGGAGAGGATAAAGGGAGGAGGGAAAGAAAGAGAGAGAAATTCCATCTTTGAGAATATGAAGATGGATGATGATCACGTGATGACCCACCTAATTAAATATGTCCAAAATCTGGTCAATTGCACGGAACTCTGCATTACATTTTTAAAAGGGTACAAAATTAATGTCAGGTTTAGTCACAGAACTCTCTGGCTGTGTGTGTAGGGGATTACATTTTTGTAATTTTGGAGAAAGGTATAGTGCTTTTGGTCATGTGCAGAATCACATGCCATTCCACTTTGCCATCTGAGCAGCTTCTGCTTTATCATCACCACAGACTGAGCATACATAATACAGCTATATAAAAGGAGTCTTAAATCCAGTCTGTGTGGCAAGATGCATTCATGTCCGATTAAGAATGTGTAGAGATAGGCTGCTGCCCAGTGCCCAGTTGCTGTTATCTTTATTGTGTGACTGAATTCTGGATCACTGAACGAGACACAAAACTTTTGCCAAAGAAACAAGCAGCTGATATCATGGATGAGGACATGATTACTGATTACCTCAGATCTTAAAATGAAGCACTTACAGAAAAAAAATGCTTCTGGTTGAAACAAATAATGGAAGTAGCTTAGTAATCAATAAATTAGTTTCCTATTGACCACCTATGGCATCAGCCTCTACTGTCCCTATGTTTTTCACAATGTTTACCATAATTCTGCCTTCATTAATAAGACCTGGCATGCCAGTGGTGTATGAAAGAGCACCGTTTACATATTAAAGAGAAATTCCTTGGCCCTGCTACAATGGCTTTATACTGCTTTGGCAAGTTAACTGGTTTAGGGAGTATTCCTCCAGCATAGAGGAATGCCCCCGGTGCCACAAAACTATCGGAGTGGTTCCTATAACACCCTTCCTCCCACCCCCTGGTAGAGGGGGCACGGTTAGAGAAAGGGCGCATGGCCAGAGAGTTTTTATAATCTGGTGACCCCTTACCAGCTGGATCAGTCCTTTAGCTGGGCATAAAAAGCTGCTCTAATTTATGATGGGTCTGATCCAGTATTCAACTGGCACCACAACTGGGGAAGCGTAAAGGTGAAATACTGCTACTTTTGTCAACTTCTCCGCTGCCTCCTTCTGAGCTACACAGGAGGGATCTTGGATGTGGCCCAGAACTGGGACCCAAGTAGTTAATTGTGGATCCAGTAACAATAAGACTGTTTTATATTCTCTCTTCTAGGACACCTACATCTCATATTTCTGACTGACATGATTAATTTATTAGGGTTTAGCAGCAAATGTTCAGCACTACTCTACTTGACATATTACACTTTTCAATAGGATAATGCAATTATCCATTCAAGGTGAGGGAAATTTAGTTTTGTGCTTTCTGTTTTTCCACAATAAATCCCAATATATCATCACTCTTTATGAAAATGTAATTTTTTATCGTATGGGGAAGTTATATAGGAGGTTATATGATGGCAGGATTGTGACTTGCCTTCATGACACTGCCCAGGGAGTAAGGGAGCACAATGCACAAGTCACACTGGGCTAAATTCATCATGGGTCACAGTGCTGGGAAGAAGAGTAATCTCCATTGGGCTGCTAGTTCCCATTCCACATACGTGGGAGGGAATGGTTGGAGCCTTGGTTTCACCTCCACAATATACCAGCCAGCAGAGCTAGGGGCAATCTTTGTTGGCCTGGATTACTGGCAAAATATTTCCCCCTTGGAGCAAGGGGAAGCAGGAAAAAATTAATTGTGGTTCTCAAAGCCACAGATCATTCTCTATTTTGCTCTGGTGGTGGTACGGCTACACAGGGCTGTTTTGCTCTGGTGGTGGTACGGCTACACAGGGCTGTTGCATAATGAACGGAACAGGAGAAGGAGATTTGGGTTTCTGGTTTTGTGTAACACTAAGGGGTCAGGAAAGCGAGCAGTAGCTAGGCTGCTACCTCACAAGCTCTGGAGCCTCATTATGTAACTCTGGTCTCCCAGCATGCTTAGGAAAGAAATCTTTACTGAAACTTTGCCTGCTTCCTGTATCATTATTGCTAATGAATCAAGGGCAGATTTTAATGTCACAGTCTATCCCTTGTTGGGTTTTGTTTGTTTGTTTTCTTCTGGGGGGAGTGGGAGGAAGGTTGTAATTCTTAAAACCATAAAGTTCAAAGGTATGGCTCAGTATCTGTGCAGATAAATATAAGTCATATAGACAATTCCAGTAGCACCTACAGTCAGAGGGTTATACTCAGACCTGACTGGAGAGATGATTCAAATATAAATAGTGCATGTCACAAAGTAATCAAGAACAGATGCTCTGTGCTATTAGTTTGTTTTGTATTAAAACTTTATGTGTGGTATATGTACTTAATTATTAGCTACATGGTGACAGATCACTTCTGGTAGATAAGCAGGTAAACAATAATTCAAGTTCTGGTATGTGTCCCTCTGCCAAATTCCCAAGAGCATTGGCTTATGCTCTAGAATTGCTTATGAAATGTATAGAAAACTATTGTAAACCTTTTGTATATCAAAGTTGGAGCCAGAATTCATAAAAATGTTTAAACACCCAAATAAATAGTGCATGTCATGTCAGTGAAGAGTGAGTGTCCGTTTTGTTAGGTAAAGCTTTTCTGTCAAGCTAAAATTAATTAGGATCTCATCTGAGGGGAGAGCAAGATATGTTTTTATTAGTAGTTATAATGTAAACTATTTCACTAAAGGTATTAAAATCAGATATAAAATTATGATCAGAGAAATAAATGAAATGTTCTCAGGGTATTTTAAGATATTTACTTCATGTTCAAGCTAATCAAATAAGTTTTAAACTCTATTTCTGCCTGCAGCAACAGTCTACACAAACATTTCTGTTTATAAACATACCTTGAAAAAAAGAGAGTGGTTTTGTTCTACCTGGTTAGAAAAAAACATGGAGGCCTGGAGAGGTGCTCAGAAAAAGGGACACATTTAGCATGAAAATATTTGTGGGGGAGAAAACCTCTTTTATTCACCGAAAACTTCTTAATTTTAATTCTTTTCCACTCACTGTCGCATAGTATAAGGCAACATCTTATGGCAAAACCCAGGAGGTTCACAAGGTAAAACTATAGGAGGAGGTGGTGAGAGAGAGAATTCAAGGAAAATCTTATCCCACCTTGGCTATCATGGCGGAGGCTGTGTTTCCTTGCATAGGAATGAGAGAAACACACCTTTTGAAAAAAAAATAATCCAAAACAATTTTCATGAAAACCAAAGCCAATGGAAAAAAAAATGCTGGCTACCTGTAGTGCCAATGAGTTTCACCCAGCCCTGACCCTGCCTAATCCTCACTCATACCTGACTCTTTGCCCACCCAGTCCACACATGCATCTTGTCTTTGTACTGAGCCCTCTCCAGAGTCCTGGTGAAAGGGGCCAGTCCTACAGAGGCAGCTAGTGCCTTACTTCCATGCAGCATGAGGATATCTGCACATGGAGGGTCCTCTTTGCATACAAGCAATTGGCATTCATTGGAGGTACAAATGAAGTGCAACTTACACATGGAGGAAGTGAAAGGGAATGTAAAAAGAGAAGAAACTAACTGGATAGTATATTTTAGGTGGTGATTATGGCTGTTTTATTGTACAGTTAAGTGTTAGCCACTAGTCCTGCAACATCACCTATTCCACCTTCTCACCACATAAGCTAGTTTTGTACATTCCCTGAATACCAATCAACGTATACCACAGCACATAAATGACCCCACGCTGTATGTCATCACTGCCTTTGATAGACCATATTAATCAAACATGGTTCAGAATTAAATCTAGTATTTTTCTGTTAAAGCCTAGTAAACTACTTGTCACATATGCAGAGAAGAATAGTTGTTTGTAAGTCAGAGCAAGCTAAGGATTGAATCAGACTGGCCCTGTCATCTGTCTGCAACAGAGGGTACAGTAATGAAAACAATCTCTTATCGCTCACTCTATACTTCTGACAGGTTTCAGAGGAACAGCCGTGTTAGTCTGTATTCGCAAAAAGAAAAGGAGTACTTGTGGCACCTTAGAGACTAACCAATTTATTTGAGCATGAGCTTTCGTGAGCTACAGCTCACTTCATCTGATGAAGTGAGCTGTAGCTCACGAAAGCTCATGCTCAAATAAATTGGTTAGTCTCTAAGGTGCCACAAGTACTCCTTTTCTATACTTCTGGGACCACAATACCCATAAATATGTCATCCGGTTTATTTCAGACACACTGACTAGAACCATCATTTTAGAAAACACCTTATTTCAGTTGTTTTGCTTCCAATCATTAGCTGTTGTTCATTGTTCCAGGAATATAATAGGGAAGTATCGCACACTGCAGAATCCTAACTTCAATGAGAATTAGGGAAACAACAGTTTTGAGCATACTTGAAAAGAAGAACCAGATGGGAAAAGATGAAAGAACCTCCACTCTTTTGGAATGTTCTGTAAACACATGCACAACCATAGGCCCACTATACAAAACCTCAAGTAAACAGATATTCATAACATTCATTTAAAAGAAAAGATCTGCATAGAACTAGAAAACAGGACTCCAAACTACAACAGCATAAATAATTAGTTCTACATGGAAGATATATCTGGTGCTCTCAGTCTGTCTCTGCCAACAGACTATCAGAGAGCAGATCATGATTTCCCTGGTTTTGTTATTCAATAAAGATTTTTATTTATTGTGATTTTAAAAAAAAATCTGTGGATGGATTGTGAACAATTCTCTGGGAGTATTTTGATATTTGAGCTATGTTGGGCAGTTGCAATTGTCCAGATAAACTAGATGGTATTATTTCTTTTCCTTCATTGGAGAATTATGTAAACACTTGTAGGCCATGATCAGAAAAGCCTATTAAAGTCAGTGAGAGTCTTTCCATTAACTTCAATCGGCTTCAGATGCTGCCCGTAGCGTGAATGTTCATTTGTGAAAATTTAGGACATGAGATTCATTTTCCAGGAACATTCATGGCAAGTAAGTTGATTGTATGAATGTTCATGGAATTTGAAAACACAAATGAAGCATGAGCAAATTTATTTAAAAGCTCAAAGGTGACACTATTTTCAATATTTGACTTGACCAGTTCAAGACTAGGCAGTCAAGTGTTGTGTAATTTTAGAGAAAGTAGCAGCTACACTAGCTAAATCCAGGATACATTTTTATATTTTACTGATCTTTCCTTACATTTTTTAAATAATCGTGGAAGTCTTATCTGTGGTCAATATTATGTTTTTCAAAAATGCTATATTTGTGGATTTTTATCAAAACACAGAAGTGTCAGCAGTGTGAATGGATTAGTCGATTATAAAGCCAAACTACACTAATAGTATCTTATACATCAATGGCAGCGGGTGAGGGAGCAGCCTTTCATATGTTAATAGGAACAGAACTGAAGGCTCTTATCAGCTAGAGGTAAAATCCAGATAACTGAAGCTGAGTGCAATTATTTAAGAGTATATCTCAGTTATAGTTCAGTAGATAAGAGAACGTCTTGGCTGTTGACGATTCCATGACTATTTAGAAGGGAAATCTCTAAATCAAGCATTTATAATTCACTGTATGAAATACATCATACACTGAACACTGATTTAAAAACAACGAGGAGTCCTTGTGGCACTTTAGAAACTAACAAATGTATCTGGGCATAAGCTTTCGTAGTCTAAAACTCACTTCATCAGATGCATGGAGTGAAAAATACAGAAAGCAGTATAAATATTACAGAACATGAAAAGATGGGAGTTGTCTTATCAAGTGGGGGGGGTCAGTGCTAATGAGGCTAATTCAATTAAGGTGGAAGTGGCCTATTCTGAACAGTTGACAAGAAGGGGTGAATATCAAAGGAGTAAAATTACTTTTGTAGTGCCAATGAGGCCAATGCAATCAAGGTGTATGTCGCCCATTTCCAACAGTTGACAAGAAGGTGTGAGTATCAGCAGAGAGGGAAATTACTTTTTGTAGTGACCCAGCCACTCCCAGTCTTTATGAAAGTGTGACTTTAGGGAAGCTAAGTTGCCCTTCTACAGAGGAAAATGAAGAGGTTTTTCTGACTGACAGACTAACCAAATCCACTGGAAATGTAATGCCAGGAATTTAAACAGAAAGCGCTATAAATCAGCCCTGGGTTACAATGGCTTCTGATATCAAATCACAGGGCTACGAGGCTCTTGGGCTGGAAAATCTGCAGTGGTGTAAGTGGTCACAGTGAAACACAGCCCCACACCACTGTAGGGTTTAGAGCTGTTAGCTCAGCCCAGAAGGTGGGCAACTTGGTTGGGAAAGGTGTGTAGACTCCTGAGAGAGATGATTCTTTAGCTCATCTCTTAGGAGCTTGTACCAGCTAAGTTGCCATCAATGGAATCATGCCTAAAATTAAAGCTTCCAGACGCTGGCTGAATTTCAGAAGAAAGGAGGCTGCCTGAGTATCCCCTGCCTCCTCCCCACTCCCAATAGGGAAACTCCTCAAAGGCAGATGTCACCGCCATCAGAAGGGGAAGGAGGATGGAGCTAGCCCTCAGAGTCCAATAAAATCAAATAAGTTTTATTTGTTCTATTGAGTCTTTACAGGAGAGACTTCCAGCAGAAACCACTGTGTCACTAGGTATTGGTATTTTGGTGAAACCTAATAAATCTACAACATTTTCATCAGCATTTTTGTAACCGTTCTGCCAGTTGGAGTCGGCACCAGCAAGGGCTGGATTCAATAACTAGGGGGTCCTTTTCAACACTGCAACACAGAACCAGCTTGAGCCCACACCCAGTGACCTGGGACAATTACACATCACCCTTTGGGCCCCTCTAAGAGGCAATACTTTCCCTCTCACAAGCACAGAGTCTGCATTTAGAAAAGAAACTTTTAAGAAAAGGGGGAGAGTAGCCCAACATTGACTTGGAAAAACACCACAAGCAGGATTCATAAGCATAAAATCAGGAGCAAAACCTACAGCCCAAAGTCCTTTGGGCCATGTCCTTTTGCCTCGGGTTCTTAGGGCCAACAACCAAAAGTTCTTTTAACATGCCCCTCTCTTCCCCCTCCACCTCACCCCACTCACAGTCATTATGTTTGGTCAGTGAAGACCCAGAGCTCAGAAGTGCATCTGCATGAGCTCACCTCCCACCCCTGGCAGGGGAAGGCACCTTCATCGCTCTATTGTCCAGGTGCTTGTTCCGGCATCAGCCGCTCCAGCAGCTACTTGGTCACCACTCTGCTCCGGTCTCTTCAAGTCCTACCACTTAACACAGCTCTCGGTTCATGGGGGAAGCTAGTACAGACTGGGAAGTCTCTTGTATCAGAGACGCTATCTCAAAGCAGATCTAACACATTTGATCATCAGTGATTTCAGTTCTATTGGTCTGCAACAAAAGACTCTCACTTCAGTTTTAATCAGTTCTGTTATTACATTATGGAGAAAAAAGTCCTAGCACCTAGGACTCTTAGGCAGAGCCTACACCACCTAGTACAATTATCTATCCCCACCCTCTCTCAATGCCATTGGCCTTTGGCACCCCTTTTTCCCGCATAGCGAGTGCAGTTTAGTTGAGGCTGAACCCTTCAATCAGAGAATGCCAAGCACAGTTCTGCCCCCCACCCTTGATTCAAACAGCAAGGATAACAAATACTTTATTACTCCTGCCCCCAATAACAAAGTGACTTATGATCCAACACCAGCCAAAAGTGATTTAGGCAAAGCAGCCCCAGTATGCTGAGCACCTAGGAAGGGTGGGCGTGTCCATGCAAACACGGTCAGCTCCTGAAGTCCCCTTCCCAAGCACATCACCAGATCTCAGAGGAGAGCTCATTCAAACCCTGCTTGCACTTGGAACTGTTTTGGTGGCCTCATATATTTCATTTGGAAGAAAAAAAAACTAGATTCTAATTAACTGTTTACTTTGTTATAAAGAAATAAATCACTTTGAGACCTAGAAAGGTGTCGGTCCCCATGCAGCAATGGAAGCTAGTGAGCCTGAGTGTTTAACAATATAAAGCATCAAACATCAGGACAGGTCTTGATGTCATTTGATTTTGAAAATTATATGTCGGTGTAGCAAATCACACACCAATTTTAGAACTAATCAAGTTATAGAAATATTTAGGTTTAAATATGAATTCCATATGACTTTTTAAAGAGAAAACTAAATTGTTGCTTTGGCAGCTAAATACTTACATTGTGCACAATTAGGAGGGTCAATAAGTGAAACTTTAATGATGGAATCTATCATGTAGAGGCAGTGCTGCTCCACGTTCATCAGAGAAAGAGCAGGAATGGAGCTTTACTGGGATACTTAGATGGAACCACCACGAGCACTGAATATATAATTCTTACCAGTGAGTACAAGATGCAGATTAGAAATGTTTCCGGTGTAAAGAGTCAATGAAAAATGCATGGTGCTGAAGGTATGAATTGGCACGCTTTAATACGTTGCACTTCTGTAACCCAGTTTCTATCCTGCAATCTCAAAGCACTCTGCAAACTTTAAAGAATTAAGTTTCACAATACACCTGGGATGCAAGATTTGCTATCCCATGGTACAGAAAAGGCGATTGAGGCATAAAGAGATAAAGTGACTTGACCAAAGGCAAACAGCAAGTCTGTGGCAGAGCTTCAGTGGGAATAGATCCCAGACCTCTGGATTCCCAGCCTCAGTTTCAACAACTAGACCATGCTTCCTGAAATTTGCCAACAATACCAAGCTGGGAAGGGTTGCAAGGGCTTTGGAGGATAGGATTAAAATTCGAAATGATCTGGACAAATGGTCTGAAGTAAATAGGATGAAATTCAGTAAAGACAAATCTAAAATACTCCATTTAGCAAGGAACAATCAGTTGCACATATACAAAATGGGATATGACTGCCTAGGAAGGAGTCCTGAAAAAAGGGATCTGGGGGTCATAGTGGATCACAAGCTAAATATGAGTCAACAGTGTAACATTTTTGCAAAAAAAGCAAACATCATTCTAGGATGTATTAGCAGGACTGTTGTAAGCAAGACACGAGAAGTAATTCTTCCACTCTACTCTGAGCTGATCAAGCCTCAACTGTAGTATTGTATCTAGTTCTGCACACCACATTTCTGGAAAGATGTGGATGAACTGGAGAGAGTCCAGAGAAAAGCAACAAAAATTATTAAAGGTCTAGAAAACACAACCTGTGAGGAAAGATTTAAATAATTGGGTTTGTTTACTCTGCAGAAGAGAAGACTGAGGGAGGACATGACAACAGTTTTCAAGTACATAAAAGGTTGTTACAAGGAAGAGGGAGAAAATTTGTTCTCCTTAATATCTGAGGATAGGACAAGAAGCAATGGACTTAAATTGCAGCAAGTGCAGTTTAGGTTGAACATTAGGAAAAACTTCCTAACGTTTTAGGAAATGGTGGTTAAGCACTGGAATAAATTGCCTTGAAAGGTTGTGGAATCTCCATCATCAGAGATTTTAAAGAGCATGTTAGTCAAGTACATGTCCAGGATAGTCTAGATAAGACTTAGTCCTGCCTTGAGTGCAGGAGACTGGACTAGATGACCTCTCAAGGTCCCTTCCAGTCCTATGATTCTATGAAATTCAGCCAAGTTTTGTCACCCCAACACTTAGACCCATCAGCAGATGCTAATATTGTTCAGCTTTTCAAAGATTATTTGTTAAGTAAAATGAACAATACATGCTAACTGCAGCCCATCAATTTCAGCCTGCATAGAAAGTGCTATTATTAATGTGCACTATACTTTTGTAAATGCAACCTTCCAGGGATGGAATTAGCATTCAAATTCATGGTTTAAAAATCTTCTGGGTTTAATGCAGCAAGACTGGTCAAGGATTAAATAAAATGGTACGGTGGAAACTGCCAAGAAGTCCTGAAGAAACAAATGGGAATCGATGTAATCAGTGTGATATGGACCTGCGAAAAGAAATGCAGAGATATGAACTGGAATATAAAGTATGCATAAAGACACCAAAGTAATTACTAAAACACAAAGGAGACATGTTCCAACATTGTCAAAATCCACCTTCAAGATAAGGGCTTCTACTTTTGTACAAAATATACTATGCCATGCCGTTTGGTCCCACAGCACTAGGAGACTTGAATTAATACATTAAAACTTGGTACTGAAGTTGTCATAAATATAAAGGGAAGGGTAAACCCCTTTGAAATCCCTCCTGGCCAGGGGAAAGCTCCTCTCACCTGTAAAGGGTTAAGAAGCTAAAGGTAACCTCGCTGGCACCTGACCAAAATGACCAATGAGGAGACAAGATACTTTCAAAAGCTGGGAGGAGGGAGAGAAACAGAGGGTCTGTGTCTGTCTGTATGCTGCTCTTGCCAGAGACAGAACAGGAATGGAGTCTTAGAACTTTTAGTAAGTAATCTAGCTAGGTATGTGTTAGATTATGATTTCTTTAAATGGCTGAGAAAAGCATTGTGCTGAATAGAATAACTATTTCTGTCTGTGCATCTTTTTTGTAACTTAAGGTTTTGCCTAGAGGGGTTCTCTGTTTTTGAATCTAATTACCCTGTAAGATATCTACCATCCTGATTTTACAGGGGGGATTTCTTTATTTCTATTTACTTCTATTTTTTATTAAAAGTCTTCTTGTAAAAACTGAATGCTTTTTCATTGTTCTCAGATCCAAGGGTTTGGGTCTGTGGTCACCTATGCAAATTGGTGAGGCTTTTTATCCAACATTTCCCAGGAAAGGGGGGGTGCAAGTGTTGGGAGGATTGTTCATTGTTCTTAAGATCCAAGGGTCTGGGTCTGTAGTCACCTAGGCAAATTGGTGAGGCTTTTTACCAAACCTTGTCCAGGAAGGGGGGTGCAAGGTTTTGGGCAGTATTTTGGGGGGAAAGACGCGTCCAAACAGCTCTTCCCCAGTAACCAGTATTAGTTTGGTGGTGGTAGCGGCCATTCCAAGGATAACGGGTGTAATATTTTGTACCTTGGGGAAGTTTTGACCTAAGCTGGTAAAGATAAGCTTAGGGGGTTTTTTCATGCAGGTCCCCACATCTGTACCCTAGAGTTCAGAGTGGGGGAGGAACCTTGACAGAAGTAAAGAACTCACATCTATATGTACACAACAGAGCCATCTGGTAGAAATCTACTTGGGATGGGTAACCCATGTAAAGTAATCACTAATATAAACTTTCACTGACAGCAAGGACCAAATCCAAATTTTTCTTTATGAGATTCAAAAACTTCAGCCTGAACATTTTTTCCACCATTATTTTTCATTTTGGGTTCATCCTAATTATAGCGTGGTCTGGTAATGGAAGTGCTGAAACACATGAAGAGAGATTAATAGGTTATTCCCAGAAACAGGAAGCTGCACAAATATCATACAAGATACGTGAGGGTTTCAATTATTTAGTCTATCTAAGAAAGACATGACACCTCTCCTCTCTACCCCCTACATGAAGGCATGAGGACAATTTATGCGGGCTCTGCATCACCTGAAAATTATCTTATGTCAGGGGAATCCTTGGCTACAGTTTTTCAGCTGCTTTGTGCTGCTGGAAACATTTAAAAGGACCTTTATAATTTTCACAGTGTTCAGTAGTAAGAACTGGTGGAGCCCTTAACTGGATTGTACAAGGGGAACAGCAAATATTTGTTCTTAATAGGTTCAGAAACATCATTTGGAAGAGAGCTATGCTACTCATGTCTGAAATGCTGCTTACTATTGAGGGAAGAGGGGGAGGAAAGGAGCGTTATACCTTACATGAACAATAGGAAGTATTTGGCTTTATCCCTGACGGGGGATAATTGATTCAGCTGCGTGGGAAGTGCAGGATAGATTGCTTTATGTCAAGAAATGTGTCACCATTTTCTGCAGTGAAAGTATGCAGAAGCTCGTTGAAGATGATATTTCTTGACTGTTTTTGTTTTCTTCTTGGATGTATTTAGTACTGCAGCTGTTTTTGATATACTAGCCTGGTAGTGCTACGATGCATATTATCTAAACAATACAGAAATGTGTTTACCACAAATTGCCATTACCTCGAGGAAAGCATTCAGAGATTTCAGATGAATTATGGGTAACAAACCTTTCAAGTGAGAGTTTTGAGTTATGCACTCCCAAGGCTTTAGTTTTGGGTAACGTTAGTAAATACGTATATATACATGCATAAGCACATCATCTATCTCTCTATCTCTCTTCATTAATGACAGGTTTCAGAGTAACAGCCCTGTTAGTCTGTATTCGCAAAAAGAAAAGGAGTACTTGTGGCACCTTAGAGACTAACCAATTTATTTGAGCATAAGCTTTCGTGAGCTACAGCTCACTTCATCGGATGCATACTGTGGAAAGTGTAGAAGATCTTTTATACACACAAAGCATGAAAAAATACCTCCCCCCACCCCACTCTCCTGCTGGCAATAGCTTATCTAAAGTGACCACTCTCCTTACAATGTGTATGATAATCAAGGTGGGCCATTTCCAGCACAAATCCAGGGTTTAACAAGAACATCTGAGGAAGGGGGAGGGTTAGGAAAAAATAAGGGGAAATAGGTTACCTTGCATAATGACTTAGCCACTCCCAATCTCTATTCAAGCCTAAGTTAATTGTATCCAATTTGCAAATGAATTCCAATTCAACAGTTTCTCGCTGGAGTCTGGATTTGAAGTGTTTTTTGTTGAAGAATTGCAACTTTCATGTCTGTAATCGCGTGACCAGAAAGATTGAAGTGTTCTCCGACTGGTTTATGAATATTATAATTCTTGACATCTGATTTGTGTGGAATTCCTCAAGGGCTTCTTTTCCATGGGTTCAGATGATGAAGATGTCATCAATATAGCGCAAGTAGAGTAGGGGCGTTAGGGGACAAGAGCTGAGGAAGCGTTGTTCTAAGTCAGCCATAAAAATGTTGGCATACTGTGGGGCCATGCGGGTACCCATAGCAGTGCCGCTGATCTGAAGGTATACATTGTCCCCAAATGTAAAATAGTTATGGGTAAGGACAAAGTCACAAAGTTCAGCCACCAGGTTAGCCGTGACATTATCGGGGATAGTGCTCTTGACGGCTTGTAGTCCATCTTTGTGTGGAATGTTGGTGGAGAGGGCTTCTACATCCATAGTGGCCAGGATGGTGTTATCAGGAAGATCTCCAATGGATTGTAGTTTCCTCAGGAAGTCGGTGGTATCTCGAAGGTATCTGGGAGTGCTGGTAGCGTAGGGCCTGAGGAAGGAGTCTACATAGCCAGACAATCCTGCTGTCAGGGTGCCAGTGCCTGAGATGATGGGGCGTCCAGGATTTCCAGGTTTATGGATCTTGGATAGTAGATAGAATATCCCAGGTCGGGTTCCAGGGGTGTGTCTGTGCGGATTTGATCTTGTGCTTTTTCAGGGAGTTTCTTGAGCAAATGCTGTAGTTTCTTTTGGTAACTCTCAGTGGGATCAGAGGGTAATTCCACCATGATTTCAACAATTTCCATTCCACTATCAACCTCAGCCTGGTCCAGTCCACACAAGAGATCCACTTCCTGGACACTACAGTGCTAATAAACGATGGTCACATAAACACCACCCTATACCTGAAACCTACTGACCGCTATTCCTACCTACATGCCTCCAGCTTTCACCCTGACCACACCACACGATCCATCGTCTACAGCCAAGCTCTGCGATACAACCGCATTTGCTCCAACTCCTCAGACAAAGACAAACACCTACAAGATCTCTATCAAGCATTCTTACAACTACAATACCCACCTGCGGAAGTGAAGAAACAGATTGATAGAGCCAGAAGAGTTCCCAGAAGTCACCTACTACAGGACAGGCCTAACAAAGAAAATAACAGAATGCCACTAGCTGTCACCTTCAGCCCCCAACTAAAACCCCTCCAATGCATTATTAAAGGATCTACAACCTATCCTGAACACTCTCACAAATCCTGGGAGACAGGCCAGCCCTTGCCTACAGACAGCCCCCCAACCTGAAGCAAATACTCACCAACAACCACATACCACGCAACAGAGCCACTAACCCAGGAACCTATCCTTGCAACAAAGCCCGTTGCCAGCTGTGCCCACATATCTATTCAGGGGACACCATCACAGGGCCATCATAATAACATCAGCCACACTATCAGAGGCTCGTTCACCTGCACATCCACCAATGTGATATATGCCATCGTGTGCCAGCAATGCCCCTCTGCCATGTACATTGGTCAAACTGGACAGTCTCTACGTAAAAGAATAAATGGACACAAATCAGATGTCAAGAATTATAACATTCATAAACCAGTCGGAGAACACTTCAATCTCTCTGGTTACGCGATTACAGACATGAAAGTTGCAATTTTTCAACAAAAAAACTTCAAATCCAGACTCCAGTGAGAAACTGTTGAATTGGAATTCATTTGCAAAATGGATACAATTAACTTAGGCTTGAATAGAGACTGGGAGTGGCTAAGTCATTATGCAAGGTAACCTATTTCCCCTTGTTTTTTCCTAACCCTCCCCCCCTCTTCAGACGTTCTTGTTAAACCCTGGATTTGTGCTGGAAATGGCCCACCTTGATTGTCATACACATTGTAAGGAGAGTGATCACTTTAGATAAGCTATTGCCAGCAGGAGAGTGGGGTGGGGGGAGGTATTTTTTCATGCTTTGTGTGTATAAAAGATCTTTTACACTTTCCACAGTATGCATCCGATGAAGCGAGCTGTAGCTCGCGAAAGCTTATGCTCAAATAAATTGGTTAGTCTTTAAGGTGCCACAAGTACTCCTTTTCTCTTCATTAAGGTATCTTGTGGCTCTGACATGACAAAATGAAAACCAGTATGCCACACATGGAGGCTGGGGGAAAAAAGTCAAGACCGAAAAACATAAATGTGGTTTGTGCCCCAAGAAATTTTCCAAATGTAACCCTTCTGCCCGTCAGAGTTGGCAGCAACAAGGGCCGGGTTCAATATCTAGGGGATTCATTCCAATAACACAATGCAAACCGGCTCGAGCCCCCACCCAGTGACCTGGGACAAATATATACCACCCCCGCTGGGCGCCTCCAAGAGGCAATACTTCCCCTCTCACAAGCACATAGTCTGAGTGTAGCAAAAAGCCTTTTAATAACAGAGAGAAACAATGTGGCATTATGTTGGGGAAACACCACCAACAGGATTCGTAACACAACCCATGAGCAAAAAAAACACCCCAAGCAAATTGGGGCGTGTCCTTTCCCTTTGGTTCTTGCATCCAGCAACCCCAAATCACCCAAAGTCCCAAAAGTCCAATGACCCAAAAGTCTCTGTCCCTGGTCAGGGCAGCCCCAGAGTTCAAAAGTTTATCTGCAGAGCTTTACCTCCCAACCTGGGTGGAGACGAGGGGGGGAGAGAGGTAAGGGGCACCTTACATGATCTGAAGCTGACCCCCCCACAGCTCCATAGGCCTTCGCTCCACCAGCCACCCCACGAACTGCTTCGCTCGGCTCCGCTCCGCTGCTCCACCAGCCTGTCCACGAACTGCTCCGCTCCACGTCCCACAAGCAGCTCCCACCGTCCTATGAACTGCTCCACCAGCCTGTTCACAAGGCACTCCAGCCATCCCACAAACTGCTCCACAATATATCTTCAGGCTCCCCCACTACTTAACACAACACTCAGTGATTTCAGTTCTTAGTCAGTTCAGCTTGTAGTAGGGAAGCCTCAGTGCTGGTGCACCATTAGCCCAAAGTGAGCTCAACAGCCTATAACTAGACTCCTAACGGAATCAAAATTAGCTCTGATATTCCACAGTGGAGAGAGAAGAAAGTGCAATTAGCATGTAAGACCCTCACCCAGGGGCCCATACCACCAAGTATTAATACTCATCCCCAGCCTCTCTCAATTCACAGAGTTTTGGAACCCATGACCCTTGCCTAGCGAGTGCTACTTAGCTGATGGTGAGTCCCTCCATTGTAACAAAAGGCCAAGTACAGTTCCAAGCACAGTTCCCATAATCAGGGTAATAACAATTTAATCTTCCTGCCCCAATAACAGAGACACTGGGGATCCCACAGCAGCCAAAGTGACCATTTGGGCAGCTATGGCCTCATTCTAGGCGGGGTGGGTGTGCCTATGCAAATGAGATCGGCCCCTGAGGTTCTTTTCCACAACTTGCCACACCTCACCACCAGATGTCAGGGTGGAGCTCATCCTGACACTGCTTACACTTATATTCTGTAGTTTCAGAAAACATATATATTTGTCCATTTCTTTGTCCTCTCATGTTTATGTGATGAGCAGCTGATTCCAGCTATGATTATTATTATGGCAGGAGTCACTAGGTGGCAATGTTGCACAGTCTGATAATTTCTTTTTCTTAGTGAGCAGTGTGGCCTTTGAAGAAATGTTGCATTGTTTTGTGTTTGCAAATGTTTGCATTGTAGTTTCTTTTGGAGGGGAGCTGTGGCAAGCAGCTTTGTTTTCTGCCTTAATCTCTCTAATGAGTCAAATTTTGAGGCTGAGCTATTGCCTGGAAACTGGGCAGTATATTTTTAGTATAGTTTTGTAATTTGCACCTTGAGTCCTGTACCCCTTTGTGGTGAGGGGAAATCTTCTAGGAAAATAAATTGCAGGATATTTTGCCAACAGATGTAAAAACTAGGTTGAAAATTTTTTGGTTTTATAGAGAAAAAATTCATTAAAATGTATTAAAATCATATAAAAGGTTTGAGTGTTGGCAGCGTGGCAGTATGTAAGAGCTGAATGCAAAAGACCCACGGTTCACATTTGATTATTTTTGTTAATAGGACAAACCTTGAGCTCTCCTTTAATTTTCCATTTTCACTGTTAATTATGGGTAATTAAGAGTACAAGTTACTGTGCAATTAAGACAACACACCCATGCACAAAGTAAGAACCTTTCCCACAATCCCAGGTTGGGAGCACATAAGACTAAGGAGAGCTGCTCAGCTGCTTATTGAAATAGGAAAGGGCAGGGGCTGGGTGAAAACCTTCATTCCCCCTCTCCACTTGCTGGCCAGTGCAGGTTCAGGGTTTGCAATTTACCATTGGTAAAGCATTTTCTGATGCAGGAGAGGAAATGTGATTCAGAGACTTGTTTCTGAGTTAGTGCCTCTTGGGGCTTCTGCTAGAGTGCTACAACGTACTTACCTCCCCCTGCTCTGGGCTGTGCCTAAAATCAAGATCTAGCCCTACAGCAGGAGTATAGCAACTGGCTGCTGTTCTTAAGGTTGCAATATGATTCCCCCTGGCCCCAATGCTCATAACTTCACAAAGCTGAAATTTTCAGTTTGTTCTCTGCCTCAAGGCCAATATATTTTATACTTTGAGCTCAAACAGTTCAGTCATTTCTGAGACAGACAAGAGTGAAAGAGACACACTTCCCCCAGTCTAAAGAGAAAACTCTTGTGACCGTTTTTGAACAGGGCTAGAGAGTATTCCTTATGCAGCCTTAAATTATCACTTTTTGCTCCATTTTTGTTTCAGTGTTGTTTTTAAAAGGAAACATTTGCCTCTGAGCACATCCTTTTTGGAAGGTGGTGCTTTTTTCACCTAGAACAGAAAAACAACACACAGAAAAAGGCAAGTCTTTTGAGATGAATGACACCCTTCACCTTTCCCATTTCCATTATGCAATCATGGAGTAGTATCTTCTTTGCTAAAACTTGTACTCTTTTTGACCAGGTTGCCTATAGCTTGCACCTTTCTTTGCAAATGTATGTCCCGGTGACATCAAAACCATGTTCGGGCAAATTCCAGAATCATGGTCTAGTCCAGGGCACTGGACTAAGTGTCAGGACATTGGACTTCTATTCTGGACTCTGCCACTGAGGTGGTGTGTGACCTCACAAGTCACTTCACTTCTCTGGGCCTGAATTTCCCCATCCGTAAAATGTGAATAATGACACTTTCCCTCCTTAGTAAAGTTCTTTGGGATCTACTGATGAAAAGTCCTATATAAGAGCTAAGTATTGTCATTATTCATAACAGATTGGTGCTGGAATAACCACCAATGTTAATGGAGTGATGTGTTGACCTCTTTTAGCTTCATATTTTCCCCTTCTATAATATCATAGAATCATAGAATATCAGGGTTGGAAGGGACCTCAGGGGGTCATCTAGTCCAACCCCCTGCTCAAAGCAGGACCAATCCCCAATTAAATCATCTCAGCCAGGGCTTTGTCAAGCCTAACCTTAAAAACTTCTAAGGAAGGCGATTCTACCACCTCCCTAGGTAATGCATTCCAGTGTTTCACCACCCTCCTAGTGAAAAAGTTTTTTCCTAATATCCAACCTAAACCTCCCCCACTGCAACTTGAGACCATTATTCCTTGTCCTGTCCTCTTCTACCACTAAGAATAGTCTAGAACCATCCTCTCTGGAACCACCTCTCAGGTAGTTGAAAGCAGCTATCAAATCCCCCCTCATTCTTCTCTTCTACAGACTAAACAATCCCAGTTCCCTCAGCTTCTCCTCATAAGTCATGTGTTCCAGACCCCTAATCATTTTTGTTGCCCTTCGCTGGACTCTCTCCAATTTATCCACATCCTTCTTGAAGTGTGGGGCCCAAAACTGGACACAGTACTCCAGATGAGGCCTCACCAATGTCGAATAGAGGGGGACGATCACATCCCTCGATCTGCTCGCTATGCCCCTACTTATACATCCCAAAATGCCATTGGCCTTCTTGGCAACAAGGGCACACTGCTGACTCATATCCAGCTTCTCGTCCACTGTCACCCCTAGGTCCTTTTCTGCAGAACTGCTGCCTAGCCATTCGGTCCCTACTCTATAGCTGTGCATTGGGTTCTTCCATCCTAAGTGCAGGACCCTGCACTTATCCTTATTGAACCTCATCAGATTTCTTTTGGCCCAATCCTCCAATTTGTCTAGGTCCCTCTGTATCCTATCCCTGCCCTCCAGCGTATCTACCACTCCTCCCAGTTTAGTATCATCCGCAAATTTGCTGAGAGTGCAATCCACACCATCCTCCAGATCATTTATGAAGATATTGAACAAAACCGGCCCCAGGACCAACACCTGGGGCACTCCACTTGACACCGGCTGCCAACTAGACATGGAGCCATTGATCCCTACCCGTTGAGCCCGACAATCTAGCCAACTTTCTACCCACCTTATAGTGCATTCATCCAGCCCATACTTCTTTAACTTGCTGACAAGAATACTGTGGGAGACCATGTCAAAAGCTTTGCTAAAGTCAAGAAACAATACATCCACTGCTTTCCCTTCATCCACAGAACCAGTAATCTCATCATAGAAGGTGATTAGATTAGTCAGGCATGACCTTCCCTTGGTGAATCCATGCTGACTGTTCCTGATCACTTTCCTCTCATGTAAATGCTTCAGGATTGATTCTTTGAGGACCTGCTCCATGATTTTTCCGGGGACTGAGGTGAGGCTGACTGGCCTGTAGTTCCCAGGATCCTCCTTCTTCCCTTTTTTAAAGATTGGCACTTTTCCCTGTTCGCCACGAGTTTTCAAAGATAATGGCCAATGGCTCTGCAATCACAGCCGCCAATTCCTTTAGCACTCTCGGATGCAACTCGTCTGGCCCCATGGACTTGTGTACGTCCAGCTTTTCTAAAAGGTCCCTAACCACCTCTTTCTCCACAGAGGGCTGGCCATCTATTCCCCATGTTGTGATGCCCAGCGCAGCAGTCTGGGAGCTGACCTTGTTCGTGAAGACAGAGGCAAAAAAAGCATTGTGTACATTCGCTTTTTCCACATCCTCTGTCACTAGGTTGCCTCCCTCATTCATTAAGGGGCCCACACTTTCCTTGGCTTTCTTCTTGTTGCCAACATACCTGAAGAAACCCTTCTTGTTACTCTTGACATCTCTCGCTAGCTGCAGCTCCAGGTGCGATTTGGCTCTCCTGATTTCATTCCTACATGCCCGAGCAATATTTTTATACTCTTCCCTGGTCATATGTCCAACCTTCCACTTCTTGTAAGCTTCTTTTTTATGTTTAAGATCCGCTAGGATTTCACCGTTAAGCCAAGCTGGTTGCCTGCCATATTTACTATTTTTTCGACACATCAGGATGGTTTGTCCCTGTAACCTCAACAGGGATTCCTTGAAATACAGCCAGCTCTCCTGGACTCCTTTCCCCTTCATGTTAGTCCCCCAGGGGATCCTACCCATCTGTTCCCTGAGAGAGTCGAAGTCTGCTTTCCTGAAGTCCAGGGTCCGTATCCTGCTGCTTACCTTCCTTCCCTGTGTCAGGATCCTGAACTCAACTAACTCATGGTCACTGCCTCCCAGATTCCCATCCACTTTTGCTTCCCCCACTAATTCTTCCCGGTTTGTGAGCAGCAGGTCAAGAAAAGCTCCCCCCCAGTTTATAATATAAAACATTTTAATCAAAAACATTCAAATAATGCTGAAGTCTAACTGATAAACAGACACAATTAATTCCCAAACCAAAGCAGGATTCTTTCCTTAATTCATCCCATTACAGGGGTGTCAAGGAACTGTACATGAGATTACTAGTTAAGCCCCTCTGTAGTAACAGTGGTTACCTAAAGAGGTCTCACTCATTATTACTACCTGCATTTCTCTACCCTCTATGGTAATGCCAGTGGTTAATACAGTACCACACAGCCTCCTGAAAGCAACATAGTATTTATTTAGAATAAAAGCATTTCAGAGAAAACAGATCTTAAAATAACAAATAGATGGTAGACCTTCAGTAAGCTAGGAATGGGTATTTGTCTTCCACATGGAGATCCTGGTAAGTCTACGCTTTCTCCCGACATCCTTCTCCCCAAAACCTTAGGGTCTGAGTGGCATCATCTGTTCCCTTAATTCATAAATCTAGTTGCCTCGCTTGGGTTTGCAGTGTGTGTCCTCTAAAAGCTGCTCAGTCTTTTTGACCCCCACTCTCACCCCACACTTCCTTGAGACCAGGATTGGGGTCTGTTAGTTCTGAGCATTAGAAAAACAAAGCTTGCAGTTTGTTGGAGACAATATGTAAGGTCCTTGAAGCTAATAGCTTTCCCCATTGTCTTCTAAGTTTGTGCTGTGGTGTTCTTTTCTTGGAGCTATCTTCTTCCTCCTCCATTGAAATAAACACTCCTGCATTGAAATAAATCAGTACAGGTATATAATAAACATTCCACTAACCCTAGTATAGTTATACCGTCTATCTCATAACTAGATCACACGGCATTCATAGAATTATCACATTGCAACAGCACATTCACCACAAAAGCAGTGACCTAAATCTCATTGCAAAGTTTTGGCTAAACTAGCCATCCTGAACAGAAAGGATAGGCTAGGATCCCATTTAGTTAAGTGTCTGTCTTTATAAAGTGAGGCCTCATGTGGGGATTTAAGTGTTTCCATTGTTTAAGGGGAGAAAATCATTGTGTCTTAAATGTAAGCAGGTTCAGCCTGTGACAGGGTGAGGAATTAATTCATGTGTAAGTGACCAGCTTGCTGTGGCTCCACTGTTGGCTCCCAGCACTCTGTCACACAGCCCAAAGCAAATCTATGAAGTCATGTTATTAATCTCTGCTGCAGTAAATTTCACAGGCTGAGTCTCCTTTCAGCACAAGACTCCTTCCCTCCCCCCCTTCTCCCCCAGTTTAGTTCTTTGAGAGTCATTGATGTTATTAGCAGAGATGAAGGAAGAGAAAGGTAAATCGGAGGCCACTGTCTCTCATTCTTTTACCACCCTCCCCTCTTTGAGGATTACCCCTGGCTGGGACACAGGCAACATGTAGTCTCTTGTGGTTGTGATGTCTGACCCATTCCTGTGATGGAATGTACATTTCTTATTCACGCCTTCCCATTGCTGGAAAATTGCTGTTTAAGCAGGTGATAGCTCTTGAACACCTGGCTGGCATGTCAATATCTTTGTCTCTGAAAAACTGGTTTTGGCCTGCGTTTCTTAACCTTGGAGCATGTTATAACAATGGTATACAGCAGAATCTTATAACTTCACGTACAATGTTGATGCTCATATTATACCAGTACAATAGTGTTCAGCAGATTATGAGTTTTCAAATGATACCTCACCAGGCATACTTTGTACAAAATGTATCATAGTCTTGTAAAAGTGGTGACTATAGTAGTAACTAGATGAAAAGGTTTAGGAAAGGTTAATGAAAAGTAGACCTTATTGACACAAAAGAAAAACTCACTTTTAGGCCCACAGTTTAGCAGGATTCCAACATGAACAGTGATAATTTAAAAGTTCCCAAGGAACTCAATTCTCATGCTTCAGGGCATAAATTAATTGCCAGCTGATGTCAGGAAGGAATCTTCCCATCTACACTCATTCAATAAAGCACTGTACAATTGTCTGAGTGAATTCTGTAAAGATGAAATGGTTAGAGATCACCTTCCAAAGTATCAAGAAAAAGGTAATCATCAGAAGTAGGATAGTGGAATGAAAAAAGATTTCTTGATCTTTGTTTGACTATTCCACACGTAAAGGTCTCCCCTTGACTGAAGCATTTGTAAGAGACCGTGGTGGGGGCATCTTTTGAAGAAAATAAAAATTGATAAAAGTGCCAGAGCACCATAAAGGAGCCCTAAAAGCCCCAGATCGAGCAAGGGGAGAATTCCCTAGTGCAAGAACTGAGGAAGACAGCTACAGGCTATCCTTAGAGTACCTCCTCATAAGCCCTGGCATGGAGGCTATGCTGGGAGCAGGACTGGGAGTGTGAGGATTCTGTGAATGGTGGGGCTGCAGCATACAGAACTAAGGACATTGCAGGCAACATGTCTGCTCATAGGCTAGTAAGGACAAGCTACTTTAACATACACAGTCTTTGGGGGATGACTAAATTATTTCAGGGGCCTCTTCGGCTCCTATTGCAGCCCAGACTCAGGACCTCACAAAGGTGGCTTAAAGTTACCATAGCTATCATATTTGGACCCAGCAGAGAAGGAGATAGAGACACAGGCACAGAGGAGCTCATTTAAACACAGTTAGCAGCCATGGGAGACCTTTATTTCTGTGTCTGCAAAAATTGAAACCAATACGAAACTGAGGCTTTTCAGTGAGGAAGGTGTTCAAACATTTACATCACAATAGCCCCCTCCCCTTCCAAATCTTAACCAATGTGAAGGTATAAACAGCTTTTTCCTTTGCTTGTGTGCAGGTTTGGTTCCAATTAGGTTGTAGCAAAAACACAGGAAATCTCCTAGGCTCTTTTATTCCTCAGATAGGTCGGTCTGCAGCAGAATTAGCATCTGTAACCAGTATTGCCAGCTCTCACAGTTTTATTGTGAGTGCTACACTAGTGTTACACTACATCTGATGAAGTGAGCTGTAGCTCACGAAAGCTCATGCTCAAATAAATTGGTTAGTCTCTAAGGTGCCACAAGTACTCCTTTTCTTTTTGCGAATACAGACTAACACGGCTGTTCCTCTGAACACTATTTGGTGTTTGTCTTAAATTACTAGATCCTAGATTCAAGTGATTATTTGTGAAGTACATTTCTAATCCTTAGGGTTGCAGAGAAAAGCTTGAAAACATGAACTGAGGGCACTCTAAAGGCTCAGAAACCAGAAGACAAATAAAAGAATATGAAAACATATTTTATAAATCATTCCATGATTTTTTGAAGCCTGACACAAGATTTTTGAATGCTTGGAGTTGGTGATACTGCTTAGCTTTACAGAGCCTGAATCAGGTCAGGCCCTAACTTCTTATTGTCTGTCCAAACCTCAGGGTAGAACTTGAATATTCACAATAAAAGAGCAATAATAGTTGTTATGGGTATAAAATATTTTGATTAAACATCAATATCATGCCTCTGGATTAGGTAGGATTGGTTTTCCCAGTCCTTCCACACCTCCAAATACTTGGGCTTGATATGGGTAGAGTAACATTCACCTATCATTTAAATTTTACTGAATGTTAAAGTGCTTTTGGCCCACTTCCCGCAGCCCCCATTGGCCTGGAGCGACGAATCGCGGCCAGTGGGAGCTGCGATCAGCTGAACCTGCAGATGCAGCTGGTAAACAAACCGGCCCGGCCCACCAGGGAGTTTACCCTGGCGGGCTGCATGCCAAAGGTTGCCAATCCCTGTTCTAAACAAAGATATTTTCAAGCAAATCATTAATTCTGGGATAACTGAGGGGAAATATTGAATCTTTTTTTAACAACTGAACTATGTGTTTTTCTGCTGCTGAGAAATAGCTCAAAGACAGCCATTGTTATGGCATTTATTTTATGGCAATAGTTGCCCCATGTATCTAAACAGATTATGCACAGTTATACAGGCTTAGCACATACCATCAACCCAATCAATTTCATGCAATCAGAGAACAACTTGTTATTGATGCACTTATTTTTGAAAAACAAAAACAAAGCAAAACAAAGTGTGAACACTGTAGTGGAAAAATACAAATGAATATTTAGTTATTATTTGAGTAAAATGATCCCATTTTCATTAACAAAATTGTAAGATGATTGGAAAAATATTTTGTCCAAAAAAATCTATAGCAGGAGATCAGAAATATTAAACAAGTACTAACTACAAGGTAATGCCAAGATAGTCATAATTATAGAAAAATAAATAACAAGCAGATTAATTATAGAATTGATCTAAAGCAGCCTTGCAAGGAATAATTGACATCATATCATTACCGTAACAACTAATTCACATGACAAAACTGATATGGCACCTTCTTAGCAGCCAGTTAAAAATAATTATTAATCACATCATATTGTGCTATGGCAAATAAGATGAATAAAAGCTCATTTGCCAAATATTTAATATTGTAATTTTTCATGGTTTTATGCATAGTGTACTAATGCTCATCATAGTTAAGAGTGAAATGTCACTATTAAAAAAAAACTTTACATTTTTAATATAATGCAGGACTCATAACTGCATTAGGACTAGAGATGTCAATATAATAGTTTTTTTTTTTAACTAAGGAAGGAATTTGTAATGTTTATTAATACGAGAAGCCAACAGCGCTGTCATAAAATGGGCATAGCATAGACAGGCATCAGCCTATTTTAAATGGTGAGCTGAGTATTTTTATCCATAATGATTTGTACTTTCATATTTTGTGGTGATTAAAAGAGACTAACTTTGTGCTTATAAATGGTGTAAAATTATCCTTCACTTTCCAGTTGATGGTACTTGGACTTTTCCTTTCCTTTTCATTCATCCCAAAGAGTTTCCAATGCCAAATCAAGGGCAGAAGTTTTTAAAGAGTCAGGAAAAAGTCACATTTGTTACTTATATTTAAAGATGGGGGAGGAAGAGAGATTGCATGTTTAAAGGTTAAATTAGGTAAATTAATTGGAAACACCAGAGGCAGGAATCAGTCCAATGGAGCTGATAACAAAAACTCCTGCACATCTTGTTTTACTTTTCAATTTTCTCGGATAATTTCACCCAAAATTAGACCGATCTCCTAAGATAGGTAAACAAGAAGAGCATTGTTCTTTCAATTGCATAAGCTAAGCAATATCCTGAAAGTATATCAACTGCCTGTCATGCAGAAATGTCTGGTAGGTATTCAGCTGAGGACATCAAACTTTTCCTGAACTCAAGTTGTCAGAGCTTTAGGATATTCAGAACTGGAGTGTTATGGTCTTTTAGGAGAAGACAGAAACAATTTCAAAATCTAATTTTGGCACATGTAACTCAGTGACATACCTCCCAGGTTTACACTATCTTCTCAGCAAAGCCAGTTTTTCTCTGGTTCCGGTAAATATTCTAGCAGTGTATCACTCCCCCACTTCCTCCGGATAAAAGATGACAAAGGGTAAAATTTTCACCCTGATATTCTAGGATTTACATGTGTAATTTTCATTAAAATGAATAAACTGCTTGTTCAGATTCCCATACTCTAGCATAAATAGATATACATGCCCAAGTCTGTATTTTCCTTCTGAAAATCCAATATATGTGTGACTGAATCTAATCTTCTGTATTCCTTGCAAAACGTGATCCTTAACCAATGAAGTCAGTGAAAACATTCCCACTGACATTCATAGACTTTGGCTCATGCCCTTTGCCCCCAACCCAGCACTGGGATTCACATGGGTGGACTCCTAAGCCAGTATGCAGCCCCCTGACTTTTGATATGCAGGATCAGCTGCACAGATCCCACTGCAGGGGTAGAGCCATTCTGTATACTCCTTAGTTAGCTAAAACTCTACCGACTTCAATTTTGAAGTTGTAACACTCAGCCCCACCTTCTCTAGTAAAACATTTGACAAGGAGAGGAGGAAAAAAATTCCTTTCAAAGAGCATATGTGAAATGATGCATTTTAGGGTATTGTACAAGTATCTGGAAAAAATAAATTGGAACCCCACTACTTCTCTGGGAAAAGTAGGAGACACCTTAAAGATAAACAAGAGCATTCAGCCCATATTTAGCACATTTTCTGTCTCTGTATTGTCTTTCACTTAAGCTGAACAAGATCAAAACATAGCTATGGTTATTCCAATTCCTTTTTTCAAGCACTTTTATTCCCTTTGTTGAGAACATGCACACTATGCTGTCTTTATTGTTATATAACTTTGGTTTATGAAGATGCAAGGACTAGATGCAGCTCTGTAGTCTTATGATTCCATTCTTGCCACTTCACTGTAACCCGGCTTTTGCAGTAAAACATTTCTTGGTTTTATTTGTTTTTAATAAGGTGGCAAATTCTAAACAAGGCAGAAGGAGTCAGAAGTGCTGCTTCACTCACACTGCAAATAGAAACTAGAGAAGCGACACCTCTTCCCTTTGGGGCTATTCTAGGCACCATTCTGCCAAGTAACCAGGAGAGAAGGGAGGGAGCTCCCCACTGGCTTCCATTCTGATGGGGAAGGAGGTTATTCGCTGAGAACTTTTTCATAGGAAAAGAATTGTTTTGCAACCTGTTTTAGTAAAGATTAAATGGACAGTGGAGCCTGAACCAGCCTCTTTCTCTAGTAATGGATTGCTTATCAAGTTTTATATACTCAGGCTATGTCTACACTGCTGCGTAAGCCCAGGTTCAAACTCAGGCCCAACCCTAACTACCCTTCCATCTACACACAAATTGCACTAACCCAGGGCTTGGACCCAGGGGATGAGGGTCCAAGCCTGAGTCAAGCCAGAAGCTAGGACCCAAAGTTCAAGCCCTACTGCTTTGCAGTGTAAACACAGTCCCACCAGAGTTGTGCTCTGGGAATCCACCAAAAGTATCCCACAGGCCAACTTTCTTTTTCTTCTAGACAGTCAAGTTTGGTGCACAGTCAAGTTTTCACACACTGCACCATGAACAAAAGGCTAGAATGGCCACATTTTGGGGTGGCACTAGGGATGTGTCTACACTGCATTAAAACACCCACAGCTGGCCTGTGTCTGTGTCAGCTGACTCAGGCTCACGGGGCTTGAGCTGTGTGGCTATAAAGTTGCAGTATAGATGTTCAGGCTTAGGCTAGAGTGTGGGCTCTGGGATCCTTCCCTCTCATGGGTTCCCTGAGTCTGGGCTCCAGCCTGTGTCCAAATGTCTAAGCAGCAATTTTATAGCCTCACTGCCTGAGCCAGCTGTCATGGAGCAGCCGTGGGTGTTCTATTGCACTGTAGACATACCCTAAGAATTCCAGGACTGGGTGGTTGGAATCAGGCCTGCATAATGCAGTGGAAACTCTGGAGCCCCATGTTGGGATCCAGGGTCAAACAATTCCTAACGTGGGGTTACAACTGAGTATAGACATTCAAATCATAGGTTAACAAACCCAGTGTCTGCTAACTTGAGTTCTACTAACCCTGGGCTTACATGGTAATGTAGACATACCCTCAGGGCACAGTATAACTCCTAGCGAAGTCAGTGGAAGAATTCCTCATCACTAACAGTTAGGCTGTGGATGTACATTCTGACCAATATTGTCTCATTGTTGCCTTGTACTCCCCCATCTGTCTGTGTCCATCTATCTGGTATTTTCTTATGCTTAGATTTTAAGCTCTCTGAGGCAGGGACCACCTTTCTGTTCTATGTTTGTGAAGCATCTAGCACAGTGGGGTACTGGTCCATGACGAGAAGTCCTAAGTGCTACAGTAATACAAATAAGAAATAATAACAAGAACAAAAAGCAACTAAACAACAGCATAAGTAGCAGAGTGATATGTGGGAGATGCTCAGCTGATGTTTTTTCTTTTCTTTCTTTCTTTCTTTTTTTTTTTTTTTTTTTTTTTTGACAGAAGCCTGGGTTTCCATTTCACATAAGAAGGCCTGGATTCAAATGGAGTTTTCAGCTGGATGATTTATTGGAACCTGTTTAAGGTTCTTTTATCCTCAACAGTTAATTACTACAGAAGATAATTACTTTGCTGTACAAATGCGGCATGGTGTTTTCTGGTAGCATGTGGCTGTCAGATCTTAAAGATAGATATCTTTTACCCTGAAAGCAAAAATGAAGATACATTGTGAATCTGTTGACATGGAATTACTTCACCATGTCTCAAGTTTGGACTATTTTTTCAAATTAAATAGCCAAAACCTTGCAATTATATGCAAAACAATCATAAAAAGAAAGAGAGGGAGATAGAAACACAAGCTATACAAAAGGTTCCAGGTTAATTTGTACAGTTTTTACAATGCTCATTATTTTTCCTGGTGGCTAGCATACCTTTTCTTACTAAGGTTAGATCATAAGAACATAAGAAGGGCCTTACTGAGTCATACCAATGGTCCATCTAGTCCAGTATCCAGTTTTCTAACATCAGCTGGTGCCAGATGCTTCAGAGGGAATGACCAGAACAGGGCAATTTATTGAGTGATCCATGTCCTTTAAATAAGATCACCGGTTTATTTAAACTCATAAAATTACCAGCTCAGATGTGAACTACGGACCCTGAATGATCAACACAGTCCCCACTCCCTGACATCCTACCTCTTTCACAACCACCATAGCCACCCCCAATGATCCCACCATCTCACACATCTTCCCAGTTATCCCACTATTACCAGAAGTACAGCCTCCTCTCTATCACACTGTTACCTTTATACTCTTCCTCACCACACCATCCACATCTTTGCATTGTCCTTCTCATAAACACAGACAACTTCCCAACCACTACATGAGCCATGTCACCATAGTTCTTCTCTTCATCATCACACCATCTAAACAAGCTACATAATTATTGTGTTGCACAATGGGACATTTCCTGATTGAAGGTAACCCTCAGATAGTACTTTGTTCCCTAGGATAAGTTTTCCTCTCCACTTTTACATATGTTTATAAATAGATGGCCTTCCCTCCTTATTCCTCATTCCCACACACAAAGGTTATGATCCAATCTTATCCCCTTCCTGGTGTTTCCTGTCATATTCATTAACTGACATAAATTCAAGTTGAGTTTAGTGGTTACTCTTGTTGTGTCATGCCTGGCTGCTTTGTATTCTGCTATTGTGCTCTGCCTTAGAGACACAAACAATTTTATACGCCTGGGTTGGATATAAAACCCACCTGGTATGACTTTGAAGGTGAGTCAGCAAAACAGCTTTGCATGTCTATGCAGAGTCTTAGAATCTGACATGTTGTTGCAATGTCCTTATAATTAGATCATCAGCATAAATGAAAACTGCTTCCCATTTTCAATATTCAGAATAGAAATACAAGGAACCGAAAAATGTACACCAATTTTGGTAATACAAAATTCCAATAATTCTCATCCTACAAAAATGGCACTTGCCCATCTCAACAAAGGCCTAGCAACAAAGTGCTGTAGTGGAGTCCCATATTACCCAGACTCCATTCTTTTGCAAAGCACATACATTTCTTTGCTATCAGTATTAAACTAGTACTCCTGGGGGAATTCTGTGCCACTGTGCATGCAGAATTTGCACAGAAATTAATGTTTTTTGCGGAGAATTTCCTTTTCCTTCATACAAATGGGCAGCAGAGCTGCTGGCTGCCACTAGGGGCCGCTGGATCCGACAGAGCACAGCTCGCAAGTAGAAGGCACTGCCCAGGGGTGGGGAGTAGAGGGAGCTAGAGGTTTCCCAGCAGCTGAAGTTCTCAGCATACCCTGAAGGAAGAAGGTGGCATGCAGGAATATCCACACAAGCCGGGAATCCAGCATTAGGCTGTTTATCCCTCTGGATCCCTGGAGCCTGGGGGGGAGGAGGTGTGAGTGTCTGGGCTGGGGGTGGCGGCTGCAACCGGAGTCTGGGGGGGAGGGGGTGCAAGTGTCTGGGCTTGTGGGGACTGCAGCTGGGATCAGGAGGGTGCAAGTGTCCGGGCTGAGGGGGGCCCCACAGCTGGGGTCTGGTGATGAGTGTCTGGGCGGGGGGGGGGCTGTAGCTGGAGGAGGTAGGGGGTAAATGTGAGTGTCTGAGCTGGGTGGCACCCTACAGCTGGGTTCTCGGGAAGGAGGAGTGGTGTCAAGCCCCCTGGCTGGGCTCTGGAGGGGAGGGAGCAGAGAAACAGGAACTGGATTGTCATAGGGTTTCCTTAACTCTCTACTCCTGGAGACATTTTTGTGTCTGTACTGTTACAGACGTAGTTGCTGATAGGTATTTTGAAATAAATTACCAAAATAACTGAAACTGGCATGATTATACGGTGTTATTGTGACAAATAAAATATGCAGAATTTTGCATAATTTTAAAATATTGTGTGCAGAATTTTTAATTTGTTGGTGCTGAATTTTTAATTTTTTGGGCCAGAATTCCCCCAGGAGTAAACTAGGAAAAACGCCAGAGAAAAGTATTTGAGGTTTCATCAATACCACTTTCACAACCAGACTAGACAAAACACTAGGAAATGTACCAAATTACACAATCCTGCAACTACAGGGAGGTGAACTAGGTGACCTTCTACATCTTTCCCATCTCTAGACTTCTGGCCCCCAGCCCTCAGACCCAGCTGAGTGCCACTGAGTAAAGGAACTAAGAAGTGGGGGTATGCAAAGGCGCTTTTACATCACTTTTGTGGTCCCCTAATCCTCAGCCTTGGAGCTACTGTAAATTATGATGACTTTAAATGGCTCCGGAGGAACTGTTAAGCAGCCATGGATTGGCTGAGTACAGAGTGCTCCAGCCATGCCGCCGCCTCACCTCCTTAATCGGGGGCTTGGAATGGGTAACATAGAACCAGTTACCTCTATGTCTGCTCAAGATTCCCTCATGCTGAAGGAATCTCCAGCTGCCCATTCAGCTCACCTTTTGATCTTTCTGTGCCGCTCTGGCAGAACACAGGGGCTGGCATGTAGGCCAGGGTCTGGTCGGATGTTTCTGTAATACATTTATCTGTATTAAATTAAGTATTGTTATGTCATTAAAACTGATGTTACACTTGTCAAAATAAATAAAGCACACATTTTGATGCAGTATTTTGTTTTTGAAAAATACCATTTGTTCACTTCATCGCTAATTCACAAAATTCACGACCTACCTGGGCTCTCACAGACATTAGTATGAACTGACAATTTCCTTTCCAGATAAAAAACACAGGTATAATTTAAAGATAGTGTAAAAATATCTTTTAAATGTCCTTGAACCACTCGGTAGCCCCCCATGCTCTGTAATGAAGCCCAATGGTCAGCCACTAAATTACCTCGCCCTAGGTAAGATATGAAAAACTCTGAAAGCTGTTGAACAGTAAATTTTCACAGCAGATCGGCACAGATATGGTTAGCACAGGGGTTTCTGTCACTGACATGAATCGGGAAAGTTGACAGTGTTCAATGACTCTCAGCATCGTGCTTCTGTGGTTTGTCTGTGCTGCTTCTTTTTTCCCTTTGCTTTAGTTTGTTGTGTTCATGTATTCTGCATATTATAAAAAGAACCCTATCGTATAAATCATATTATAAAAAGAACCCTGTAAGAGATCATTCAAGAGGACTTGACCTGGCACTGTTCTGCAGATCTTACATTACTATAGCCTTCAAAAAAGGCTCTTGATGCCGGAGTAACCACTCATAAGCAGGGATCCTAGTTTTCCCTGATTAAAATAAAAACAAAGTTCTCCAATTAAAAAAACATAAAAATCCATGTTTTTCCGCAATTAAAATGAATCACTGAATTTTAGTTTCCCTAGTCAGAATATATATAGGTATTAGTTTAACACAATGTTTTACTTATATACAGTAGAACTAGGGTGACCATATTTCCCTATGCTGAATACGGAACACCTGGTAAAATTACTCATATTCAAGCAAGTTCAATGGCAATCAGTCAGAACTATGCAGTACAAACATTCAAATTAACATCAAGTTCACTGAGCCCCTGTTAAAGTGAAATACTGCATAATTGGATTATTTTTATTTACCTTCTTATCTTTAAAGCTTTAGGGTTCACATGGGGAGGGCTGACACACACACGCCTACCCCCCCACACCTACCCTTCATGGGGAAAGGTGACATACACACTCCTGTACACCTCTATCACACAACCGGGGAGGGAGGTGACCGACTGACGTGACCCTCCCTGCCTGGCGCTCTCCGCCTTCTATGCCTGGCTGGGCCCCTGGGATGGACCTGCCTCTCCTGCTAATGTCTTCCCAAGGCAACTTATGGGTGGGGGGACAGAAGACACAGGGTCACATGACCTCCCTCCCCACATCTCTGCCAGGGTTCACACCAGAATGTGGCCAGTAGCATCCTTTCACCACCACTGTGTGGGAGGGAAGGGACGGGAAGTGCTTCCAGCTGCAGGGGAGGATGTGGCGGGAAGGAATGACTTGGTCCGTGTCTTTGCAGAGCTCATCTTTCCACCCTTCCCTCCCCTTCTTCTCCCCACCCCATGTAGCTGGAAGCAGATTGTCCCTTCTTGCCCGCACAGTGTCGAAAGTCAGCTAAAACCACCAGGCTGCCTCTGGCTACTGACATAACCCAGCTGCCTCTGGCTACAGCATGGGCAAGAAGGTGTTAACCCTTAAGGATGCATGGTGCTCCAGGGCCCAGGGAACCTGACAGCAGGGACTTCAGCAAACCCTGTCAGACAGGTGTCTCAGCAGGGAAGGGTGCCTACGGGAAGGAGCAGCCCCACACTCCCTAGGGGCAGGACCCAGGGTAGGTGGGAGGGGCAGGTGAAGAGGGTGCTAAGCCCCTGCCCCAGGGGCTGCTGTGAAGCCTGCAGGTTCAGGGCATAAACAGGCTGCAAATTGCTTCCCTGCCACAACTCCAGAGCTTAGCTGAGGGGTGGAGAGGCTTCCCTGTGGCAGCGCTGTGCAGGGCTTTGGCACATGCAGGGCTTGGCTCCTCCTGGCCAGCGCCCCAGGCTGGAGGGTCTTGGGCTATCATAGAATCATAGAATCATAGAATATAAGGGTTGGAAGGGACCCCAGAAGGTCATCTAGTCCCTGCTCGAAGCAGGACCAATTCCCAGTTAAATCATCCCAGCCAGGGCTTTGTCAAGCCTGACCTTAAAAACCTCTAAGGAAAGAGATTCTACCACCTCCCTAGGTAACGCATTCCAGTGTTTCACCACCCTCTTAGTGAAAAAGTTTTTCCTAATATCCAATCTAAACCTCCCCCACTGCAGCTTGAGACCATTACTCCTCGTTCTGTCATCTGATACCATTGAGAACAGTCTAGAGCCATCCTCTTTGGAACCCCCTTTCAGGTAGTTGAAAGCAGCTATCAAATCCCCCCTCATTCTTCTCTTCTGCAGGCTAAACAATCCCAGCTCCCTCAGCCTCTCCTCATAACTCATGTGTTCCAGACCCCTAATCATTTTTGTTGCCCTTCGCTGGACTCTCTCCAATTTATCCACATCCTTCTTGAAGTGTGGGGCCCAAAACTGGACACAGTACTCCAGATGAGGCCTCACCAATGTCGAATAGAGGGGAACGATCACGTCCCTCGATCTGCTCGCTATGCCCCTACTTATACATCCCAAAATGCCATTGGCCTATCCCGGGGCATGAGCCTAGCCAGAGGAGGTGAGGGAAGGAAAGAACCTGCCGGCCAGGCTGTTGGGGTGCTGAGTGCTCTGACCAGGGGCTGGCTGACAGTGCTGGGAGTGGGATGTGTTCTGCTGGGGAGGATATGGAGGAGCAGTGCAGCTTTGGGGCGGGGGAGAGAAGAGGCAAAACAGGGAGAGGACAGCGAGAGGGGGAGTGCATAAAGAGCGGATGGGTCAGCAGCAGAGGCGACATGTAACCGGCCGCCGCCTGTCTGTACTCACTGGCCACTGCAGCACACAGCCAGTGCTGGCCAGAAATGGGAAGGGGGTGGGGCCCTGTTGCCCAAGAGCCGGCACATAGCAGTGTCCCCAGTGGTGGGAACGACTTCAGAATAGAGTCCAGCCCTGAAGAGAGGATGGAGTCCAGCACTGCATCATCAGATCTGGAGGCAGTAACCAGGGCATAGTAGATAAAGAAGGTATGTACCAAAGACCATGTAGCAGCTCTGCAGATTTCTGAAATATGGATATTTGTAAGGAGAGTCATCGACGTAGATCGTGATTTAGCTGAGTATGCCAAAATGCTGATGGTGGTGGAATGTTGACAGCTTGGTAGCACACTATAATACATGTGGAAATGCATTTAGAGTCTCTGGGTACAAAGGGTGGAACACTTTGACCTGTCTGCAAACAAAACAGTTTACTGGATTTATAAAATGGCTTAGTTCTATCCTAATAGAAGGATAATGCCCTCCTGACATTTAGAGTGTGAAGAACAGTCTCCCATTTACAAGTATGCAGCTTCAGAAAGAAAATCCCTCCTGGCCAGGGGAAAGCTCCTCTCACCTGTAAAGGGTTAAGAAGCTAAAGGTAACCTCGCTGGCACCTGACCAAAATGACCAATGAGGAGACAAGATACTTTCAAAAGCTGGGAGGAGGGAGAGAAACAAAGGGTCTATAGTCTGTCTTTGTCGGGGATAGACCAGGAATGGAGTCTTAGAACTTTTAGTAAGTAATCTAGCTAGGTATGTGTTAGGTTATGATTTCTTTAAATGGCTGAGAAAAGAATTGTGCTGAATAGAATAACTATTTCTGCCTGTGTATCTTTTTTGTAACTTAAGGTTTTGCCTAGAGGGGTTCTCTATGTTTTTGAATCTAATTACCCTGTAAGATATCTACCATCCTGATTTTACAGGGGGGATTTCTTCATTTCTATTTACTTCTATTTTTATTAAAAGTCTTCTTGTAAGAAACTGAATGCTTTTTCATTGTTCTCAGATCCAAGGGTTTGGGTCTGTGGTCACCTATGCAAATTGGTGAGGCTTTTTATCCAACATTTCCCAGGAAAGGGGGGGTGCAAGTGTTGGGAGGATTGTTCATTGTTCTTAAGATCCAAGGGTCTGGGTCTGTAGTCACCTAGGCAAATTGGTGAGGCTTTTTACCAAACCTTGTCCAGGAAGTGGGGTGCAAGGTTATGGGAAGTATTTTGGGGGGAAGGACGTGTCCAAACAGCTCTTCCCCAGTAACCAGTATTAGTTTGGTGGTGGTAGCGGCCAGTCCAAGGACAACGGGTGGAATATTTTGTACCTTGGGGAAGTTTTGACCTAAGCTGGTGAAGATAAGCTTAGGAGGTTTTTCATGCAGGTCCCCACATCTGTACCCTAGAGTTCAGAGTGGGGGAGGAACCTTGACACCTTGATAAGTTCAATAAGAAGCAGATGGCCATTAGTGATTTTGAGAGGCTTCTGAGAACTGAGCTCAGGTCCCAAGCAGAGCTAGGGACCTTTATCTGTAGGAAGAGATTCCCCAAACCTTTTATGAATCTCACATCTGCAGGGTGACCAAACAAAAAAAACAACCCCTCAATAGTAGACCAGACATCGTCATCACCAGCAAGGACCAGAAGATCATCATGGTGGACGTCACAGTGCCCTTTGAGAACAGGAACCCAGCTTTCCACGACACCTGATCTCGAAAGCTGGAAAAATACACCCCTCTAGAAAACATCCTGAGAGCTGGGGGACTACAAGGTCCAAATTCACGTGCTGATCATCGGAGCCCTAGGTGCATGGGATCCCAGTAATGAGCCAGTGCTGAGGGAATGTGGAGTTGGTCAACGTTACACTCGGCTGATGCGGCAACTCCTGGTGTCAGATGCCATCAGGTGGTCGAGGGACATCGACATAGAACACATCACCGGACATCAGCAATACCAGAAGAGATGAGCTGGAGTGCCAATGAGAAGTGCAGTCGGGAAAGTAACTCAAATGCTTTCCTGTTGGACTGTTTTTTTTTCTCTAAATGGACAACCTATCCTAAATTCTCAATTACTGAGACAATATTCACTCATTGATAAAATTTTGCTTTCTGCCACCAACTCTGTGTATAATTTTTTTTTCGTGAGTAATGTACCCAAATACATGGATGCTAGATATCTAAACTGCATTCTTAAATTCATTCACCTAAATTTGGGTTATTGCTGATTATGCACTGGATGTGTCTTATGTCTTTAAAAACAAACTTTGTATTTGTGGAAAGAATGAGGAGTACTTGTGGCTTGTTAGAGACACAAATTTATTTGAGCATAAGCTTTCGTGGGCTAAAGCCCACTTCATCAGATACATGCAGTGGGAAATACAGTAGGAAGATTATATATATATATACATACACAAGGAACATGAAAAAATGGGGGTTGCCATACCAACTCTTAACGAGACCAATCAATTAAGGTGGGCTACTATCAGCAGGAGAAAAAAACATTTGTAATGATAATCAGGATGGCCCATTTCAAACAGTTGACCAGAAGGTGCGAGTAACAGTAGGGGGGGAATTAGCATGGGGAAATAGTTTTTAGTTAGTGTAATGACTCATCCACTCCCAGTCTTTATTCAAGCCTAATTTAATGGTGTCCAATTTGCAGATTAATTCCAGTTCTGCTGTTTCTCATTGGAGTCTGTTTTTCCAGGTTTTTTGTTGAAGAATTGCCACTTTTAGGTCTGTAATTGAGTGTCCAGGGAGGTTGAAGTGTTCTCCAACTGGTTTTTGAATGTTATAATTCTTGACGTCTGATTTGTGTCCATTTATTCTTTTGAGTAGAGACTGTCCAGTTTGGCCAATGTACATGGCAGAGGGGCATTGCTGGCACATGATGGCATATAACACATTGGTAGATGTGCAGGTGAACGAGCCCCTGATGGTGTGGCTGATATGGTTAGGTCCTATGATGGTGTCCCTTGAATAGATATGAGGACAGAGTTGGCAATGGGCTTTGTTGCAAGGATAGGTTCCTGGGTTAGTGTTTTTGTTGTGTGGTGTGTGGTTGCTGGTGAGTATTTGCTTCAGATTGGGGGGCTGGCTGTAAACGAGGACTGGCCTGTCTCCCAAGATCTGTGGGAGTGAGGGATCATTCTTCAGGATAGTTGTAGATCCTTGATGATGTGCTGGAGAATACTTTTGGCACTTTAGAGTCTAACAAATTTATTTGAGCATAAGCTTTCGTGGATAATCATAGGGCATGGCTACACGGGAAATTTCAAAGCACTGTTGTGGGAGGGCTCCTGCGGCAGCGCTTTGAAGTGTGAGTGTGGTCGTGCATGGGCGCTGGGAGAGAGCTCTCCCAGCACTCCTGGTAATCCACCTTCATGAGGGGATTAGCTTCGAGCACTGGGAGAGTGGCTCCTAGCACTCGGAGCCTGTTTACACCAGAGTGTTTTAAAGAGCTAATTTGCTGCATGAAGGGGGTAATTTTTCACTCCCCTGAGCCAGCAAGTTAGAGTGCTATAAAATGTAAGTGTAGCTAAGCCCTAAGCACTATACCCAGGTGTACAGACACTCTTTTCTCAACCTATGTATTATATAATTTTTAAACATTAGCTTTAATAAAAATTTTAAAATCTGAAAAGTTGGTAGGGTTGCCAAACGAACTTTGATGGAATTAAGGAATAATCCTAACTTCTTAAGATGTAGCAGGCACTCCAGAATGAGCAGAAGTGGAGCATATTCAGGAGCAGTATTGTGGAATTGAGACCAGTGGCCAATCTTGTCCACTTTTTAAGATAAGTAGTCCCAGTGGAAACTTTTCTATTATTTAAAATACATATTGTACTATTGCAGAGCAAAACAGAATGACTCTAGCCCTGCAAACCATCCAGGAACCATGCCTTGAGAGGAAGAATGCTCAAGTTGGGATGTGTCAGGTGTCCTGGAAGAGAACTTGAAGAATTGCTGGGAGATCCATCAGAGGATAGAGGGTGAGATGAAACAGATAAGGGAACCACATTTGCCTTGACCACATTGGGGCTAACAGAATGACTCTGACCTTGTCCTGCTTGAACTTGTTTATCACTTTGAGTATGAGAGGCATCAGAAGGAAAGCATAAAACAGTTTGTCCAAAAATCCCCAAACCCTTACCCCCTGGTTGAGGGCACAGTTCAGGGAGTAAGGGGACTCCCAAACAATTTTCCTGACTAGCTAACTAAAAGATGGCACACTCACAAACTCCATGAATGCTCCTCAGTTCTGAGATGACTCTGGACTCCTCAGTCACTGCAGAGGGCTAACAATCATTGCTGGTAGGCATCCTCTTTATGCAGGAGTCAGGCTGCTTCTGGTGCCAGGATTTCCTCTCACCACAAAGGGGTGCAGGCTCAAGGTGCATATTACAAAACTATACTAAAATCCAAACTTTAGTCTCCCACCCCAGCGCTCAGACACACTCACAGCAGACGGAAGCCCTGGACTAGCAACCAAAGCAGAGCTTGCTATGTGGTGACTGATCTCATCTAGGGAGCTGGAGGGCTAACTTGACTGGGGGAAGTTTTCCCAACAAATCTCTACAAACTGGGAGTCACCTTGGAGAGGGAAAGGGCCAAGCTGAGGAATCTTGCTTTCAGGTCTCTAGAGGCCAGTACTCAGAAAGAACCTTGCATGTGGGCTTGGGACTCATCAGCTCTCTACACAGCCAGTCCTGCCCTTTACCAGACTGGCTTCTCCCATCTCCTGAGCAATGAGGGAAGGGCATCTCCCTCCCTATTGGTCAGGCTAGCTCTTCTTCCCAGGCTTTCACTTGTCAAATCATTTGACTCTGCCCCCTCCTCCATGTAGGCACTCCTGAAATCCTTCCTCAAGCCAACAGGGTTCTCTTTTGTTCTAGATAGTGTCTTTCCTCTCTCCCTTGTGGTTGCCAAGAAGACTCTGAGTCTGCCCTTGGCTCCCCACTTTTACCAGGGACAGTGTGCCTCTGTCTAGGGTTGCCAGGTGTCTGGTTTTCAACCAGAACATCCAGTCGAAAAGGGACCCTGGCAACTCCGGTCAGCACTGCTGACTGAGCTGTTAAAAGTCCAGTCAGCGGTGCAGCAGAGTGAGGGCAGGTTCCCTATCTGGCTCTGTGTGGCTCCCTGGAAGTGGCGACATGTCCCTCTCTGGCTCCTAGGCCCAGGGATGGCCAGGGGGCTTTGCCCCAAATGCTGGCTCTGCAATCCCATTGGCAGGAAAAAATGGCCAATGGAAGCTGTGGGGGCCAGTGCCTGCAGGTAGGGCAGTGTGCAGATCTCCCTGGCCATGCCTCTGCATAGGAGCCGGAGCATGGGACATGTCGTCTCTTCCGGGGAGCTGCCCGAGATAAGCGCTACCTGGAGCCCACGCCCCCTCCCCATCCTGTTCCCCAACCCCCTACCTCAGCCTTTAGCCCTCTCCCACATCCAAACTCCCTCTTGGAATTCGGACCCTGAACCCCTTCCTGCGTCCCAACCCCTTGCCCCAGTTCGGAACCCCCTCCTGCACCCTAAACCCCTCATCCCCAGCCCCACCCCAGAGCCTGCACCCTCAGCCAGAGCCCTCCCTGCCCGCCCCTCTGCTCCAGCCCAGAGCCCCCTCCCAGACACTGAACCCCTCATTTCTGGCCCTATATTGGAGCTCGCATCCCCAGCCAGAGCCCTCACCCACTCCTGCACCAGCGTAGTGAAAATGAGCAAGTGAGTGAGGGTGGGGGAGAGTGAGCGACAGAGGGATGGGGGATGGAGTGAGCAGAGACGTGGCCTCGTGGAAGGGGCAAGACCTCAGGGAAGGAGTGAAGGTGTTCAGTTTTGTGCGATTAGAAAATTGGCAACCCTCCCTCTCTCTCAGCTACCACCACCCAGAGCCCCAAAAATCTAGGTAATCCCTTAGGGGTTACACATTGCTGAGATCCTTATGCGATGCTTTATGCTCGAATTTCACGACTTTATTGCCTTGGTGCAGAGGGAAGGGGCTCTCACCACCCCTTGCTGTTGATATAAATCTTGTAGGTCACATTGTCTGTCATGACACTGATGGATCTGTGTCTGATGAGAGGAAGGAAATGAGAGCAGTAATTTCTGACTGCTCTGAGCTACAGAAGGTTGATATGGAGGTGACCATATGCCCTTTGCTGTCAGAAAGCTGAGGTGCAACCCCCTCAATCCAACAGAGAGGCATCAGTGGTTACAGTTACTGCTGGTGCTGGCTGGTGGAAGGGGACCTCCTCCCCTACATTGTGATGAATCTTGCACCAGTCTAGGGAATGCTTCACCTGCTGGGGAATCAACACCTTCTTGTCTAGATTGTCTGGCAAGGAAACCAGTCTGAGCCACCCCTAGAAACAGCAGAAGCTTAACTTCTCATGCTCTGTCACTAAAATGAAAGCAGCCATGTGATCCAGAAGTCAAACACAGTTTCTGACTGAGGTGTGGGGGCAGTACTGGATTGTTTTGGCAAGGCTCAATAATGTCCGGAAGCTGTCCATGGGAAGAGAGGCCCTGGACATCAAGGAATCCAGATGCCTCTATGAATTCAATGTTCAGAATGGGCATTAGTGCGGATTTTCCTGTTTCCAGCTAAGGACCAGGTCTAAAAACAAAGAAAGTGGTGTCCTTATGGCGGACAACACGTCTTGGTAGGATCAACATTTAAGTAGTCAATTATCAAGGTACAGAAATACCATGAGAGACTGACAACGCAGATAAGCAGTCACTACCAACAGAACCTTCAAGAACACTCCCAAAGCAGAGGAGAGGCCAAAGGGGAACACTCAATACAGAAAATGATCCTGGCTCCCCACAAATCCGAGGAATCTCTTGTGAGATGGGTGTATCGCTATATGGAAGTACACATCTTAGAGGCTGAGTACCCAAAACCAATCCCTTAATCTAGAGAAGGAATTATAGCTACTAGATCAACATCCTTAACTTCTGGGATCTCATGAATTTGTTTAGAATCTTAGCTCTAGAATTGGTCTCCATCCTCCACCTGGCATCACAGATTTAGGAAAGGGAAGAGCAAGAGGATAATATGGGACGGGCCACCGCAGAGGGAGGAGGCATGACTTATTCCATCTCAGTGAACGAGCATCACAATTTTTTTGTTTTATAATGTCATAGAGAGGTTTGTAACAAAATCAGCAAAATATAAGGCAGAGCGTTGGTGCCAGCCGTGCTCATAAATATATGTTTAGCACAGCAGCTATAATAACATGCGCATCATCACACAAGAACAAATTCCTGTCATCTTGTTGGAGGTAGGGAAAAAAATGCTCTCTAAAATGCCTCACATGAAAATACAATGCTCTCATTACTGGAGAGTGCAGCTCTCACAGGACAAATAAGACTACAGTCTGAAAACTATTTTAATAAATCAAAACTAAATACATGACTGTCTAGATTCTCTTTAAGGGTTTATTTTGACTTTGGCTTGGTGTTTTGTAGAGCAGATTGGCAGTGTACAAGAGCATTTATTGTATCTTTTCTCTGTGTGTGTGTGTGTGTGTGTGTGTGTGTGTGCGCACATGTGCTTATAACCGCAACAGGCAGAAAACAAGTAGCATTTGATCATAGCTGTCTCTGATCCCAGCCGAACTGCTCAAAAGCTTCTTCTAGTATGTTGTCTTGCTCATAAAAATATTATGGGCAGAATAAGGGAGGAGCAAGCCCTTCCTTTAAAATAAGAAATGGACACCATAGGCTGCAAAGCTGGGGCGGGTAGGGGGGGTCATCTGAGCCATGGCCCAACAGCTTTTAAGCATCTACGTGAAAAATAGGGTTGCCACTTGACTGGTTTTTGACCAGTCTGGCCATTTTCTTGCCAGTTGCCAGTCAAAAGATGTAATTTGCCAGGTTTTCTTGCTGCACGCAGACGGGGCTGTGCACATCAGAGCCTGAAGCATGCCGCACCTGGCACCCAGCTCTCACTCTGTGTGCTCAGCATGTCATCACCCAGGACCTCACCCGCCTGCTGCCAAAACTGCAGTGGCTCCTCTCAGTGTCACAGAGCCAGCTGGGAAGCAGGACTGACCAGTCACCCAAGGGTGAGGCTTGCTAGCAGGGACAGGAAAGGTAAGAAGTGGAGTGGGAGAGGCAGGGGCTTCTGGGAGGGGACAATGCGGGGGCTCTCTCAAGAGCAGAAGCTCCTGGGAGGGTTGGTTGTAGGGGCTCTTAGGCCACAGGGGGTCAAGTTGTTAGTGGGTGGGGGCACTTGAGAGAGGAACAGGAGGGGGTGTAAATCCATGCCCTACACACACACACTAAGTGGCACTCCACAACCTCAATGGATACAGTATGGATGATGTTGTGGGGCACTGGACTGGGATTTAGGAGACCTGGGTTTTATTTCTAGATCTGCCATTGACCAGCTATGTGACTCCCTGTGCCTTGGTTTCCCTTCCTGTCCTTTGTCTGGCTTGTCAATTCAGACCATAAGCTCTTCAAGGGAGGAGCTATTTCACTATATGCTTGTCCAGTGCCTAGCACAATGGGGCCCGATCTTAGCTGCGGCCTCTAGGCTCTATTAGAATACAAATAATAAATGTATCTCTAATTGGTTATTGTCTGATCTGTTTGTACTTGTCATCTTTGTACACTTTGTACACCAATTAATACTTAACAATATATTGATACAGGGCCAAACTGTGAAACCTTTACTCACTTTGGAACTAAGAGGAGGAACTGCAATGCAATGAACCCATTGATGGGAGTAAATGCTCACCAAGGGAAGAGGTTCAGAATCTTGTCTGCTCTGCATTTACGTATTATGCTATTATTGAATTTAACATGTCAAACGTTTATTTTGTATATATGATTACTTACATATGTATCTTTCCGGAAATATATACATGTTACTTGTGGTTGGAATCAAGGAGGGGAACATGTACAATTCTTGTGTGTTTTTTTTTCTTTTACAATAATCACTTCAAAAATTAAGCCTATATTCATTCTCATAGTTCTGATTTGTTCACTCCAGTCTGTTTTCTTTTTGTATCCAGGGAGTCAGAGCTACAAGCTTCACGAGTCAGTTCAGATCGTTATCTGCAATTTCTCTTTGTAGTGCTCTTTGAAGTCAAATCCATTACAGCGTGTGCTCAGACAGTCTTTGCACACTTAGCTCCACTGGGCCTACTGTGACATACTCAGCAGTTCACCTGAGAACCTGTTATTCATAGATACAGGAGATGTTAAAATTGATACATTAAAAAAAAATCGGTTTCATGCCTGCTCGGCACCCTTGTGACTGAATAACCTACTGCACCTTAAAATGATCTAATAAACAGCCTTTGATTTTTATGATCAAGATAAAAATTATTTTAGTCATTAGATATTGCCATTACATCCAAAGAGAGTATGATTATGAGTTCTAAAGGCCATGAAGTTTAGCCACTATGGCCCTTGCTAAGAGCTATGGCTATATGATCTTCTGCTTCCATAGCATGCCAGTTGGGAAAGTAACATACCTCCACAGCTAAAGATGTGTAAGCATCAGCAGCTGACTTCTAAATTGAAAACATGGAGCTACAGTAACACAATTTTTTTTACTTGCATGAATCTGGGTAAACTGCTATGTACAACGGGTTTTTGCTTTTTCTAATGCTTCAGCAGATTTAATATACATCATTGACCTTTTAATGGACAGACAATTAGACTCTGATATCTATAATTTGGCTCCTAGTGGCACAATAGATTAATTCACTAGGTTTTCACCTTCAGAGATAATTTTTCACATCCAGTTAAGACTGAGGTGATTATGATGGTTTGGAAGAAAAAGCCAATAAGAGAGGACAGAGAAGGCATTAAAACTCCCATAATTGGCGTATGGTCTGTCAGTTCTCACCAGAGTTCACAATTTGGGAGGCTGGTAAGAATCCCAGCTGATTTTAGACAATAAAACCATGTGACCATGATTGTTTTCCCAGGTGCTTGTGACAAGCAGATTGAAACTTTTTCTCAAGTGTGGACCTTGGTCCCAACATCCAAAACTTTATTGCCTCTAGATTAAACTACTGCTTCACACTCTATATGAAATACGCACAGAAGCTGAAGATAAGAAAGCTGCTATATTCTGCACTAAGTGGTGTTTCTTGGCACAAACACAACACTTGTACTCAGGGATCAGCACTGGCTACCTATGAGTTTCCGGGAAGAATTTCAAGTATTGGTGTTAAACTATTATCCCAAAATGGCCTGAGGTCTGCCTAGCTGACAGACAGTCTCACGGTCTGTCTACACGGCAATTCAAAACCCACGGGTGGCCTGTGGCAGCTGCCTCAGCCTCCCAGGGCTTGGGCTATAAGGCTGTTTAATTGTTGTATGGATGTTCGGGTTCAGGCTGAAGCCTGGGCTCTAGGACCCTATGAGGTGGGAGAGTCCCAGAGCTTGGGCTACAGCTTGAGCCTGAACATTTACACTAGGCTGACAAGATGTCCCGATGTTATAGGGACAGTCCCGATTTTGGGGGCTTTTTCTTATATAGGCACCTATTGCCCCCCACACCCTGTCTTCATTTTTTACACTTGCTATCTGGTCACCCTAATCTACACCCAAACCCTGCAATCCCGAGTCAGCTGGCATGGTCCAGTCATGGGTTTTTAATTGCAGTGTAGACATATACTCTTTCTGTGCAAGGATACTGCTGCAACTGCTATTAACAGAGGTGCTCCAGTTGGAGTTCCCTCAGTCTTTGTCCAGCAGAGATCTTGAAGAAATTATGGTGTCTGAACACATATAATAATTCTGCTACAAGGGGCAGAGTTAAGGGTACACAGACACCCTTAATTTTGTCATTTCCTCACTTTATTTTGCAATGATGAGGAGGTTTGGAATGCCTGGTCTGGGTACACCTTCCAGATTTAACACTAGTTTCATGGCTGACTCACTGAGCTTCCATAGGCATGAATATAGGTAATTTTACAAGAAAAGACAGATTTTTTTTTTAAAAATCGGTGACTTTAGATGTTATAAAAAGCAAGAGGGAACCTTAGTGTGTCCTTATCACACGTACTGTAATGTACTTTCTTTAAATATTCTATAAAGTGCCTTTGATTTTCAATCAAAAGGTGCTTTGTGTCTGAGAGGTACAGTACAGTAGCTTGATTACCATTGTGTCATGGCATTTGCTACGATAATGACTTTTTTTGTGAATGACTGAGTCAATAAGCACATAAAATTCTCATATACTTTCAGCATCTGTATTATTGCTGCCCTTCGGCTGAAGTAATTATACCTTTTTCTTTTCAAAAATCTTACCCAGTGTTTTCTTTTTCCTTATTACTGCTGCTCTGACTTACATTTAATTACTCAAACACTGCTTGGTTTGGTTTGAGTCTCTGTGCTGTGAAAAAGAGGATTTACAGATTAGCTGATTAGGGTGATCAGATGTCCCGATTTTAAAGGGACAGTCCCAATATTTGGGGCTTTGTCTCATAAAGGATCCTATTATTCCTCAGCCACACTTGATACCTGGTCACCCTATAGCTGATACACAAGAATTTGATCAATCACAATTATCTAAATTCATAGACCAAAAAAAAGTTGTTGTTTTTTGTGAAACTTGTATAAGTTTGTTAAATGAAAATATGTTTCACCGAATTTACTCTTGAATATTCAAGTTTCCATATAAATCCTATGACAGGGCATAAAAGCATTTCCTCGTCCCCAGTACACAATGGGTTAAACTTCATCTTCCCTTTCCCTTCCTCTGGCTCACATGTTTAGGGAAAGGCTTCTGGATAGACAGAAAGATGAGAATATCTATGGAAAAGAAGATCAGATGGTTAAGGATCAGAACCAGGTCTCAGGAGATGGGAAGCAGAGCTATTCTAATAACTGATTTTTCAGTTCACTGGTTACTCTGAAAAAAAGTAATTTTGGATCAACACAAAAATGGAATTTTTTGGAAATTTTTGGCAAATTGAAAAGTCAAAAAAATTCTTTTTTGGGTCAAAGCATTTCATTTTGATTGAGCGATTTTTAACTTTATTTTTCCGATAAAACTGAAGAAGATTTTGAAATGAAAAGTAATTTCAAATCATAGAATCATAGAATATCAGGGTTGGAAGGGACCTCAGGAGGTCACCCCCTGGTCAAAGCTTAAAAACTTCTAAGGAAGGAGATTCCACCACCTCTCTAGGTAACGCATTCCAGTGTTTCACCACCCTCCTAGTGAAAAAGTTTTTCCTAATATCCAACCTAAACCTTCGCCACTGCAACTTGAGACCATTACTCCTCGTTCTGTCATCTGCTACCACTGAGAACAGTCTAGATCCATCCTCTTTAGAACCCCCTTTCAGGTAGTTGAAAGCAGCTATCAAATTCCCCCTTATTCTTCTCTTCTGCAGACTAAACAGTCCCAGTTCCCTCAGCCTCTCCTCATATGTCATGTGCTCCAGTCCCCTAATAATTTTTGTTGCCCTCCGCTGGACTCTTTCCAATTTTTCCACATCCTTTTTGTAGTGTGGGGCCCAAAACTGGACACAGTACTCCAGATGAGGCCTCACCAATGTCGAATAGAGGGGAACGACCATGTCCCTCGATCTGCTGGCAATGCCCCTACTTATACATCCCAAAATGCCATTGGCCTTCTTGGCAACAAGGGCACACTGTTGACTCATATCCAGCTTCTCGTCCACTGTAACCCCTAGGTCCTTTTCTGCAGAACTGCTGCCTAGCCATTTGGTCCCTAGCCTGTAGCGGTGCATGGGATTCTTCCGTCCTAAGTGCAGGACTCTGCACTTGTCCTTGTTGAACCTCATCACATTTCTTTTGGCCCAATCCTCTAATTTGTCCAGGGTCCTCTGTATCCTATCCCTACCCTCCAGTGTATCTACCTCTCCTCTCAGTTTAGTGTCATCTGCAAACTTGCTGAGGGTGCAATCCACATCATCCTCCAGATCATTAATGAAGATATTGAACAAAACCGGCCCGAGGACCGACCCTTGGGGCACTCCACTTGATACTGGCTGCCAACTAGACATGGAGCCATTGATCACTACCCGTTGAGCCCGACAATCTAGCCAGCTTTCTATCCACCTCATAGTCCATTCATCCAGCCCATACTTCTTTAACTTACTGGCAAGAATACTGTGGGAGACCATGTCAAAAGCTTTGCTAAAGTCAAGGAACAACAAGTCCACTGCTTTCCCCTCATCCACAGAGCCAGTTATCTTGTCATAGAAGGCAATTAGATTAGTCAGGCATGACTTGCCCTTGGTGAATCCATGCTGACTGTTCCTGATCACTTTTCTCTCCTCTAAGTGCTTCAGAATTGATTCCTTGAGGACCTGCTCCATGATTTTTCCAGGGACTGAGGTGAGGCTGACTGGCCTGTAGTTCCCAGGATCCTCCTTCTTCCCTTTTTTAGATATGGGCACTACATTAGCCTTTTTCCAGTCGTCTGGGACTTCCCCCGATCGCCATGAGTTTTCAATGAGAATGGCCAATGGCTCTGCAATCACATTTGCCGACTCCTTTAGCACTCTCGGATGCAGCGCATCTGGCCCCATGGACTTGTGCTCATCCAGCTTTTCTAAATAGTCCCGAACCACTTCTTTTTTCACAGTGGGCTGGTCACCTCCTCCCCATGCTGTGCTGCCCAGTGCAGCAGTCTGGGAGCTGACCTTGTTCGTGAAGACAGAGGCAAAAATCAAACACTCAAATCATTTCATGTAAAAAATGACAAAATGAAACATTTTGACTTTGAGAATTTTGAGGGGAGTGAGGGGACAGACGTATGGGAGGGTTACATGAACAACTCAAAAAAATCAACATGAATTCACAAAAGTTTCAGTGTTGATGAATCTGCATTTTTTGCCAAAAAAAGTTGAGATTAAAAATTTCACTCTGTTCTTAACTGAATTCATTTCCTTGCTCTGCCAGAGATTCCCTGTGTCACTTTGTACATGTCATTGCACCTCTCTGTGCCTCAGTTCCCCATCCGATAAATGGGGATAATGGCACTTACTTTTTCCCACCTTCTGTCTGTTTTGTGTACTTTATGCTGTTCAAGGCAGATACTCTTTTAGGTCATGCTGTACGGTGCCTCATACAGTGGGACCCCAACCTCAGTCTCTAAGCATTAATATAATACAAATATTAACAATTCATGATGGAAAGCCAAGGCCCCCTACTTAAGCCCTGGTTCAACAAGCTACTTAAACAGATGCCACTGAAGTCAATGGGTCAATTTAAAGTTGTGCACAGGCTTGAGTGCCTTGCTGAATTGGGGCCTTACGCTCTGAGGGATGGAAATTGCCCACCTTGATTATCGTTACAAAAGGTCCCCCCTCGCCTCCCCAGCTCTCCTGCTGGTAATATCTCACCTTACCTGATCACTCTCGTTACAGTGTGTATGGTAACACCCATTGCTTCATGTTCTCTGTGTATATAAATCTCCCCACTGTATTTTCCACTGAATGCATCCGATGAAGTGAGCTGTAGCTCACAAAAGCTTATGCTCAAATAAATTTGTTAGTCTCTAAGGTGCCACAAGTCCTCCTTTTCTTTCAGCCTGAGGTAGTTTTTGTTTTCCTCTTTGTTTTGATGTGGGCTAATATATAAAGATTCTCCTGGTCTTAACAGACATCACTGCCTGTTGCTGTGTTTTGTTTCTGCTCAGTAATCCCTCCAGGTTACAAAGGTTGCTAAATAGCTAATTAAAACTTTTACATCTGGCAATTGGACTTCTCCATGACTGACTACAAATCCTTTCATTTACAGTTTCGTGGCCTGAAGTTTGGCTAAGGCTAGTAGCAATTTTAAAGTCATTACCATCTTAGCATTGTCTAGTTGTCTTGTTCCAGTTTCTATGGGTCAGGTATCAGCCTCATGGGAAGCCCCATCACAATTAGGATCCACAAGGACAGCTTCATCAAAGCAGAGAAACTGAATGGAAATGGAATCTGAACTACTCTGTTACTGTTGTCTTCAAACAGAGGCGCGCTGAGACAACATAGGCAGGGCTGCATGGCAAGATTGCATTGCTGCTGCCCATACTGTACATATTGTGTGGCTAAGCAGAGAACTTCAGCCTCCAGTGTTTTCATCCTGGCATCTTTCATGAGCACTAAAATCTTACTGGAGGACTATTCATTCACCCACTTTAAAAGAGTGCCAGATTGGCACATTGCAGAGGCGAGAAGTCCCATGTATGTTTCCAAATGTGAGGTCTTTTCATCGGGGAGCAGCACCAATGTGAACAGCTTACTGGGCTGGTAGGCTCATAAAACAACCCAGTGTGAAGAGGTGTTTCTACCTTCAGAAGCAATGGAAATTTTCTGGTCAGCTTAGAATGAACTTCAACTGATTTGCTCTGTGAGATACCTGTCAAGAGGTTTGACTAATGTTATGTTTTCAGAGCACACTTGTATTGACTTTTCTGATAACCTTACCAAACAAATCGTGCATGAAAACCACTGAACAGTTGTTAGATCTCTTTTTTTTTTTTTTTGCTAGACCCTCTGCCCCATTTCTTTTGTCCTATACACTGCAGCATATTACACATTCACTGCAAATGTTTATAGCGTTGCAGCAGACTTGACAATTGGGTCAAATCCTCAACCTCAGCAGAAAGCCCAAGTGAAAGAAGTTTTCTGCAGGGGTTCTCAGTGGTGGGGGCATGGGGACTGAATCCTCTCCCTGGCTGTGCAGCTTTTGCTGTGGTGTTGGGATACCAGCTGTACATTTTCTGTTAACCATTCTGAATGTCAAGGGGGAGGTGATGAGAGGCTATAGAGGAGCTACCCTGTAGTTCTTTGTGGTTATTTTTATTTATTATTTCTATAAAAGTATTGCCTAGAAGTCTGAACCAAGATTGTAGCTCATTGTGTTAGGTACTGCACACACAAAGTAGTAAAAGACAGTCCCTGCATAGACGAGCTTACAATTTAAATAGACAAGGCAGACAAAGGGTGAGCAAAAGGAAGTGTTATTATCACGGTTGCCAGCAGTCCCTTATTACAAGAGACATCCCTTATTTTTTAATGTCTGTACAACAAGTTCAGGAGTTGCTGACTGCTCCAAAAAGTGGCAATAAGTACCCCTGGCAAATGTAGGTGAGTACTGTTTATTATTAAATAAAATAAATAATAATAATAGTTAATAATAATAACAATAATATCTGGCCGAAGGGTGGGGCCGGGGTGCTAAGGAAACAGTCCCTTATTTTTGAAATACAATGTTGGCAATCCTAGTTATTATCCCCATTTTACAGATGGGGAACTGACAAAGAGAGAGACTTAAGCCCAGATCCTCAAAGCTGCTTAGGCAACTAACTCCCATTGAAATCAATTAGTTCAGTTATATCGATTATTTCAATGGGAGTCAGCCACCTAAACAACTTTGGGAATCTGGGCCTAAATGATTTGCCCAAGGTCACACAGGAAGTCTGAAGCAGACTCAGCATCTGAATCCAGATCTTTTTTTGTCCAGGCCAATACCACACCATCATTTCACTCTACTAGTTGTGGGTCCACTGGCCAAAATGCTACTTCTCTCCACCCCATACCACCATATTATGAGCCTCCATGGAGTTCTGAGGGGTATAGCTCTTATCTTCTGACATCTCAGCTAGGGGGAGGCCCCCACAAGCAGAATCACAATGGTTCCATTCTGCTCATAGCCCTGTGCCTCTACAAAAGGGAACTGGAGGACTTCTTATTTCACACACAAAACACAAGACATGAAGCAGAATAAATTACAGTGTTTAGTAAACCAGGAACTCACAAGTACAATGTTAATCCCTATCACCCACGGATCAGTTGTTGACAACAGAGTTAATTTTAAATATAGCAAAAAATTAATTAGTAACTGCAGGGTTAGTCACTATTAATTATTACAATTATAAATTATGAACAATTTTGAGTCATTGTTCTTTTTAATGCTGTTATGGATATTCACCTTGTGGCTGAACTGCGCTGGAATCTCCTGGAGCAGTACACCGTCTCATTCAATGCTTTGTGGGCTCATATTCAGAAAGCCATTTGGCCTAAAAACTTGCTGGATTATCTGTAAACACAGTGAAAGAAGACAGTTATTGCATGAAGCCCAGGCAGCGCACCTGCATGCTAATGAGTTAAATGTCATGACAGAAACACAAAACCATTATTCCGTGCTACCTTTTAGCTGGAAACCAATTTACTTTTGTAACATTTCAAACAGAAAATTATCATGTAATTTCCTATGTCAATACATAATTTATTACGTAATAAATAACTAAATACATATTTATTGGGCTTTTTTTTAATCCATCTGTTGTGCTATTCTCACTTCTCCCTGCCCTACATGTACTATTCAGACTCATCATAACGCTTTCTGTCTAAGGCTGCTATACCCTTTAAGCTCTGTAATGATTGAGGAATGTATTATAGGATTAAACATAGCTACCATTTTCTTCAAAGAATCCTAAATTACTTATGTTAGGATTTATGAATTACTTTAAATTAAACCCCCAAAGGATTTATATTAACAAAGAGGAATAAACTGAAGGAAACATTAAGTCATAGTCTAAAACACAGAGGCGTTTAAAAAAAAATCTACATTACCGTTGTGGATCGGACGAATGAAAGCCAGCAAAATCAACTCTAAGGCTGGCACTCCAACTTTGACATTCCCACCATGCCTAAGGGTATGTCCACACTACGGAATAAGGTCGAATTTATAGAAGTCGGTTTTTTAGAAATCGGTTTTATATATTCGAGTGTGTGTGTCCCCACAGAAAACGCTCTAAGTGCATTAACTCGGCGGAGCGCTTCCACAGTACCGAGGCAAGAGTCAAATTCCGGAGCGTTGCACTATGGGTAGCTATCCCACAGTTCCCGCAGTCTCTGCTGCCCATTGGAATTCTGGGTTGAGATCCCAATGCCTGATGGGGTGAAAACATTGTCACGGGTGGTTCTGGGTACATATTGTCAGGCCCCCCTTCCCTCCCTCCCTCCCTCCGTGAAAGCAAGGGCAGACAATCGTTTAGCGCCTTTTTTCCTGAGTTACCTGTGCAGACGCCATACCACGGCAAGCATGGAGCCCGCTCAGGTAACCGTCACCCTATGTCTCCTGGGTGCTGGCAGATGCGGTACGGCATTGCTATACAGTAGCAGCAACCCCTTGCCTTGTGGCAGCAGACGGTACAGTACGACTGGTAGCCATCATCGTCATGTCCGAGGTGCTCCTGGCCACGTCGGCCACGAGCACCTGGGCAGACATGGGCGCAGGGACTAAATTTGGAGTGACTTGACCAGGTCATTCTCTTTAGTCCTGCAGTCAGTCCTATTGAACCATCTTATGGTGAGCAGGCAGGCGATACGGATTGCTAGCAGTCCTATTGCACCATCTTCTGCCGAGCAGCCATGAGATGTGGATGGCATGCAGTCCTTCTGCACTGTCTGCTGCCAGCCAAAGATGTAAAAGATAGATGGAGTGGATCAAAACAAGAAATAGACCAGATTTGTTTTGTACTCATTTGCCTCCTCCCCCGTCTAGGGGACTCATTCCTCTAGGTCACACTGCAGTCACTCACAGGGAAGGTGCAGCGAGGTAAATCTAGCCATGTATCAATCAGAGGCCAGACTAACCTCCTTGTTCCAATAAGAACAATAACTTAGGTGCACCATTTCTTATTGGAACCCTCCGTGAAGTCCTGCCTGAAATACTCCTTGATGTAAAGCCACCCCCTTTGTTGATTTTAGCTCCCTGAAGCCAACCCTGTAAGCCATGTCGTCAGTCGCCCCTCCCTCCGTCAGAGCAATGGCAGACAATTGTTCCGCACCTTTTTTCTGTGCGGATGCCATACCAAGGCAAGCATGGAGGCCGCTCAGCTCACTTTGGCAATTAGGAGCACATTAAACACCACATGTATTATCCAGCAGTATATGCAGCACCAGAACCTGGCAAAGCGATACCGGGCAAGGAGGCGACGTCAGCGCGGTCACGTGAGTGATCAGGACATAGACACAGATTTCTCTGAAAGCATGGGCCCTGCCAATGCATGCATCATGGTGCTAATGGGGCAGGTTCATGCTGTGGAATGCCGATTCTGGGCTCGGGAAACAAGCACAGACTGGTGGGACCACATAGTGTTGCAGGTCTGGGACGATTCCCAGTGGCTGCGAAACTTTCGCATGCGTAAGGGCACTTTCATGGAACTTTGTGACTTGCTTTCCCCTGCCCTGAAGCGCATGAATACCAAGATGAGAAAAGCCCTCACAGTTGAGAAGCAAGTGGCAATAGCCCTGTGGAAGCTTGCAACACCAGACAGCTACCGGTCAGTTGGGAATCAATTTGGAGTGGGCAAATCTACTGTTGGGGCTGCTGTGATGCAAGTAGCCCACGCAACCAAAGATCTGCTGATATCAAGGGTAGTGACCATGGGAAATGTGCAGGTCATAGTGGATGGCTTTGCTGCAATGGGATTCCCTAACTGTGGTGGGGTCATAGATGGAACCCATATCCCTATCTTGGCACTGGAGCACCAAGCCACCGGGTACATAAACCGCAAGGGGTACTTTTCAATAGTGCTGCAAGCTCTGGTGGATCACAAGGGACGTTTCATCAACATCAACGTGGGATGGCCGGGAAAGGTACATGACGCTCGCATCTTCAGGAACTCTGGTCTGTTTCAAAAGCTGCAGGAAGGGACTTCATTCCCAGACCAGAAAATAACCTTTGGGGATGTTGAAATGCCTATATGTATCCTTGGGGACCCAGCCTACACCTTAATGCCATGGCTCATGAAGCCGTACACAGGCAGCCTGGACAGTAGTCAGGAGCTGTTCAACTACAGGCTGAGCAAGTGCAGAATGGTGGTAGAATGTGCATTTGGACGTTTAAAGGCGCGCTGGCGCAGTTTACTGACTCGCTTAGACCTCAGCAAAACCAATATTCCCACAGTTATTACTGCTTGCTGTGTGCTCCACAATATCTGTGAGAGTAAGGGAGAGACGTTTATGGCAGTGTGGGAGGTTGAGGCAAATAGCCTGGCTGCTGGTTACGCGCAGCCAGACACCAGGGCGGTTAGAAGAGCACAGGAGGGCGCGGTACGCATCAGAGAAGCATTGAAAACCAGTTTCATGACTGGCCAGGCTACGGTGTGAAAGTTCTGTTTGTTTCTCCTTGATGAAACCCCCTGCCCCTTGGTTCACTCTACTTCCCTGTAAGCTAACCACCCTCCCCTCCTCCCTTCGATCACCGCTTGCAGAGGCAATAAAGTCATTGTTGCTTCACATTCATGCGTTCTTTATTCATTCATCACACAAATAGGGGGATGACTACCAAGGTAGCCCAGGAGGGGTGGTGGAGGAGGGAAGGAAAATGCCACACAGCACTTTAAAAGTTTACAACTTTAAAATTTATTGAATGCCAGCCTTCTTTTTTTGGGGCAATCCTCTGTGGTGGAGTGGCTGGTTGGCCGGTGGCCCCCCCCACCGCGTTCTTGGGCGTCTGGGTGTGGAGGCTATGGAACTTGGGGAGGAAGGCGGTTGGTTACACAGGGGCTGTAGTGGCAGTCTGTGCTCCAGCTGCCTTTGCTGCAGCTCAACCATACATCGGAGCATACTGGTTTGGTCCTCCAGCAGCCTCAGCATTGAATCCTGCCTCCTCTCATCACGCTGCCGCCACATTTGAGCTTCAGCCCTGTCTTCAGCCTGCCACTTACTCTCTTCAGCCCGCCACTTACTCTCTTCAGCCCGCCACCTCTCCTCCCGGTCATTTTGTGCTTTCCTGCACTCTGACATTATTTGCCTCCACGCATTCGTCTGTGCTCTGTCAGTGCAGGAGGACAGCATGAGCTCGGAGAACATTTCATCTCGAGTGCGGTTTTTTTCTTTCTAATCTTCATTAGCCTCAGGGAAGGAGAAGATCCTGTGATCATTGAAACACATGCAGCTGGTGGAGAAAAAAAAAGGGACAGCGGTATTTAAAAAGACACATTTTATAAAACAGTGGCTACACTCTTTCAGGGTAAACCTTGCTGTTAACATTACATACATAGCACATGTGCTTTCGTTACAAGGTCGCATTTTGCCTCCCCCCACCGCATGGCTACCCCCTCAACCCTCCCCCTCCCTGTGGCTAACAGCGGGGAACATTTCTGTTTAGCCACAGGCAAACAGCCCAGCAGGAACGGGCTCCTCTGAGTGTCCCCTGAAGAAAAGCACTCTATTTCAACCAGGTGACCATGAATTATATCTCACTCTGCTGAGGATAACACAGAGAGATAAAGAACGGATGTTGTTTGAACGCCAGCAAACATACACTGCAATGCTTTGTTGTACAATGATTCCCGAGTACGTGTTACTGGCCTGGAGTGGTAAAGTGTCCTACCATGAAGGATGCAATAAGGCTGCCCTCCCCAGAAACCTTTTGCAAAGGCTTTGGGAGTACATCTAGGAGAGCCGCGAATGCCAGGGCAAAGTAATCCTTTCACATGCTTGCTTTTAAACCATGTATAGTATTTTAAAAGGTACACTCACCGGAGGTCCCTTCTCCGCCTGCCGGGTCCAGGAAGCAGCCTTGAGTGGGTGCAGGGGGTACTGGCTCCAGGTCCAGGGTAAGAAACAGTTCCTGGCTGTCGGGAAAACCGGTTTCTCCGCTTGCTTGCTGTGAGCTATCTACAACCTCCTCATCATCATCATCATCTTCTTCGTCCCCAAAACCTGCTTCCGTGTTGCCTCCATCTTCATTGAAGGAGTCAAACAACACGGCTGGGATAGTGGTGGCTGAACCCCCTAAAATGGCATGCAGCTCATCATAGAAGCGGCATGTTTGGGACTCTGACCCGGAGCGGCCGTTGGCCTCTCTGGTTTTCTGGTAGGCTTGCCTCAGCTCCTTCAGTTTCACGCGGCACTGCTTCGGGTTCTTGTTATGGCTTCTGTCCTTCATGCCCTGGGAGATTTTGACAAAAGGTTTTGGCATTTCGAAAACTGGAACGGAGTTCTGATAGCACGGATTCCTCTCCCCAAACAGCGATCAGATCCTGTACCTCCCGTTCGGTCCATGCTGGAGCTCTTTTGGGATTCTGGGACTCCATCATGGTCACCTCTGCTGATGAGCTCTGCATGGTCACCTGCAGCTTGCCACGCTAGCCAAACAGAAAATGAGATTCAAAAGTTCGCGGTTCTTTTCCTGTCTACCTGGCCAGTGCATCTGAGTTGAGAGTGCTGTCCAGAGCGGTCACAATGGAGCACTCTGGGATAGCTCCCGGAGGCCAATACCGTCAAATTGTGTCCACAGTACCCCAAATTTGACCCGGCAAGGCCGATTTAAGCGCTAATCCACTTGTCAGGAGTGGAGTACGGAAATCGATTTTAAGAGCCCTTTAAGTCAAAATAAAGGGCTTCATCGTGTGGACGGGTGCAGGTTTACATCGATTTAACGCTGCTAAATTTGACCTAAAGTCCTAGTGTAGACCAGGGCTAAGAGTTGTAGCAGCATATATGACTTGTAACATAAACTGAGCTGAGGCTTATAGAATACATATTTGCAAACTATTTAAGACTTCTACAATACACTTCAAAAGGAGCAGAAGAGGGAGCTTTCTTTTTCACTCACGGTTTCACTTTGGCAGCAACTGAAAGTTATTGTCAGAAGGCTACTTGGCTAATCATGTAAAATGAGATGTATTTATTTCATTACTTGGTGGTCTTAGTCTAGTTCCTTACTAACAAGTTCCGATATTTCAAAACATTCATACACACAAATGGTACTAAATAGTAGTGATGGGTGCACTTCAAAAAAGGTTCAAAGTTTGGCTTCCTAGCAACATTAATGAAACAATATACATCTAAATATATGCACAAGATATAAATAGCATATAAATAACAATATTCAGTGTTCATTATTTGTAACAACTGGGTAAAAATAAAACAAAAAAACAAACATTTCTACCTGTAAAGGTCAGTGACTAGATAACATAGCCTATGAGCATTGGGGACTAATACCTACTAAACTGAAAAAGTATTCAATAGTTTCATGTGTGGCCAGACATCCTCATTTTTTTTTCCAGGCATTTCTTTTAGACAGTCATTTTTTCCATTAATGCAGTAGTACAAAGCTTACTAAGTCAGTCTGTGTATGAGGAAAGAATTGCAGATTTCCATTTTCTCAAATAACTCCTTTGGCCTTTAAAATAGTTACTAGAATCCATTTCTTAATGTTAACTGGTAATGCCAACTCATCCAGCACCCCCAAAATACAGAAGTTTGGAGAAGATAAGATAGTAACACAAAGTTTTTGAGAGCGCATTGAATATAGTGTTTTAGAACACATGCATTTTTTGACAGGCACAGAGGACGTGTGAAAGGTTTGCATGTGGCTGTTTGCACCTCCAACATTCACTGCATGTGCCAAACTATATTTAAATAAATGTTCGGGAGTCTAATAGTACCTGCTTAATATCCTGTTCCCATTCCTAGTATACTTTAAAGAATACTTGGTGGTCCTCTAGCATTATCCTATCAGATGCTTTAATAAAGCCTCAAAGAAACACCATATACTTATTATTAGTCTGGGCAGCTCTTACCACATCCTAGGGCAGTGGGCCCCAATCTGGGGTTTACACCCTAGCAGGGGATGGATGAACAGTTGGGGGGATGCAGCAGGGCCTGGGTCAGCCCCCATGGGGGATGGGCAGGGAGTGCCTTCCAGCCTTGCTGTGTCCCCCACTCCATTCTGGCCCCCCTGGAGCACCTCTCCCAGCCCCAACCGTGGCTCCACTCCTGTCCGCAGCCCTAGCCGCACCTCCGGCCCAGCTCCTGATCGTGGCCCCCAGCCCCACCTTGGGCCCTGGCCCCGGCTCCAAGGGGTGTGTGGACTGAGTGGGGGGTATGACTGAAATATTTTGGGGACCTGTGGCCTAGGGTGACTATACATCCCGTTTTGGCCCCAGACATCCAGATATTTTTGCAAAACTGGGCATTTGTCCTATTTGCTCTTGCCACTGATCACCAGTTGTCAAGAGCAAACAAGACAGATGTCCAGTTTTGCCAAAAAGGGGCTTGGGGGGCAGGGCGGTGAGAGGCAGTGTGAGTGGCAGGGCTCGGGCCAATCCTGCCCAGGGAAGGATGGGGACGTGGGTGAGTGGCTTGGGCCAGCTCTGCATGGGGTGAGAGAGAGGCTCAGGCCAGCAGTAGGGGAGAGAGACTCAGGCCAGCTCCATGTGGAGAGACTAGGGGGAAAGGGAGAGGGGCTTGGGCCAGCTCTCCATACCACAGGCTCCATATTATGGCCTGGCCATGGGCAGGGCCTCAGGGAGAAGAGGAGCAGCACGGCGGAGGAGCGGGGCTGAGAAGGTGGGTGGGAGAGGAGCAGCAGGGGTAGGGTTGCCAGGCATCTGTTTTTTTTATCAGAACGCCCAGTCAAAAAGGGACCTGGACAGCTCCGGTCGTCACAGCCGACCGGGCCATTAGAGGTCTGGTCATCAGTGCAGCAGAGGCCCGGGGCTAAGGCAGGCTCCCTGCCTGCCCTAGTTCCGCTTAGCTCCCAGAAGTGGCCGCCAGGGAACCGTGACCAATTGGAGCTGCGGGGGCAGCACCTGCGGGCACAAGGACAGCGCACGGAGTCTCCCTGGCTGCCCCTCCACCTAGGGGCTGCAGGGACCTGGTGGCCACTTCCTTGGAGCCACAGTAAGCGCTCAGGATCCCATGCTCCCCCCCAAAACCCTGCCCCAGCCTGGAGTCCCCTCCTGCATCCAAACTGCCTCCCAGAGTCCGCACCCCGTACCCCAACCACCTGCCCCAGCCCGGAGAAAGTGAGTGAGGGTGGGGGAGAGCAAACGACAGAGGGAGGGGGGGTTGGAACGAGCAGGGGCAGGGCCTCAGAGGAGGGGGCGGGGCAGGGCCTTGGGGCCCCCAAATTGGCCAGGGCCCCTGGGCATGGGCTCCATTGGCCCATGCAGTGATCTGACACTGGTTATACTACTGCATCCTCCTCTCAGAGGTACAGCATAAAATTAGAATGTGGTGTGTTTGCCTAGCCTGGAATCAGTGCAGAGGAAAACATAGGCTCAGACTCCACAGATCCTCAACCAGACTTGCAGAGTAGTTGTCTCTCTGTGTGCCCTTCAAGTATCCTCTTCCATTCAGGCAACAATGCTGCTTTCAGTTCCAAGTTACCACAAGTTCCTCCACTACAGCTGCATATTCTGTGAGGGATTAATGCTGCAATGGCGAATTTGGAAAGAAAGAAAATTACCAAAAACTTCCAGCTCCTTTCCCACTGGAACACAATGTACAGAGTGAGCTGTGTCTGACTATCCATGCTGTAATGGGGCTTACAAACTCCATACAGAAAGAGGCAGAAGAGAGAGAAGAACCTTCCCCACTTCAAGACAAGCAGGCTAACCACATCTCAGAACTGCCAATCATCGAGACCACACCCACAATAAGGAAAACAAGCCCAACTATAAAGGAAAGAGAACAGAGAGAGAAAGGCAGATGGGTGGGCCTAGGATAATGGAGGGAAACAGCCCCCCAGGCTACCTCTAGGGAACCAATAAGGAGGTAAAATAAAGGCTTCAAGCCCTGAAGCTTAAGAGCTGATTGATTCATGTTACATTAAGTTGCTGGACTGGGCTAATTTGAGTTGAATAGAAGAGAGCCAATTTGGTGAACGGTTTCAGAGTAGCAGCCGTGTTGGTCTGTATCCGCAAAAAGAACAGGAGTACTTGTGGCACCTTAGAGACTAACAAATTTATTAGAGCATTAGCTTTCGTGGGCTACAGCCCATTTCAACTGATGCATAGAACATGTAGTACGAAGATATATATATATACATACAGAAAAGGTGGAAGTTGCCATACAAACTGTAAGAGGCTAATTAATTAAGATGAGCTATTATCAGCAGGAGAAAAAAACTTTTGTAGTGATAATATATCTTCTTACTATATGTTCCATTCTATGCATCTGCTGAAGTGGGCTGTAGCCAACAAAAGCTTGTGTTCTAATAAATTTGTTAGTCTCTAAGGTGCCACAAGTACTCCTGTTCTCCGTTTGGTGAAAGTTGTGACACCAAAAAAGAGACTGCACTCAGAGTAGTTGACACATGCTCTCTAATATCCATGGAAATCCTAATCTTCACAGTCTGTACATCATGTGGAGACACCACTTCCCTGCAGACAGACCAGTCTGGTCCGTTTCCCTGTGCAGCACAAGAAAGGAAACACTGCTATTCCCTTGCAATAGCACAAGAAAGGAAACACTGAAACCTAACTATAAACATTTTGATAAAAAAATTTCCTATTCATTTAAACTGAAATTCCCCCTTGAAATCCCCATGCTATCTATACTTTCCCACTGTGCTGATTTCCTTTCTTTAAGAATGAGAAAGGAAGTGAAGGGGGAAAAATCCCTTCATCACATTTTCTGAGTTAATCGAAGAACATGAGGCAGAACAGCAGACTTTTTGAACGGTTACATTCACGTTCTAGGGAAGATCCAGCTCTCCTTACTAGCCCGAACACTCCCCTGTGGCTTGAGTGCAGCTAAGCTCCAATTCTGCTCCTATTGCTGGCAATGGGGAAAACTATCAGTATCAGAAGAACTAAAGTCCTACTCATACAATTAAAGGAAAAAGGGGTGGGTGTCCAGTGCATGAATAATATACATTTACAGGCCTTTTACAATGAAGCCTCTAGGATATAAATAAACAAGGAAGGCCTCTTAAGAGTGAATGCTGTTGAGCCATCAGGCTGACAACTCAAAGCTGCTATAATGAATCCGTTGTGCGACGGGGCTTTTCAGACTCCTTCAACACTCTCAGCACGCAAGCAGAGTGCTTCAAGAAGCAGCATAAGATGATCATTTATGATTCTTCTATTTACAGAATTCCCCAAAGGTGGTGGCATTGAACCATAAGTATTTTTCGAACAACATCAATAATATGCACGTCATCTGTGTAAAGCATGAAGCTGTTACTGAATTACAGAAAATAGAAAGCTGTCTAGATTGAGGGAAAGAAAAAAGAACTATTTTTACAAGTGAGAGCTAGACACTATACATAGCGGGGTTTGTATTGCTACTGGAAATAGTAGCATTGCCTTTGATATACAGTAACAGTGCAAATGACACTACTCTCTTGCATGTTTTATATTGTTGCCACCAGAAACAATTACATTGCCCAGGCAAACTTGTCACAAGGAGGTGGAGGAGAAGTTCAACAAGGCATTCCCTCCCTCCTTCAGAGAGACGCAATAGTGACCAGGGTGATTATGCTTTTAAGAGGAGAAAAATACCAGTTGTCTGGAGTGTTGCCCAAGAAACAGTTCCATGGTCTCCTGTTTCCATTTTTGCCTAAAAAGGAAGCCTAATTAATTGCTTTTATTGAATCTCTTCCAATTTGCTTTTGTTGAAGCATCAGCTAATGAAAAAGAAGTGAAGTTAGCACTTACACAAAATGGCAATGCCAGGAATAGACGGGGTGTTTGGTATATGTCACAGCTCATAAAAAGGGACAGCAATTGACATCATTATTAGCTTCTAACACAGTGTAATGTCATGGGCTTGTCTGGGAAGGGGGTGTTCTACTCTTGGTCTACTGTACATTTCTGTGACAGGCTACAGGTTGAGACACTACTGTCAAAATAGGCAAAACATTTTTTAAATATTTTGTTCATAAAAAAGTGGACTGTTCTATGTAAAATAATTTAAAAATAAAGCATTTTTATTTTGCTTTCATAAATTCTTTTAAAACATGTATACTTGGGAATACTTGAATAAAGAAAGTTTGTGGCCATTTCCTATAGAATGTCAAGGTCAAGTTGTGGAGGAGCTGAGTGAAAACGAACTAATAAATACTAATTTCCAAACATTTTCCATTGAGCATCAGTAGTGATACAGGAATAAAACCATCAGCTAAGACATTGTTCATTGAAGCCTGGGAGAGCTAAAGAGAAAAGTATATGCAGTTTTTACACGTCAGAAACCCATTTCATAGCATTAGTGACCTCTGTGTGCACTTCATATTTAATCAAAACAATACTAATTTTCAAAAATAAAACATAAAAATCCTAGTCTCTCTTTAGCTTTGATCTTATCCTTTTCTGTTCACTCAGGTGAATTAAGTATAAATAGATTAAATGGCAAAAATCTTCCTTAACGCAGAGTTAAGTTTGCGGGGTGATAGTTTGTGCCTTTTTGAAAATCAGGAAATACAGAGTTAAGGTAAACACCCACACAGCTTTAACACTGTCCCCTTGGAGCTGGTAATGCCTTCTGGGAATGATCTGCATTCACTCCAGATGCACTCACTATGTTAGGTATAGCTGTGTTGAATGGTGGAAGAGTAAGTCGGAGCAGCTTGGGAGAGCTGTGATTGTGATGTGAGAGGACCTGGGGATTAGTTTGAGGAGTGTCACAGAGCTGTGTGTGTTATCAAAGGAAAGAGATGCATGAGTATCTTGAGGTTCCAGTATGGATCATTTCAATACCAACTTGTGTCAGTAGCAGAGCACTGCGGTCTTCTTGCCATGAGTCAGTAATGAGGTGGGATATGAGAGCAGTATGGACGTAATGATGGGTAGGGGAGAGTATAGGTGTCGGTGGTGTCCTTTGTGCATGTGTGAAGGATTGTAAAAAGGATATGAAGTGGTTATTAAAATTTACAAGTATGATATCCTGGGTCAGTGTGAGTAGGGTCAGTGTTTGAGTGGAGTGCAAGTGGAAGCAGTACCTGTTCATTCCTTCGGAAAGGAAAGTAGGAGTGTGTGTTCTGGGTGCATCGGGAAATGGCTCAAGGAGGGCAGAGTTAAGATTGTGTAGGTGTTTACTTTAACTCTGTATTTCCTGGTTTTCTGAAGTTTGAGTTTTACTGAATTCAATATTCAGGATGAGCATAAGCTACCACCCAGCAGTCTTAACTCTGTGTTAAAGTGTTTTGCCATTTAATTTCCTAAACAGTAAGAAAAATGTTTCTTGGTAGGAAGTAGCAGTACTTTAGACAATTGTAGCTCTCACCTAGGTTTGATGCTGATACTGTGGTTAGGTAATAATCCTGACTTTTATATAATGTTTCTCAGCAGTAGATCTCACAGAACTTTACATCATTATCTCCATTTTACAGATGGGAAACTGAGGAACAGAGAGGTGAAGTGACTTGCCCGAGGTCACCCAGCAGGCCAGCGGCAGAGATAGGAATATCTCCAGTCCAGTGATCTGTCCACTAGGCAACATGGTTGCTACGTCATTCCTTGGTGTTCTTCCCACCTCCTGTAGATTGTGTTACAGTTCAATGGAGACAATGGTCATGCTTTGAAACATTTGTAATGAGCGGGGGACTGAAGATAACACAAATTTTTAAACATCTGAAACCCAGAAAATGAATAGTGACGAACACATCAACCCTGAGGGGAGAGGGCTGCCCAGAGCATATGGGGGCGGGACCCGTTCGGAGGGTGGGTAGAGTGGGCATGGCTGAGGAAGCCTGCCTGAAGCAGGGGCAAGAGTAGTGGAAGTAAGGAGCCCAACTCATTGTTGGTGAGTAGTGGAAGTAAGGGGCCGAACTCATTGTTGAGCTCTGACTAAATAACCAAGGTAGCATGCAGCCCTCCAGTAAGCTGCTGCCTGTGGTGTGTATGCAGTGGCATAGGGCAGGAAAGAGCAAGGAGCAACTCCTTACATGTTAATGACTTCTAGAGTGCCAACTAATGGCTTAATAGGATGGGAAGGGGAAAAAGAGCTAGAAATTTGGGCAGAGGGCCATATATTGCAGGCAATGGTGGGGCAGAGAGTGGACAAGGAGACAGACAGACACACCAGTCTTCCCTAACATGCTTAAAGGGACTGTAACAACCATTTAATAAAACTGTCAAGGTTTTGGGATATCAACCATGGATGAGATTTTGTTCACCAGCCCTTTTGGCAACCTAGGGTTGCCAACCCCCGAGGATTGTCATGAAGTCTCCAGGAATTAAAGATTAATCTTTAATTAAAGATTGTTATGTGATGAAACCTCCAAGAATACATCCTCCAACCAAATCTAGCAACCCTACCCACCCCGGTTCCCAGCTTGCATGGCAGGGCAGGGAGAGGACACCACAAGAGGAGCAGGATCCCCCCATGTCCCAAAACACACCGCAAGGAGAGGGAAGGGCTCAGACCTCTTCAGAGGGGTAGGACTCCCTCAGCTCCCAGCACATGGAAAGGGAGAATTCAGGGTTGACATTCCTCCACTCTAAACCCCATCTTCCTCTGCTACTCCTCTCATTCTCCAACTGCTCCCATCTTCTACCCTTACCCCCCTTAATTCCTACTCCCTGTCCCTTACCTTAGCCCTCCAACCCTGTCTCCTTTCACTACCATTCCCATTTATCATCCTCCCCGTAATATGCCATTGCTTGCTGCAGACCCCAAGCCCCTAATTGCTCTATTACCAGCTGTTCTTGCACCTCTAATAGCCACTTCCATCCCAGTGAGCATTCACACACGATTTATTTTCTTTTAAAAATAGTTTCAGCACCATCTAAATATTCTACTGTACTCAGGTTAGATGCATAAAAATAACCCTCTCTCACACACACACACAAACTGGACAGAAGCAGATTTTTTCCCAAATGTTTACAGTTCATTTGCATATTTCTGTCTAGCATAGGTTTCAAACTTCAAAGTTGCTTGAATCTGTGAACTTAATGAAATGCAACTGGTTTTGGCTTATTTTATTTTGTTTTCTCTAGGGGCTGTATCTTGGGAACTTCTTGCACAAATGACCCTGCATTTGGAACACTAACCCTATCCTACACTCCCACAAGGCATTCTAAATTTCAAGACATTCCATGGATGTACACAGATTTTAGAGTATAAAGAGTTGTCCTTTTAACAGAAAGGGCCTCCCAACCTTAGCTAGAGCAGAGATGGTGCTCCATTATAAATTTTATATATGTTTTTTTTAAATTAGAGGGAGAATGGAGGAAAGGGGCTCTACCCACCCATCAGAAACATATCAGGCTCAGAAAGGGGTGAATGTTCCTAGCTGAGAGAGAGTACCCAATTGTGGTGTTTAGATGCTGCTTGTAATTGTTAGAACTGGGAGCACTGGCTGTTGGGAGTCTGAAAGGAGAGGAAACAGGAAGGAGTGGGGAGGAGTTGAGGAGGCTAAGTGAGAGCTACTGAGGGTGCAGCAGCAGCTTGGTAAAGAGGTTTCCACTTTAAAAATAAAGTCCTGTTGAAGTTTGTTAGTACCTTGCCTGGTTGCTACAACACCAATGCAGATGAATAAAGCCTCAAACAATAGCTCTGAGATGTATGAACTGCTCCATACAGGTCAGTGTGTGTTCCCTTCCCTCCCTCCCCAGCACTGGAGAGTCTCTGATATGTGTCAGGGATGCCCATTTGCGGCTCTTCACCCCACTCTCAGCAGTGTGTTCTTGGTGTATGCTCCAAGCATGCCTGTTCTAAGCTCCACACCCAGAAGGGCAGGGCTTCTCCAGATCCTGGATCACAGGGGAATGGGGCTCAGACACCCTCAGAAAGGCAAGCCCCTCCGGAACCTAGTTCCCATAAGGTGCGGGGTCAGACTGCCATAGATGCATAGGGCTCCCCCAACCCGAAGAGGCTGGCACACACATGAGAGGGAAGAGAGCAGGGCTCAGACCCTCATGGAGAGCAAGGGAATACCAGATGCCAGCTCACATAGAACATATGGAGAGGCTCAGACTCCCCGTCAGCTTAGGCAAGCCCCGTCTAGAATTTGGCTCACATGAGGGGGGTCACACCCCTGTAGATAGGGACCCCCAGCTCATGGAACACACATGGGAGGGAATGTTGAGCTGACAGGTGTCCCTGCCTCTATTCTCCCCCAGTCTCCTTGTCACTCACCCCCATGTCCCCTTTCCATCCCCTCTCTTTCCCCTCCCCATCCCCTGATTCCCCAACCCCTCTCCCCCTATTCCCACCTACTCTTCCACCCCAGAATATTCTGCGGTGCTCACATTATATTTGCCCAAAATGAAAATCCCCATTTGATAGAGGCAGCATAGAGAACTCTACCTGTCCCTTCCCCCTTTTTTTTTTACCTTAAGATTTCTGCCGTGAGATTTATTTGAACTCACAATGCCTGAGGTATTGCTCATATTCAATGACCACGCTATACCTTTAGAGCCACCAAGGTCCTGTGACATAAGAGTGGTTTTCCTGACAGGTAGCCTCACTTTCTGCAGGGGCTCAGTGTAGTCTGTTAGAGCCTCAGTGCACCTAATTGGAGAAGCAAACTCTTCTTCAGACAACATTTTACCTCAGTTTCCTCCAAAGACCTGGTGGGTGCACTTGTTGGGATAACCCTCAAACATCTTAGACCCTGGCGCAATGATCTGAGCCCTCTTTTGATCTCTATCTGTGAGAAAGAAAAGAAAAAAAGTGCCAGAATGTGTCAACTTTAAGAAAAGCTGGGGGATGTATCTCAGGAAAGCCATGGTCAAATGGCCCTGAATTTGGAACACTGACAGTACCCTGTACCTCCATGAGGCACACCAAATTTCATGATAATCTGATTAACCAATGTTGGTTTTTTTCCCTCTTTAATAAAAGTTTCAGATTTTTCTGACCCTCGGTGCTCATGAAAGTAAGAATCTGACATCCTGAACTAAAACCAGGCCTGTTTCAACAGAAAGTATGCAAGCTTCCTCTCCTAGCTCTGTGAATTGCTCTAATGGTGACCCAGGTAACACCCCTCTTATTACAATCCTGAGCCTCTCTGGGAAAGCACACATCAATCAAGATAAATTTTGCTAAGTGCCAAGAAACATCCGTGATGTCTTAGCTGAGACTTGCATACTCATTTACCTGGTGACCTCAGCTAGATTTTAGCCTAGGCTTCCAGAATAGTAGGGCTAGTGTATTTGCCCAGTGCTTTGAAAATTAAAAGGGGGGTGGGGTCGGGGAGGAGGGTGGCTGGGAAAGAATACATTTATTTGAAGGCCTATATGTCAGATACTGGTCACCATATAACAGAAGTAGAAAAGCAGCCCTTATCAAACACAAATCATTTGTTTTCAAAAAACAAAAACATTTGATTTGTCTTACATTTCTAGAAATAGGCAGTGTTCTTACAACCATGTTACTTCTAGAACTAGGTAGCACTGATATGTATGCCTTATATGTTTTAATAACAGGTCATGATGGTTTTAATTTTGAAGCTTATTTTCTAAACTTTAGATTTAATGTATGAAATTTTTAAAAAGTGAATTTTGGGGATTGATGTAAATCTCAGAGAACGCATGCAGTTTTCCAATTTCTGCTTTTGCTTGGAGCTGTCTTAGAGCAACATCTAGTGGCAGACTGTATTTGCATCTTCAGTCAAAACTTCAAAATGAGGTAAGCAAAATCAGAAGCGTTAGCAGAACAACTGACAGTTAAAAGGTTTGCATATGCACACATAGAAAATAAGGAAATACAGTAGCCCATTCTGAAGAATATTTTCATACCTTTTCTTCTTATTCTTTATATTAAGGGTTTGATCCTTCAAGGCACTCTGCACCTTGGGCACTCTCCTATTGAACTCAGTGGAAGGTGAGATTGTTCAGTCAATCTCACCTCTTGTGAAAGACTGATTCTTGCATAGGACTCTACTCTATTTTACCAAATAACTTAAAAAGATAAAACTTTCGTTGCAGTAGGAATCCTACTGCATTAGTGTTCCAAGAATTCAAGGGGGGAAAGTATGCAGCTTCTTTTTCTGACCCAGCACCAGACTGATCTATGACTTATGGCTTCACAAAGCCATAAACTATTTGTACTTGATCTTGCAACCTTTATTTGCATGATTAATTCTTACTCAACTGTGTAGCCCCATTGATTTCAGTGGGATTATATGCTTGAGAAGTGTTGCATTGTCTGCCTCTTTGCATCCTACTCAGCTCTTCGACTTCATTTTCTCTCAGTAAATTCTTCAGCACATACACACCAGCACCAAAGAAAAACCTATTAACTATTCAAGTGATTTCTCCTGGTGCCTGGAAGAAAGAGAAAGAAAGAGTTACTGTTTCAATAGAGCTTTGATGGTGATGAGAGTCACATAAACACCTAGGTGGATTGATAGACCCTTTGCTGATGTGTGCAGCTTCACTGAACTCAACAGGACTGTTTATGTTAGGCAAGCATGATTTTCCCCTTCTTGTAGTAATGTATTTCTGAGAGAGTAGTTGTAATGTAGGTTACATAGATTAGCTCTAGGTAACTGGAAGATATCAATGGAAACATTACAACATACCTCATTTACCTTATTAGTCTCTGCAATAAGCTGGCATTAATGCAACGTTAAGTTTGAGAGAGAAAGCACTCAGTTTTAACCCTCTGTTTGACTTCTAAGTGGTCAACTTTAACTCTGTCTCAACTATGCTTATGGTTTAAAATCTTATCTGTCAATATCATTATACAATCTTACATAAAGATATATAGTACATAACGTCTTCAGACTTGGCTTGATTTGTAAACCTTATTGAAATCTACAAAGCAAGCCATGTTTGAATGGTGGCTGGAACTCCAGATAGCTAACTCAAGGATAAAAGACTAGGATAATCAGCCTAATGTAGATTTGAATCTGTGTCTCCGAGGTCATAAGTATGTCAAACCTAATTTTTTTTTTAACCACAATGCCTCGCCCTCCAGAAATGCTTAGAAGCTCTTTTGATGTATGTTCCTTCTCTCTTTCTTTTCCATTTGCTTCTCTATCTGCAGAAAATACTTCTGCCACATCCTCTCTTCCTTACTGCCTCCTATTTCCTTCTCATTGTACGTACCCTGAGAATTTCCTTCCCCAGCCCAAACAACATGGAAAACAGTAAACCTGGAGTACAGGGAAGGATGCTTGTTCTTCATGTGCCATGTTCCTATCTGCTCTTCCACACTGAAGAGGAAACAATTCTAAGTCTTGTATATTTTCAAAGCACTCTCCAAACAGTACAATGTTTTCCTTACAGTTCTCCTGTGAAGTAGGCTAGCCGATATTAACCTCATTTTACACATGGTGAAACTACTAGCAAAGAGAGATTACAGTGATTTACCCACAGTCTCACAACAAGTCAGAGTCAGGGCTAGAATCCTAGGCCCAAGTCGAATTCACTAGTCCAGAACTTCTCAATCTGTGGAATACGATGCAAAAGAGGACTGTCAAGGGGTCGCATGCCACTGGGTGAGAAAGCAAAGTAATAATAATCAGTAAAATCCCAGGACTCAGCAGAAGCCTATGAAGGGGAGGAAGCAGCAGCTCATTCCCTCTCTCCTCTTCCTTTTGTTGTCTGTGCCCTGCCCTATGACAAAATCCAACCATCAGGCTACATGTCCTGAGCCCTCCCCACCCCTGCAGTTCTAAACTCCAGGCAGGGAAAGCACCACTCAAAGAGGCTATGCAGCTGGTTTTGAAGCTTCTTTAAGTGGTGCTTCCCTACAGCAGAGTACTAGGTGGGCAGGGAGGGGAAATAAGGAAAGCATCTCTCTACCAGCTCGTTGTCCCCACACCTCAGTACCCAAAATCAGCCGCGCTTCCTCCCTGCCCTCAGCCTCAATCCTTTGCTGCTTCCAAGCACTGTGGGTTCATCTGGGTCTCAGCAAGGAACCATAGATGGTTTTTGGATCCCATGAAAATCATACACACCATAGGTGTATGAGATTAGGAGAGTAGAGTGGTCTAAGGTGCTATTTTGAGAACATGGCAACATGTGGTGGCATGGGTTTGCATTTCACTGCTGATGCTTGGTTAGCTTTTGAGGGGAGAAAGAGTCCAGTGGTTAAGGTGTGGCATACTACAGGATATTGGTTTTTGTAATAGCACTATCCTGTTTCCCATTCAAGTTTCCTCACCTAAAATAGACCTAGTGAGTGCATTCACACATACAGCATCGGAAGTCTGACAACTGTTCCACATGTTTGTTGAAATTTGAATTGTCCACCTTGCATACCACACCAAGTCTTTTGAATTGTCCGCCTTGCATACCACACCAAGTCAACAAATGAGAGTGCTCATATACCGAGTACCAGAAAGAAATCTATGGGATGGGTACCCCAGTGAAATAGATAAGCAAAGACATTTACTTTATTTGTAAAGTTATTAGAACGTCTAACTAAATAATGTTTGCAACATGCTATGGTAGTGCAGCATGTTATTAAATCCAATGGGATATAAATAGAAATCAGGAGGAGTTGTTGGCTTTGAGCCCTGTTTTATTTTGACAGGCCATGTGTTTCTCAGAAACCACAGAAGGAGGACTTTTAAAAGTTCTTGCGTATTTAGATCATGACAGTTTACTAATGAACAGAGGGCACATGTAGATAGCTGCATAGCACACTACAGATGGAGGTTACCTCTGTTTCATACTGTGCATGTGCACTATGGTGCATTTATAAATACGTGCAATGTCTCTATTTTATGACAATCTTTTCAAACAGCTCAGCTGCTCGTTATGGTCTATCTACATGGACAAGTGTAAAGGTTCAGTTGGATTTGAGTCGTTTCCCTCCTCTCCCGCCTACACAAAAGAGAAGAATTTATATTTATGAATAGGATTTTTATTCATTCTGTTATAACTCAAACATGGCTGAAAGTATTCTGCTGAAACTAAAACATTTTTTTCAGGCATGGAAAGTATCAGTTTTGAAGGTGAATATTTCAGGAAGTAACAGATGTGTAAAAACAGGACTTCATAATGAAAACTGATCTGAAACCTCCTGATTACCTCTATAATATATTCAGATTGAAGCTGCGTTCAGCTATATCTGTACTTCACATATACAGAGCCTAAGCATCTTTGGGACTTGAATTATTGGGTCTGACATATATTTTGCAGGAAGTTGTAAGCATATGGGTAAAAGTGCCCTGAGCTACCAGAGAACTTTGCATTTGAAAGTCTTCCTGTCCGGTGTTATATTACAATCCCTTCACCCCTTCCAATAAGTTACCCTAAGGGGAAATTGTATTCTAATTGCCTGTAGGGTTCAGCGTCTGAGAGGATCCACTAGACAAAAATCTTAAAATTTGGTACGTAAGGCTGAAGTTTGTGCCATTCCCTATTCTTGTTATACTCATTGTCATTAGCTTAGATTTGTATGGTTCTAATTTCTGTTTTTGTTACAGTAACCTGGACTCCTCTAACCTCCTCATTGTCCTGAAGTTTAGTGGCTGGGTAATATTAATTATCCCTTTTTGCAGCTCCAACAACCAGTATGGCCAGATAATCATAATCAAAATTCTAAGGTCGGGGGAAGTTATTTTGCCTTGAAGAAGGAGAGATTGGCCACAGCTGGAGATGGGGCACCGGATGGAGTAGACCAGTGCTCTGAGGTGGCACATAGAATCTCTTCCTAGATGCCTGGCTGGTGTGTCTTACTCACATGGTCACGGTGTGACACTCTGTACCTTGGGGGAACACCCTGCACCCCCATGTTCATCCTTATAATATGATTGTGTGGTATCCAATGCAAAGTTTGTCGTGTTGGGTGTCTTCAGAAGGCTCATGATGCACTGAGCATTGTTGTTATAGTAATGTTATAGGTTGTAATTTCATGTATATAGTTATGAGTCTGAAAATGTGTCCTCATGGCTTAAAACAAGCCCATGCAAAAACTCTCCAGGAGCAGAGGCCCAGGCAAAACTCCTCAAGAGCAGAGGGACACTTCACACCTCATCAGGGCATGTATGGGACAAACCCAGTTCAGCCTCACAGGAACAAAGGACACTGGCCTAGGCAGCAACAAAGGATCTGTTGGACTCTCAAGTGAGCACCCCCCTTCCCTTGGTCAGTTTGGGACTATGATGGGGTAATGCTCACCTGACTTTGAAGGGGGGGGAAGGAGCCAAAAGGGAAGAAAGGACATGATAAAAGGTAGAGATGTTTGCCATGCTCTCTCTCTCTTCCACCTCCATCTACAACCACCACCACCAAGCGACTGAAGCGCTGATCAAAGGGGACAGTCTACCTGAAGAGCAACCAACCAGCCTGTGGTGAGAAGCATCTAAGTTTGTAAGGGCACTGAAAGTGTTAAGATCAGCTTAGAATGTGTTTTGCTTTTATTTAATTTGACCAAATCTGACTTGTTATGCTTTGATTTATAATCACGTAAAATCTATCTTTTGTAGTTAATACATTTGTTTGTCTATTCTACCTGAAGCAGTGCATTTGGTTTGAAATGTGTCAGAGACTCCCCTTGGGATAACAAGTACATATCAATTTCTTTGTTAAATTGATGAACTCATATAAGCTTGCAGCATCCAGCAGGCATAACTGGACACTTCAAGACAGAGGTTCTTAGGGTTGTGTCTGGGACCAGGGATATTGGCTAGCGTCATTCCGTTGCACAATCCAAGCAGTGGCTTGCCAAAAGTGCTCATTCATGTATCTGGGAGAAGCTTACATCCAGAGGCTGTGCATCAACAGGCAGGAGTGGGAGATCTCAAAGTGGAGCGGGGTAAAGCTGGCTCCCAGAGTCAAGGATTGGAGTGACCTAGCAGATAACAAGTCCAGATAACATGAAGGGGAATGTCACACATGGTCATACTGATTGCCAGATTTGGAGTTGGGAAGGTACTTTTTCCCAGTCAAATCGGAAGAGACCTGGGGGGGCGGGTGGGGGTTGTCTCCTTCCACTGCAGCATGGGGTGTGGTTCGCCTGTTGGGATCATCTGGATATCTCTCACCTAAACCAATTCTCTGTCATCGCAGGGGCCTCAGGCACTGGTGTCACCATATTTTCTCCTGTACTCTAGTTGTGGTACCCAGTTTAGTCTCCTGCAATGCTTAAGGGTCTATCTATACTGCCATCACTAGGTGTGATTGCAGCCTATGTATGTATTCCTAAACTAGCTTAAATTTAGTTAGTTTGGGTAGCATACACCTTCTCCTGCAATCCCCCTAGACAACCTACTTCTAGATGTCACCTTTTCTACAGCTGGTTTGGATCTGTACTAGCATGGCTTCTTCTCACCACAAGCCCAGGAGATCCAATATATCCTTTCTACTCCAGGCCATGTGTCTGGAACATGTAGCCAGCACGGTCAGACGTACACAACAAGGAAAGCAGATAGAGGTGTGCTCACCAAGCTGGACACCAGAATAAGGCATTTCAAAAATTTGCAGGGATTTTAAGAGGACACCTCAGTCTATGTGGCCCCTAGGTAATGGAGCTCACAATTGTGACTAGAGCAGTCAGTGTCGGGCATTGTGCAACAGCTGCTGGATGACTGTTAGGAGTGGAAATCCATCAACATCAACAAAAAACTCGCACAGATACAGACAGACATCATCTTCCTCTCCAAGCGCAAACAGATGGACATCATACCAAATGGACTGAAGGTAAAAAATCCATTGCAATCAAAATACTACACTGACTGTGGTGAGAGACTGTGCCACACACTCTCAAAGAAACTGAGGAACCACCTGATCAGCATCCTGTACAGCAGGCAGGAGAAGATCAAGAATGAGCTCTCAAAACTGGAGACTCTCATACAAAATCAACCTTCCACACAAACTTCCATGTGGCTGGACTTTACAAAAACAAGCCAAGCCATTTACAATGCACACTTCACTTCTCTGCCGAGGAAAAAGGACAGCAAACTATCTAAACTCCTACATGCCACAGCGGGCTACAACAGTGGTACCCGCAAATCACCTAACAATATTGTTAATCTATCCAACCACACGCTTAACCCGGCGGAAGAGTCTGTCCTATCTTGGGGATTCTCTTTCTGCCCCACCACCCCACAAATATGATACAGTTCTGGTCATCTGGAAGCCTACTTTCATCGTCTCCGACTTAAGGAATATTTTCAACACACCACTGAACAGTGCACTGACCCACAGGAACCCTCCTACCAACACTACAAGAAGAAGAATTCTGCGTGGACTCCTCCTGACGGTCGAAATGACAGACTGGACTTCTACACAGAGTGCTTCCGCAGACGTGCATAGGCTGAAATAGTGAACAAACAAACAGCATCACTTGCCCCATAACCTCAGCCATACAGAACGCAACACCATCCACAGCCTCAGAAACAACTCTGACATTATAATCAAAGGGGCTGACAAAGGAGGTGCTGTAGTCATAATGAACAGGTCGGATTATGAACAGGAGGCTGCAGGCAACTCTCCAATACCACATTCTACAGCCCACTATTCTCTGACCCCACTGAGGAGTACCAAAAGAAACTACACCATCTGCTCAAGAAACTCCCTGCTACAGCACGGGAACAAGTCTACATGGACACACATCCAGAGCCCCGACCAGGGGTATTCTATCTGCTATCCAAGATCGATAAACCTGGAAACCCTGGACGCCCCATCATCTCAGGCATCGGCACTCTTACAGCAGGATTATCTGGCTATTTGGACTCTCTCCTCAGACCCTATCCTACCAGCACTCCTAGCTATCTTCGAGATACCACCGACTTTCTGAGGAAACTACAACGCAGTAGTGATCTTCCTGAAAACACCATCCTGGCCACCATGGATGTAGAAGCTCTTTATACCAATATTCCACATGAGGATGGACTACAAGCTGTCAATAACAGTATCCCTGATGAGGTCACAGCACACCTGGTGGCTGAGCTTTGTGACTTTGTCCTCACCCACAACCATTTCAGATTTGGAGACAACTTATACCTTCAAGTCAGTGGCACTGCTATGGGTACCCGCATGGCCCCACAGTATGCCAACATCTTTATGGCTGACTTAGAGCAACGCTTCTTCAGCTCTCGTCCCTTAGCGCCCCTCCTCTACTTGCCCTACATTGATGACATCTTCATCATATGGACCCATGGGAAGGAGGCCCTTGAAGAATTCCACCTGGATTTCAACAATTTCCACCCCACCATCAACCTCAGCCTGGACCAGTCCACACAAGAGATCCACTTTCTGGACACTACAGTGCAAATAAGTGACGGCCACATAACCACCACCCTATACCGGAAACCTACTGACCGCTATACTTACCTACATGCCTCCAGCTTCCATCCAGGACACACCACACGATCCATTGTCTACAGCCAAGCTCTAAGATACAACCACATTTTCTCCAGTCCCTCAGACAGAGACAAACACCTATAAGGTCTTTATCAAGCATTCTTAAAACTACAATACCCACCTGGGGAAGTGAGGAGACAGATTGACAGAGCGAGATGGGTACCCAGAAATCACCTACTACAGGACAGGCCCAACAAGGAAAATAACAGAACACCACTGGCCATCACGTACAGCCCTCAGCTAAAACCTCTCCAGCACATTATCAACAATCTACAACCTATCCTGGAAAACGATCCCTCACTCTCACAGACCTTGGGAGACAGGCCGGTTCTTGCTTACAGACAGCCCCCTAACCTGAAGCAAATACTCACCAGCAACTACACACCACACCACAGAAACACTAACCCAGGAACCAATCCCTGTAGCAAACCTCATTGCATACTCTGTCCCCATATCTACTCTAGCGACACCATCAGAGGACCCAACCACATCAGCCACACCATCAAAGGCTCATTCACCTGCATGTCTACTAATGTTATATATGCCATCATGTGCCAGCAATGCCCCTCTGCCACATACTTTGGCCAAACCAGACAGTCCCTACGTAAAAGAATAAATGGACACAAATCAGATATCAGGAATGGTAACATACAAAAGCCAGTGGGAAAACACTTCAATCTTCCTGTACATTCTATAACACGTTTGAAAGTAGCTATACTTGAACAAAAAAACTTCAGAAACAGACTTCAGAGAGAAACAGCGGAACTAAAATTCATTTGCAAATTTAACACCATTAATTTGGGCTTGAATAGGGACTGGTAGTGGCTGGCTCATTACAGAAGCAGCTTTGCCTTTCCTGGAATTGACACCTCCTCATCTATTGTTGGGAGTGGACTACATCCACCCTGATCGAATTGGCCCTGTCAACACTGGTTCTCCACTTGTGAGGTAACTCCCATCTCTTCATGTGTCAGTATATTTATGTCTGCATCTGTAACTGTCACTCCATGCATCTGAAGAAGTGAGGTTTTTACCCACGAAAGCTTATACTCAAATAAATCTGTTAGTCGTTAAGGTGCCACCAGACTCCTTGTTGTTATAAGTAACTTAGTGTCTACACTCACTCCATACTGACCGTCATACATCAGTCGGGGTTCTATGCCACTTGGGGACATGGTGTTAATATGTAGGCATAGTGGGATACGCCCATCAGTGGGAGACAAGTTTAAGTGTAGATACATGCATAACTAAGTCAACACAAAGCAGCTTATGTCAACCTCACTTTGTAGTGGAGACCAGGCTTTAATGATCAAAGTGCTAGGTCAACTCTAGGCTCCTAGCACTTTGTCACAAAACTCCAAGTGAATTTGCAGGGGATCATTCATTTTCAGCCCCTTACAAACCACACTGCAAGGTTCAGTTCACAAATACCATTGCAAATCAAATCCTGCAGGTTTAGAAAACCTCTGTCCAAAAGGCAGAGACTCCTGTAGGAATTAATTTCATAGGTGAGTACCTGAAAGAATCTAGTCCACCACAACTGACCATATACGTAAAGGAAGAGGCAATCGCATAACCACTTCAGCTATGTTTTTCAGAAATAAAACTAGTGATGTAGGGTGCTTCAAATGTTGAAGAGGCCCAATTTTCAGAAAGTGCTGAGCACTACGCTCTGAAAACCAGGCCCCTTTAACGCATCTCAAATTGAACTCCCAAAAACTGAGTACCTAAAATCACTAATCATTTCTGAAAATCTTGGCATTATGGCCTATACTAATACAGACTGTATAACCTATACTAAGATCTTGAACTGCATCTTTTGGAAAACCTTTTGACAGCCAGTGTAAATTGTAGGGGACAAATGTAACAACCAATCCCCTCACTCCTACTCTAAGGAATAACTGAGCAGTAGTTTGCAAAGGATAACCCAATTACATGTTTGAAACATATTATAATAAGTTTCCTCACTAGGCACAGAGATTTTGGCATTAATGATAAGTATCTGATTAAATCCACATGTCTTAAGAGGAGAATACTCCACTAAACACCAGGGAGGGAGAGGAGTTATTTAAGTTAAGGGCCAATGCTGGCACAAGAACAAATGGGTGTAAATAAGATCAATAAGTTTAGGCTTCAGATTACACAAAGGTTTCTAACAATCAGAGGAGGGAATTTCTGGAATACCGTCCCAAAGGGAATAAGGGGGGGGGGGGAGGGAAGGGGGCAAAAAAACCGTAACTTATTTTAAAAGCAAGCTTTGTAAGTTCATGGAGGGGATGATAGCATGAGTTACCTATAATGGCATATGGCCCATCTGCAACTGCTATTGGCAAATATTTCCAAAGGCCAAAGAGGGGACATTAGCGGTGGAGGGTTCTGAGTTAAATTCTCTGAGTTACAGAGAATTTTTTTGTACATGTCTGTTTGGTGGGACTTACCCACGTGCTCAGGTCTAACTGATCACCATATTTGGGGTCAGGAAGGAATTTTTCCCTGGGTTAGCGTGGCAGAGACTGAGGGGGGTTTTCACCTTCCTCTGCAGCTTGGGACATGGGTCACTTGCTGGTTTCAACTAGAGTAAACGGTGAATTCTCTGTCATGTGAACGCTTTAAAAATCAAGATTTGAGGACTTCAGTGGTTCAGAGAGAGATTATGGGCCTATGACATGGGTGGGTGGGTGGGTGGGTGAGTTTCTGTGGCCTGCAATGTGCAGAATGTCAAACTAGACCATGATGGTCCCTTCTAGCCTTGAAGTCTATGGGTATGTCTACACAGTAAAGAAAAACCCACAGCTGGCCTGTGTCAGCCAATTCAGGCTCATGGAGCTCGAGCTGCAGGGCTGTTTCATTGCTGTATACACTTCTGGGGCTGGGCTAGAAACTGGACTTTTAGAACCCTGCGAGGTGGGTGGGTCCCAGAGCTCAGGCTCCAGCCCGAGTCTAGAAGTTTATACAGCAATAAAAAAGCCCCACGAGCCCTAGTTGCCTGGCACAGGCCAGCCACAGGTATCTAGTTGCTGTGTCAACGTACCTATGAATCTACTAAAGGTTTTAATTTTGAAGTCGCCATCTTATAGAGAACATAATAGAAATGACATGGTCTCATTTTCTAACTATAACTAGTTATTGATTAGGTGGTGCAGTTCTTAAATAGTTCATTATATGAAAGCTTCTTATTACTTCCAATATTATTCAAAGGCTCATAAAGTTATGCTAGCATTTAAAAGCCAGTGCCAAAATTCCTTTGTACTATTTATATATAGTTATATGAGGGATGCCTTATCTAGTTTGATCTGGCTATGCATGTTTAACAGCTTGAAACGGGTTTAGTATTCTCCATTTACAGAAACCCTAGTAAAATAGTGTAAAGTGACACTGAATAGGCCTGAAAGCCATCTATTCAATTCATACTCTAACAGCAATACTTTATAAAATGTAGAATTTCATCAGCTTCTGACTTGAAAAGATTGATTCGCTTGTCATGTTGAATAGACTCTAAAAGTAGTTTAAGGAACAATTGACCCTAAGCACAGTACCAGCAAAGTCTTCTGGGTATCAAGCTGAAGGCAGTTAAAGATTTCTGAGATAACTCAAATTGTCTCTGTTGTGAATAAAACAGCAACACTGCTCACAACAGACTGAAAAACCTCAAGAGGATTTTCATAATTAAGGCTAGGAAAGAAAGGCTTTACTAAAAGCTGCATTTACATGAATATAGCTAAGACTCTATTTGCTTCTTCTGCGTGAAAAAAATCTGTGCAGCCTTCTTTTTGTATTATTTTCATTTGTATTTCCATTTTTAAATATAGTTCACCAAACTTAAACAACAGTGTGATTCTAGGACTTTGGATTGTCAGCTGTTGGCATGCATTGTCAATCAAACATCTCAGACTGGAGCTACCAAAAGAAAGACACACTAGAAGAAAGCAGTGACACTGGAAGGTTAGAAGTAAAATTATGAGACACATAATAGGATTAAAATTCCCTAGAGCAATATATTTAAACATGTGCGTGTGCATGCACACACTCGCAGACACACACAACTATTAATCATGTAGTGCTCCAAAGACTATCCACAGGTTTGGTTGTTGTGTGTCTCTGAGACCAACTTCCTTTTGGTATTTTAATCCTCGGATGCTCCAGCTAACAATCCTTGTATTTGCATAGCGAGGAATATGACATTTCTCATCAGAAAGCCTTCCACTCTGTAATTCACACCCCTTTAGTGTGAAAGAATCAAATTTTGCTGAGCTCCAGCTATACTGAAAGACCTGCTTGCCCAGGCTCTCTCGAAGGGGATTATTTGAGTGGTACGTGGAAGGACAGGCCCATTTGATGGCAGAATTGTTTTGTTTCCTGACATATTATGTTATTGTTGCATTAATTGAACACGAGACTAGAAGGTGACAAGAGGTTCAGAGAATTAATTGAAGAACTAAATTAAATAAAAATATATATTGGGGTGGCCAAACCATGGCTCGTGAGCTGCATGTGGCTCTTTTACAGTCAAAGTGAGGCTTGCAGAGCCCCGCCCATTCACCACCTATTAGACTGGGGGTGGAGGAAGAGCTTGGGACCTCTTCCTGGCACCAGGGTGGTGAGGTAGGGGCTTCTTCCCAGAAGGGAGGAAGGGCTCAGGGCTTCAGTCCCACCGGGTGCACCTGCCAAGGCTTGGGGCTTTAGCAGGAGCAGGGCTGAAGCCCCAAGCCCCAGCAGGTACTTCCCACCCGACTTGACTCCCGAGCTCCGGCAGGCACGCCCCAGCTCTCGAACTTTTGAAGATTGTTGAATGCAGCTCAGTGGATCAGTAAGTTTGCCCACCCCTGATATACACAGTAAGCATAAATCAGACAGCCATTCAACTTCACATAATATTACTTAGCATTATTCAATTACAGCAAGAGGGTACTCGGTGTGGGATCAAAAGAATTTTAAAAAAGCTTAGTATCCCTTACCCCATCTTTGTAAATTGCCTTAAGAAGTAAGAACCTCTGCAGGGCAGGAGCCTATCTTCTATAAATTTTGTTTAAGTGCCTAGTACATTTATGGGTACTCTAAAATAATCATAATAGCATTTAGTATGTTCTTTTACACAGAATTCCTTAGACAGGGTTGCATTACTCTACTTCTCAGATCACTGTGAGCCTGAAGTTTTCCCTTGACTTTAATGGGCTTTGAAATCAGGCCTTATTTAGTGAATTTTCTCATTGATTTTGAAGAGGGGGAGGGAGGGAAGCAGACACTGCCAACCACACCAGGGGGCAGGGAGAGCCACGATGAGCCTCTGCAGATACAGAAATGTGGTCATCTAGGAGATCTGCGTGGGCTACAGATTTCCAGCCAAGTGACCCTTTAAGAAAGTTCCAGCATCCTTCAGGAAAGAGATACTATGCAGCAGCCATCATAGGTGCTGGATCTAGGGGTGCTGCCACAACTTCTGGCTTGAAATGGTTTCCACCATATACAGGGTTTACTGTCTGGGTCAATGGTTCTTAGCACCCGCACTATACAAGTTTTTCCAGAACCCCTGGCAGCCATTGCTATCATCAGCAGCAGGTTGGAGGAGCAGACTAGCTGAACTGATCTCAGCCTCCCATAAAGCAAGGTCTAGAAGGAATTTGGCTTTCGTGGCCTTTCCCTTCTCTCAGCAACACCAGAAATTAGCACTTTTACAACGATGAGGTCCCAGATGACATTAGCAGCTTTGGACTCAGGTGTCAATTGACAGCTGAGGGCAGTGAAGGGAAGCAGATAATTGAGGCTATGTCTATGCTACAGTCCTTAGAGGGGCACAGCTGTACCGCTGCAGCTGCGCCACTGTAAGGTCTTGTGTGTAGCTGCTCTATGCCAGCAGGAAAAAGCTCTCCCGTCGCAAAACGAGCGGTGGTAGCTATGTCCGTGGGAGATGCTCTGCCGCTGACATAGCGCTGTCCACACCGATGCTTTTGTCAGTGAAACTTATGTTGGTTGGGGGGATGTTTTTTTCACACCCGGACCGACAAAAGTTTCATCAACAAAAGTGCTAGCATAGACAAAGCCTGAGTATGGCTGTAGTTAATTAATAACCATCCCGCAGTGACAAGAGAACATAAGCTTCAGACCTGATCAATGAACTTTCTGCTCTCTGGTACTGTACACACACAGGGTCACTCCTTTCACCCCAGGAGAAGACATCTGTTTGTGGAGCAGTGTTTCTCAGCCCCCAAGAGGGCCACGACAGGGAATCAGGTGGATTGGGAGGCACTGAAAATTTTATTTCAATCTAAAACTTGCTTCCCCCACTCTTCACACACTCATATCCTTCAAGGTCAAGTATTCCCTCTCAGCTTCTCAACACACACACACACACACACACACAAATGATAGAGATTTCTTGTGGGATACATTTTTAAAGAAAATGTAAGGGAATTCCGAACTTTTTTTGGGGGGGGCATACTTTGGCTAAGGTGTTGCCAACCTGAAAAGGTTAAGAAATACTGATGAATGGGATGGAGCAGTTGCTTTAGGGAGTAGTGGACAGTGCATTACTTGCTCTTTTAAAAATATATATATATAATAGGTAGGGGGCAGCTGGAGATAGTTTATATAGAAAGGGGGAAAACAACACAAAGGAAGTACATAAAATATTATAAAAACAACAGCCATGAACCACTTTTTCCAGGTTGCAAAGTCTTCTAGGAAAGGTGTTTGTAGAGTACCAAGCACAACAGGGTCCCAATCCTGACTAGAGCCTGGGAACAGGACTGTACTATAAATAAAGAGTTGACAATCCTCTAGGCCATAGACAAGTTTATGGAGAAGGCAAATATTTCTTGTTATATTTTCTATTGGGCAAATCTGACCCTTCATAACAGAAGACCAACTTTAGCAAAAAAGAAGAAAAAGAAGAAGAAGATGATGAAGATGAAGTACTTTGATATTGGTTTGCTGAGTAACTGAAAATCCCAGCTGTCATGTTATAACCACGTTCTAGGAACAGTATTTTTCCTTTTGTCCTGAAAATATAAGTAGGTAGAAGGAAGATTTCCACCTCACAAAACTGTTAACATCACATAATTTGGCATGATAAGCAACCATTAGTAAGGAGAGGATGACAATGGGAAGAGCATTTCAGCAGAGCTGCTCAAAACCAATTTTTTTTGTGTGTGGAAGTTCAATAGAAAAATGCAGTTTTACTGAAATCTAAACATTTTGTGGGAGAGTATTAATTTCAATGTAATTTTCACTGGGTAAAGTCAAGACTAATGGTTCTGACAAGGTTGAACTGTTTCATTTAGATTTTATCATTTTAATTTTGTTTAGACTTTTATATATTATTATATGGTGTATTATATTTAATATAATATGAAATTCAAAACAATTTGAGATCCCAAATCAAAATTTTCCAAAAGTTCACTTTACAGGAAATGTCAGCTTCCCACAAAACAGAAATTCCAGTTTCCACCAGCTCTACATTTCAGGTCAGAGTGAGAACCAATATATGAGGAACTGCTGTATGTTCCTTTTTATAAAGTGTTACACAAATTACAAGTAGATTGATCCAGCTAATCTAAACTATTAGACAGAATGAACTGAGGGGGCACTGGCAGAGCTATAAAAGGAGGTTGCTCGCACTGTGTCAGGCTCTGATGCACATGGGTTACTAAAAAGTAAGAAATGTCAATTTTGAGTGTTGACTGACATCACAGTTGCCTGTTATGGCCTGCCTAAAACATTTTAACTGTTCATTAAGTCCATTAAGCCTCGAAGGTGAGGTGAATGTTATATGAGTCCCACATTAGTTTAAATGGAACACACAATGCACATGCTTTTTTCACACCATTATTTTAAATGTGTCTAACGAAGAACGAGTGCTTTTACATCAGTGCACTCCAAGGTTGAGTTGCTGTATAATGTGAAGCCAATCACCTCAACTGGCTATGTTGCCTGTGGCAAAGCATAAAAAAAAGCTTACCATTAAATTGCAGTATAAAACTACAGTGTCATCGTTAGCAACGCTCAGATTAAGGTTGTGTCAGTAGTAGCCCTTCCATTATAAACCCCCATTTTTCAGGGGGTTTATGACTAGCCATAAAACTGATTGCAATTCTTCATTCAGTGTCTCAGCTCAGTAGTGAATGTTTACTACATATCAATGTCTTTTTGCAGTTCTACCTGTTTTCGTATTTTATACATTAAAAATAGAATTTTTCTAATTTTATTTGCAATATTAAAACTCAAAGACATACCAGATTCAGAAGAAAACAGGTCAGCATTTCAGGAGGCGGTAGTCGACACTTCGCCTATTCGATACATACTGCCAAACATGCAAAGACAGCTTGTTGGGAATTTTCCATCTAAACTTTTTTGACAAAAAAATCTAATTTCCACAGAGTGTTTTCTGAAGGAAAATTTCAATTTAGGAAAAATTTTTGAATTTCCATTTTCCATTCAGGATAAGAGAACAGTTTTGTTTCAGGTTTCAAATACAGATACTTCAGTTTGCTAAACTAACTTAAGATGGTTTGTTTCAGGTTTGTTTCAATTTTAGTCTGTATCCTCTTGAGCTGCCATGATGCTTCATAGCAGTTGTAGTTTGGGTCCCTCGTGCCCCCATTCTCTTCTTTAGGCCAGACTAGATCATGGTCTCTCTGCTGACTACCCTGTCACAGTGCATCATGGGAAATGTAGTCTGGTCAGAGAGCCCAGCCCTTATAGGAGAGCAGGGGCATGAAGAACCCGAACTGCAACTGCCATGATGTATAGCGACCATCAACAATATTGAACCAATCCAAAGCAAATCATTCAAGTTCTGTTCAACAAACTGAAATGAAGTGGTTTTGACATTTCCAAATTGAAGTTTTTCAAAAACTTTCCATTCCATGAAAAACCTCAGAGACTTTACTCTTCATCCCAATTTGGGATGAAAGCAGATGTCAAAATATCAGAATTTAATGGGATATTGAAATTTTTATTTTCAACCACTTCCAGTTCTGAACAGAAGAGCCACAAAAAAGTTAGTATTTGTACAGTATGGTAAGTGGAACTGGAGAAAGCGTCAGGATTCAGGAAGGACTTAGTTTGATGTGCTGCCAGGGATTCACGAATGCAAGCTGGGTCTTAGCTGCTACCAGACAAACACAAGCCCTCAGCCAGTTACACTGCACTTTGTGAATGCTAAATAAAGAACTTTCCTACTGTTCTGCTGGCCTGCTCCATCACTCATTCATTGCTAACAAAACATGGTGGCAGAAATTTGTCTCTAGGAAGTTCTGGAGTGCAGCAACTAGTACTTTGAACCCTGGTAAATAGCCTGAATCCCTTAGGCAGGCTGGATTTTGCAGGCAGAAATCTAGCCCAGGTGTGGACCTAGAGTTTGTTCACAGATTTCACCATGCAGCAGGATAATAGTAGGAATGTAAAACTTATTTTATTTCAGTGGGGTGTTGGGTCATGAAGTATGTCCCAATCTGAAGCTCATCACCACCTGAGCATGATCAGCTGTGTTTAGAGATCTGGAGACATTACCTTAGACCTTAGTCCATCCCGTGCTTTGCTGAACATTGGACTACCCACATTAGCCATCTTTGCCTGTCAACTGCCCTTCTCTCCAAATCTTCTCATTTCATGTTGAGGTGCTTGATGTCATTCAGAACTGTTTGTTTCTATGTTATTCATGGTCTTCCTCTCTTTCTTGTTGCATTTTCTGTTTTCCATTCAAGGGTGGTATTTGGTAAGCGTTCTTTTTCCATTCTCAGCACATGTCCCAGCCACTGATACCTTCTTTTGTAGATTATTTGTGACAGGGTACCTACTTCAGTAATTTTTCTGACTTCTTCATTCGTCTTCCTATCTCTATACCTATACCTAGGCTGGTTGGTCATCAGGGACTGACATGCATAGAATCATAGAATATCAGGGTTGGAAGGGAACTCAGGAGGCCATCTAGTCCAACCCCCGCTCAAAGCAGGACCAATGCCCAATTAAATCATCCCAGCCAGGGCTTTGTCAAGCCTGACCTTAAAAACTTCTAAGGAAGAAGATTCCACTACCTCCCTAGGTAACGCATTCCAGTGTTTCACCACCCTCCTAGTGAAAAAGTTTTTCCTAATATCCAACCTAAATCTCCCCCACTGCAACTTGAGACCATTACTCCTTGTTCTGTCATCTGCTACCACTGAGAACAGTCTAGAGCCATCTTCTTTGGAACTCCTTTTCAGGTAGTTGAAAGCAGCTATCAAATCCCCCCTCATTCTTCTCTTCCGTAGACTAAACATCCCCAGTTCCCTCAGCCTCTCCTCATAACTCATGTGTTCCAGTCCCTTAATCATTTTTGTTGGCCTCCGCTGGACTCTTTCCAATTTTTCCACATCCTTCTTGTAGTGTGGGGCCCAAAACTGGACACACTACTCCAGATGAGGCCTCACCAATGTCAAATAGAGGGGAATGATCACATCCCTCGATCTGCTGGCAATGCACCTACTTATACATCCCAAAATGCCATTGGCCTTCTTGGCAACAAGGGCACACTGTTGACTCTGTCCAGCTTCTCGTCCACTGTAACCCCTAGGTCCTTTTTTGCAGAACTGCTGCTGAGCCATTCGGTCCCTAATCTGTAGCGGTGCATGGGATTCTTCCGTCCTAAGTGCAGGACTCTGCACTTGTCCTTGTTGAACCTCATCACATTTCTTTTGGCCCAATCCTCCAATTTGTCTAGGTCCCTCTGTATCCTATCCCTGCCCTCCAGCGTATCTACCTCTCCGCCCAGTTTAGTGTCATCTGCAAACTTGCTGAGGGTGCAATCCACACCATCCTCCAAATCATTTATGAAGATATTGAACAAAACCAGCCCCAGGACCAACCCTTGGGGCACTCCACTTGATACCGGCTGCCAACTAGACATGGAGCCATTGATCACTACCCGTTGAGCCCGACAATCAAGCCAGCTTTCTATCCACCTTATAGTCCATTCATCCAGCCCATACTTCTTTAACTTGCTGGCAAGAATACTGTGGGAGACAGTGTCAAAAGCTTTGCTAAAGTCAAGGAACAACACATCCACTGCTTTCCCTTCATCCACAGAACCAGTTGCAAGCTGAGGCCAGGCCACTTGACAAACACTGACCTTTCATCATGCTCAACAGAGATCTATTTCCTATAATTGCCTGCTTGCTGCGTCACTTATTGTTTGTGAAAGAGGTCCAACCACCCACAGACAAAAGAAAGGAAGTGGGACAACAGAAAGCAGGGAAAGAGGAGACATGAGAATAGTTGCTTCAGACAACAAAGCTAGATGCTTGATGCACCGACCCTTTAATGAACCTCCTTATAAACAGCTGACCTAATAATTTAATTTCATAGCTGAACTTCTGATTTAAAGACAGCAACAAAATGCAAAAGCCCTCAGACTATGAAAAGGCATCAGGAAGAGGAGAAGAAAGCATCTTAAACAGTAATGGTCATGTATTTTCTGTGTATCACAAACATATGTAATGTTCTGACATTTGCAAAGCAGATTTATGGCTACAGTATGTTAAATCTTTGTATATTTACCTCATCTATAAGATTTTGTTCCAAATCTGTTGTATTGCCCTTTTCTTTGTAGTTTACAGGCAGTTCTTCTATATATTTGACAAGTTAATATGACCTTAAATTTCATTCATATATTGATATATCTACTTATCTGAAAATTATCCCCCAAGAGTCCTTCTGCTGCTTCTGGCCTCATACTTTCTGAGTAGCTGATAAGTCTGTGATTGATACTGAAAAGCTTCTGACAATTTAATGCAGCTGAAACAGAACTATTGCTTTGAGAATCTAGACACTAGCTTCAGTCCTCCCCATATATTTGTCACTGTCTTTTGTGGGCTATGTTAATGCACACTTTACCTCTGATTAAAAGCAAAGGGACCAAATTCACAGCACAGTCTGTGCCAGCTTCTATTGGGTCAGGTGCTAGTGGGGGGAGGCTTATGGCAGCATAAAGTCCACTATAGGGAGATTTGGCCAGAATTCTGCCAGAAAAGCTCCTATGTATCTCTTGGTGAACTTAAATATGCCCCCAAATGGCAGACCCTCCATGAGAAGGAAGTGGTGAAGAAATACTCCCACGGAGCACAAAGTGACGGGGCTGGTGCATTTGCATGAATAGCTGTCTATTTTTTCCTAGGAGCCCCTTACAGATTGCCTTACTTCACCAATTACATGTTCCTCCTGTGATTAAATCTTTTTCCCCCCCAGAGAATTGCCAGATTCTTTTTGACCATGATGAGGTCCATGGGGGTGTCTTGTTAAACCTTACTCTGATAGCTGCCCTGGATACACAATTTACAGTTTTTAGGTGGTACAGAATGTTGCTGCCTAGGATCAGACAGAGCAAGCACACAACTCCAAGTTTGGCTGTGAAAAGCAAATTGCTAATCAAAGTAAGTACTTTTCTTGACCTTTAAAACCCATCCAGAATCCATTGCTTAAGTTTATCGGGTCACTTATGAGACAGCTGAGGGCACTTTAGGCACTGGCAAGGCAGTGGGAGCAGCATAAACATGCAATATTGGTTGGCCATTGCTATAGCCGCACCTTTGCATTTGAGTTACTTTTCGGAAGAAGTGGATGCACAATTTTCATATTGAAACTGAAGATATCTTTTGCCTTTATTTGTCAGAGCTCTGTGTTTTATTAACGTACTGGAGACCCCTGTGCCTGGGGTCACCCAGTACAAGCTGAAGTCATCTTTGTTAATGAATCATCTGGATATAATTACTCACTATATTCAACTATTATTAAATATTTATATTATGATGGCCCTCAGAGGCTCCATGATAAAATGTAATATATCTGATATTTTGTCTAAATGTGGCACATGCATCTGTGAGAGTTTGTTCATGATGGCTTACTTGTTATGGAGTTAGATCAGTCGAGGTTGTTAGGGGAATCAGGCAGGAAAGGTAAAACAAACAATGGCTGAGATAAGACGCAACCCAGCAAAAAACACTCAAAACCCAACAGCCACAGCTCCCCAGCTCCAATCACAGTGACAGAGCTCTTTTGCCAAGTCAGAGAAGAGAAAGATCAAAGGGAACACTAAAATATTAGGGGAATCTGCGACCTAAGAAAAGGGTGTGGGTTGAATGAGTGGCCAGAAGCTGCCCAAAGAGTGCCAGCAAAAGCTGACAGGCTGGCCAGGGAACACAGAGAGACAGGAGAGCCTGCTGTGAGTCGGACAGCCTGTTCTCCCAGCCAGAGATGGGGGTTAGCTGGGCTGAGGGGAAACTTACAAAAGCTGGCAAGGCAAGACTAAAGTTTAAGAAAGAGCCACATGGATAGGCCTTTATTGATTGTACCCTTTGCTCTCTGTGTGTCAGACCTTTGGGGAAATGAATAAATAATGCTTTGTTTAGAAGATACTGTTTCTGAGTCACTTAAATCAACTCACTGGTCACGGGTCCCCAGAAGAAATGGGTTTACAAGTGCTAGACGCAGTTTGGCCAGTTGGATTAACACAATTGGTAAGCAACTCAGAAATCTAGTGCAAAGGGGCTGGACCATAGGATTCCACTCAGAGTAGTGACAAGACCCAGGCCTGTCACTTGAGGGGTGCATTTGATAGGGACTAGAAGGGGTGTAACGGGCATTTTGCCCTGTAACTTTGCCAGGCCCTAATCAGGATTAGGGCCACAATATGCTAGGTTCTGCAAAAGCAAAGATAAATATGATAACTGATCCACAGAGTTTATAATTGAAGACCATGAACAAAACACAAAGGAGGAATAATAGGGAGACAATCAAGTATAAATAATTTGCGTATATAGGCGAGGCTGGTGCACTGCCCCGATGCACCCCAGTGGCACTGTGGAGGAAGTAATCTGATTCACATGCACAGGGGACAAATGCCAGATCAGGAGGAGGAAAGAGAGTAGATTGGGACAAGGATCCTGGTGAGGCTGGGCTCGGCTAGGGGAAAGAGACATTGAGAGCCGATAAGGAGCTGGAAGAGAATTGGGACTGGCTGGGCAAAGAAGCCAGAAAGCGGGCTGAAGAGTCCATGCTGTCAGGGTGCACATTCACCACCAGAATACTCCTTCATGTCAGAGAGTGGTGTTGCAGGGGCTGTTTTCCTCTAGCATTCCTTTATCCATCCTGGTTTCACAGTGGTCTCCCTCTTTAGTGGCCTAGCCCTCCAACCAGCACACCTCTCAGTCCATTCTCCTGCTGGGGTTCACAGAGAAGTCCAAAATAAGGAAACCCAAAGATTAGTGGCCTCCAAACCCAGCTCTTGGCCTCTCTCGCTCTTGGCTTCTACTTCCCCCTTGGTCTGGGGAAGAGGTAGGGAAACCCAGACTAGCCCTCTCCTCCGGGTTCCAGCCCAGGGTCTCCATTTTAGGAGGCTAGGAATTGTTCCATCAATCCCTTTGCCACCTCCCTAGGCTGCTCTGATCTTTGCCCTGCTTGCCAGTGTCTTCATCAGGCCTGCCGACTCTGCTATTCCCACCTTAGATTTGTGGTTCCTCAGGGATTCTTCTAAGATGTTACAGAGGCACTTCCTCACAGTCACTTCCAGCCCCTCTGGCAGCAGCTGAACTGTATTTCAGGCAGCACCCCTGCCTCTTGCTTTGAGGCAGTCAGTATCTCCCTCTTTCAGACAGGAGTTTCCTCCTGCGGTAGGGCTATAGCCAGCTTCTCCTTGCGCTGGACCCTTTTCCCTGATTAACCCTCCAGTTTAGAAGAGTAGCAACCCAGTCTTCTCCTGACACTGTCTGTCCTGCTATAAGGGAAGGGACAGCATATATGCGGAGTCCATGCCTAAATCTCATCCCAACTGGCTGGGAGAGGGGAGCCTTACCTACCCCGTCTGCAAGGCTTCTGCGCCCTTAAAGAAACAGTAATGGGATTCCTCCCAAACACGACTTCCTCTCTCCCAGTATCTCTTCCATCTTTGTACATCAGACCTCCCAAAATTTTAAAGGAGCCACACCACGTGACAGGAATGTGCTGATCCCTAGGCACTACTATCCTTAAGGAAGCAGATCACCCCATCACATATCCACTACAGCACATTCCCCTCCAAGAGCCTGGAACAGAACCCATGACTCCTGCATCTCAACATTCCTCCACTGTCGGCAAATATCTGTGAAACTCTTTGGCAAAGTGTGTCTCTAATCCATTTCCAGTCCTGGTTCACGTAGAAGATGACAACCTACTACTTCTAACAGTTACTCCATTACCTCAAGTGGCAGAAGTCTGTGCGGGGGATCTAAAGGTTCCAACCCTCTTAATGACCCATGTGGGTATCAATATGCTGCCACATGATGGAATTTCTGTTTTTTCAGTTTGCTATTTAAAAAAAAAATCTAGGCAATTACACACAAAACCTGTGTGAAAAGAACATTATCATGGTTGCAAAGTCAAGCACTCAAATGTTAAGAAGTGACAGAATTAAGGTAAAATGTTTAATTATTTAAATGACTATCAGCTGCTACTCAGTCTCATTGTTACCTGTTGGCTGATTATTTGTATTTGTTGCAGCATAACTGGATCTTGAGAATGAATTATCCTCCCTCAAATTCCATCAGTTCCATGGCTTTCTGTGCTAACTGTATGCTGTAGAACTTTGACAGCATGCTCAACCTTGTTCAGAACAAAGGGGAGACCGGCCCTAGAGCAGTTTACAAATTAATGGCTTGATCCTGCAAATGTTCACTTCCATATATAGTGATTACTCATGTGAGTGGTCCTATTGTATGGCAATAGATCCCTAGTCTATTGTTTTCATTATGAATGATGCTAGACAATACTCCTACATGTTTTAATTAGTTGAATTCTTTTAGAATAGCATTAACAAAATTCAGGACCTGTTTAATTAAGATTTTGCACAGTGAACACCACCAAGCTTTTAATAGCCACACTCTCAATGCCACAAACAAATATGCTGACCTTGAAATTTTCAGAGCTTTATGATGGCTTCAAGAACAAATACAAATATTGATGTAGATGAAAATTTCCTGCACTCAGCCTTATCACTGAGTTTCCCACATTTCAATTTTCCTAAATATGCTCAGAAACTCTGCTTTGTGATGGAAAGCGAGAGAGAGGGTATTGTTGTCATAGCAACAAAAACATTTTCTTCTCTTTAAAAATATTGTATGTTAGAGACCAGTGGAAAAAATAGTGTGTGTATATAATTAATTTTACTCCCTGTCAATTTTTTTTTTAGATTTCAGAAAATTGTTTTTGAAAATGTTATAAAATACTGAAGCACAGACTATGGTAGGAGCCACTGCAGGTAGTGGGATGCTGCTGTTGATAATGCAGTGAACCAAAGGTTCATCTACATTTCTATGCGATATTCCAATGCCTCCTTGGGAATTTTATTTCCCACTTATGCTGCTGCATTGGATAGGAAGCTCATAGTGGAGCTAAATCTGCATTTTATGTTTTGAATTTAGGACTGTTGTCTCGATGTATTACTAATAGCCGGACAAGTAACAGTGAGAGAGATTTAATATGGAGAATGGATAGTTGTGTTAAAAATCAGGTGAGTACTGCTGTAAGATCTTAGGTTTCAGAGTAACAGCCGTGTTAGTCTGTATTCGCAAAAAGAAAAGGAGTACTTGTGGCACCTTAGAGACTAACCAATTTATTTGAGCATAAGCTTTCGTGAGCTACAGCTCACTTCATCGGATGCATACTGTGGAAAATACAGAAGATGTTTTTATACGCACAAACCATGAAAAAATGGGTGTTTATCACTACAAAAGGTTTTCTCTTCCCCCACCCCACTCTCCTGCTGGTAATAGCTTATCTAAAGTGATCACTCTCCTTACAATGTGTATGATAATCAAGGTGGGCCATTTCCAGCACAAATCCAGGTTTTCTCCCCACCCTCCCCAACAAACCCACTTTCCTGTTGGTAATAGCTTATCTAAAATGATCACTCTCCTTACAATGTGTATGATAATCAAGGTGGGCCATTTGTGCTGGAAATGCCCAAGAACGCGGTGAGAGGAGGCTCTGGGCATCCAACCACTACACCTCAGTGGACAGCTCAAGCAACAGAAGGCTGTCATTCAACAAGTTTTAAAGTGGCCTTTTCCTTCCCTCCTACTCTCCTCCCACACCCCATCCGGGCTACCTTGTGAGTTATCTCCCTATTTTTATAATCAATGAATAAAGAATACATGTTTTTTAAATGATAGTGACTTTATTTCCTTTGCAAGCAGGCTGTGATCGAAGGGGGGAGGGTGGGTGGCTTACAGGGAATTTAGAGGCAACCAAGGGGGGCGGGTTTTCATCAAGGAGAAACAAACAAAAATGTCACACAGTACCCTGGCCAGTCATGAAACTGGTTTTCAAAGCTTCTCTGATGCGCAGTGCTTCCAGCTGTGCTCTTCTAACCGCCCTGGTGTCTGGCTGTGCATAATCAGCGGCCAGGTGATTTGCCTCAACCTCCGACCCCACCATAAATGTCTCCCCCTTACTCTCACAGAGGTTGTGGAGCACACAGCAAGCAGCAATAACAATGGGAATATTGGTTTTGCTGAGGTCTGTGCCAGTGACCCTTTAAATGTCCAAATGCACACTCTACCACCATTCTGCACTTGCTCAGCCTATAGTTGAACAGCTCTTTACTACTGTCTAGGGTGCCTGTGTACAGCTTCATGAGCCAGGGCATTAAGGGGTAGACTGGGTCCCCAAGGATAACTATAGGCATTTCAAAATCCCCAACAGTTATTTTCTGGTCTGGGAAGTAAATCCCTTCCTGCAGCCGTTTAAACAGACCAGAGTTCCTGAAGACGCGAGCGTCATGAACCTTTCCCGGCCATCACACGCTGATGTTGGTGAAACGTCCCTTGTGATCCACCAGTGCTTGCAGCACCATTGAAAAGTGCCCCTTGCGGTTTATGTACTGGCTGCCTGGTGATCCAGTCCCAAGATAAGGATATGCATTCCATCTATAGCCCCACCAGAGTTAGGGAATCCCATTGCAGCAAAGCCATCCACTATGACCTGCACATTTCCCAGAGTCACTACCTTTGACAGAAGCAGCTCAATGATTGCACTGGCTACTTGCATCACAGGAACTCCCACAGTAGATTTGCCCACTCCAAATTGATCCCCGACTGACCGGTAGCTGTCTGATGTTGCAAGCTTCCACAGGGCTATTGCCACTCACTTCTCAACTGTGAGGGCTGCTCTCATCTTGGTATTCTTGCACTTCAGGGCAAGGGAAAGCAAGTCATAAAGTTCCATGAAAGTGCCCTTACGCATGCAAAAGTTTCAGAGCCACTGGGAATCATCCCAGACCTGCAACACTATGTGGTCCCACCACTCTGTGCTTGTTTCCTGGGCCCAGAATCAGCGTTTCATGGCATGAGCCTGCCCCATTAACACTATGATCTCCAAATTGCGGAAGAACGCAGTTTTAGAGAAAAGTGTGTTCATGTCCTCATCACCGCGCTTCCGTTGCCTCCTCGTCTGGTTTTTCAGGTGCTGGTTCTGCATAAACTGCATGATAATGCGCGAGGTGTTTACAATGGTCATAACTGTTGTGGTGAGCTGAACAGGGTTCATGCTTGCTGTGCTATGGCGTCTGCTCCTGCTTGGACCATCCAGGGAAAAGGGTGCGAAATGATTGTTTGCCATTGCTCTGATGGAGGGAGGGGCGACCGAAAACATGGCTTACAGGGTTGACTTACAGGGAATTAAAATAACAAAGGGGGTGGCTTTGCGAGAAACAGAATGGCCCCCTCAAGGATAGAACTCAAAACTGGTTTAGCAGACCGTTGATTTCACGGAGGGAGAGAGGGAGGAGAAAATGAATACAAAACAAATCTGGTCTATTTCTTGTTTTGATCCACTTCATCTATCTTTATACATCTTGCTGGCAGCAGACTGCGCAGTACGACCGCTAGCCATCGTCATCTCTTGGGTGCTCGGCAGAAGACGGTGCAGTATGACTGCTGGCCATCGTCATCTCCTGGCTGCTCATTAAAAGACAGTGCAGAAGGACTGCCGGTAGGACTGAATCACCATGAGACGAAACTTAAAAGGGTAATGACCTGGCTGAGTCACCCCCATGTTTGCCCAGGCGCCCCTGACCTCATTGAGGTCGGTTAAAAGAGCACCCTGGACTAAGTCAACAATGGCTACCAGTCATACTGCACTGTCTGCTGCCAAAAGGCAATAAGTTGCTGCTGTGTAGCAATGCCCTGCGCCCATGTCTGCCCATGTCCGCCCAGGCGCTCGTGGCCAACGTGGCCAGGAGCACCTCGGACATGACGATGATGGCTACCAGTCGTACTGTACCATCTGCTGCCACAAGGCAAGGGGTTGCTGCTACTGTATAGCAATGCCGTACCGCATCTGCCAGCACCCAGGAGACATAGGGTGACGGTTACCTGAGCGGGCTCCATGCTTGCCGTGGTATGGCGTCTGCACGGGTAACCCAGGAAAAAAGGCATTAAATGATTGTCTGCCATTGCTTTCATGGAGGGAGGGAGGGAAGGGGGGCCTGACTATATGTACCCAGAACCACCCACGACAATGTTTTAGCCCCATCAGGCATTGGGATTTCTACCCAGAATTCAAATGGGCGGCGGCGACTGCGGGAACTGTGGGATAGCTACCCACAGTGCAATGTTCCAGAAGTCGATGATTGCCTCGGTACTGTGGACGCACTCTGCCGACTACATGCTCTTAGATCATTTGTGTGGGGGGACACACAATCGACTGTATAAAAATGCTTTCTACAAAACCAACTTCTATAAATTTGACCTAATTTCGTAGTGTAGACAAGGCCTCAGTTCTCTCTGACCTTACTGTACCAGAGAACTGGGATTCCATGTGCCTTTGTTCTTAGGAACTACATTAGCATCTATATTGATTTTGTATAGCTGGCATGCAGCCTAATCTTTGTTGTCCTGAAATACATCTAAGTGCTTAGTAACAATTTCTGCTTTCATCAACCTTGTCATTAGGCCTTGTACTTTGTGAATTATATTTAGCTGTTTATAGTCCTTCAGAGCAAGTACTGGCTTTGTTAGTAAATTATTAAGTAAAAGCAAGTCAGATCTCTTACCTTTACATATACATACCCAAACTCTCTATATTCATGACATTAATTTATTTACAGTTATATTAGGATGAATTTGGTCCACTGTCCATTACTTTCAAATATATTTAGAATCATAGTTTCATAGAATATTAGGGTTGGAAGAGACCTCAGGAAGTCATCTAGTCCAATCCCCTGCTCAAAGCAGGACCAACACCAACTAAATCATCCTAGCCAAGGCTTTGTCAAGCCTGGCCTTAAAAACCTCTAAGGATGGAGATTCCACCACCTCCTTGGCTAACCCATTCCTGTGCTTCACCACCCTCCTAGTGAAAAAGCTTTTCCTAATATCCAACCTAAACCTCCCCCACTGCAACTTGAGACCATTACTCCTCGTCCTGTCATCTGCTACCACTGAGAACAGTCTAGATCCATCCTCTTTGGAACCCCCTTTCAGGTAGTTGAAGGCTGCTATCAAATCCCCCCTCACTCTTCTCTTCTGCAGACTAAATAACCCCAGTTCACTCAGCCTCTCCTCATAAGTCATGTGCCCCAGCCCCCTAATCATTTTCGTTGCCCTCCACTGGACTCTCTCCAATTTGTCCACATCCCTTCTGTAGTGGGGAGACTAAAATGGGACACAATACTCCAGGTGTGGCCTCACCAGTGCCAAATAGAGGGGAATAATCACTTCCCTCAATCTGCTGGCAATACTCCTGCTAATACAGCCCAATATGCTGTTGGCCTTCTTGGCAAGGAGGACACACCACTGAGTCATATCCAGCTTCTCATCCACTGTAATCCCCAGATCCTGAAGAACGGCTGCTCAGCCAGTCAGTCCCCAGCCTGTAGCGGTTTGTGGGATTCTTCCTTCCTAAGTGCAGGACTCTGCACTTGTCCTTGTTGAACCTCATCAGATTTCTTTTGGCCCAATCCTCCAATTTGTCTAGGTCACTTTGGACCCTATCCCTACCCTCCAGCATATCTACCTCTCCCCCCAGTTTAGTGTCATCTGGGAACTTGCTGAGTGTGCAATTAATCCCATCATCCAGATCACTGATAAAGATGTTGAACAAAACCGGCCCCGGGACCAACCCCTGGGGCACTCCGCTTGATACCGGCTGCCAAGTAGTTATCGAGCCATTGATCACTACCCGTTGAGCCCAACAATCTAGCCAGCTTTCTATCTACCTTATAGTCCATTCATCCAATCCATACATTTTTAACTTGCTGGCAAGAATACTGTGGGAGACCGTATCAAAAGCTTTGCTAAAGTCAAGATATATCACATCCACCGCTTTGTCCAATAGCTTCAGTCTTATCACCACTGGAAACTTAACAGTGATTGATTTCACAAGATTATCAACATTCAATGTATTCTCAAAGCTATCTTCCTGAGGTGGGGTTGCATATTGTGCCTATTCTTAAGTCTCAGGAGTTTTCCAGTGCAAAGATAATGTTCCCGCCACATGCTGTATTAACTTTTGCAGGCCTCCACCTATGACTGGGAATTTTCTTTTAAATGGGGGGTCAGCGAGACATCTGCTTTGAACCAAACTGCTAAGAGCTGAACAGAGAGTAGGAAATGCAAGAGCCACTGGAGAGGCAAAGGCCCTCTGGATGAGTGGGCCTGGTCTTCTGTCTGATCCATGGGCTCTAGAGACAGAACCATTGCACACACTGCAAAAGGAGAGGGAGTATATCCCACACTTGATGGAACAAACCCAGAAAAATGTCACAAGGGCTTTCCTCCCCCAGAGTCACCTCTTGCATGGATTTTCACAGCAATCAGACCCTTCATTCTCTCTCATTTGAATCCTTAACTTAGTAACATTCCTTTTGTCCAAGGTTATACCTTGCTCATATGCAGGTTACTACATCCTCCTGTCCTTCAACTGCTATGCCCTCTGCTTGCACCACATTACCAACCAACCAACTAAAATCTCTAATCAGAACCATACAAAATGCCAGTGAAGAAATATTTGGCTTTCCCAGAGATGTGTGTGTCTGCTGTTTCTTCTTTCTTAAAAGTTTAGGAGAAAATAATCTCGACACATTCAAATTCTATGGTTGTGATTTATTCTCTGGAGTACAATTAACAATGTAAACACAGTGAAATCTGCAGCAAAGACTACCCTCAAAAGGCAACGCATTATCCAATGTGACCACTTTAAAAATAATATTTGAAGGTATCAAGTTATACCAACTATAATTACTATATAATTTGCAGTGTTAAGATAGTACAAGAAGATCGTACCATGGAAGACAGAAATGAATATCTGCTAATTATTCTGTAACAATATAGCATTTACTGTGTAAGTAAATGATCAATATTTATTCTAATTATGTAGCTTTTTACGTGGTTGCTTGCTTGTGCCCAATAAAAATAAGGGAACACCATTAGTATATTGCTTGACAAGGGCTGAAACAGGTAAATTAGAAACACAGTCTTTTAGAAGCTCTTTGTTAGGATATAGATATTCAGACCTGTCTGTAAAGGCCTATACTCTAAGAATTTAGGTATATTCTTATCACTTGGCTAGTTAGAGGTATAAAAGAAAGAATCAAAATCACTGTCTGCCAATGTAAGGTCCTTCTCTTACTGTGACAGTCTGAGGCCCTGTTTTTAGGCTAAGGCCTTTGGCAAGGCAGCAGAGGCAGCCATAAACTGGGAAGCGAACGGTCACATCCTCACATTCCAAACTAGTCACATTGAAATAAGGTGCTATTGGGCTGTTAGGAATACAATCCTGTCCTGATAATGCCTATCACCTCCAGAGAAAGGGAAGTGCCTAGAAAATGTAAAAGGAAACTTAGTTTGATAGCATCCTGTCTGGCAAGAACTCACTTATCAATAGCTGGGATGTGAAATCCTCACTTCTGTATTGTTTTGTCATTATAGTTTCCACTTTGCTATTGTTTGTCTGTATAATCTCTGTCTGGTTCTGTGATTGTTCCTGTCTGCTGTATAATTAATTTTGCTGGGTGTAAACTAATTAAAGTGGTGGGATATAATTGGTTAAATAATCATGTTACAATATGTTAGGATTGGTTAGTTAAATTTCAGTAAAATGATTGGTTAAGGTATAGCTAAGCAGAACTCAAGTTTTACTATATAGTCTGCAGTCAATCAGGAAGTGGGTGGGTGTGTGGGTGGGAAATGGGAACAGGGAATGGGGGTGGGGAAATTGGAATCATGTTTGGCTAAGGGCAGGAATGGGAACAGGGACACAGGTGTAAGGCTCTGTAGTGTCAGAGCTGGGAAGGGGGACACTAAGGAAAGAAACTGGAATCATGCTTGCTGGAGGTTCACCCCAATAAACATTGAATTGTTTGCACCTTTGGACTTCGGGTATTGTTGTTCTCTGTTCATGCGAGAAGGACCAGGGAAGTAAGTGGGTGAAGGAATAAGCCCCCTAACACTCTTCTCAGTACTTTCTGGTAAATTCCTAATAGTTTTAAAACTATTTGCTACAATTTGCATATTTTGAAAATCACATAATGCTTAAAGATTTAAAGGGGATTGACCTAGATGAGCCTCAGTCTCTTTCTATTCTGAAATACCCGAAAAGGATAATGGTGCTATTTATAGAGCTGGAAAAATGTATCAATCTCACGCCATGTGAAGAAAAATGCCTAAGCTAAGCTTCCTGTCTACTTTTATTTCTTTATTTTCTACAATGTCTTATCATGAACACTGAAAAACACTGCTTCAAAACAGGCATTGTAAATTCTGTGGAGGCTGCAGTAAAATACTGTGGGTTCATAGTTCACTTTCAGAAGATGAAAGAGTCTAGAGAATGGAGAGTCCAAGCTGCTTTTAGACAGGTACCTCAGGAACAAAAGCAGTTCCATCCTGAAATGTGCCAACACTACCAACACACTGTGGATTTATGGTTTTGTTTGTAAAATGAAATTTACTGATCATGAATATCTGAAACCCTCAGATCACCTTTTCGGAATATTTGCAGACATACAAGGCTGAAAGAAATATTGCCATGGGAGGAGGGGAGCACTCAGAGCCTGCAGGGGAAAGGATGAGAAGGGAGAAATGAAAAACATTTGGTGTGGAACAACTGTAGCACTGAAAGAAAGATGGGGACCCTGATTCTGCCTCCATTGAAATAAATGGCAAAACTTCCACTGACTTCATTTGTAGCAGGAGTTGTGTCTTGGCCTCCCAGCTTGTGCCCTACATTCCCCAGCATCTGTACAATACTAAATTGAACAAATGTCATTTCTACTCATCTTTAATTGAAAATAAGAGAACATATTGTAGCCAGAGCAGGAAGTCTAATGATCTCCATATCATAATTATTCATAAAATCTTCCACCGTTGTAGCATAGAACTGGGTAAAAAGATGTTTTTTGTGGTAAAGTCTGAAGACTTTAATGCAATTAAATAATCCTTTGAAAATGTTGCATTCCTTTTCATACAAATCTTACAAAAGTTTGATTTAATGAAGTAAAAAAAAACTTTGTGCATGAGAGAGAGAGAGAGAGAGAGAGAAATCACATTTTAGGTTTTTCTCACAGTGTTATTTCAATACAGAAAAGTCACACTGTCCAATTTTGTTTTCAACTTGTTTTTCAAGAAAAGATTAAAATGAACTAATTTGGCATACGAGTGAACTTGCCACTTTTCGCAATTCCCCCATTAAAAAAAAATACTAGTAAGGACAATGGTGGCACAGCATACAAACTTTTATTCTGATCGAATTTGGGAATTAGTGCCTGGTAAGTCCCCCATGCATCTCCATCTACAAAGGATATGCTCTCTACACAGATTTCCCCTAAATGAAGCAGAAGGAGGAGAGGTCAACCAACTACACCACCATCCTCTCCCATTCCAGAAGTAGCACCAATTCAGACATTGAGGGAGGGCAAATTCTGGTTCCCACTCCTTGGCAGGGACCCCATTCTGATCCTTATTCACCCCCGCTCCTCCCTCGGACCCCCCAGTGTCCCTAAGCTGGGGACTTTCCCCTCTCTCTTACCTACAGGGTGCATGAGCCAGTACCACCAAGAGTTGAGATCTCTGTGGATTCTCCTGTGTTCCACCATAGAAGAAGAGACTCCCCATGTGCCAGGACACAACACAATTTGGCCAAGCCACCCCTCCATCTGGATGGAAGGATGGCCAAGTCTAATTTCAAAGTTGTTATGACCACACAGCTAGAGCAACACTCCAGACCGCTCTGGCAACAGCCATATTGATTTAGTATGGGACCACTGCCTACAAGTGCTCAGGTCATGCCGCTCCTGACCCCAGCCTATGGAACTTTGAGCAAATGCAAAAACCATGAGGCAGGGGCATTTGCCCCCTCAGCTCCCTCTGACTGACAATGCTGCATTCTAGATCCCAGCAGGCTTCCTGTGGATAAGCTGTCATGGGATAAGAGGGAATGTTCTCTCATGGGTTGGTAACTGGTTAAAAGATAGGAAACAAAGGGTAGGAATAAATGGTCAGTTTTCAGAATGGAGAGAGATAAATAGCGATGTCTCCCAGAGGGCTTTACTGGGCCCAGTCCTATTCAACTTATTCATAAATGATCTGGAGAAAGCGGTAAACAGTGAGGTGGCAAAATTTGTGGATGATACAAAATTACTAAAGATAGTTAAGACCCAGGCAAACTGCAAAGAGCTACAAAAGGATCTCACAAAACTGGGTGACTGGGCAACAAAATGTCAGATGAAATTCAGTGTTGATAAATGTGAAGGAATGCACATTGGAAAACATAATCCCAAACATACATATAAAATGATGGGGTCCAAATTAGCTGTTACCACTCAAGAAAGAGATCTTGGAATCATTGTGGATAGTTCTCTGAAATCATCCACCCAATATGCAGCGGCAGTCAAGAAAGGGAACAATACTGGCAATCATTACGACAGGGATAGGTATTGAGAAAGAAAATATCATATTGCCTCTATATAAATCCGTGGTATGCCCACATCTTGAATACTGCATGCAGATGTAGTCACCCCATCTCAAAAAAGATATATTGGAATTGGAAAAGGTTCAGAAAAGAGTAACAAAAATGATTAGTACATAGGAGCAAAGGGTAACAAGACTGGGACTTTTCAGCTTGGAAAAGAGACGACTAAGGGGGGGATAGGATAGAGGTCTATAAAATCATGACTGGTGTGGAGAAAGTAAATAAGGAAGTGTTATTGATTCCTTTTCATAACACAAGAACTAGGGGTCACCAAATGAAATTAAGAGGCAGCAGGTTTAAAACAAACAAAAGAAAGTATTTTTTCATGGAGGATAGATCCATCAATGGCTATTAGCCAGGATGGGCAGGGATGGTGTCCCTAGTCTGTTTGCCAGAAGCTGTGAATGGCCAACAGGGTATGAATCACTTGATTATTTCCTGTTCTGTTCATTCCTTATGGGGCACCTGGCACTGGCCACTGTAGGTAGACAGGATACTGGCCTAGATGGACCTTTGGTCTGACCCAGTATGGGTCTTATGTTTTTATGTCTGCACTGAGGAGGGGTCAGAGACTGGGGAGATCAAGGGGAGGAATGAGTTCCCCATACACACCAAGATTCCCTCCTCAACGTAATACACAGAGCTGCCCTTTGGGAGACTTGGGGTTGCCAAGGCCAAGGGGAACCGTTGCTTCTTCATCTACTATGGAGTCGGGGGGGATCTGACAGGTTTACAGGTAACTACAGTCTTTCCTGTGTGCATGTAGGGGAGGTAAACTCTACTTTCCCAAGAGGTTGATATGGGAGGTGACACCACCTCCCCCATGCCAGAGGATCTTCATATTGATTTTCCACCTCTGAGCAGTTTCACTGTGGGCAGAGATTATCTGTCTTTAGTTTAATGTCTAACTCCTCAACCAAGGAAATTAAAGGCCAAGTGTTTGACTCTGATCTCAGATTTACCCATGCACAATAACTGAAAACAGAATGGTCTGTGCATTCAAGGGACTAACAGCACCTTCGGTCAAAAATATTGCTCTTCAGGGAGATTGGAGCCTTCCTAGAAATCAGTCAGGTTACACACATGTATAGAAAATCTTTGCTTGAAAAGCATGAAAACAGTGCAATTTGGAAAGTTTTCATTCACCTGCTTGTAAGTTTTATCTGATTTTAAAAGATTCATATGAGAGTTTCAAAGCAAAATTAAATTAGGCAGCTTGTAGTAGGGGAAGGGCGTGGAAGGAATATACAACACCAATAAAGCAGAGAGTCACACTATGGCCCCTGGTTTCCCCCCTTGCTCTGGGGGGAGGTAATCCACATGAGCCCTATACCTGACACAAAGTACTTCCTAGACACTACAGTGCTAATAAGTGATGGTCACATAAACACCACCCTATATCAGAAACCTACTGACCACTACACTTACCTACATGTCTCCAGCTTTCATCCAGACCACATCACACACACATTGTCTACAGCCAAGCTCTAAGATACAATAGCATTTGCTCCGATCCCTCAGACAGAGACAAACACCTACAGGATCTCTATCAAGCGTTCTTAAAACTACAATACCCACCTGGTGAATTGAAGAAACAGATTGACAGAGCCAAAAGGATACCCAGAAGTCACCTACTACAAGACAGGTCCAACAAAGAGAGTAACAGAACACCACTAGCCGTCACCTACAGGCCCCAACTAAAACCTCTCCAGCACATCATCAAGGATCTACAAGCTGTCCTGAAGGACGATCCCTCACTCTCACAGACCTTGGGAGACAGCCCAGTCCTTGCTTACAGACAGCCTCCCCAACCTAAAGCAAATACTCACCAGCAACCACACACCACACAACAAAAACACCAACCCAAAACCTGCAACAAACCCCAGTGCCAACTCTGTCCACATATCTATTCAAGGGACACCATCATAGGACCTAACCACATCAGCCAGCAGGAATTTGTCCAAGCAGACACATTTTGAGATGAGGGTTCAGGATGAGGATAAATACCTACCAGAATCTAGGGGTCAAATCACCAAAAATTTGGAAGAAGTTCCCAGAATTCTGTTTCCTGGGGCAAGTTTAAGCCATGGATTCCTAAGGTGAAGGATATTCAGGAGAATAAAGGGAAGTCTCCTCAGGACCAGTAAGAATTTCCATGTTTATGCTGCTTGCGACCATTACTGTGCATCTCCCTGATTTTACAGAGATAACTGAAATAAATACTATGGAGATTCATAGGTTCCAAGGCCAGAAGAGACCATTGTGATCTTCTAGTCTGACCTATACAACGCAGGCCACAGAACTTCCCCAAAATAATCCCTAGAGCATATCTTTTAGAAAAACAGCCAACCTGGATTTTAAAATGGTCAGAGATGGACATTCGACCACAACCCTTGGTAAAAACTATTCCAACACTTAATTACCCTCACTGTTAAAATTTACACTTTATTTCAATCTGAATTTGTCTAACTTCAACTTCCAGCCATTGGATAGAGTTATACCTTTCTCTGCTAGATTGAAGAGACCATTATCAAATATTTGTTCCCAAGTAGGTACTTCTAGGCTGTAATAAAGTAGCCCCTTAACCTTCTCTTTGTTCTGTTAAATAGATTGAACTCTTTAAGTCTATCACTATGAAGGCATTTCTGCTAATCTTCTAATCATTCTCATGGCTCTTCTCTAAACCCTCTCCAATTTATCAACATCCTTCTTGAATTGTAGGCACCAGAAATGGATACAGTGTTCCAACAGCGGTCACACCAGTGCCAAATACAGAAGTAAGATAATCTCTACAGAATGAACACACACACACACACACACAGTGTAAAAATTAAATAAATGCAGAACAGGCTGAAATATCAAAGGGGTAACCTGAGGTCAAATTAGCAAAAATGTAAAGGTCATTTAACTTCATTAACTCACGTGCAGCAGCTTCACATATTTCTCCACCCCCATGTATTTTGCCTATAAAATGCATTTTTTCATTAAATGCCTCATTACTTTTAGGGCCTCTGCAATCACACTTTTAAACAGGAGAAACAAATCAGACAGACAAACATTTATAATTGATAGTTTCTTTTTCAGTGCGGATGGTGGTTTAAGGGTAAGAGAATGAGATTTCATTTCATGTTATACGATAAAGGAGATGGCTCTAGCTAGCAGACAGGAAACAAAGCCAACGTGTCTACTCCAAAAAAAAACAAGGCATTGTACTAAGGGGGAAAACAAGGCACGGATGATGAGAACAAGAAACAGTATGGCTCTTTCGCTCTTGTAATTTGTATGCCTTACTGAAATAGTGCTAGCTGATTCCAAAACCCTCTATTTTCCCGTCATACAGGTATAGCATATGCAAGTACTTCCCTCTCCAACATGCCTCTCAGCTACTCCACCTCTATCCAAGATACTTCAGTCTTTATGGCCATTCACTTCACCATTCTGGTGAGATCTCCATTAAATTAGTGCAAGTTTTGATATGAACACCTAACCCAGAGAACTGGACTGGTGCTACCAGCTTCTTTCTCACAAATTCCTTACTAGCTACTAGGTGTATTTATCTGGGAGCTCTTGAAAATGAGTTCATCATAGCTTCTTGGCATTCATACAACAGTTTGAAACCAGATCGCATCTGCACAAGCAACTTGACTGGTCGGCTAACAAGAATGCAACAAAATCAGCCCACTTAGGCAATAGCCTGCAAGCACAGGCTTGCTTCCTACAGAAATATTTTAAACTATACTCCAAAAATCCACAAACTCTAGCTCTGTCAGAGCAACAAGAAAGGTGAGTTCCAGATTCAAAAGTCCTTCACTGGCAAGCCAGTCTACCAAAAGCAACCCAGCTGATACCAACTATCAAGATGGCTCAAAAGAGGAAAGGAAGCCTCGAAAGTAGGCAGGATCCCAACCAAGGGCTTTTTAGATCAAAAACAACCACTTGGATTGCACAAAAAAAGTAAAGTGGTAGCCTGTGCAGACAATTGAGCAAAGGTATAATATGTTCCATTTGGAAAACACCAGAAATAAATGAAGTGCAGAGTAATAGTTCAATCAGGAGGTCACAAAAAGGCATACAGGACTTTGGCAATGTGCACTTGTATATGGAGGGAAAACTCCTGGTTGCTGCTACTAGCAAAACACTCATCTAGGATGATCTAAAGACAAAATCCACAAAAGGACTTAAGTACTGTGATCCTAAGCATCACAGCACTTATCTTTCAGGAGCCTATAATATCACAAGAACACAATGTGATCCACAAAGCCTGAGTTAGGCACCTATGCTCCCTTTACAATGAATTGGGAAAGAGGGGTGAATTAGAATGCAATCCACAAAAGCCAGCCTGCTAGGTAGGGAGCTTCCTAAAACAGTCAATGGAAGATGCTAATGAGACAGGTGTGTGCTAATCCCCACCCTGTCTCACAGTTGGGCACCTTAGTCCAGGCTGCAGGCAGGCACCCATCTCGGTTAAGTGATCCACAAACAGGAACCCAGTGCCTGGAATCAGATGGTTTATGTGCCTAAGGTGTTTCTTGAAGGAATGGGTTAATTGCCTCCCTCACTACATGCTAAACAGCTGGAGAAGATAGAAGGGATAGTGGGTATTGTACCTAGCTTATAAAACTTTTAGTCTAGTGGTTAGCGCATTCATTTGGGCAGTGGGAGACCAAGGCTCAATTCCCCCCTCAGTCAGATGTGAGCAAGCCCTGCTCAAATCCTCTCACAGGTGAATGCTCTAACCACTGGTCTATGGGATATTCTTATGTGGGGCTCCTCCCAGGTACAAATGGACTACAGAGTAACTTTTATGCTCTTGGGCCTAATGATTGTTCCACTGTAGATAAATACTTAAATAGTCTTTGGATATGAGGGAGACAGACAGATTCCATAGCCCCGTGATTAGGGCTCCTACCTGGGAGGCCTCAGGGCCAGTCTCTCTCCTCCAATCACTCTTTCACTATTTATCCACAGTGGAGCAGCTTCAACAGGAGAAACTGAAAGAGCCCTACATCAGAATATCCCATCGCCTGTTAGCACATTCATTTGAGAGGTCAAAGACTCTCTTTTCAATCCTCTCTGCCTCAGAGGGGGGAATTGAACCTGGGCTGCTGCTTCCTAAGCCAATGATCTAACCATTGGGCTAAGCGTTATAAGGGAGTCCAGAGGGCAAGGCTCCTCCTCTTCCATTCTGAATAGGACCAGATTTGGTAGATTGACTCAGAGCATGCCTACCAGATTGAACCCTGCACGCAGTTTAAGCAGATGAATGCCTGTCTGTGAATAGCTCTGGGGCTTAGATGGGGAGATACGTGTCTGGACACTTAGAGAGGCCACATATGTGCATATCCAGAGGCCAAACATAGGCAGTAAGGCAACTGAGAACTTAGGTGCTGGGTGAGTTTAGGCACCTACTGGGTTTGGCAGGAGTCTTGTGGATTGTAATGGAGCCAAAAACTGGGACTTAGGTGCCTAAATTTGGGGTTAAGGCACCTAAGTATCTTCATGGATCCCACCCTAGGTCCTAAAAGGAACTCCAGGTTGTGAATCTCATTAATGAACACCCTCTCCTGAGGAAAGTAAGGAGCTAGCACCTGAGCCACGTGGTCTAGATGATTCCTTCTGCAAGCAGCCAATAAGGGCCAGTCACTAAAAAGGAAGACCCCCTACTATCTGGATTTAATTAACCAGGTGGATGGCTGCTCAATTCTTTCTGAAAATCGTACCACTTTAAAAGGTGTGTCAAGTTGGGCAACCCAATTACTCATCAATTTTTAACCCGATAGAAGGCTAAGAAAGCTGAAAGGGCAGAGAAATAGACAGTCTGCTCCTGATGTGAGCCTGAAGGATGATGAGGAGCCATTGAGGGACGATGGCTAGCCTGAAACCTGAGAAGGTGGAGAACAGGGCCAGCCCTACCCTGTGGATAGATGAGAGGACACAGCATTACACAGGAGACTTTGCCTATCAGGGAAAGGGGTGGCCAGCTGAGCCCTATTGGGGTTGAAGATTCAGTTGTGTTTATATTTCTTTTGGACTTGTTAAAGGACTTTGTTAGCTTGAAAGGGGTGGGACTAAATGGTGACCTGGTCAGAGGGCTGATTGACAGAAACAGAAACCACTGCAAAACTAGAGCAACTATTGGCAGGGGGCACTTGAGAAGACAGCCGCTATGCTATGCCCAGCCACAAGGGTTTGTGTGTGTGGTGAACACACTCTTCTACAAGGACTTACAATGGAAAGTGTTAAAGTTGTTAGTGATGCTGGCTGCCTATAATCAAATAATAATAAAAATCAGAGCCTCAGTTCAGAAAATCCATACTGAATATGGTAACACTGATAAAGTGTATATTTCTGCAATTTTTCACCAATTAACTGCTTGATCTCCCATTAGTGACCTGTTAGAAGCTAAGCGTGCCAAGACTGAGCTCATCAGAGCAACAGCTCTCTCACTGTATATTTGTACAGTGCCTAGGACAAGGGGGTTCTGATCTCTGTTGGGACCTTTAGGTTCTACTGTAATACAAATAATAATGAAATACATGGATGAAGCTGTACCATGTTGTGGCTTTCTTTTCTCCCTCTCCTACCTGTTGAAAACTGTAGGTCTCACTCTAATAAGCAAATGATTCTGACCCAATTTATTGAAAACAAATGCTCTCCCACTGCTTATAGGAGAAAAATGTACTTACAAGCTTTTGTCTAGAAAGTCTATACTTCAGGAATATACTGTGCATGCTTGCCTCTGAGTGACTTATTAAATAGCAGATCAATACAGCACAGGCACTGGAAGAAATAAAAACAATTAGTTTGTCCTATGGATCTGTAATGCTCTATGTTAGGGGTCTTATTCCTTCACCCACTTACTTCCCTGCTCTTCCTCACATGAACAGAGAGCAACAATACCTGAAGTCCAAAGGTGCAAACAATTCAATGTTTATTGGGGTGAACTTCCAGCAAGCATGATTCGAGCTTCCTTCCTTAGTGTCTCCCTTCCCAGCTCTGACACCACAGAGCCTTACCTGTGTCCCTGTTCCCATTCCCCCGCACCTAGCAAAACATAATTCCAATTTCCCTACCTCCATTCCTGTTCCCATCTCCCCTCCCCCTTACTTCCTGATTGACTGCAGACTATATAGTAAAACTTGAGTTCTGCTTAGCTATACCTTAACCTATCATTTTACTGAAATTTAACTAACCAATCCTAACATATTATAACATGATTATTTAACCAATTATATCCCACCACCTTAATTAGTTTACACCCAGCAAAATTAATTATACAGCAGACAGAAACAATCACAGTATCAGACAGAGACCATGCAAATAAACAATAGCAAAGAGGGAACTATAATGACAAAACAATACAGAAGTAAGGATTTCACAACTACATCTATAAAAAGAAAAGGAGGACTTGTGGCACCTTAGAGACTAACCAATTTATTTGAGCATAAGCTTTCGTGAGCTACAGCTCACTTCATCATCTGTAGCTCATGAAAGCTTATGCTCAAATAAATTGGTTAGTCTCTAAGGTGCCACAGGTACTCCTTTTCTTTTTGCGAATACAGACTAACACGGCTGTTACTCTGAAATACATCTATAAAGACATAAGGGTTTCCCAGCTGTGTCTATTGATAAGTGAGTTCTTGCCAGACAGGATGCTATCAAACTAAGTTTCCTTTTACATTTTCTAGGCACTTCCCTTTCTCTGGAGGTGATAGGCACTATCAGGACAGGATTGTATTCCTAACAGCCCAATAGCACCTTATTTCAATGTGACTAGTTTGGAATGTGAGGAGGTGACCGTTCGCTTCCCAGCTTATGGCTGCCTCTGCTGCCTTGCCAAAGGCCTTAGCTTAAGCACAGGGCCTCAGACTGTCACAGCAAGAGAAGGCCCTATACAGTCAGACAGTGATTTTGATTCTCTCTTTTGTACCTCTATAACTAGCTAAGTGATAAGAATACACCTAAATTCTTAGAGTATAGGCCTTTACAGACAGGCCTGAATATCTATATCCTAACACTCTAATAGTCATTTAAGTAGATGCATATGTACAGCTGTAATACAGTACACATTACAAATAAAATCAGCACAAACTTTTGTGGACTTGAGAGCTAAATGTACTATTTTTATGGCAAGTGTGTTTGAGCTAAACTGTGCCCTGTCCTTGTGCAACCATGCAGTGGGAACTCATGTTACTCATGGTCAGCCACAGTTGAGTCCCAAATGATAGGGCTGTGCCCAAGATGTTCCATTCAAAAGTAATTGCATGGAAAAGGGGCAGGGAGGGGCTTCCACTTTTTCACTTATAAAGCATGATCTTTGATCTTAAGCTTTCCAATTAGTAGAACAATAAGACCCTGATGCATACCTGTTGAAGTCATGAAATCATCGGTCCCTTCTAACCGTCAAGGGTCAACTAGTCTAACCCCCTGCCAAGATGCAGGATTTGTTGTGTCTAAACCATCCAAGAGAGATGGCAATCCAGCCTCCTTTTGAAAGCCTCCAGTGAAGAAGCTTCCATAACCTCATGAGACAGTCTGTTCCATTGTCCTACTGTTCTTACAGTTAGGAAGTTTTTCCTAAAATTTAATCTAAATCTGCTATGCTGTAGTAAATGAACTTCAGTGGCCTTTCATTGACTTCAGTGACCTTTGGGTGAGCCATAGGCTTGTTGCACTTTCACAACAGTAGAGAAGGAGAAGAGGCTTATGCTGACATTGGCACAGTTTCCCATTGTCATGGTATTATTTAAAATCTCAAAAAGATTATTTGTCCTTAAATAAAATGGCCATGGATCAGGGACTGGGGGGGAAAAGTGATCAATTCCTAAGTAGGAAAAATAATGTTCTATTTCAGAACCAGAAAAAGAAAAAATATGTAATATTGCCAATATTATTTCACAGAGGACTGTAGATTGATGCACTTAAAGGAATAATAATAAATTTTTTGACATTTGTATTCAGATTATAGGGGAACTTTTCTCCTCATAATTTCCACAAAACAGATAGAAAAAATGAGGGCCCCATAGGATTTCATAGGGGAGACGTGAAAATAAACTATTCTATATTTCACTCACATATGTAACTTAGATATTAAAAATTCAGCAGCTGGTGCATCCCCAGCACAAGTTTTCTACTGTGACTGGTGAGAAATTTGTAGCTTTGAGGAAATTGCTGATTTTTTTTTAAACCGAACAGATTTGCACATTTATGCAACAGCCAGTAATTTAAAACTATTTATTTAGAAAGCATAGATGGTTTTAACGCACCAGTATAAAATCTATGGATCCTGCCATTTCAGTAGGGACTGTAGATCAAAAAATGGGTATTAATTTCTACTGTTCTCTTTTTCTGATCAACTGTAGTTTAAGAGACATCTAAAATAAAATGCACTCAGGAGGAATCCCTAAACAGAGCATTGCTGTCTTGCAGGGAGCGAATTTATCATTAGGTTTCAGAGTAGCAGCCGTGTTAGACTGTATTTGCAAAAAGAAAAGGAGGACTTGTGGCACCTTAGAGACTAACCAATTTATTTGAGCATAAGCTTTCGTGAGCTACGAAAGCTTATGCTCAAATAAATTTGTTGGTCTCTAAGGTGCCACAAGTACTCCTTTTCTTTTTTTATCATTAGTCACTTCTGTTACCTTTTGTATAAATGTTTTTCAAAAGCCTTCACTCTTCATTTTTTTTAAAGTACTCATTTCACTTAATTTTAGTGAGATAGGCCATGACCTTGCAGTCTTCATTCACCCACTGGGAATTTTGGATGAATAAAGAATGGGAAGGACTCTTCTTCTGTTGTTGAATAAACAGCATTTATTTGAAATCTCATTGTTCTATTTGTCTTAGAGCATCTCTCAGGCAAAGGAGCTACCAAGAACTCCAAGAAACAACTTTGGTCCTGATTCTTGCCTAAGGAGGTTGTTACTATTAAATATTTCTATCACAGTAGTGCCCATAAGGCCCCAGACGAGACTGAGGCCACATTGTGCTAGGTGCTCTATAACACATAGTTATAGAGTCCCTGCCCTGAAGAGTTTACAATCTAAATAATATGGTGTAAATCCATTGATTTCTATGACCTTGCTCTTAATTTACATCAGAGTAAGTGAGCCTTACACCTTGTGTATTCGTACATTCTGACCTAATAGCATTTTGCACCCACTTTGCACACCTTTAGTGACTACATAGCAGAGAATGAAGACCTCTGTCTCCTACTCAGAAAATAAATAGCACTTTTTTTTTGAGCAGTCACTGACAACAGTCCAATTTGCCTCCCCTGCTGGTTACTGACTCCCAAGCTACTTGTGTCTACATGGAACAGTGCTGCATGATCCTTGGTATAATTTGTAGCAGATTCAGTGACTATTTGTTTTTTAAACTCAGAAGTTCTGAGCTGGATCTGATTAATGTGAATATATGTAAATGATGTTTAACTAAATTACAAATAAACTACAAATTAACAAATCACTCAGTCTATGCTGTAAAACTGGTTACCACTTAAATCTTTTGGATAGTTTGATATATGCATATGCCAACCACAGCTTAAAGAGAATTGCCTTTGTATGAACAAAGCCTTAACCACATAAATATCCTCAGACAGTAATTAAATAGTCTTTCTGCAGAGCCAAGTACAATACCAGCATCCAGATATGCACTACAACAACTAAACTGGAAGGCAGATGGATATGAAAGCCTGCTTATTATCAAAAGATATTTGAAGAATTCCATTAAATTTTCTGCTTCAAGAAAATAATCATTTATTTATTTTTCTTTAAATGAGCTTTAGGTCCATGGCAATCTGGTTCAGGAGTTAATGTAGATTGGAGTTTTCCCATGACAAATTTCAGCTTTTAATTTCTTGTCATTTCAGCAGATTTTTTTAATTGAGGAAATGTCTGTTATTACTTTTACTCTCCTCATATTCAAAAACTGCTGAACTGTTTTTGTTCATACTAGAAAGTAGAATTCATTTCTGAGCAAAGACAATTGCAGGAGAATTTCTACCTGCAAGGGAAAATAGGGATTAGACTCAAAATCATCAGGCAACCTTAAATGTAGATGCAACTATTCCCTCTGCTACAGATTAACAGAGCTTTGATTTTATAATTACCACTTGGTTAGTCATAAGCAGCAAGGTTCATTGGGGATTTGGGTTTTGCAAGATCTCCAGAACTTTTTAAAAAATATGGGGTTTCATAAATTCGATGAAACGATGTTGTCTGGTTTTTCCTCATTAACTTAAGCGATTTTAAGGGAAATTTAAATTTTATTAAGTGGTTTACTAACTCCATGGAAGCCAGCGTGACATAAAAAGAAAGAATCTTGTCTGAAAAATAAGTTCTTGCCCTGCTTCTAGAACTAGAAGAATAAAATATTTTACATCTATAAAATATACAGCATCAGAATTTGTATTTTGCCAGAGTTAAACAATATTTCACAATCTTTGAGTTCTGTTTTACTTTTAGAGCTCATGATTTCCACGTTTTGACAAAATATATTCTATACCTAAGGTTTTATGACTTTTGGCCTACAGTACAGCTGCACAGAGAGAGAACACCACTAGCACTATCTTTCACCAGCAACGAGTGGTATCATAATGCAGAATTCTTCTTTCCATAGCACACACTCTAATGTCTTTATTAGGTTACCTCAAATAATAGCTTTTGATCTCTTAATAGTTCAGTGGAGGAGGAGGAGAGGGTAATGATGCATGGCCTTGCACTAACACCAACTAACTGCATCAGGAATAAAATGCATGATCATAGGCTTCTCTTCAGCGAACTCAATGACCAATGTCACTAGCTCAGGCAGCAACAGGAGCCTTGCGTAGAATTGTTTGTTTTAGCATGAGAGAGGTTGGCCACAAGTTTGCATGAAGTTATTTTCATGCTCCCGTCTGGCCCCTGAAGGTGAATGCTGGCATTTGGCTGTTGCTAGAAATAGTTGCTGTAAATTCATATTGCTGATGTTTCAAATATAATGGAAATTAATGTATACAGCGAGATGGAATGTAAAGACCCCATAATGGGCCTGAAGGGGTAAAGGAAAGTACGGGCCCCAGGGAGCTACCCCAGCAGACCCTGCTCCAACTGGAGAAAGCATTGAAAAGGGAACCACCCAGCTCAGAAGGGGAAGCAGGGAAGTCCTAGCTTGAAGGCTCCTTACAAGGGTGCAGGAGAAGCCTTCCCGAGGGGTCAAGACTGCATGTTAAGCCCAGTTGGGGCTGGCAGTTTTGCTTGCCTTTTCTTTTTCTTTTCAACTTATATTGGGCTGGAAGAGAAAGTCAGACAATAGGAAGTGACGCAGGGAGGGTAACTCAGAAGGCGCCTTTGTGGGCCAGACACTGTTGGCCTTCCTGTGGTCTTGGGTCATAGCCCAGTGGAGAAGGTGGGCCCGGGCTCTCCTACAAAATTCCCCTACTACAGGAGGGACATAGACCACCTGCCCACCTCTCCGCACATCTGTTTAAGAGATGGACTGGACAGAAAATCCTACCCATAGGGAGGTGGCACTAAGGATGCTAACCACTAGGACACCTGACCCCCGAGAACTCTATTACACAGGGATTATCTCCAGTTCTATGTTGTATATAACAGAGCAAGTCTGACATATTCCCTCAAGTGAATGGTAAACAAAAACCCTGACCATGGATTCACCAGGGGCAGCCAATGATCTCTCCAGTTTCCTCAGGTCTGCTTACAGCATTGACACTACAGAGATACAGTTTGACTAGACAGTTCTCCAGTGGTACAAGAAAGTAGAAAAGAATCTTCAGCTCTTTAAGGGTATGTCTATACTGCAAAAAATGCCCCATTTCAGCGAATCTTAGAGCCTGGGTCAACTGACTCTGGCTTGCGCTACGGGACTAAAAATATGCATGTAGACATTCCCACTTTGGCTCCAAGACCCTTCCCCCTCACTGGGGCCTGGGCTCTAGCCCAAGTAGGAATGTCTACACTGCTATTTTTTTAGCCCTGTAGCATGAGCCCCACACATCAGCTGACTTGGGCTCTGAGACTCGCTGCCACTTTTTCTTTTTTGCAGTGTAGATGCAGCTTAAGTAATTATTGCATCCCCATCCACCTATGAAAATATGATCCTCAGTGTGGCTTTAGTTATAGTAGTTTTAATATAATGAAAAAAACAACATCCAGACCAGCAAGGCAGTTTTTTAGACTCTAGATACTCTTTAGTTTGGTTGCGCTTTTCCACCTGAGGCCTAAGTTGCGGCTGTTAGGCACAGCCTTGAATAAGAGACATTGCAGAGCCCAAGATCACCAACATGGATAGAGAGGACACCCACTACTATGCCTCACATGGCATGCAGACTGCTGTTCCTTGCATGCTGATACCACTCTGCATTCCCAAGGAGCAGGGAAGCTGCACCACTTGTGTTCCCAAGTGCAAGGACTACAGTTCTGCCTGGCCTTTATAGGAGCCAGGCATTCATGGGGATGGATGATTCCTCCAGCCTCTCTTCTCAGGCCCTCCCCACCACCGTACAGCACAATCTAGCCCCAATTTTGTTAGCCAGGAACAGATTATAATAACTGGATGCATCTGATAGGTCTTCTAAATAAAATGTCTACAGAAACTTTAAAAGGTGATGGAAAAGATGGCTTATGTTCTTGAGAATCCCTAGAGACATTTATTCAAGGGAGAGCCTGCCACAAATCAAGTGTTTCTGGAACAAATCTAAACCTAATTGAAACAAACTGAGTTGTACTGCTGTGACACAAGACAAATTCTCCAAGCACTCATCCCGCAAACACCTGAATGGCTGACATGATTGGGCACGTATCAGCAATTTCTATTAATCCATGTTAGAAAAGCAAAATTCAAGACCAGAGTTCATCCACTCACTGTAGCCACTGATCATTAACGAGGTTCTTGAAGATTAGCTAAGACAAAGAATTATGCCACTTCCTATGTTTTCTTTTCCAGTAACAAAACCAGGCCAGCCACTACTGCACTTCAGGAAAATAATATTACTTTAGAGAAACAAAATCTAGTCCCTGGGTCTATAAAGGAATGCCATTTTGGTTACATGGTCCTTTGGCAAAACAGAGTTTGGCCAGCTAGACACAGCACATTAAGTGTTCACAGTGAATTCTGAACTCCCACTAAGATTTTCAAGGTGAAAATAGACAATTATAAAGTACATTAGCAGTGTGATCCAAGTGCTAAAATCCAATTTTTAAAAAGGATGAATATTAACTTACAAACAACTTAACTTTTGCTAAAACACAGCTGAAAAATCTAGCTCTGACAGACAGAACTATTGCACCTGCTGAGATCCAGGGTTCTGTCTTAGCCCCCAGTTCAGCGATGCAGTGTTATAGGTAAGACATGAGAGGTAAATGTCCTGCTCTATTCAGCACTGGTGACACCTCAGCTGGAGTATTGTATCCAGTTCTGGGTGCCACACTTTAAGAAAATATGGAGAGAGTCCATAGAGAGACACAAAAATGATAAAAGATTTAGAAAACCTGACCTATGAGGAAAAGTTTAAACATGCCCAGGTTTTGGCGGGTGGGCGGGCGGGCGGGCGGGGAGGGGGTGTGTGTTTCGTTTCGTCCTGAGAAAAGAATGCTGAGGGGGAATCTGATAACAATCTTCAAACATGTTAGAGGCTTTTATAAAGAGGATGGTGATCAATTGTTCTCCATGTCCACTGAAGGTAGGACAAGAAGTAATTGGCTTAATTTGAAGCAACGATATAAGGACAAACTTTCGAACTACAAGAATAGTTAAGCAATGGAATAAGCTTCTGTGACAGGGTGTACTGGCCCTTTAAGCCAAAGGGTGGCCAGAAGATTACATTCCATGGATGTTGGTGTGAGCACAGGCTCAGAAACTGGCTGAAACTAAATGAGAGGAGGTTGTCCCAGTGAGTTAGCACTAGGATAGGAAAATTCAAGGACTCTATTACTTTAAGGGCCCGATGTCAGGAGTCCTGTAGTGCAGGAAGGGGCAAGGCTCCCTTCTCTCCTGGCCAATCAGGAGGAGCTCTCAGAAGGAGAAGAGTATTTATGCCACTTTCCATCTCAGAACACAAATGTGCTGACAGAAAAAGAAAGGCAGAGCTGGAGGACAAGGCTTCAGCTGAGCTGGCTAAAGGCTCTGTACTCAGCAGGCATATTGGAGATGGGTACAAACACTGGTGTTACTATGATGGACCTTGTGCTTGGGACACTGAGGACTACCTTGAATTACTTTGGGCTACTGACCCAGTTTCAGGGCAAGACTGAGAAAGAGTACACAGCACTCCTAAGGGGACCTGAAGAGAGGAGGTACATGGAATGTGCTCTGGAAATGCCCCTGGCCACAACAAGGAAGCTGGCGAATGGTGTCCCTGCTATAGCTCCCAAGGGAGATTGTGGAATCCCCATCAATGGAGGTTTTTAAGAACAAGTTATAAAAATACCTGTGGAATGGTCTAGGTTTACTTAGTCTTGCCTCAGTGCATGGGGGTTGGACTAGGTGATCTCTTGAGATACCTTCCAGCCCTACATGTCTATGGTTCTATGAAAGTGCTTATGCAAAGCACTTTGCTGAATGAGGAATTGTAGAGCAGGCACAAACAGCGAAGTACTCAGATGCAGCAGAGGGCTGATTTACCAACACACTTATGATTTACTGTATCCCCTATCTGCTGATATAAGAATGTATTACTCCACTATGTGGGCTGACCATAGGCTAAAAGGAGAAATTTGCTTACATAAAGCAAGTCAACTGCAGATGCTTCGCACACACACACACCCCCACCCCTGTTCCCCCTTGGGAGTCAGCAGCAATGTAAGTGGGAAAAGAAAAGTGAGAGGCTAAAGATGACACATCATGATTTACTATGTGATGCTGCAGGGAGGAATTAATGGTTCTCTCTGGAAGAAATTAAACACTTTTTGTTGAATGACCCAAGGCCTGGAAAACTACATATGATAATTGCACTACTTGGTACCCTAAACAAGGCAAACGTAAGGGGACTATTGCCCCCTTACTAACATTCAGTGGTGTTTTAGTTACTAGCTCCCAGTACTAAAAAGGGGGGAAAGGTCGATGGGGAATCAGGACTCTGAGACTGACAGCCCACAGGAACAAAGGGGAGAGGCCAATGCTCCAGGTCAGCCTGAATGACAGGGCGGGCAGGTTAATCAGGGAGTCAGGAGGCCAGGGAGGTCCCGTCCTCCATGTGAGCTGGAATTGCCTGGGTCAGACAGAGTGGAGCCGAGCTAAGGAGAAAGCAGGGGCCCAAGCTAAGCTGGGGAGCAGAGCTGAGCCAGATCCAGAGGGACCAGAAAAGCAGCCCAGAGAGAGCAGACCCTGTGCTCAGAGCAGAGCTGCAGCCCCAAAGCCAGAGGCACAGCCCAGAGAGAGCAGACTTGCCCTGGGAGCAGAGCTGCAGCAACCAGAGCCAGAGGGGCCAGAAAAGCAGCCCAGGAAGCAGGTCAGTGCTGGGAGCAGAGTCACAGAAGCAGCGGGCAGAGCAGACCTGTCCTGGGAGCAGAGCTGCAGCAACCAGAGCCAGAGAGGCCAAAGAAGCAGCCCAGGGAGCTGGAGGCAGAGCAGCAGCAGGAGCTGCAGTGCTGAGACAGAGTGGCGGAGCTGGGGCTGGAGCAGTCTGGAGCTGGGTGCAGTGAGCAGCTGGGGAGAGTGAGGGGGACCCTGGGCAGCGGGCCCAGCATAGGGAGACACCTCAGCCAAGAGGCTCTGCAGGCCAGGCTTGGATCGTACCCCTGACAGGGTGGGGGCGACACTGGGAAGAAGGGTCCTACCACTTAGAGCCTGAGAGCGTGTGGCCACCACCAGAGCAAGTGTCCAACCCACAGCATCCCTGCAGCACAGCCAGGGCCTGAGAAGAAGGCCTGGGACTTACAAGGAACAGACTTCAGAGGAACAGCCGTGTTAGTCTGTATTCGCAAAAAGAAAAGGAGTACTTGTGGCACCTTAGAGACTAACCAATTTATTTGAGCATGAGCTTTCGTGAGCTACAGCTCACTTCATCAGATGTTTACCGTGGAAACTGCAGCAGACTTTATATACACACAGAAATCATGAAACAATACCTCCTCCCACCCCACTGTCCTGCTGGTAATAGCCCATCCAAAGTGATCAACAGGTGGGCCATTTCCAGCACAAATCCAGGTTTTCTCACCCTCCACCCCCCCACACAAACTCACTCTCCCGCTGGCGCTAGCCCATCCAAAGTGATTGTGTGGGGAGTTGTCACTTTGGATGGGCTAGCGCCAGCGGGAGAGTGAGTTTGTGTGGGGGGGTGGAGGGTGAGAAAACCTGGATTTGTGCTGGAAATGGCCCACCTGTTGATCACTTTGGATGGGCTATTACCAGCAGGACAGTGGGGTGGGAGGAGGTATTGTTTCATGATTTCTGTGTGTATATAAAGTCTGCTGCAGTTTCCACGGTAAACATCTGATGAAGTGAGCTGTAGCTCACGAAAGCTCATGCTCAAATAAATTGGTTAGTCTCTAAGGTGCCACAAGTACTCCTTTTCTTTTTAAGGAACAGACTGTGAACTGCCCTAACATTCCAGAGACACTGTTTGTGATGTTCCCTGCCACAGAGCTGGGTGATGTGTTTCCTTTAACCTTTCCCATTTTCCCTTATTCTTTTTAAAATTAATTGTTCATTAAATAACTTGCATTTGCTTTAAATTGTATGTAATGGTCAGTGGGTCAGAGAAGTGCCCAGTGCAGAGAGAGTACCCCGGAGTGGGGACCCTAACCCCTCTCCTAGGTGATCACAGCAGGGTTGGGGGTCGAGTCCCCCAGGAATCCTGGGCCCAGCCTTGTCGGGGTTACGAGGACTCTGCCAGACAGGAGAGTGGAAGGAGAGTCCTCAAGGGCAGGGAGACCACTGGGTAAAGGAAGTGGGAGTGAGGACTCATATCCTTTTGCTAGCCCACTTCACCGGGGTAGTGCAAAAGCCAGGAAAGTTCCCCACAATAGCGGGACTATTCCCCTGCTTACACAACTAACTTACTGGTCTGGTGGGAGAGGAAGGAGGAACAGATTTTTGTACTCTGTGAGCTTCTACCCTTTTGGCAGGGGGAAGAGGGGATGAGGAGGAAGGAGGAAATCATGTGAGTTCTTCAGTCTGGGGCCCCAGAAATGGAATTAACTTGGGTGTGTTTTGGGGGAGAAAGGAACAAAGGGGAGCCAATATGTACAGATTTGGGCTAGGGACCTGGGACACTATGTGTGCTGTGCTATGATGGGGGAGCATATCCTCAGGGGAGATTGTATGAGGTGAATTCAGTCAGGAACTGGTTGGTGCAGGGAAGAAACCTAAGTGGTATCTTAGCTTAAAAGGAATGTGGTAGGAGATTGAGTGCATATCAGAGGGCATAGTTTGGTACAAGTTAAAAAGTTTTTTTTTTAATTTTATAATAAACCAGAAATGAATTCTAAAACATTTGCTATTAATGGGGATAATAAAATGATGGTGTTATAATGAAACACCAAATTATCTTTACTCATATTCATGTCTCTACTGCCTAAATGTGAACAGTTGCTCTGAAGTAGCAGTTCTCAACCAGGTTCCGGAGCCCCCTTGGGGCCACAAGCAGGTTTCAGGGGGTCCGCCTACCAGAGCCAGCATTAGACTCACTGGGGCCTAGGGCAGAAAGCCAAAGCTCTGCCATACGGGACTGAAGCCCAAGGCCCCAAGCTCCACCACCCGGAGCTGAAGCAGAAACCTGAGCAACTTAGCTTTGAGGGATATGGGGCCCAGGTAATTGCCCTGCTTGCTACTCCCTAGCGCTAGCCCTTTCTTTTATATGTAGAAAAACAGTTGTGGCACAGCTGGGCTGTGGAGTTTTTAATAGCATGTTGGGGAACCTCAGAAAGAAAAAGGTGGAGAACGCTTTCTCTAAAGTACCAGGAAGTATCAAGTTTTCTCAAAGCACATAGGAACGATCAAATGAAAACAAAACTGAAGGGGGGGCGGAATATTGGTGCTTCTAAGGAGTTCATAGAAACATAAATCGAGGATTAAAAAGGTATTGAGTATGTGACTTTTATGTTAACTATGCCCCATTAAAGTGAAGTAGGGTCTCCTTGTGGAGGAGTCATCAAGTTGAGCTTGTTAAAGAAAGTCAGCCAGTCTTGCCCCTGAACATGAGACCTGACCAGAAAAGTCAACAGGCCAACTAGACATCGCACCAGTTCTAGAAGAGTGCAATAAAACATACAAGCCACAATGTGGGAAGAAGGAATCATATTTCCCAAGAACATAAGAACTTGAGTTTTTTTGGCACTAGTGTGACTGCTGCTGGAATAGTATGTGCAATTCTGGTGTCTGCAAGTCAAGAAGAATGTTGATAAATTGGAGAGGGTTCACAGAAGAGCCCCGAATGATTGATAGATTAGAAAACATGCTTTATAGCGATAGACTCAAAGAGCTCAATCTATTTAAGTTAACAAAGAGAAGGTTAAGGGGTGACTTGATTACAGTTTATAAGTACCTACATGGGGAAAACATATTTATTAAAAGGCTCCTAAATCTAACTGAGAAAGGTATAATACAATCCAATGGCTGTAAATTGAAGCTAGACCAATTCAGACTAGAAAAAGGGGGTAAATTTTTAATGGTGAGTAAAAATCCATTGGAACAATTTACCAATCACTGACAATTTTAAAATCAAGGTTGGAGGTTTTTCTAAAAGTTATGACCTACGAATTTTTGGGGGGGCGGAGGAGGGGTAGCAGGAAGAGGGAAGGGGAGTTCATTGGCCTGTGTTACACAGGAGGTCAGACTAGATGATCACAATGGTGATAGCTTTTGGCCTTGGAATCTACTAATTGAACTTCATTGTGCATCTGCATTAAGATGTTGTTTATTTACATATTTGTTCCACAAGAGCCCTGCCTCATTCAGTACACAGAATGAGCAGTGCTCACTGAATGGAAAGCTATTCCATATTTCTTAATATCCTCATCATTCAAAGTGATGCTCCATGCCTCATTTGCTGTATACCATTCAGACCTTGCTCTGAATACAGACTTATTCATTTAATCTTGGTGTCTTTTCTACAGGGCTCTTATTGCAGTATCACTCAGGAACTCTGTGACAGAGGCCGGGATAGAATTCAGTTCTCCAGGGCAGTATTCAACTGCCTTAACCATGAGTTTGTCCTTTCTCTTCTTGCAATCCCCTGCCGTATTCACTACACACCTTCCAACTTCTGCAACAAATGAGGTAATGGTCTACAGTCAACAGCCTCTTTCACTACACAGCCTGATTCATCCCAAAAGCAGATGCATCCTGTGCACTGAATGAAACCAGGGGTTTTATAGGGGGAAGTAAATAGTGTTTGATCAATTAAACTAAACAGTGTATAATAATGTATAAGCACAAAGGAGTCATGGACAACCTTAATTCAAGGACATCCTAACTTTTGAGTGCTTGACTTTCCAGTCATCACTTTTAATGTAGCTTTTTGGGGTGCAATTTCTCAAGTTTTTAAAAATCTTAAAAATTCAAAAACCAGAAATTCCATCATGTGAAGCCATATTGATTCGCCACGAGTCAGCAGCAGAGTGGGGATCTTTAGATCCACAGTACAGTCCTCTACTCCTTGAACTTAAAAAAAAAAAAAAAAAAAAAGACTGGCAGGTATCTTCTGCATGGACCTGCATAAAAGGAGGAAAAGACACTTCATCTGCATTTTTCACAAGTCTTTGAAAGACAAAGTAATGTTGAGATTTGGGAATCCTGGGTTCAATTCCAAGCTCTGGAAGGGAGCGTTCGCTAGTTGTTACAGACCCTTCAGTCCCTGTCCCTCCAGCCTCCCCATTGATTCCTGCCCCTCTCCCGACCATTTTCCTATTGCCCCTTCAGGCTTCTGCCCCCTCTGCTCCTGCCTCCTCCACCCAGCTCTTGCTCCTAACCCACTCTTGCCCTCTGACCCATCTTTCCCCTTGTGCTCCCCTCTGTTTACCCTGTCCTGCATCTCTTCCTGTTCCCCTCTGAATTTGAGTCAGGTGGCTTCCTCCTCCTCCCAGGCAGTGTGCATGGAGAGCACAGGAGAGAGTGCGTCTCCCTGGACTTAATGCTAGTGCCTGTCACCACAGTGGCACTTGGCTGCTAGGAGAAGCAGTTGCAGGGAAAGTCTTGTACTGCCCGAGGATGGTGCATGCTTAGATGAATCTTTGGAGAATTTAGCTCCCAAAATCTAATAAAACCTCTACTTTTGCAAACTGCAATTTTTTGAGGTGTTTAACTCAGCCAAATTTTCACAAGGTCAGAAAAAGGCATGCCCTAACAGTAGGGCAACTTCCCCTCTAAATTGCATGTACCAAAGCACGAAGATGTTTACTGTTGTAAGAATTTTTGTAACATGACAAAACAACGTTTTTCCCAAACCTCATTCTCAAACAACTGAACAGTTTTAACTGAAACTTTCTGAAGGAAAAAAAAATTCATTCTGAAGCAAACAGCACAGAAAATGTTAGTCTGAACAGTTTAAGTATAGTGACGGTTTAAGCTACTAAACCCAGGGTCTTGAAAAGAAAGTGTTGGGCTACCTCATCTACAGGCATAGTTACCTGCTCTGTCAATGTCAAGTGGGGAAGATATAAGAAACGGTGGGAGAGAAGAGAACAAAGATTATTTCTAAGTCAGCCCCATTAACCAGTTGTTTAGTCCCAAATACAGACAAGCAGCTTCTAATATAATCTAAAGTAGCCATCTCAGCCTGCTAGCAAAGAGTAAAAGTATCTGAGCATTTGGAGAAAAACAAAGGAAGTCTGAATTGAAAATATACTTAAAACACTGTTCACAAGCCTAAGTATAGCCTATGTATAGCTTTAAGGTTTTCACCTTTTTGTCTGGCACCATTCAGAGAGTGTCAGGAAGCTGATAAAACACTCAGTGGAATTTGCCATTCCTTTATCTGTCCTTCTATGGCCTTCAGAGTTTACAAACAAAAAAAATTTGGCTTTCAACGGTATAATTATATGTGAAAAGGCTCCCAGTGCCACACAGGCTTGCATTATGTCATATTAGAATTAAATGAGAAGAAAAACTTTTCATTATATGTTTTTATGGTTGTTCATTCATGCATTCATTTAACAATACTGACTCAGGCTTGTGTGTGTCCTCTTAAACTCCAACAAACAATTGATCTGCTAGTGCTTCACCCACCAGCCAGCATTAATTAAAACGAAAAGAATAGTTCTTATTCCTGTCATTCTAAATAGAGATGGATGATCTTCAGAAGGCTCCGATTTCTATCAGCGCCATAACAGAACCGTCAGATGCACTCTTTAGAAGACTGCACTTTTTATACAAGACTGGAAAAATAATCCAGACTTAGTGAGGCATGTTGGATTCAAAAAGGTGCTGCTTTCTGCCATCACAATTTGGAGCACAAATGACTCACATAATGTATGATGGAATGCATTTAAAGGATAAATGATTTGCTTTCCATTTTACAGAGAGTATATCCAGCATCACAGGGGACCAAATCTGTGAAAAGGTTAATGACTGAAAACCTGGCAGTGTCAAAGTAAAGCATACAGAATTTCACACATTTTATGCATGCAAATATCCAGTGTGCATATGCAAGTCAAATACAGTAGTCACACCTTTCTTTTTTGTTTGGTTGGTTGTTTTAGTTTGGTTGGTTGGTTTAAGTGGTTAGTATGGGGATCATGGGCCGGGTCCAATGCCCACTGAAGTCAGTGGAAAGTCTCCCATTTGCTTCAGTTGGGGTCTGATCCAAAGCCAAAGGTACAGTAAATAGATCATGAATATAGGGAAATGCACAAATACTGAGATAATAGTATCAAGCTGTATAAATCAACTGAAAAGATTTCTTTTAGAACAACAGGGGCTGTTTAGGTACTTAACTAGCCATGAGTATTTGTAAATATAGGATTTCGAAAGCTCTGGATCCCGCTCAGAACTTTCCCAAAGCTAGGGAGTTTTCAAATCCAGGTTTGTTAGTCAGGAATCGGACTAACATAAAACACACACAAAAATGAAGAGGAAACAAAAAACCTTGAATTTTGTCCTGAAGGATGCTATTGATAAACATTGTAGAATATGGACTGAAAGAGAATTCCAAAGAGTGGATATTTTTCAGCAGAAGATGCTTCGTTCCCTCTGCTAGCCTTGCTTTCTGAAGATTAGAGACTCTCCAGCTGTCTTGTAATTTGCTTCATTGATCCATACATTTGACTTCTTTTCTGATAGAGATTATTCATATCTTCTTCCACCTATGTTTAGTTTGGGATGATTTAGTCTTGTTTCTTCTATACAGGCTGATGTTTCTTTAAAAATGTTGCAAAAGCATAACCAATTCAAAAAATGGAATGTGATTTCATAGCCTTTCATTCCGTTTATCAAAGATTTAGGATAATTATCATCAGACGTGCAGTTGTGAACATGAGCAAGATCTAAATCAAGATTATTCTTGTTCATTTTGTCAGCTAGAACGTGAATAGTGGTTGAACTCAGATAAAAATCTTATCTGTAGTATGAATAGCTTTTCAACAAACAAAAATCATAAGGGAATTGTTACAGAAACTTATTTTTTCTGCCAAATGCAGAAATAAACTCAGATCCAAAACATCAGATGCTGGCATCTATGTCTAGGTGGTGTCTATTGGATATCATGTGACTTGCAGGGAGTAGTGGGATCCTAAATTATAACCAGTTTGCCCAAAACTGAATTATTCTTTGCCTTGAACAAAATGTTTTGTTGGAATCTAACTCTGGACTCTCTATAAAGGTATCGTGGAGAAGATGATCAAGAGACTGTGCATTTTTTTTAACACTACTTCTTACAGAAAGGAATAAGGACCATTATTTCATGAGCATTTAAGTCTGTCCTCCCTTATACATTTTCGTTTTGTATGATGCTAAGCTTCATGTTACACAAAAGATCAGGTTGATGTTTCCTATGACATTTTACTTTTTTAGATTTATTCACTGACCTTACATTATCGGAAAGGACAGCATGAAATGCCCTAGAAATTGTGGACATTATGAGATGATGCTATGACTTATTTCCTTTCTCCAGGGGGTTATATTACCCAGAGGAAGCAGAGGCCAGCCTGGGGTCCCCACTTACTGCAGTTATTGCCAATGTCTTTAAGGAGGAGTAGTTTGAACAACATGCTTTGCTGGAATCCAATTTAAGGCCAACATTCTGGCTCAGATATGTTAATGAGATTCTGGCAGCTTTTCTTTGCCCCCTACTTCTTCTTCTGAGATCTCAGTACTAGGTGTCGGAACCTCTAATTCCCTGATTTATACCAGAAGTGGAGGAAAAGGGGTAAGCACTGGTTGTTTTAAATGAATCTGTTTTATTCCTTTTGGTTTTTCATTGGCTTCTTCACAATCCTTTAAAATGATCCTGGGCTCATTTCAGAAGTGTAAACAGAACCGTCATCTGAGCCAGCAGAGACTGATTGATCTATTCCTAATTCTAAAGCACCTTTTTAAATACAACATTATTAATTTCCATTATTAATAAAACTAGACAGTTAGACTAATTGTGAACATTTAGCTCTCTTTACATTAGTAATTTGTATTACAATAGCACCTCAAAGGACCCAGCCCCATTGTGCTAAGCAATGCATACACAGAGAGAGAGAGAGAGAGAGAAAAGATTATCCCCCCAGCCTGCAAATAGCTTACAGTCTAAGCATAAAATGACACAACAGGGGGCTACCAACACAGTGGAGGAAAAAGGATAACAGGGAGATTATTATGTCTTCTTCCTCTTCCTTTACCTTTCCTACCATATATCTTTTCTTCCTGTCTCTCAAGATCTTCCTGCTGTTCACATATACATTAGAATAAAGAACTGTGTGTCAGTGACCTTGCAAACTAGAACCTTTCCCAACATTTTTAATAAATACTTCAATTTCAGTGAGCCCTAAAGACTTCTGGGTTGACTGACTGGGTGGATGGAGAACTTAGTAGGTAGAGCACAGGAAGCAGAGAACACATTTCACCTGCACCTCCTTGCTAGTGTTCCAAAGGATGATGGGATAGTTATGCCTCATTCAGGCCTCAATCTGTTACCGGCTGAGATTGCTAACAAATTAACATAGGACTTGAATGGACCTCCTAAAATGTTGCATCCAGTTCCCCAGGGGTGGTGGAACAAGAGGAGACAGAGTGGGGTTAGCACAGCCACAATGGAATTATTATTGGGGGTTCTGACCCCACGTAAACTCATGCATGCCCTGGGGCTGCCCATGCAATAACAGGACCAAGAGAGGCTGGAGCTGTTGCTGCAAAGTCCAGGATTGGTTTGGGAAGCAGGACCCAGAGGGGCTGGAACAGGCCCAGAAGCAGCTAGGAACCCCCAGGAATCTCCTTCCCAGGCTGGAGTCAGCTGCCTCCCACTGCTGAGATTCAGTACCTCCCCTCATTCCCTCTTCCATATCTCCACACTGTGACATTCTATACCTTGGGGGAACATACAGTAACCCCCATATTCCTCATTTTCATATAATCATGATTCTACATATAAAGCACGACTTGTAAGGTATCAGGGGAAAGGTTATGATCTGCTGAAAGTCATTTCTCTGTCCATATATGTGTATCATTAATGCATATGAAGTTATGAGAATTATGGAGTATGATGATCACTAAAACGTGTTGTAAGTTGAGGAATCAGACAGATATTAGCTCCCCAGAGGCAACAGCCAGGAAAGCAACCAATGCCTGGGCGAGGTGTCAAACAATCCATCAACAGCCATTGTCCAGCAAGGGAGTTACAATGCAATGACTCACCTGCATGAGGCCACACCATGGGAATTGCTCAACCTTGCTTGGAGAGACTCAGCAATGCCCCCAGACATGCCTGGACTTGTGCTCCCCAAGTACATTGACTGAGGGTATAAAACAGACAGAGTGGACACATACTGGGCCCCTCTCCTGCCCCCACCTTCGCTGCAAGCAACTAAGACACTGAGAAGAAGACAAGACTCCTACACAGTAGACTGGCCCAGGTTTAAGGAACAAACCTGTATATTTAGGACTTCAATATCCAGTGGGGTGAGAAAAACTGCTTAATTTAGATGTTGCCCAGTCTAATAGGGTTGAGAATTTAGAATGCATGCTTATATTTTATTTTATGTTGGTAATCACTCTGACTTGTTGTGCTTGGATTTATAATCAATTAAAATCTATCTTTATAGTTAATAAATTTGTTTGTTTATTCTATCTGAAGGAGTGTGTTTGTTTTGAAGTGTGTCAGAGACTCCCCTTGGGATAACAAGCCTGGTACATATCAATTTCTTTGTTAAATTTAGGAACTAATATAAGCTTGTAGTGTCCAGAGGGCATAACTGGACCTGCAAGATGAAGATTCCTAGGTTTGTGTCTGGGACTGGAGATATTGGCTAGTGTCATTCAGATGCACAATCCAAGGAGCAGCTTACATGCCAGAGGCTGTGTGTGAACAGCCCAGGAGTGGGGGGTTCTCATAGCAGAGCAGGGTAAAGCTGGTTCCCAGTGTCAAGGATTGATGTGACCTAGCAGATCACCGGTCCAGATAATACCAGGGGAATGTCACATACACCCATCCCCCCTTGCAGGGAGCTTCTGCTGCTCTGCCTACCACCCCACAGTTCCCTGCTATCACAAGTAGCCCTGTATTCATAAGCTTATCAACTTCCATCTTAAAATGAGTTAGGCTGTTTTCTCCCACTACTGCTGTAGGGAGGCTGTTCCAGAAACACAGACATGTAGGGCTGGAAGGGACCTTGAGAGGTCATCAGATCCAACTGCCTGCAACCTCCAATGACAGGGATTCCCTTGGAAACTTATTCCAGAACTTAACTACCCTCACAGTTAGAAAGATTTCTCCTAATATCTAACCTACATCTCCCTTGCTGCAGATTAAGCCCATTACTTCTTATTCTACCTGCAGTGGACGTGGAGAACAATTGATCATAATCCTCTTTGTAACAGCCCCTAATAAAGCTCAGACTTATCAGGTCTGTCCTCACTATTTTTTCCCTCAAGCCTAAACAGGCCCAGTTGTTTTTTAAACCATTCCACATAGGTCAGGTTTCCTAAACCTTTTATCATGTTTATTGTTCTCCTCTGGACACTCTCCAGTTTGTCCACATCTTTCCTAAAGTGTGGTGCCTAGAACTGGCCATAGTATTCCATCTGAGGCCTAACCAGTGCTGAATAGACTGGGACAATTACCTCCCGTGTCTACCATGCAACACTTCTGCTCGTGCACCCCAGAATGATAGTAGCCTTTTTTGCAATTGCATCACAGAACCTCACTCCAGTGATGGTTAGAAACAGTCTTCTAGTTTCCAGTCCAAATTTATTACCTATTTTACCTATTTATTCTTGTCCCAGCATTGTTCTTTAGCTTAAATAACTCTTTCCCCTCCCTGCTATATACCACCTGAGGTATTTATAAGAGAACAATCATAGGCCTTCATTTGGCTAGGCTAACAAATTTATGACAATGGGATGAAAGTTTAGTGATGCAGACTCTTGTCCAATAGGAATTAGATTGAAACCCTCAAGTAATTTAACATAGGCCACTGAATAGCTATTAGAAAGTAAAAAGAGAGAAAAAAGAGGAGAGAACAACATTATAAATGTACTGGTACATATACAACAGGAGGACAATCTGTGACTGAATATCCAACTGTGTGAAAAAGCTCTGAAGTGAGTTCTTTATTCTGCAGCAGGCCTAATGCATTCTAGTTTGCTTCAGTATTCTTTTCAAATAATATCATGCACTTAAAAAAAAAATCCATGGCTCCTCTGCTTAAGCAGAGCATGACTGCCACTGTTCAATTGCTGCAATATTACTGCCAACCTTCATGCTGTGTTCCAAAAGTACTTTTTCTCATGAGACATGAGAAGAACAAAAAAGCATTCCCTTTATCTTTCTCAGCTTTTCCATTCCATCACTTCTGCAGGGTTTGCCTTGTCAGGAGTTTGCAGAGAAGCAGGGAGGAAACATGTCCACTGCTCTAAAGAGTACTGCACCAAATATATATAAAAAAACCCTTGCAAAAAGAAAAAAGCATGATGTGATAAGGACGAGAATAAATAAAGAGTATTGTGCATGCAATCTTCTTAAGCAAGTGGGTAAATAAGATCAGAGAATTAGCAAGCTTGGCACCAGTGTTTGTTGTGCTGGTGGAAGTATCCCATAATGAATTACAATGATTAGAGCTACCAAAGTGGTTCTGTTTCTGCAGAAAATTCTCCCAACCTTCTGTCATTAATCAGGTTGCTTTCCTATTTTATCATGAGGATTATGGTGACTAAAGCCATTAATACCCAGCTTTGGTGACTCAACCCATTAATACACACTTTAAACACAAAGCTTAGTGAGAAATAGAGTATATTGACTAGGGCAGTATAAACTAAGCACTCCATCAGGTATTGGATCTCTCATAAGTTTGTGGGGAAAGAAAAAGGATAGATTGCTTGCTATATGTTTTCTAGAATATGAACTATGTACATTTTATTTTATTCACTATCCCCTTGGTGAAAGTTTCTTAATAATCATCACAGGCTTAACAGGGGATACTATCCATACTATATCAGGATACTTTCATTTCTCACAACCTAACCACGACTGGGCCTGGATAAGCTACAGCCAAGAAAATCCCAAGGTATTATAGGAAGTAGTCTTGGTGTTTCAGTAGGTTCCCTTTTTCCTGATGAATCAAATGAGCCAGTACCCCACGGATAGTTATGGAGGACAAGAGGAATTAAAGACAAGTTCCTGAATATTTCCGATCCCCTGTCTCAGTATTCTGGTCAAATTGCATTATGACGACTAATTCTATCCCAATTTACTCTGTTATAACTAGATACAGTAAAGGGATTCTAAAATGTATAGATTTCTGATTCTGCACAGCACTTTGAAAATTTTTCTATGTTGATTCACATGGTATCTTTTAGAAGCTTCATAGTCCAAAAGGACTTTTTAAACCAATATACTCTGTATTTAAGATATCAGAGTTTCCCAGGAAGAAATACTGTGACAAGGAAGACCCTGGGAAAGTCCGTCGAACAGGGTCACCAAGGTAGATCCAAAACACAAGGTTTCCTACCTGGTCTGCAGGGTAGGAAATCAGACTAGCAATGGTGAAGTGGCTGTAGCTCACCGAAACTAGTGCCTAGCTGGCAAATAGAAACAGAAGGAAGAGGAATGAAATGGGAAGTGGTATGGAAATACTAGACTCAACCCAAGGTGAAATTGCCAATTTTCACTATGGAAGGAGGAAAACTTTTTTTTCCATTTGCACCCTAGAAGGGGCAGAATGGTGTGTATGATTTCTGCTAATACCTTAGGAAAGACTGTGTTGGTTAAACAATGTTAAACCTTGGAAAGGGCAAAAAGAACTTTGTTTCTTTGTTCAATTAAGTGAACTTCCCTTGCTACCAGTGAAAGTCTACTCTGGGACAAATCAATCACATATGAATGATATGCATATGCTCTAAATAAATATACATTTACAGAAATGGCTCTCTAATATAGCTATAAAATAAAGCTAGAGGATTAAACTGTGAGTTAAGGAAATAGAAAAAGGAAGAAACCCACCAACTCCCTCTGGCTACATTACTGACTACCTTGTTTCCTCACAACAAAGGAGATAAAACTGAACAAGTTGCAACTGCCTTTGAAATTTCTTTAAATTACTTCAATAATGGTTTAATGTTCAAACATTAGATATAAGTGCTCTTATTTAAATAGTCATTTACTTAATTGAATTATGAATTGGATTTGGAAACACGGTAGAATTGATTCTCTTTACTAAATTACAAGCAGTCAATGACTAATTAATATTTAAATAAGCTAGCTTTATGTGGCTAAAGCTGACTTCCCAGTCATTCTGGGAAATGTCAACACACTGAAAGATGTTTTCTTGTGTCCTTCAGGTCATTTGATTCTTCCCATACTCTGGCTGGCCCAAGGAAACTTCCTTCCAGTGCCATTTGGGAATGAAAATCGCGATTTCCCACATACCTAAGACCTGTACACAAGTCATCTGTGTTTTCTGCCTCTTTAGTGGTCAGAGTTCAGTTTCTCTCTGGAGTCACCTACTGGTGATTCTTCCCACCATCAATGGACAGCAACTCAGGCAGGCTGTCATAGATAAGCAGATTCTATTGGTTTATAAAAGACATGAGTGAAAAATCATTTAATAAAAAGGATAGATAGAAAATTCACACACCTAGTCTAATACTGTGGAAAACTGCTCTAATACTTCACGAGCTATGTATGTTAACATAATTGAAATATTGTTTAAGAGCAAAAACGTTTTGTCCCAGCCTAAAAACTGTGACCCTTTCTGTTTGTCAGATCCTGGTCTGATAGACTGTTCTCTCCCCTCATGTCTCTGGGGCATTCCCTGTGTTTTGTATCCTTCCTCTCTATATTAAGTTTAATTTTGCATATGGTATCAAGTCTTCTCTCTGAAACCAAGCCATAAGTAACATTATGTAAATGTTACATAAATTAAGTGTGGCTACATTAAAAAATTACTCAATGTTTAATGCTTACAAAAGTAATCTTTGAAATCCAAGGAGTCTTTCAGAGAGGTCAGTTGTATTTTCTATCACTCTTCTATTCTGTTTTGGCTCTCTCTCCATAATGAAACAGCAAAGCTTGACCATTCAGATAGTTCTTGGGCATTGTATTGCATCAATAGTTTTTCAAGTAAGCAAAAGTAGTAGACAGTAGTAAAACCCCTTGGCAATAGCTGCATATTGTGATAGTGCTCCAGTAATAATACTGGGTATGATTTCCTTCTCTTGTGTCTTATTGCCAATACACAATAGGGGCCTGAGGCTTATCAAGAAAATATGGCAAGTAGTGGCTGAATGTTTGAGTTTCCTATAGCTGTATTTGCAGAAGTACTTTGGCAGAAATTCAGTAAGGCTGGAGGTTATTTTACTAGAAGCTCAAAATGTTATTTTGCTGCCTGAGCAAAGCAGCCATAAATACAAGAGATTGTGAATGTCTATTATACTGTTCTGTAGAGTCCAATGGTACATTCTTCTGGTCATGGTCTTGCTTGACAATACAGAGCACTGAGAACACTAGATAATATTTTCCATTTCTTTTACTTTTGTAAAGTATTTGTAAAGTGTATCCTCATTCTGACACCAATCTTGGAAGCTCTGGTTTCAGTGTTTCACTGTTATGGTTGGCAACATGCAAGTTAGCAGCCGTGCACTGTAGTGCAATGCTGACACTTGCCACATGCAAGCCTGTTTCTAGGGTGCTGAGAGAGAGAGTAAATTCTGCATCCTTTAAATCACAGAAGAGAACATTTGCATCTCTTGTGTGTTTGAACTTTCAAGGTCCTGCAGACAAGAGAATCTAGTGCTGAGTGCCTATTTGCTTGTTCAAAAAGCCTGAGAACAAACTAGAATGACTGGCTACAGAAGAGAACCTTGATATAAGTCATTGCTGAAACAGAGCAAAAAAGTCAATGGGATGGTATAATATTGTAGTAGAAACTATCCAGGAAGGAGAGATTAGGTCATGGAAGTGGAGGGGCAGCACTATGCTGAAGGTTCCACAGATTCTAATAAGATAAGTAGAACTAGTAGAGAAAAGAGTCCCAAGTTATAAGAATACACGAACTATAAGGTATTGTTACTGGCCTCTTGATCATGGAGAGGATACTGAGCACACAATGCTGTGAGATATCAGAAAGGCACCACCACCAACAAAAGAATGGATTATCTGACTACTCCACACAGCAAATATTGTAGATGGTCATTACCTTGTTCACTTAAGGCTACTTTACTCAGGCACCTAAATGACAGATTTAGAACTCAGTAAAATAGCCTCCAGATGTAATCCATTGATGTCTATGTGTTTCAGCAAATACTGCTGCAGTGAACATTATCAGTTACCCACCACTTGACTTTCAATAAAATAATGAGTTATTACTTCAACTTCTCACACAAACTGGTCAAGTGTCACAATGGGTGCTACCACAGGAGCTCTAAATACTGTTCTAGAGAAGTAATTTCTTCGCACCTGTCATAAATATAAAGGGAGGGGTAAACACCTTAAAATCCCTCCTGGCCAGAGGAAAAACCCTTTCACCTGTAAAGGGTTAAGAAGCTAAGACAACCTCGCTGGCACCTGACCACAATGACCAATGAGGAGACAAGATACTTTCAAAACTGGAAAGGGGGAGAGACAAAGGATTCTCTCTGTCTGTGTTGTTTTTTGCCGGGACCAGAGCAGGAATGCAGGTCAGAACTCCTGTAAAGAGTTAATAAGCAATCTAGTTAGATATGCGTTAGATTCTGTTTTGTTTAAATGGCTGATAAAATAAGTTGTGCTGAATGGAATGTATATTCCTGTTTTTGTGTCTTTTTGTAACTTAAGGTTTTGCCTAGAGGGATTCTCTATGTTTTGAATCTGATTACCTTGTAAGGTATTTACCATCCTGATTTTACGGAGGTGATTCTTTTACTTTTTCTTCTATTAAAATTCTTCTTTTAAGAAACTGATTGCTTTTTCATTGTTCTTAAGATTCAAGGGTTTGGATCTGTGTTCACCTATGCAAATTGGTGAGGATCTTTATCAAGCCTTCCCCAGGAAAGGGGGTGTAGGGCTTGGGGGGATTTGGGGGGGAAAGACATTTCCAAGTGGGCTCTTTCCCTGTTATATTTGTTAGATGCTTGGTGGTGGCAGCAATAAGGTCCAGGGACAAAAGGTAAAATAGTTTGTACCTTGGGGAAGTTTTAACCTAAGCTGGTAAAAATCAGCTTAGGGGGTTTTTCATGCAGGTCCCCACATCTGTACCCTAGAGTTCAAAGTGGGGAAGGAACCTTGACATGGTGGCAGAGCGGTGAGATTAACTTGAAATCATTTTGAGATCAATTTGAGATTTTTTGAACCAGAAGCCCAGATTTTTAAAAGGACATTTTTTTTTCCTTTGGGCTGCTGGAAAGCAGGTTTTAAGCTGAAAGCAGTTAGAGGTTTTTTTGCCTCTGCTTGGGGGCCAGAGCAGAGACAAAAGGGAATTGTCTTTTGTGAGCTGGAGTTTTCTCTACCTAAAGGCAGGGTAGTTAACCTCCTGCAGGGAAATTCACAAGTCTTCACAGATCTGAAGAGGTGGGTTGTTGTTTTTCTTACCTAAGAGCAACTAGAGGGGTTTTCTGTCTATTTGCCTGGAGACAAAGGTGCCTGGGTTTTTTTAAGGATTTTTCTGTAGGCTGACAATCACTATCAGAGAACATAGGTATCCAGTTACAGCACAACCTATATATATAACAGCCAAAGAGGCTGCCCACAGGAGAGAACTGGAGGCAGCTAGAGAGACAGAAAAAAAAACAAGAGGCTGCCCACAAGAGAGCTATAGAGGCAGAAAAACACCAAGACGCTGCTCACAGGAGAGCTATGGAGGCAAAGGAAAAAGAAATGGAGGCAAAGGAAAAATAAATGGAGGAGAGGGAAAAAGAGAGGAAGCATGAACTGGAGTTGGAGAAGGTAAGGGCTGAGTAGAATCTACTGAATAACCCTAACCATCCTTCCCCAACAATCCACAAATGGGAGCAACTATGTCCACCGTATGATGAATCCAGTGATATTGCTTAATATTTTCTCACCTTTGAGAGACTGTGCACCCTCCATAAAATACCTGAAGCTCACAAGATGACCACATTGGTCACAAAATTAACGAGAAGAGCTCTGGATATATTCAATAAGAAGCCTATTGATGAGGCTTCTGACTATAATAAGTTCAAGGATTTGGTTTTAAAGCAATTTCAAATTACATCTGAAACGTACAGAGTAAAATTTCAAACCCTTAAGAGAGGGCCTGGACTAAGTAATGTGGCTTATCTAAACCAGATGAGGGATCTGTTAGATAAATGGGTCCAAGGAAGGGGTGTCACTAGCTTTGATGGAATGTGTGATTTGATAGCTCAGGAGCAATAACTGAATATGTCCAAGGAGGAAATAAAACAGTGCGTATGAGATAAGGAAATGGACTCAGCAGAAAGTCTTGCTTCTTATGCTGATCGATACGAGCAGTCCCAGACCGCCAGAGAGACGGGGCAAGCCGGAACAAAACGGGTGGAGGAAGGAAAGAGGAACAACCTTGGTCGCAGTTGGAGTGGATACCAGAAGAGACACCCTCAGACCACACCCTATGACCAGGGTCAGCCCAAGGCCCCAACTACACACCAAGGAATACTCCAGACACCTTATCGTCCTGCCACACTGTTCTCCAGCAACCCACCTCGCCTCAGTGACCCGTCAGCTGGACAATGTTTTAAATGTAACGAGCCGGGGCATGTGAAGACCAACTGCCCCAAGAACCCCAACAGATTACAGTTCATTGCACTGGAATCACACCAGAGGTCCTCAGGCCCAGATACCTCCCAGATACCCTCAGAGAAGAGGGAAACTTTGAGTGTGGGCGGGAAGAAGGTCACCGCGTGGAGGGACACCAGAGCACAAGTGTCGGCTATCCACGCTTCCTTAGTGGACCCCAATTTAATCGACCCAGAGATCCAAGTGACAATTCAGCCCTACAAGTCCAACTCTTTCAATTTGCCTACAGCCAAGTTGCCTGTCCAGTACAAGGGCTGGTCAGGAACATGGACTTTTGCAGTCTATGATGATTATCCCATCCCCAGGCTGTTGAGGGAAGAGTTGGCTAATCATGTGAGGCTAGCCAAGAGGGTGGGAATGATCACCTGCAGCTAGGCTAAGCAAACTGTCACGCCTAGCTCTGTTCCGGAAACTTCTACCAGGACCCGGTCAGAGGTGATGGACCTGGACCCCATGCCAACGTCTGCAACAGCAGTAGTGGATCCAGTCCCAGAGACCCAGACAGAGCCAGCCCCAGAACCAGAACCAGCAGAACAACCAGCACCAGACCCATTGCCAGCACTGAATCCAGTACTTGCAACCCCAACACCAGAGGGCCCCACCGAACCTGAACCGGCAGCAGTCAATAACACTACACAAGAGGCTCAGCCGGAGCCTGAATCCCAACATAGTGCACCAGCGGAGAGCGGTTCACAGACAATGGAAACAGCCCCATCCCCTATATCGCTTCTAAAAGGACCAAGCCTAGGTCCACAATCCAGTGAGGAACTGATGTCTCCAGCATCAGGGGAACAGTTCCAGACCAAACAGGAAGCAGATGAACACCTCCAGAGAGCTTGGATGGCAGCACGGAGCAACCCACCGCCTTTCAACTCTTCTAATCGATCCAGGTTTGTTGTAGAAAGAGGACTTTTATACAAGGAAACTCTTTCTGGTGGACACCAGGAAGACTGGCATCCTCAGAGACAGTTGGTAGTTCCAACTAAGTACCAGTAAAGCTCTAGAGCTTAGCCCACTATCATCCTAGTGGCCATGCTGGGGTGAACAGGACCAAAGACCTTTTGGGGAGGTCATTCCACTGGGAGGGAATGGGAAAGGATGTTTCTACCTATGTCCGGTCTTGTGAGGTATGCCAAAGAGTGGGAAAACCCCAAGACCAGGTCAAAGCCCCTCTCCAGCCACTCCCCATCATTGAAGTTCCATTTCAGCGAGTAGCTGTGGATATTCTGGGTCCTTTTCCGAAAAAGACACCCAGAGGAAAGCAGTACATACTGACTTTCATGGATTTTGCCACCCGAAGGCCAGAAGCAGTAGCTCTAAGCAACACCAGGGCTAAAAGTGTATGCCAGGCAGTAGCAGACATTTTTGCCAGGGTAGGTTGGCCCTCCGACATCCTCACAGATGCAGGAACTAATTTCTTGGCAGGAACTATGGAAAGCCTTTGGGAAGCTCATGGGGTGAATCACTTGGTTGCCACCCCTTACCATCATCAAACAAATGACCATGATACATAAATTCATAAATGAGCACTCCAATGATTGGGACCTAGTGTTACAGCAGTTGCTCTTTGCCTACAGAGCTGTACCACTTCCCAGTTTAGGGTTTTCACCATTTGAACTTGTATATGGCCGTGAGGTTAAGGGGCCATTACAGTTGGTGAAGCAGCAATGGGAGGGGTTTACACCTTCCCCAGGAACTAACGTTCTGGACTTTGTAACCAACCTACAAAACACCCTCCAAACCTCTTTAGCCCTTGCTAAAGAAAACCTACAGGATGCTCAAAAAGAGCAAAAAGCCTGGTATGATAAACATGCCAGAGAGCGTTCCTTCAAAGTAGGGGACCAGGTCATGGTCTTAAAGGTGCTCCAGGCCCATAAAATGGAAGTGTCGTGGGAAAGGCCATTCACGGTCCAGGAGCGCCTGGAAACTGTTAATTATCTCATAGCCCTCCCCACCTCCAACCGAAAGCCTAAGGTGTACCATATTAATTCTCTAAAGCCCTTTTAATCCAGAGAATTAAAGGTTTGTCAGTTTACAGCCCAGGGAGGAGATGACGCTGAGTGGCCTGAAGGTGTCTACTACGAAGGGAAAAGTGCTGGTGGCGTGGAAGAGGTGAACCTCTCCATAACCCTTGGGCATATGCAGCGACAGCAGATCAAGGAGCTGTGCACTAGCTACACGCCGACGTTCTCAGCCACCCCAGGACTGACTAAACGAACATACCACTCCATTGACACAAGTAATGCTCACCCAATTAAAGTCTAACCTTACCAGGTGTCTCCTCAAGCTAAAATTGCTATAGAACGAGAGATCCAGGATATGCTACAGATGGGGGTAATCCGTCCCTCTGGCAGTGCATGGGCATCTCCAGTGGTTCTAGTTTCCAAACCAGATGGGGAGATACGTTTTTGCGTGGACTACCGTAAGCTAAATGCTGTAACTCGCCCAGACAACTATCCAATGCCACGCACAGATGAACTATTAGAGAAACTGGGATGGGCCCAGTTCATCTCTACCTTGGACTTGACCAAGGGATACTGGCAGGTACCGCTAGATGAATCCGCCAAGGAAAGGTCAGCCTTCACCACACATGTCAGGCTGTATGAATTTAATGTACTCCCTTTCGGGCTGCGGAATGCACCCGCCATCTTCCAAAGACTTGTAGATGGTCTCCTAGCGGGATTAGGAGAATATGCAGTCACCTACCTTGACAATGTGGCCATATTTTTGGATTCCTGGGCAGAACACCTGGAACATCTACAGAAAGTCTTTGAGCACATAAGGGAAGCAGGACTAACTGTTAAGGCTAAGAAGTGTCAAATAGGCCTAAACAGAGCCCTGGTCTACACTAGGAGTTGAGGTCGAATTTAGCAGCGTTAAATCAATTTAACCCTGCACCCGTCCACATGACGAAGCCCTTTTTTTTTACCTAAAGGGCTCTTAAAATCGATTTCCTTACTCCACCTCCGACAAGGGGATTAGCGCTGAAATCAGCCTTGCCTGGTCGAATTTGGGGTACTGTGGACGCAATTAGACGGTATTGTCCTCCAGGAGCGATCCCAGAGTGCTCCATTGTGACCACTCTGGACAGCACTCTCAACTCACATGCACTGGCCAGGTAGACAGCAAAAGGCCTGTGAACTTTTGAATTTCAATTTCCTGTTTGGCCAGCATGGCAAGCTGCTGGTGAGTGCAGAGCTCATCAGCAAAGGTGACCATGATGGAGTCCCAGAATCCCAAAACAGCTCCAGCATGGACCGAACGGGAGGTACTGGATCTGATCTCTGTATGGGGAAAGGAATCCATGCTATCAGAACTCCGTTCCAGTTTTCAAAATGCCAAAACCTTTGTCAAAATCTCCCAGGGCATGAAGGACAGAGGCCATAACAGGGATCCGAAGCAGTGCCACGTGAAGCTTAAGGAGCTGAGGCAAGCCTACCAGAAAACCAGAGAGGCAAACAGCCACTCCGGGTCAGAGCCCCAAATATGCCGCTTCTATGATGAGCTGCATGCCATTTTAGGGGGTTCAGCCACCACTACCCCAGCTGTGTTGTTTGACTCCTTCAATGGAGATGGAGGCAACATGGAAGCAGGTTTTGGGGACGAAAAAGATGATGATGATGAAGTTCTAGATAGCTCACAGCAAGCAAGCGGAGAAACTGCTTTTCCCGACAGCCAGGAACAGTTTCTCACCCTGGACCTGGAGCCAGTACTCCCCAAACCCACCCAAGGCTGCCTCCCGGACCCGCCAGGTGGAGAAGGACCTCTGGTGAGCGTACCTTTTAAAATAGTATACATGGTTTAAAAGCAAGCATGTTTAATGATTAATTCATCCTGGCATTTGCGGCTCTCCTGGCTGTACCCGCAAAGCCTTTGCAAAGGGTTTCTGGGGAGGGCAGCCTTATTCTGTCCACCATGGTAGGACACTTTACCACTCCAGGCCAGTAGCACGTACTTGGGAATCACTGTAGAACAAAGCATTGCAGTGTATGTTTGCTGGCGTTCAAACAACATCCGTTCTTTATCTCTCTGTGTTATCCTCAGGAGAGTGATATCATTCATGGTCACCTCGTTGAAATAGGGTGCTTTTCATAAGGGGACATTCAGAGGTGCCTGTTCCTGCTGAGCTGTTTGCCTGTGGCTGAAAAGAAATGTTCCCCGCTTTTAGCCATGGGGAGGGGGAAGGAGGAGGGGCTAGCCACATGGTGGGGGGAGGCAAAATGAGACCTTTGAACGAAAGCACATGTGCTATATATGTAATGTTAACAGCAAGGTTTACCATAAAAGAGTGTACCCATTGTTCTATAAAATGTCTCTTTTTAAATACCACTGTCCCTTTTTTTTTTCTCTCCACCAGCTGCTTGTATTTCAAGGATCACAGGATCTTCTCCTTCCCAGAGGCTAGTGAAGATTAGAAGGTGAAAAAAAAGCACTCGTGATGAAATGTTCTCTGAGCTCGTGCTGTCCTCCCACACTGACAGAGCACAGACGAATGCATGGAGGCAGACAATGTCAGAGTGCAGGAAAGCACAAAATGACCGGGAGGAGAGGTGGCGGGCTGAAGAGAGTAAGTGGTGGGCTGAAGAGAGGGCTGAGGCTGAAAGGTGGTGGCAGCATGATGAGAGGAGGCAGGATTCAATGCTGAGGCTGCTGGAGGATCAAACTAATATGCTCCAGCATATGGTTGAGCTGCAGGAAAGGCAGCTGGAGCACAGACCGCCGCTACAGCCCCTGTGTAACCAACTGCCCTCCTCCCCAAGTTCCATAGCCTTCTGACCCAGATGCCCAAGAACGCAGTGGTGGGGGCTCTAGCCACCCAGACACTCCACCTCAGAGGATTGCCCAAGCAACAGAAGGCTGGCATTCAATAAATTTTAAAGTTTTATACTTTTAAAGTGCTGTGTGGCCTTGTCCTTCCCTCCTCCACCACCCCTCCCGGTGCTTCTCTCCTCCACCAGCCCTCCTGGGCTACCTTGGCAGTTATCCCCCTATTTGTGTGATGAATTAATAAAGAATGCATGAATGTAAAGCAACAATGACTTTATTGCCTCTGCAAGTGGTGATCGAAGGGAGGAGGGGAGGGTAGTTAGCTTACAGGGAAGTAGAGTGGGGGGGGTGGGAGAGTTCATCAAGGAGAAACAAACAGAACCATCACACTGTAGCCTGGCCAGTCATGAAACTTTTCAAAGCTTCTCTGATGCACACCGGGCCCTCCTGTGCTCTTCTAACCGCCCTGGTGTCTGCCTGTGCATTACCAGTAGCCAGGCAATTTGCCTCAACCTCCCACCCCACCATAAACGTCTCCCCCTTATTCTCACAGATATTGTGGAGCACACAGCAAGCAGCAATAACAGTGGGAATATTAGTTTCGCTGAAGTCTAACCGAGTCAGTAAACTGCGCCAGCGGGCTTTTAAACATCCAAATGCACATTCTACCACCATTCTGCACTTGCTCAGCCTGTAGTTGAACAGCTCCTGACTACTGTCCAGGCTGCCTGTGTATGGCTTCATGAGCCATGGCATTAATGGGTAGGCTGGGTCCCCAAGGATACATATAGGCATTTCAACGTCCCCAGCGGTTATTTTCTGGTCTGGGAATAAAGTCCCTTCTTGCAGCTTTTGAAACAGACCAGAGTTCCTGAAGATGCGAGCGTCATGTACCTTTCCCGGCCATCCCACTTTGATGTTGGTGAAACGTCCCTTGTGATCCACCAGTGCTTGCAGCACTATTGAAAAGTACTCCTTGCGGTTTATGTACTCGCTGGCTTGGTGCTCCGGTGCCAAGATAGCGATATGGGTTCCGTCTATGGCCCCACCACAGTTAGGGAATCCCATTGCAGCAAAGCCATCCACTATGATCTGCACATTTCCCAGTGTCACTATCCTTGATATCAGCAGATCTTTGATTGTGTTGGTTACTTGCATCACAGCAGCCCCCACAGTAGATTTGCCCACTCCAAATTGATTCCCGACTGACCGGTAGCTGTCTGGCGTTGCAAGCTTCCACAGGGCTATTGCCACTCACTTGTGAACTGTGAGGGATGCTCTCATCTTGGTATTCTTGCGCTTCGGGGCAGGGGAAAACAAGTCACAAAGTTCCATAAAAGTGCCCTTACGCATGCAAAAGTTTTGCAGATGATTTTGCAGAATCATCCCAGACCTGCAACACTATGCGGTCCCACCAGTCTGTGCTTGTTTCCTGGGCTCAGAATTAACATTCCACTGCATGAACCTGCCCCATTAGCACCATGATGCCCACATTGCCAGGGCTCGTGCTTTGAGAGAAGTCTGTGTCATTGTCCTCATCACTCTTGTCACCGCGCTGATGTCGCCTTCTCGCCTGGTTTCGCTTTGACAGGTTCTGGTGCTGCATATACTGCTGGATAATGTGCGTGGTGTTTAATGTGCTCCTAATGTGCTCCTAATGTGCGTGGTGTTTAATGTGCCAAAGTGATCTGAGCGGGCTCCATGCTTGCCGTGGTATGGCGTCTGCACAGAAAAAAGGCGCGGAACGATTGTCTGCCGTTGCTCTGACGGAGGGAGGGGTGACTGACGACATGGCTTACAGGGTTGGCTTACAGGGAATTAAAATCAACAAAGTGGGTGGCTTTACATCAAGGAGAAACAAAAATAACTGTCACACAGAATGGCCCCCTCAAGGATTGAACTCAAAACCCTGGGTTTAGCAGGCCAATGCTCAACCCACTAAGCTAGCCCTCCCTCTGGTATTTCAGGCAGGACTGAATCTCCATTAAAGTTTTCCAGGTGCCCCGACAGACCTCACCAAAACGATTGTCGGCTGTTGATTTCATGGAGGGAGGGGGGAGCAAATGAATACAAAACAAATCTGGTCTATTTCTTGTTTTGATCTACTCCATCTATCTTTTACATTTTTGGCTGGCAACAGACAGTGCAGTAGGACTGCAAGCCACCCACATCTCCTAGGCTACTCAGCAGAAGATGGTGCAATAGGACTGCTAGCCATCCTCATCTTCTGCCTGCTCACCATAAGATGCTACAATAGGACTGCCTGCAGGACTAAAGAGAATGACCTGGTCGAGTCACTACTAATTTAGTCCCTGTACCCATGTCTGCCCAGGCACTCCTGACCAACCTTACTGAGGCGGCCAGGAGCACCTTAGACACGATGACCTATTGCACCATCTGCTGCCACAAGGTAATGGGTTGCTCCTGCTGTGTAGCAATGCAGTACCGCGTCTGCCAGCACCCAGGAGACATACGGTGACAGTGAGCTGAGCGGGCTCCATGCTTGCCGTGGTATGGCGTCTGCACAGGTAACTCAGGAAAAAAAGTGAGAAACGATTGACTGCTGTTGCTTTCACAGAGGGAGGGCCTGATGACATGTACACAGAACCACCTGTGACAATGTTTTTTGCCTCATCAGGCATTGGGATCTCAACCCAGAACTCCAATGGGCAGCAGAGACTGTGGGAACTGTGGTGCTTTTGCCGGGACCAGAGCAGGCATGCAGGTCAGAACTCCTGTAAAAAGTCAGTAAGCAATCTAGTTAGATATGTGTTAGATTCTGTTTTGTTTAAATGGCTGATAAAATAAGTTGTGCTGAATGGGATGTATATTCCTGTTTTTGTATCTTTTTGTAACTTAAGGTTTTGCCTAGAGGGATTCTCTATGTTTTGAATCTGATTACCCTGTAAGGTATTTACCATCCTGATTTTACAGAGGTGATTCTTTTACTTTTTCTTTAATTAACATTGTGGAATGTGATGTGGAAAAATTGAAAAACGTCCAGCAGAGGGAAATAAAAATGATTAGGGGACTGGAACATATGACTTATGAGGAGAGGCTGAGGGAACTGGGATTGTTTAGTCTGTGGAAGAGAAGAATGAGGGGGGATTTGATAGCTGCTTTCAACTACCTGAAAGGGGGTTCCAAAGAAGATGGATCTAGACTGTTCTCAGCAGATGACAGAATGAGGAGTAATGGTTTCAAGTTGCAGTGGGGGAGGTTTAGGTTGGATTTTAGGAAAAACTTTTTCACTAGGAGGGTGCTGAAACACTGGAATGCGTTACCTAGGGAGGTGGTGGAATCTCCTTCCTTAGAAGTTTTTAAGGTCAGGCTTGACAAAGCTCTGGCTGGGATGATTTAGTTGGGGATTGGTCCTGCTTTGAGCAGCGGGTTGGACTAGATGACCTCCTGAGGTCCCTTCCAACCCTGATATTTCATGATTCTATGATTCTTTTAAGAACCTGATTGCTTTTCATTGTTCTTAAGATCCAAGAGTTTGGGTCTGTGTTCTCACCTATGCAAATTGGTGAGGATTTTTATCAAGCCTTCCCCAGAAAAGGGGGTGTAGTGCTTGGGGGGATAATTTGGCGGGGAGACGTTTCCAAGTGGGCACTTCTCCTGTTCTTTGTGTAACACTTTGGTGGTGGCAGTGTTTAACCTAAGCTGGTAAGAATAAGCTTAGGGGGTCTTTCATGCAGGTCCCCACATCTGTACCCTAGAGTTCAGAGTGGGGAAGGAACCTTGACATGGTGACAGAGCGGTGGGATTAACTTGAAATCATTTTCAGATCATTTTGAGATTTTTTTTTTGAACCAGAAGCCCAGAAGGATTTTAAAAGATTTTAAAGGGTTTTGTAAAAGGGGACAAAGCAACAAGCATAACAAAAGGGAGCTTGCTTTTGTGAGATGGAGTTTCTCTACCAAAAAAGACAGGGTAGTTAACCTCCTGCAGGGAAATTCACAAGTCTTCACAGACCTGAAGAAGTTTTTTGTTTTTTTAGCTAAGAGCAGCTAGAGGGTTTTTCTGTCTATTTGCCTGGAGACAAAAGATTTTTCTGTAGGCTGACAATACTATCAGAGAACATCGGTATCCGGTTACAGCACAACCTATTTTTTTGACAAGCCAAGTTTTGTTTGTTTGTTTGTTTTATTTCTAACTCTCGGGTGTAAAGTTAGTTAAAAACAGAGAGGCAACCATGACAGAGCCCAAAACAGAAACAGCCAAAGAGGCTGCCCACAGGAGAGCTATGGAGGCAAAGGAAAAAGAAATGGAGGAAAAGGAAAAAGCCCACAAGGCTGCCCACAGGAGAGCTATGGAGGCAAAGGAAAAAGAATGGAAGCATGCTCAGGAGCTGAGGAGGAAAGGGAGGCTGCCCACAGGAGAGCTATGGAGGCAAGGGAAAAAGAAATGGAGGAGAAGGAAAAAGAGAGGAAGCATGCACTGGAGATGAAGAAGGCAAAGGCTTCAAGACTAAGCTTCATAAGTTTATAGAAGGGATGTTATGATGGGATAGCCTAATTTTGGCAATTAACTGATCTTCAACTATTAGCAGTAGATATCCCCAGTGGCCTATGATGGGATGTTAGATGGGGTGGGATCTGAGTTACTACAGAGAATTCTTTCCTGGGTGTCCGGCTGGTGAGTCTTGCCCATATGCTCAGGGTTTAGCTGATTGCCATATTTGGGGTCGGGAAGGAATTTTCCTCCAGGGCAGATTGGCAGAGGCCCTGGGGTTTTTTCTCCTTCCTCTGCAGCTTGGGGCACAGGTCACTTGCTGGAGGATTCTCTGCACCTTGAAGTCTTTAAACCACAATTTGAGGACTTCAATAGCTCAGACATAGGTTAGCGGTTTGTTACAGGAGTAGGTGGGTGAGATTCTGTGGCCTGCATTGTGCAGGAGGTTGGACTAGACAATCATAATCGTCCCTTCTGACCTTAAAGTCTATGATTCTATGAGGTCAAAACAAGCTATCTGCAGAGAAGAGAGAGAAAGAGACTCAAGGATTCAGAAGAAAATAAGCAATGTGCAGCCAGGGGATTCTGAACACCCCAGAGGACTCTTCACAAGCCCAATGTACTCTCCTGAATGGTGAGGATACTGAGGCAAGGAAATGCATGCTGGTATTTCATTATTTTTGTCTAGAGCTCTGTATTTTCTTTGCTATCAAAGTAAAGAGTAATTTGTTTTAGAATCCTGTTCAAAGCCTGTCTGTTTGCTTTCACTATCCCATGCTCCTGAAGAGTTAAACTGTAAACCCACAGTAATCACAAGGTTGGGGCTCTGGGAAAGGGTGCACTTAAGCTATGGGGGAGTCAGTACTGGTTCCAGGGGCCTAAGCAGTTGGGCTCCATGGACCTATTTCCATGAAGAGGTGACAGACAGAACGCCCATGTCCAAGGGATGTGTCAGAGAGGCCAAGGGGAGAAACACTGATGCAGGCTGCTGAGACCCATGGAAAGTTAGAGCACATACCTGTCCAGTGAGGTGGGCTCCAAAACCCAGCAGCCTGGTGCATGGAAGTTTAGCCATGGCTGTATGCCAAAGAGCATCTCAATCAGCCTCCGTTGAAATGAACTGGGAAGTTCACATCCTGAAAGAATAGCTCTGAGTTCTGCAGGCAGACATCTCTGCAACAATTACACTTCCTTCACATTCGGAAGGTTTTCTACACAACCATAATAGCTAGAGACTCAGTTTTCATTTAGACAAAAAGCGAGAGTCCAGAGTTCTATACACACACACACACACACACACCCTAGTCCTTCATGCCCTCGGGGGGCGGGGGACCGCATGACATTGGGAAATATTGCCTTAAACACTAGTTTCTTGGAACAGCTAGTCCTAGAGCACACAAGAGGAGAAGCTATGCTCTATGCTTTAGTTCTAAGAAAAACACATGAATTGGGCTGACAAATACCTATAATTCAGCCATTATGTGGTAGTGAGCTCACTATTCTGTAATTAAGATCTACTTTTTGGGGGAGGGCTCATACCAAAATTAGCACTCTAATGCTATGCTTTAGATAGAGATTTTAAAAAGGAAAATCAAATGTAAGGAAATGAAAATCCTTAAATTCAATCATGGATAAATAGCCTCTTTAAGGCTAAGATTCTGTCATGGGTAATTTTAGTAAAAATCACAGGCAGGTCTTGGGCAATAAACAAAAATGCACAGAAGAGCGCAACCTGTCCATGGGGGGCTGAAGCCCAAGCAGGGCAGGCAGGCTGGCAGCTCCAGTCCCACCTCGCAGCTGAAGTTGAAACCAAAGTAGTCACGGAAGTCCATTAAAGTCCATTAAAGGAATCTGACCATGACTAAACTGTCTCCTTATCCATGACAAATATGAAATTCTTGTCCATAAACAAAAAAGGACAGACTCAGAATGGTTAAATGGCAACGTTTAAGAGGTTATTAGAGCCAATCAGGCATTCATCAGAAAAATGGAACTCCAACCCTAGTGAAGTCAATTTTTAAAAAGGATAACCTATGGTATTTGGAATGCAATGCAGAAACAAGGAGGTCTAAGAGGGATTTTAATGACAAATGACTAAACAGAAGAAAAAATTTCCTTTAAGCATACCAGAATCAAGAGGCCACATCAGAGAATCAGTGGGTCTGCTGGACTACGAAGGAGCAAAGGGTGCAATTAAAGAGCTTAAGGATGTTGAATAATTTATTTGAATCAGCTTTTCTACAATCTTCACCATTAAAGATTTGGGAAGAGATACATAACCCAGACCCATCCTTTTCAGGGAACAGAGTACTGAGAAAGATTGAAACATCAAAAGAGGTGGTACTGGAACAAACAGAAGGAAACGTATCAACAAGTCACCAGGATCATATGGACTCTAACCAAGAGATCTGAAGAAATTTTATGAGGTAGGCCAGCGTCTCTCTGCAGCACCATCCCTTTCTTATCCCACAGGGAGCTTGGTAGATACCACAGCAAGAATTAATGCTTTCAGAAGAGGAGCACGACACAGCTATATTCTCTCAGGATATCTCCAAAGAAGGTGGTGCTAAGGGGTGCCAATCCATGAGTTAGGACGCTTCACCAACAGCCAAATCTACATTCCAAACTACATTTCTGCTAAAGAGGATAGTGCCTAGAAAACGTATTGAGTAGATCCTGGGAGTTTCCTGGTTCCTCTTGATTCCTTCTCACACTCCCTCCCCCAATATAAGGGCTGATCCAGTACTAAATAGACTTTAAATAGAATCATAGAATATCAGGGATGGAAGGAACCTCGGGAGGTCATCTAGTCCAAACCCTGCTCAAAGCAGGACCAATCCCCAAATAAATCATCCCAGCCAGGGCTTTGTCAAGCCTGACCTTAAAAAACTCTAAGGAAGGAGATTCCAGCACCTCTCTAGGTAACCCATTCCAGTGCTTCGACACCCTCCTAGTGAAAAAGTTTTTCCTAATATCCAACCTAAATCTCCCTTACTGCAACTTGAGACCATTACTCCTCATTCTGTCATCTGCTACCACAGAGAACAGTCTAGATCCATCCTCTTTGGAACCCCCTTTCAGGTAGTTGAAAGCTAGTTGAAAGCAGCTATCATTTTTGTTGCCCTCCGCTGGACTCTTTCCAATTTTTCCACATCCTTCTTTTAGTGCGGGGCCCAAAACTGGGCACAGTACTCCAGATGAGGCCTCACCAATGCCGAATAGCGGGGAATGATCACATCTCTGGATCTGCAGGTAATGCTCCTACTTATACAGTCCAAAATGCTGTTAGCCTTCTTGGCAACAAGGGCACACTATTGACTCATATCCAGCTTCTCATCCACTGTAACCCCTAGGTCCTTTTCTGCAGAACTGCTGCCTAGCCACTCAATCCCTACTCTGTAGCGGTGCATGAGATTCTTCTGTCCTAAGTGCAGGACTCTGCATTTGTCCTTGTTGAACCTCATCAGATTTCTTTTGGCCCAATCCTCTAATTTGTCTCGGTCCCTTTGTATCCTATCCCTACCCTCCAGTGTTTCTACCTCTCCTCCTGGTTTAGTGTCATCTGCAAACTAGCTGAGGGTGCAATCCCCATCATCCTCCAGATCATTAATGAAGATATTGAACAAAACCGGCCCCAGGACCAACCCTTAGGGCACTCCGCTTGATACCGGCTGCCAACTAGACATCAAGCTGTTGATCACTACCCGTTGATTCCGACAATCTAGCCAGCTTTCTATCCACCTTATAGTCCATTCATCCAATCCATACTTTTTTAACTTGCTGGCAAGAATACTATGGGAGACCGTATCAAAAGCTTTGCTAAAGTCAAGGAATAACATGTCCACTGCTCTCCCCTCATCCACAGAGCCAGTTATCTCATCATAGAGGGCAATTAGGTTAGTCAGGTATGACTTGCCCTTGGTGAATCCATGCTGTCTGTTCCTGATCACTTTCCTCTCCTCGAAGTGCTTCAAAATTGATTCCTTGATGACCTGCTCCACGATTTTTCCAGGGACTGAGGTGAGGCTGACTGGCCTATAGTTCCCCGGATCCTCCTCCTTCCCTTTTTTAAAGATGGGCACTACATTAGCCTTTTTCCAGTCATCCAGGACCTCCCCAATCGCCATGAGTTTTAAAAGATAATGGCCAATGGCTCTGCAATCACATCCGCCAACTCCTTTAGCACCCTTGGATGCAATGCATCCAGCCCCATGGACTTGTGCTCGTCCAGCTTTTCTAAATAGTCCTGAACCACTTCTTTCTCCACAGAGAGCTGGTCACCTGCTCCCCATACTGTGCTGCCCAGTGTAGTAGTCTGGGAGCTGACCTTGTTCATGAAGGCAGAGGCAAAAAAAGCATTGAGTACATTAGCTTTTTCCACATCCTCTGTCACTAGGTTGCCTCCCCCACTCAGTAAGGGGCCCACACTTTCCCTAACCTTCTTGTTGCTAACATATCTGAAGAAACCCTTCTTGTTACCCTTAACATCCCTTGCTAACTGCAATTCTAATTGTGATTTGGACTTCCTAATTTCACTCCTGCATGCCTGAGCAATATTTTTATACTCCTCCCTGGTCATTTGTCCAAGCTTCCACTTCTTGTAAGCTTTTTTGTGTTTAAGATCAGCAAGGATTTCACTATTAAGCCAAGCTGGTCACCTGCCATATTTACTATTCTTTCTACACATCAGGATGGTTTGTTCCTGCAACCTCAATAAGGATTCTTTAAAATACAGCCAGCTCTCCTGGACTCCTTTCCCTCTCATGTTATTCTCCCAGAGGATCCTGCCCATTAGTCCCCTGAGGGAATCAAAGTCTGCTTTTCTGAAGTCCAGGGTCGGTATTCTGCTGCTCTCCTTTCTCCTTTTGTCAGGATCCTGAACTCAACCATCTCATGGTCACTGCCTCCCAGGTTCCCATCCACTTTTGCTTCCCCTACTAATTCTTCCCAGTTGGGAGCAGCAGGTCAAGAAGAGCTCTGCCCCTAGTTGGTTCCTCCAGCACTTGCACTAGGAAATTGTCCCCTACACTTTCCAAAAACTTCCTGGATTGTCTGTGCGCCGCTGTATTTCTCTCCCAGCAGATATCAGGGTGATTGAAGTCCCCCATCAGAACCAGGGCCTGTGATCTAGTAACTTCTGTTAGTTGCTTGAAGAAAGCCTCATCCACCTCATCCCCCTGGTCTGGTGGTCTATAGCAGACTCCCACCACGCTATCACCCTTGTTGCTCATACTTCTAAACTTAATCCAGCGACTCTCAGGTTTTTCTGCAGTTTCATACTGGAGCTCTGAGCAGTCATACTGTTCTCTTACATACAATGCAACTCCCCCACCTTTTCTGCCCTGCCTATCCTTCCTGAACAACCAGGTGCAATAGGAGTGGAGTTTGTTTTGTTTTTCCTTTATTTTTGTCCTCCTCCTCCTTCTCCAGTTTTCATTCCCCACCCCAATTGGGGTGGAAAAGAGTGGAGGGGCTGAAATGGGATATGGGGATTGAAGCATATACCATATATTGAGAAGGATGGAGTTTTAATTTATGGGTTGTATATTTTTATGTACGTGAATAGTTAAATACTGTCTAAATTTAACATATACAACTGAATATTTTTTAATCCCACTGCAATACAATTTTCAGTTTCAGTTTTAAATTAGAATCCAACAGTCTGGTTTTGTTCTTGATAATGTTGAAGCTATACATTATTCAATCATCTTTAGAGAAAACAATATGGACCACAACACCAGTAGCACTATGTCCAGTGACAAATATTGGAACTTAATTACTGGCATTAATAGAGAAAACAAAGAGGCCAAAAGCTTGCAATTAATTTTTTTAATTTCTTGTAATCTTGCTCAGTTATGCACCACCAAAAATCACTGAGGAAGCTCAAAATTTGAAGGTTAAAATATTCAAAAATAAAGATTCGGTTCACGTTACAATCCTAAATAGTTCCCATTTGCCATTTCAATGGAAAGAGTAAGATTTTTCTTTTTTTTTTTCCACAGCAAGTCATTAGTGACATTTTGGGGGGGGAGGGGGGGAGATCACAACTGAACAAGGCAGTTATGTTACCATACAGTTTACAACATTAAGATTTATTTTGGCCTAAGGCAAAGTTAAGATTAAAGAGTTGGTGCCGCTAAGACTACAAAGGCTCATAAAACACTAAGCCATTCCCATGACCTTAATATAGAATTTAAGATTCAAGACATCAATATTGTGTTATAATAGTCCTATGCTCATTTAAAATTCAGTTATAGTTTGTCACAGGCCCATTTCCAGTTTTCATCTAAACTACCCTGAACTTTAGCTGCACACAATATTTATTATTTCTTTATTAGTTGGTTACCTACAAAATTCACGAGGTTAAAGGTGATAACCATGAAGTCCCTGAGAAATTCAGGGAACAACCACAGCAGTATTTAGTCTGTCATCCTGCTCTCCCTTTTTAGCATATAAAATAAATGTCTCACAATAGCCAACAGAATTACTACAATGCCAGCCTCACCATGCAGGAGCAAATTTGCAGAAGCAATGGTGCCCGGTTTCTCTGTTTGTTGATAGATTTTGCATTTGTGAGATTTCAGATCTGGGATTTTTTTGATTTTTTTTTGTTTGAATTATAGTAGGAAATTATAGTTAATTATAGTGGGAAATCTAACATGTGTGCCATTTACTGCCACCCACTGTCTGGTGGTTCAGAGATAAAAGTCCTCAGAACCTAAAAAATCCCAAAACAACAACAACAAAACCCAAACACCACCACCACAGAAACTGGGCGGGTAGCAGCTGCCTTGCACTGGGAATCATGCAGCTCATAAAGGGGGCAAAGAAAATGCATTCTGCCTCAGATTCTGCCCTTCCATGTCCCCCATGCAAGGATTAGAGATGGGACTTCCAGATAACCCGTAGGCTATTCATTCAGCACCAAGTAGTGAGGAGTTATCTATGTATCGGGGGAGCTATAGGGGACACAGGGATTTTGAACCCTCCTTCTCTTGATAATCCTGCGGATAGTGGGGCAAGGTAAAGCTGGCCAGTGTGCCCATGGTCCCCAGCTGACAGCTATAAGCTGGGGACCAATTTATCTCCAACTTTCGGCAGTCGGGGAGAAAAATCAGCTTTCCTCCATCTACATACACACTCCACAGTGCCTCTATTGCCATAAAAAGAAAAGGAGTACTTGTGGCACCTTAGAGATTAACCAGTTTATTTGAGCATAAGCTTTCATGAGCTACAGCTCACTTCATCGGATGCATACTGTGGAAAGTGTAGCAGATCTTTTTATATACACACAAAGCATGAAAAAATACCTCCTCCCACCCCACTCTCCTGCTGCTAATAGCTTATCTAAAGTGATCACTCTCCTTACAATGTGTATGATAATCAAGTTGGGCCATTTCCAGCACAAATCCAGGTTTTCTCACCCCCCCCCCCCACACACACACACAAACCCACTCTCCTGCTGGTAATAGCTTATCTAAAGTGACCACTCTCCTTACAATGTGTCTGATAATCAAGGTGGGCCATTTCCAGCACAAATCCAGGGTTTAACAAGAACGTCTGGGGGAGGGAGGGTAGGAAAAAACAAGGGGAAATAGGTTACCTTGCATAATGACTTAGCCACTCCCAGTCTCTATTCAGGCCTAAGTTAATTGTATCAAATTTGCAAATGAATTCCAATTCAACAGTTTCTCGCTGGAGTCTGGATTTGAAGTTTTTTTGTTGTAATATCACAACTTTCATGTCTGTAATCGCGTGACCAGAGAGAATGAAGTGTTCTCCGACTGGTTTATGAATGTTATAATTCTTGACATCTGATTTGTGTCCATTTATTCTTTTACGTAGAGACTGTCCAGTTTGACCAATGTACATGGCAGAGGGGCATTGCTGGCACATGATGGCATATATCACATTGGTGGATGTGCAGGTGAACGAGCCTCTGATAGTGTGGCTGATGTTATTAGGCCCTGTGATGGTGTCCCCTGAATAGATATGTGGGGACAGTTGGCAACGGGCTTTGTTGCAAGTTTAAGTTCCTGGGTTAGTGGTTCTGTTGTGTGGTATGTGGTTGCTGGTGAGTATTTGCTTCAGGTTGGGGGGCTCTCTGTAGGCAAGGACTGGCCTGTCTCCCAAGATTTGTGAGAGTGTTGGGTCATCCTTCAGGATAGGTTGTAGATCCTTAATAATGCGTTGGAGGGGTTTTAGTTGGGGGCTGAAGGTGACGGCTAGTGGCGTTCTGTTATTTTCTTTGTTAGGCCTGTCCTGTAGTAGGAGACTTCTGGGAACTCTTCTGGCTCTATCAATCTGTTTCTTCACTTCCGCAGGTGGGTATTGTAGTTGTAAGAATGCTTGATAGAGCTCTTGTAGGTGTTTGTCTCTGTCTGAGGGGTTGGAGCAAATGCGGTTGTATCGCAGAGCTTGGCTGTAGACGATGGATCGTGTGGTGTGGTCAGGGTGAAAGCTGGAGGCATGTAGGTAGGAATAGCGGTCAGTAAGTTTCCGGTATAGGGTAGTGTTTATGTGAGCATCGTTTATTAGCACTGTAGTGTCCAGGAAGTGGATCTCTTGTGTGGACTGGACCAGGCTGAGGTTGATGGTGGGATGGAAATGCTTTGTGTGTATATAAAAAGATCTTCTACACTTTCCACAGTATGCATCCGATGAAGTGAGCTGTAGCTCACGAAAGCTTATGCTCAAATAAATTGGTTAGTCTCTAAGGTGCCACAAGTACTCCTTTTCTTTTTGCGAATACAGACTAACACGGCTGTTACTCTGAAACCTGTCTATTGCCATAGGCATCTGTTCAGGTTTTGTATTGATTTATTATATGCCAATTGTAGCAGCATCCAAATGCATACCTTATATATTGTGTTTTTGACTATATGACTGAGGATGGGAGAGAGGCCTAGCCATGGACTTCACACCTGGGGGAGAGTGCAGGTGGTGGTCTGTGTGGTCACAGAGTCTCTCCACAGCTGCTGACTCCAAAGGTTTCACTACCTTTTCTGAGACCATAGCTGTGCTAAAGGCTCCAAGCTGCAGAGAGGACAAGAATCAGATTTTGGCCTGAAGTTTCTATAGAGCACCATAAGCCTACCTGATGCCTTTGAAATCTAAGGGCCAAATTCTATCCTTACTAAAACTCTTGCAAGCCTATTCAAGTCAATGGGTTCCATGGCATGAGAGAAGAATTTGGCCTAGTGTTCTATGTTTGAATTAGGAACAAACATTGCCCCATGTAAGGCACAAAGGAATGTAGTGCTATTTCAATCTAGTCCTCAAACCCAGCTTTCCCTTCCCTTGCTCTGCCATTTTTCTTTTTTCCCCTAGCTGCTGCAACACACACTTTTCACACAGGAATGAATAATGGGAACAATTAGTGGATCATCCAAGGATCAAAAACTTTAAGCCCTTGTTTTCAAGTTTTTATTTACGTTTATTAAAGTTTTCCAGCTCATTTTGTTATTTTTCTGTTTACCAAAGCCTGCCAAACACCCTCTTTGGTGGATAATAAAATAATTAAAAGAAAAACAGACATCAAATCCAATATTTCTTAGCAGGGAAGCATTAAAAGAAAAATGAAGGAAAATCTTCCCATCCACAAACATTATGCAACACTAATTCTCTGATTATGTCTATTTCCTTCTCCAGTTTTCTCTGTCTTCAGAAAACTACATGATAAATATATCTAATAGGGAATGAAATCTTATTCTGTGTGTGCCTCTGAGTACCTGTCCATGTCAACTACTGCAACTGATCAAGTTTAAAAGTCTTGGCTTTAAAATGGCCCATAAACAACAAAGATGCAAAGTGTCAAAACTGATATCAATACATATTCTTCAGACTGTCACATTCACTAGTACAGCTGGCCAGACAATTTGTAGCAAACAAGTTAGTGTATGAATTTCAGCATCTTTCTGTTCATAGTTCATTAACAGACTTTGAAGAATTATAAGTGATCACATTCATACAAATCAGACACTTTTATGTAAACAAATTTCAGCTTATGTAAAACCAAGTTCATTGCTTGTATCCTCTAATCATTAGATGTTATTAATAACACGTAATTTGTCACCTAAGCCACAGGGTGGTGTTGTTTCTGTTCCCTCCTTGGATGACTGTAACTGTAATAAAAAAAAAATTAGGAGATTATCAAAGTACTGGGCCTTTCATTTTATTACAAAGAGGAGGGGAACTATTTGTGAGGTTAGGAGGAGAGAGGCTGGCAGGATTAGGGAATTTTGTGACATTTTGGGTGAAATCCTAACCCCACCGAAGTCAATGCCAAAATTCCCATTGGCTTCACCAAGGTCAGGATTTCACCCTTTAAATAAGGCTAGACATAACTGTTAGAAAAGTGAGGCTACAGTAAATTTTATAATCTGACTTAATTTTAATACAGTTTTTTAAATGTTAAGTTTTTTAAATGGCTTTTAACACATAAAACAACGTGTTAAGAGCCCTATCATGAGAAGGGGAAAGGATACTGTATTCATACAGTGCCATTATGGTATTTTCTGTTTTATCTATCCCTTTCTTAATAGTTCCTAACATTGCTAGCCTTTTTGACTGTTGCTGCGCATTGAGCTGAAGTTTTTAAGAGAAATATCGATGACTGTATGCCAATTTAGTACCCTTCATTATGTATGTGTAGTTGGGATTATTTTTTTTCCCCAATGTGCATTATTTTGTACTTATCCGTATTGTATTTTATCTGCCATTTTATTGCCCGGTCACCCAGTTTTGTGATATCCCCCTGTAACTTTTTGCAGTCAGCTTTGGGCTCAACTATATTGAATAATTTTATATCTGCAAATTTTGCCACTTCACTCTTCAACCCTTTTCCAGAACACCACAGTTCCCAGTACAGATCCTTGGAAGACCTCACTGTTTACCAGTCTCCATTGTGAAAACTGACCATTTGTTCCTAATCTTTGTTTCCTATCTTTTAACCAGTTACTGATTAATGAGAGGACCTTCCCTCATATTGCATGACTACTTAAGAACCTTCGGGGAGGAACCTTGACAAAGGCTTTCTGAAAATCCAGGTACACTATATTGACAGGATCAACTTTATCCACATGCTTGTTGACCCCCTCCAAGAATTTTTATAGATTGATGAGGCATGACTTCCCTTTACAAACATCATGTTGACTCATTCCCAACAAATCATGTTTATCTATGGATCTGATAATTTTCTAAAGTTTCTATCAATTTTCTCAGTACTGAAGTTAGGCTTACCAGCCTGTAACTGGCAGGATTGACTCTGGAGCCCTTTTTAAAAATTGGTATTACATAGGCTACCCTTCCAAACATTCAGTACAGAGGCTTCTTTCAGCCATGGGTTACATACCACAGTTAGTAGTTCTGCAATTTCATAGCTGAGTTCCTTCAGAACTCTTGGGTGAATAACATCTCATCCTGGTGGCTTATTACTGTTTAAATTATCAGTTTGTTCTAAAACCTTTCTTCTATTGACACATCAATGTGAGACAGAACTTCAGATCTGTGAACAAAAAAAGAATAGCTCTGATGTATGTATCTCCCCCACAACCTCTGCAGTGAGGAACGATTCAGATAATTCATTTAAGCTTCTCTGCAATGGCCTGTAACATGGAAAGGAAGTACAACACAAAAAAACTAACCCAGTTAATTAGTAAGTCTTCCAGAATTTTAGCTATTTAATCAAGTTCCGGAAAAGAATGTGAGCTGAGGAGGAGAGGAGAGTGGGAAAATATTTTGGTTACCATTTTTTCTGAAAGGAGTGAGGATAGGGGTGGGGGACACTAAATCTTGTCCTTCATTCAGTCTTAGTCCTTTTTCCCCCACTCCCACAAGAAATTGCAAAGTAACCAACAGTCTTTGAAATGGCTCAAAGGATACTATGCCAGTACTCACCTGATGACACTTGAGATTAAGAAGATAATTGTACAAACAAATACCTTTGACTTCTTACCATACCGGTTCATGATAATGAAAGTTTTAGGGAGCACATTGACAACACTCAGCCATTTTACAAGATGCCAAAATGACATTACTTCTCCACAGTTACAGTGTGTCCGATATATGATACAGTGTAATTAAAGATAATGATTATGCTGAAAGAATCAATGCATTGTTCAAGTGTCTTAACTAAGAACTCCGTGTCAGCAATTGCACACTAAAAGTCATTCTTGAACACCCACTGCCACCCCAAGACAAACACAGTAACCAAGAATAAGTAAAGATCACAATTCCTGATACTGGGTAAATTTTTCAAAACAACCCACATGAACTAATTTAAGTCTACATTACAAAGTTTTGCCAAAGCAAGTTAAGTTGGCATACAGCTGCCACAGTTAGCATATTGTTTGTGCATGTGCATACTTAGCTCCTTGTGTCGGCACCACATGTACTCACCAGGAGTGCAGGGCTGGATTAACGCAGGCCTTTAGGGACTACAGCCCAGGGCCCCGGGCTAAGGGGGCCCCCAGCGCAGCAGGGCTCAGGCAGGCCACCTGCATGCATGGCCCCATGCTGCTCCCGGAAGCGGTCAGCTGCTGGAATGTCTCTGTGGCCCCTGGTGGAGGAGGGGGGGAGGCAGCTCCGTGCACTGCACCCACCCCCAGCACTGTCCCTGCAGCTCCCATTAGCCAGGAACCAACCAATGGGAGCTGTGAGGGCCGCGCTTGCAGGTGCGGGCATCACACGGAGACACGCTGTCCTCCTCCCCCCAAGGGCGCGCAGAGATGTGCCAGCAGCTGGCTGCTTCTGGAAGCAGCGTGGGGCTATGACAGGCAGGTAGCCTGCCTGAGCCCTGCTGTGCCGCAGCCCAAGAACCACCTGTGGTAAGCGCCTCCTGGCTGGACCCTGCACCTTGCACCCCTGCCTGCATTCCAACCCCCTCCCCTAGGTCAGAATCCCCTCTTGCACCAAACTCCCTCCCAGAGCCCACATCCCTCACCCCCCCCGTACCCCAACACTCTGCCCCAGCCTGGAGTCCCCTCCTGCACCAAACTCCCTCCCAGAAAGAAACTAATACAACAGCTGTTCTAAGGTTAGAAGTAAGCTATTTTGAATTAACTTACCTATATTCTACATGTTTTAGACTGAAATGTAACCACAGAACAGCTTTATATTAATTAAAAGGCATGTTTAGTATTGTGTTAATAGCCTTGATGCCATAATTGTGATCATTTTGTTTTAAATTAGAAAAAAAGACTTGTATATAGGGGCCCAGGCCCACAGGACAGTTAATACGGACCTGCAGGAGTGCTTGTGTCAATGCACAGTGCAGTGCACTATGGGTAGGTATCTCAGTGTGCAACCTTCCAGTATTCAGCACACTCTCTTTTGGGTAGTTTTGGCAATGCATAGGGGAACATAAATGAGTCACACAGGGGTGACAGGGAGCAAAGGGTCAATTTCCCATAATCCAACGTTCTCCCTCCCATAATCTCTCTATCCCAGAATTTTCATGCCTAGTTTCAATTTCCCACAAACCCACACAGGACCGCCACCGTTTTGTACTATTGTCATGAGCATTGCAAGCACAGGACACACTCTCTCTGGTATTCGCAAAGCCATAACAAGTACTACAAGTAACATGACAATTTTCTGGTGGTCAGTTTGCCTTGGGACATAGTGAGAACCAATTCAAGGTTATTAGTGGTGTTCACAAAGCAGTGGCAAACAGTGGAGCATTGCTTGTGGGCTCAAGAGACAAGCACTGACTGGTGGAAATCACATTGCAATGCAGGTTTGGGATGACGAGCAGTGGCTGCAGAACTTTCAGAATGGCAAAGCCATATTTCTGGAGTTGTACACTGATCTTGACCCATTCTTCCAACACAGGAACACCAAACTGAGAGCTGCACCGACAGCAGAGAAGCGAGTGGTGATCACACTGTGGAAACTTGCAACACTGGGTTGCTACCAGTCAATGGGAAGTCATTCTGGAGTGGAATAATCCACTGCAGGAGCCACCGTCATGCAAATGTGCAGGGCCATTAACTGTCTCCTGCTATACGCAGGACACAGTGCAGCAATGGAGTTCCTGAACTGTGGTGGAGCAATAGATGACATGCACTATCCCCATTTAGGCTCCAGAGCACCTTGCCACAGAGTACATCAAACAGAAAGGACTACTTTTGCATGGTAATGCAAGCAGTAGTGGATCACCTGAGATGCTTCACAGACATCAATACAGGCTGGTCAGGGAAGGTGCATGACACTTGCATCTTTAAGAACACAGGACTGTTCAGAAAGCTACAAGCAGGGACCTTCTTTCCCAACCAGCAGATTAACATGGACAATCTTGAAATGCAAATAATGATCCTGGAGGATCCAGCCTATCCATTACTTCCCCAGCTCATGAAGCCGTACACCGGCCAACTCAACAGCATGAAGGAAAGATTCAGCTACCAGCTCAGCAGGTGCAGAATGACAATTGAATGTGCTTTTGGTAGATTGAGAGGGTGCTGGGGTTGTTTATCACCAGATTGGATCTCTGGGCAAAAAAAATCATAGTGGTTATTAGCTGCTGTTGTGTCCTGCATAATATTTGTGAAGCAAAGGAGGAAATTGGCCACAGGGGTGAAGGAGGAAGTGGAGAGGCTGTTTGCTGAGTTTGAATAGCCAGACTCATCGGCCGTTAGATGAGCTCAATGGCATAGGGAGGCTTTGAAAAAACACTAACGGTGAGTCAGCCACAGTAGTGTGCTCAACTTGGAGTAGCAGTTTGGGGGCCTGTTAGTAATTGTATGTTGTGTGCTGCACAACTGTGCCTAAATCACTGATAGTGTACCTATTTATGTTGGGGCACTTGCTGTATATTTATGATGGGATAACATGATTTTGGCAATTAATTAATCTTTAAATATTCATGGTAAATAGGCCCAATGGCCTGTGATGGGATGTTAGATGGGGTGGGATCTGAGTCACTACAGAGAATTCTTTCCCGGGTTTCTGGCTGGTGAATCTTGCCCATATGCTCAGGGTTTAGCTGATCACCATATTTGGGATCAGGAAGGAATTTTCCTCCAGGGCAGATTGGAAGAGGCCCTGGAGGTTTTTCGCCTTCCTCTGTAGCATGGGGCACGGAACACTTGCTGGAGGATTCTCTGCTCCTTGAAGTCTTTAAACGACGATTTGAAGACTTCAGTAGCTCAGAAGTAGGTCAGAGGTTTTTTGCAGGAGTGGGTGGGTGAGATTCTGTGGCCTGCATTGTGCAGGAAGTTGGACTAGATGATCATAATGGTCCCTTCTGACCTTAGTATCTATGAATCTATGATGACTTAGCACTGATCCTATGGTTTGTAAGAGCATACAAGAGCACTACTTTCACTGCCAGCAGGCATTATACACCATGGCGTTGTAAACTAAAGATGAAGAACCTTTTTAAAAAAAAAAAAGAGTTGTGTTCATTTACGAAAACAAGTGCAAAAAATAATCTGTAGAACTTGAAAGTAAATACATGTTCACTTTACAAATGTTAGAAACCTTAATAAATAAACAAGAGGAAGGAACACTGATGTCCATTGTAGCTACACATACATCAACCCAGGATCTTACGGGTCAGTGTAGGTGAAGCTGTGGTTGTCCATACTTTCTCCCAGTGTGGAGTGGTAGGAGTAGACGTGCAGGCCCTGAGGTCATGAGGAATACTAAGAGGTGTAGGTGTAGGGAGGTGCTATGCTGCAGTTCTCTACCATCTGCAGTGGGAGTCAAGCCTGGGATTGTTGAACCTGGAGCGTCACAAGAGTCTGCAGCACCTAAGTTTGCTTACAGAGAAGCTCCATTTTGTCCTGGTGCATCTCTCTCTCCCTTTGCCTTTTTCCTGTCTGCTCTTTTCTTCTCCATATTAGTCTGCAATATTCACCCTCCACGCCCTCTGTTCAAGCTCTGATGCAGCACTGGTTCTGCGAGATCCTGCGAGCATTTCCTCCCAGGTCTTCTCTTTTCTCTTCTTTATCTAGGTTAGTCATTCTGCTGGTACGGAAGGGCTACTGCTCAAGGCAGCAACAGCTGCAGCTACTGATAAAATGCACAGGAGGTACCATTGCCAGTATAGTAGGAACGGAAAGTGAAACTTCAGATTCAGAACTGCCCCCCCTTGCTCCCCTAAAGTGTTGAACAAGACAAGCTTATTGAATTTTCTGCTTTGGAGTGCTTGTGCTCGGTGTCACTCTCGGCTCAAACCATGAGGAGCTTGACTAGGGTGACCAGATAGCAAGTGTAAAAAAATCAGGATAGAGAGTGGGGGGTAATAGGTGCCTATATAAGAAAAAGCCCCCATAATCAGGACTGTCCCTATAAAATCAGGACATCTGGTCACTCTGTCCCACCATGAGTGAGGGAAAAAGAAATATGGAATTGCCTTGTTGCCTAAAACTATGAGAATAGGGCACTGGCACTGAATACTGGCATAATTTTCCACAGGTTGCAATGGCTTTAGCAGATCTCTCTCTCCTGAGGGTAACAAAGGCAGAGAGAGCATAATTGTTGATGGCATCCTGAAGTCACACAGGCCCATATGCCGCTGTTTATGGCAATGGGACCTGCCAAAGTTGTTGCTGACTGACGTGGAAAAGTGTCCTCCCGCAGAGGAAGAAATAAGGCTGCCATCCCTATAAAATCTTTTTGGGAGAGGATTGCACTGTACCTCCAGAGAAGTTTCTTAAGATCTCTCCAGAAGATTCAAGAGACATCCCTGTGTACATAAACAAACTGCTCCACAGTCCCTCACCCCCACCTAAATATAGAGGGGAAGGAAAAGCAGATAGCCATTCTACCTCTCATGGTTGTACCATTACTTCTTGTAGTTTGAGTAAATTAAAAGTCAACAGATGTGTCCGGCTTAGTTGGAGGTGCCATTACTGTAATGGGACATTGATTTACACACTTACCCTAGATTCCTTCTCCTGCATTGGGCTTGCCAGTGCTCTACTGGTAGGAATGGCTGGACTGCAGAGGAATCAAAAACAGGGCCTGGCTCACAGCACAGCTGGACCCTTCTGTTGCCTGTCCGCTGTACTTCTCCTTCCTCTTCCTCATCCACCTCCTCCTCTTTGCTCTTCGTGGCAGGGGCCTGTGACTCTGGCTCCTCAGAGGTATCCACAGTGGTGTGCGAGTGGCGGTGGGGTCTCCACCAAGTGCAGCACGCAGCTCTTTGTAAAAGCAGCAGATCTGCAGCTCTGCACCAAATCAATCATTGGTCTCCCTGGCCTTATCGTACCCCTGCCGCAGCTCTGTAGCTTTCCTGTGGCACTGCTGCTGGTCCCGGTCACACCCCTTTTCCTGCACCCCCCGAGCAATCTGCTTGTAGATGTCAATGTTTTTACTCCTGGTTTGGAGCTGTGTCACAGCCTCTTTTACCCACAGACCCAGGATATCCAATATCTCCTGTCTGGAGTATCGGAAGCATGTAGCTGGCATGGTCAGCTGAGCAATTGCCCACATCAGAGAGCAGACAGAGGTGTGTTCACCAATTTGGACAATCAGGAAGAGGCATTTCAAAAATTCACAGGGGCTTTAAAAGGGGGTGGGGACGGTCTTCCGTTCCTATGTGGTCTCTGAGAAGTGGAGTTAACAATTGTGACCAGAGCAGTTAGTGTCGGGCATTGTGGGACAGCTGCTGGAGGGCTGTTAGGGTTGACATAGGTAACACAGTGTCTACATTCGTACTGTATTGACCTCCATACATCGACCATAGCTCAACCCCACTGTAATAAGCACTTACATCAGTGGGAGACAAATTAAATTATAGACAGGAGCACAACAGGTCAACGCCAGGCTGCTTACATTGACCTAACTTTATAGTGTAGACCAGGCCTTAAGCACTTAAGTCTCATTAAAAATCACTTAAAAAGTGGGACTTAAACTTGTAATTCACTTAGCTGCTTTTGAAAATTGTAATCACTGAGGAGAGAGAGAGAGCGAGAGAGAGAGACTGAAGTACTAAGAAACCAAATTTCTGCATAGCCCACCTTTTAAGAGCTTGTGAAGAGGTATATTATATCTGTAAATGGATCACAGTACATGCCCTATATGATAGCAACTTTCAATATACCCATTTTTCAGTGTACATATATAGTAGTAGAAAATAACTTCTCTGTTAGTACAGCTAACATTAAGACCTTAATGACACTGCTAAAATGGCCTGCTGCTATTTCAGTCACTACATCCAGTTGCAAGTTTCAGAAGCAACAGCACGAACAAGGATTGCAGCTTTAGAAGTACAAGTTATTTCCACTTATGAAACTCCACAAACTTTAGTAAGCATCCATGTAATGAGTAGCTGTAAATTTAGAGCACAAAGCCAGAAGGCATCTTTTACAACTTTCAACTATCGATACTTTGGGATCTTTTTGTTTCTGTATGTTGAAGTCTTCTGAATTAGCAACAAAATAAATCAGCTTTGACAGCACTTAGCCCCTCTGTTTTATTCTCTCACTCAGTCAAACTATAAAAACAGAGGCTCATTCTTCTCACTCTCGGTCAAGAAACAAAAATAAAACAAACATCATCCACAGTAGCTTTTCTAGATCATGAACTGTAACTGACCTGAACACCAAAACAACTTTGTTCCTGTTGATTTCTTATCTAAAGATTCTGATCGAGAGGAGCAGAAAATGCAGTTGTAGTGCTTCTCTTCACTCCCCAGGTGTGTCATTCCAAATACATCAGTTCAGGTTCTAGATAGAGAGACAGACAACTATTGGTACCAAAAACTCAAAGTCACAAAAAGAAAGATTACTGTGCATGTATCCAAGGGCTGAATTTGGCCCTAAGAAATAAATTCATCATCATCTTTTTTAATACATGGCTGTGATTTGGAAGGTTATCTCCAAGAGTCAATTACTTGTCACCAGGGTATTAAGGTGCTATACTAAGCCCTTCTTGGACAGTATGACACTTGACATCTTCAGAGTCCTGCACACATATTAGTTAAGTCATTTTCAGTAACTCAGCCTCACTTGCTCCCTTCCTGCCCTTCAAATACCCCAACACCTCTCTAGCTCCCCCAAAACTCCTCAAGAGAACTGAAATAGCTCTCCACCAGGCAAGCTGATCACTGTCTACTATGTACTCTTGCCTGCCAGCTCCATGCCCAGAGCTGCTCTGTGCTCCTACTATATCTCCCTCACCCACAGAGTTGTTGGAAGTTGGGCAGCAGAAAGGCAGGTCACGTCAGTATTGGCACCTGGCTCTCCAGCCAGCTTGGACACACTATTAGTCAAGACTTGTTCCACTCTAAATTCATGAACTGGTTCTGCTTCATAAAAACCAGGAAATGTCCCTGGCTGGGATGATTTACTTGGGGATTGGTCCTGCTTTGAGCAGAGGGTTGGACTAGATGACCTCCTGAGGTCCCTTCCAACCCTGATATTCTATGATTCTATGAAACACAACCTTCCCTTCACAGCTGCCATCCAAAACCTTAGGATTATCTAGTTAACATTGCTAAATGCCAAGATGCCATTTTCTAAATGTTAAAGGCAAAATTTTCAATCCCAGGTGCCTAAAATTAAGCACCCAGATCCATATTTAGACACCTAAATGGCCAGCTTTTCAGAAATGACTACAGCTCCCATTGAAGTCATGCCAGGGAGGTGGTATTACCCCAATACGCAGGCAGGAAGAGATCTCTCAGCATATGATCTGGCCCATGAACTTTCCATTTGCTTTGGGATCCATATGGTTAGTTTTCCATCCGTAAAAGCTTCTAATTTTCCAAAATCAGAACACCCTGCTCCTGCATACAGCTGCACTACAACCAAACACTTTTCTACTTATTCTGTGTGATCCTTCTGTTATATCTCTGAGGTATTTCTACATTCAACCGAATTCTTCACTAATTGCATGGTCCTCCCTTGCTCATGGATATAACATCTGAGCAGACAAAGTGAGAGACTTAATGGCTTTGGAATGTTGCTACCTTGCTATAATTAAGATGACGGTTACACATGAAATCTTACCTCTAATCATGATTCCTTTTCTGTATGTTCAAAGCTGTGTTTCATTCGGGGGGAAAAAAACTCTACCCTTCATTATTTGTAGCTAATTTTATATTTGCTTCCTTTCTATAAAAGATATTACAGTACTATCATTACAGAAAAGGTTTCAGTATACTCACTTCCTATCATCATCACTGGACAATTAACTTTGGGGTAATTTAAGCCTAACTAGAGAATGTTGGTTTAGCAAGTAATTTCAGAATACCATCATGCCTTGACCCAACAGCACTTCTGGGAACTCTTCAAATATCTTTTGGCTGCAAAACTCATTATCTTCCAGAATAACTACCAAAATCATTCTAGTCTTATGTACAGAAATTAAGGAGCTACTACACCCACACAAGCTTCACCATTATAAAGGAATATAGTACATTTTACCTGGCCCTTTGTAAAGATCTGCTTGCAAAAAAGTCTAGGCAAGTATTCTCCAACAATCTCAAAACAAATGCTTCAATGATATTTTCTATTTAAAAATTTTATGTCTACAAACAAGTACACAAACCATTGTCCACAGTCAGGGCCAGATTCTGCATTCTCTGAGGAGCACCTTTCACTTAGAGTACACCGACTGAATTCAATGGGACTAGTAGAAGAGTAATTGACTGAACTTGCAAACACTTAAGCACATGAGTAATTTTACTCACATGAACACGGTGGGACCACTCGTGTGTGCCTAAAGTTATTCATATGCATAATTGTTTGCGGAATCTGAAGTTCCACTTTTAATAATGGAGCTGGTTAGCACGATCTAGCCCTTAATGGAAGGAGAAAATAGAGCAAATGGAACACCTTTCAGTATCAGGCTCCCCAGGGATTAAAGACAATATTCTAAAACACATCCTATTCATAGCAACATGACCAGACCAGAACACAATCCCTAATTTGGCTTCCTAGCTAAAAATATTCCAGAACACTACAATTCTTATACATCTACATACAGTATTTAACTAAACAGTAAGTCAAAAAATACCACTAGAACAACAATAACACTTTCACCTTTTTTAACAATGCACTGTACAAATCATTTATGATTATTTGTTTGTATTACCATAGAGCCTAGGGGCCCTAGTCATGAACCAGGACCTCGCTGTGTTGGGTGCTGTACAAACACAGAACAAAAAGATGGCCCCTGTCCCAAAGAGCTTTTAATTTAAGTTTAAAAAGACAACAAATGGATGTAGATACATAGGGGAATACAATGAAATGATGAGACATTGGTCAGCATGACAGGCTGTGGTCACTGAGTACTAGCAGCCTAACCATTAAGTGTTTTGTAGGTATCATGACAAATATTAACCCCACAACATCCCTGTCAGCGAATAGAGATCATACATACTATTTAAAATGAGGCTAATAAGGGAAAACAGACAGATGTAGGCCTCAACTCCCCAGCTGTCCTCAACTCCCCAGGCCTCCAGTGATTTTTGTGTTCCCACCTTGAGACACATAGGGATTGGGATTGTTCAAATGTACGTAGCATCCGATGAAGTGAGCTGTAGCTCATGAAAGCTTATGCTCAAATAAATTGGTTAGTCTGTAAGGTGCCACAAGTCCTCCTTTTCTTTTTATAGAACCCCTGTACTTCAAATGGAGTTGTGGGTGCACCACACCTTTGAAGAGCAGAGCCCTGTAGGCACTTCAAGTCAGGTAAAATGGAGGCCTCAAAAATAAATGAACATTTTTGAAAATTTAGCCTCAGTGGTTTGCCCAGAGGCACAGTGAGCCATGACAGAACAAAGATTAAAATCCAGAAGCTCTTGACTATCAGTCCACAAGACCACATGGACCATGCTAATTTTAACCATCTTCACTGTGCCTGCCATGTAAGTCCTGCATGGCAAGTTTTGACTGTGGATCTAAAAATAATTTTTTTAAGTAAGCTACAATAGCAGACCAGTGTGTCAAACAAACGTGATAGTTTGCCTAAAGTTAAAGCTGAGATCTTAATGACCTGGAAACATGCCTGTTTAGAGAGAGAATCTATTATTTCGCTTATTGGATCAAATATTTTCTCAGGCTTGAGTAAGTTCAGTAATAAAATTCACTTGCATTTTTGTCATCCACCTTTCCAGGGGCATTGTGGGTTGCACACAGTCTTCATCGTTAATCTTCGCCAGTTTTAAATTGGCTGATCTCACTCATTTTAACCACTGTGCCTATAGCTATAGATGTATCAAATAAATTTGGATGAAAGGAAAAAAGGGTCAGGCAGGTCAGCTTCAGTGAGAAACTGTTACAATCACTTTGTTATATGGGTACCTGAGGAATTTTTGACCTGCTCCTATGGTTTTGCATCCCTGCCCACCCTGGCTAATAGCTATTGATGGACCTATCATCCATGAACTATTGATAAAGTGCCCAGCTCTTCTCCCGCTATGTTAGTTGCCTCACTTAAAAACCCGAGCTTTTGAAATCCTGTACCATGCTGCTAACAAGCTATTGCTGTACTATGGCATGTCAGTAACTTTAATATTCTGTATTTTGTATCATAATCCCAGAGACCTCTGAATGATGCAGATTAAGGGCTTGATTGCTGCAGGTCAAGAAAGAAAGTGCAAGGAGCCTTCGCCCACTCTCCCTTGTGTAGCAGCAGCCAATGTAATGATGTGGGGACTAGAAACTAGGTCTGCAGACATTCCCACAGTGCTACCAGGAGTCCATGCAGAGTCACCACCAGGGAACACTGTGGAGAGTAGGTGCTGCAGGAAGTACAGCCCAAGAGACCCAGAGTAAAGCTCTCCGATTTGCCAAGTGCCCTGTTTAACCCTGGATGTGCCCCAGGAAGTTGTTTGGAAAGCACACAGACTTCAGACCTGCTGTGACTCCAGACCTCACCTAGGCTCCTGATCTCCAACCCCAGCCTGACTTAGAACCAGGTGGAATCAGGGTCAATCTCTGATCTCAGGTCTCCATACTGACTTTGACCTCAACTCTTACTTATTGAACGCCAACTACCATCCCTGAGAGGTGGACCCCAGCTGTGACCACTAGACCAGACTGCCTATGCCCTGGTCCTTTGCAGCCAGGCACCAAGGCAGGCCCTGCAGTGCCCCTTTCTATGTAGACGCTAACACAGGAGAGTTGGCTCTGCATGGGGGGCAGAGAGTGCATACAACACATTGAAAAAGTGGTGCACTAAACATGCTTCCCCTCTGCTCTTGCATCTCATCCCCCACCCAGCACAGTGATTCACACCTATTGTATGGACGATACCTATCCATTAACATTCCAAAACTGGGCAAGTTGGACACACTTGTCATACAGCTAAGGAGAGAGAAAAAGAGAATCAAAAAGGCTTTTGTGACAATATCTAGTAATAGCATTTTGCCACACTTATTTTTAATCAACTCCGAGACAGCACACTCAGTTCATTAGGCACTGTTTGAAGATTATTATTCTGATTAACCTAAGGGATGAAAGTAGTTGTCTCTCAATTACACCCGACTTGCAAGATCAAATTTTATTGCGCTATTTATGGCTTGTGGAATTGATTCTTACACAGAGAACCTTAACTCCACTTGAGTAACTGACCTCAAACCTTCCATAAAAGAGTTTTCCCTATGTGACCATTTCCTCAGCTTGCCCTGCTAGATTACAATGTACTGTTTTCTTAAACATACACAGTTCTTATCACAGGAGAAAAAAGTCAATCATGAGACTGCAATTTCAGTGGTCTCAGGTAAGAACCTTCTCATAAACAAATACAATTCTTAGTCCATCAAATTACTAATGCCGGGGAAATGCTCCCTTATTCTATACAGAAAGATGTATGACGCACTCCCTGGAGAGCTCCAGCATAGGGAAAAGCTGGATATGCTGGTCCTCTTCCCAAACCCTCTTGCCCACACACCAGGATCCAGGGGAGAGCACAGAATCAGTACAAATTAATTTTAAAATTGTATATGTACTTTGTAATCAGACCTGGCAAAGGAAGGATTAGGTATGGCAACATGCAGCAGCATCATGTCATACAGCTTCCGCTAACTGCAAAGATTTACAGGGGCAGTGTCTGTATTGAAGTTACAATCTGAACAGTGATTGTCATTTTAGTCCACTGACACAGCTTTGTTAGGTTTGGATTCGGGACCAATACCAGGATGGTAATTAAAGGCTGCCATATCACTCATGACTGGAAAGCAAGATTGGTAAATTAACCACCATTTTGTGTGATGTCAATCTATGGTGTCTGTTAGCAGGAGGGGTAAAACAAAACCTTTCAATTGATTCTTGTGACAAATGAGCTCCAAGATGCCAGGCAGTGACATACTGTGCCCCTGATGAACTTATGCATTGCATGCAACCATTTCTGCAGCCTTGACTTTTATCCTGTTTTAACCATAAGTCCATCCAACAGCTTCCCTTCTCGAGCAGCCACATGGAATGTTTTCCTGGTCGTATATTTGATTTGATTTACATGCTCAGAGACCCACAAGCTTTACAGCACCATCCACAGCACGTTCAGTCCAACTCTGTAGTGTGGGGTGATGGAGGCAGAGGTAAATGTGTTACCTACAATTAATTTGTTAGACAAAATTTAAAGCACCTTCAAGAAAATGATTCTCTATTGAGGATGGTCCGCTCTGGGAATGAGTCTTATTTAGCAACGCTTTATTCTGAACACTTTTGGAAAGGAGATTCTGCCTGACACCAGTTTGGTTACTTCACAACAGGAAAGGCCAGATTAGTGGTACCTTTGGCTTGGTCTACACTATAGAGTTAGGTCGACATAACCTGCCTTACATCAACCTAACTATGTCAGTGTTCACACTACAGCCTCGCTCCTGCTGATGTAAGTGCCCTACTACACCAATACAACTCCACCTCCACGAGAGGCATAGGGCTTATGTCAGTATAGTTAGGGCAATGCAGTGTCCATGTAGACACTGTGTTACTTACATCGGCTCTTGGCTAAAATTCTTGTCAATTTCACGGCTCCATGCTGGACAAAAAACGCTGGTAGGTTCTCTGCCTTGAACCCTGCACTTGGCTCACACCTTGGGCTGTCACCACGGGGCAGGTGGGGGGCTCCAGTTAGATCCTGGCTGCCCCCAGCTCTCAGCTTGGGGCTGTCACTCCCAGGGTAGATGGGGTGCTCCAGCTGTGAGCCCCACATGGCTGTCAGTGTCCCCACAATGCCCCACTTCAGTCTGTGCAAACGCTCCTGAGGAGGACACGCTCCACCGGCAGAAGGAGGGTCGTGTGGACACCAATAGTCAATTAAATTACTGTGGTGGCTGTAGGTCGACCTAAATTAAGTCGACCTAATTTTGTAGTGTAAACATACCCTTACTCTAGCAGCAGTCCTATTGATTTCACTAGCACTTCTAATAGGATAAATTACTACTGAACATGGGTGAGAGTGGCAGAATCTGGCCTATCATCCTAGCCCTTCAAAAGACTCAAAACAAGAATATTGAAAAACTAGTATTATAGACTCAAGGAAATAATGGGTTATCCAGTCTACCCTTGGCCAGAGAGGATTATTCTCTACAACATATTTGAGTGCAAAAGGGCAACAAAGTTGAAATGATGCAAGAATTATTTCTCCGGGTGAGATTATCTGGCCAATATGAAGAGCACAGAGAATCTCCTCTGCAAGTACCCCACTCCCTCCAGTTTCTCCATATAGAAGGGTGGGTCAGCCACTTCCATTGTACCCACCTCATCCCCACTGAGGACTCCACAGAGACTCCCTCCATTTGGTGAGAGATCTGCAGCCAGTGAGAAGACAAGCAAGGGGAAGGCCAGGGCTGAGGATATGCGTATTAAACCTCCATCCCCAAAGCCCTAAGGAAAAAGCCAGCAGAAATATCAGAAGTGTTTCTGGAGCTAGTGGCAGCTGGAAGAAGATACTGGGAGCATGGTGTGATGCTGTGTATAAGAGAGGTGACCATTTATATCACTTCTGTTACCACTATTACACAATTTCCATAAGTCTTGTACAAAGTATGTCATGTAAGGTAAGTTATGATTTTCTAAGTATGATTAACTTGTTTATATGCATGTATCATCTTTGTATCTGAAGTTATGAATATTGGCTATTACTTGTATTTTAAACATGTGTTGTATTCCTGGATGACATTCCCAGTAGATTTACATCAGGGCTAGGCAGCCATGGATTGATGGCTCACTAAGGACACTCAGCTTTCACAACGAGCCATTGAAGAATCTCATCCCACCCACTAGGCCTTTCCTGTGGATTCCTTAGACAGCAAGGAGCCAACGGCCACTTCATGTGATTCAGCAAATCATGTAAGGGCATGTGATATTCTCGTGTGACCCTAGACTTGATCTTAGGACAGTAACTTTCCACACATGGGGCTGCGGGCTTTGTTTGGGACAGTAGATTTCCATGCACATGGCAGAGGATATAAAAAAAAAAACACCTGAGACATCTCCATGTTGCCTCTTTCCTGCTCTAGTTCTCTGGACTGTAGATTTACAACTAAAAGGAGTATCTTGAACTATGGACTGAGGACCTTCCAATCTCTTGCAAGTTACCAGAGAGACTTTTGCAAGCCAGCAGTCTGTTCCATCACTGCTACAGACCTGATGTAAGGACTTTGCAATCATTTGGATGTATATGATCTATTAACCATTTATAACTCTTCTTTTCTTTTATTAATACATCTTTTGTTAGTTTACTAAGGATTGGCTGACAGTGCGATATTTGGGTAAGATCTGAAATACATATTGACCTGAAGTAAGTGTTGGATTCTTTGGGATTAATAAGAATCTCACATATGGTGATATTGGTTTTCAATAACGCCTAACTATATTAAAGTTGGTTGTCTGGATGGGAGCCACGTAGGGTTGCCAGGTGTCCAGTTTTCTACCGGAACACCCAGTCATAAAGGGAACCTGGTGGCTCCAGTAAAAGTCTGGTTGGCGACACTGCCTGAGCAGCAGGGCTGGCAGACTCCCTGCCCAAGCAGCCTGGCTCCGTGCAGCTCCTGGAAGCGGCCAGCATGTCCCTCCGCCTCCTAGGCAGAAGGACAACCATGGGAGCTCCACACGCTGCCCCCATCCCGAGCACCAGCTCCACAGCTCCAATTGGCTGGGAACCGCGGCCAGTGGGAGTTGCACAGGCTGTGCCTGTGGGCGGGGGCAGCATGCGGAGCCCCTGTGGCCGTCCCTCCATGTAAGAGTCAGAGGGACATGCTGGCTGCTTCCAGGAGACACCTGACGTAAGCGCCGCCTGCAGCCCACACCCCAACCCCTTCCCATGCCCCAATTCTGAGTCCCCTCCATCACCCACACTCCCTCACGGAGCCCACACCCCATCCTGCACCTCAGCTTCCTGCCCCATCCTACAATCTGAACCCCTCATATCTGGCCCCACCCTGGAGCCTGCAAACCCAGCCCAGAGTCCGTACTCCCTCCCATACCTCAACCCCCTGCCCTAGCCAAGAGCCCCCTCCCACATGCTGAACCCCTTGTTCCCAGCCCGGAGCCCCCTCCTGCACCCCAAACTGCTCACTCCCAGCCCCACCCCAGAGCCCGCACCTCCAGCCAGAGCCCTCCCCCAGCCCAGTGAAAATGAGTGAGTAACGGAGGTCAGGGGGATGGAGTGAGCGGGGCAGGGCCTCAGAGAAGGGGTGGGGTAGGGGCAAGGCAAGGGTGTTGAGTTTTCTGTGATGAGAAAGTTGGCAACCCTAGAGACAAGGTCTGGAATGCCTAAAAGGGACTGTGTTTGGCTTCTGCTTCACCAGTGTGGTACTTCAGAAGCTCTTTTGTCACTGGCTTGGTGAATCTAATTATAGAATAAACCACAAGCTTTGGGGATTGTCTGCCTTATTTCTTGCAGTCTGCCCTGTGTGTGGCATTGTTAGTGTGATCCATCCAGGCACCCAGTCACACATGGCTGCATTGGAGCTGCACAATCAAAGAATCCTGAAGAGCCATATGGGGCAGAGGCCAAAGGGGCATTTCTAGTACTCCAGTGTGTATCTATCTAGTTATGACCAAGAAAGTAAAGAGATGGTGTGGGGGTATTGGTAGGATTAGTGGTCATTACAGAGAACTAACTGCAAGGAATTAATTCATAAAAAGTGTAAGTTCCTTCAGCATGCTCCTTACACATTTGCACTGATGGTCAGGGCAATGACTAGTAACTAAGGCTAAGATTGTGTTGTGGGTATTTTTAGTAAAAGTCACCGACAGGTCATGGACAACAAACAAAAACTCACAGACATCCAAGCCCTGTCCCTGACTTTTACTAAAAATACCCTCGAGGGGAGGGGGAATAGACCGAGCACTGCTACGGCTTGTAGCTGCTCCAGCCCTGCTGCTGCTCCTATGGCAGGGGCTGAGCGCTGCTGCTCTGGCAGCCCCGGGGCTGGCTGACCGAACCCCAGCCACTGCTCTGGCAGCCCCGGGGCTGGCTGACCGAACCCCAGCCACTGCTCTGGCAGCCCCGGGGCTGGCTGACCGAACCCCAGCCACTGCTCTGGCAGCCCCGGGGCTGGCTGACCGAACCCCAGCCACTGCTCTGGCAGCCCCGGGGCTGGCTGACCGAACCCCAGCCACTGCTCTGGCAGCCCTGGGGCTGAAAGTTGCTCCAGCCCTGCCCCAGAAGTAGTCATGGAATCTGTGACCTCCATGACAGAACTGGCCTTAACAGTAACTAATGATCATTAATAGTAACTAATGATTAAATAAGTCTGTTAGAGCTGAGTTGAACAATAATTAATGTGGGCTGATCTAGTTAAAAGAGTAGGGGAATTAATCATATGGTCCAAATTCTGCTCCCACGGACACTCGTAAAATTGTAGAGAAGCAGCTTTGATTTCAAGGGGGTTGCCATATTCCAGATTTACACCATGGCAATGAGAACAGAATTTGTATCCAACAGAAGAAATGGTTTATTTGAAATTCTGAACATAGGAACCATATTGGAAATTCTACTGTATTTTCAATATTCCTGTAGCTGGCAAGAGACTTGCCAAATTGTTAAATGTAAAATATATTATCATAGTATGACTCTTAATGAAGACTGATTCTTAACAAAGAGAGGCCTGCAGAAACTCTTCCAATTCTCCCCCACCCCTTGGCCACATTTGGAACTTGAATGATCTGTAACAGCTTTTGTTTTCAGAGGGAATTCTGTTTAACCATTTCAAAAATAGAATTAGCAGAACTGAGCTCACAATTTAGGTTACCTTGCCAGTATCCCTTTAATGTAATATGAAACACCAAGAGGCATCTGCCAAGGTTCCTCCCCCACTCTGAACTCTAGGGTACAGATGTGGGGACCTGCATGAAAACCTCCTAAGCTTACTTTTACCAGCTTAGGTTAAAACTTCCCCAAGGTACAAATTAATTTTATCCTTTGTCCTTGGAATATCCACTACCACCACCAAACTCTAACTGGGTTTATTGGGAAACGTAGTTTGGACACGTCTTTCCCCTCAAAATCCTCCCAACCCTTGCACCCCACTTCCTGGGAAAGGTTTGGTAAAAATCCTCACCAATTTGCATAGGTGACCACAGACCCAAACCCTTGGATCTGAGAACAATGAAAAAGCATTCAGTTTTCTTACAAGAAGACTTTTAATAGAAATAGAAGTAAGTAGAAGTAAAGGAATCACCTCTGTAAAATCAGGATGGTAGATACCTTACAGGGTAATTAGATTCAAAACATAGAGAATCCCTCTAGGCAAAACCTTAGGTTATAAAAAAGACACAGACAGAAATAGTCATTCTATTCAGCACAATTCTTTTCTCAGGCATTTAAAGAACTCATAATCTAACACATACCTAGCTAGATTACTTACTAAAAGTTCTAAGACTCCATTCCTGGTCTATCCCTGGCAAAAGCAGCGTACCGACAGACACAGACACAGACCCTTTGTTTCTCTCCCTCCTCCCAGCTTTTGAAAGTATCTTGTCTCCACGCTTCCTCAGCTCTCGTCCCCTAACGCCCCTACTCTACTTGCGCTATATTGATGACATCTTCATCATCTGGACCCATGGAAAAGAAGCCCTTGAGGAATTCCACCATGATTTCAACTATTTCCATCCCACCATCAACCTCAGCCTGGTCCAGTCCACACAAGAGATCCACTTCCTGGACACTACAGTGCTAATAAACGATGGTCACATAAACACCACCCTATACTGGAAACCTACTGACCGCTATTCCTACCTACATGCCTCCAGCTTTCACCCTGACCACACCACACGATCCATCGTCTACAGCCAAGCTCTGCGATACAACCGCATTTGCTCCAACCCCTCAGACAGAGACAAACACCTACAAGATCTCTATCAAGCATTCTTACAACTACAATACCCACCTGCGGAAGTGAAGAAACAAATTGATAGAGCCAGAAGAGTTCCCAGAAGTCACCTACTGCAGGACAGGCCTAACAAAGAAAATAACAGAACGCCACTAGCCGTCACCTTCAGCCCCCAACTAAAACCCCTCCAACGCATTATTAAGGATCTACAACCTATCCTGAAGGATGACCCAACACTCTCACAAATCTTGGGAGACAGGCCAGTCCTTGCCTACAGAGAGCCGCCCAACCTGAAGCAAATACTCACCAGCTACCACATACCACACAACAGAACCACTAACCCAGGAACTTAAACTTGCAACAAAGCCCATTGCCAACTGTCCCCACATATCTATTCAGGGGACACCATCACAGGGCCTAATAACATCAGCCACACTATCAGAGGCTCGTTCACCTGCACATCCACCAATATGATATATGCCATCATGTGCCAGCAATGCCCCTCTGCCATGTACATTGGTCAAACTGGACAGTCTCTACGTAAAAGAATAAATGGACACAAATCAGATGTCAAGAATTATAACATTCATAAACCAGTCGGAGAACACTTCAATCTCTCTGGTCATGCGATTACAGACATGAAAGTTGTGATATTACAACAAAAAAACTTCAAATCCAGACTCCAGCGAGAAACTGTTGAATTGGAATTCATTTGCAAATTGGATACAATTAACCTTAGGCTTGAATAGAGACTGGGAGTGGCTAAGTCATTATGCAAGGTAACCTATTTCCCCTTGTTTTTTCCTACCCCCTCCCCTCCCGGACGTTCTTGTTAAGCCCTGGATTTATGCTGGAAATGGCCCACCTTGATTATCATACACATTGTAAGGAGAGTGATCACTTTAGATAAGCTATTACCAGCAGGAGAGTGGGTTTGTGTGTGGGGGAGAGGGGGTGAGAAAACCTGGATTTGTGCTGGAAATGGCCCAACTTGATTAACATACTCATTGTAAGGAGAGTGATCATTTTAGATAAGCTATTACCAGCAGGAGAGTGGGGTGGGAGGAGGTATTTTTTCATGCTTTGTGTGAATATAAAAAGATCTTCTACACTTTCCACAGCATGCATCCAATGAAGTGAGCTGTAGCTCACGAAAGCTTATGCTCAAATAAATTGGTTAGTTTCTAAGGTGCCACAAGTACTCCTTTTCTTTTTGCGAATACAGACTAACAGGGCTGTTACTCTGAAACCTGTCTCCTCATCGGTCATTTTGGTCAGGTGCCAGCGAGGTTACCTTTAGCTTCTTAACCCTTTACAGGTGAGAGGATTTTTCCTCTGGCCAGGAGGGATTTTAAAGGGGTTTACCCTTCCCTTTATATTTATGACAGCATCCTTCACCAATCACCTTCCAAGAGTGGATTTACACTTATGTAATGATAGAACAGCTGAACAACTTATTTAAGCCTTTCATAAGCACCAAAAATTACTCTTAGGCCTGAAATCTTGTGAAATAAGTTCCAGTCCACTTACTAAACCCCCTGAAATAGGACGTTCATAATAGAAGTGGTGACACAACCCAATTGCTTTAGTTAAAAGCATGCCATGATAATCTGTCACTTATAACTATTGCCTGAAGATGTTGTCCCCACATATTTGCTTTACATGCAAGGGAAGGGAAAGAGGCACAAGCAAGAGTGGCCTTCCTTGTCTAACATCATTTGTTGAAAAATGCACTTTTGAAGTTAATCACATTACTTTCACCTCCATAACCAGTGTAGAACCTGAATGTTTAATTATGCTACTGGTTTTATACCTAATCAATCTTTTTCATTAAAATTCAGTGAAGCAGACAACTGAGATAATTAGAAGCTAAAAATTTTAATTAAGATGATTCTGCTGTAATTAAGAGTCATTGTTTACCTCATCAGAAAGCTATTAGGATTCAGGAGACGGTTTCCCTGTTCATTTTTTGTAAGCCTTTTTTGAGCTCTGCGCAAAATAAATCATATAGGTTTTATATATTTTAAAAAGCATTATAGTTGTATCCATCCTGCATGCAAGTCAGAGTCACCATCTGTCAGTGGCCTGATACCGTGGTTATGTCCTGAGTAATTACAGAATACTTTTGCATATTAATTATTGAAGCTCTCTTACTGCTTTAAGGTCCAACCGTACGTGTAGCTCACCTGCAAATGATCTCTTACAACCTTTGCTTATTGCTTTGATTTAAAATAGGGAATTACAAAAATATCAACACTCCTCTGCAGCATTCAGTAATGTCTACCCATTGTACAGTATTGCTTCATGCAAATACCCTCACAGAGGTGAGACAAAGGATCTATCTGAATTCCAAAAGAATAATCATTCTATTTGATTAAAGGATAGAAAATACATTCAGCTCTACATATAATTATTGCAATCTATTGACATTGTTTGTGATGTGTAGCCTTACTACATTCACACTTACTGTATGGTACTGTAACCAACTGAAGAAGTGCTCGCACCAATGCTATTACAAACCATAGAAGTAACCATAGAAGAGACCTATTCAGTCATGACCCTCTAGGATTCTAAGACACAAAAGTGCATACAACTGAATATGGGAGATGCTCAGTTTTTCCCCTACTAAACGCCGGCATTCAAAATTAAACTTTTACTTCAAAGGCCTTGTCTATGGATGGAGAGGAAACTGAGTTTGGAAACTGTAAAAATGCAAACTAAAATGGTTCCTAACAAGAACTGACCAGCCATTGTGGAGGGGAGCAATTCTTAAACAGACTATGTTCTCAGATGCAATAGTTTAATGTTTTAGCAAGGAAAAAAAATATGGATCTTCTCATTCACACCTTCAGTCTGCCCCTCTCTCCAACAGACTTTCCAGGGAGTCCAAACCAGAACAACAGGATGGATGCCTTGAAACAGATGACAGGCCCTCCCCCTCAGGGGCCAGGGAACATCTATGCAGAAGGAACACCCCTATTTTAATAGGTGAAAATAACATAAAAGGTTGCCAGAGAGTTAATCTGAAGATGCTTCAGGGGTCACCTGAAGTTATTCATTTATGGAATAACAGCCCATCTCCATCCACAGGATGTATGTTTGATAATAACAGAATGTAGCCATTCTTGTGATGCAGGAAAAGAATGTCTTGGGAAAAGCAGGAGAGAAAAAAACAGCTGTTCCCAACTTTTTCCAGACTAAGCTCTTGGCTGTGCTCATCAGGGCCCACCACTGCTCAATCAGTCATGACTGGTCTAACCTGTAATAAAGCTGAACTCTGATTGCAAGTGTTTGGAGCAGCCCTTCTTCCACCACAGGTTATATGAGCATAAACAATTGAATGGTAAGTGAGTAACAGTGATACAACAGGTTTCAGAGTAGCAGCCATGTTAGTCTGTATTCGCAAAAAGAAAAGGAGGACTTGTGGCACCTTAGAGACTAACAAATTTATTTGAGTGTAAGCTTTCGTGAGCTACAGACAGAGCCCCAACAAGGAAGGCAAGTCACAGGAGCCTGACATACCAGTAGCAGAACTAGCATATCTAGGCCTGGAATCCACAAGTACAAAGGACAGGTAGGGGAGACTGTTCACAAATAAAGCCTGCATTGTAGATGCTAATGGAAAGCACATGCTAGAGTTGTTACTCATTGCAGCTATATGAAAGCTAATGACATGAAACAGCCACAGTGCCTCTCCACTGACCCCCTGTGCAATTTTAGGCCTGCCTTTTTAATTGGCAGAACTAAATCAATTTATCTCTTAATTATGTGTCACATGTGAGATGTGGCTTTTCATTTGCTTAACATTCTAATGATTGGAGCTGCAGGGACTGGTGACTCAGAGATTTAAGCATAAGGAAATAGCACTCTTACCTGATCATCCATTTTAACAGCTCCTTTGACAAAAGGAGCATTTATCTGCTTATTGAGAGATGCAATCCTAAAGCCTCTGAAATGCATTGGTAGTGAAGACTGGTTGTGAATGATCAGAAGGAAACATAAGGTTTCTCTAGATCAGGAAAATGATCCCAAGTGGGTTATCTTACTCGGATCACCTTTCCTAGTCTAATGACAGGTTTCAGAGTAGCACCCATGTTAGTCTGTATTCGCAAAAAGAGAAGGAGGACTTGTGGCACCTTAGAGACTAACAAATTTATTTGAGCATAAGCTTTCGTGAGCTACAGCTCACTTCATCAGATGCATTCAGTGGAAAATACAGTGGGGAGATTTATATACACATAGAACATGAAACAATGGGTGTTACCATACACTCTGTAACGAGAGTGATCAGGTAAGGTGAGCTATTACCAGTAGGGGGTGGGGGGGGGGAGGAGAAACCTTTTGTAGTGATAATCAAGGTGGGCCATTTCCAGCAGTTGACAAGAATGTCTGAGGAACTGGGGGGGGAATAAACATGGTGAAATAGTTTTACTTTGTGTAATGACCCATTCACTCCCAGTCTCTATTCAATCCTGAGTTAATTGTATCCAGTTTGCAAATTAATTCCAGTTCAGCAGTCTCTCGCTGGAGTCTGTTTTTGAAGTTTTTTTGTTGAAGAATTGCCACTTTTAGGTCTGTCATCAAGTGACCAAAGAGATTGAAGTGTTCTCCGACTGGTTTTTGAATGTTATAATTCTTGACGTCTGATTTGTGTCCATTCATTCTTTTATGTAAAGACTATCCAGTTTGGCCAATGTACATGGCAGAGGGGCTTTGCTGGGTCATTACACAAAGTAAAACTATTTCCCCATGTTTATTTCCCCACCCCCGCACTGTTCCTCAGACGTTCTTGTCAACTGCTGGAAATGGCCCACCTTGATTATCACTACAAAAGGTTTTCTCCCTCCCCCCGCTCCTCCGTTCTCCTGCTGGTATTAGCTCATCTTAAGTGATCGCTCTCCTTACAGTATGTATGATAACACCCATTGTTTCATGTTCTCTGTGTTATATAAATCTCCCCACTGTATTTTCTACTGAATGCATCTGATGAAGTGAGCTGTAGCTCATGAAAGCTTATGCTCAAATAAATTTGTTAGTCTCTAAGGTGCCAGAAGTCCTCCTTTTCTTTTTTCCACTCATGCAATCTAAAGTTATTGGGGGAACCTGCATATCAACCTTCCCATTATAGCCCCCCACTGCCACTCCTTTCACTTTACCGACTTCAAGCATTTGAGCTGAAATTTTTCACGCTTGTTGTCTTCTTCCAGCTGACTTTAAAGTTTCAGGAACAAGGGTTTAGCCCTTTATAAAAACAAGGGAAAATAGTGTGGTTTCTGTTATCCCATTTGTATGACATTTTAAAAAAAAAAAAGTAAGAGCTCTAGCATCGCTGTAGTTTGGAGTTCCCTGTAATTTGGCAGAGGGATAAGTCCTGGGGTCAGGAACAACAGCGTTGCCAATACCCACTTGCCTAGAACCCCTGCGAGTGCTAAGCAAGCTGTTTGGGGCGGGTGAAGAGCTCAGAGGGTAACGCCGTTGTTGGGAACACTGGGGCATGGCCACTAGGTAACTCGAGGGGATGGAAGACCACGAGTGTCGATGAAGCCCCCTCGCACTGGGCCCCGGTGTCCTTGGCCCCCCTCCTGCCTGGAGGCACTCGCAGCAGCTCTGCGTGCTAGGCCCAAGTGTCCTTGGCACCCCCGCCTGGAGGCACACACAGCAGTTATGCTGAGAATCTGCAACAGTATGTTGCAGAGTCAGACTGCCTGAAACTAAGCAAGGCCAAACAGGGGAGATATGGAAGAACAATGCTGAATAAAGCAGCTTTATGTATAGTTTAACAAATGATACAGAGAATCAGGGAACTAGCTGGGAACTGGATTGGCTGGCTATATGGATACTTGGAGCAGCTTGCTATTGGATAAGTATGCTGGGAAAAAGGATGTAGAAAAGCCTGTGTAACTTCCTGCTCTGTTGTACAGGATTTGAGATTCAAATCTCCCTGTACCTTTTTGAAGCTTCAAATAAACTTTTCTGCTTCTCCACCCCGTTGTGATTATTGGGTGCAGCACACCGGATAACGAACCAACTCAAGCTGTTGTTCAGCCTCTCGGCGCTGGGTGCCGGCAACACCTATAACATAGCAGGGCCTGGTGGCCAATAAGAACTGATTGCTGCCAGTGGCAGCTCAGAGCAGGCTCTAGTTTGTGTGCCGTGGTGCATGCAGCATCATAAAGAAACTCATTTTCCACATTCATGCAAGAACAGATGCTAAACACCACATTCATGATAGTATTGTGAGTGGCATCACAATTTCTGGTCAATTTTGAGGTGGGGCCTACCAAGAAAATATAGGCAGCTCAGTAGTTTTGTTAGAGTTGCCTGTAGTTTCCCCCTTCAGACAGAGACAACTGTGCCACTTGTTCTGCAAGTCATAGTGTTGGGGACACTGGGGCATGGCCACTAGGTAACTCGAGGGGATGGAAGACCACGAGTGTCGATGAAGCCCCCTCACACTAGGCCCAGGTGTCCTTGCCCCGCCCCCCCGCCCGGAGGCACTCGCAGCAGCTCTGCGTACTAGGCCCAAGTGTCCTTGCCCCCCCACCCCCCGCCTGGAGGCACACACACAGCAGTTATGCTGAGAATCTGCATTAAGCAAGGCCACGCAGGGCAGATATGGAAGAACAATGCTGAATAAAGCAGCTTTAAATGATACAGAGAACCAGGGAACTAGCTGGGAACTGGATTGGCTGGCTATATGGATACGTAGGGCAGCTTGCTATTGGATAAGTATGCTGGGAAAAAGGATGTATAGAAGCCTGTGTAACTTCCTGCTCTGTGTACAGGATTTGAGATTCAAATCTCCCTTTTTGAAGCTTCAAATAAACTTTTCTGCTTCTCCACCCCGTTGTGATTATTGGGTGTAGCACACCGGGTAACGAACCATCTCAAGCTGTTGTTCAGCCTCTCGGCACTGGGTGCCGGCAACAGCTTTTGGCATCCCTGGGTGGGCGACGAGGCTGCAATTTAGCCTTGCCCGGACCCCTCCTGGAGGTCGAGGATTGCGGCGAGAACCGACGCCCAGCGTACACCGGTGAGTTCATCGGGGGCCTCGGAGAAGAAGCGATTTGATTGACCCCGGAGGGCACAATGGTGCAACGCACTCATATAGTGGAGAAGCAGTTGTGGTGGACGACGGTGAAGAACTGGTCCCTTGCAGTTGTGGACGACGGTGAAGAACTGGTCCCTTGGATAAGGTAGGAACCTTTTGAAATCCGGATTGTATGCTCTGTTGGAACCTGGGGATGCCCAGAGTTACCCTGTAGGTATGGGACAGGGACAGAGCTCAGGGGTTAGGGCACGGTGTACGCACCTAGAGTGCATTCTAGCAAACTGAAAGGTATTTGGTGCAGATCCGATGACTAAGAGCCAATTAAAACAATTCTGTACAGTTGACTGGCCTCAATATTAACTAGAGGACCAGGAGTGGTGGCCACCAGGAGGGTCAATTAATTACAACACGATCCTTCAGTTACTCCTGTTCTGTCAGAGAACAAGGAAATGGAATGAACATATGTATGCACATTTGTTTCTGACTTTATGTACTCGACCAGATATTTTACAGCACTGTAATCTGACTCCGACTGGTTCGGTAGCAGCTAATGTTAGTCCCCAGACCCCCACCCCCACTGTAATGGCAGAGCTGGTGTCCCCTACACCCACACCTTGTAAGTCCCCAATGGTTGGCCTATACCCCTTAATCACCGAAACTAAAGTCACTCGGTCTGGATCAGACAGGCGTCCGGCCACGACTATGCAGGTTTATACTCATGTGCCCTTTAATCCTGTGGATTTGGCTGCTTTCAAAGCACAGGCAGGAGAGTTTTCCACCAACCCAAGCAGGTTTATATCAGTCTTTGGGGGGTGCCTCAGTAGTCACAAGCCGGATTGAGACGACTGTAATATCCTCCTAAGAACTCTGTTGTCTGAGGTAAAGGAATCAGGTTACAGCTAAGGCAAGGGGAGCGTTAGCGTTCAAGAGAAAAAAAAAAAAAAAAGGAAAGGAAGCTATCTGTCAAGTTCCTACCCCAAGCACTCGTAAGCAGCTCAGGGCATTTCTGGGTATGGCAGGCTTTTGCAGGATATGGATCCCAGAGTTTGGACTGTGGGCTAAACCCCTGTACGACTGTGAAAAAGGAGCAGATCATTACCCCTTCTATTGGACCTCAGAGGCTGACAGGGCATTTAAAATCCTGAAAAGAAAATTGATGGAAGCCCCGGCTCTGGGCCTGCCGGATCTCTCTAAGCCGTTTCAGTTGTATGTACATGAACAAAGGGGGGTGGCCCTAGGAGAGCTTACACAGCTGTTAGGAGCATGGAGACGTCCCGTGGCTTATTTTTCTAAGCAATTGGATCAGGTTGCAAAGGGTTGGCCGGCATGTTTACGGGCGGTCGCAGCTACTGCCCTAGTGCTTGATGAAGCCGAGAAGCTAACATTGGGAGGGGTTATGCAAATCTATTCTCCCCATATGGTCCGAGCCTTATTGGATGCAAAGGGAGGGCTTTGGTTCACCCAGGCTCAGGTTGCTCGGTACCAGGCTAAGCTGTTAGAGAACTCTGAAGTCACCTTACAGCCTTGCCCCTCCCTTAACCCAGCCACTCTCTTGCCAGAAACAGAGGAATAGAAACATGACTGTTTAGAGATCATAGATGTCCAGTACTCCAGCCGTCCGGATTTAAAGGATGTACCCCTCCCAAATGCAGATTATGAGTGGTACACTGATGGTAGTAGTACTGTAATAGATGGACAAAGGAGGGCGGGTTATGCTGTTGTGACCCTCCATGACACTATGGAAGCTGAAGGTTTGCCTGCTGGGACCTCTGCCCAGCTTGCCGAACTAATAGCCCTGACCCGTGCACTTGAACCGTCAAAAGGAAAGCGGGTCAACATTTTTACTGATTCAAAGTATGCTTTTGGTGTGCTGCATGCTCATGCTGGCCTATGGAAGCAAAGGGGAATGCTGACAGCCCAAGGCTCTCCAGTCAAGTACGGGCCCCAAATCCTCCGGCTCCTAGAAGCCGTACAACTTCCCTCGGAAGTGGCGGTGGTACACTGTAAAGCCCATCAAAGGGAGGATCAAGATGTGGCCAGAGGTAATGCCCGGGCAGATAGAGAGGCTAAGCATGCTGCCACCCTGCCATCCCCTCAGACTGAGAACGCCCATATGCATGCCCTTATCCCATCAGTAGGGGAGCTTCCAACCCCTCAGTACTCTGGGGAGGAGAGACAGCTAACTGACAAACTCAGTCTCCGGGAAAAGGAGGGATGGCTCCATTCCCCAGAAGGGAAGGTCCTCTTACCAAAGGGCCTAATCCGGCCAGTGCTGCAGAAACTACATCAAACCACTCATGCTGGCAGGGAAGCACTTATCCAACTAATGGGAAAATACTTTATCACTTCCGGACTCCGACCCCTAGCTGCCCAGGTACAAGCGGACTGCTTAGTCTGCCAAAAGAATAACCCCAGACCGGGACATCCTGTGCCACCAGCTGCCCTAGAACCCACTCTGGGCCCTGGACAAGTGTGGCAAATAGACTTTACTGAATTTCCCCGGACCCAAGGGTTCAAATATCTCCTTGTTATAGTGGATCGGTTCAGCGGATGGCCAGAAGCCTTCCCATGCCGTAACTGCACTGCCAGAACAGTGGCCCTCAAGTTTCTTAAGGAGATCATTCCTCGCTTTGGACTCCCCCTGTGGATGGAATCTGACAACGGGACACACTTCACGTCAAAAATCATTCAAAGCATCTCACATGCCTTACAGATCCCCTGGAAACTCCATACGCCCTGGAGACCGCAAGCCAGTGGTGTAGTGGAGCGTATCAATCAGACCCTTAAATGGCATCTCTCAAAAGTGTGCCAAGAAGCCTCACTGCGATGGCCTGATGCTTTGCCCCTTGTCCTACTCCGTATCCATGTTCTCCCAAAGGGTAGATTAGGGCTCAGTCCCTTTGAAATTATGTTTGGAAGGGCATGGCCTATGAATGGCACCCCGGTTCTGTCAGGAGAATGGGAGTTGGGTAATGGTTTTTTGTCACAGTATATGTGTTCCCTGTCTGCTGTTCTCTTGTCTCTTCACAGGTATACCAAGGATTCCCAGCCTCTCCCCTTGGACACTCCCATCCACTCCTTACAGCCTGGTGACTCTGTGCTTGTTCGTACCTGGAAAGACGAGCCTCTCCAGGAAAAGTGGAAAGGACCCTATACCGTCCTGCTGATCTCCCATACAGCGGCAAAGATCGAGGGACACAAGAACTGGATCCATCACTCTCGTCTGAAGGCAGTACCCGCCCCCTCGTCAGCAGAACAGTGGACCGTCCAACCTGCTGACTCCTCATCTAGTGACGATCTCGGGCTAAAGCTACTGTTTAAAAGACACAAATAGCGGACACCTTAATGCTAAAATGGGCCCAGCCAGGTACTGGAGGCCCTGCGTTGGGAAGACTCTGGTGATAATTAATTGGGTAACATTGTTATTCTCTGTATTGGTATTTCCAAACTGTGCATATTGAAAGCATAACTCCTTTGTTTCGCTTGCGCACCATGTTGCTAATTTAACAAACCAGACTGATTGCTGGGTATGTGCTCCAATTCCACTGTCCCCCCAAAACGGGAATGCCTCTTGACATGCTGCCCTTGACCCTAGCAGAATTAGCCACCACCAAAGAGCAGGAAAGAACGGACTCGCCGTTCTGGAATAAGACCTCTTTACAGCAGGCCACCTATCAGGACCAGGAGTATTCAGTTGCAGTACTCGCTGAGGGAGAGTTATGTTTTACCTGAAACCAATCTGATCACTATGGGCGTCCTGTGGGAAAAAGCTCCTGTGTTATTACACAGTGGGCTGATGGGTATTGGATAAAGACCAACAAGGGAGGCCAACAGTGTGGGTGTAATGGTTCCTCCCCTTTTAGGGAAACTCTTACAAATAATCTTACCACAAAAGAGGGGTTTGGAAATATAACTTGCCATCCAGTTAGTATCTCCAATGTAGCAAGCCAATGGTAGGTTTGTAGTGGTCCCTATGGCGAGTGTAATTTGAACGGCACAATTAGAAATGCCCCCACTTGTACCCAGTCAGGAGGATGGGATGCCCCCTTAGGGGCATATGAACTGTTTGGAAAAGCAGCCAAAGCAGCCTTAAATATCCCAGGAATCCCCTTAAGAAACAGTCCTTACTGGGCCCTACAGGGTCACTATTTTGTATGTGGCCGAAAGGCTTACCAGGTGCTGCCAGCCAACTGGACAGGTAGCTGTTATATAGCTCATGGAGTTCCTCATCTGTCAATAACTGCCACACTGCCCAAAGGAAAGATTAGAAATGCCCGAAACACCTCTGTTAAGTCACGAGAAAAGACCCTGTGGCTACTGACTACAGCATTGGAGGACAATATGAAGAATTCCCTCACAACCGAGAAGCTTGTAGGGTGCTCTGTACTGGGAATAGCGCCACTGTTTTCCAGGCCAGCCATGGCATGCATAGGCCGCTATACTGTAAGGCTGCAAATGGTACTTGAGAAAGTGGCCTTATAGTTAGAGGACTCGGTTAGTGATTTAAGGTCAGCAGTAAAAACATTAAATACAGAGGTACAGCAGCTCAGGACATTTTCCCTCCAAAACAGGGAGGGGTTTGGCTTTGGACTATCTCTTGGCATCCCAAGGAGGGGTTTGTGCCCTCATCGGGCCCCGATGTTGTGTATATGTAAATGATAGCAGTTATGAGATCTATGAAAAGGTGGTACAGGCTGAGGCCCATGCCCAAGCCGGAGCACAGGTTGCCTATACTGCCCCCGAGAGCGATTGGTTGCAAACCTTGTTTGGCGTTTGTCATCTTGGCTTGGTGGTTTATTTAGCCTGCTATTGAAACTTCTCTTTCCTGTATTGCTTGTATTACCAGTATTATGCTGTGCAGTATCATGTGTTAGGGCCCTTTTGCAGAAGTTAATAAGTCATTCTCTTCAGGGCTATCACAAAGTGCTTATGCAAAGTCCTATTGTAAAGAAATAAGTAGCCCAAGTGAGAAAACTCAGAGCCAAGGTTGTTGAGTGTTCTCAAAGGGGGGAGTTGATGGGGACACTGGGGCATGGCCACTAGGTAACTCAAGGGGATGGAAGACCACGAGTGTCGATGAAGCCCCCTCGCATTAGGCCCAGGTGTCCTTGGCCCCCCCTCCTGCCTGGAGGCACTCGCAGCAGCTCTGCGTACTAGGCCCAAGTGTCCTTGGCCCCCCGCCTGGAGGCACACACACAGCAGTTATGCTGAGAATCTGCATTAAGCAAGGCCACACAGTGCAGATATGGAAGAACAATGCTGAGTAAAGCAGCTTTACGTATAGTTTAACAAATGATACAGAGAACCAGGGAACTAGCTGGGAATGGATTGGCTGGCTATATGGATACTTAGGGCAGCTTGCTATTGGATAAGTATGCTGGGAAAAAGGATGTAGAAAAGCTTGTGTAACTTCCTGCTCTGCGTACAGGATTTGAGATTCAAATCTCCCTGTACCTTTTTCAAGCTTCAGATAAACTTTTCTGCTTCTCCACCCCGTTGTGATTATTGGGTGCAGCACAGCGGGTAACGAACCAGCTCCAGCTGTTCTTCAGCCTCTCGGCGCTGGGTGCCGGCAACAAAAGCAACTGCCTGCAGTACGGGCGCACAGTTTTTGGCCCTGGCTCACAGCATGGTAACAGTGTAGTGGACTCATGCACCCCCCCACCCCCCCACGCGCACACACAGAGTAGTGCAGAAAGAAGAAGTTAAGCCTATGGGAAGCTTCCTCCTCCTACTCTGCTAGCTGGACACGTGGGGCAACTACTGGAGCCTGGAAGGGGATTGACAGAGCAGGAGGCTGCAGGAGCCTCTTGGAGGAGCAGGGGGGTGCCAGTGGGGAGCTTGGAGGGCTCTGGGCATTGGTGGGGGAGGAGGGACCTGCATCTGTATGCACATTTTGTATGCATTTAGGTTGCATTTTCCACACACATTGGGAGTGGGGGGATGAGATTGAAAAACCAAAACAGAAGATATCCCCAAAACGTGTTTGTAAAAGCTTGTGATGTTTTGATTTCCAACTGATTTTTATTTAAAAAAAAAACAATTCTATTGTGGTTGACAATCCTGGAAATGTTTTATCATCTCCATGAAAATCCATCCCGATTTGACCAATTCATAAGCCACAGAAGTCACCATTTGCACTGTGCAGTAGAACTTAGACACATGCTCATAAAATCTCTGAATATTGCACCTGCACTGAGTAGGAGTCCTGGCTCCACTGATTCTCCTACAGCAGAAGCAGCTACACAAGTCACACCAAAAATACCCTGTGGCCTAGGGTCCTGAAGGCTCTGCGTTTAAGACTAATTTGTATATTGACTGATGTGAAAATCTACATTTCACAATCCTTTTTGAGAAAGATGTCATACCCCTTTTCTACCAGAGACACAAAACTCAGCCTGCTGCATTTCACAGAAGCCATAACAGAGGTTGCATACGGTGACTTCTGGAAGAGCTGGAATAAAACTTTGGTTTTTAATATGTTAATTAAACCCAGTTCTCAGCCACACAGTCTCTTAAAAAGAGCCTGCAAAAGCTATCTGCTTGGATAGGCTGTCTGTAAAGTGGGGCCACTCATGCATATGTAATATACTGTTTCAGAGTGTTATGTGGTACTTTTTGAACCTGATTGGGATAACAGCCTATTGCTGCTGCTGCCTGTTTATGTCCTTCCATTAAAGGGGTAGGAGTCTGGTGTTCAAACCTTGATGATGACTAATGTGCAATGGTAACACCTCACATAATAGAATTTAATTCTTATTAAACAGAAAGTTACATATAAAAATAGCTACAAATGCTAATGTTGCAAAGTCAAGAACTGACTAGCGAATACCAGAATTAAGTTTACTCAGGCAACCTTAATTCTGCACCCTTGTGTATATGCATTCTGAGAGTCTAATTACATGACCACACACTATTATTTCTGGCATGACCCCACCTCACTCTTTGAAAAACAGGCTTCAAAGTCACAAAAAGGCATAACCAGACCTCCCAAGAAGTTTCTGGCTCCTAGGCCTAGGCTCAGTTACCGCTTGTATGTGGTAGCATCTAGAGGACCCAACTCGCTAGGCACTGTACAAACACGTAGCTGGGACACAGTTGATCCCCAAGCCCTTATACCCCCTTTCCTGGGGAGGCTTGAGAATAATATCTGAACCAATTGGTTACACAGTGATCACAGACCCAAACCCCTGGGTCTTAGGACCATAGAGAAATCAGTCAGGTTCTTAAAAGAAGGATTTTATTTTAAAAAAAATATCACCTCTGTAAAATCAGGATGGAAAATAACTTTACAGAGTAACAAAAGATTCAAAAACACAGAGGATTTCCCTCTGGGCCAAACTTTAAAGTTACAAAAAGAAAACCAGGAATACACCTTCCTCTCACCACAGAGAAAATCACAAGCCAAAACAAAAATAAGCTAACACATTTCCATGCTAGTACTTACTAATTCTAATGGAGTTGGATTATTTGCTTCCTTGATCTGTGTCCGGCAAGCACACAGAACAGACAGACCAAAACCTTCCCCCCGATCCCCAAATTTGAAAATATCTTGTCCCCTTATTGGTCCTTTTGGTCAGGTGCCAGTCAGGTTACCTGAGTTTCTTAACCCTTTACAGGTAAAAGGATTTTGTGCCTCTGGCCAGGAGGGATTTTACAGTACTGTACACAGGAAGGTTGTTACCCTTCCCTTTATATTTATGACACAGACCAGGAGGACTGGAAGCCACAGGGAGGTCAAGTGAGTCACCCAAGGCTACCCAGCAGGTGGAGGCTAGAATATGGGTCTCCTAAGTTCCAGCCCAGGGCCCTATCCACTAACCTATGCTATATCTCATCAAAAATTAGAGATTTGTTATAATACGGTATTCTAAAGTAATGGCCACATAAAAACATTACAGCTCACCATGATGCTTCCGAAGTGATTTGGACCATTAGTGCAAAACACTATTGTATTTACTGAGGTCTTTCCAATAAGGCCAGATTCTTCCAAACCCAGCAGTAAAGTGAGCCAGAACTGCTGGGGAGTCAAGAGAGCCTGGGTTCATATACATTTTATGTATCAATGGGTTTCAAATCCTTTAAAAGGAGCATAGTATCCATCACCCAATAGGAGGAATGACGGAGATTTAAAAAAAAAAAAAAAACCCTGACAGGGATCAGTAGTGATACATTAGTACTGATACTCCAGCAGCAGTCTAAACAGGAGACACATTAAGAACGTATCGCTAGAGATGATTTAGGAATGCTACATTGTGGGATCCAGCTACCCTTAAAGCACCATTTTCTGAAATATTAATATTTAATTATGGAGGTGGCAGCAAGCCGCAGGGTTTTTTATGTACACCCTGAGCTATAGATAAAATATTGGAGATAATATGAAAGCATGTACCTCCATAAACTAATAGTAGTAATGTGGCATAGTACGGGGTGGGGGGGGGGAGACAGACCTCAAACTGTGCATAGGGGTGCTGGTAATTGGAAGAGTCAATGGCTATATGATTCAAGAAAATAGCTTCCCTTGAGAAGGAGACTGATTGTCCTGCATTTATACAGCGGCTAACCAACACTAAGCAGGTTTTCCTTTGCATACTATTGGTGCCAGCCCAATGAGGCAGAAAATTGCATCATGTCATTTAATTTCCCAATCTTTGTTGTCATTGTATTAATCTTTTGGCTTTGCTTCACTTTATAATTTAAAGGCTCAGCAAGAAGCAAACCAAATGGAAATTCAGCTTACTTTCGTGTCTAGCTAATTGTGTTCGCTGCAGTTTCGGAAAGTTTAATTCTTCATAATCCCAACCATGAATAATAATCATGTTTTTGTATGCAGACATATTAGTGTTTATTAAAGGCTGTCTTAAAAATTCTTGGGACTGTGCCCAAAAGTCAGTCACCAAAACATGATTAACAAATAGGTTACAGGAAGAAAGCAGATAGTTTTAAAACAGAATTACATGCCCTGCTGTTAAAGGGGGAAAAGAGTTTCAGAACTCTGCAAACTGATAACCAGGCTAATTATTTTAAAGTTTTAAAATTCTAAAACTAAAATGGATATACAGAGGGCTAAGGGTTATGGAGGAAATGGTTCTTTTGGGAGCAGCACAGCACATTCTAAAGCTGTCACTGAAAATCACACTTATGCTCTAGGTATTGTTATTAACCAACTGAGATTGGCAGCGCATTGTGCTAGCCACTATTCAAACAGACAGTAAGGTATGGCTACACTGCAGCTGGGAGATGTAATTTCCAGCTCAGATAGATGTACAGGTGTTAACTTTGATTAAGCTAACATGATAAAAATAGCAGAGTAGCTCTTGTGGCACAGATGGCGGCACAGGGTAGCGGCCCCAAGTACAGTCCCATCCAAGAATCATAGGACTGGCAGGGACCTCAACAGGTCATCTAGTCCAGTCCCCTGCACTCAAGGCAGAACTAAGTATCTGACACGTGTTTGTCCAACCTGCTCTTAAAAATCTCCAATGATGGAGATTCCACAACCTCCCTAGGCAATTTATTCCAGTGCTTAACCACACTGACAGGAAGTTTTTTCCTAATGTCTGCCCTAAACCTCGCTTGTTGCAATTTTAGCCCATTGCTTCTTGTCCTATCCTCAGAGGTTAAGGAGAACAATTTTTCTCCTTCCTCCTTGCAACAATTTCCTCCTTGTAAGAATTTTATGTTCTTGAAAACTGTTATCATGTCCCCTCTCAGTCTTCTCTTCTCCAGACTGAACAAACCCAGTTTTTTCAATCTTCCCTCATAGGTCATGTTTTCTAGAATTGTAACCATTTTTGTTGCTCTCCTCTGGACTTTCTCCAATTTGTCCACATCTTTCCTGAAAGGTGGCACCCAGAACTGGACAGAATACTCCAGTTGAGGCCGAATCAGCATGGACTAGAGCAGAAGAATTACTTCTTGTGTCTTGCTTACAACAGTCCTGCTAATGCATCCCAGAATGATGTTTGCTTTTTTTTGCAACAGCATTACAGTGTTGACTCATATTTAGCTTGTGGTCCACTATGACCCCTTTCTGTAGTACTCCTTCCTAAGCAGTCATTTCCCATTTTGTATGTGTGTAACTGATTGCTCCTTCCTAAGTGGAGTACTTTGCATTTGTCCTTATTGAATTTCATCCTATTTACTTCAGACCATTTCTCCACTTTGTCCAGGTCATTTTGAATTTTAATCCTATCCTCCAAAGCACTTGCAACCCATCTCAGCTTGATATTGTTCACAGACTTTATAAGTGTACTCTCTATGACATTATCTAAATCATTGATGAAGATATTGAACAGAACCAGACCTAGAACTGATCCCTGTGGGATCCCACTCAATATGCCCTTCCAGCATGACTGTGAACCACTGATAACTACTCTCTGGGAAAGATTTTCCAACCAGTTCTGCACTCACAAATGTTGTACCAATAAAATAAAAACCAGCAGGATCTTATTAAAGGGAAAAAGGCAAAATACCACATTTATTGTGAATACAGAAAGAATCATAGTAAGCAGTTAGTTCTAGTTATAACATTCCATTCAATCTCATATTTATTCACACATTCATTCATACAAACACACACACACACACACACAGGTTTTGCAAGGTTGTTATCATAGTTACCAGCCTTAGAGTTGCTCATGCCAAGCCACTGGCCAGGTGGCCTGGACATGAGGAGGGAGCAGGGCCTTGTCAGATGCTCATCTGATGCTCCTGGAAGTTGGTTTGCAGAATCAGACCCCCCAAAGTTCTCACTTTTTAGAGTCTATTTTTATAGGAATTTCTTCCTATGCCAGTCTATGGGAATTGCTTCATCATGCTGTTGCTGAATCAATCAGCAGATAGCACATTCCTGACGGCTCCAAGATGTTATCTTGTTCTTTGGTTCTCCCATTCTTGAGGCTGTTGGGTGGATTCCAGTCTGCCCTCCGGGGGGTCCTCTGGTTATTTCCACTTGACGCCTTCTTCAGCCAATGGACAATGGATTCTTAGGCTGGCACCTCCCTGATCATTCAGTTATTATCCACACCAAGCATCCATCCACATACATCCTCTATCTCTATTTTAATCACAATTGTTAATACAACAAAAGGGTGGGGAGTCTCTGGGTGTTGTTTCTGTTGTTAGAGTATTGCTTTGAGTCTCTCTCTCTGTGAATTGCTTTGAGAACAGACTCTGTCTTAGAATGTACTAACACAATTAGCAGCTTGCAAGTTTCACACATAGAGGGAGAGAAACAGTACCAAAAACCAAGAGACTTCTTAATTAGTAATACCCTGGAATTTAAACTATGGGGAATCAAACTCATTTGTGATTTTAATACAGAACTTCTTTAATATGATCCAACATGTGAACCACTGATAACTACTCTCTGGGAAAGATTTTCCAACCAGTTCTGCACTCACCTTATAGTAGCTCCATCTAGGTTGTATTTCCCTCATTTGTTTATGAGAAGGTCAGGCGTGACAGTATCAAAAGCCTTACTAAAGTCAAATACCAAGAAGTTAGGTAACTACTCGGCTTAATCTCAGGCTTAATCTGGTGGTTTAAATCTTAAACGGAAAAAAAATGTTCCCCTCCTATTCTAGGGTCTCTATGAGCTCATTTAAATCAGCCTGAAAGTACTCTCATGCTCTCATGTAACCCTTCTGCCAGGTGAAGCCGGCAGCGACCAGGGCAGCTTCAATATCTAGGGGTTCCTTTTCAACAGTACGACACAGAACTGGCTCGAGCCCCCACCCAGTAACCTGGGAAAATTACACATCACCCCTGGGTGCCTCTGAGAGGCAATACTTCCCCACTCACAAGGAGGGAAGTCACCCGACATTAATTAGGGAAAATGCTGCAAGCAGGACTCATAATCATAAAACTGTGAGCAGGACACCCACCCCAGAGTGCATGGGGCAGTGTCTTCTGCCTCGTGTTCTTGAGTTCTACAACCAAAAGTTCCTTTACTGTGCCCCTCTCTGCTCCCTCACCATATCCCACTCACTGTGATTGTCCTTGTTCACTGAGGACCCAGGGTTCAGAGGTGCATCTCTGTGAGTTCGCCTCCCACCCACGGAAAAAGGCACCTTGCTTGCTCTTCCATCTGAGCATTTGTTCTGGCTGGCTGGCAGACCAGTCACTGTTCCTCTCTACTGGCAGCCTTGGCAGCCACAATTCTGTTACACTGTCCACCTTACCAGCCACCTGCTCACCGCTCTGCCAGCTGCCCTTGCCAGCTATTTGTCAGTCACCTTCTGCTGCCATCTGCCCCTCTGCTGTGACCTCTGCCAGTCAGTCTCTTGAAGTTCCACCCAGCTCTTACTGATTGTCAGCTCTTAGTGAGCACTTAACAAAACAAAAGACTCCCAATGGAGCCTACTTAGCTCTCTCTTTGAACAACGGGGAGGGCCAGGTTAAACCATACCGAGCACTCTTAGGCATACCTCCTGGCAGGGACACCTGCCCCCATCCCCTCTTACTGTCACGGGGGTCTGACATTTGAGCCCCTGGCTTAGCAAGTTCCTTTCAGCTGAGGGTGACCTCAATCAGGCTGGTTAAGTTCAGTTCTGTTTCCCTTTATTCGTACAATAAAGATAACAACATTGATAACAACATTTCACTACCCTTGCATTCAGTACCAAAGTGATTTGTAACCCAACGCCAGCCAAAGCTGATCACTGTGAGCAATACAGCTTCTGTCTGCTGGATACCTATGCAGAGTAGGTGTATTCATGTAAATATAGTTTGTTTCTGAAGTCTCTCCCTCTCCCTAGCTAGCTGTCAGGGGAAAGCTCATTCAGATCCTGCTTACACTCAAAAAACCTGAAACCCTTCATCATAAATTCAAATATCCCAGGAGCTCATTCAAACCACCAAAATCCTGAAAGCTTCTAAGCCCTCTAAGTTTGGTACATCTGCCGAGTCTGCTTCCATACATTAAGCGTGAAGTGAGTTATAGTAAAATAAAGAATTGGAATTAAAAACATTTAAATTTGGGCTACTCACATATGTCAAGAAATTCAACATGTTTCTACCAGCTTGTAAATTCATACAATAGATGGACATCTGTCATATGTTGTGTCATGGTATAAATTTAAAGTGCTCTTTTCATAAGGGTAAAGGTGTCTCTGGAAGTTAATTACTTGTATTTGTGCAAACTGACATGCAGTCTTCTTAACCAGCAGCTGGCATAAATACTCTTCTGATATTTAACCACAGAGATAATTGGGAATATGCATCAAGGCAACCAAATTATAAATGACAGATATGAGTCCTGAAGTTAGTATTTAAATTTTCTGTTTTAGGAAATTTGCCAATTTTTTTAATGGACATTATGTTCACTGCAAGGATTTTTTGCAGGTTCAATTTCTTTTTCCTAAATTAATAGCACTTGCCTCTAACACTGTTATTTACTACCTTATGGTAATGTGGCAAAGATATGGAACTTACTTTAAAGAGCAAGGTTTATATCTTTGAGAAGGAAAGAAATGTTTAAATGAAACCATGGAAGCCAAGAGAGTAATTTGGCTATCAATATATGGGATCAAATTTACTATTTTTTTCAAAAAATCAGGGCTCATTTTTATAACTGTATTTTATACCATCCAACTAATGATGGGTCTTCTTTTGAACTTGTAAATCAGGGTGGGTATTGGACACACCCGTGCACTGCCTGAAGAACATGGATTCACTACTGAATACATTGGCGAATATAGATAAGAGTATTAATGATTTGGAGTGGGCTGTTCAGAGATCTTTTGTCTTCATTACTCTCATCCTAAGAGAAGGAGCAAAACATACAGATTCAGGATCCTTGACTCCTATTCCCTATGGGAAAAGGCAACCATCTTTTAGTATTGCCCCACCAGTGGTTAGTCTCACTCTTTGAAATTAATTTGATCAACAGGATGTCTCATCTTAAGTGCAGAAAAAGCTTGGACACTTTTAAGAAGATGAGCCATGGGTTGGGGGTGAGGAGAAATAATGGCCACTAAGCTTCTCTGTTCTTTCTGCTATACTTCTGAATAACCAAGAATTAATCCCAAATCCCTTGCCCACTTGTTCTACCACTAAACCTGAAGAGATTCCTTGTTATGCTTTTGCACATGTTGCTGATAAACACTGCTGGAAGTGACAAAAATATTTGCAAATACAGTACATTATTGAAAGCAAAGCACAAGAATGAACACTGTTGATGGAATCCCCCATCTAGTATGGCATCCCATCTCAGATAATAGCCAGCAGTCGATTTTTAGGAAGAAATCCCATAGCAGGGAATTATGGAATGACCTCCCATAGGGGAAGTCCTTCTTCCTAAACTCATCAGTTAGTGGTTGGCTTATACCCTGAAGCAAAAAAATGCTCTAGATGATCAACAGTTGAATGTAACCATTAATGTTTCATTATCCAGAAAATGTTAATGTGAACTCGGTACCTTTTAGAGCATGCCAGCAGGGTCTGCATGGGGCAGTTAGAGCACAACGCATTAGAACACACACCTCTAAAGTGCTTTGCTGTGTAAACAAGCCTTTAGTATCTTTTTGTTCTTGAATCATTATCAGAAAAGGTTTACCACCTTCTCTGTACCATTCATATTGTGCATACCTCTAGTATGTCCCCTCTTAAGTTCTGATCCTGCAAAGATTTACAGTAGGTAAGCATGTGTCTGTAGTCTCATTCAGCTCACTTGGGCTCTATGCAGGTATCAGGGTCCATCTGCAGAGATCCAATTGCAGAATCTGAGCTCAAGTGATTAGCAATCATAGTTTAAGGTAACATTAACTTCCTGGATTGCTCAGAAATGAGGTTACAAAATTTAATAATTTAGTGCATTTGGAACACAATAGAAAATGTTTTGTAGAATTTTGGCAATACATACTATATATGATAAATGGATGATCATAGGAGCCATTATAAAATATTTACCATCACTTTGGCTGTTCCATTTAACTGGACAAGAAACAATACTGAATCAAATAGAAAAAAGGCATACAGTATGTAGAAGTCTTCAATAAGTATATACAAAAAAAGAGACGTGCACAATTTAAAAATAAATAAAATACTATACAATATATTAACCCCATCCATTATAAACGACATGTATGTATAAATATCACAGACTATTTTAATAGTCTATTTATTATAAAAAGCGCAACACATGAAAGGATGCTGTTAGCAAAACTTTTTTAAAGTTCTTTACTTCTCATTAATGCAATTCCAACTGGAAATAGCGAATATATTTTTCACCATTTACACTTTGCTGATAGTTTATTTTTTTTTTCATTCAACACAGCTTGGACAATGAAAATAGACTACTCAGTTTCACTTTTGTCTGTACAATCGTCAGTTTTCCTGAATTAGCAAAGTTATAAGGTAGTGTTGACATTAGCAGAAAAAGATTTCCAGGGAACTAATATCATGAAAACATTTGTAACTTATAAAATAGTAGTCAATTTTCTCTTTCCAATTCTACAAAGCCAACAGATTTAGAGAGAGATGAGAAATTCCATCTCTTGCTTGGACTACAATTGAGTTTCTTTATTTATTTGTTTGGGTTGATTTGTTTTTCCAACTAAAAATGTTGGAAAGAAATTGAGGGTTTCTTATTCTAATTCATTTTCCTGGTATCTCCTGGATTAACAACAAGAAATAGATCTTAAAGCTAATAGCAATCAGAATAGTGTTTTGGCATTTTCTACACTTTCACCACTGGGGGATATGTATTTGGACTTGAGAGATTTGGATGGTTTCGTTTCTAAAATGTTTGCAAAACTCTTGGAATTCTTTTGGGTTTTTTTGTACTTCTCTTCCTTAAATATAAAACAGGATACAATATTGTCCAGATATAAAATTTAAAATAAATTAATTAGAAGAGCAGTTATTAGTTCAAGGCAGCAGCAACTGTATTTCCCCTCAGTGGTCCAAAAAGGGCACCCACTCTCAGGCTTCCAGCTCCCTGGCCATTGCCTTTCTTGGGTGGAGACCTGCGTCTCTGACTTGGGTATTTCCAGGCTGCACAGCTCCCTGCCTTTACTGTTATTCCCAGCAAAGACAGACTGCCCAAATGTACCTCATTCTTTTCTCTTTATAGATGGTTAACAGGTGTGATTGCTAGTTATAGGTTACCTGCACAGCACTTCTTATGCAAGCCTATTTTATTCTTAAGGTAAAAACACTACAGAGAAAACATATCCTGAACAATAAAATAATCATTATTCATGCAATTGAGTTTACCAGAGAACCCACCCCCGCCCAGTTCTAACATGGGCTCTGGGAGGAGCAGTCCTTCAACACCCTGTCCACAGCGGTTCGTTTGTGGTCACAAGTTCATCACAGCCTCAGCTCAGAACAAGCACCCTCAAGCATGTTTATAGTCCATCCTTCATGCAGTTCAGGGGTCTTTAAACAGGAGTTTTCTGGAGCAGGTAATTAGTACACAATGGTCTCCCTTCCTAGAGTGTAGCTTCAACAGATTGGCTTTGGAGGAGAGAATTTGCATTCCTCTCACACACACACCCCAGGTGTTTCCTAAGGAATCTACTTCACATGTATTGCTCAAAAAAATCCTTAAAGTTCCTAATGTCTTCCAGAGATTGCATTAATCTTGTCTTCCTTCTAAAGAAGTTCCCTCTAATCTCAGAATAGTACAAAAACATTTAATTTTTAATACAATGAACTCCAAAGATATTACACTTAATTCAATAAAGTTTAAGTTAAAGTTCATTCTGGATATTGCAGGTTCCTATCCATCTGTCCCAGGGTGTTCAACTGTGTTTCTTCTAGTAAAACATAAAAGCCTGACCCAAAACCCATTGACTTTGATGAGCTTTGGGTCAGGCATCAGATTAACTGGTTCAGATAAAGCAATTGATCTGTGATAGATCCATGTGGAGGTGCATGGAGATCAGGGCTATCTGCATTGAGGGGCCCTGTACTCCTGCAGTGGCTCTGGTCCTGGTAGTGCCTTGGGAGAATGGTTACCATGGAGCCATGTTGCCAGGGTCCCCCGCTGACTGTGGCTTGCCTCAGGAATGAGAAGAGGTTGTATACACAAAGAAATGAACACAGCCTAGCAGTATATTACCTTTTACTGATACCTTAGGCAGGGCTGGATGGGAGACTGTCTACCTAATTTCTCCCCCAAAGTGGAGTCTTCATTGCACAGATAAGGCTCCACAAGACTGGGGGAGGGGAATGTCATGGATATGTCAGAGCTCCCTTTCCACACAGAAGTGCGTTGATTCATGCCTAACTTAAAGAGGGCATGATATGGGTCCATATTTTTAATTCTACACATATACTGAGATTTTACTAACTGGTCTGAGATTTTCAACAGTTAGCCTTTTAGCAATCTTAAAAGGTCATTTATTCACCTTTAGTGAACACAGCACACTGATAATTCTCTGAAAGTATTGGGGGAAATACAGGGACACACTCTACCCTCAGTCTTTGTAGAAAATGATCACGTATGTCGAGGAAGGTGGGCAATAGCACCAAAACTAAGGAAATTCTGTAGAAAAAAAGTCATTCAATTAAAGTAATCATAGTGGAGTATTCAAGACAAGATGGTCATATGCTTGACTATCCTGCTGGAACTCTTGGTTAATACTTCTAGCATAGAGCAGTGTGCATTACAAACATGCAATACAAATCCTGTGCCCACAGGAGCTCCGTGACCAGCGAGAGATCTGCAACTATTGTCATTGTTTGTATTAAAGTAGCCCCTAACAGGTTGAACTGAAATTGGGGCATTATTGTGCCAGTCGCTGTGCAGACACAGGGTATGTCTGCACTTAGATCTGAGAGTGCAATTCCCATCTTGAGGATGTGACCTACAACCACCTGTGATCGAGCTAGTGCACTAAAAAGAGAGTGTTGCCATAGTGGCACAAGCAGCAGGAGGGGCTGGCTGCCCTGAGTACATATCTAGCATCTTGGACAGGATCATCCATTAGGCCCTCCCACCATGGCTACACTACTTCGATCAGAGCTAATGCGGGTATGTCTCCTCAAGCTGGGTACCACATCTTCATCTCCAAGTGTAGATATACCTTCTGTGAGAGAGAATCCCTACCTGAAAGCCTTACAACCTAAATAGACCAGACAGAGTGGGAGAAAGTAACTATTATAATCCCCATTTTACAGTTGGGAAACCAAGGCAGAGAGATTCAGTGTCTTGCCCAAGGTCACACAAGTAGTCTGTGCCAGAGCCAGGAATTGGACTCAGATCTTGAGTCTCAGTTCAGTGCCTTAACCACAACCAACTTCCTACCTAGGTTACACGGATCCTGCCAAAGTGCACTCTCGCAATCACCTAACTCCCCCACCCTTTCTGAGGCAGAGTGTCTGTGTAAAGATGTCACAGAAGGCACAACTTGCACTAAAGGGAGTGATCAGGTGAAAGATCCTCCACCCAAGACAATCAACGAGGGTGCATCTATCTTCTCTCAAGGGTGTGAAAAGAAAAGGAGTACTTGTGGCACCTTAGAGACTAACCAATTTATTTGAGCATGAGCTTTCATGAGCTACAGCTCACTTCATCGGATGCATACCGTGTCATCCTTCCCAGCAGTTTGGGAATTTAAGTTTGGGATTTGGCCCTTAGGGAGGACCAGATGTTGTATTTCATCCTTGTATTCCACTTCCATTGATATCCGAATGTGCACCAATGAAGTGCACTGCCCTTAGACTTTCCAGCATATTTCACCAGGTGCCAGGCCAGAGGATCACGTCTATCTTGCAGTCAAGGAAGAAGCAGAAAGTGGCATGTTGGACTGAAAGGAGATTAACATGTCAAGTTTGCATTTAAAGTTAAATTGGGAGAGACAGCAAATAATAAACAATGCAGTCAGATAAAGAAGATCCTAGTGTAGATATTTTAAATACTAACACAGCAAATAAATGCCAATGAAGGTTTGTGTAGATAAGCACATAATTAAGAGTCTGAAAGCAAAGAATAAAAAGGAGGGACTATCTGCTTAGTGGAAATCAACTGCACTAAAATGACCAAGAATGAGATCTGGGGAATAATGATAGAAGAAATCCCTAAAGCCTTCAGTGAGAACCTGATGGAAATAAACAAGAGGATAGACTATCGGAAACCACAAGAATATACTGTTCGATGTGGGTTGTTACTTTGGCTTTAAGAGAATGAATAGCATCTCCACGGTGTGGGAGTGGAGAGACTGACTCGAGTTAAGATGATCTGTATATATGTTAACTACGTATCCAATAAAGGCAGTTGTTAAATTACTAGCAATGAATTATTATGAAGACTAATGGATTACTTTAATATAAAACAACACATGGTATCAGGAATGAAGGAAGTGATAAAAAGAACTGGAAAAGTGTACAAACCAAAACAAGGTAAAAGTTGCTCAGAAGTGGAAAACAAGTTACAATGAAATTAAATGGAACAATTAAGAGTTCCCAAATATCTAAAAATGTTGAGAAATGCTGCCAAAAACTGGCAAAGATTTAAACAAGACTGATTTGTTTTTGAGGACATTGGGATCTATCTACTCATAAGAAAGATGAACAAAAGATTGTCATTTTTTTTAATATTGCAGGCACTGAAGCAATTTCATTATATCATTTATTTGCGCTTAATATTAGAGAAGGAGCTGACTATGAGTTTGTCTTAAAAAAATTTTGAGGAATGCTATGTACCAAAAAGAAATGAAACATTTGAAAGGTTTCACTTTCACTAAAGAAATTAAATGGAGGACGAGAATTTTGAATCATTTTAATAGATCTAAAGATAAGAAGTCAAATAGTAATTTCCAGTATCTATCCAAGTCAATGATAAGAGACCAATTTGTGATGAGAATAAATTCTTTCAGCATAAGAAAAAGACTGTTAGAAGAGCCAGATCTAAATCTGGAATAGCAGTGAGAATTTGTCAAACTGCTCAACTTAATCAGTAATGATTGCTCGTTTTGGAAAGAAGACAAACTGATGTGAATATAGACTGTATAAGAAAAAGTGAAAAAAAGCAAGTTTATGGAGAAAAACAGAGTGAAAGTATTAAAGTTAAAACATATCAGCATATGAAAGAATGTTCTAGATGTGGAAGTAGGCACCAACCTAGACAATGTCCAGCATACAGTCAAACCTGTTACATCTGCAAGAAAAAAACACTTTGCAAAAGCTTGTAAAATGAGAAGCCTAGGAAAAACTTGGAAATATCACTTAGCTTAAAATTCAAAAGTCTCAGATGCCAAATAAGGAATACAGAGTTAACATTACACATGAAGAAAATTTGAGTGTTTTGAAACAGTCACTCTATGAACTACAAGGAGGATTAGACAGTGACACTATCTGCTAATGGAACATTTACTTCATATGTGGCAGATAAAAGGCACAAGCTAATGAATTTCAGAAGAAATTATAAAATGTCTAAAAGTAAAATCTGTAGTAATAGAACAAATGTGTATTAATTTACAATCTTAGAGTGGTGAAAAAAATATTTTTTATGGGTATCTGTGAATTACAGATTGTAGTTAAAGATAATTTAGAAAACGTGAGATTTTTAGTAGTTAAGGGACAACATATTTCTATTATAGGTGTAGAAACATGTTTAGCACTAAACTTAATCCGTACAATTCAAATTATTCAGGATTCTGAAACACTGGGAAAAGAAAATCCATTTACAGTTATTCACTGACACTTGTAAATTGGATACGATGTATAAAACAGAGTTAAATGAAACAAAGAAACCAGTTATACGTGCAACTAGAAAAACACTCAGCTTTAAGAAATAGAGTACAAAAGGAATTGGAAAGGTTAGTTAATTTAGATATAATTTAAAAGTATGGAAGAGTCGACTATATGGGTGAATTCATTAGTACTAGAAAAGAAAGATGGATCCCTACGGTTATTTTTAGATCCAAAAGACTTAAGTAAGTTTGTTAAAAGGGATTTTAAAATACCTATCAGGGAAAAAATATTTGTACAAATGTCAGGAGCAAAATACTTTTCTTTAGATTCTTCAGTGGATTTTGGCAAATACCATTGGAGCAAGAAAGTCAATTGCTATGTATATTTAACACACTTTTTGAATGTTACTGTTTTAAAAGGTTTCAGAGTAGCAGCCATGTTAGTCTGTATTAGCAAAAAGAAAAGGAGGACTTGTGGCACTTTAGAGACTAACAAATTTATTTGAGCATAAGCTTTCGTGAGCTACAGCTCACTTCATTGGATGCATTCAGTGGAAAATACAGTGGGGAGATTTATATACATAGAGAACATGAAACAATGGGTGTTACCATACACACTGTAAGGAGAGTGATCATTTAAGATGAGCTATTACCAGCAGGAGAGTGGGGGGTGGGGGGGAGAAAACCTTTTGTAGTGATAATCAAGGTGGGCCATTTCCAGCAGTTGACAAGAACATCTGAGGAACAGTGTTGGGGGGGGGGATAAACATGGGGAAATAGTTTTACTTTGTGTAATGACCCATCCACTCCCAGTCTCTATTCAAGACTGAGTTAATTGTATCCAGTTTGCAAATTAATTCCAATTTAGCAGTTTCTCGCTGGAGTCTGGATTTGAAGTTTTTTTGTTTTAAGATAGCGACCTTCATGTCTGTGATTGCGTGACCAGAGAGATTGAAGTGTTCTCCGACTGGTTTATGAATGTTATAATTCTTGACATCTGATTTATATCCATTTGTTCTTTTACGTAAAGACTGTCCAGTTTGACCAATGTAAATGGCAGAGGGGCATTGCTGGCACATGATGGCATATATCACATTGGTGGATGTGCAGGTGAACGAGCCTCTGATAGTGTGGCTGATGTGATTAGGCCCTATGATGGTGTCCAACGCATCATCAAGGATCTACAACCTATCCTGAAGGACGACCCATCGCTCTCACAGATCCTGGGAGACAGGCCAGTCCTTGCTTACACACAGTCCCCCAACCTGAAGCAAATACTCACCAGCAACCACACACCACACAACAGAACCACTAACCCAGGAACCTATCCTTGCAACAAAGCCCGTTGCCAACTGTGTCCACATATCTATTCAGGGGACATTCTAGGAGAAAAATGGACCCGCAATGAATACAAACTATTGGTAATATTCCTTACCCAGAAGATAAGGAGTCATTACAGAAATTTTGGGGGATGGTTAATTTTGTAGGAAAATACATACCAAACCTAGCAGAAAACACAACAAATTTGAGGGCTTTACTTTGTAAAAATAATCAATGGAAATGGGACTGTCAACATCAACAAGAATTAAATCAGCCTAAGCAACTAATCAAAACAGCTCCAGTATTAAAACTATCTGATGGTAACAGACTTACAAAATTGACTCCAGGTGCACCCAAACAAGGCTTAGGAGCAGTTCTCTTACAAAAGTATGGTGTTCTATGGAAACCAATTGTTTATACATCTAGAGCTATGTCGAAAAACAGAAAGTCAGTATATTCAAATAGAAAAGAAAAGTCTTTAGCATTGGTTTGTGCATGCAAAAAATGTCACATATTTATATCTGGTAGATCAGTACTGGCAGAAACAGATCATCAACCATTAGTTAATATTTCAAAAAGGAGCATGACAGACATACTGCCTTGGACTGTTATAGTAACTTGCACTGTTACTATATTTTGGCGGTCCCCAAGGTGTGTTTTTTGCTGAACAGACACATCAGAAGACAGTCCTTGCCCTAAAAACCTTTCAAACTAAGAAACAGACACCAGGTGAAAGCAGGAAAAGGATACAGCACATAAGCAGAATGTTCTGGGTATGATGGTTTGTCATTTTGTTTTGAATAAGGAAACAATTATGTAAATACTCATTTCTTATAGGTATCCCAGTAGAAGTAGGTCTTCAGGAGGGATTTCAATAAGGAGCATCAGCTCAAAATATTTTTTCTCCTGTACTTGTGGCTTATTTTAAACATTTAATTATTATTAATTAAATTATCTTATCTTAAACATACCGTTGTCACCATTACAAAGTTGACAGTTGCCATTTGCAGGTAAAATGAGCTTTTCTGAGATGTGGCATTCCACATTAGTCTACAAATGCATTGTGAATACCATAGTAAAGTTAGCTATGCCTGCCAATAGCAGTTGCCAAATTATATATTGATACCACTCTAAGGCCTAATTTTGGGCTCCATGCCATGTTATTTTTTCAGTAAATACTGTGTAATACTTCTGGTCAATCTAATGTGAGGGAGCTTAATCTAACATTTTCACACTCTCAGAAAAGGTACACTCCTACTGTGAAAAGAGACTTCAGTTTGTGGTGGAATCCAAGCTCTTCAGGACAGAGACTGTGTCCTCTGTTTGTATAACATTTAGCACAACAGGAACCCAATCTTCATTTGGACCTCTGAGCACAGCCATAATGCAGTACTAAAAAGGATAATGAGCTCTTGTGGCCAGATCCTTTGCCCCAACAAGGCTGATTTGCACTGCTCCATCATCGCAAAGCAGCCATAAAACTGGTGTAAGTAGCTGGCTGGGGAGTCCCAAGTGACACTAAGCTGACATAACCAACTTTATTCCAGTGCCTCGGCATAAAGAGCATGCTGGGAGAGCATAGCTAGGGTAGACTTGGCAGTCCTTGTTTGGCACAATGGTGTCTTAGGAGCTGTTACAAGTTGATATAACTAGGGCTACTCTAACCTACTCTGTGGGACAAACTGTCCCTCAGACACCCCAAATATCATAATAGAGCAAAGATGGTAAGGAACTACCTTTGACCTTCCTTGGGTCCTCTGCTGAAATCAAGGGCCTAGTTTTACCATCAAAATGTGCTCCTAACACATATTAGTCCTGGCCCTGACCCTGGGTCACCTTCTGGTCACTTAATGCTACTCCACTGGTGTAAGGAAGTCCTCAGCCTGGTAGATTTGGCCCCTGGATGATCTCTTCTATGTAGAAAGGCTTCTCAGATGTCAGAGAGTTACCATAGTAACTCCTACATTACTTTTCCTGCTGCCAGCATAGTGTGTACCCGTAGGGCTCTCGTGCACCCCAGCAATCCTCAACAGCCTTGGGTCACTGATAGCCAGCAAAGGTTAGAGCAACTCCAGAGTCAAAGGAGCACAAAGGGATCTTGTTTTACTCCTCACCTCAGCTGAAGTTTAGCAATCCTCAGATGCAGCTCAGCCTTTGTGATTTTTTTCAAACTGCAAGGAAACAGAGTTATGATAAAAAATAACTATGAAAATATTCCTTCAGTTGCATCTGCTAGTGGATAAATTGAACTCTGATTCAGAAACCTCTTTTGCCAAGGTGTCAGAAGGTCTAGTTTTATCTAATCTCCCAAGATTTATTACAGGGATGTCCTCTCACCTCTACAGCTAGTACTTTGTCAGCATGTCTATTATAAACCTGTGACGGAAAACATCCCTGTATGCACTCCGTACACACCATTGTAATAATCTTTATACAAAATATGCCTAGTAAGGTATCATTTGAAAACTAATAACTTGCTGGGCAATGACATCATGGTGAAATTTATGTGGCAACATTATATGTAAAGTTATTAACATAAGCTGAAATCATGACTGAAGTGTGTTTGCCAGACAAGTCTGGGGAGAGGGTAAACCTGTTTCTCAAAGACAAAGGACAAGTTGATGCCCCAGCCATGTGTCATCAAAGCTGATGGGCCACCACCTGTGAAGTGGTCATTCTTTGGCAAAGAATGGGGGGCAGGAATAAATGCAAATCTGCATCTTAGCAAACCTCTTCCACAGCAGACTCCATGTCTCCTTGCTCTCAGCTGGAAAGAACTTTATAAAGGGGTCACTCTCCAGAAAAGGCATCTCACAGGGGGACTGGATTATAAAAGTGAGGGGCAAAACACCTCAGTTTCTCTCTCCCTACCATCTTTTTCTTTTCAGCTAAGGTGTCAAAAGAAATATATGTTGGATTTGGGGAGCAGATTCTTTTCTGACAGTTTGGTCAGCAATGTACTGAAAACATGTGGTAAGGGACTTCCCTTCAACCAAGACTAATTTGTTAAGTTTAGGAAGCTTTTTTTCTTTATTTCTCATCACCATTTCTGACTTTAATTCCTTGTTACTAGAATCATAGAACTGGAAGGGACCTCATGAGGTCATCGAGTCCAGTCCCCTGCACTCAAGGCAGGACTAAGTATTATCTAGACCATCCCTGACAGGTGTTTGTCCAACCTGTTCTTAACAATCCCCACTGATGGAGATTTCACAACCTCCCTAGGCAATTTATTCCAGTGCTTAACCATTCTGCCGGTTAGGAAGTTTTTCCTAATGTCCAACCTAAACCGCCCTTGCTGCAATTTAAGCCCATTGCTTCTTGTCCTATCCTCAGAGATGAAGAAAAACATTTTTCTCCCTCCTCCTTGTAACAATCTTTTATGTACTTGAAAACTGTTCTCATGTCCCCTTTCAGTCTTCTCTTCTCCAGACTAAACAAACCCAATTTTTTCAATCTTCCCTCATAGGTCATGCTTTCTAGACCTCTAATCATTTTTGTTGCTCTTCTCTGGACTTTCTCCAATTTGTCCACATCTTTCCTGAAATGTGGTGCCCAGAACTGGACACAAAACTCCAGTTGAGGCCTAATCAGTGCGGAGTAGTAGTACTAGTACTCGAACTCACTTAAAACCTCTCTCTTTTTAGTTAAATAAACTTGTTTTATTCTTTAATCAAAACTAAACAGTGCTGTGAACTGTGTGGGTAACTCAGTTTAAAATGGCAAACTGTTTTATATTGATCCCCTTAGAGGGGCTATAGACCTAATATATCTGGACTGTCCATCAGAGGGTTGGACAATGCAGAACACTTATTTTGGAGGGAAAATCTGCGACTAAAAGTCAACCTGCGTGTAGACACTAAGGCTTCTAGAAGCCAGAGTCTGGCTGGCATTTACTGACAGGTTGTTGGAGTCAGAGCTGCTGGACCAGAGTTGTGGCTATAACCCGTGTACAGCAAGGTGTGACCTGAAAGCTATCTGGCTGTTTGTGTGAAGCCCGGGTTGGGACGTACAGAAGGTTACTGTACACATTGCTGAGCAAAAGAGAGCATTACAGAAGGTTACTGTACACATTGCTGAGCAAAAGAGATGCCAAGTCACTACTTTTCCTCTGCACTGCTAAAGTTTGTCATTACCTCGTCAAATAAGCAGACGTCAATTAATAAATTAGTTTACAGTGAGGAGACAGTGGTGAAACTAAACCCATAGTCTTCATCAGTTCAGTCTCCAGGGATAAGGGGCTCTGTTAAAACGTTAGTGATCCTGGTTTAGTGTTAGGCAGTAGGCTTTTTGAGATGTTCGCCATGTCTTACATATTTTTTGTTCAGCGATGGCTCTTTCTATGTTCAGAAAGTTATATTTGTAGCCTATCATCTGCCAACAAGTGTAACAGTAGTGACAGCACAATGTGCTGTTCACAGATTTTAGGCCAAAAGGGACCACTGTGAGCATCTAGTCTAACCCCCTGCATCACACAGGCCATAGAATTTCGACAAGTAATTTATGCATCAAGCTCAATAATGTGTTTGAACTGGAGCATCGGTTAGAAAGACATCCAGTCTTGACTTAAAGATTTCTAGTGACAGAGACTGCATTGCATTCCTCAGTAAACTGTTTCAATGGTTAATTACCCTCACTGTTAAACATTTGCTCCTTATTTGTAGTTTGAATGTATCTAGCTTCCAGCCCCTGGATTTTCTTGTGCCATTGTGTGCTAGATTAAAGGAGATCTCTATTGTTGGAGAAGGTAGCACAATAAGGAAGTTTTATGGCATTAATGGTTAATGTTAAATTTGTCTGCTCGATCCCTCCAAACACCCATTCCAAGATGGCAGCCGTGGCATCTCCAATAGACAAAACTGAAAAGTTATTGTAGTTTTACATAAAACATATTGAAAAACAACACCTAATCTTCTGGTTAGAAGAGAAGCAGCTTTAATACCAGAGGTACTAGATCTCACAGTATCTGTCACTAGCTCCTGGTGGGGGCTTTTAAGGGGTCCCTGCTGATCCCAACTAGCCCTCCTTAATTTGCCCTCAGTCAGAACAATTCTTGGACTCTCACCTCTAATTAAGTCTAGCAGTCTGCTTCAGTCTCTTGGCTGTGTTTATGGATGCAGCCTAGGACAGGGGTGTTACCCCTTTGTTGTCCCAGGCCTTTCTGCCTCCCCTTCCTTCTCTGTATTCTCCCTTTTATAGCAGGCCTTGCCTCCTCTGTTGGTTGCAGCTGTAGGTGCCTGCTTCAGTGAATATGTTTGTAGCTAAATGTATGAGAATGAGAAAGTGGTTGTGGATGGCAAGAGGAGCAGACGCTGCAGCAGCTTGGGCAGAGAAAAGAAGGTGAGGTGAAGGGATACGTGTGGTGAATGGAAATGGAGAATAAATTTGTTGTGCTAGAAGTGCTGTTTTCCAAGCAAAAGAAATGGTTGTATATTAGGGGCTTGGCAGAGGAAAGATTCCTGGATTTGTGGTGTTTTCAGGAGATAGGTTATGTTGACTGTTTTATGGAGTGGAATCAAGAAGGCTGGTGTGGGGGTGGGGGAGAAAAGACAGGAAAGGGAGTTAGAACTATATTGAAAGGGGAGTCCCCTTACAAGTTTTGTTGATTACATCAGTAGGTGTATTAACTTGTGCTGTGATCTCATCAGGATCTGACTGAGCGGATGCCATACTTGGATAGATGGTCTTTCAGGCCATGTTGTGAGAAATTCAACCCTTGGCTGTCTTCTCTCTGACTCTGTACTGAAATGCATTAGTAAAGGTGATTTTTTTTTTAGATAAGATCAAACTAATTTCCCATACCATTTTATGAAATATGAACCACTGCCCCAGTGTTCTGCCTAAATTCCATCTCTGGTGATTATATCCTCTCCACCTAAAGTCCCCTAGTAATTTCAGCTGGATACAGTATTCTTCACTTCCTTTCCTAAACAGTTGTGTAGGGTTGCAGTGTACTGTTTTCAATTATGTTGTGGGTAAAGTGATCCCTATATACCTCTCACAGGTGAGGCTTAATTAGTTCACATTAAAGTGCATTGAAATCCTTGGCTGAAAAGCACTATAAAACTGCTTAAGTGGTAGTTTTTACTATGCAATTTAATTTTTGAAGATATATGAATCATAGCATCTGGAAAGTAGAACCATTTACAACCTAGTTAGGATGTTGGACATTTTCTGCTGCATTTATCATTTAGTTCCACAGAGAACTTGTATAAGCAGGTACTTTTCCCCAGCAACAAATACTGCAATGACACATAACGGAACTACATTTACTTTTTCTCAGACTGTCACAGTTGAAAACATTCTAAAGCGTTTCTATATTCTCTTTATCAAAATCAACTGTATAAAAATAGAATACATGTTCAAAGAGAACGTCAAATAATACATTGCAGTCTCACTATAAAACAGTCTAACTCTGGATGATGGGACTAGAGTTAACTACACTGACATTGTTACCAAGTGTTACAGCTTTAGAGACCTGCAATGCGGTAAATGTTTGATAGTAAAATGAAATGAGAGGGCTAGGAAATGAAATAGATAGGAAGATTTCCTTTCCACGTACTCACAGCATTTCATATTTCAATGTATTTATAAATATGGCCTTGTTTTAAGAGTTTAGAAAAACAAGCATAGTTTACTACTAACTTCATCCTATCTACAAGTGGCAATTGCAGCTAACAGCCTGTAATTTGTCAGTGACAGATAACAGAATGCTGTTAAACTGATCTTAGATTAACCAGATACAGTATATCTGGCATATGTGTCTGGGTAGCCCAGAGATATAAGTGCTAACAAATCTCCTGGCACACGCAGGTACGTTGTTGCCTTGTTCATCTGATTTTTTTTAATCCATATAAAATGTTCTTCCAAGGTCTGATAACTATAAAATGTACCTTTTGAACTCTGGGAAAACTGAAACTTAATGGAAAACTCCAATTTCATTCAGCATTTTGGAAAGAGGTAATGAGAGGGGGAGAAAGATTTTTCTAAACAAACGAGTTTTCACATCATAAACAATTTTCTTTATGTTGTTCTGTTTCACAGTAGAACATTAGAGTCTGTATTGTGCAATCTTTTTAAGAGGAGGGAATATTACTGTTTGTGGTTAGTTACCATTTTTAGCCTATTATTTGGAGAAAATATTATCCACTAATGGCAGCACATAGGAAATTGCTCCCTGGACAGAAATGGCCTACAGCAACCAGGAAACATCTTTGGGAATGGGGATTCATTAATAACTTTACCTCTTTGAAACTTTTTATAGTATTCTTTGTTTTACTGCAAAGTTGGCTATAGAAGAGGATATTCACTTTACCAGAGACTATTAGTCACTAAACATAGATCATGCTGTACATGGAAGGAATAAATCACTACAAATGGAAATTGTTTCTTAAAGACCAACCAAAGCATCCTTGTATAAATTGGGCCATTAGATACAATTATTTTACTTCCATCTAGGTGTAAATTTTCCAATTTGTATTTTGTTCATTTTGCCAAAGAACTTAATTTGCACTTTGTCTTTTCAGTATGAGCAAGCATACTCTAAGCTTAAATTTATAGAAAACCTGATAACGATAGTTCATTTTGTAGTAAATATGAGATAAGTACAGTGTGCACAGACTACTAAACTATCAGGCAAGTATAATACAGACTACCATTAATTCAGCCTTAAATCTAAATACTACACATAGTACTCTATCAGTGGACATTACAGAATACAGAGTCTTCAGTACACCCCTTCTTTAGACTCAGATTTAGCTGTATAGCTCAATTTTTAACATTTTGGTATTAATATTTTGCATTTCCATAGTAGCTTTCAGCTGAGGAAAATCTCAGATAGCTTTACAAGTGTTAATACAGTGTGGTTGTAGCAAAAAAATGATATAATGACAGAAAAATGATGAAAGACAAAAACACCGTATCACCTGAACGTGAACACTTTTCACAAAATGATCACTTAATATCTAACCTCTCGGTCCTCATTCTCAAAGGAAATCTGCCCGACACCTTCAAAGGATGAGCCTGTGAGCTTTAATTTATAACTTTGCTAGACACTAAAAATCATGGACTAAACAGAGACACTGGATTTATGGTTTATGACAACAATCTATAATCCACCAACAACTCGCTCCCAGCTGCCATTTTCCCCCCGGCCTACCTGTCCTCCCTGTGACTGGAGGGGTGTTAACTGGCCACTCAGGGTCCCTTGAAACACGCATTAACTACTTATGCTAAACAATCTGTTCCACCTTGTATTTACCTGTGACACTCTGAGTATAGCTACACTGCAATTAAAAACCCACAGCTGGCCTGTTCCAGCTGACTTGGGCTAAGTTAGTTAGTTACAGCTGGCGTTTAGGGCAGTGACAAAACTCTTCCAGTCCTATCAGTTTCTGGCAAGTCTTTCAATGGTTCCCCAGCTGTGCCCCAGATATTTCAGCTCAGCTTCCACAGCTCTTTGCCATGTTGTTTTCAGGTGGCCTCGTTTTCGCTTGCCTTCAGGTGCCCATCTTATTGCTATTCTGGTGATGGAATCAGTTTCCATCCGAAGCACATGGCCAATCCATCTCCAGCGCCTCCTGGTAATGATGGTGCTCAATCCTCTTGGCTAGACTGTGTCAATAGGTCTTGGTTTGAGATTATTCTGGGCCAAAAGAGGCAGGTTGTATGGAATGAAGACAGTTTGGACATGTCACACTTGGGCTAAGGGGGTGTTTAATTGGGGTGTAGCTGTTCAGGCTTGGGCTGGAGCACAGGATCTGGGACCCTGTGAGGTGGGAGGGTCTCAGAGCTCAGGCTACAGTCCAAGCCCAAATGTCTACACTGCAATTAAACAGCCCCTTAGCCCTACTCACCTGGCATGGGCCAGCTGTGGGTGTCTAATTGCAGTGTAGACATATCCTCTGAGGACTTTTCCCAGACCTGAAGAAGAGCTCTGTGTAAGCTCGAGAGCTTGTCTCTCTCACCAACAACAGAGGTTGGTCCCAGAAAAGATATGACCTCACCCACCTCGTATCTTTTGTAAGTGTTAAGGCAGGCTCACAATGATTCTCTCAAGTAAAATAGGTAAAGGATATAGAAGCAAACTTAACTCATCCCAGAAGTGCACCCACTTTTAAGGTGTAATGTAGCAGCAGACCATAGCCACACCACACAACACTGGACAATGGGAAGTGAAGAAGAATACCAGTTGAAACTGTAGGTGGTATTTAAGGATGCAGAATGCAATTATCAGAGGTGAAATTTAGCCAAGACAATGAAGTTAATATTCCTCTTCTTAGAAAAAACAAAAGTTAAATGGGATTTTTAGTGAAGGTGAACAGGGACTCTGTGAGTGTCTTCCAAACAGCAGCCACCCCAGTAGCACAAGTGCCCCAGGACACCATGCTGGAGTACTAGTTTGGGACAAATTGCCACCTACTGAATGACCACCTCCACTTCCTGACACTCTCAGATGTTCTGTGGAAGTCCTTTGTGCAAAGACTGGCCCAGCTCAACTGCACTTAGCTTTTGAGCTCTGATGGCATCACAGCACAAGATGGTACCGTTCATGGTTAGTTTAAATTTAAACATAATTCTAACTGTTATGAATATCAGAATGACTGCACCAGACAGTCTTCAGAAAAAGCAGGTTGTTTGTAGTATGCCCCGTAAAAAAACCCAACAATTTAATGAACCTGGAATTAAGAAATTATTTTAAATTGCTTTCTTCAGCCAAAACAGTCCAGTTTTCTTAAAAATAAAGGTTAGAAATCCTGACAATTCTAAGTTAAGGTTCCACTTTACAAAACAATCTGGAATATTTAAGCATATGTAGATACACAGTAAAGATCACCCAACAACTTTAATTCTGCTCCTGTAACATCATTAACCTTTCATCAGCCATTCTAACAACCCATGTGGAGAAGACACTACTTCTCCAGGTTGTGGGTAAAGTACTGAAAATGTGAACTGAATGGTAGTTTTGTAATTGATCTGGATTTGTCTCCAATATGAAGATAGATTCTTTGTTCCTCAGGAAACAAGGGGAATTTTCAAAGCAGAATGTGAGGCAATGATGATGCTTTGAGAATATACTCTCCATACTGGGCTCCATACAAGCTGTCCAGGTACTCACATCTCAGAAGGATCCCTCACATCTGGGATGTTCAGAACCTTACAATGATGAGATACTATACTCTTCTGAACAATTCTGTTGTCCCTGTTTCTTAATATCACGGGCTCTTGGCACTTCTGAAGATAGTCTATGGGTGCCCATCTCCCAGGACACACCACGCCCCTGCCTCCTCATCCCCTTGGAATACTCTAGCCACTGAGTACTCAGATAACTGGAGCATGAGCTAATAACACCTAGTTTGAAATTGCCTAGTTGTCCAGCTGTCACTTGAGCTCCTAGATTGGAGTCCAAATGATTATACCCATCCACGCATCTGGACCAAGTGACCAGGAAGTCCGTGGTGAATTAAAGATCATTATACCATTAGGTAGATAAATAGGGTTATCCCCATTTCACAAAAGTGGAAACTGAGGGTCAAAGCTTTTCCTTGCCTAGCTTCACATGGTGACAGTACCACAGATAAAACTCAGAATTCCTGACTCCCAGTCCTGAGCTCTAACCTTTAAATTATTCTCCCTTCACACCCCAACGTAGAGATTCACAATGTAAAGAGACAGTTCTTCATTTCCCCATCTACCAGATATTCCGCAACCTCTCAGAACCAGCAGGGAGGAAGGGCAGGGAATGGAAGCCACATAAGGCTTCACTCTATATGCAAATGCCAACCCATCAGGAAGATCATTATACATGATAGAACCACACCGCTTAATTTTCTCTGGAGGAGATAAATAAGGGCTCACATTCATTTGATATGCTGTACTTGCATGGCTAAAAGAACAATAACAACATTTGCCTATGGCTATATATACCATGAACATTAACTTACAGATGACTGGATAAATAATAAAGAGGAAGGTCTGATCTGATTGGGCGGGGACCGTATTTGTCACTTTTCTTTCAGTTAAGAGGTCGGATGACAATGGGGAGAGAAAAAATAGAAAAAGATGAAGCCATCAGAAAGAAAGATAAGAAATTAATAAAATAAAAGTTTCCCCTTTTCACTATTACATCAGTATCCATGTCACGTAGGGCCCATTTCAGTAAGATGCTGATCAGCCTCAGCTCCACTAAGATCAATGTGCGTTGAAGCTGCAATCAGCACCTTGCAGGATTGGGCCCATGTTCACCACTATATTAGATATCCCTGTGCAGCTTTTTAGAGCTTTACAAGTCACAAAGCTTGCTCACCCAGCTATACAAAAACACACCAAGAATGATGCAGTGTTCTTCTACGTCAAACAGCATGGACAGGAAAGATGGTATAGTGGTGAGGGTGCTAGGGTGAGACTCTGGAGGACCCAAGTGCAATTGCCTGCTCTACCATACGCTTCCTGCATGACCTTGAACAAGTCATTTTGTCTGTTTGTACCTCTGTTTTCTCTATCTGTGAAATAGGGATAATAGTCCTACCCCACCTCACACGAGTGTTGTGAGGATGCATTAAAAGTTGTAAGGCACCATATAAGCACCTTAGCTAGACAGAATGGTAGTCAGGAGGTACTTTGTGAAACGATGCTGAATGTCCTTGTGGGCAGATAACATCTTTGTTCTGTGTTTGTACAATGTCTAGCACAATGGGGTCCTGGTCCATGACTGGGAGTTTCTAGGTGTTACCCCAATACAAATACGTAACACAGTAAGACCTCTGGAAGCTTCAAGTTGAGATGAAATTGTCTGCTGAATATTAGAACTTCCTCTTCAGTTCAGGGATTGAACTGCAGGCCTCCAGAGCGAAAAGAATGAGCTGGAGGCTGTAACAGATTCACACCCTCTATTCACACCCTCAAGCACAAAGGGGAACTTGTAACACATGCTGACCAGGGTGTCACACATGAACTACATAACCCACAATTTGATAGGCCACTTATTAGCTGGAATGCTATTAACCTCAGAATAGAAATCTACCACCATTTTAACTGCTAAGAGGAACTGGTGCAAAAGAGGACAAAATGGATCAGTATTTTGGGCATGTTGTGCTTTGTGGATTAATTTGGTGTTATTCTGTGCACCCCCCAGCCAATGCTAAAATTTCTGTGTTCTCGCTCATGATCTAGGGCAAGGATTGGCAACCTTTGGCACACGGCCCATCAGGGAAATCCACTGGTGGGCTGGAACGGTTTGTTTACCTGCAGCATCTGCAGGTTCAGCCGATCGCAGCTTCCACTGGCTGCGGTTTGCTGTTCCAGGCCAATAGGGGCTGCAGGAAGCAGCGGCCAGCACATTCCTCTGCCCACGCCACTTTCCGCAGCCCCCATTGGTCTGAAATGGTGAACCACGGCCAGTGGGAGCTACAATCGACTGAACCTGCGGATGCTGCAGGTAAACAAACTGTCCCAGCCCGCCAGCGGATTTCCCTGACAGGTTGCATGCCAAAGGTTGCCAATCCCTGATCTAGGGCTTTAACCCCTTATCCTTACATGATGTTAAACCTTTTATCTTTGACTGACCTAAGCATAAAGGCAAAAAGGCAAGCTAAACTAGTGGTTCTCAACCAGGGATCCAGGGCCCCTAGGGGGCCTCAAGCAGGTTTCAGGGGGGTTTCCAATCAGGGCCAACATTAGACTCGCTGGGGCCCAGGACAGAAAGCCAAAGCCCCACCACCTGGGGCTGAAGCCCAGGTCCCTGAGCCCCACCAACTGGGGCTGAAGCTGAAGCCTGAGCAATGTAGCTTTGTGGGGATCCCGTAGCATGTGGCACCAGACAATTGCCCTGCTTGCTACCTCTAACAATGGCTCAGGTTTTTATATGCAGAAAACCAGATATTGTGGCACAGGTGGACTGTGAAGTTTTTATAGAATGTTGTGGGGGGGCCTTAGAAAGAAGAACACCACAAGCATTTCCCCCTCCTTAAAGGATGGAAACACCAAACTATTGACTACTCTCTCACAATACTGTTAATGTGATTGTGTAATTCAGTAAGATGTGTAAATGGATGTTTTATGGATGTATTTATGAATGCTACACCAGAATTGATTTTTATATGGAAAATTATATGTGTGTGTGTGTATACACACCCAGCCACTAATAAGTTACACTTTGTCAGCAGATTTCCAAGCACCTTACAAAGGAGGTCAGTATCATTACCCCCATTTTATACATAGGTAAACTGAGGCACAGAAGGGCAGTGGCTTGCCCAAGGTCACCCAGCAGAGCCAGGAACAGAACTCAGGTTCCCTGAGGCCCAGTCTAGTTCTCTGTCCACTAGCCTCCTATCAACATAGTTACTAACTGTTCTAGAACTGTTAGAAGGCAACAGCGAATAAATATTACATATTGCCCATTTGGTATCATTAGCACTGGGAACATTTGGGCCCCAATCCTGCACTTGCCACCACATAACCCCGTGCCTGCATTCAACCACATTAACTTCAGTGAGATGGTGCCTGCACATGATCAGTTATGGACCAGAGCCTCAGGAGTATTACTGCAATTGGATAAACACCCTTGTGAGCAACTGAGCATCCTTATCTCCCAGTGAAGTAGTAGGAGTGAGGTATTGAGTGCTCCCTACAAGTTCTAACTACCTCCCAGGAGCAAGCTAGTAGCGGTCTTAGTTAGCTATCCATTAAACAAGGAGAGTCCACCTATCCCGACTTCCCTTCCTTAATATATTGTAATAGTAGAATATAATTCAGTTGATGGAGATTGAATCTGTAATTCAGATGCCCAAGTACTTCATAGGTGAATTAGATTTATGTTGTTTGAATTTTGTCTAAAAGCATTTTCAGCTCAGAGATTGAAAAAAGTCAGTTATGTATTATTTAACATTTTCTTTGGTCTCAGTAACCTACTTTACCTCAGATTAATTTGCATTAGATACATCAGTGGACTAGAGTTTATCAAAAGCCTGTGTCAAATAGTTTTACAATGATGTGGATGCATTAAAAAGATTTTGTAAAAGCATGGTCTTTTTGTACAGTGGATGTTACTTGACCTTTCAAAGTTATTTGATAAATTTTCACCTTATGTATATAAATTGGTAAGGAGCAAGGTCAGCTCTATGCCTTAATTTTTCCCCATTCTGGTTTAAGTCACTCCTTGAGCCTGGGAAACTCAGATTCACTCAGCAACTAATCATATGGTCAGCAGTGAAGTGCACCATTACAAGTGGCACCAAAGAGTGGAGCATATTTTATCTTTATTTGAAACATCTTCATTATAATGGTATGCATCACATACTAATTCTCATGCTCTACTACAGATAGTTATAAGTCTAGTCACTTGTGTATTAGTTATAAGTCTAGTCACTTGTGTATCTAGTATTGTGTTTAATAAGTGGTTCCACATCATCTGTCCTCAATTTATCTCAGGAGAAAGTGCTTAAAAATATGCAGAGATCCCAGTTCACCCTTTCCCTCCACAGTTTTCAGAGTGGTTTCCACAACCATTCTGCCTTGGTAGCATTCTGTACCCACTTTTGCAGTGGTATAAGTACAACTCACCTGTCAATGTGTATTACATGCTCCTCTGTATCCAGCCCAAGTATATAGGGCTATTCCGACTGCCCACTTGAGTGCCTGGCTGCTTTCAGTTCTAGAGGTCCCTGGTGTGTTGGCCAAGATGGCTGCCATCACAAAAGGCAATGGGGAATCATGCCCACGATTTGCTAAGCAGAACCATGTAACAGTAGAATTATTCCCTTACTCAATATTTCTCATCCTTCTTTTATTTAATATTAATTTTCTTAGATAAACACACACAGAGAGAAACAGATTGTTAATTAACCCTGATAAACCCTATTATTTTAACACTTCAAATACAAAGCGTAGAAGCAAGAGAGCATCAGAGTGGAATTCATATTATTTCAACACTCTTTCTGTCTTCAGCCATCTAGCGTATCACTTCACACATCAGGTGTTGCCAGCATGTTGTATAAGGCCAACTTGTTCTGTGTCGAGCAGAGTTCAGCAATGACAGGCCAGCTGTTTGACAGAGAAAGGGAACCAGCTACTCTAATCACCAGTTTAGAGTTCCATAAAGAAGCACTGGATGACTGGGAAGCAACAGAGAGCCAGAAATAGAGAGCTATGGGCTAGAGTGCAATTGAAGGGCCCTGTGGGATAGTATTGGTAGTAATAGTGGAGATCATAAGATGAAGTGGAGAAGCAGCAAAGAGGAGCAATATTCATGTCCAAATAACCCTCTAATTCTTGTCTAATATTTAAGGGAGCTGCAGAAGGAGCAATATAACCACTAGTAATGATTATTGTATCACCTTCCATCCCAAAGGATCCCAACATACCTTACAGATTACAGAATTGTTCATCCACTATTGAATTACCACCAGGGTGGAACACAGCAGCCATTGGGCAGTACCATACAATGGCTATTATTTAGGACATTAAGAATAACATCCCTATGGAGCCAGCATGGGGAATTTTCAGTAGGCAGAATAGAATTGCCTGCTCTCAAGCATCGGAAGGCTGTGGAAAGGCAGACAGAATGTGCCCAAAGAGTACCAGCAAAGTTGCAGAATGTTTTAAATTGCTTGAGAACCTTTGGAAAAGGCCCGGAGGACCCAGGGACAAGCAGCAGAAACGTTTACACACCACATCTGGCAGTAACAGAGGAAAGGCACCAGAGAGGTGCCAGAAGCCAAGCTAAGAAAATGCCAGAAAAATTCAGTGATATCAGCCCTAGCATTCAAAGCCATAAAAGCAGCCTCATTTCTGAAGAGATGGTGGCTGAAGGCGTGGAAGGAGACATTTGCCTGAGTAAAAAAAAAAAGAGGTTCATCTTCTACACCCACCATTTCTCTTCATCTCTTCTACTGCTACTGGTTGCACTGCATCCGATGAAGTGAGCTGTAGCTCACGAAAGCTCACGCTCAAATAAATTGGTTAGTCTCTAAGGTGCCGCAAGTCCTCCTTTTCTGGTTGCACTGTTTATGCACAAACTGATGGTCTCCTCGTTCTCTGGAAGATAAATGCCCCCCCACACACTTTTTTCCCTTCCTCTATCCACCCCGCTAGCAACGTCATACTTGCCATGTTGTGTCTCTCTCCATCACCACGGCAGTAATTAATTTTATTGCTAGTGAACAGTTATAAGCTGCAAATCTATTCTTTGTATTTAGATATCTATTTGCTACTGACTGTGAAGTTATCCGTCTGCTGCACCTCTGTGAGTCTGCACCTATTGATAGTGTATCTATCTTGTCCTTTCTCAGTTAAATGTGATGCTTTTTTCCAGCTTGTTTTAATTCCCCTTTATACAGATTGTAAAATATTAAGTTGTAGATGTTCCTTTACCCTTTTCTCGAGCCATTTGGAAAGATTGAGGGGATTTCTCCTCCTTCTCCATCTGCTGTGAAATGCTCCAGCACAGGCAACACTAAATAAGGTACTAAGGATTCCAATCTCCTCTACGAAGCAAGATCATCCACTCAGATGCTCCTCACTTATATTCTACTGTGCAGCCTACAGCCTCTTACGGGCCCCTGAAAAGAACATCCTCCTGCAGGAACTGCATTTCCTGGCTCTCCCACAGCTGTGGTTGCTTCAGGATATTCATAAAAGGGAGGTTCTGTACTGCAAATTGCAGTCTTAGCTCTCCCCATCCACAGAGCCCAGATGGGTAGGTTTCCACAGTGTGCCACCTATGCAGAACTCCCCCTTTTCTGCATCTCAGGATCCTCTCATGTACAGCTGTGGGAACAACAAGCTTCTCTCCCAAGACCAGTTCAAGCCTTCTTGTTACATTTAGATAAAATCAGAAGAATGGCCAGAGTTGGTCAGATCAATGGTCCATCTAACCCAGCATCATTATGCTGACAATGGCCAGTGCAAGATACTTCAGAGGGAATGAACAGAGCAGGGCAGTTTCAAATGATCCATCCCTCGTCCTCCAGACCCAGCTTGTGGCAATTGGAGTTTTTAAGAACACCTTGAGCATAGGATTGTGTCCCTGATCATCTTGACAAATAGCCATTGATGGACCTCTCCTCCATGAACTTATCTAGTACTTTTTGAACACTTTTGCCCTTCACAACATCACTGGCAACAAGATCCACAAGTTGACGGTGCATTGTGTGAAGAAACACTTGCTTTTGTTTGTTTTAAACCTGATGCCTATTAATTTCCTCAGGTGACCCCTAGTTCTTGTGTTAAGTGAGGGGGTAAATTACACTTCCCTATTAATTTTCTCCATACAATTCATGATTTTATAGACGCCTATCATATCCCCGCTTGGCTGTCTCTTTTCTAACCTGAACAGTCTGTCTTCTTAATCTCTCTTGGTATGTAACTGTTCCATACCCCTGATAATGTTTGTTGTCCTTCTCTGCACCTTTTCCAATTCTAATATATACATAGTTTTATGAGGTAGGGCAAACACAACTGCACACAGTATGTGGGCATACCATGGAATTAGAAAGTGACATTATGATATTTTCTGTCTTATTATCTATCCCTTTCCTAATGGTTCCTAAAATTGTTAGCTTTTTTGACTGCTGCTGCACATTGCATGGATGTTTTCAGAGAACTATCCATAAGTCTAAGATCTGTTTCTTAAGTGATAACAGTTAAATTAGATCATATCATTTTGTACATTTTGTATGTTTAGTTGGGATTTTTTTTCCCAATATGCATTACATTGTACTTATCAACCTGATTGCCTTCTATGATGAGATAACTGGCTCTGTGGATATGGGGAAAGTAGTGGATGTGATCTTGACTTTAGCAAAACTTTTGATACGGTCTCCCACAGTATTCTTGCCAGCAAGTTAAAAAAGTATGGATTGGATGAATGGACTATATGTTGGAAAGAAAGCTGGCTAGAAAGCTGAAGCTCAATGGGTAGTGATCAACGGCTCAATGTCTAGTTGGCAGCCGGTATCAAGCGGAGTGCCCCAGAGGTCGGTTTTGTTCAAAATCTTTATCAATGATCTAGATGATGGGATAGATTGCACCCTCAGCAAGTTCACAGATGACACTAAGCTGGGGGGAGAGGTAGATCTGCTGGAGGGTAGGGATAGGATCCAGAGTGAGCTAGACAAATTGGAGGATTTAGCCAAAAGAAATATGATGAGGTTCGACAAGGACAAGTGCAGAGTCCTGCACTTAGGAAGGAAGAATCCCATGCACTGCTACAGCTGGGGACCGACTGGCTCAGCAGCAGTTCTGCAGAAAAGGACCTGGGGATTACAGTGGAAGAGAAGCTGGATATGAGTCAGCGGTGTGCCCTCGTTGCCAAGGCCAATGGCATATTGGGCTATATTAGTAGGAGCATTGCCAGCAGATTGAGGGAAGTGATTATTCCCCTCTATTCGGCACTGGTGAGGCCACACTTGGAGTATTGCATCCAGTTTTAGTCCCCCCACTACAGAAGAGCTGTGGACAAATTGGAAAGAGTCCAGCAGAGGGCAATGAAAATGATTAGGGGGCTGGGGCACATGACTTACGAGGAGAGGCTGAGGGAACTGGGGTTATTTGGTTTGCAGAAGAGAAGAGTGTGGGGAGGGGGGGAATTTGATACCAGCCTTCAACTACCTGAAGGAAGGTTCCAAAGAGGATGGAGCTAGGCTGTTCTCAGTGGTGGCAGATGACAGAACAAGAAGCAATGGTCTCAAGTTGCAGTGGGGGAGATCTAGGTTGGATATTAGGAAACACCATTTAACTAGGAGGGTGGTGGAGCACTGGAATGGGTTACTTAGGGAGGTGGTGGAATCTCTATCCTTAGAGGTTTTTAAGGCCAGGCTTGACAAAGCCCTGGCTGGGATGATTTAGTTGGTGTTGGTCCTGCTTTGAGCAGGGGTTTGGACTAGATGACCTCATGAGGTCTATTCCAACCCTGATATTCTATGATTCTATGAATTTCATTTTGCCATTTTGTTGCCCAGTCACCCAGTTTTGTGAGATCCTTTTGTAACCCTTTGCAGTCAACTTTGGACTTAACTATCTTGAGTAATTTTGTATCGCCTGCAAGTTTTGCCCAGCCCTCCTGTCCACTTCCTTTTTCCAGATCATTTATGAGGACGTTGAATAGCACACATGCTAGTACAGATTCTTGGGGGACCCTGCTATTCAATGTGAAAACTGGACTAGTCAGTTACTGATTCATGAGAGGACCTTCCCTCTGATCTAGCCCATGACTGCTTAGTTTGCTTAAGGTGAGGGACCTTGACAAAGGCTTTCTGAAAATCCAAGTATACTATATCAGCTGGATCACCCTTATCCTCATGCTTGTTGACTCCCCCAAAGAATTCTAATAGATTAGTGAGGCATGATTTCCCTTTAAAAACACTGTGTTGATATTTCTCTAACAGACCACGTTTATATGTGTGTCTGATCATTTTGGTTTTTTACTATAGTTTCAACCAATTTGCCTTGTACTGAAGCTAGGCTTAATTGCCTGTAATTGCCAGAATTGCCTCTGGAGACCTTTTTAAAAATTGTTGTTACATTAGCTATCCTTCAGTCATCTGGTACAGAGAGTGAGTTAAACAATAGGGTACATACCACAGTTAGTAGTTCTGCAGTTTCATATTTGAGTTCCTCTGACATCTTACTGATGTTTTCTCACTAATCTAACCCTGGGAACCACTTTTTGTCCATTTGTCATTTTTTGTTGTTGTTGAATTTGGACCCCAAGCTCCAAGAAGGAGAAGCTTGTCTTTATTTCCTTCTAAGTCACCACTCATACCTATAGCACTTTATAATAAATAATGTTCCATTTCAAACCTCAGTCACCCATTTCTGGAAACAACAAAAGTCACAGAATTCTTAGACCAGGCAATAAAGATTATACTTAGATTTCAACTCCGCACACTCGCTTGATTTTGCAATTCAAATAATCTGGAAGAAAAAATAATATAATTAGGAGTAAAATTTGCATATAACACACAAATGGGTGGAATGGTAAATAATGATGGGGACAAGTCAGTAACACAGGCCAATATTTTAATTCATCCAATGGCAAAGTCATACATCTAGGAACAAAGAATGAGGTATTTTATGTAGGTCATTTATAAGATGGGGCACTGTCTCCTGGAAACCATTGACTTTGAAAAAGATGTTGGGGTCACGATGTAGGCCTGGCTTGACATAAGTAACTTGCCTTATTTCTTAGTGGGCATGACTGAGAAGGTGAATGGATGGTTAAGTTGTAAGTGGAGTCAGGAGGTGCTTGGAGGATAGGAGTTAGCCCGTTCAGGGAGTTGACCCTAAGGATTTAAAGTGGAAGCCCATCTATAGCAAAGTTATAGTTTTCATGGCATGCCAGGTGCATATGAATGTATATGCTCAGGGGTGACTTTCTGCAGATAGGTGTCATTAGAAGCCCTCAGATACCTGTGCTAATACCAAATGTCTCTCTAGATTGTGAAATGAAACCAAGACTAACAAGAGACATTGAAATTGCCCAGAAAATGATAGTAATGAAGCAGCAGGAAGACAAACAACACTTCGGCAATTACATCAAGCTACACGGAAAGCTGTCTGTCAACAAAAACTGACCTCTTTAAGTTGTCATGCAAAAAATCTGATTGTACCATTTACCATCTATTGCACTGAAGGGAGACAAAGCTGTCAAGCATAATTTCTTTATCATCATAATTTGCTGTGGATTCAAATGCTCTTTGAAGTGAGTAAAGATTAATAAATAGAAACAGCTGGTCTGTTCCATCACTCTATGAAGATTAACATGATTGTGTCCTTGATGAAACCTTGCTGTGCAAGGCTATTTTAAACTCTGCAGTAAAAACTTAACTAACAAAACTCCTAAAGACTTTCAAGAGCCTAAACCTGCAGCCCTTTGAGTATTAGGTCCACGAAAGGAAAGTCAGGCTTTGTCTCATGAAGGCTGGATAAGTTTTTCTAGGGCTTTTTTACACTCTTCTGCAAGAAACTGGGGCCTACAGAATGCTTTCATTACCAAAGTTAGAAAGAAGAAGCTATAGAACTGCAGTACATATGGCCCCCCTCCTGTAATAGCTGAGCACCTCAAACTCTTTAGTACGTTTATCCCACAACACCCCTGTGAGGTGGGAAAGTACTATTATGGGGAACGGAGTCACAGTGAGATTAAGTGACTTGACTATGGTCACACAGGAAATCTTGGTAGAGCAGGAACCTGAACCTGTCTCTTCTAAGTCCCAGACAAGTGTCTTAACCACTGGATAATCCTTCTTCTCTCAAATAGTTGTCAAACTACTTCACAATTCATTGCCTTTCTAGATAACTTTATGTTAGCTTGGTGCCCAAGTAAAGTATGTTTCAAAAGTCTTGCAGATGAAGATAGAGAACTCTTCAGAAGGTGGGTGAGGAAAGATTTGAGATAAGTAAGATATTGCTTTGAAGGAAGTCACAGGAGCAGGTCCACCGCAGTTATGTCGCAAAACTGAAATGCTCAGCAGTTAGCTTCAAACCTGAACTAAGGAGCCCTTATCACCGACCAATCAACATAGCCTTTTCATTATGCCCTAGATTCTTTGAAGCTCATTCATTCCTCCAAATGGCTTTTGTGAGATCTTCCAGATTCTAGGCCTGGTCCATACATAGTTTTTGTACATCTATGTCAGTTAAGGAAGTGGGGGAGAGGGGGAGGTTTGTGGGAGGTTTTTTAAAACAGATCTGGTCATATCAGTACAACCCCTAGGTAGATTCAGTTATACTGTTATAGAGATGTCTTTTACCAATGTAGCTTATGCTTCTTATACGGGAATAGGGGATACCAGTATAAGCATCTTTATACTGGTATAATTGTGTCTGCGCTTGGTTTGTTTAGTTGGTATACCACTTTGCCTGTACTGATTAGTCAAAATGGTACAATTTGTGTTTGGACAAGGCCTCACTTCACTAATCTGACAGAGCTAGGCAGAGTCTCCTCCATGATTTTTGGCCAAACCCACTTAAGATCAGGTACTGTTGAGGTACATTCTTTTTCTATTAGAAAACTAGTGTTATGCTATATGGGGACACAGGCTGCTGGATTGACTAAGAATTTTTAGTTGGGATGAAGGGGCTGTATCTTAATATTCTAAATAGGTACAGTCAGAAATATCCTAGTGAAAAGCTTATTCTGTTTGTATTTGCTGGAAACTGTACACAAATTTGCTAAGTGGGTTCATGAACCCTCCAACATATCTGCTGTGAGTTTTAAGTTTGTAACAAAATCAGTAAATGGTGTGATTTCAGGTTTACTTCTCAATATTTTATCCAGAGGACAGCAGAGACTGGAACCCTGAACTATATAGTGAAACTGTTTTCAAACTTTGGGCCATTGGCAGTCCATAAGATGCTGGCATGCCACATGGCGCTGTTCCAAATCTTTGTTTCAAGCTGCTTCTGCAGGCCTCTAAGCTTGTCAAAGAAGAGCCAGCGTGTCTGTCAAAGCCGCTAAAAACTAGGAGGATCAGCCAGCTTAATTGGCACTGCTGTGTTAAAGGAGGAGAAATGCTAGCAGGAGCTGCTCTTGGGCTGTCACCATCAGTAGGACAGTTACAAATAACTACATAAACACCTTTCTAATCTCATCAGCTATGTAAATAACTCTAGTTGCCACAGCGATGGAGTGGAATTCTTTGGCATTGCCATGTGAGAGAGGAGATGCAGTTACTCAGGCATTTCTTAGAGGTGTTCAACTATGACAGTTTGAAGACCCTTCACATAGGAGGTTCATTCTGTCAGCATCAGTTATCTACTAGTTAGCCTTGTTTCTTTCTTGCGATGTTTGGTTTTAACTGGATTGTTGTTTAGTAGCCTTAAATTGTCACTCCCTGATCCAGACTCTGCCTTATGGCAGAAATTGACCTGAAATTAGCAATCCACTTCTCCTTAATATAATATCATCATTAGAGCTGATGGTTATTTTTCAAATGAAAAGGTAGTTTGGTTAAAAAAAATTGCCTTTAAAAAAAATTAGAAATGGTTTATGATTTTCAAAGTTTTTATCTAACAAAATCACTTAAAATTTGATCAGTTTTGAACACTTCAAAACAAGAATGTCACAACTTGTCACAACAATAGCTCTGTAAATTACCTATCAGCTCTAGTTATCACACTATGGAATTCAGTTTGGGAGGGAGGGGGTGGTAAAATCAATCAGTTCTATTAGGTCTCTTTTGGTTACATCCTTAGACACTTAGCCCTGGTCTACACTAGGACTTTAGGTCAAATTTAGCAGCGTTAAATCGATGTAAACCTGCACCCGTCCACAAGATGAAGCCCTTTATTTCGACTTAAAGGGCTCTTAAAATCGATTTCCTTACTCTACCCCTGACAAGTGGATTAGCGCTTAAATCGGCCTTGCTGGGTCAAATTTGGGGTACTGTGGACACAATTTGACGGTATTGGCCTCCGGGAGCTATCCCAGAGTGCTCCATTGTGACTGCTCTGGACAGCACTCTCAACTCAGATGCACTGGCCAGGTAGACAGGAAAAGAACCGTGAACTTTTGAATCTCATTTCCTGTTTGGCCAGCGTGGCAAGCTGCAGGTGACCATGCAGAGCTCATCAGCAGAGGTGACCATGCAGAGCTTATCAGCAGAGGTGACCATGATGGAGTCCCAGAATTGCAAAAGAGCTCCAGCATGGACTGAACGGGAGGTACGGGATCTGATCGCTGTATGGGGAGAGGAATCCGTGCTATCAGAACTCCGTTCCAGTTTTCAAAATGCCAAAACCTTTGTCAAAATCTCCCAGGGCATGAAGGATAGAGGCCATAACAGGGACCCGAAGCAGTGCCGCGTGAAACTTAAGGAGCTGAGGCAAGCCTACCAGAAAACCAGAGAGGCCAACGGCCGCTCCAGGTCAGAGCCCCAAACATGCCCCTTCTATGATGAGCTGCATGCCATTTTAGGGGGTTCAGCCACCACTACCCCAGCCGTGTTGTTTGACTCCTTCAATGGAGATGGAGGCAACACGGAAGCAGGTTTTGGGGACGAAGAAGATGATGAGGAGGAGGAGGAGGTTGTAGATAGCTCACAGCAAGCAAGTGGAGAAACCGGTTTTCCCGACAGCCAGGAACTGTTTCTTACCCTGGACCTGGAGCCAGCACTCCCTGAACCCACCCAAGGCTGCCTCCTGGATCCGGCAGGCGGAGAAGGGACCTCCGGTGAGTGTACCTTTTAAAATACTATACATGGTTTAAAAGCAAGCATGTGAAAGGATTAATTTGCCCTGGCATTCACGGCTTTCCTGGATGTACTCCCAAAGCCTTTGCAAAAGGTTTCTGGGGAGGGCAGCCTTATTGCATCCTTCATGGTAGGACACTTTACCACTCCAGGCCAGTAACACGTACTCGGGAATCATTGTACAACAAAGCATTGCAGTGTATGTTTGCTGGTGTTCAAACAACATCCGTTCTTTATCTCTCTGTGTTATCCTCAGGAGAGTGAGATATCATTCATGGTCTCCTGGTTGAAATAGGGTGCTTTTCTTCAGGGGACACTCAGAGGTGCCCGTTCCTGCTGGGCTGTTTGCCTGTGGCTGAACAGAAATGTTCCCCGCTGTTAGCCACGGGGAGGGGGGAGGGGGTAGCCACGCGGTGTGGGGAGGCAAAATGCAACCTTGTAACAAAAGCACATGTGCTATGTATGTAATGTTAACAGCAAGGTTTACCCTGAAAGAGTGTAGCCACTGTTTTATAAAATGTGTCTTTTTAAATACCGCTATCCCTTTTTTTTTCTCCACCAGCTGCATGTGTTTCAATGCTCACAGGATCTTCTCCTTCCCAGAGGCTAGTGAAGATTAGAAAGAAAAAAAACACACTTGTGATGAAATGTTCTCTGAGCTCATGCTGTCCTCCCACACTGACAGAGCACAGACAAATGCGTGGAGGCAAATAATGTCAGAGTGCAGGAAAGCACAAAATGACTGGGAGGAGAGGTGGCGGGCTGAAGAGAGTAAGTGGCGGCAGCATGATGAGAGGAGGCAGGATTCAATGCTGTGGCTGCTGGAGGATCAAACCAATATGCTCCAGTGTATGGTTGAGCTGCAGCAAAGGCAGCTGGAGCACAGACTGCCACTACAGCTCCTGTGTAACCAACCGCCCTCCTCCCCAAGTTCCATAGCCTCCACACCCAGACGCCCAAGAACGTGGTGGGGGGGCCACTGGCCAACCAGTCACTCCACCACAGAGGATTGCCCAAAAAACAGAAGGCTGGCATTCAATAAATTTTAAAGTTGTAAACTTTTAAAGTGCTGTGTGGCATTTTCCTTCCCTCCTCCACCACCCCTCCTGGGCTACCTTGGTAGTCATCCCCCTATTTGTGTGATGAATGAATAAAGAATGCATGAATGTGAAGCAACAATGACTTTATTGCCTCTGCAAGCGGTGATCGAAGGGAGATGGGGAGGGTGGTTAGCTTACAGGGAAGAAGAGTGAACCAAGGGGAGGGGGGTTTCATCAAGGAGAAACAAACAGAACTTTCACATTATAGCCTGGCCAGTCATGAAACTGGTTTTCAAAGCTTCTCTGATGCGTACCGCGCCCTCCTGTGCTCTTCTAACTGCCTGGTGTCTGGCTGTGCGTAACCAGCAGCCAGGCGATTTGCCTCAACCTCCCACCCCGCCATAAACGTCTCCCCCTTACTCTCACAGATATTGTGGCGTGCACAGCAAGCAGTAATAACAGTGGGAATATTGGTTTCGCTGAGATCTAAGCGAGTCAGTAAACTGCGCCAGCGCGCTTTCAAATGTCCAAACACACATTCTACCACCATTTTGCACTTGCTCAGCCTGTAGTTGAACAGTTCCTGACTACTGTCCAGGCTGCCTGTGTACGGCTTCATGAGCCATGGCATTAAGGGGTAGGCTGGGTCCCCAAGGATAACTATAGGCATTTCAACATCCCCAAAGGTTATTTTCTGGTCTGGGAATAAAGTCCCTTCCTGCAGCTTTTGAAACAGACCAGAGTTCCTGAAGATGCGAGCATCATGTACCTTTCCCGGCCATCCCACGTTGATGTTGGTGAAACATCCCTTGTGATCCACCAGAGCTTGCAGCACTATCAAAAAGTACCCCTTGCGGTTTATGTACTCACTGGCTTGGTGCTCCAGTGCCAAGATAGGGATATGGGTACCGTCTATGGCCCCACCGCAGTTAGGGAATCCCATTGCAGCAAAGCCATCCACTATGACCTGCACATTTCCCACGGTCACTACCCTTGATATCAGCAGATCTTTGATTGCGTGAGCTACTTGCATCACAGCAGCCCCCACAGTAGATTTGCCCACTCCAAATTGATTCCCAGCTGACCGGTAGCTGTCTGGCATTGCAAGCTTCCACAGGGCTGTCGCCACTCGCTTCTCAACTGTGAGGGCTGCTCTCATCTTGGTATTCATGCGCTTCAGGGCAGGGGAAAGCAAGTCACAAAGTTCCATGAAAGTGCCCTTACGCATGCGAAAGTTTCACAGCCACTGGGAATCGTCCCAGACCTGCAACACTATGCGGTCCCACCAGTCTGTGCTTGTTTCCCGAGCCCAGAATCGGCATTCCACAGCATGAACCCGCCCCATTAGCACCATGATGCATGCATTGGCAGGGCCCATGCTTTCAGAGAAATCTGTGTCCATGTCCTGATCACTCACGTGACCTCACTGACGTCGCCTCCTCGCCCGGTATCGCTCTGCCAGGTTCTGGTGCTTCATATACTACTGGATAATGTGTGTGGTGTTTAATGTGCTCCTAATTGCCAAAGTGAGCTGAGCGGCGTCCATGCTTGCCTTGGTATGGCATCTGCACAGAAAAAAGGCGTGGAACAATTGTCTGCCTTTGCTCTGACGGAGGGAGGGGCGACTGATGACATGGCTTACAGGGTTGGCTTCAGGGAGCTAAAATCAACAAAGGGGGTGGCTTTACATCAAGGAGTATTTCAGGCAGGACTTCACGGAGGGTTCCAATAAGAAATGGTGCATCTAAGTTATTGTTCTGATTGGAACAAGGAGGTTAGTCTGGCCTCTGATTGATACATGGCTAAATTTACCTCGCTGCACCTTCTCTGTGAGTGACTGCAGTGTGACCTAGAGGAATGAGTCCCCTAGACAGGGGAAGCAAATGAGTACAAAACAAATCTGGTCTATTTCTTGTTTTGATCCACTCCATCTATCTTTTACATCTTTGGCTGGCAGCAGACGGTGCAGAAGGCCTGCAAGCCATCCACATCTCATGGCTGCTCGGCAGAAGATGGTGCAGTAGGACTGCTAGCCATCCTCATCTCTTGCCTGCCTGGCAGAAGATGGTACAGTAGGACTGCTAGCAATCCATATCGCCTGCCTGCTCACCATAAGATGGTTCAATAGGACTGACTGCAGAACTAAAGAGAATGACCTGGTCAAGTCACTCCAAATTTAGTCCCTGCACCCATGTCTGCCCAGGCGCTCCTGGCCGACGTGGCCCAGAGCACCTCGGACATGACGATGATGGCTACCAGTCATACTGTACCGTCTGCTGCCACAAGGCATGGGGTTGATGCTGCTGTGTAGCAATGCAGTACCACGTCTGCCAGCACCCAGGAGACATAGGGTGACGGTTACCTGAGCGGGCTCCATGCTTGCCGTGGTATGGCATCTGCACAGGTAACTCAGGAAAAAAGGCACTAAACGATTGTCTGACCTTGCTTTCACGGAGGGAGGGAGGGAACGGGGGCCTGACGATATATACCCAGAACCACCCGTGACAATGTTTTAGCGCCATCAGGCATTGGGATCTCAACCCAGAATTCCAATGGGCAGTGGAAACTGCAGGAACTGTGGGATAGCTACCCACAGTGCAACACTCTGGAAGTCGATGCTTGCCTCGGTACTGTGGAAGCACTCCGCCGAGTTAATGCACTTAATGCACTTAGAGCATTTTCTGTGGGGACACACACACTCGAATATATAAAACCGATTTCTAAAAAAATGACTTCTATAAATTCGACCTAATTTCATAGTGTAGACATACCCTAAGTCAGGCAAATTACTGCTATCATTGCACAGCTTTCTCCACTGTTTCCCCTTTCTGCCACTGGGCCTACATACACATTTTGCAGAGTGGCAGCATGGATCCCGTAGTACGAACAGTATCGTCAAAGGGTGTCAGGTGTATAGAGACAAGAGTCTTCTCATGGATCCCCAGGCCTCATATATAGAGGGGTAAACCTCACACTTGGTAGAATAATTGCAGTGGAATGCTATGCCCCTGTGAGAACCACCTGTGTAGGGGAGAATTTAGCCTTTTATTGGTGCATTGAAGAAAAGAGTCTGAAAATAGCATATTGAGAGTGTTTTGTCTTTGGTTTGTGGGGTGGATTTTTTTGTATATTTTTTTAAAAGCATAGAGATAAGAGACATTGACTTCTTGACACAATCAGTCTTAAAACTACCTCTAGGAAACCAGGAAGATACTTATGGTTTATATGTTGATAAGAATATCAATTTGGGAGCTTTCACTCACACTGGAGAGGTATCCCTTTTTTTATTTTGGTTTCTTCTCCATCTCTCAAGTGACACCGATTAGATTTTCTTCTCCAATAATTCAGAGAGATTACCCTGATTTTTCCTCTCACCAATATTTCGAGAGTACTCTTGCTATTTGCTTTTTGTCAGAATTAATGTATCATGCAAGCCACCAGGTTAAAATGTTATCCAAGCATCTTCATTATTCTTGCGTTTCTGATCTTTGATTCCACAGTGGTGAACAGATGGGCCTTTGCTTAGTCTTTTGCTTCACCACCACTAATATTGATACTGCTATGTATTATAGTCAATTGTGCTAGAATTTATTGAGCTCTGCTCACTTGTTCAGCTGGGGCCCAGCAATAACAGTATGTGTGGGAAGTCAGGCAGGTAGCTTGACACATTATTTTGGCAGTATCTTAAAATCAGAGCTATTTGGTCAAATGTTATAGAACTAGTATAGCATTGTGTTACCTGCTGAGTCAGCACTATGTTTGCTACACGCTTCTTCAATTCTCTTGGTTAAAGAAAAATCTTAGTTTTAAATAAAGTTACAATTGCTCATTTTTGTGAAAAAATCAATTCCTAAAAGATGGAGAAGCTCATGCTGCACTTTGGAAAGATGCTGAAATGGCATAAATTGTTTCATATGAATATCTTATTTATATTAATGATAAAACTGAAGATTTCCATGTAATGGCAAAGATTTTCTCTCTTCTCTAAAGGAGAACCCAAATGTGTGTGAGAGAGAGGTACTGGTAAATAGCATCAGTTAGGACTCATGGCTATGAACCAATATAGCACTACCGGACTTCAAAATCCATTAAAGTCAATAGGAGTCTTTCAGTTGAAACAGTGGGCTTTGAATCAAGCCTTTTCTTTGTGGCAAGTATTGGCTTGCTTCTCTGATGGTCCCTAATTAATAACAAAGCCAAAACAAAATATTTTATATTTATGTTTGGGTACTCCATAGTGATGCTACATCAGGACTAGAGCCCCATTTTGCTATCTGTTGTACAAACATATGGTTCCCTGCCCCAGAGATTTTAAAATCCAAGATGACAAGTGACATGCAAAGGGTAGAAAGAAAGGGATACGAGACATACATTTAGAATTTTTCAAAGTGATCATAAGTAGATAAAGTAAGTGTCAGCTATCCACATCTGCTCATCAATCCGGCTAACATTAGAATGGATAGACTTTTTAGAAAGTGTAACTAGGAACACCCTAGGAGACTTGCAGGACTGGTGGGTAGATACGCAAACGAGGATATGTTCTCAAACTGTCTCTGATTCAATAGTGCATGGGCCAAATTTCAGAGCCACAGTGCCCGGGGGGAATAAAGTTAAGTGCACTGTGTTTTCCTGTCCCTTCTTGGTGCCTCAACTTATTCTCACCATCTTTGTTCTAGAATTTTTTCCCTGGTTGCCGTGAAGTACTCCTTTTGCAGTACATGCAATGATTTAATATGCATTTTAACCTTCTGAAATGTTGAGTCTGCCCTTGTGTTTCCAGTGTCAGAAGTAATAGCCTTTATTTGTGGACCTAGCTTCATTTCAGTTTTAGCATCGCTCAAGTGGTCTAATACTTTGCTGTAAAACAAAGATTTCTCATGCCTGAGCTCGAGGAGCAATGCTAATATTTTTCTTATTTCCTAGGGAAGGCTTTCCTCAACCATAGGCTTACATTTTACATGTGTTCTACTGTACAACTTATTGCACATTTCAGAAGTAATTATTGTGCAAGTTTCAAAGCTGAGCAACAGAGCCACTTCAGGAGCATTTTTCTTTTCTTTTGGCGGTATGATCTCATGTTAGCAGTGTGCACGCATTCTTTGCTGTTTAGTCCGAATTGCATTTATCACTCTGCAAGTGGGAACAACTTGCCTGTCTCTCTTTATGTGAATTCATGTAATTCATCGATTTCCATTACTCTAGTCATAGCTATACATTTATCATATGTCAGTACTGGTTTACTTAGAGGTCCCCTATGCTGCACAACGTAGTTCAGAACATGGAAAAAGAGAGAGAGAGAAAGAAAAGAAAAAGATTTCATGTACAATGGTAACAGTCAGCAGCAGCCCCTTCCAGACTGATGTAGCATAACTTATTGATTATGAGGACATCAGCTTTCCAGTGATTGCTCATGTTTTTATGGAGGGCTTAAAGATCTAATTACAGAATAGTAGAAAAAGAGTTGAATCCTAAACAGGTGTTCCCCCCATTCAGCTATGGCAGATGAAGCAATTTCTGGTGGTTAAAGGATTCATCTGGGACCCCCATGCTGTGTTTTTGTTCCTGGCTCAGTCACAGGTCTGCTGTTTGGCCCTGAGAAAGTCATTTTGGCCAAAAATTTGTAAGAGGTGCCTCCATTTGAGTGAGCACCCAGATATTAAGGTATTCTGTTTCAGAGGCCATTTTCAACAGTTTGATCCTTTCTGCCTCAGGTTTACAACCTTAATGTGGAGATCATTTGCTTACCTACTGGTTATGCTGGAAAGCTTAATTAATATAGAGTGCTTTTGATATTATGGTGAGTAAATGATTTGTTTAGTGTTCTTCCTGCTCCTTTTCTTAGTTTAACATTTCCAAAATTGGAGCAGTTTTACAAAATTTCCACTACATTTTTGAGGTTTTTCCTCTAAATGTTTGACTAAACTTTGACACCTGGCTAGAGGCATCAGCTTGTCCTTTGTCTTTGAGAAACAGGTTTACCTCCCTCCCTAAACTCGTCTGGTAAACACATTACAAGTCATAATTTCAGCTTATGTTCATAACTTTTAATATGCATTTTGTACACACACTATACAAGAATACTGATGATCAGTGTGTTATTAAATTTCAAATGATACCTCTGTGACGGGATCCCCAGGATGCAGCCTGGGACTGCTGTGCCCACTTAACTCTCTCCAGCCTGGCCTGTCTCTCACAATGCCTTGCTAGTGACAAGCAGCAAACCCCTCCGGGAGCTGGGATCACTCAGGACAACCAGATGTGGAAACCCACACCCAGCTAGATCGCATGAATGCTCGCAGAGCCACTCATGTGTCACACAAAGAAAGACACCAGAGCCAAATCCTCCCCATCTCCCAGCCATGTACCCCAGGTATATACTGTCTTGCACTGCTCAAGACAAGAAGTGCAAATTTATTAATTGGTTCACCACTTCATCAATGGAAAGTGGATATATACCAGCCTTTGCAAAACCTGAGCAGATTTACCACACACTTCAGGCAAACTCACTAGTAAAAATAAACAGTAAAACAAATGTATTGACCATAAAAGATGGATTTTAAGTGATTATAAGTGATAGGCAAAAAGTCAGAGTTAGTTACCAACAGAAATAAAATACAAGCACGCAGTCTAAACTCTCAACCCTATTAGACTGGGGAACAACTAGACTAAGCAGTTTTTCTCACCCCACTGGATATTGCAGTTCATAGTACACAGATTTCACCCTTGAAATCTGGGCCAGTTGCCTCAGTTGGAGTTTTCAGAGCGTCCTTGTTGATCGTAGCATAGGTGGGTGAAGAAAAAGGCCCAGCATGTGGCTACTGTGTTCTGTTTTATATCCTCAGTCCCATGTGCTTGGGGAGCACAAGTCCAGGATGTCTGGGGGGCATTGCTGAGTCTCCAGGCAAGCTGGAGCAATTCCCCTGGTGTGGCCTTATGTAGGTGAGTCATTGAATTGTAGCTCCCTTGCTGGACAATGGCTGTTGATGGGTTGTTTGACACCTCGCCCGGGCATGGTTACTTTCCTTGCTGTTGCCTCTGGGGAATGAATATCTGGCTGATTCCCCAACTTGCAGCATGGTTTAGTGACAACCATACAACACAATTCTCATAACTTCATATGCATTAATGATATATATATATGGATAGAGAAATGACTTTCAGCAGATCATAACCTTTCCTCTGATACATATAAAGCATGCCTTGTAGGGTAAGATCACAATTTATATAACAATGAGGAATATGAGGGTTACAGGATGCTCCCTCAAGTACAGAATGTCACAACCTCACAAGGCACATATTGCACAAAGATTATTACAATAATGTGTAGGATGTGAATACAGGGGTGGTTGCAGTCACATGGTAGTAAGAGCAACAATGGGCCAGAGATAATGTGTTTACCTCCAATCTCAAGGGCATCCCAACCACCTGCATGACTTTGGCATGCAGATGTACAGTGGCAATGTGGCCCAAGCTCCCTCTCACTGAGAAGCCACAGCAACTGGTCATCCAGTGTCCCCTCCCAGTCCTTTTATACTGCATAATATCAGCCCCAAACCAATGCCAGGACAACTGCTTGTCCCCCACTCAGTGGAAAGAATTAGCAGTTGTCCCCCAGATTGGCCCTCTTGCCGTGGCTGGATCACACTCTTGGGTGGATGGGAGAAAGAGGCAGAAGTGACTTTTTTTAAACGAGTACAGAGGACTGGAGGGAGAAAAGGAGGCTGGGACAAAATGTACTTTCACCAGAATGTAAAACTTGTCTCATCTTGTAATTATGCTGTGTACTTCTTTACTGTCTCAACCAATAAGACAAAAAGCGATCTCCTTCCCTTAACCTTGTTGATGGTTTCTTTTAATGTGGAGGTGCATTCAAACAAGTGAACACAGCATGCCTGGAGGGTTTTCACATAAGCAGTGCCTTTATTACATATGAAAGAGGAGTTTTAGGTTTGTGGTTTTGTTTGTTTTAAATGAACAAATTTTGCTGAGTTTCAAGAGTGCCTCGAATGAAAGGCAGTAAAAGGCCAACTCCTGAAAATCATGTGTTTTCCACAATGGTAAAGAAATATTTTCTAGTAGAAAATAAACCATGAAATTGTTGGGTTTGTGTGTTCAGAGATCGAAGAGCAAGTTATTTAAATGAGTAATGCTCAAATGTGTGATCAGCTAAGAGCCTTTCCCTGTAGAAAAAGACAAATCGTTCTCTTTAATGTTTGTCAGAAAGGACTAAGATTTTCCACTATATCACGGGTATTAATGCAATCCTTGGATGTACCAATAAGGAGTAGTAAGTAGGAGTAAGGAAGTGATTTTACCTCTGTCTTCAGCATTGGTACTAGAATAATGCATACAGCTCTGGTGTCCACATTTTTAAAAGAATGTGGAAAAATTGGACAGGATGCAGAAAAAGCCACACAGAGTTATTAGACACTGGAAAAATGCCTTACAGGGATACTTTAAAAGTTCTGTTTACCTTATGAGAAAGAAAGGTCAAGAGGTGACTTGATCATAGTGTAATAATTATCTTCCCAGGGTGAAGATACCAGGTGTTAGAGAGCCCTCTAGCACAGTAGAGAAAGGCATAACAAGAACCAATGACTGAAGTTGGGGGGGGGTTGTTTTGTTTTTTTAAAATAGTTTTTGGAAACATTACCTTAACTTCAGAACAAAACAAGTAAGTTGAAGCAATTAAGTTCCCTGCTCCCTGAAGTCCATGTAAATGCTAGTAAAAACAGAGAGCTAGAATGCCAAGTTGGATCAGTGTTCAGTTAAGGCCTCATGGCATTAACTCGGTTTTCTGTTTTTAGTGGACTTATCAACTTGTCAGACCAGACTTCTAGACTGCTTTAATGTGTTCCAAAAAGAAACAAACTTCTTCTCTTTAGAAAAGGACACCCATGACTTCTTACCTTGATGATAAAATATATCATTTACAAAAGGGGTTAAAGACAGAACCTTCGCAATTATAAATGCCATTTAAACACTTTTCTAAAGTATCAACAAAACCAGAATGTCAGCATAATTCTATTTGTTAATTTAAACTTGATTTACTAGGAATAATCCCTTTGAGCCAGTAGCTGACCTCCAAAACATTGATGTTTCCTGTGGGATATCAAGGAATAATAAGAAACATGTTACTGTAAAGAAAAAGCAAGCCTGGTGATGTGTGAAGTTTGTTCCTATGTTGTCAGTTAGACAAGCTTGTAGCAAGTACTCAGCAATAATAAGATAAATGTCCAGAGACCTTTTTCTAACAGACAAGCAGACAACTCAGCAGTTCAAAGAGATTTTTTTAAGCTAATTCACCAGCGGTATGGGCTGATAAAGCAGTATTAATCTCCTGCTTTAAATCAAGTTTCCATCATAAGGATCCATTAATCTCTCTAATGTTATCAAGTGTCGCAGTGGCAGGAAATTATATTTCCAAATTGAATTTTGTTCTGTTTCGGTGTAGTAAAGAAATATTTTCCAAACTACTAATAGGATGCATAAAGCTGTGACTCTGACAATACCTCTGAATAAATACAAGCTATAAATTAAAGCTACTTTCTTCCAAGAGCCAATGTTATAGCAAAATAGAGGACAATGATTACCCAGAAAAGAGTAAGCAAATACTGTACAAGATTTTAAATGAAATATAAGGCAGCAGATGGTTAACTTTTTAAATTTACCTTTTTTGAACAATTGGCTGTAAAGGTTAAAAACAATCCAGCTAGTCTCCTGGTGCTAATAAAACACATATTAATTCTTACCGCATACGCTTACTCTACAAGATGTCGTATCTTGCAGCTACCTCCATTAATGGAAACCGATATTGTTTACAGGAGTCTTGGCATCTAGTGTCCTTTTGTTTCAGTGGAGACAAATTTACTGTAAGTAAATGTCTATGGGTTAAATGGATTATGCTAGGACTACAATGTATAACCCCAAGCAACAAAGCAACTTCATTTTATGACCAGTAATAGAGTTACAGTGAAGATGGGGTGTATGGCAGAATTGTAGCAGCCCTTACGTATTTTACAGCCTTCTTTTCCCAAGAACAATACAGCAATTTCAATAATGTTTAAATAGATTTGTCCTGCAGACTTCTTTAGATTTTATCTATTACCGATCATGACCATCTTGCTGAGTGCTATTAAACAGCACTTGTAAGAGTGAAGCCAAATAGCAAGTTTTTGATCATAGGCAATATCTACAAAATTGCATAATGGTTACCACAAGAAAGTAAAAATACATACCTATAAGTTAGAACAATCTAATTCAGCAATGGACACTGGAATGTTTCCTAAGCTATTTCTGTGCATCAAGACTCTGAATATACAGTGGATTTGGGGACAGATCCAAAGCCAATGGAAGTGGATGAAAAGACTCATTTACTTCATTGGGCTTTGATACAATCTAAGATGCTGATCCAAAGTTAAATTGTTTATTTTTTTAATAGAAAATTGTAAATGGAGATTACCCCACTCACCCACAGAAACACATGCTGTGTTATAGACACAACATGATTTAGTTGGGGATTGGTCCTGCTTTGAGCAGGGAGTTGGACTAGGTGACGTCCTGAGGTCCCTTCCAACCCTGATATTCTATGATTCTATGAAAATAGAAATACATGATCTTTACCAGTAAGAACTTAGACGTCTTTGTTTTTCCGTGATCTCTGATGTGATGAGGGAGGGTAACAGGCAGCAAGGCAGGCATGGGGTGAGGAATGATGAACAATATAACTGTACGTTGACTCAATTTAGAGCTCAGTTATTACATGATAGTGATTGTCTTGCTTCTTGTGGATGTTGTAGTGACTTACACAATAGAGCTCTTACTCTTACTTCATTGAAAGTCTATTATAGGTACCTCGATGGCACTCATTACTGTAGCAAACTGATCACCTCTCGGTCTTTATCGTATTTATATCGCAACACCCCTGTGAGGCAGGGAATTACTATCATCATTTTACATATGGGGAAGTGAGGCACACGGAGACTAAGTTACTTGCCCACGGTCACACAGGAAGTGTGGGGAAGAGCAGGGAACTGAAACCAGATCTCCCAGATACCAGGCTAGTATCTTAACCACTGGATCTCCCTTCCTTTCCCTGTCAGTTAGTGGTTCTCAACTCTGGTCCACCGCTTGTTCAGGGAAAGCTGCTGGCAGGCTGGGACGGTTTGTTTACCTGCCACATCCACAGGTTTGGCCAATCGCGGCTCAAACTGCCCACTGTTTGCCGCTTCAGGCCAATGGGGGCTGTGGGAAGGGCAGCCAGCACATCCCTCAGCCCATGCCACTTCCCGCAGTCCCCACTGGCCTAGAGCGGCAAACCGCAGCCAGTGGGAGCCACGATCGGCTGAACCTGTGGACGCGGCAGATAAACAAACCATCCCGCCCTGCCAGGGGCTTTCCCTGAACAAGCAGTGGACCAGAGTTGAGAACCACTGCTGTAAGTGAACAAGTATGAAAGGAACCTGTTCTTTCCAGGTCACCAGAGAAGCTGCTTTGCTACACCCCTCCTGAAAGAGTCTGCAGCTACACTGTCAAAGTGTCTCACATGTGAAGCTCCAGTCAGGAATCTGGGAGTAGCACACTTCTTCATAACCACAACAAGGCGTTTTGCTCCAAGTATCTCTCATAATATGCCAATGGCATTTTGGGATGTATATGTAGGGGCATTGCCAGCAGATCGAGGGACGTGATCGTTCCCCTCTATTCAACATTGGTGAGGCCTCATCTGGAGTACTGTGTCCAGTTTTGGGCCCCACACTAAAAGAAGGATGTGGAAAAATTGGAAAGAGTCCAGCAGAGAGTAACAAAAATGATTAGGGGACTGGAACACATGACTTATGAGGAGAGGCTGAGGGAACTGGGATTGTTTAGTCTGCGGAAGAGAAGAATGAGGGGGGATTTGATAGCTGCTTTCAACTACCTGAAAGGGGGTTCCAAAGAGGATGGATCTAGACTGTTCTCAGTGGTAGCTGATGACAGAACAAGGAGTAATGGTCTCAAGCTGCAGTGGGGGAGGTTTAGGTTGGATATTAGGAAAAACTTTTTCACTAGGAGGGTGGTGAAGCACTGGAATGCCTTACCTAGGGAGGTGGTGGAATCTCCTTCCTTAGATATTTTTAAGGTCAGGCTTGACAAAGCCCTGGCTGGGATGATTTAGTTGGGGATTGGTCCTGCTTTGAGCAGGGGGTTGGACTAGATGACCTCCTGAGGTCCCTTCCAACCCTGATAGTCTCTGATTCTATGATTAATTGAGGAGACTTCATTCTCAACTCACCAATGCTTTTCTTGGAAGACACCAGATCAGTGTCTTTCTCCTATACTAACTCGTGCCCAATGATAAGGAAAAAAATATAACCAGGATCACATGTTCTTCTAAACAACACAGCTTGAGAGTCACCCTGAAGGGCTTTTCAAAATATATTATGAGGGCAGATATTAACTTTTCAGGGTCATTTTTCGGTATGGAGTGGAGTCCCAACAAGAGACCTCAATGGCTTGCGATTCCTCTATTTTGTGTTGCCCAAATTCAGCAAAAGTACATATAAATCATAATCAGAGCAGAAGCATATCAGACTTGGAGTCCTCCAGCAGGAAAGCATGGCCTGCATTCTTTGTTTTACATTTAGTAGTCTGAAAACACACATTTTACCAAGTTATCTAGAATGCTCTTGATTAGTGACCTATCCTCTTCATTGTTTACCACTCCCCCAATTTATGTGTCATCTGCAAACTTTATCAGTGATGATTGTGTTGTTTTTTCCCCCCAGATCATTGATAAAAATGTTTAATAGTGTAGGGACGATAATCAATCCCTGCAGCTACTGGGAACTAATTAAAACTCCGTAAAGAAAGAACCATTGTTTATTACATTGTCAGGGCCGGCTCTAGGGTTTTTGTCAGCCCAAGCAAAAAATTTGCTCCCCCAAGCTCCGAAAGCACAACTGCCCAAGCAAAAAAAAAAGGGGGGGGGCGCAGAATGGCTGGAACGCCGCCCCTGGAATTGTGCCGCCCCAAGCATGTGCTTGCTTTGCTGGTCCCTAGAGCCGGTCCTGTACATTGTTCATAATTGTCTCACTGTGACCTTGTCTTTCCTCCGTCTGTTTGTTGTAGCCTGTTATCGCTTGTCTAATATGTAGATTGTAAATTCATCAGGGCAGGGATTTTTTTCATGCAGGTACAGTGTCTAGCACTATAGAGCTCTAATCCCTGATTGGGGCCCATTAGTGCTACTGCAACACAAATAATAAATAGATTCCAGAGTTCTCCATATGGTATGCACTACCATAGAAGAAAATGACCTACACCTCCCGTCCCAAGGTCCTCTCATTCTGGTTTGCAAATAGATGGGCCCTTTTCTACACCCATAATTTGGTGGAAATGCCCTCCCCCCCCATTTAAAATATCTTAGGAAGCCATCCCACCAGAAAACATTCCCAAATGTGGAACCCCATTTTGCTCCCCCACCAAGTTACACTGGCCTGAGGTGCAGGATGTACAAAAGTTAGTCCGGCCCTGTGCCAGTGACAGGTTTAAGGTCAGACATCCTGCAAAGACAGAAGTCAGAGCTGTCTGATGCTGCAAAAGGAGAGGTAACAGCAAATAATTCATGATAATTACACTTAAAAGCATTCCCATAGCTTAACAATTCTTCACATAAAACCACTCCAAAAAACAAAACCAGATGTCTACCCCGGCACTAATTTTACCTCACTAACAACTGCTTTCAGCCCCTGAAAGATGTAGTTTTAAAATATTTTATTGGAACTATTTGTTGTATCCTTCCACCTGTAATGCCAGGTCTCTTCAATATCAGAATCCAAATTCTTGATGGCTCTAAAGTAGAAAGTTATAACAAAAACATTTATAATAATCAAATAGTTACACAATAGGTTTTCTATACAGAAAACTGTCCACTTTGAAGTCTGATATTTTGGGAACTTCCACTTGCTCTATATTCCACTGGAAATGTCCCAGGGTGGCAATAATCCGAACATTTATATAAAACTGGAGTTTCAGATAACCAGGGACCTCCAGGGCTGATGAGATGGGAGAGAAAGAGGGGATGACAGTTGTACCAGGGTCCAGAATTATGGGGTGAGGCCCAAAACATCTGTAATATCTGTGTAAATAAAGTACCAGTATTTAGGTTAAAAAAAATCAATTCAACTGATTAGTAGAAGCAACAAGATGAATACAAGACTGAAATATGAGTTAAAGATAAGCAAAGAGAATGCTGTAAGTCTGTGATAATAAACAATACAGTGAAGAATAAAAGGTTTCTGTATGATTTATTTTAAGATTCTCAACTTATAATGGTGTTTTCTTGCCTTTTTTTTTCAGCAAATGAATCAATAATGTCATTATACTGACCTATCTTGCCAGATCACTTTCAGTTGCAAGAGTTGCTAAGTTATTAACTCTTCACTGACCCATGATTGCATGGCGGTAATTCTTCACATGTTTGACCACACTAATGATCTTTCTGCACTGGCTACAGACTCTGGCATGCAGCAAAATATTGGAAGTGCAACAATCAGGTTGGGGAAAAGGTTCTGCAGAGAGATTTCATGCAGTCAGTGAAATGGCGATTATGATAAATGAAGGTGGGGTAGGGATTGGGGTAGCTCCCTTTTAGGGACACCCAGCCAGCCAGCTATAAAATCCCACTTAGTAGTTGTTCTCTACTTGCTTTACCTGTAAAGGGTTAAAAAGTCTCCCTGCATAGGTAAAAGAAAGGGAGTGGGCACTTCACCAAAAGAGCCAATGGAAAGGCTAGAACTTTTTAAAATTTGGAAAAAACATCCCCTTTGTCCATCTGTGTTGTTCTCCTGGATAGAAGGGACAGAGCAGCAATGCTGTAAGAAGCTTTGGGCCAGGTATGAAAAATCATCAGATCATACCTAGAAACTACTCATTTAAAACCCCAGATGTGTAAGTAGATCAGGAAATGTCTAGGAAGACATGATTAGGTTTATTTCTTTATGGTTAGTGGATTCCTCTGTGCTAACCCCAAATGCTTTTGTTTTGCTTGTAACCTTTAAACTGGACCTCAAGAAAGTTATTCTTGATGTTGAATTTTTGTAAGTGGGTTTTTTAAATTTAGCAATAACCTGAGTTTTCAAATGTATTTTCTTTCTTTTTTGTTTTTAATAAAATTTACCTTTTTTAAGAACGGGGGGGGGGGTAAAAGAACTTGAGGGTACCCCACAGGAAAGAATTCCCAACTGAGCCTTCCTGGGTTCTCAAAGGGGTTTTTGCACTTGGGTGGTGGCAGTATATACCCATCCAAGGTCAGAGAAAAGCTGTAACCTTGGGAGTTTAATACAAGTCTGGAGCGGCCAGTATTAATTAGTAAAATCCTTGTGAGCCCCCACCTTCTGCACTTTAAGTGCCAGAGTGGGGAAATCAGCCTTGACAGCGACAGTACTTCGGGGCCACTCTTTTCTTTGTCAGTGCATCTGAGAAACACTAATTCCTCTTTTACGTCACCAGAGATGTCAGTGGAATAAAATATTCAGAAAGTCATTGAGAGCAACTTCATCCTTTTCCTGAAAGGTCCATAGAAATTCAATTTTTTGACAGAAACATGCAAATGCAGCAAAACACCTTTTGAGGCCACCTATGACAAAGTCCACAAGGAGAAAGAAAATACGGTCCTAAAGACGGTCCTTTACAGGCTTGTCTTGATCACCTCCATCATCTCCTCTGTTTTTGGATGGGTGTATTGCTCCTAGAGGATTGATGTCAGTGTTTGCTGCAACACATGCTTTGTAAATTTAATTCCATTTCTCATACAATTGTTCAGTGAGAAGACCCTCAATGTTGTCTCTTTCAACATCAAGTGTAGCATCTCAGTGCTGAAGGACCAGATTCTTTTCACTGATGGGGGTTAGAATTTTCAGCCAAACTGAAGCAAATAGAACACTTAAATTTTGACATGTATTTTACTAGTCTAGGAATATCACTTCTGCTTTTAGCAGTCAGGCTCAATTCAGTCAACTCATTCTATGTCACTTGTAAGCCTTTCAGGTTATTGGCAAAAGAATGCATACAATCAATATGTGCAGTCCATCATGTACTACACATTGAATGGAGTTAATCGGGAACATTTTTTTCAAAATTTCCCATCACTGTCAACTTGTGTTAAAAATCTTGTACAATGACTGGGAGATATCCAAAGAATATACTGTAATACAGCCAATGGACAACTCAGCTGAGTCAGCATGACCAAGTTCAGTGTATGTGATGCACATGTTGGGGGTGGGGGGTGGGGGGAGAGGGGTTTGGAAAGTGCCTGAGGATTCAGTCAAAGAAGCCTGAGCTCTAGTGTACTTTCCTATGGTGCATATTAGCACCATTCTCATAAATTTGTCCATGACAAAGTTAGAAATCTAATTCACGTTCTGCTGTGATGTTGTGAATCAGTACAGCTATTTCCTCATCAGTCTTCTTGGTCAAGTCTCTCAAGCACAAAAATTGTTCCTGAATCACAAAGTGACCAGCAAGTATTTGAGGAATGTTTGTTCCTCGTGGGAGCTGGGTGGTGTCGCACTGGAAATTATTGAAAAGCATGTGGCTTATTTAACCTCATCTAGGATTGTTTTCATGACTTCCCTGTGCATTCTTGAATAAAATTTATTTTGCCTCTCAGGTAGTAAGTAATGTACCTGAACTCTCTGATGTTACACCTGTGCCTTTTACCCACAGTCAGTATGGTCACTGAAAATCTGGCCCTGCTTGGCTAATGAATCAATAATACCCAAGAAATTGCCATTGGATTTATCACTCAGCTTGCAACTTGTGCCACAGAAAGCTAATCCTCATTCTCCAAGAAACAAAATAACATCTAAAATACATTTCAGAATTTTCTTCCACTTTTCTTTTACATTTGCAAAATCTGTCTCCCATAACAAGTGGATGGTTTTATCACCTTTCAATCTTCTTGGGTCCATCCATTTAATACGGCAAGCTCTGTGTGTGCTGTTTTTTCCATAGTCAGGGATTCACCTATACAGCTGGTGCCAGCTGCAACCTGCAGCCACCCAATTAGCTTGGCTAATGTTGGAAGAACACCTTGTGTTGTTGCACCTTGTGGGAAAAGTTGACCTGGAATGCAATAAATAGCATGTCACATCACACTATCCAGACATGGTTAACTATTTCTCTGTTAGGAAGAGTACAGGGGAGAAGTGCATAAGGAAACAGCTTTTCTTTGGTATCCCTTTCTGGATGGATTTTTATCTTCCATTTATGAAGCACAAGTCTACCTATCTATGTCATCCTGTTTTACAGGTCCTGCACTTGAAAGGATGTTCTCAATGGAAAAATGAGGTAGTTCACATCCATCCTTATCCTATAGATGTTGTTCCTTCTTCTCCTAGTCCTGGTCTAGATGAAGTGCATCAGGAGGAGGATTACTGTCATCTTTCTCTTCTTCACCACTCCCTAATTTCCATCCAAAGCATTCTAAAGTTTGATGTTGTGAAGGCAAAGGCTCTAACAGGGTTCAAAAAAGAACTAGATAAGTTCATGGAGGATAGTTCCATCAATGGCTATTAGCCAGGATGGGCAGAGATGGTGTCCGTAGCCTCTGTTTGCCAGAAGCTGGGAATGAGCGACAGGGGATGGATCACTTGATGATTTCCTGTTCTGTTCATTCCCTCTGAAGCACCTGGCATTGGCCACTGTTGGAAGATAAGATACTGGGCTAGATGGACCTTTGGTCTGACCCAGTATGGCCATTTTTATGTTTTTAAAGTTATTTTCCCTGCTTCTTGTTCTGCAATTTTTCTTTCTTTTTTTCCCCTGAACCTGACTTGTATATACTTGTATTTGACTGAATTCAACTCTATGAGGGTAAACAAAGTTCAGTGCTGTGTTGCCAGCATAAATGCAATGTTTCAACATGGTTTTACAAAAGGTAGATCGTGCCAGACCAACCTGCTCTCCCTCTTTGAGAAGATCACTGATTTTTTAGACAAAGGAAATACAATAAATCTAATCTACCTGGATTTCAGTAAGGCATTTGATACAATTCCACATGGGAAATTAAGTAAATTGGAGAAGATAAGGATTAATATGAGAATTTAAAGGTGGATAAGGAGCTGGTTTAAGAGGAGACAACAACAGGTCATACTGAAAGGTGGACTGTCAGGCTGGAGGGAGGTTACTGGTGGAGTTCCTCAGGGATCAGTTTTGGGACCAATTTTATTACTGACTTTGGCACAAAAAGTGAGACCACGCAAATAAAATTTGTGGATGACACAATGTTGGGAACTACTGCCAATAGGGAGGAGGACTGGAATATCTTGTATGATATTCCAGTCCTCCTCCCTATTGGCAATAGTTCTGGGCACCTTGTAAACTGGAATAATAGAAATGAGAAATGAGATTTAATAGTGAAAAGTGCATTTAGGAACTAATAAGAATTTTTGCTATACGCTGGGGACATATCAGTTGAAAGTGACAAAGAAGGAGAAAGACCTGGGTGTATTAGTTGATCACAGGATGACTATGAGCTGCCAATGTGCTGCAGCTGTGATAAAGGCTAATGCAGTCCTAGGATGCATCAGGTGAGGTATTTCCAATAGAGACAGGGTAGTCACTCTCTCACCATTATATAAAGCACTGGTGAGACCTCATCGGGAATACTGTATTTAATTCTGGTCTCCCGTGGCCAAGAAAGAAGTCAAATTGGAACACGTGCAGAGAAGGGCTACTAGGATGATCCAAGGAATAAAAAACCTATCTTATGAGAGGAGTCTCAAGGAGCTTGGCTTATTTAGCCTAACTGAAAGAAGGCTGAGGGGAGATACGATTGTTCTCTATAAATACAACAGAGGGATAAATACCAGGGAGGGAGAGGAGTTATCTAAGTTAAGTACCAATGTGGACGCAAGAACAAATGGATATAAACTGGCCATCAACCAGTTTAACCTTGAAATTAGGTGAAGGTTTCTAACCATCAGAGGATCGAAGTTCTGAAACAGCCTTCCAAGGGGAGCAGTGGGGGAAAAAAATGAACTGGCTTCAAGACTGAGCTTAATAAGTTTATGAAGGGACTAGTATGATGAAATTGCTTAAAATGGCATGTCGCTGATCTGCAACAGCTAGTGACAAATATTTCCAATGGCTGGTGATAGGATATTAGATAGGGAGCACTCTAAGTCACTACAGACAGTTCTTTCCCAGGAATCTGCCTGGGGGGTCTTGCCCCCATGCTCAGGGTCTAACTGACCACCATATTTGGGGTCGGGAAGGAATTTTCCCTGGGAGATTTTCACCTTCCTCTTCAGCATAGGACACACGTTACTTGCAGGTTTAAACTAGTGTAAATTGTGGATTCTCTGTAACTTGAAGTCTTTAAATCATGATTTGAGGACTCAGTAACTCAGCCAGAGGTTAGGAGTCTATTAGAGGAGTGGGTGGCTGAGTTTCTGGGGCCTGCAATGTGCAGGGTCAGACTAGATTATCACAATGGTCCTTTCTGACCTTAAAGTCTAGGAGTCTCTGACAACATGGACAATGTCCCTACATCTAGGGCAGTGGCTACCAAACGGTGGTTTCCAATCAGAGCTGCTGCCAAGCTCTCTCTCTCTCTTTCACCTGCTCTTTCCCCTACCTCCTGTGGGAGGGGATGGCTCCTCCTCTCCCTGCAGCATGCCAACGAGAAAGGGGAAGGAGGAAGCCCTTGGAGCAGTCCTTCCCCCGGCCTAGAAGTGGGAGAGGGGACTGGGAACCCTGAAGCAGTCACCCCTGGCCTGGGAAATGGTGATGAAGAACCCTAGGAGCAAAGTTAAGCAGGGTGAACAAAATTGATGGGGCACTGGGAGCTGAAGTGGGCACATGGGGCCAGAATTATGGAAATGGGGGTGGGGGGCAGCCTGGAATGCATAGTTTTTAGATTCCACAGTCACAGAAGAATGGTACATTTTACAAAGCCAGCTTCCCCTGCAATGTTGTGGGATGGCCTCCACATACCAAGACAAAGAAGTTCCACAAGACTGCAGCAAATGTAGCTATATTTTTTCCTTTTCAAATGAGCTTTTTTTTATTATTAAATGCTGCTCATTTCGACTGCGGAGTTAAATATTTGTTCCAATACAATGGTCAAGCTAGCGGAAATACTGCAAACGGAACACAATTTAAAACTGAGAAAATAGCACTAGTCACTGGGCTTAAAGATTTGTCCTTACACGATGAAACCAGTGTTTCATTTTGTAGCTGATGTAAGGAGCCAAAGGACTTTCTCCCCCCAGAGAATCTTTTTGAAGGCTGAAGGTGTATGACTGCATCTGTTGTTCCAGCAGAAGGCTTTAAAATACACTGTACTGCTGGCGGAGGGAATGGGGGAGGGAGAACAAAGCTATTTCAATCTATGAATAAAAATTCTGGCATACAGATACAAAGTGTTTTTTATTAAAATAATTCAGCATCCCCTGACTACCTAAAGTAATCCCACCCGGAATAACTCCAAGATGAATGACCATATTTTGGAAAAAAACAGTTGTCATGTATTGGATTGAGAATCACAGCCTGTAAGAAGCAAGGAAAGATCCCAGATTTTCTTAGGCAGAGACTGTGTAAGTAACAGATTGGATCTAAAAAGATTAGTTCTAGTTCAGCTACAAGGTGTTGGGCTCGACAGAGTTAAGGACTGGGTAAAATTCTATGGTCTGAGTTATTTATCCAGGTGGCCAGTCAAGATGATCACAATGGTCTCTTTTGGCCTTAAATTCTATGGCCGAGGACTTGGTTTATATAAGACATTGGACATAAAAATAGATTTAAAGGAAGGGTTGGATCAAAAAGTCACCAGAAAGGGAAAGGGATTACAGAGTTAGCACTGATGCACTAGCCAAGTAAGCAGCGTCCTTTTCTTTTGGATGGAAACTTCATGATTGCTATCGATCTTTCACCTCGACGTTGGATTAGTGCAGTATACTCCACATGGTGCTAAGCCTTTCAGCCCTCTGAAGACTGCAGACAGTAGAAATGCAGTTGCCCACCTATCAAGCAGTATTTCTGAAAGGAAACACACTACTCCAGTAATCTGAAAGTTAGGAACTCTGTTTTAACCTACTAAATCCTAGATAGTTTGGGATCTACCTGCCTTATAAACTGCCTCTCACCTCCCAATTCCATGGCAGGTGTGTTTTTCTGATGTGCTGAAGGTAAAAAACCCCAACTGTAAATGATGGGGTCTGCTGAGAGGATGGTCTTCATAGGGCAATTTCTGAACTTGAATGTATTTTTTTCTTATCTTTCCCCATTGGCTCACCAGATCCAAAGGTGATCGTCTCCAAAGCAGACTGCAAGAACATCTGCTCTTCAGTGAAATGGGATGATTCATTAGCTACTGTGTTTTGCCAGTAAAGGCATTGAGTTGTGGGAGGGAGAGGGTCAGCAACTGATGTCTGGGAAAATATTTTGTTGGCAGGGTGCCATTTTCTAGTGTTGATCAATGTATTAAACTATAGCTAGATTAATAAAATTCCTGGTTAATTTTTTTTTTTTGTATTACAGTAGCACATAGAGGCCCCGTGGGCCCATTGAGATCCTTATTGTACAAACATCATAAGATAACCCCCTGCCCCAAAGAACTTGCAATATCGAAAGACCAAAACACACACACACACCAAAAAACACTGTGGAAGAAAAACATGCACAAAGAGACAAAAGTGACTTGACCAGATCAGTAGCAAAGCCAGGAATAGAACTGCAGTGTCCCGAGGCCCAATGCACTACCTGCAATCACTGGACCATGCTGCTTCTCAAGCATAAAGACAGCTGAAAGAGGCTAAAAGCCCTTACTGCCTCTGTGGAGCAAGGCAGTCAAAACTTGTATAACTGGGGTATAGGGTCTGGAGGCAAGTTAGTCACTTTTCTGACTGGGTTGATCTGAAGCAGAAGCAAGATCTGCAGCCTAACACTTCAAGGAAAGGCCAGGGATGTTTTCTGTGGAATGGGGTCTGCAATGAGAACAGGGTTTCTTATTTTTATGCTACTGAAAAAAGTACACATAGCTAAGAGCTGTAATTCAATTAACATAATGATCTCTTCAATAGTCTAAATCAAATCAAAATATTAATACAAATTATTGCAATGTATTGGAAAAGGATGACTTTTTACATTAAAGGGTTATCATAGTTTTTAATGCACTTTTTCATTACCTCAGCTCACTTTGCATTTGATAACACTATTATTAGAGTCACAACAGATCATCATCAAATAGAAAAGAAACCTTAATGAATTTTAAAAAGGCTGTAAGTAGGCTTGTCCAGTGTTTTGAATGTCATTCTTAAACCACCAGGACCTGTTCAAAGCGACACAGATTCCAGCTCTGTTCAAAAAAGTCATTTCCATCAAGAATGATAAACTTAATGCAAGAAAGCACCGTCTGTTTGAATTTCAACTAGCTTGAGTTTCAATCTTTGTATGGAAATTGCTTTAGAGTAAGGTCAAGAGAGATTCTCTCTTCTTAAAGGGAAGACAGACTACCACTGTTCTAAGTAGTTTTTAAACCACACACACAATTAATATTTCAAAGGCCTTTTCTAGACTAGGAAGGTGGGGTTGAAAATGTTTGAGCTAGATAAGGCTCAAAGGTGTAGATGTGGTAATGAACCATTAAGTTCTCTGCCCGCAGAATTTATGTTCACAGGAGTTACCATAAATAACCTAGTCATTTTTAATTATAAATGCTTCTAATAGTCAAAGAATGATGCACTCTAAGAATGGGAGTTCTTTCATATTGGCAACCTGTGCCCCATCACTAGAAGCCCAATAGGCTACAGCAAACACTGTAGAAAAAAATGCATCTCACAGCAGGGTAGGAAAAACTCACGCTAAGCAAAAAACTCTCTGCTGAATTAGCAAAAGGCCCACTATAGACTGGAGTCAATTGTAAAGAAACAAACCCTGCCAAACCCTATTTATTGGTCTTTCCTTTCTCTCCAGGTGGCTCTCCCAATTTCTGTGGTTGTGAACAACTTTTACACTCCAAACAGGGGGTGGGGGGAAGGGGAAAATCTACAGACTCAAGAATTTCTTTACCTCAGGGAGACCTGGCCAGTCCTCCCACTCACCAGCTAGACCAGGGGTGGCCAACCTGAGCCTGAGAAGGAGCCAGAATTTACCAATGTACATTGCCAAAGAGCCACAGTAATACGTCATCAGCTCCCCATCAGCCCCCCCGGCCCGTGGCTTCCATCATTGGCAGCTCCACCGATCAGCGCCTCCCCCTCCCTCCCTGCACCTCCTGATCAGCTGTTTCGTGGCGTGTGGGAAGCTTGGAACGGAAGGAGAGAGGGCAGAAAGGGGTGGAGTGGGAGCAGGGCCTGTGGCAGAGCAGTGAGCACCCCTTGGCACATTGGAAAGTTGGCGCCTGTAGCTCCAGCCCCGGAGTCGGTGCCTATACAAGGAGCCGTACATTAACTTCTGAAGAGCAGCATGTGGCTCCGGAGCCAGAGGTTGGCCACCCCAGAGCTAGAAGTATCTGTGGCCGAAGCATCCCCATCATTTCAGACATTAATTCTCAGAGCCATGAGATCTAATTTCTCACAGGCACCATTCTACCAGGGCAAACAACCCTTTGTAGTCTGCTTCCTGCCTTTAATTTCCTGTTTCTCCCCTGCTCATGCCATCCAGCTGGAGCGTTTCTGGCAGAATTTGCAAGGCAAAGCTCATTGCAGTGCCTATCTGTAGGTCAGATCATTAACCCAGTCCTGCGTGGGGTTTGTATACCCTATCATATATTGCCATTCTGCGCCGCAATAGCACACAAATATTCAGAACAAGTCCAAATCCTAACAAAACCTGCATCTATTTACATTCCTAGCAGTATGGGGTATGCTTGGAAGCGTTAGTCTTTAAATATTTGTATAGTAGACTCACAATATATAGTATATTTCTAGCATTAAATGCACAGACAAAGCACATTAGCCACTTGTGTATTTGTTGAAATCTTTGCACATCCACCCCACCCCCCTATATCACTCTTCAAATATGCAGAGTTTTCTTTCCTCTTCACATAATTTGTAGACCAAGATGTTTTTTTTATATTGGACAATGCTAGGGTTCAGTTTCCTGTCACCAAAGTGTTTAAATTTGACTTGACAGTAGCAATTGCTTTTTAATCTAAGCAAACTGATCTGTCAAAGGCAATCAGTACAGTGAAGTTATCCCTGGAGAATCCTAATAATCCAACAGTTGAACTCTTGGCATAGAATGTCACAAGCACTTAATGCAGTACATATATACAGCTACACAACATTCCTACACAAAAACTACAGGCTCAGTTGTGCACCACTTAATAGTTCCAGCACTTCTTATGAAACAATAGACCTGGTTTTGGCCTTTGTCTATTTCTAATTATATTAGTATGAAATTCTCAGGCAAAAATAAGGACACATTCAATGCCATGAAGATATTTATTACTAAGCTTCTAAATCAGTTAATATTCAAAAAGTGTTTGAGAGAGCTCTCCCTCGGGGCAGAGTAAGAGTTAGGAGTAAGGAGTAAGAAGGTACAGTGTTTGGCAACTAATCTGATGGGAAGGAAGTCAAAGTGGCTAGAAAACTGGCCTTAGAGGAAACATCTCTTGATGGCTCATTACAGCCCCCCGACATTTAGGTCCCAATCCTGTAGACACTAAGGTATGCGTTGCATTCTAAATGCGTGAGAAGGTCATTGAAAAGGAATATGTTCTACCCACATGACATGGCACAAAGGGAAAGATTAGAAATAATGGGCATCTAATAACTTTCTTTGCAATCAAAATAGAATGGAAAATTTTTGACCTTCAAATCAAAGCTGCCATGGTCTCAAAATTACAAATTAAACATTTTACTCACTCGAGCCGTCATCTTAACTCAGTGGTTTATGTCGAAGTTTTTATCTTACTTAAAATAGCTCAGTTATCTTTAAGTAAACTAAAAGAATTGCAAAATAAACAGCCGCATCATTTCCTAGTTTCCCCCCCTCCCCCCGCCGCCCCTCATTCTGTGGTCCCCCTTGTCTGTACACGATGCTTAGTCGGTAGAGAAGTTAGTTCCTTGATTTAAATTTTGCTGATCTTTGACAAACTGGAGTGGGTTTCTTGAATTGGTTTGTGTACTGTATGCCTATAAAACAGATCACGGTCTCTACCCTATCGCTGTGTATTACCTCTGGTCATAAACCGATGTGTTGAACTGAAGAGAATACTTGTATTCTTACAGCCCAAGGACCCCTAAGGAACTTGAATTATTTTAATTTGAAGCTTTGACTCCTAATATCAATTTACAGCTGCAAGTGGCTAATTTTATGTTTTAACTGGACAAATAACTCTGTTGTGTGGCATGCTCAGAAGTTCATTGTACCATCTCATGTGTAAAAAAGTTAATCTGGGGTTTACTAAAGTGCTGGTGATTTCAAAAGGTTCACTGAAAAGTTATCCAGTTTCAAAACACTGTACAAGCTAATAAAGGCATAAATTCAGTACAAAAATCTCTCTGTCCATGCTGAAAACAAAGCTTCCTTTTCTCTGCGCAAAAGTAGCTCAGTTACAAGTAATTAAAAAAAAAACAAGAAAGTTAGATTCCTCACAGCCTAGAAGAAATAATCAAATTTACAGTACTTTGCATTCTCTTTAATGTGTTTATTTCATTTTATAAACATAATTAAGAAAATAGTACAAGCTTGCTTGAAAAACACAAAGATTTTTCTCTTGTGAAACTGTCTCCCCAATTCCCCATTCTCTGTCCCAAGGGCCTCAGATTAATTCAAAAAACACTTAGAAACGGGCCACAGGCCACCACACCTGTATAGCTTGGCACTGAGACAAAGCACATAGCTCCTTCTCCCTCAGTTCTTGTTTAGCAGCCTGTTGACTGACCTTGCAATCAGCCACACAGCTGGATTTTTCAAACATTTTTCTGAAGCGGGAGGAAAGTTTTCTCTAAGACTGTGTCATCTCAGGAATAAGAAAAGGAAAACACAGAGGGAACTGAGCACTTAACAGTGGGAAACAAGAGATTCCAAAAACAACAGCCAGTTGCTAAATGACCACTTTAGGGCTGCAGATGCTTGGCTCTGTTAAATGTAAAGGGTCTGCCCCAGAAAGGTTCCCTGGGGAAAAGGTTCCTATTGGAGGACAACCCTGAAAACCTTGTGTAACTTCTCTACTGACAGCAGCCAGTGCCAGATTCGTCAGAGAGAATTAACAGAACAGGGAAGTTATCAAGTGATCCATCCCTGGCTGTCCAGTGCCAGCTTCTGGCAGTCAGTTGTTTAGGGACACCCAGATCATGGGGTTGTATCCCTGCCCATCCTGGCTAATCGCCATTGGTGGACCTAGCCTCCATGAGCTTATCTAATTCTTTTTTGAACCCAGTTATAGTTTTGGCCTTCACAACATCCCCAGGCAATGAGTTCCACAGATTGGTTCTGTGAAGAAATACTTCCTCATGTTTATTTTAAACCTGCTGTCTATTAATTTCATCATGTGACCCCTAATTCTTGTGTTATGTGAAAGGGTAAATAGCACTTCCCTATTCACTTTCTCCACATCATTCATAATTTTATAGACCTCTATCATAACCCCCTTTAATCATCTCTTTTCTAAGATGAATGGGCCTAGTTTTTTTAATATCACCTTGTATGGAAGCTGTTCTATATCACTAATTATTGTTGTTGCTCATCTCTGTACTTTTTCCAATTTCTAATATATCTTTCCTGAGATGGGACGATGCAGTATTCATTAATACATGGATTTCTATAGTGGCATTATGATATTTTGTCATTATCTATCCCTTTCCTTATGGTTCCTGACATTGTTAGCTTTTTTTAAATGCTCCTGCACATTGAACAGATATTTTCAGAGAACTATTCCCAAGACTTCAAGATCTCTTTCTCAAGTGCTAATTTAGAACCCATCATTTTGTATGTATAATTGGAATTATGTTTTGCAATTTGCATTACTTTGCATTTATCATCATTGAATTCATCTGTCATTCTGTCGTCCAATCATAGCGTTTTGAGAGATCCCTTTGTAACTCATCGCAGTCAGCTTTGGACTTATCTTGAGAAATTTTGTATCCTCTGCAAATTTTTCCACCTCACACCCTTTCCCAGATCATTTATGAATATGTTGAACAATCCAGGTCCTACTACAGGTCCTTGAAGTACCCACAATTTAGCTTCTTTCCATTCGAAAGCTAACCATTTATTCCTACCCTTTGTTTCCCATCTTTTAACCAGTTACTGATCCATGAGAAGACCTTCTCTTTTATTCCATGACTGCGTAGTTTGCTAAAGAGCCTTTGGGGAAGGATCTTGTCAAAGGCTTTCTGAAAGTCCAAGTACAATATATCCACTAGATTGCCCTTGTTCGCATGTTGACACCCTCAGAAATTCTAACAGATTGGTGAGGCATGACTTCCCTTTCTAAAAGCCATGTTGACTCTTCCCTAACATACTGTATAGGAAGCTGTAGCAAAGTGCGGCAGGGCCCCTTTGGCTCCTGCCTCTGCTAGGTCCACAAAGTCTCTCTGAGGCCCTGGGGTAGTCACCACTGATGCAGTTTGTTCACAGACTTCTTCCCACCACCATTTCACCATGTACAGTTGGCCCTTCCCTCCCTCTAGCCTGCAGATGGTGAAGAGCTACTTCCCCACTTCCACTCCCTGCCTTTTCCCTTTCTTTCTGCTTCTCTTCCCTTTCTTTCCCCCTTGGCTTCCTTCCCCTGAGGCTTTTATATAGCCCCAGGCTAATTAGCCAACAGCTGTCTCTGCTTCCCCAATTCGGGCCAGGTCATCTCCAGCCCGCTCTAATTTAGTTCCCTAAAAAGAAGCTGGTGCAACAGAGGGCTGAATCAGCAACATTTTGCCCAGCACCCTGTCACACACCTCCCCACCTTCTCCAACTGCCTGGTTCGCCCCTCCATGTCCTTCCCTTCCTCTACCGAGGGGGAGAGGGCTTTACGGGGGAGTCTCTTTCCCTCTTTCAGGTCAATTCCAGGGTTTGCAAACTACACTACATGGGGTGGACAGCCCCACAGCTCTGCTGAAACCCACAGGTCCTTGTGCCATTCACAGCCCCTGAGTGTTCCCCCGTTTTTCCCCCCTTCCCTTCTGTCATGGGTTTGTGGTTGGTCCCAGCCCTCTCTCAGACACTCAGGGCCTCCTGTCTCCAAAGCTTGTCCACTGGGGCCTGGTCTCTTCCTTTGGGAGTCCGCTAATAAGGGCCTCTGCTGGGCCTTGCTCTCCAGTCAAAGACTCTGGGGTGGACATTTCGTCCATACCTTCCCTCTCCCTTTTCAGGCTCTATTGGCTTTTTTGCTCGGGGGTCTCTACCCCCATCCTCAGGGAATCTCCTCTTTTTCTTATCTTGGGCTCGAGGGGCACCTGGGCCGTAGGGTATTGCCTCCTATCCCCAGGGACGCATTCTATGTCCATCTTCTCACGAGGAATCCACCAGTGGGCCTCACCAGCTTCCTTTGTGCCAGAGAGCAGGCCAAGGCAGAGTCCACCAAGCATTGCTGGGGTTTCCTCCCCACCATTACTGTAATGGTGGACAGCTTCCGCCCCTTCCCCTGCCCTCCAACATTTGCCCAGCCATAATCCATGTCCGGGCAATCCCCCTTCTTGTGTCCCGGTCATCTGCACTGCCAGAGACCGCCAGTCTGAACCCCATGGGGGCCCCTCGGGAATCCTCCTGTTTGTTCTTTGGGCCCTTCCCGGGCGGGGGTTTTCTGGACAGTCTCCCAGTCTCCACTTCCCTGCTCTGCCATCTCTCCTTCCTGGTGAAGTCAGTCTCCACATGCTCCTCCGTAAGCTTTAGAGCAACCTCGACCATATTCGGCTGGTGCCTCCTCACCCACACCTGTATGTTCTCGGGAAGGCCCCATAAAAACTGCTCTAGGATGAGCTCATCCATGATCTCCCCCACTGTCTGGGCATCCGGCCTCAGCAGCAGATGGCCCAGTCCATTAACTTTTGGGCAAATGCCCAGGGCCGCAAACCCCCCCATCTACCTCGCCAACCAGAACTTCTGGTGGTACTTCTCTGCGGACACAATCCAGGATGGCTGCCTTTACCGCTTCACAATTCCATGTAGGCTGCTTGGCCTTCGCCGGCTAGGTAGAGAACCAGTCGCAGGGCTCAGGTTGCCCTGTCCCATCCAGCCCCCATAGCTACTAGTTCAGATATGCCTAGGAAAGCATCGGGGTCATTGGCCAGGCCCATTTTACACAGTCCTAAGCCCAGTACCCGAACACCATTCTCTCCCATGAGACTCACCACTTTCTGCAAGAGCTGCTGTTGGATGCCGGCCTGCTCCCAAATGAAGTCCTGCAGGCTCTTCTGCTGTTCTGCCTTTCAGGTGAGCAAGGCCTGTCTCTCCAGCTGCTGGGCTTGCTGAAAACTCTGCATTGCCTTCTTCACCTCCTCTTGCTGCTTAAACCAGCCATTGCAGGGTCTCCTCCATCTCTGGGCTACCAAACACTTGCTCTAGCATGGAATCCTGGACAAGCCCCCATTTGTAGCAGAGCATGGCAAGGCCCCTCAGACTCCTAAGTCCACAAAGTCACTCTGAGACTCTCAAGTTAGTCACCACTAGTGCAGTTTATTCATAAGCTTGTTCCCACCATGTAAAGTTGGCCCTTCACCATCTACAGATGGGAGGGAAGCGCTACCTCCCCTCTTCTACTCCCTGCCTTTTCTTTCTGCTCTCCCCCCCCTTGGCTTCCTTCCCCTAAGGCTTTTATACAACCCCAAGCTAATCAGACAACAGCTGTCTCTGCTTCGCCAATTAGGGCCACATCATCTCCAGCCAGCTCTAATGTATTCCCCTAAATGAGAGCTGGCATGACAGAGGGCTGAATCAGCAACCCTTTGCCCAGCACCCTCTAACAGAAGCCTATATGCCTAACTCAGGCTTTGTAAATTCCATTGTTGTTCTAGTGGCTTTATAAATCAGGCACTGCAATGCTCAGCATCACAATGCCTAAGTCCCTTTGTGGGCTCAGGCCTTAGTTAAAGTTGTAGTGACCTATGCTTTTAGCTTTGGAGATGCCCGCTTCAACCCCCAGTCATGGCCAAGATGGCAGTCACCACCAAAGCAGGGACTTGTCTGGGAGGAGTTTCAAAATCTGTAACGTTTTGGCAACAGGCAAGATTTCCTAGCTGACTCCAAAAAACTGAGAACAAGTCAACTATTAACAGAGGACTGCTGCTAGCCAGAAAGAGGCTAAATTTTCTGTTTGCTCATTAGGTAAATTAAACTGGTGGTCTCTAAGGCTCAAAAGGGGAGAGGGTGTAGAGAGAGAGCGTAGCTAGATGTGAGAAAACAGAAGTGTAAATGTTATTCTGAAATCCTACCTCATGATACAAATGCTACAAACGAAATTTTTATTCCATGAACATGCATTGCTATAGCAGCAGAAAGAGTTTGGAGAAGTCTATATTGGAAGAACATAGTGGTGGGCTTAACAATGTCTGTTTAAAAAATGTAATGTTTTTCAAATTGCTTACAATGATTTTATTAAATGTAAATATTTGTACAGTAAGCAGTTGTTTGGTACTCTCTCTTTAATAAGACCTGCAGTCAGGATTTTGACTACAATTGCCCTGGGATTTGACTAATCTTTCTGAGACAGAACTTTGGCCTGTGCTACATCAAAGAGTTAACCAGAGGTGCAGAAAGGGGAGTGTAAAAGTTTGCTCCTGCGGGAATCTGTGCCATTGCACACACACAGAATTCATGTCCCTTGCAGAATTTTTTTTCTCTGCAGAAAATGCATTCTGCCAGAGAGGCACTGAAATTATGCCTTTCGCCCACCAGGGGCTGCTATGGTGCCAGAACAGAGAGCAGCTCCCACATGGGAGCAGCCCAGCTTTGGATAGGGAGAAGAGGCTACTTTCCTCCAGTGCCCTACCCCTGGGGCCAGGTGAAGAGACATGGGTTATGGAGGGAAGGGACTACTTAGGGTACATGGGACTGCTACATGGTCCCACACTTGAGAAAGGCTTTGAAAACTGCCCAACGTAAATACAACCACAAAGGATTTTTTTAAACATGAATTGCCAGATTTCTTAAGTGGAATTGGCATTAAATATTTTTAATAGTACAATCTTAGAATCCTCAGAAATTAGCCTACAGAAGATTTAGCTCAAAGAAATTATTTCCCTCCTTCTTCCACTTTTAGCCCGTTACTGTATATTCCATGTGAATTACAACAGTCGTAGTCATTAGGTTACTTCTCACAGTTTATGGTTTTAATGATTTTTGCAACATTAGACGCACAACATTTTCAAGCATCAAAAACCAGCCTTTCCTATCTAACATTTTTATAAAGATAATAAAAGCTAATGAGCACTCATGATCTATGATCTGACAAGACATCTGTTCTTTTCTTTCTGAGATGATAAAACACCTACTGTGTCTTGTTCTGGCACAGTGGGAGAGAACAAATATGATCCAATTAATCATTTTAAACTATAAGCTATATTAAGTTATAGTTTCTCAACAGGCTTGTCATACTCTGTTAATAGCTTGCAGGTGTTCTAAAATAGCCTTTGCAATATGATTATTAAATCTTGCTTTCATCATGTGGTCAGCTCCACCTAGTAATCCTGTTTATGTATATTAAATACAAAAAAATGGTTAATGCACATTTAAGGCTGAGCTTCAAAACCTGCAGAAGCAAGGATAGGGAATTCTACATATCATGGCAACAAAAGCTCTACTTCCTAACACGTATTTTGATAGAGTTTTTCATTACATACTCATAAAAAACTTGGCACTGATACACTAGCAGGCAAATATTCTATAAATATGTATGTAACAGAATAGAGCCCTTTATCCACGCCCTATTGTAATAATTTTGTACAAGCATGTCTTGTAAGGTGTCATTTGAAAACTCAGTTTGCTGGAATCATCCTGATAAAATATGTATGGCAACATATAATTTTACATACAAAGATTTCCCTGTATGATAACACATGTTCCCAATCCCACAGCTCTGACTAAACAGAAGTTGGTAAACAGGTCCGTCAAAAACAAAGGAACGTGTGTTCCGCTTAATTTGCATTTAAGCAGTAAACAGCAAGTAGGGAGGGAAGACAACAAAAGTTCAAACAGGTGAGAAAAAAGCAACAGGGACCATCCTTCCACATAGACTTTTTGTCTCCAGGTGCCCAGCTAGAAATGTTTCTCAAGACAGGGACTGAAACTACAAAAAAGGAGGGACAAACACCCCCAGGCACTCCACTCTTCCCGCCCATTGCACTCACTGCACCTGAAGGGACAAAGGAAGCAGTCAGACTCTAGGGGAGGGGTCCAGACCTACAAGGTTTGGTCAGTAAGACTGCTGTGAAAGCATGTGGTGAGAAACTTTGCTTCAATCTGATATAGTTTGTTAAGTTAGGTAGTAGTAGGTGTCTTATCTTTATTTTTCTTGTAACCATTTCTGTCTTTTATACCTCATTACTTGTACTCACTTTAAAATCTATTTTAATAGTTAATAAACCTGTTTTACCTAATCCAGTGTGTTTAAACTGAAGTGTCTGAATAACTATTTGAGATAATCAACTGGCATATTATTCCCTTTAAGGAATAACAGACTTAAAATATTTTATTCTGTCCAGGAGAGGGCTGGACATACATTTTGGGAGGGAAATCGGAGACTGCGGTGTGTTGGGATCATCCTGCAGTATAACCAAGGCTGATGAGAGCCAGAGTGCAACCCAAGTGTGGCTGGAAGGCTGCATTACACACAGACATTCAGGGTGTAGCTTGCATGCTGGAAGGCTGTTTGTGAGCAGCCCCAGTGGGAGCTACTTCAGCAAGGCATTGCAAGGCACTCAGGGTTGCAGGGCAGCTGCTCATTAGTCTGGATTGTACCCTGGTATGTCACAACAGATTAATTAAGTGGAAGTACAGACATGTGGACAGTGAAATATTTTATTTCTCACCATTTATCTGTGTCAGAAATGGTGTGATTGGTGACACTGTAGAACATAACAGAAAACAGTTGCCCTTTGCAATTTATCATACATGTATACCACCGTCCAAATACTTTAGGAATATTTTTCTGAGAAGAGCATTTATTTAGCTCAACTAGTATTTACACTGTTTATGTTTAGTGTATTGTATGTAGACATCTGTGACCTTTTAAAAGGGGAGGGGCAGGGATGCCACCTTTGAAATTAGAATATAATAATTAGCTCCGATCTTTTTAAAGAAAGATATTTAAAAGGTAGTATCTCTCAACATAGGAGAAGTATGGTAAAATATGCAAGTCTCTATCTTTCTGTAGAATAAAACTGCAACACGTTTGCTCAGCCACCTATAATTATACAAGAATCCATGTATAAATCAAGTTATTTTAAAACAATGTTTACTATTTGTTTGACAACACTATTATGCCAACAGGTAAAATCCCTTGAATACATTACCCCTGTATGTTTTGGTACAAAGTGGTTAGATTGTCCTATGGATCAAAGTATTTACTTCTTTGATAAGAAATTACTTTTAAAAATAGTGGATTACTTGTGTGAGCTTTGTCCTCCTTTTCCTATGTCAATTACTGTCCTTTTAACATCACTGCTTGCTGTCCAGGATCCTTAAGAATATGTAGGGATTTAAAGACTCATTTGAAGATTTTTCAGACCTCCCTCCATATACATGATAATATTTCTGCATCAATGGACTGTTGCAAATCCATTAACAGAAAAGTATAAGACAAATATAAATACAACTTTGAAAATTGTGCATTCAGTCTTATGCCATTTGATGTTTAGTGTTTTAGATATTTCTTTTTAGCAGGCAGAGTTTTATGCTCTTTGCAAACAGCTGTACTCCACAATGAAAGAGAAAATGTGAGAAGTAAATGTTTGACAGAAATTGCTTAGTCATTACAAACCAAAAGCACTTGCAAGTTAAACGCCTGACATAAGCAAAAATATCCCAGGTTAGCTAGAAAAGGCAAAAAGTACAATTTTGTAGGGAGTAATGCTTATTTTACAGAAGGAAAACAAGATGGCAGTAACACTATTCAAAAGTCTTATGGTGTAGGACTTCATGTACAACCAGGGAAAAAACTCTTATCAAGATGGATGAACTGAGCTTGTGTGTAGGTGGGTTGCCCTCTATACAAGCATCTTAGGGGAAAAAATGCCAAGACAGGAGAGTCCTCCAATAGTTTAAAGAAGCTTTTTTCAATGTAATGTGAAGTATTACTCAGGAGTGGTATGTTTTCTTTGCTAATTCTCTATGAGATGTGGCATAGGATTCTTAGTTATTACAGTCTCCTTGGTATCTCCACACATTCAAGCTTTTTCCTTTGTGCAATGTGAAAGCCTACTCAAAGCAACAGTCTTTGTCAACACAATGAAAGGTATATACTCATGCAAATGATGGTGCAATATGATTGTTCAGACCATTAATATATGAATTCGGTCCAGACAAAAACCAAACACTGGACAGTCACAGATTCTGCTAAAATATTAAAATTTAATTATACCTTTTCCACAGAGGACTATCGCAAGGCACGAGAAAAGGTATTCTTCGAATAAAGAACAGATATACATCTAAAACAATATATATAAGTTCTAAACGGCAAATTGACAACGAAGTCACAAATACTTTAATATTTAGTATAATATAGTGTACATGTTCATATAGAATATAAATTAGATCTTAATTCCATCCGCCGTTTACTTTTTCAGTGACAATGGTCTAAATTTTTACATTATATACATTAAAATACTAAAATGTTAAAAACCTTTTAATATAGGTACAATTCAATAACTGGGAAAATACATTAGATCTGTCATTTTGTACACTATCTAAATCAAACTTTCTATACAGTGTTCTCTGCAAAAATAAATGGCACTTTTACATGCAACAAGACACACAATACAAGTGTGTGTGTTAACAGCATATTATGTGAGTAGGAGGGAAACTATAAAACTCATTCACTCACACAGTTGAGAATCAGAAATAAAATTGGTGGGAAACATTGTGACAAACCTTCTCTTCTTCGTGTTATTTTAATGCTAATGAAAGTATACTGCTTTCAATACTAATCTAACATTAAAAAACAAAGATACAGTGTACTATGAAATTTAAGTCATGTAACAGTATCACAGACTTACTTAGACAACATAATGGACAGCAAACAGATCCTTTATGAATTTAAAAAAAAAAGTCAGCCCTGTCTCTGGGTCACAGCATCTAGGCTGCTTTTGTGTTGACAGTTTCCAAAATTACTTCTGCCACTCTGAATTGTGCATCAGTAGTCAGGTGAGTTTTCCAGACTTCATTATGCCATTGTGTAACCATAGCTTCCACAGTGTAATGCCACAAGAAGCCTGTTCTTAAGGGTTTCTTTGCTTGGGTATTCAGGTAACTTGAGCATGTTGATACTAAAATAAAAGCATCACCATTAAATAGGAGAAGTAGAAGTAAAAATTTGATTGTTTTGTACTAGGTAATTAACATGAAACTGTCCTCTCAAATATGTATTCAAATCAGAAAACCCTGAAGTTGTCATATTTATGAAAAAACGCACTGCTGCATTGCAGTACCCGTCAGCATTCAAATGTACTGCAAGAAAATAAGTTCCTTGTGGTTTAAAGTAAAAAGCAATACAGTAATTTAGCTTGAAGCGTCCCTTAGTGATATTGTACTGCCTTCCATTAACTACATGGGAGTAGTTAAGGTTTCTCCTTCAAAAATATACCTATTTATGGCTTAACAACCAGTTTTATGTTGGATCGTGGGTATGCTCCAAACTGACCAAAGGTTTTCCTTTTAATTAGGTTGTACAAGAGGGTTGTACCTGAAGTGTAAAACAAATAATGAAAACAATGAAAGGATTCTGCTCAGTTTCTTAATGCATTTAAATGAAACTATTTAACATACCATGTACTTGATGTTGGTAGCAAATTTGGAGTGTATGGCACAGCTGCAATTGTGAAATTCTGCAATCCACTGCCACCCATTATATGGGCAAAGCCACCATGAGGAACCCTGGAACTGAAAGCATCCACCAATTATTAAAACATTAAAAGGGTACTTGGGAGCTGAAAAACCAGCACACTGTAGAAATCTTGTATTGCCACAGCTAATGACCACCTGCTAAAAAATGGTTACCGACCTTTCCGCAACTATTGTTCTTCGAGATGTGTTGCACATGTCCACTCCATTAGAGGTGCATGTACAACTCATATACAGTTCGCAGATAACGTTTTCCCCCTCAGCAGTACTCACTGGGGCAGCTCAAGCACCCTCTACGGCCAAGCGCCACTGCATGCCAGTAGAAGAGGACAGAGTCGCGCCCAATCCTCCTCAGCTCCTTCTTACTGGATAGATTCTGATAGAGAGAGGAAGGAGGGCAGGTTGTAGAATGGACTGGGCAACACATCTGAAAGAACGACAGTTACAGAAAGGTAGGTAACAGCTTTTTCTTCAAGTGATTGCACATGTTCATTCCATTATAGGTGATTCACAAGCAGATTAACATGGAGGTGGACTTGGAGTCTACCCGATCATTGTAAAACTGGCATTGTTCCTGGACTGATGGGAAACTGCATAATGCGCAGTAAAAGCGAGTACTGATGACCAGGCTGCTGCTTTGCAAATATCTAAATAGGTACTTGGACTAGAAAAGCTCCTGAAGTTGTATGTTCTCTACTCAAACGAGCCAACAATCGTGGCATGACATTAGCTAACTGGCAGCACAAACAAATACGAGAGAAAATCCTCTGAGTGGAAACTAGCATGCCTTTCACCCTGTCCACAAATCACAACAAATGACTGCATTGAAGTTCTAAAGGGTCTGGTGCTATCCAAGAATACGGCTTTCCTCGCACCCAACAAATAAAACTTCTCCTCATCTGTATGCATGGTGAGGCTTCAGGAAAAACATCAGGCAATGTATTTGCTAATGTGGAAACTGGAAGCCACCTTGGTCAAGAATTTTGGGTGAGGGTACAGGTAAATTTTATCCCCATGGAAAATTGTACAAGGATGTTCTGAAACCACGGCTCAAAATTCACCCAATCTCCTTGTTGATGTTATAGGAACCAGAGAAAACACTTTCACAGAGAGGTAGAGTAGGGAGAGCATGTCGCAAGAGGTGCAAAGAGAGGTCCCACTGATTTTGTTAGTAAAGTTGAGATCCCACGGGGGAACAAGTCTTATACTCAAGGGTATAATCTGTTCAACTCTTAGAAATCTGGGCACTGCCTTGAGAGGTGGGCGGCTGCGGAGCAGTGGCTGTTGGCTGGGCATCAAGCTCTGAAGGCAGCGTCCTGCCAGCAGCAGTGCAGAAGTAAGGGTAGCAGTACTTCAACCCCCACTTCAATAAACTTGCAACTCCCCCCTCCCCACAACTCCTTTTTGGGTTAGGACTCCTACAATTACAACAATGTGAAATTTCGATTTAAATAGCTGAAATAATAAAATTTACAATTTTTAAAATCCTATGACTGTGAAATTGACCAAAATAGACTGTGAATTTGTCCAGACGTCGTGACCATTCATGGTGAGGGGAGAGAGTCCTGTGTCGGTGATCTGCCAACTTGTTCTACTCTCCTGGAAGGCAAACAACTTGGAGGTGAATGGAGTTAGTTATGCAGACTTCCCAAAATAGAACTGCCTCTGGCACAGTTGGGCGGAACATGATCCTTCTTGTCTATTTATATAAAACAGTGTTTAACAGACAAGATATCAACAGATTTTTTTTCCCAGAATACGTGGATTAAAGACAGAGAAGGCTAGACGACATGTAGTTTCCTGATGTTTATTCGAGTCCTCAGATTCCCATTCTTCTCAGATAAGCAGCTACCAGTGCCATTCACTTTGTAAAAAAAGAAAGGGGCTGCTGATATGGCAAATGGATGTTGTCAAGGTTCCTTCCCCACTCTGGATTCTAGGGTACAGATGTGGGGACCTGCATGAAAACCCCCCAAGCTTACTTTTACCAGCTTCGGTTAAAACTTTCCCAATGTACAAACTATTTTACCTTTTGCCCTTGGACTTATCGCTGCCACCACCAAACGTCTAACAGGGATATAATTTGGAAAGAGTCCGTTTGGAAACGTCTTTCCCCCCAAAATCCTCCCAAACGTTACATCCCCTTTCCTGGGGAAGGTTTGATAAAAATCCTCACCAATTTGCATAGGTGACCACAGACCCAAATCCTTGGATCTTAAGAACAATGAAAAAAAATTCAGTTTCTTAAAAGAAGAATTTTAATAGAAGAAAAAGTAAAAAGAATCACCTCTGTAAAATCAAGATGGTAAATACCTTACAGGGTAATCAGATTCAAAACAGAGAATCCCCCTAGGCAAAACCTTAAGTTACAAAAAGACACAAACAGGAATATCCATTCCATTCAGCACAGCTTATTTTTTCAGCCATTTAAAGAAACCAGAATCTAACGCATACCTAGCTAGATTACTTACTAAGTTCTAAGACTCCATTCCTGTTCTGTCCCTGGCAAAAACATCACACAGAGAGAGAGAGAGCGCGCGCAAGAGCGAGAGAGCTTTGTTTCTCCCTCCCCCCAGCTTTTGAAAGTATCTGGTCTCCTCATTGGTCATTTTGTTCAGGTGCCAGCGAGGTTGTCCTAGCTTCTTAACCCTTTACAGGTGAAAGGGTTTTTCCTCTGGCCAGAAGGGATTTAAAGGTGTTTACCCTTCCCTTTATATTTATGACAGATGTACTGTGAATTGGTAATATGTTCCATTTGCTATGAACCCGAGGAACTTGTGGTTGTCTGGACAGATTGCTATATGGAAGTAAGCATCCTTTAAGATGAGAGCAGTGAAGCAATCACCCTTTTCCAGAGAAGGAATAATGTAAATTGGGTGACCGTGCACAACTTTATTTTCTTCAAGTTCTTTATTTTCTTGTTTAACTCTCAAATCTAAAATAGACTGAGACAACCTTTTGCTTCAGGAATAAGGAAAGAGCAGGAATTAAAAATCCTGCCCTCTGAGGAATAGAGGAACTTCTGCTATTGCTCCCACTAGAAAGAGATTGGTCCTCCTGCTGAAGAACGATCTCATGAGAGTGGTCCGTGAAAAGAGGTGGGGATGTGGAGACAGGAATAAATTGAAGGAAATATCCCACATCCACCATGCGCAGGACCCACTGACCCGATGTGAGTCCTAGCACACAGGAAGTGGGACAGAAGACTGGCAAAGGTATGGGTAGGAACCGATTCATCTGCAAGTACTGGTATGCTGCCCTCAACGAGCCCATCACAATGCATGTTTAGACTGGGCCACTGGTTGAGAGGAACCTGCTGTTGCAGATAACTAGAGGGGTGATGGTAGCTTCCTACAATTCCTGCCTCCTTTTCTTGGCAGGTCTGGGGGACAAAGTACAAAGAGCTGATATCTGCAAGCTTGCTGGAGCCAGAATTGCATCCTCTGTTACCTCTGTGTGTAAATTCCAAGGGATTTTAGTGCTACCCTGGAATCTTTTAGGTAATGCAGCCTAACATCCTGTCTTTTCAGAAAAGAGGGATAAACCCTCAAATGGCAAATCCTGGATGGCCTGCTGTACTTCAGGAGCAAGACTAGAACAGAGGTGGGCAAACTACAGCCCGCAGGACTCTCCTGCCCAGCCCCTGAGCTCCTGGCCCAGGAGACTACCCCTGGCTCCTCCCCCGCTGTTCCCCTCCCCCACAGCCTCAGCTCACTGCGCCACCAGTGCAATGCTCTGGGCAACGGGACTGTGAGCTCCTGTGGCAGCGCAGCTGCAGAGCCCGGCCAGACCCGGTGCTCTGTGCTGCATGGCTGCCTGTCCTGGTGCAGCCGCGCCGCTAGCCACTGGTGCTCCAGGCAGCACAGTAAGGGGGCGGGGAGGGGATTGGATAGAGGGCAAGGGAGTTCGGGGGGTGATCAGGGGCTGGATAGGGGTCGAGGCGGTCAGAAGGCAGGGAACAGGGGGGTTGAATGCGGTCAGGGGACAGGGAGAAGGGGTAGTTGGATGGGGTAGGGGTGCTAGGGGGGCAGTCCCAGGTGGGCCCTCCATACAATTTCAAAAACCCGATGGGGCCCTCAGGCCAAAAAGTTTGCCCGCCCCTGGACTAGAAAATTACAGCGACGAACACCTCCTCATAGAAATAGCAAATGCCATAGAACGAGTCTGGTGCATCCGAACTGTCACAAGCTTACCTTTCGCTACCATGAGAGTGAACTCCTGCCTGGAGTCCTCTGGTAGCCTGTTCTTAAACTTCACGATATTTTCCCATAGGGTGAAGTCATAGCACAGTGATAGACCTCAGTGGTACAAGAGCCAAATTAGCATTCAACATTATCCAAAAGAGCCACAGGTAGCGTGAATTCATTTTTTCATTTACTACAGAACTACATATTCACATTTAAACAGTATAGGAGGGAAAATATTTAGTTTCTATTGGGGTGTCGAATAATCACAGTTAACTCATGTGATTAACTCAAAAAAAGTAATCATGATTAAAAAAAGTAATAGCAATTAATCAGTTTTAATAACACTGTTAAACAATACAATAGCAATTTAAATGTATTAAATATTTTGGATGTTTTCTCTACATTTTCAAATATATTAATTTCAAATTACAACACAGTATACAAAGTAGAGAGAGTGCTCACTATATAGTATTTTTATTACAAATATTTGCACTGTAAAAACAACAAAAGAAATAGTATTTTTCAATTCACATCATACAAGTACCATAGTGCAATCTCTTTATAGTGAAAGTGCAACTTACAAATGTAGATTTTTTTTGTTACATTCCTGCAGTCATAAACGAAACAATGTAAAACTTTAGAGCCTACAAATCCGCTCAGTCCTACTTCTTGTTCAGCCAATTGCTAAGACAAACAAGTTTGTTCACATTTACGGGAGATAATGCTGCCCGCTTCTTATTTACAATGTCACCTGAAAGTGAGAACAGGAGTTCTCATGGCACTTTTGTAGCTGGCACTGCAAGGTATTTACGTGCCAGATATGTGAAACATTTGTATGTCCCTTCATGCTTCAGCCACCATTCCAGAAGACATGCTTCCATGCAGATGATGTTCATTAAAAAAATAATGCATTAATTAAATTTGTGGCTGAACTCCTTGGGGGAGAACTGCATGTCTCCTACTCTGTTTTACCCGCATTCTGCCATTTATTTCATATTACAGCAGTCTTGCACGATAAGCCAGCACATGTTGTTTGCTTTAAAAACACTTTCACTGCAGATCTGACAAAACGCAAAGAAGATACCAATGTGAGATTTCTGAAGATAGCTACAGTACTCAACCCAAGGTTTAAGAATCTGAAGGGCCTTCCAAAATCCAAGCGGGACAAGACGTAGAGCATGCTTTCAGAAGTCTTAAAAGAGTAACATTCTGATACGGAAACTACAAAACCTGAACCACCAAAAAAGAATATCGACCTTCTGCTGGTGGCATCTGATTCAGATGAAAATGAATATTGTCGGACCACACTGCTTTGGATTGTTATCGAGCAGATCATCATCAGCACGGACACATGTCCTCTGGAATGGTTGTTGAAGAATGAAGGGACATATGAAACTTTAGGGCATCTGGCACACAAATATCTTGTGATGCCAGCTACAAAAATGCCATATGAATGCCTGTTCTCACTTTCAGGTGATATTGTAAACAAGAAGCAGGCAGCATTATCTCCTGCAAACAAACTTGTTTGTCTAAGTCATTGGCTGAACAAGAAATAGAACTGAGTGGACTTATAGGCTCTAAAGTTTTATTTTTGAATGCAGTTATTTTTTGTACATAATTCTACATTTGTAAGTTCAACTTGCATGATAGAGATTGCACTACAGTACTTCTATTAGGTGAATTGAAAAATATTACTACTTTTGTTTTTTACAGTGCAAATATTTGTAATAAAAAACATAAACTGAGCACTATACACTTTGTATTGGTGTTGTAATTGAAGTCAATATTTTTGAAAATGTAGAAAATATTCCAAACTATTTAAATAAATAGTATTCTATTATTAACACTATGGTTAATCGCAATTATTTTTTAATCGCTTGACAGACTAAGTTTTTATATATATTATTCTCACAACAAAATGATGAATCAAGTATTATTTTATCAAATACAACTGGCTAACAACACAGTAAAAGCTTCCTGATTGGTTAATAAGTTAGAATGGTTAATAATTAAATCACAGTGTTTTAATATGTGCTGCAAAGAGCCAAAGGAGAGACATTAAAGAGCCACAGTCGGAGTGTCACTGTCATAACATCTTAGGAGAGCCTGCTGGTAAGCAATTCTTAGTTGTAGACCTCCTGTTGAATAAAGTTATTACTCACTCCTTGGCATTGATGCTTAGTGACCCTGCCTCTTGTGCTCATTAGCTGCTGTCTCCACCAACACCTAATGGCAAGTGAGGGTTGAAGCCCTTAGAAGGGGTGGAGTATCTCCTTTCTGCCCATTTTATCATAGGTGAGAGGAAAGAAGGGAATCTGTCAAAGCATTTTATCCAGTTCCAGAAGGGCTTCATTAAATCAGAAGTGCAACTCTGGAGGGTCCAGCAAACGGTAAAATGTCCAGATTGTGGAATTTCTCATGGACCTCTTCCACGTGAAGGTCTAAAACAGAGGGCACCTTTTTAAGCAGTTCCTGGTGAGCCTTGTGATACTCTGGTGGCAGCGAATCACTCACCCATCTCTACAGCCTCATTTGGTGATGAGGAAGATGATGCACCAGGATGCAGAGACATTGGCTGGTCTGCCTCTTGCAGGGGAGGAGCTCTCAGACTTCCAGTTGCTCAGTACCTGTACAGGTACTAGGCCTCCAAGACTGTTGCCTATGCTGCCAATTATCTCAGTGCATCCTTGAGGAAGTCAACTCAGATGGGTGAGGAAAAGGTCCTAGCAGAGGGAGGGACACCCCACGGTGTCCAGAGCGATCACTGGTATAGGGTGAGGGGGTGGATCCCATGGTTGACTTGTCACTTGCAACGTGCCTATTATTGAGACTGTCTTGACTTCCATGGATCCCAGGGCTCTAATGGAGGACAACCCTCCCTTCCGGTATGGGACACAAAAGATCCCACTTCCAAATCTGACAAAGGTGACTCAGTCCTGCGATAACGGTGGAGCAGAATCATTGTGCACTGGAGACAGTTAAGCTGAACCCAGAGATGCTGATACCGGGGATATTAATGGTGGCATGCCCCTGGAGTGTACCGGCCTCCTAGGTATCAGGAGTGGCACTGGCATCACAGACTCTTGCAGAGCTGGCATAGAGACCTGATATCAGGAGCAGCTGGAACACTTCCTACACTGCCAGGGATACCGGTGCCAGAGGGTTAAGTAATTCTTTTGCAGTAACGTACACTTCCAGCATCCTCGGGACCGGGTCTGAAACAAACTTCAGGGGTTGGCCTCGACAGACCTGACACTGGCTCTGGAGTTGATTAGCCTCGCTTTGCAGCAGTGAAGCACTCAGGGGAATTGTTAGGATATAGATATTCAGGCCTGTCTGTAAAGGCCTATACTCTAAGAATTTAGGTGTATTCTTATCACTTGGCTAGTGATAGAGGTATAAAAGAAAGAAAGAATCAAAACCACTGTCTGCCAGTGTAAGGGCCTTCTCTTACTGTGACAGTTTGTGGCCCTGTGCTTAGGCTCAGGCCTTTGGCTAAGCAGCAGAGGCAGCCATAAGCTGGGAAGCGAACGGTCACATCCTCACATTCCAAACTAGTCACATTGAAATAAGGTGCTATTGGGCTGTTAGGCACTATCAGGCCAGAGAAAGGGAAGTGCCTAGAAAATGTAAAAGGAAACTTAGTTTGATAGCATCCTGTCTGGCAAGAACTCACTTATCAATAGCTGGGATGTGAAATCCTCACTTCTGTATTGTTTTGTCATTATAGTTCCCACTTTGCTGTTGTTTGTCTGTATAATCTCTGTCTGGTTCTGTGATTGTTCCTGTCTGCTGTATAATTAATTTTGCTGGGTGTAAACTAATTGAGGTGGTGGGATATAATTGGTTACATAATCATGTTACAATATGTTAGGATTGGTTAGTTAAATTTCAGGAAAATGATTGGTTAAGGTATAGCTAAGCAGAACTCAAGTTTCACTATATAATCTGTAGTCAATGAGGAAGTGACGGGGTGTGGGTGGGGGTGGGCATGTGGGTGTGTGAGATGGGAACAGGGAATGGGGGTAAGAAAATTGGAATCATGTTTTGCTAAAGGGGGAAATGGGAACAGGGAATGGGAGTAAGGAAGTTGGAATCATGTTTTGCTAAAGGGGGAAATGGGAACAGGGAATGGGAGTAAGGAAGTTGGAATCATGTTTGGCTAAGGGCAGGAATGGGAACAGGGACACAGGTGTAAGGCTCTGTGGTGTCAGAGCTGGGAAGGAGGATACTAAGGAAGGAAACTGGAATCATGCTTGCTGGAAGTTCACCCCAATAAACATCGAATTGTTTGCACCTTTGGACTTCGGGTATTGTTGCTCTCTGTTCATGCGAGAAGGACCAGGGAAGTAAGTGGGTGAAGGAATAAGCCCCCTAACAGGGATCTTTGCCTTCAAAGTCCGTCCCACAAATCTTTCTTTTACCTGACCTCAGTACCAAGATCTTACTGGATAAGGTACCATGTCATTGGCAGATGTGTCTCTCTCTTCTTCGGTACTGTCGATACAGAACATGGTGCCAAAGATGTCTTGGGAGGCACACACTGCGCTGATGGTCTAAGAATGTTCTGAACCCAATGGCTCTGATGAAGGGTGAAGTGCCATCCTCATAAAGAGACAGTTAAGTCTCGCTGCTCTGTCTTTTTGAGTAAGGCTTAAATTCTGAGCAAATGTGTTACCTGTCACTGACATGGGACTCCCCCAGATACTTTTGGCAGCTGGGGTGTGGGTCACTGACTGGCATCAGTCTGACACATGACCGGCAAGACTTGAACCCTGGAGAGCAAGGCATGACTTCAGTACCAAATATCAAATTTGATCCAAAAGGGACCTAACAACTGAAACCTAACTATGTATTACAACTCACTAACTAAGTACTAAATGGAAAAGACTATATACAGAGAGTGAGGGAACTAAACTTGCGATAGCAAGACTGGAAGTGCTCCAACCACTGTCACTGGCTGTAAGAAGGAACTGAGGGTGGATGAGGGGCAGTTCCAGCCTCTTATATTGGCACGCAGCAGTAGAGGGTGCTCGAGCCACCCTAACAGGTACCTCTGAGGAGGAAAGTTCTCTGACAACTGTGCACAAGGCACACACATACCTACAGTGGAACGGACATGTGCAATCACTCAAGGAAGAATGGTTGTTAGCAATAGGTCCCACTCTTCACCAATAGTGAAAATCTCTGCCTCACTCATGTTTTCTGTAATGCTGTTGAAAATGGGAGTGTCCCATTTATGATAGCTGTTAAATTGTTTAAACACTAGATAAGAGGGGCAAGCATGTGTTTGAGGAACTCACCCATTGTTAGCACTTGATGATTTTCCTTTATATATATATAAACCTGTTGTCTTTATAGTTGAAGAAACATCAGTTAAAAAACTACCCTTCCATTATAAAAAGTAAGTTAATCTACCAAATATTGTTGACATGTCTTTTCCAGAGCTTTGGCTTTTTTAAGAGTCAAGACTTAACAGTGTGGTATTTCTCACAGTAAAGCCAGTATACTAAAGAAAAGTGACTTAATAGAGTAATTACCAATTGTAATATTGTGGAACACTAAGGAAAATATTAACCGAAGAAATACTGTGAGCTTGACTATAAATCCATTCTCACCCTGAATAATGTGACTCACACTAACCTATAGTATGAGACTCAGCATAGTACCTATACCATTAGAGGCCATCTTTAAAATAGTGGTATAAAAACCTCTTCAATGGTGGTTGTGGGAGGGGTGTTTTGTTTTTTGTTTTGTATAGTAGTGGTGTTTTCTCTCAGGAGACATGATCCCCCCTCCCATAGTATTCAAAAACAATTAAAAAAAAAAAAGAGACAACCAGATAGAGACATAACTCCAAATGATCCCTCAACCCAAATTCTCAGTAATGAAAAGTCACAATAGTTTCGTAAAAGTGCAACCATTATTTGATATCAACTTAAATTCTTATGTATACAGTGCACATGAATGTTAAAATATAAATGACATTACTATGAGACCCTCACTTGGAATATTAAAATACTGTTCAGTAAGAGCTGTAGCTAGAATAAAATAATCTGATAAACACAAGGACATTCTTCTAAAGAATCTGAATATGACTTAAAATTCTGGATTTCAGGTACAGTTTTAAAAATATGCTTGCAAAATAATGAAAAAACACTGAGTCTTTGCAAGGATTGAATGCGGAAGGAGAATGAAATACCTTCTCAATTCTAGGGGTCAATCTCTCTTTCAAACAGGGTTAAAGCCTACTGGGTGAAGTAGTGGAAATGGGGAGGACTTGCACTGCCATGTATGTTTTGTGACTAAATAAAGGATTTTATAGTCTAACAGTAATCCAATTAATGGTACTTAAATATTTAGATGCTAAATATCAGTACTAGCTATCCATATCCAACAGATAACCAATATAAACTATTACCACGATGAGATTTAACAGACAGTTTTCTTCTTCCAGTATTTATGGTCACCCATGGATGTACAGACTTGGGCTTACACCTTCTGAAGTAACAAAGTTTCTCAAACGGAACTGTGCTTAGAGCTACAATTCAGAATGGTTACAAGTAAAGATTATAAAAGTATCCACTTGTAATGTGCTTATGGTTGTATCTCTCTAACATGATTTTTCCTCCTGAGAATGATGATCTTTTGCTCTACAAACAGTTAGAGTTCCACATTCAAATACAAAATAAAACTCAGGCCTTCTCATTCATCCAGCTATTAGCTACTGATTCTATGGCTTGGCATCTCATGTCAGTAAGTCAAAATGATACAAAATAGCTAGCTAGGGATATTCTGAAAGACTAATTTGCTACAGAATTGTGCTTCACAGTATAAACTTTCATTCTGAAAAAAGTTTTAGTCATTTTTATGAAGAAAACCTTTCAGATGTGAACCAAATATAAAGTGGTATTATGATATTAACCTCCTGAGTCTGCAGACAGTCTTCAGCAATAGCTCTCGGGGCATAAACTGTTCCCATTCATTTCAATGGAATCCAAACTTGAAGTTTAATGATAACTAAAATATAAACATTAAATATGTCCATCCTCATGATTAAGAACAAACATATCCATCACTACTGGATGACCCTGAAGCATATTGGGGAAACTGTTGAGCTAAAGAACTACAAGCTAAAGTTCTTCAAAAATTTCTACTCACCAGAAATCACAAGCCTGCTCCCACAAATGGAAGGAAAATGGAAAATGCATATCCTCCTCAGTGATAAAACATTAACCGACTCCTGGTGCAAAATCACTTTTCCTCCCATGACTTCCTCCATGCCAAAAGCCCCAAGTTACCTCCCACCCACAGCAAACGGTAGACTCCTAAGTGAGTATTCAGTTAAGAAAAAACACAGTTCTTGGTCAAGAAATGTGTCTTTCCATTTGCAATCCAGTTGATTCAAGAGTACGAGTAACATATGAAATATAAACAGAAATATTTCTCACCTGCCAGTAACAAATTGTAATAGTAACACTCGCTCTTCCTGAGTTAGTTCTTCTACAACATCCCAGAACCACTAAGTGAAAAATAAGTTTAAAAAAAGTTTTCATTTTCCATTAATTTGGAAAAAAAGATATAAACAAATAAGGGCACATTTATAAATTTATGGTTTAAATTATGGAAATTAGCTCCGAGTCGGATTCATACCTCATTTTATTATGCGACATTCCCATCTTAAGTGATTTATAGGAATACTTTGGTTAATGTAAGTTTTCATCCAAAAATAGCAAAAACTTTGAAGGATTAAAATACAATATTCTCCATCCATTCAGCTGGGACTTTACCTGAACAACAGGGTCTTCTCTTTCATAGCCACTTGTGTAGTCTGTATTTTTTATCCAATCACTCACATCAATTTCTGGCATACCAGACAGCAACAGCTCCTTCAGGGGAAAAAAAAACAAATCCTGATTAGTCTTCTCGACAAACAATTAATTTTGAAGAGTGCAGTTGCCTTAATTAAAGAATAATCCTGAATGAAACCAAGATGCCTTTTCTGTTCCAATTTGCTTTTAATACTTTATTCCTTATAATAAATAAGATATCAAATCTTATAATACAGGATCCTTGAGTCTCCTACATTTTAAAAAAGACAGGCAAACCTTTGTGTATTATTTAATTCCACCTGCAAGTCATCAGAAGTAGAAATTTAATTACAAGCAAGTGCAGTGTAAGCAAGGGAGCTAGTACAGTCCTGGTACCGGAGTTCCTCTAGAGCCAACCTATCCACCCGTCCTGCAGGCAAGGTGGATCTTTGCAGACTACTAGCTCTCCAATGAACAGAAATGGATTGAATGAAAAACCTCTCTCCTTGACTGGGAAAGTCTTGTGCCACAGCTGGAGGTAATTTTTTCTTTGGCCTTCTCTCCTGGCAAGGGGGAAGCAACGTTCATCCTTTTTGGCAGAGATAATCCAAATCCATATCTGATCTACTGTGAGACAGAAGGAAGACTAGCATCTTTCTAAACAGGCTGTTCTCAGTAGAGGGATGCCAAAAATCCATTAGAGTTGGAGGATCAACCTACGCTGAGACAATGAGGAGGGGCACCATACTAATTCATTACTTCCAGACTAAGACAATTTAATATTTTAGATATGAAAGTAGAAGTCAAAGATACAAGGTCAAAGTAGGTAAAAGCATTCTCAGACACCAGGACCCCTTTAATAAAACAGATTCTAAGGGGAATAGTTAAGTGTATGAGGGCTGCAAAGTTTGTCTGCACTGAACTACATATTCAACCTTACTATAAAATGCATCAGATCCCTTATATAAGAATGAGAAATCCTTTGTGTTTTATGGTTGCACAGACCTCTGATAATGGAAGAAATCCTCTTAAAAAGCATACTTGAATATTAAAAACCAAAACACTTGCATAACTGGAAGACTGTGGTATTAATTTCATTTTGAAAGGTCTGAATCAGTTGCTATCTCTACAATAAAACCTGCTAAAGATTTTACAGGTTAAGAAATTTTAAGTCTGTAAGTGATCACCTGATATGACAGGTTTTCCCTTTTAATAATAATAAAACATTCTTTAAATTTTAATATAATATTTTTGAATGCTATATTAAAATATCAATGTTGGTTTTAAATTTAGAGAAGTACAGGTTAGTGGCTGTACCACAAACTACTATTCAGAAGGCCAAATTTGGAGCTTAAAGCTGTGTTTTGTTCCTTGCCCAGCAGGAGCTGAATGCATTGTGGAGAAGAAGAAAAGGGAGCAAAAGAGGCACACTGTTCTTAACACTTGTCTGACACACCTTGCTGATATGAGGATTGAAGATCAGGTTCTAGACTGACCCCACCACCTTAATCGAGGTGACAGTGACAGAACAGACATGAGGGGAGGAGATACCCAATGATCAAAAAAGCATCCCTGAGAGGGGACAGAAGAAAATAAAATGCTTAATGAACAGCAGCAAAACTTTTGTGAAGGCCTCCAGTTAGAACTCAGTGGACTGGCAGAACAGCATAATCTACAATATGGGGGGTGGGGGTGTAATTTCAACATTCTACAAAAAAATAGCACATATGACGAATCACAGGGCAATATTTCAACTCCTTCAGATAGTGTGTCTAATGAACTGGTGTCCCTAACATGACAACTTGGAATTGTATTTAAGCTTGCATGTGTGCGCACATGTGTACTATGTACAACAGGATCTTAGATGTACATAGATAGGGGGCAGCAAGACAAAGGACAAAACGCTGAAGAAATTAAAGTCTGCATTTCTTTAAGAACAAGGGAAGCAAATTAATTTTCAGTGGCTTCTCTGTTCCCCCTCCAATGACCCCCTAAATGTGTGTACAAATACACATACACTTTGCAGGAGAAAACATGAGAGCATTTTAGAAATTTGTAATATCAGCACATGCCAGTGTTGGTTTCACAAGTACAAACATTAGAACACATGCTGAACTTTTCAATATGTACACGTAGTGGAGGCTAGAACTCCAATTTACCCTTCGGAATCAAATAAATGGGGCAAGACTGCCTAAGAAGGATTTTTTATGAAATTTCTGCTCTGAATTTTCTGGTTTTAGTAAAAGATTTGGGTGTTAGTTTAACTGCAAAACTCCAGTAGAAGTAAAATTTCCAATCTTAACTATTTTACATTAAATAATATTTAATGCTTGTAGTTTGATCTATATTTTTACATTCAGTGAGACTTGGGCTCCTAGATCATTATGAAAATTTTACACCAAGTGATTTTGTGGCTTAGGAAGAAGGAAAGAAGAGAAACATCCAGATAGGGAAACAAATCATGGAATATCATGGAAAACAGGCAGAAAAGACCCAGACTGGTCATTTTCTCCAAGGTATTAAGTAGGTATATATGTAGTCAGAGATGAAAAATGCAGCAACTCCACGAAGATTTTTTAGGAAAGTAAATTTGAATTTGATTCAGAGAGTAGGAAATGGGTGAAGATGATAAATAAACTAGGCAATAGGAGCGTTTCCTGAAGTTTACTGAAGGGAATTATGGACACCACAAGACACATGCACTTTCTATCTTGGGTATTACAAAGCAAGACTTTACTCTTATAATGAGTGATCAATACTACCATCTTTCAGGAAAATGCTCACCTAAGGTAATCAGCGTGAACAAGGACAGATATTTCAGAGCAGGTGTACAGAAGTGAAAACTAAAGCATGGATATCAAATTATCATCTTTCAAAACACTGAGCTTTACTTTTACCTCATTACATTAGTGATCAAGTGCTGAATGCTGTCAGTTACAAATATAGGCACTGCTGCTTACCAGTTCATATTCATCAAAAAGCTGTATAAGAGAAGGTGGTATGAACATATGAAATCCTTGCAAAAAAGCATTTATCTGAGGTTGAATGGCTCTTGTCATTCGAAGTTCAGTAACAAGTTGGACATACTCAGCCTGCAAAGAAAGATACTGAACATTAAAACGAGATATTTTATGGTAAAAATACATGAACATACATATGCACAAACAAAGTTCTGCCTACATTAGGATTATCATTAAAAGTAAATTCTAGCTGCGACTTTGAATGCATCCTTCAGTCACCTAACCGAGACTGGCAACTGCAGCACACATGGCCACATTTTCAAAAGGCCTCTTAAAAAGAGAAAGAGAGACCTACGAAGTTTGAGCAAGCACCCTTCTGTTTCCTTTTTGCCCATATAAATGTACGTAGCACAGCCATATTTTGTGGGGCATGTTTTTGGAGACTACTTCTGGAATGACAGTGCAGCACAGTCCCAGCAGGGGTTTGGATCTAGTCCAGGGGTTTGGATCTATACCAGGGGTGACCTATCTGAGCTTGAGAAGGAGCCAGAATTTACCAATGTACATTGCCAAAGAGCCATAGTAATATGTCAGCAGCCCCCCACTGGCTCCCCCCTCACTCCCAGCAGCAGCCCCACCGATCAGCGCCTCCCCCTCCCTCCCCACACCTCCCAATCAGCTGTTTCATGGCATGCAGGAGGCGGGGGGGACGGGGAGGAAGAGGAGGAGCGAGGGCACGGCCTGTGAAAGAGCCAGGGGTTGAGCAGTGAGTATCCCCAGCACATTGGAAAGTTGGCACCTGTAGCTTCAGCCCCAGAGTCGGTGCCTATACAAAGAGCCGTACATTAACTTCTGAAGAGCAACATGTGGCTCCAGAGCCACATGTTGGCCACTCCAATCTAGACCAAGAATGTTAATGGAATTTTACCTTGTCATTTTCTGACTGAATGAACAATACAACCTCAACGTTCTTAAAATCAGTTTGGATGGAATTTCCTTTTCTTGTTTTTTAACAAACAGGAGAAAAACAGAAGACTCACAATATGAAAATTTTCAGTTGGACACCACTGAAATACTGTATCCCATACATTTTAAGCAATTGCCAGTGGGAACCTCTTACTCACCACCTTCCAAGATACACACTAAATGAAACAAGGCCTTGGCTCACTCCCATTTTATCATTCAAAACTGCTACTACTATGGAGCAGACAAAAAGGAAAAGGGACTTTCAGATGGGGGCAGAAAGACAGCCCCTTCCAGCTTTACACTGCCTGGACCATGTACATAGCACCATGCGCTTGTGCACAGCTTGCCAGTCTATTCCAGCTCATCTTGATGCACAATATATAAGTCTTTAACACATTCTCTTTACTCAATGCAGACATCTTTCTACTTGGGAACCGAAAACTTATGCCAAGACTTCTCAAAACTAAGTTAAATCAACTTTGACTCCAAGTGATGCATGATTTCTAATTATTGGGAAAAAAAAAGGTATTTCCAGGCTTACCCACCAAACAGATTAACTGAGTTACTGTTTGTGATGATTTGGGGAATCTGTCTATGTACAGTTTATAAATTCTGCTTGGATGTTATGAAGTTGCTATAAAATTTTAATCAGGGAATTCTATGTGGACGTGGAATCCATCATGTGCTAACATGGACCGTAGCACATTCCTACCAGACCAGGGTCAATAGAAAGTCATTAACTTTAACGTGTACTGGACTGAAAAACTGCTTTGCTAAAGAGGCTGACTGGAACTGGAAGACGCTTCTTCCTCCAACTTGTCTGAAAGGATGGAAAAGTAGAGAGAAACTGGAAAATTCCCCAAACAGAACAAAGGGATAGAGGTGACAGAGCAGGATTTAAAAAGGACTCCCAGGGAGAAGCCTTTTAGAGGGACAGAAAGCTTGGGACAGGCATAGAAGAGACAAGTATGCTTTTGTAGCAGCGGTCTGTTTGAACTGTGGGACGAACCAAGGTCAGAGAAAGCAAGCTGAGCTGGAAAGATTCCACGTTTCTGAAGAAAAGAAAAAGTTGCAGGGAAAGGATCCTCGGCACCCCAGGGGACTCTGCCCAAGGGCAAAGAACTCTCAAAATGGTGAAGAACCCAAGACAGGGAAATTAATATAGGTTTATTTTATACACATCTGTATATTTCTTGTGCTAAGTGGAGATCAATGGTGTTTTTGGATCCTGTACAAAGTCTGTCTGTTGGCTTTCACTGTCACACACCTCTTAAGAGGTGAATTGTAAACCAGAAGGTTCACAGCTTTGGTAGGATTCTGGGGACTGTTCAAGAGCTGCTGGGGATGTCTGGGGCAGACTGCACTAATTTAAGGGCTTAGACAATGGAGTACCCACTCCCATGAGGGGCATCACACACGAAGTCTGCATCTTGAGTGTGTGCTTAGAGGCCCAAAGCCACAAACAGTGCCTAAACTCTGCCCAGTCCCATCAAGTGAAGGGCACAGAGGATTCAGCATTGAATCCCCTCACAGCTGTCTAGTGAAAGTCCAACAGCAGGAGCTCAGCCAGATCTGAGACACCATCTTGTTCCAAAACAACAAGTTTGGACACAGTTTCTACTTAAGTTTTTATACCATACCCATCACCACAGCATCTAAGCATCTGGTTTCTTGAAGAATCAATTAACCTCTCTGCCTCCAGTTCCCCATTTACACACTGAAGATACAATAGAAACTCAGAGTTACGAACACCAGAGTTACAAACTGACCAGTCAACCACACATCTCATTTGGAACTGGAAGTATGCAATCAGGCAGCAGCAGAGAAAAAAAGCAATACAGTACAGTACTGTATTAAACATAAAGTACTAAAAAATAACGGGAACGTGTAAAAAAAGATTTGTCAAGGTAAGGAAACTGTTTTCGTGCTGATTTCATTTAAATTAACATGGTTAAAAGCAGCATTTTTTTTTCTGCACAGTAAAGTTTCAAAGCTGAATTAAGTCAATGGTCAGCTGTAAACTTCTGAAAGAACAACCATAATGTTTTGTTCAGCGTTACAAACATTTCAGAGTTACAAACAACCTCCATTCCCAAGGTGTTTGTAACTCCGAGGTTATACTGTAAGTTGATATCTAAAGTGACATTTTAAAAATATCCCTATTTTGAAAGCCTGCCCAATTTCAGAGAAATCCCTTATACACCTCTGCCCCAATATAACATGGGTTTGCATACAACACAGTAAAGCAGGCCTCCTCCCCTGCACCCCAGGATCTGGGAGCTGGGGGGGGGCACTTTTGGGGGCCCCGCAGGCCCAGGTGATTAGCAGGGGGCCAGGAGCAGCCCGCTCCACTTCCCTCGCCTCAGCCCCAGCTGTGTCGCTCGGGGGAGGGAGCTTGGGGGAAGAGATCTCTCCCCCCCCCCCAACCCTCACCGGCAGCACCGGAAGCGGAGCAGCCCGACCCCAGCCCTCTCCACTCTGCCAGCTCCCAGCCACGGCGCTTCGCTCCCAGCCACCAATGAGTGCGGTGGGCATCCTTTCCCCAACCTCTCTGCACTCCCCGGCGGCAGGAAGTGGAGAGCTGCGGCTGAGAGCTGGAGGAGTGCAGCGGGCTGGGGCTGCATCGCTCCACTTCCCGCCGCAGGTGAGTGCGGGGGGCGTCTTTTCCCCAACCTCCGTGCACTCCCCGGCAGCAGCGGAAGCGAAGCAGATCGGTCCCAGTCCGCTCCACTCCGCCAGCTCCCAGCTGCAGTGGGAAGCGGAGCGCCGCTAGTGAGTGTGGGGGGTGTCCTTTCCCCAACCCCCCCGCACTGACCAATGGAGGGAAGCAGAGCGCCACAGCTGGGAGCTGACGGAGTGCAGTGGGCTGGGGCCACATTTCTCTGCTTTCCACAGCTGCCGGTGAGTGACTGTCAGGGGACAGGGATGTGGATAGGGGTCGGGGCAGTCAGGGGACAGGGAGGTTGGGTAGGGGGTGGGGTCCTGGGGTGATTAGGGACGGGGGTCTCTGGAGGGGACGGTCAGGGAACAAGGAGCAGGAGGGCCAAAGCAAGTTCGATATAACGCGGTTTCACATAGAACATGGTTTCACATATAACACGGTAAGATTTTTTTGGCTCCTGCGGACCGCGTTACATTGGGATAGAGGTGTACTTTATCCTAACAAGAACTGGTAGCCTCTTCAAAATTGGAAGAAATTTTTTTTTCAGTGTAAATGTGAGATGAATGATTAGTTAAATGTTTGTGAAGTGCTTGCAAGAGGAGAAGGGTTACTTAAGTACATCTTCAACCAAGATTCCGGTCTCTTCCAAGGTCACCACTGAATGGTAGGCTAAACCAGGTTGAGGGAACCCATGGGGGGAGAGACACCTCTGGTGAGAAAAAATGCTAATCTCCAACATGCATAGGACGGAATGGTTTAAGAACACTTTTCTAGATGCCCAAAAAGCCACAATCCCACAGTTGAGGAAGGCGGCCATAATGGTTTTAAAAAACAAAAAACCAAAACGGATTTAACAGGGAAGTGAAGACGGCTATAAAAAAAATTCATTTGTATATCAGGAGGATGTTAAATAGCGGCTACTAAAGTTAAGCATTTTAAAATCAGCAGTTCCAGACAATCTGCATCCAAGGGTCTTAAAAGCTGGCTGAAGAGTTCACTGGATTGGTAATGATTATTTTCAGTTAAGTTAACATACCGCGGAAGTTCCAGTAGACTGGAAGAAAGCTCATTATGTGCCAATATATGAAAAGAAACAGGATGACCCAGGTAATTATAGGCCTGTCTGTCTGACATTGACCCTGGGCAAGATAGTGGAACAGTTGGTACAGGAAAGAATTCAAGAAGGGTAATATGGGTTTATGGAAACATGGGTTTATGGAAAATAAACATGGGTTCATGGAAAATAGTCTATCAAACTAACTTGATATCTTTTTCTTATGAGATTACAGGTTTTCTTGACTAAGGCAATAGTGTTGATGTAGTATACTTTGACTTAGTCCCAACATGACATTTTGATAAAAAAATAGAAAGATATAAAATGTACCTGTCACTCGTTAAATGAATTAAAATCAGGCTAACTGATAGGTCTCAAAATGTATCTGTACATAGGACATAATCAAGTGGGTGTGTTTTTAGTGGGGTACCGCAGGGATCAGTTCTTGACCCTTACTATAACGTTCTTATTGAACGACATGGAATAAAACAAAGGTCAATCACTAATAAAGTTTTCAGACGACACAAAAATTGGGGAGTGGTAAATAATGAAGAGGACAGGTTACTGATACAGAGCAATCTACATCGCTTAGTAAACTGGGCACAAGCAAACAATATGCACTTTAACAGGGCTAAATGTAAACATTTCCTTACATAGTGGAAGACTCTCTCCTGGGAAAAGGATTTGGGGATTGTGGTGGATAATCAGCTGAACATGAGCTCCCAGTGTGCCGCTGTGGCCAAAAGGGCTAATGTAGTCCTTGGATGCATAATAAACAGGGGAATCTCAAGTAGGACCAGAGAGGTTATTTTACCTCATCTGCTGGAATACCATGTCCAGTTCTGGTATCCACCATTCAAGGTGGTTGATAAATTGGAGAGGCTTCAGAGAAAAGCCACAAGAATCACTGAAGGATCAAAAACCCTTCCTCATAGTGACTGAGCTCCTTGAGTCTATTAGCTTAACAAAGAGAAGTTTAAACGGTGACTTGATTACAGACTAAGTACCTACATGGGGAACATATTTAAGAATGGACTCTTCAATCTAACAGAGAAAGGTATACCATGATCCAATGGCCGGAAGTGAAGCTAAACAAATTCAGACTGAAAATAAGGTGTAAAGTACAATGAGAGTAATTAACCACTGAAGAAACTTAACAAGGTCATGGTGTCTTGTCCATCACTGAAAATTTTTAAATCAAAACCATATGATCCAGTTCTACAGCCTGTGTTATACAGGAGGTCAGACTACATGATCACAATGATCCCTTCTGGACTTGGAATCTGTACTAAGTCTGCTTTGGTGGTCAGGGAGGAGGAATCCTTTTGGTCCAACAGAGGGAAAGGTACTGCAGCCACATTCCATGATATATGCACCGCTTGACAAGACACAAAAGACATCAGTGGCTATTCACTGTAGCTAATGAAGTTCCTAGTCTTTATGACCCTTCAAGCCACTGGTCTTTGATTTCAGCAGCCCAGAGACCAAAATTGCCTTTTACACATCATAGAAAGGAAGTCCTCCAGCAATGCCAAGAGGTGAAATGTCAGGTGTAGGTGCATACTGGAAGTCAGTCACAAACCTTCATCCTTGGCACCAAGGATGTTAGGCAACATCCCAGGTGACTGAATAACCCCTTTTAAGACAGCACCGCTCACCCCCATAAAGGAAGAGGCCAGCAAAAGTGCCATAATATTGCCTGCCCAACTCTAATCTGGACAGTTTACCATATCTGGTGAATCATCCACACACTTGGTCATTCTATAAGCAAAAGAAGAGCTCTCACCATGAGGATATGGAACATATGGACTTTAATGGATAATAACAAATCAAGACCTGAAAGGTGTATATTATTAATTGCAAGGGAACTTGCAAGATGCAGCATCAATATAGCTGCCCTCAGCAAAAGAATACTTGCAGAAGGAGGCTCCAGAAAGGAACTAGGACAGAGGTCCCCAAAGTGTGGGGTGTGCCCCCCCCAGGAGGGGCATGGAGGAAAATCCAGGGCCCAGGCCAGCCCACACAGAGGCAGGGAGGGAGCGCCATCCAGCCCCGTCCTGTCCCTGGCTCCCGGCCCTGTGCCTTGGCCCCATCACCAGCCTCAGTGTGGCTCTGCTCCTGTCCCCCCTCTCCCCGCCAACCCCCAGCCTCAGCCACAGCTCCATTCCTGGCCCGGGGCAAAGCCGGGAGCAGAGCAGCACCAGGCCAGGGGCTGGCTTCTGGCCCCCAGTACAACCCAGTTCCTGCTCCACTTCCGTCCCCAGCCTCGCCACTGCTCCTGGCCCCAGACCCACCCACCAGCTGCGGCCCCAGCCTTGGCCCCCTTACCCAATCTGCGTCTTCCCCCTCCCTGTCCCATGAGCCACGTCCCCGTTCCCAGCTCCGGGGAGACGGGGGGATGCGCACGGCAGGGGGATGGGGGGGAGGAGGACTGTCAAAAGTTTGGGGATCTCTGAACTAGTAGGTGGCTAATCTTTTGGAAAAAGGGAAAAACAGCAGAGGAAGAAACGATTTATGGCATTTATTTTGCCATTAGAAACAGCTTTCTGAAGTCACTGAAAGATTTACCTGTGGGAGACTAATACCAGAGTAGGAAAAGATAGGAAGACTTGGAACGGTGTAATAAAGACCAATGGAGTTGGAAAAATGAACAGCAATGGTCTCCTACTTCAGCAAGTGTGCTGAGCATGAGCTCTATTACCAACACAGTATTTAAGCAAGCAGACAAATATAAAACATCTTGGATGCATATCTGAGATCAAAGCACTGGCACCTGAATGATTCATTATACGGCAAAGGGACGCTAATATCACCAGAGCAATGCAAGGGGCGAACAGCTGGAATCACCACACAATGATCAGAGCCATTTTTAAATTACATGCGGCTGAAGATATTAAATCTAAAATTGAACATAGCAAAGCTGAGACATCCATTTCTTCAAGAAAAACTAAGGGAAGACTTAATGGAAAAGTCTGATAACCTTACACCATCGACCAATAATGTACTGTAAAAGTGGAATATATTCAAGATCGGCCATTCTTCAAGGCTCAGAAGATATTCTAGCTATACATCAAAGCTGGCACCAGGATTGTTTCAATGAAAAAATCCTCAAGCAAAAGAATAGTGTGTGTGTCTTGGCAAAATGACAAAAACAACATTAAAGAAAGATAAATTCAAGTACCTGCAAGCCAAGGGTTAAAGACTGCATTCATTCCTACAGGAGAACTGGTGGGAAAAGAAAGCAGAAGAAACACTGCATTATGTCAATACTAACATAACATTGTTTTAGGATTTCCTGAAAGCTATTTATGACCATCAAAATCTGGACCAGCTCCACTAAAGAATTCACGTGGATCTATCTTAATCAAGGACAAATGAGGCATCTCTGAAAGATGAGTACAACACTTCACTGAGCCACTGAATCACCCTTTACTATCAACCCACAGGTGCTCGAGGAATTGACCCCATATATGAAGAAATCACCCAAACCTACCATTGAGGAGTGCAAAGAGCTATCAAACAAATGAAGTCAGGTAAATCATCTGGCAAAGATGACATTTCAGATGAAATCTTTAAAACCTGCAGGCCTAAATGCTGTCAACTATCCACATGAAATCATCAAAGATGGGAAGCCAAGCAAATTCCTCAGGGCTTCAAAGATGCAATCAGTTACACTATACAAAAATAAAGGCATCAAATCTGACTGTGGTAACTACTGGGGTATTACTCTGCTATCTGTTAGTAGAAAAATTCTCACCACCCATATTTTGCTCAATCAGCTTGTCACAACAGTATCAGAGAAGTTTCTACCAGAGACCCACTGTGGATTTAGTTCAGCTCAGGGCACCAAAGACATGGTTTTTGTTGAGACAGAGATTCAGGAAAAAAAAAGCTGAACACAGAACTGTATACTGTCTTCATTTATCTAAAAATAGCACTCGATACCGTGAGCAGAAATGGCCTCTGCAAAATTCTAGAAAAGTTTGGCTGCTCCACCAAATCTGCCAACATCATATATCAATTTCACAAAGGCGCAAGTGGTCAAGTCCTCTCAGATAGTGACCTTTTAAACAATTTCCCACACATAATGGAGTGAAGCAAACCTGTGTGCTGGTACTGGCCCTTTCTGGTCTCTTTGCAGCTGTTCTGAATTACGCAATGACCAGCCTTCCAAAGGGCATCTACGTAAGGTGCGGAACTGATGGAAAACTATTCAATTTCCAAAGGCTTACTGCAAAGACAAAAATTCTTGAAGAACTCATATGTGAAGCCCTTTTTGTGGATGACTGTACGCCACTTCGCCATAGTGAAACTGATCTACAGTTTATCCTTGGCAGGTTCTCTGAGGCAACTAAACAGTTTAAACTCAACATCAGCCTGGAAAAAAAAAAAGTCTTCTTCCAACCAACCACCAGGCAAATATCACCACTTATTGTTTAAGCCAAAGACTGAATAACTTTACATACCTGGGCAGTACTATCTTAAGAGGTGGTTCGCTGGATCAAGAAATAGCAAGTTGAATATAAAAGGCAAGCCAGGCCTTCAGAAGACACTGCCATAGGATACTCAACCAGCACACCATCCAACACTTAAAACTAATAATTCCCAATGCAGCACTATTAGTATCCCTTTTAGACAGGTGTGAAACATCAGTTTACTGCAGACATATTAAGCAACTTGAAAAATTTCACACATGCCGCCTCTACTCTATTCTGAAAGTCAACTGGCAAGACAGTCTCAAACATTAATTCCTTGAAAGAACAAAAACAGTAATTGAGGCCAGTTGAGGCCAAGTAAATGATCAAAGCTCAGCTTAGACTGACAGATCATGTTATCAGAGTGTGCTACAACAGACTTCAGCAAAAAAAAAGTTTTCTATGAGCTGGTACTCTTGAAAGCACAGGCATTTTTCAAATCTGCCAGAACCATTAAGTTATACAGTTCAAATCCAGGTCATTAAGAAAATATTGAATGAATAGGTATGTCCAAGAACTGGCATAGGATAAAGAGTCCTTGACTTTTAAATCATTAGACTGTATCTAGCCCAGATCAGTAGAAAGCTCATGAAATAGTTTGATAATCTCCACATTCCTAAGGGACTAACATCCATATTTCAAAAGTCACCACAACGATTAGCAACATCAAAAGGTGCTACGGACAATAAGGGAATAGAGATATCACCTCTAGAGGGGATCTCTGCAGGTCAGCGTTGAGCATGTAGTTGAAGTAGTATGAGAATATTTATAAAGCAAATATACATAAAACTATCAAACTAAAATATGTAAAATTCTTGTAGGGTAAGTCAAACAGAAGAATTTAAATATTAGATTAGGGATAACATCATGTTAGCAAATTTCTAACTTCATTCATATTGAAAAGAGCATTGTAAATAGACGATAGACTTTATAATGGCAACACTGAAACCACCAATTATTGTAGGATATATTATATTATATTAAAATATAATATATACAAGGAGAATTTAAAAGACTGGAAACAAGCAACAGTGTATTTGTTCCCTGACTCCATCCATGTAGAATATTGATAAAGGGGCCAAATCTCCACTGACTTGCATTGTGTAGTCATTTATACCTGTGCAAAGTGGGTGGAAAACCAATTCTGAATGGTACAAGACAGTGGAGAATCAGTCTCATAACATGCATGTTAGTTATCTGAATGACATTTCTGCCCTGATAGAAAGGAAGAGTATGCATGTAAGCATTCACTGTCAAAGTCCCAGAAACAAGAAAACGTTAAAATAAATGATGACACCAAGTGGTCATTTGCCAATATAACAGCCTAGTATCATACCAACAAAAACCTAGACAAATACTATATACCAGGGATACCTTGGGCATGCAACCAGTCAGGGAAATCTGCTGGCGGGCCGGAATGGTTTGTTTACCTGCAGCGTCCGCAGGTTTGGCCAATCGCGGCTCCCAGTGGCCACAGTTCACTGTTCCAGGCCAGTGGGGGCTGTGGGAAGTGGTGTGGGCTGAGGGATGTGCTGGCCACTTCTTCCCGTAGCCCCCATTGGCCTGGAACAGCGAACTGCGGCCAGTGGGAGCTGCAAATCGGAAGAACCTGCAGACGCTGCAGGTAAACAAACTGTCCCGCCAGCAGATTTCTCTGATGGGACCAGTTGCCAAAGGTTGCCGATCCCTGCTATACATACATCGTATGCTGAAGTCAGAACCAATGCAAAGAAAGTACAAAATTTGATTGGAACAATGTCTGCTTTACTCTTCTACAAAGTGTTAAAGTTATAACACCAACTATATTCATGCTCGTTTGCTTAACAATGAAAAGGATTATATGACTCTACGATGCTGGACTCCCAGACTCTCAATGTCACAAATAAAACTGTGATTAAAACTATTTTCATATATACTAAACAACTTATATATGGTTGGAAATGCTTCTCCTGGGAACTTTCAGATCACTACATTGAATAAACTGAGCACAGTTTTCCTTTTAAATCTATTCATACACAATGTGCTTGTACTGGTAACAGAACCACCACCAAACAACCATTTAATACATATGGAAAGATTAATGAAGAAAACACATATGGTAAATTTCTGAAGTGTCAGTAACATGAAGGCATATTACCAAATACTGAACATGAAGTGTATTCTTCATGCAGCCTTTAGCTATTGAATAAAGGACAAAATTCAATAAAAAGGAAAGTTATATCATAATTTAGAACTATTTTTTTTTTAAGAAGAGCTGGGCAAAGGATACTATTTTAACCCGTGTTATGGTAATTACACACCAGACTAATGACTTTCTTCATGTAGGCACTGCAGGAAACAAATCTCAGTACTAAATTTTAGAAGTCTACATTACTTTATATCTTTTCCAAAAAAAATTCTCTTTAGATTTCACTATTCCATTCCATTTTCAAGGGTTTATAGCCACAGGGTATACTGTACATATTTAATTTAGGTTTAGTTTTTATGTAGCACAACCAGCAGCAAGTTGCTTACAAAATATTTAGCACATAGAACAGAAACAGACTTTGCTTTAGTACTGTATTTAAATATTAGGCCCACCTGCGCTACTACACAGATTTTAACCCAGTTATAATTCTGTTTGTCAGCTTCCGCTTTACACAGATCAAAATGTTCTACGGTTAAACTCTGTTTTTGGCTCATAAAATATGCCTGGAATTGTTGAAAGATGAAAGGCCTAATAAGTTTATTTCAAAATCCTATTCCTTTCCATTAAGTGAATGAATTCACACCATGTTTTGTTCAATGATAACATAAGGCCAAACTGTCTGGGTAGCTGAGCAGCACAATTCCTACCGACTTCAAATGGAGTTTTGGGTGCTCTGCACTTCTCTGTCCCAACATACCTTAAATACGCCACTGCTCAGTGAACAGGCCATGTTTAACAGTGAATTTTGCAACACTTAAGCAACATTACCTACAGCTGTATTTTTGAAAGGCACCACAGGTGTTCCTTGTTAATATTCCCCTTCCTCTCCCCCCGCCAAGAGCCTGACCATGTGCAATACAGGTATGATGTCACTTCTAAAAAGTCCTTCATTTGAGTTTTACCTTGTTTTTCTTCATAAAAACTCCAACAAAAGAGGAGACAGACAATTTCGGAGAGCTGTTTAAAGAACTTTCTTCAGAAGAGTGGCCCAATTTACTGACACATACGAATGCGGACCATTTTGCCAGCTACTTTTTAATATTGTGGGTATGATTACTTTAAGTACATAATTTATGCTTCTACTCACTCATAAGTCAGTTCAATTGTTCTTATCAGTAACTTCTGGATAAACATGAACACTCACTTTGTTGTCTTGTGTAACAAGAATACTTGCACCCCCTGGTTTCAAAGGCACTTCTTCCATTGCTCCAAACACATCAGTCTCGACAGAGAAGGTCAGTTCCAGCCCAAGATCACCGATATCATTATCTAAAATCCACTGCAAGTTCTTTGCATACTCTGGATCAATAGATGCCACATCCTGATAATTTACAGGAATACCTGAGAAAATAAAATCAAAATCCACATATTCAGTTTGCCTTAGCCTGCTTGTTCTATGGTAGAAGATTGCCCTCTAGAGAGAGACTGGAATAATGCAAGGATAAAAAAACATTTATAGTCATGATACACTGCAGAATTTAAACTTGCCATATCTTCTGTATTTTGGACACAGCCATAGAAAGTAAAACATGTCCTTTGATATAGACTCTCCTGGTGAACCAAAAAGTTACACACCATTTACTCAAACTACAACAAGTGTACATTCCTGGGACACTGACTCAAGCCTCACTGTGAAGCCCAAGGCTTTCAACCCCATACACCTTCAGCCTCATGAAAATACACCAGTCCAACAGGTGTTTACAACCAGTAAGTTTTACAAAACCAGTTGCTTTAGTATATTTAAAAAATGTCTCTTTTCACTAAAAAGCAGTTTGTAGTTGGAAGAAAAATACTAAGAAAGTAGTTATGGAGATCTTTTATATACTCAGAATAAATTAATTTCCTTGGCTCTTTAGATTTCTTTTTTCTACAATTTCCTATGAGACTTGCTGCTCTTTCAGCAACAATTGTGGTCTAGCTACAAATCATTTTTAGTACAAAAACTAAGTTGTGAAACTCTAAACCAACTTCCAGATTTGCTTTTATAATGTAAAGAGACTGAAAAGCAAAAGTTGTTAGAGGCTCAGCTGAGTACAGAAAGAAGTTTTAGAATTTCCTATTTTTATCCCCCTTCCCAAATACACATCTAAATTACAGCTTACATTTTGAAAGCACCACTGCTAACCTGATCCTTCCCCATCTCCCCCCCCCGTGATTCCTTGGAGAAAGAGGGAAGATCAACAGCTCCTCCAATCTCAGCCCTGGTCACTCCTTGCCTATCACACAGTCATAGCCAGAGCCAAAGAAATGACTTTAATTTTTAGTTCCAGCTTTCTTCTCTGCCGGCACAGTAATGTGAACGAGATTACTTACTAGTAACTATTAAAGAGCTACCTCTGTGCAGTTCACTGCAATGTGTCACCCCTGGTGTCAAGCTACTTTGCAAAACTACATCCACTGGCAGGTGCACAAGAGTTCTTGTGTATGAGTGACATCACCACCTTACTCTACATAAGGAATTACCCCAGTTCCTTCTTCCAAACTACAGTGTCCTGATGTTACTCCACAGCAAAGAGGAAGGGGGGCCGGTAGCATGAATACAGAGAGTTAACTCTGTAACCACACTAGTTACCAGCCTATATGCTTCTCACATATGGGAGTTTAGCAAGCATGGCTCAACCAGGTAGATAGTGGGTGAGAAGTTCTTAGCTAAATATGGACAATTTAACTGCTACACGAAACCAGGCACTGGAGCATGATGCTAAGTCTAAGGAGAAGCATCTGGTGAAAGTGTACACTGAATTCTCAAATGGCTTCTTTGCAAGTCTCCACCAGGGGAAGCCAGCCTAAGATGGGCCACTGACACTGAGGTGGTGGTTGTAGAGTGAGTCTTCGAACGAGGCACTGTTTTCCTAGCGAAGGTAATATATGGAACATAGCAACATGTAATCTTGTGGAGAGTGTCTGGTAATAGGTTCTCCCACATGCTACAAATAACCAATTTGATTATTGAAAGGGCTTAATTTTTTTCCAGGTAAAGCACCCTCATATCTAGTGTATCTGCTTCCCCTGGGTGGGAATGAGGTGTTAGAAAGGAAATAGACTAAGATAGATGGAAATCTGAGACTAACTTAGGCATGAAGTTGGGATGCGGCCTCAGGATGATTTTGTCCTTTATGAGCACAGCATAGAGTGGAGTGGTGATCCAAGCACTAAGCTCACTTGCTCATCTTCCTACCAATTACCTCTGCTATCAAGAAGGCCATTTTGATTGATATATGCTTGAGAGAAGCCTGAGCGAGAGGCTCATAAGGAGGGTCCCAATAGCTTTACTAGGACAAGATTTAGATCCCGTGTTGACAGGGACTCTCTAATTGGCGAGAGGGTGGAACATTTAATATGCCCTTGAGGAACCTGTAAAGTGAAAGAAGGGTTTGTCCTTAACAAAACATTCTGATAAGCAGATATTGGTGCCACATGGACCTTCAGGGAGAGGTGAAGACTACTAAATCCTGAGACTAAGTTTAGAAGGAACTCAAAGATTGAAGTAACTTCAGCTTCAAATATAGCAAAGCCACCCAGACAACAGTTGCCATTTTTATTTATAACAACATTTCAAAGTAAAAGCTGTAAGAGAATGGCTTGAGGTCATTGAGATCAGGAACTGTTCACATTAGTCCCAGAGTAGCTTAGAAGTTAGATAACAAGTGGAGTGTCTCTATGCTAGGATGAAGAGTCCTTCCTTGCTGTTGAGACAAGAAGTCTGGGGACAGAAGCCAATGAAAAAGCAGCACCATGGCCAGCAGCAGGAGATCTGGATACAAGTGCTGACAAGACCATGTTGCAGCTATTACTATGATGTTTGCTCTGTCCAACCTGATCTTCCTTATGTGACCCTGGGAATCAGGGAAATGGAAGAGATGTTCTTATGTATCTGTTGAGGTTTGTGAGATCCAGAATGGACCTCAGACATTCACTCTTCTTGGGAATCAGGAAACCAAGGTGTTAAAATCCTTTCCCACAGTATTCCTCTGGAAACTCCTTTATGGTTCCCTTCTTGAGGAGGGAATCCACCTCTTCCATAGGACTCTCTCATGAGATGGGAGAGAATGGTGAAGTGGCCTGGTGCAGAACTGGATGGAGCATCCATCATCAGTGCTGTTCACTATCCACTGATCCAAAGTAATCGTGCACCAGAAGCTGTAGGAGGAGAAACTAAGCCATTGTCCTTGCACTCAAGTCTGAGGCACCATATGCTGGTCTTAAGAGTGTCTTGTGAGCATACAACTATCTGTGACCAAGGACTTAGCCACTTCCTTCTGTTCCTCCGGTCAAGATTCCAAGATGGGGCTCATGGCATCCCAGAGTGTAACTGCAGAAGGACAAGATGGTTTAGTCATCAGCCATTTGGGAGGTCTAGACATGTAGGCTCTCCTGCCAAAAGCATCCAGCTTACATCCCTCGGTCAGGAGCAGAAAGAGAGGTTTTGTTGCCTCTAACTTTCTCTAATGCTGCAGACACCACCAGGGAATTGGCTGGAAAAAGTTGTTTGATGTCCATTGTTTGCTGGACTGTACATCCTGTCTGCTCACCTGGTCGCAGACAAGGAAGAAAAAGGAGATAGTCAAATAGTTCTGTCATCCTCAACCCATCAAAGAATAAGAGGCAGAGACTACTCCTCACTAGTCTGTACCTGTAATATGTCAAACGGAATTGGATATCTCTGGTGCCATGACCCATTTGCAGCGGACGTGTATCTGACATTCTTCCCAGGAGCCCCTGAAACAGTCTGATTGTTTGGAGTGTAAACAGATGAGGAACCAATTTGGTCTTCAGGAAAGGTACTATCTGTATGTTCCTCCAAAGGGGACTCAGATGGTTACTCTGAAGGAGTCTCATCCCATTCCTTAGATACAGGCAGGTCCTCCTGCACATCTACTGGATTCAGTGGCAGCATCAGTGCTGATGAGGAAGGTTATTTTGGCACTGGATGAATGATCGGTACTATGAGGGCATCAATGCCAAGTGGAGCCCTGGTGCCAGATAGGGCATTGGAACCAGTGCCACAATCAGTGCCGGGTCTTCAGAGTCCTGTATGTCTGGCCACATGAGCAGCTGAAGAAAGCCTATGGCAGATTTCCATGACTTCTGGACCTAAGACAAGAGAAGAGGTCCAGTGCCCTGAGATCAATTCTGGGGACCCTGTAAAGTTCATCTCCAAAGGGGTCAGAGATATTCAGAGGCACCTGTTGATTGGGACTGGAGGATTAAGTTTCAGTTTAGAGTCAAGCAGTGGAAAAGCATGCTGTAGGGTGGTTATTAGATTCAGACACAGAAAGATCCAAAGTATTATTGGGATCTGAACTGGTTAGAAGTCCAAGTTAACTGGTGCTGAGATGTCCGACTCAAAAGGAGCTTTGAAAAGAGATGAGAGTGGTACCATTTGAGAATTTCTGAGGCAGTTGTGTGTCAGCGAATATAGGAGAGACGCAACAAATCCTCTTTTCTTTTTTGTGTCTCATGAGGAGGTGTTGCTTCTCCTTTCTTTTACCTGAATGGACCTCTGAATGAACCCTTGTAGAGCTGAGACAGTAGATGAACAGAAGGAGTGCCAAATCATCATGTGAGGAGCGGGTGGCAAGATGGGCACTTCTTGTGTTAGCACTGGCGCTAAAGAAACTTTTAAGGTGGTGCCAACTTGGTCTTTGGTGCTAGGTGAAGGATTCATTCCCAGCATGCAACCAAGGAGATTCTGGTCTCAAGCCCATGGTAAAAAGCTGGCACTGATGCCAGAGCAGTAAAACCCATCTTGGGTCCTGCATAAGACAACCTCTGCACTGAGGCTGGGGTCTCTGCACCATCAATTAGCCCAGGCTATCCAGGCTGTAGGCACACTGAGACACTAGATGAGCCTAGTAGGAAATGAAGTCACCCTCATCCAAGACTTCTCGTGCACTCCCCAAAGGACACTGCTTTTCATGGCTCTTCTGCAGCTCAATGCCAGAGACAACATATCCCATAAGGGTACTGCACAGAGGTCCTCAAAGAAGAACAGATGCGTGCTTTTTCCTCAGGGAGGAGTCAAAGACACCAGAGTTCTTAGTTTCCCCATTTCTAAAGAAGAAAGAACAGAACTCCAGCACCTTTCTGGGGACTGGAACAGTGCTGTTGCATCTGGGGCAATCTTTGAGACACTAGGGTTCTCCCACGGGAGAAAGACTTGAGGTTTTGGTGGACATGGTTATGCTGAGGCAGCTATGGCAGCCATGAGACTCTTATGGAAAAATCCCATAGAATTTAAGGTGGGTGAAACCAAAAGGGTACTATAGAAATTGGTATGAAATTCTTTGGAAACTTGAGCAAGAATAATCTCCTTTCTATTAAGAGTTGTTAGATTCCGAGAGGATAGTTTATAGAAAGGACACAAAACTTACATTCTAAATGATGACTCAAAAATAGTTCCATTGAAAAGAAAAAGAGGGTGAGAAGGCTACTGCAGCAGCATCAACGAGCCACTACTGAGAAGTAATAAATTTGTCAGGGGAAGGAATGGTTAGTAATGGCGGTGGTAAAAATACAGATTTACTTTGGTGCAATGGGATGAGAACCTGAGTGTGTATGTGGGTGTTTATGGTAAGAGTGGAGTAGTAGATTTTTTTCCCTAGATCTGGCAAGTTTCTTAGTTAAGACAACGTTGCAAATTTATCAAAGGGAGGGGGGAAGGGGGGCGAGAGGGGAACTATTTTCATTCACTGGAAAAACTTCTTAGTCAATCTTTTTCATAAGTTATCAAATCAAGCACCCTTCACTGAGGGACAGAGTTTTAAGTTAAAACCCCGAATGTTTGAATTAGAGTTCACGGATCCACTATGAAGAGATTTTTGTCAGAATTCCTGAAAGGTCTCATACTTCTAGGCTAAGGAACATAAGTAATTTCAGACTAGAACATATCTAAGAAATTACAAACCTTGGAAAACAAGGTTTAGAATGAACGTGCCATTTAAATATCAACAGGGTGTTATTACATGATAAAACTAATAAACCTGCTGGCTATAATGCCTGTACTTCTGGTCTCTGAACTAAGAATGTTTTTAAAAAGACAATCGAATGCAAAGTGGCAGTGGCCACTAATTATATATTTACACTTGAAAGGGGTTATAGCAGTGGCACTGTAATTTTTTCTTAAGAAAAATCCACAAGTGAGCTTCATATATTGGTTAATAAGAGTGAAGGACGAGCTATTTGCTCCAGTTGATATAGCGCAAAAGTTGCTCTACTAAGATTCCCCGTACAGAAGTACCCAGTATACTTCCATTTTCAACAACTTTAGTATTCCAATCTAAGTCTTTCTTCAGAGAATGCCAGTCATGACGTATTGTGCTGCAACTCTGATGCACGCAAAAAAAGACTTACTTTCACATCCACCATTTTTTACCATAGGTCACCGAAGATGAAAGCCTAGTACATAAGTAACTATACCACCAAGCCACATCATTTATATCATTTACTGAAATGAATTTGTTGTCTAAAACAGGATTTTAATAGAACCATACCAAGAATATGCTTGTAGAATGACCTTGTGAAGTAAATGTTGACCAGCTGCCTGTGATTCAGAGCTAAACCCAAGATCTGTCCAGCAAATCGAAAGTAGTTCAAGTGATCAGGATTTACAGAAGAGTTGCTGTTTGGCTGGAAGGTTGTTCCTATGAAACAAAAGGGTGCTATTATATTTAGTCATAGTTTTAGCCTGTATCTTACAACTGCAGCCTATATAATTTTTACTGTAATTTGAATCTCTCAAATATATTCAACAGTTGCAATTTGTTCGTAGGACAACAAAAACAAAAACACACCCACACTATCCCCTTTTCTGAGCAATCTATTGTGACCAAAAGCAAAAAAAGCAAAAAGCAAAAAAACAGGATAAAACTTGTAATTACTGATTAAAACTGAAACTTTGATATTTCTTACTGCACATATACATTCTTAACATTTCAAACAAAAACAACATTTCCCAGGGCCAAAGTGTGTGTACCTTCTTCGCCTCAATCTACTGAATTTACAAAAATTTGAATATTTTTCAGAAATATTTACATTCTTGCTGGTTTGGAGTTAAAGTATAAAGGCCATCTAGAGCGAATATAAAACACGCATAGCCAAAACTTGGGCACAACTTACAATAGGCAAGGTCTGACACTATGAAAAAGGAGGAGGAAATGTTCCTCTGTATAATTAAAATTTAATTATGTAATTTCAAGTTCTCGGTAACTTTCTACATAATAAAAAGTTGAAGCAAGTTCTCCAGACTTTTAGAATTAGCGTGCATTGTTCAATAGACTATCATTAGAGCCAAACAACTTGCTTAAGTGTAGCTGTACTTACCTGTGGTCTATTTCAAAGTTATTTTTCTTCTACCTAAGTAATCAGCTTGTTTGATTATCTGAAACACTGAAGTAAAAATTTGTTCTGGTTTTTGTGTGTGTTTGTTTTTAGCATATTCTAATTCAGATTGTAATTTCTGTACTACATTCAGCAGGACTAAAGTGATTTAGGAAAGAAATGGGTTAAAATGGAATTTTAATAGACAATCAGGGATACCCTCATCATAAGGGTAATAATGAGCTACTACATATAGGCCCCAATACCGACAATCCTTATGCACAGGCATCATTTTACTCACATAAGCAGTTCCATGGCTATTCACATGGCTAAAGTTCTGAACATACTTTAAGTGTTTGCAGGATTAAAGCCTAACAGCTCCTCTTCATCTATTAAAGCAAGGTGACAGAAAGTTCAGTCTCTCTCACACACCTTCCTAAATCCTTTTTCCCAGCTTTCAGGATGCAACATTTGCTGGCTGGGTTCTCTTTGCAGTTTCCTAAGAAACTGGTAGAAGGAGTGAGACAGACAATCCCTACTGCTGAAGAAAGCTTTACAGCTAGAAGATCTGTTGGGTACCCAAGAGACAAGACGCTAGGCACTGAAGAGCAATTCCAGGGAGATGAATAGCTGTTTTTACTGCAGAAACCAGTTGTGGGGCTGATGTCAAGACGTGATGAAAAACTCCCCATATCCTGCCTGCATCAGCCCAGACATACAAGTAACTGCAAGGGGAAAGACTGCACCCTTTTGCTGCTGATGCATGAGGTATGTCTTCTTACTACCAAGAAAAAGACAGGAAGATAAAACTGGAAAGTCAAAAAGACCTAAAATAGAATTTCTCCACCCATGCCAAAGAAAGAGCAATACTGGCAAGTCAGTCAGCAACACTTCAACTAATAAAAGTTGTTTAGTTCTCAGTTGTAGTTAATGGACAGTGCACACTATTTCTTTAATAGCAAAGGATTTTTTCTGTTCTTTATATCTTAATTGATAACGGTTTGCATTATGAATAATTTATCTGACCTTTTCCTTAGATTATGATCATTTGCTGAAGCAAAATGTAAAGTTAGAAGAACAAGAGATACCAACATACCATCAGCTGACTGGGTGAACAGTGCATAATCTGGATTAACTATCTCATTGGATAAGATATCAAACCATTCACGTACCACACCTTGACCCTACATGTCAAAAGGATAACAATACAGCACAAAGAAATTTAATTTTACAAATAGTTTAACAAAATGAGTAACCAAATATATTTCTTAAGCAAAAGTATAAGAGTATTGTTAAAATTTCATTTAGATTAAAATTTTAGTTAGAATTAGTATAAATGATTTATATGTATATCAAAAAATTGTTTATGAAGGTTTTACCCACCATGCCTTCTTCGCCATGGAATCGCACCGCAATCCCCTGCTTTAGCTTTGCACAATTTGCTTTAAACACAACTTCACAGCTACTCCTAAAAATAGAATCTAAATATGAAACACTAGTTAATTTTATATCTTAAAAGAAAATCACAAAAATATTACGCACTTTATACATGCACTCCTTCTCCTTGTAGTCTAATACCTCTGTGAACCAACAGGATGTCATTTTCATTGACTGGTCTGTGCACCATGTCTGAATCTGGCTGTCCAGAGTGCAAATGTTCATAGAACCACTCACAACGATCTTTAAAGGGCTACAAAACAAAACAGGTGAAAAATGCCCAATGTATTAGTCAATCATACTCAAGGCTAGTAATCAAAGCATTCTGTTAAATTCACTTTAAATATTAAGCTCCAGTAAGGGACTTCATTAAAGAGTAATTAGACATTTCAACAAGATTTCACAAAGGAACTAAAAGCAAAATCAAGCACTAATCCTGAGAAAAGAATATACAAACATTCTGTATAGCTCATTTTTGTATTTGGAAAAGACGACACTTAACAATTCAAGTGCTTATGTCCAGGCACTTTGAACATTAGATCTGTAATTGAATACATTTGCAACCAATTAGCTCACTTTTAAGTTCAATAATGAATTCTCACGAATAATGTTTTCTTTGAAACTATCCTCCACATGGTCTATTTAACATATTAACACAAGCATATGCTTCCATTCTTATTCCTCATTGATCCCCTATGCTGAAGAGGCCATAATCAATAGTACCAGACAATAATAGGACTTTACCGAATACGATGATAGAAGAGGTCTTCGGTAAAAGTGAGCAAATTCAGAATGGTTTTTGGTTGGTTGGTTTTTAAGTCAGTTATTTTCTTCAGCTTTGAGAGAAATTCAGTATGTCTGATTTGGTTTTGACCGAAGTTAGGCCCTGATCATACAACAAGTACAGTCATGTTTTTGTAACCAGTTCATGACACCCATGTGACCCAGTTATGTGTTTGTCTTTCAGTACATCACTTCTATCTCACAACCATAGTTAAAATACAATTATGCATGTGCACTTACTATGCTAACTGCATCAGTGCATTCTGGGAAATGTGGGCAGCTATCTCACACATCTCAGCAGACAGAACGCTTAGAGAAAATGCCAGAAGCAGCATTGCGGGTTACGTGTTCAGGCAAGGAGGACTGGCCTCACCAGTTACACCGTCAAGCTTTGAAGTCCTTTCCACACAGGACCGGGGGGGGGGGGGGGGCTAAGGGGGCAGATGCACTGAAGATGCATTATTTGAGATGCACTGAAGAAGTGGGTTTTTTACCCACAAAAGCTTATGCTCAAATAAATCTGTTAGTCTTTAAGGTGCCTTGTTGTTTTTGTGGGTATAGACTAACACAGCTACCCCCTGATACTTGACAGGTTATCAACTGTGGCAGCTGACAGTGAACAGAGAGTTGTGGAGACAAATCATGTTTATGGCCAACCATGCTGCTAAGTGGTTACAAACTTATTTAAATTATGTAGCATAGACAGGGCCTTAATGTGAAACTGCTCTGGTTTTTAAGAAGCTGTTTGATGAAAGAGGTTTTCCTCATTTAGGGTACTGATTCTCTGTTTCCTCAATTTAATAAAGGAAAAAGTCTCATAGACCCACCTCCCCTCACAACACCCAAAACCCCACTGTTGGATTCTCAGAATGTTTTATTTTAGAGTCCCCTGATACTCCAGAGACTATAATGAGAATTACTGACTCAGAAATTCAATATTTTAAATCCTTATTCATATGGTGTTTTGTCCACCATTGCAGGTTTATCTTAAAACTAAAAGTAGAAGCTGTTCTAAGATACAAACAAAAAACCAAATATAACTCTCGATAGAAAAGTCAACACTGTCATTAAAATGACAGCAACAATGAAAGGTATGATTTACAGTAATTCAAAGTACTTTTGTGACCTCTAATTCAATAGCAAATAAGAGCTATGGAAATGGAAACAGCCAGGATTCCCTAGAAATCTATACAAAATGACATTTTTCAGCAGATCTCACCAGAAAGGTAGTTCCATCTTGTTTGACTCATAAGATTCAAACAATTGTGGCGACTGTTAGGGATTTTGCTTAGAACAAGGCCTGACACGAGGTGTGTTCTCTCCCCACTGATCATCACTTGGGGGAAGCAGAACGTGCCTTTACTTGCTTCAGTGGATAGGATACCAGAATACGGGGCTTGGCTGGGTACAATATGGAATAGAATTGAAAATCATCTAGGGCACTGACAGCTAGCACACACCTCACACCATACCCTGAAAAGTTAGTCACATGGCAATGGATGTGGGTTCATAAACTCTAAGTTCTTAAAATATTTTTTTTCCTTCCGGATTATGGAGGAGAGGGGAATCCTCTCCAGACCTTTATAACTCTCAAAATACAGAATTTCTTTAAAGAGATTTTTGCTACTCAGGCAGCATGGCCCAGAGCTGGCCTCCATGCCTTCTTAGGATTTGAGCAAATCTTTAGAGAAACTTGTCTAAAGGACCAACAAAAATGGTTTCTTATCATAGGTCTTTCTAATGAGCAGGACTACAGAGAATATTAGGAAATCACCAGACTATCCCCAGGAGTAAAGGTGCTCTCTTGTGCAATTTGTTGAAGATTGAAAGAAACACAAAGTGCTGGCCACAAGCCACCCACCAGCAGTCCTAATGCAGACTTGGATAATGATCACATTGCAGCCGATGCTAACATGTGTGGCCTTGTTTGCAGCAGTAATACACTGACTGTACTGGGTTTTGTTTCCTGCCCTTTTACTTAACTCACAGGAACACAAAAAAGAAAGAAAGCAATTGCAATAATACCCAAGTTTTTTAACCTCAGATGGCACGTGACAGGTGGTAGGAGGTATACTACAGAGAGCAAGAGTGTCCTGGCAACATATCTGACTGAAGTGAGCAGCCATAGCAGAATTATAAATTGAAGACTCAGACTAATCATTGCGCAGCTACAGGCCAGAAACAGTTGGTCACAATTGTCCTCAAAGTACTTCAGTTATATTTTAAGTGGAAAAGATAGCAGTTAAAAAGTTCACCCTGACAACTATCACAATCTATTTGTTTAAGCTCAAATACTAGAGGTAGTTAACCTCCACTGTTTAGAGTTAATCAGTACTTTATGGCTGTGCAAATGAAAAAAAAAGAGTGTTGTATTGAAGATGTAAATAAGCAGTGCTTAACATTTACCTGTGCTTTTATGATGTGCATGAATCTTGACATCAGTTCAGGGCACTCAAGGAGAAAATGAAAGTGGTCAAAAATTATTTTGGGGTTTCTGAAAAAAAACGTTTTAGGTTGGAAGTTTACTAGTTGCAGGTGCACAGATCTAACCAAAGTCTCATGACAGAAATGAGCATACCTAAAAAGGTATTTTAAAAAGTCTAACAAACCAAAAATGATTACAGGATATTTTCAAGAAACAAGGTCATTGCATAAAGTGTGTTTTCCTGACTCATTTCGCGGGAGGCTTGCATTACCTCACCTCACCTAAAGAGGCTCTTTAGAGAGAGGACAAGGGAGTAGACGGAGCAATCCTCAGAGGAACTATGGGAGCAGCCAAGCATAAGGAGAAGACAAACTAGGCTACATGTTTCATTCAACATTCCTTTTGTGAGTAAACCAAACTCTTGGGAGATGGAGGGTAATTCTGACCGCTCGTGTGGGCTGTGTTTGGAGCAGCGTAGGAAATGGCACCTACTCACAGACCAATAGTTCTAGTTCTTTCTTGACAAGTTTTGGGATACGAAACATACAGAACAGTTGCTTACATACATATTCATTCAAGCCTCATTCCTACAAACGCTTGTGGACATGCATCATTTATGCACAGGAGTACTTCCACAGAGTGCAATGGGCCTACTAATGTGCATAATTAGATGTGTATGAATACATGCTAGATCAGGATTGTACCCAGCAACGAACACCTCTGAATCACAATTAAATATGAATTTGTAACTAACATTTTAGTCAAGTAAAAACAAACTTTTGAAGGCCTACCGGTTAACGAAGCACTTAAGAACATTGTCATGTTTGCAGACAAATTCTATAAAACGAGGTGATGTCATCCTGTAATACAAACAAAATGTACTTAGTTGTAAATAATTTTTGTTCAATGAAAATAAAACAAATGGAGAATTTAAGATTATACAACAAACCTTGTAATTTTAAGTAAAAAAATCCTATGCAATCCCTGTATCATGTTGAGGTAAAGGATTTTTCAAGTATATAACTAACTAGTTATACTATAAGATTAAACACCACCACTGTGGATGCAATGTAAAGCAAACAAGAAGGCAAGAAGAGTCAAAGAGTCATGCAGCCTGACTAGTAACTGCTCTCCTGGGCGTACGATTTATGTTACAGCCTAACTGATCACATGCTTTTTCTGCAGAATTTTTGCTTCTTTCACTATGCAGGTGGGAGTACACGCTAAATTGTATCATCCAGTGCATACATCCTTTCTACTATAACGTTAAGAGCACCTAACATCTTGAGTTTATATTTAAATATACAGAGAATGTTAACATTACTATGTTTTTAGTGGAGCTTTTAACTGTTTAAGATAGATCTCAAAAGGTATTAACATCTGAAGATGAACTAAAACATTTAATACAAACACAGATACCAAAGGCTTGTCTACACATACAGAGCTGCAGCTGCACCACTGTAGCACTTAGTGGAGATGCTACCCACATCCCTGGTAGGTACTCTGCCTCCCTGAGAGGCGGTAGCTATACTGACAGGAGAAGCCCTCCTGTTGACATAGCACTGTCTGCACTGGGAGTTAAGTTAGCATAACTGCGTCGCTCAGGGATGTGGATTTTCCAAACCCGTGAGCAATGTAGTTATAGCGACATAAGTCTGTAGTATCGACCAAGCCAAAAGACATTAATATGATCATGACCTTTCACCTGCCCACACCTGAACTCAGAAACCTGTATTTCTCCAGCAAGAGGTGATGACATAAAAGACCTCAAACATTTTAGGGAACTGCATCTTTTACACTGCTTTAGGCTTCTGATTTATCAGTTCTTGCAGGAGAACAGTTCTGGAACTTCCTCTTAACTGCCAAGACCTGAAGTTATTTTAAAATATATTAAATGCTTTTAAAAGTTTTTATGGTTTTAAGCCTACCCTATATCTACATCCAGTATTGTGCTAACCATTGAGTGGCTAAGAGTTTTGTGCAATCATTATAATCCTCACTTAGAGGGGGAACCCTATTTTTAACCTATTTTTCTAGTTTTCTTTAATCTATTTTCCAAAGTATACTCAATATTTAGAAAGAGTTGGAGACTGTAAAAGTTTGACTCCCTTCTCAACTTAAAAAAGAGGACATGTTGCCCATGTCAAAAAACTTCCATCTACAACTGATCAGCCTTCAATTAATTTTGCTCTGTTGGGAATATCCTCTGGATTCTAATCTAATCTTGTAGAGTTAGACAAGAAGTTTTTTTTTATTACTCCTACTGCTAAGTATATTTATGAAAGCAGAAACATTTTCTTTTAGATTTGAATTTGTGAAAGAAGTGTTGCATGGACAATACTATTCAATGAAATTCTAGCCTTAGTAAAACTGAGGGAGCAGCAATACAAGCTCTCTTACACTATCCCACTAATACCAACAGTGTTATGCTTCCAGGGCAAGTAGCATATTATCAAGCCAAGTTCAATCCTTTATGTCCAATAGATTAACAAGAAGAGTTCAGTTATAATGGAGACACTTGTCTACTAACTAGGTATTGGACTGCATCCAATGAAGTGGGTATTCACCCACAAAAGCTTATGCTCCAATATGCCTGTTAGTCTATAAGGTGCCACAGGACTCTTTGCCACTTTTATAGGTATTGGACTGAGACCACCAATCTATTTCACATGGGCCATTAGAACAGATGTCATAGGGTAACAGCTTTTTAGTGTCTGCTAACCTGGGACTGAATTCATAATGGGCGTGACCTAGAGATAAAGGTTTTGTACACCATTACAATTCTCTGCAACATCAAGTCAGATGAGTTCTGCCACCGGTGCTTATTTTTGCATGAATGACAGCTCTGATTTTTCTGACATCACAATTATAGTAGCAGTTATGAACATAATTATGTGAAACTAGGGAGGACTTCACATGTGGAATATAAAGTGGAAGTAGTTGAACCCCAGGAGATCACGTTTTCCCACAACTATCACATGTAATAAGACAAAAAAGGCAAAAACTACTCAAGATACTCAATGTGAGCAGAATCGCACTGAGAATTTTCATGAGACAGCAGCAACACTAAGAAAAGGAAGGTAAGCTACATTGTTTAGAAGCGTTAGGAAAATAAAATACTTGAACAAATGAAAGAAGCACAGAGAAATCCCTTCATTGTCGTTAGTTTAATATGTCAGTATTCATATTTTCACAAGAAATCAGACTAATTTTAAAAAATAAAATTTTAGATAACAAGCAGAATCCTCCTTACCCTTGAGGCATCTGACAGGAGCAGCACATATAAAACGCTTGAATGACAGCACTCAGCCTGTTTGCTGTCACTGAGATAACATCCTGGCAATCCGCACAAGCTTCTTGCTTCCTTGCAACATCATATGCTTTAGAATCCCCTGTGTCAGTAGATAGCTTTTCTCTGCTCTCAGTTCCTGCAGCATCAAAGGCAGGCTTAAGAGTATCATCCTGCTGATTTGGCCCTTTCTGCTTTAGTAAAATGGATGTAATGTTAGCAGAGTCTCTCTTGTTTTTCATCAATTCTGTAGCTATTAGAACTAGCCATTCATCTAACGAGTGCCAGAGTAATTCCAGCGGCTGCAATGCACAAGGAAATGACAAAAATGTAATTGGACATATTCGTGAATATTAGAAATAAGATCACACCATAAATAAAGACAAGTACAGCATGACTTCCATGCAAATGGTGAAGCTGCTGAATTAAATTCTAATAAAGCTTATCTCATAGATGAGTCAAGTACTTGTTCAAGTAAAATCTTTTCACATATCCATACAATAATCTAAAAAACCTACATACAACCGTGGAGAAAGGAGCAGGGGAGGGGAATCAAGTAGTAGATAAAGAAGAGATATATGATCACCTGGTGTTTTATACCAACATTAATTTATAACTCTCTCACACATGCGTGCTGGTCCAGCAGTTGCTATGTACACACCACTGACCAGAAGTAGCACTATCCTAACTGCTAGGGTCAGGCAGTGAGACAGATGAAATTCAAGTCTTAACAATCCTGAGTATACTATTTGAAATGCTGGAAGTCTGAACAAGTCTGTTCTTTTTTATATCTAGATCAAGCAAGCTGCTCCAATCAGGTAGACCCTTGCACCTATACAGAGCCCCCGTTAAGTCAACAGGGCTCTATGCAAGCGCACACTAACCATCAACATACAGTTTGCCAGAGCAGGACCAAAATTAGTATTTTTATGAGTAGTTCTGCTAGTATCACCAACATCTCAGTTCATATGGCTAATATGATCATTTCACCAGCTAGAAATAAGTTTATTGGTATAATTATGGAAGTTTCCCCACTGCCCTTTAAAAACCAATCTCATTCACTATTTTGCAACCTGATTCATAGAGCAGTTTAATTTTTGTTGGGTTTTTTTGTTTTGTTTTTGTTTTTTTTACAGGACAAGATATTTAGTATCTATTTTGTTTAAGACCATAGCTCACTAGAGGTGTAACTGAAGAGTATGGATTAAGTAAGGCAGCTTTTGTACGCACACACGTATTATCAGTTCATCCCCCATCTTAAAAGCATTATTGCAGAGGTACAGTTATGAGGTATTTCCCCATTAATCTGGTCAAACTGGAACCGGAACCAGATCAGATAATCCAGATTCTGGAAAAAACAGAAAATGGGAAAATGTGATGCTGCAGCACCATCTAGTGGCCACAGGAGAGATTGCCCACTTCTGATCCTGGAGTCCTGGTTCATCTGGTAAAATGTGTAGAGCCTGTTAAGGGAGGGTCAGTAAAGAGGGTTCTGCTGTGCTTGAGAAGTGGGATCTGGACCTCTCCCCTTATAACTTCAGTACTCTGTTCCTGCCACTGACTGATACCTGTTTTCTTTGCACCCATGCTGACAAAACAGCATACGGATGACACTTCTTAGGGGTCACATCAACTGAGTGCTTCAACATAGGAGTCATTTTTACCTCAATTATTTCTCACAAGAGATCAGAAGGTTAGCTTCCCTTCAAGTTTCAGAGGAACAGCCGTGTTAGTCTGTATTCGCAAAAAGAAAAGGAGTACTTGTGGCACCTTAGAGACTAACCAATTTATTTGAGCATGAGCTTTCGTGAGCTACAGCTAGCTGTAGCTCACGAAAGCTCATGCTCAAATAAATTGGTTAGTCTCTAAGGTACCACAAGTACTCCTTTTCTTCTTCCCTTCAAGGATGCATGACAGACTTTACCACAAAACAATGCAAGACTTAAATGTTTTAATTAAAAACAAGATTTACTGAATTACAGAAAAATCAGATTAAAAAGTAGCTGTATACATAACATATATACTCAGAAAGACAAATCTAGCCTTGCATTTCTAAAGCGTGCTTTCTCCTAAGTATTTCAGATGCTTATCAGACACCCTTCTTGATTTCTTAGGACTCCTGTTTTTTATTCTCTGTTCCATTATGCCCTTAAGGCATCAAATTGGTATTCCTGGAGGTCTGACCCAAAATTCATTCCGATTGTATTCAGAGCTGTGGTCGAGACAGTTTCAGTTCCTGTTTTCCTATTTCAACATTATAAAACTTACCAAATGTAAATCCGCCCCACCCACACACACTTCCAAAGCGGTCTACGTTTTATGCCAGCATTAATGACCATGCCTAAGCAGGATGACTTAGTTGAAGTGGTCACCAAGAAACCAACTTCATTGGCTTTTAAAAATGTAGACCTTACACTTCATTCTATAATGGTAAGAATTAATTTAATTCTATTCTATATCCAATATGAATAAGGAAAAAGTAACTGATCTCCATTTTCTCCTTGCGCAAGGGGCTGTACTTGACCTCTCAAGGCCCCTTCCAGTTTTATATTTCTATGATTCTAGCACATATATCAAACATCCTTTGAGTCACATCATTTTTATTTTGTGTGTCCAGAAAGGCTACCGTTCAGTAACACACGGCACTACCCCTTCCCTTAAACCTATTCATGTTGCTTGTGCAGCACTTTCATTCTCTACTACAGTGGTTCTCAACCAGGGGTACGTGTACAATATTTCAATAATAGTGTACTGTGACACTTTTGTATTTCTATGTCGGATTTGTAAGCAAGTAGTTTAAGTGAGGTGAAACTTGCAAGTACGAAAGACAAATCAGACTCTTGAAAGGGGTACAGTAATCCAGAAAGGTTGAGAGCCACTTCTCTACTGACCTGGAATGCCAGAAATCAAACCCAGCTCTCATGCTGCAGTATACAGCAATACCTTCCAGTCAACTGACAAATGTTTAAGTTTTAGAGCAGGGAACCACTAGTCCATAAAAGCGATAGCCATATAACAACAAAAAATCATAATTTGATTCTAGAAATGAGAGAATCAAATGTTACAGGCTTCTCTGATTAGGACAAGGAGATTATGCAAAGAGGTTCATTAGTACACTGTCATATTTAACAAAACTATCAGAAAAAAATCAAAGACTTCTTAGAAAAATCAGCAGAACAAGAGGATTAAAAACTTAATAGAGGCACTGAAGCCTACAGAATACTAAACCACAATTCAGGCATAGCATGTCTAACATTTATTTGTCCCAGTGATCTCTTAGTGTATGTCTACACTACGGAATAAGGTCGAATTTATAGAAGTCGTTTTTTTAGAAATCGGTTTTATATATTCGAGTGTGTGTGTCCCCACAGAAAATGCTCTAAGTGCATTAACTCGGCGGAGCGCTTCCACAGTACCGAGGCAAGCGTCGACTTCCGGAGTGTTGCACTGTGGGTAGCTATCCCACAGTTCCCGCAGTCTCCGCTGCCCATTAGAATTCTGGGTTGAGATCCCAATGCCTGAGGGCACTAAAACATTGTCGCGGGTGGTTCTGGGTACATATTGTCAGGCCCCCCTTCCCTCCCTCCCTCCGTGAAAGCAAGGGCAGACAATCGTTTCGCGCCTTTTTTCCTAAGTTACCTGTGCAGACGCCATACCACGGCAAGCATGGAGCCCGCTCAGGTAACCGTCACCCTATGTCTCCTGGGTGCTGGCAGACGCGGTACGGCATTGCTACACAGTAGCAGCAACCCATTGCCTTGTGGCAGCAGACGGTGCAATATGACTGGTAGCCATCATCGTCATGTCCGAGGTGCTCCTGGCCACGTCGGCCAGGAGCACCTGGGCAGACATGGGCGCAGGGACTAAATTTGGAGTGACTTGACCAGGTCATGCTCTTTAGTCCTGCAGTCAGTCCTATTGAACTGTCTTATGGTGAGCAGGCAGGCGATATGGATTGCTAGCAGTCGCACTGTACCATCTTCTGCGGGCAGGCAAGAGATGTGGATGGCATGCAGTCCTTTTGCACCGTCTGCTGCCAGCCAAAGATGTAAAAGATAGATGGAGTGGATCAAAACAAAAAATAGACCAGATTTGTTTTGTACTCATTTGCTTCCCCCCCCCTCCCCTGTCTAGGGGACTCATTCCTCTAGGTCACACTGCAGTCACTCACAGAGAAGGTGCAGTGAGGTAAATCTAGCCATGTATCAATCAGAGGCCAGACTAACCTCCTTGTTCCAATAAGAACAATAACTTAGGTGCACCATTTCTTATTGGAACCCTCCGTGAAGTCCTGCCTGAAATACTCCTTGATGTAAAGCCACCCCCTTTGTTGATTTTAGCTCCCTGAAGCCAACCCTGTAAGCCATGTCGTCAGTCGCCCCTCCCTCCGTCAGAGCAATGGCAGACAATCGTTCCGCGCCTTTTTTCTGTGCGGACGCCATACCAAGGCAAGCATGGAGGCCGCTCAGCTCACTTTGGCAATTAGGAGCACATTAAACACCACACGCATTATCCAGCAGTATATGCAGCACCAGAATCTGGCAGAGCAATACCGGGCGAGGAGGCGACGTCAGCGCGGTCACATGAGTGATCAGGACATGGACACGGATTTCTCTGAAAGCATGGGCCCTGCCGATGCATGCATCATGGTGCTAATGGGGCAGGTTCATGCTGTGGAACGCCGATTCTGGGCTCGGGAAACAAGCACAGACTGGTGGGACCGCACAGTGTTGCAGGTCTGGGATGATTCCCAGTGGCTGCGAAACTTTCGCATGCGTAAGGGCACTTTCATGGAACTTTGTGACTTGCTTTCCCCTGCCCTGAAGAGCATGAATACCAAGATGAGAGCAGCCCTCACAGTTGAGAAGCGACTGGCGACAGCCCTGTGGAAGCTTGCAATGCCAGACAGCTACTGGTCAGTTGGGAATCAATTTGGAGTGGGCAAGTCTACTGTTGGGGCTGCTGTGATGCAAGTAGCCCACGCAATCAAAGATCTGCTGATATCAAGGGTAGTGACCCTGGGAAATGTGCAGGTCATAGTGGATGGCTTTGCTGCAATGGGATTCCCTAACTGTGGTGGGGCCATAGACGGAACCCATATCGCTATCTTGGCACCGGAGCACCAAGCTGGTGAGTACATAAACCGCAAGGGGTACTTTTCAATAGTGCTGCAAGCTCTGGTGGATCACAAGGGATGTTTCACCAACATCAACATGGGATGGCCAGGAAAGGTACATGATGCTCGCATCTTCAGGAACTCTGGTCTGTTTCAAAAGCTGCAGGAAGGGACTTTATTCCCAGACCAGAAAATAACCTTTGGGGATGTTGAAATGCCTATAGTTATCCTTGGGGACCCAGCCTACCCCTTAATGCCATGGCTCATGAAGCCGTACACAGGCAGCCTGGACAGTAGTCAGGAACTGTTCAACTACAGGCTGAGCAAGTACAAAATGGTGGTAAAATGTGCATTTGGACGTTTAAAGGCGCGCTGGCGCAATTTACTGACTCGCTTAGACCTCAGCAAAACCAATATTCCCAGTTATTACTGCTTGTTGTGTGCTCCACAATATCTGTGAGAGTAAGGGGGAGACGTTTATGGTGGGGTAGGAGGTTGAGGCAAATCGCCTGGCTGCTGGTTACGCGCAGCCAGACATCAAGGCGGTTAGAAGAGCACAGGAGGGCGCAGTACGCATCAGAGAAGCTCTGAAAACAAGTTTCACGACTGGCCAGGCTATAGTGTGAAAGTTCTGTTTGTTTCTCCTTGATAAAACCCCCCGCCCCTTGGTTCACTCTACTTCCCTGTAAGCTAACCACCCTCCCCATCTCCCTTCAATCATTGCTTGCAGAGGCAATAAGGTCATTGTTGCTTCACATTCATGCATTCTTTATTCATTCATCACACAAATAGGGGGATGACTACCAAGGTAGCCCAGGAGGGGTGGTGGAGGAGGGAAGGAAAATGCCACACAGCACTTTAAAAGTTTACAACTTTAAAATTTATTGAATGTCAGCCTTCTGTTTTTTGGGCAATCCTCTGTGGTGGAGTGGCTGGTTGGCCGGTGGCCCCCCCACCGCGTTCTTGGGCGTCTGGGTGTGGAAGCTATGGAACTTGGGGAGGAGGGCGGTTGGTTGCACAGGAGCTGTAGTGGCAGTCTGTGCTCCAGCTGCCTTTGCTGCAGCTCAACCATACACTGGAGCATACTGGTTTGGTCCTCCAGCAGCCTCAGCATTGAATCCTGCCTCCTCTCATCACGCTGCCGTCACATTTGAGCTTCAGCCCTGTCTTCAGCCCACAACTTACTCTCTTCAGCCCGCCACCTCTCCTCCTGGTCATTTTGTGCTTTCCTGCACTCTGACATTATTTGCCTCCACGCATTCGTCTGTGCTCTGTCAGTGTGGGAGGACAGCATGAGCTCAGAGAACATTTCATCACGAGTGTGTTTTTTTTTTCTTTCTAATCTTCACTAGCCTATGGGAAGGAGAAGATCCTGTGTTCATTGAAACACATGCAGCTGGTGGAGAAAAAAAAAGGGACAGCGGTATTTAAAGACACATTTTATAAAACAATGGCTACACTCTTTCAAGGTAAACCTTGCTGTTAACATTACATACATAGCACATGTGCTTTCGTTACAAGGTCGTATTTTGCCTCCCCCCACCGCGTGGCTACCCCCTCCCCCCGGCTAACAGCGGGGAACATTTCTGTTCAGCCACAGGCAAACAGCTAAGCAGGAACAGGCTCCTCTGAATGTCCCCTGAAGAAAAGCACCCTATTTCAACCAGGAGACCATGAATGATATCTCACTCTCCTGAGGATAACACAGAGAGATAAAGAACGGATGTTGCTTGAACGCCAGCAAACATACACTGCAATGCTTTGTTGTACAATGATTCCCGAGTACGTGTTACTGGCCTGGAGTGGTAAAGTGTCCTACCATGAAGGAAGCAATAAGGCTGCCCTCCCCAGAAACCTTTTGCAAAGGCTTTGGGAGTACATCCAGGAGAGCCGCGAATGCCAGGGCAAATTAATCCTTTCACATGCTTGCTTTTAAACCATGTATAGTATTTTAAAAGGTACACTCACCGGAAGTCCCTTCTCCACCTGCCGGGTCCAGGAGGCAGCCTTGGGTGTGTTCGGGGGGTACTGGCTCCAGGTCCAGGGTGAGAAACAGTTCCTGGCTGTCGGGAAAACCGGTTTCTCCGCTTGCTTGCTGTGAGCTATCTACAACCTCCTCCTCATCATCGTCCCCAAAACCTGCTTCCGTGTTGCCTCCATCTCCATTGAAGGAGTCAAACAACACGGCTGGGGTAGTGGTGGCTGAACCCCCTAAAATGGCATGCAGCTCATCATAGAAGCGGCATGTTTGGGGCTCTGACCCGGAGCGGCCGTTGGCCTCTCTGGTTTTCTGGTAGGCTTGCCTCAGCTCCTTAAGTTTCATGCGGCACTGCTTCGGATCCCTGTTATGGCCTTTGTCCTTCATGCCCTGGGAGATTTTGACAAAGGTTTTGGCATTTCGAAAACTGGAACGGAGTTCTGATAGCACGGATTCCTCTCCCCATACAGCGATCAGATCCCGTACCTCCCGTTCGGTCCATGCTGGAGCTCTTTTGCGATTCTGGGACTCCATCATGGTCACCTCTGCTGATGAGCTCTGCATGGTCACCTGCAGCTTGCCACGCTGGCCCAACAGGAAATGAGATTCAAAAGTTTGCAGTTCTTTTTCTGTCTACCTGGCCAGTGCATCTGAGTTGAGAGTGCTGTCCAGAGCGGTCACAATGGAGCACTCTGGGATAGCTCCCAGAGGCCAATACCGTCGAATTGTGTCCACAGTACCCCAAATTCGACCCGGCAAGGCCGATTTAAGCGCTAATCCACTTGTCAGGGGTGGAGTACGGAAATCGATTTTAAGACCCCTTTAAGTCGAACTAAAGGGCTTCATCGTGTGGACGGGTGCAGGTTTACATCGATTTAACGCTGCTAAATTCGACCTAAAGTCCTAGTGTAGACCAGGGCTTAAAGGATATTGCTTTGGATGCACAGGGAAATTGGTCAACACCAACATCAACTTTGGGCTATTTAATGCTTAATCAATAACAAGACCATCATAATCTTTAATTTACCCATGGATGAGGCATCTGACCTTGCATATACTACCACCACTTAATTGGATTGCATTGTGTTAGTACCTGGCTGGAATAAGATGAGCTAAGTCCAATGTGAACTGAATTTGGACCAGGAAAGAGGTATTGCTACGTTTTTTGTATTCGATCTCAGGTTTAGAAGATGCCCACTCTCAAGGACATGACTATCAAGTTCAAGTGTCCTGGAATACAATTAATTTGTAAATCTGGAAGTGTGCAGATCACATCAGTATTTATTGGAATTACTAGCCAAGTTTATTGACTTCTACAGTCTTAAAATTGTCCCAGTGTTAGACCCAGATAAAAGCAAACTGGCTATGACTTAAGCAATGTAAGACAGAAGCATGCTTGCAGGGAGAAACATTTAGCATAAGCAAAAGTAGCGCCTGCATGATTTTTTCAAAGATAGTTTGCTCTTTTAGGGTCCTATTGGACAAACTGTTGCCTCCAGTTTACAAGGTAGCAAAGGTAATCTATAGTGAGCTTGAACACACAATGCAGAACAAGAAGTTCTGATCCTTTTCTAATAACTACCTCAAAGCAGCCATCCATGCCTGTTACTGACAAACTAAAGCTGCAATTTGATGTGGGACCATTACTTCAGTCTTGAATCTGAAATAATTTGAGGTATTCAATGGAATATAATGGAGAGGAGACTAGAGCCTGGTCAAAGTAAACAGAAAAGGGGCTTCTCACAGGCAGACTTTTAATTTGAGTTAAAAGGGATTTTCCTTCAAACTTGGGTTTCTAAACAAAATGTATATTAGCCAAAGGACTTCCTTGCACAGCCAAAGTTGAGTATAATCAAGCAGTGAGTTTTAATTAGCTAGTGATTCCTTCACCCACGAAGTGGGGCTGACTCCTAGTGCATTCTATCATCTGCATGACACAGGTAATACACCCACTTTTAGTACCTTTGGAATAGCTTAAATGAAGCTTGCTCCAGTAAGATCACAGCTATTCTCTTCCCTCAAACTGTGAGCTTTTTCCATGTTAGCCCATGCTCAGGGTCTATCCAAACCCTTTTCACCTCTCCATGCCAGATTACTGTGGCCATTTTTTTTTTTTTTTTACTTAAGTGTATAAGCAGGGATGGGCAAACTGCAGCCCGTGGGTAACATCTGGCCCGTCGGCCCTTTTAATCTGGCCCTTGAGCTCCCGCCGGGGAGCAGGGTCGAGGGCTTGCCCCGCTCCAGCGCTCCAGTTGGGGAGTGGGGCCAGGGATTTTCATGTAGGGGCAGCTAGGGAGCTCCACATGCTGCCCCGCCCCAAGCGCCCGTCTCCTCCTCCACCTGCAGTTCCCATTGGCTGGGAACCATGGCCAATGGGACCTGCAGGGATGGCGCCTGCAGATAGGACGGCCATGGCGCTGCTTCCGGGAGCAGCTTGAAGTAAGCGACACCCAGAGCCTGCACCCCTGACCCTCCCCGTACCCCAACCCCCTGCCCCAGCCCTGATCCCCCTCCTGGCCTCTGAATCTCTTGGTCCGAGCCTGGAACACCCTCCTGCACCCCAAACCACTCATCCCCAGCCCCACCCCAGAGCCCACATCCCTAGCTGGAGCCCTCACCCACTCCCGCACTCCAACCGCCTGCCCCAGAATGGAGCCTCCTCCCACAGCCTGAACGCCTCATTTCTGGCCCCACCCCAGAGCTCTCACCCCCTCCCACACTCCAACCCCCATTTCGGGGGCATTCATGGCCCAAGACCTTAAGCACTTCTGAAAATTTTAAAATACAATAAATCAGTATATTAAGAGGAGTAACCAGATTGCATATGATCATATTTATTAAACCACACATTTCCCTACACAGCAACATGGGTAACATTTGCTCCATCTACAGCCTTTTTAAAACAGTCTTGCAACATGTCCAAAAGGTCAGCAGATTCAGGGTCCTTTGAACCCTGAGGATTACATTCCAAAGGAAAGGGCTCCTTCACAGAGGACACCCTGCTATTCTTTTATACTTAGGGGTAGGAGGGGGAAGAGAGGACCAGTTCCCATGCCTGTACTCATCTTCACAGCACAACATGACACAGGAAGGTGGTTTCTCAAAAAGGAAATTTCTAGAGTTGCTCTTTCCTTGAAGGGCACCCAGCGGCTTCACCTAGTGAAGAATACATCCACCTGCCTACAAGAGGGAACACTTGCATACAATATCTGTTCTCAGAGCTCTGCACTAGTTCAAATGAATGCATAGCATTCATCCTTTGCACTAGTTCTTCTCACTGCTTGGTGCAATTCAAAGCAAAGCCCTAATGGTTTGAAAGCCAGCTACATAAGACTACTACTTTCATAACAGCAGTCATGAAAGTTAAGATCAACTGGAATCCTATATCAACTCCGTAGCGTACTTCGGGGAGGAGCGGGGCAGCGGCTGCTCCCCCACCAACCACAAGTGGCGCCTTTTTAATTTTCACTCACCCGGCAGTGAGCCGGGTCTTCGGCAGCTCTTCGGCAGCGGGGTGTATCCTTCAGTGCCACCGAAGACTGGAGTGAGTGAAGGACCCAATGCTGAAGTGCCGCTGAAGACCCGGAGCGCTGCCAGGTGAGTACAAGCGGGTGGCGCCTTTTTTTTTTTTTTTTTTTTTTTATCATCTCCGCTCCCCGTTTTCTGCACCTAGCTACGCCACTGGATAAACTGTAAAGCCAGTGGCAGAACTCTAAGTTAAGGACCTTTGCCTTTAAGTATCTTCCAATCTAAAGCCTAAATTTAGCAATGTTGAGGGTACTATGGAAGATATTTTAATATGATTTGACATGGTGCTTATTTCACCTTTGCATGGATTTATATTTTGACTTGTGGCAGTAACTTTTGCTACTCACTGTAGTTATTTCAGAAGCTTGTACTGATATGTATCAATCAATCGATTTTGGCCCCACTGAAGTTAACAGCAGCAGTCAGTTTAAGCATTGACTTCAGTAGGGCCAGAATGTCACCCGAGACATACATTTTAAAATGTATTAAATATGTACACATTGTTTGGTACCATTGAGAGATCTTAAGCAGCCTCCACTTGAAACAGTATCCACTGCTGACTGGCAGGCACAGTATGACGTCTTCCTTCCCAAAGGATTAAAGTGATCAGGACCACTACATACCTAAGGAAGGATTAAAGAGGAAAACATGCCTTCTGGGAGCCAAATACTTTCTGGCCCCCACCACCTAAGCTATCTGAATACTGTGAGTCCAAAAGAAGCATACTCCTTGCAACATGCCACTGAAGATTTTTAAACTAGCCCTCCCTATTGCTTGTAAAGTAAAATGTAAAACTGGAGATGAGGGCTAACACCTGAAAGTGAAAATGAATCTGTCCTAAAAATGCCCAGACAGAAAAGCCATCAGAAGCCAAGGCAGAATCCTCTCTTCAAAATTTAAGGTTTCTAAACACAGACAAACTTCGCTAAAAACAAACAAAACAAACTGAGACCCATCATGCAATTCTCACTTTTGCTAATTAGCAAGTTAAGATTTAAAGCCATGTTAGTACAGAACATCGTTAAATATACTCAGCTCATGTATTTGAAAATATAAGTTTTGCTTTATATAGTGTAAAAAGGCTATTACCAGTGTATTTTGAGAAGCAATGAGATCTTAGTAACACAAACCTTCCCCACAGCACTCTGCCATTAAATCTTTGCTGACAATAAGGGAGGGCACTGTGAGTAGAGTTTAGTGATGTTCACCTGCATATCAAGTTATTCAACTGTAATATTTCAGTTTTAGGAAAAAGCTTTAGTTATATTAGCAATATTTCTTCTGCAGTAGATTTCATATTTCCCAGTAGAGTCCACTGAGAAAAAGGACAGACTATTTTACCAACAAGAATCAGACATCATCTGAAACAGAGAGGCTTTTTAATTTATATATTTTCTCCCCTCCTTCCAGTAGGTAACACTATTCAACAAAAAGAAGAATTACAAGGTTCAAATTTTGAGTATTCTCTTTTGGGGCTGCTTTGTTTCTACCAATATATTCATCTCTCAACAAAGATACATACCTACCTCAATGCTAACGTGATTTTCACGTCATTAAGAAAATGTAACAACTCTGTTTTGAAAAGATGAAATTTAGCGGACAGCAAAAACGGAATGCTTTACAAAATAGCAAGTTACGCAATTTCCTACAGAAGTATCATATACATGAAAAATATACATTCAGAGGTGAGACTTCATTAACCAGAGCTTTGTACAGATGTGTCAAGATAGTAGAAAGCCAATAAGCTTTAAAGTATTCAGTAATAAAGTTATTGACTGAAAGTTCTTAAACAAGATTACTTCAGAAAAGACTTGGTGATGAAAGCGAAGAAACAAACAAATTAAATTTAATCTATTTTGAGAAATATAAAAGAAGTGATAAAAACCTGATAAACCTCTAATTATCATATTTTGGATTTACATTTATGCATTCTAGTATATTTCTTAACATTACAGCATTGAGATTACAAGCTATACTACTAAACCTAAAACAGAAATTAAAAACTAAGATCTACCATTACAAACACAGAGTGATAATAAGACATTTTAAATGTTTTAAAATGACATGAGATTATTAGTAGGAGAAATTAAGAAGAGAAAAAGAAAAGGTAAGTTGTAGGTCAATAAAAAAATGTAAAAAATTGATTACACAAAACGTAAAGAGGTGGGCCTAGCTTAAAAACAGATATGGGTATCAACCAAACTTACTTCCTGTTCATGAGATGTCTGATTAATGAATGCATGCTTTGTGAAATTCATCTCTTTAACGTCTATCTTCCTAACAACGTCATATACTTTTCTGACCTTGAACACCTGACTTCTTGGAGTTTTATTTCCATTGTAGCCCATGTCATTTCCATTATTGGGAGAGGATGGGCCTATGCGAAAGACATGACAAAATATCCTCACGATCCTTAAGAGACTCTTCATTTGAGCTTCATAGTTACTTGACAAGCTGGGGGGAAAAAAATTGAAGTATTTTTCCGTAAATTAAATGATTCAGTATATAAAGGGGTAAACACAACCCAACACTTCGGGATTTAACAGTTCTCCAACACACATGGCTAACAAATGATGGACCTATTTCCCATCCCAAAAGGACAAGGAACACATGCTGTAATTTTTATTGATTTCTAACCATATTTAAATTCCAGATATTTTGCAATAATAGCTAAATAAAAATAGCAAATACAAACTTTTAGGGTATATTTTGTTAGTGTTTGTATATACCTACACCATTTCTGAAGCATGGTAAGAGATAACATCTACAACAGTAAGGTCTTAACACACCACTAATCATAAACCAAGTTGACTCAGAAGAAAATGTTTTCTCCAAGTGAAATTATCTTTCAGCCTACTACTAGAACTGTGCCAGCCAAAGAGACTGTGCTAAAGTCCAGTATTAGCAAAATACTTGTGCTGAATACATCAAATTAGACCAATCTGCTTATGGGCCAGGATGATAGAAATCACACTGCTTCCACAAAAAAAAAGTTGTGATGAACAGCATGCTAGCTATTATTAATAATACTCAAAAAAGTCACTAAATAGATAAAAAGTTTAATACCTGTGTGACTACTTTGGCCAGAACTTCAACTGTAGACCAGTATCCCTGCACCATCAGTGTAATTATTAATATATAATCTAGATATCAGTGAATTCATTCAACACCACAGACTCAATCATGTTCAGATTGCTTTCTGTTAACAAGTTGTACAACCAAGCTTCAAGAATTTTTCAAGCCTGGTAAAAAGGATGCTTGTCCTCTATGAAAAATCTGAAGACACCATAACAGTTTTAAACAACTTCAAGGAGTTAAACTTAGCATTCAACATATTAAAATACAGGTGTTGACTGCCAACTCTGACTTTAAATACAATAAATCAGTGGTTCTCAACCAAGGGTCTAGGGCGAAGCAGGTTTCAGGGAGTCCGCCAAGCAGGGTCGACATTACACTTGCTAGGGCCCAGGGCAGAAAGCCAATGCCCCACCACATGGGGCTGAAGCTCATGGCCCTGAGCCCTGCCAATGAGCCCTGAGCAACTTAGCTTCATGGGGGCCCAAGCAACTGCCCTGCTTGCTACCCCCAACACTGGCCCTGGCTTTTATATGCAGAAAAACAGTTGTGGCACAAGTGGGCCATGGAATTTTTTTCGCATGTTGGGGAGGGCCTCAGAAAGAAAAAGGTTGACAACCCCTGCAATAAATTATACCCTCTAATTTTTGAGATGCATGTGGTGACATAGCTATAAAAAGCCATATACCTACTATCTTGAAGGGTATTGTGATAGTGCCCTGACTAGGTTACTGAACCAGTGAATATTAATGTTATAGCATAGGTTGTTCCAATCTATGCAGCATACCAAATAACAATCATGCCCCAACAGTATTATAATATTCCTTAAAGAAGATTTGTCAGTGAGGAAGCAGCCTAGATCTGCTGCAATGGCCTATACATAGTATATAAACACTTGGTATTAAAATGTCGTATTAGCCAGTTTTCAGTATTTCTTAAAACATGGTTTGCCTGTCCGTCGCAGAAGGTAGTATAACCATTTTTAAATAATAACCTAAACCAGACCAAACCACATATAAAATTGGATCAAGCAACATTAGAGTGCCAACAGCATATGAAGCACTGTACTAAACAAAGCACTTCTTCTGATTTTGATTGGGTCTGAAAGAGTTCATCCTCTAAAAAAGGAAACAAAGAAGGGGGGAAACTACATTTTTTTTAAAAAAGACTGCCTTTTTTAAATAAAAGGTACTACTAAAATATTTGAGTATTTAAATTAACACCTTTTCGGAAAAGTGATATGTTGAGTTCACATCTTTCCTGCTGTTGTTTGATCTTTGACCAGGGAGCTTTTTTGTAAGCCAGGATTAACAAAAAACAGTATTACAATGTGACAGAAAAGGCTGCATTTTCCCTGGTTAAATTTTAAAAAAGGAAAAAGAAAAACAAAATGTACAGGTTCAAAATCGTGGTCACCTAAGGCCTTGGTCATAGCCACACATTTATCATTTTGGAGATTCTTATCTAGCCACCACCAAAGTTTCTGAACACAAGATTTTTTAATTTAGATATGAGACAAACTTAATCCATCCATGTGGATCAGCTTAACAGCAATGCTTTCCACATTAGAATTTGGTTCCAATCTTTTGCTTCCCAGGCTGAGAATGCTTCATAAGTATATGACCAGCCCAAAAGAAGAAATAAGCTAACATTTTCCCTAAACTAGTATTAATTAATCCTGGATTGAGTTCCATCCAGTCCTCTTCTGCAAATAGTATCCCACCACATCTGCTATATATGTTTCAGAAAAGCTATACTAGACATGCTGAGTATTAAAAAGAGATACTACTTGCATTGCTCCACCTGCAAAACTAGCTTCCCTTAGTTACAAAGGTTAACTATACTAGCATCAGCACGCATTGTCTAGGTACTCATGACCCCCAACACTAATACCTGACTACCTCATAATTTATTTGAAACACTTTCGTGCGTGGAGAGGTATTATGCCCATTTTACATATGGGGAACTGAGGCACAGAGATTCAACTGTGACCTTGGGCAAATCACCTAAAGCCTGTGGCAGGGAACTAAACCCAGGATCTCTCAAGTACCATTTCTTCACCTGCACGATGCTGGTAACAAAATAACCGCTATAAAACCTTGCTGAAGTATAGAGATGGCTTGCAATGTAGGAAGTGGGAATAACCAACAAAGTTTTTTTGAAAATCTGAAAGTATTTTGTCAAATTTTTTCATTATACCCCTTGAGATATAAAATATTAAGATTTTTTTTGAAACTACTCCACATGGCATATACAAAAATGTCACTCCATTTCTGTTAGCTGACTCCTATAGGTTGCTTTCATGTTTCAGCAGGATTATGTGCCGTTTGTGACACTACCATCTTACACGGTGGTACATTTGTTGTGACTCCATGAATTTAGAGACCTAAAACAATGCATTGCAAAAATGTATACATTTAATCTGGTGTTCAACTCAAAAGTCTACAGGTCTTTTAAAACAAGAACAAAAAAAACAAAAAAAAACAAAAAGTGAGCTTATCTTTGTATGCAATACATAAAATTAAAATGGCATTAAACCAATACATTTTAATGTTGTTTAACTTGCGATGAATTAATATATTTTTTAAATATACCTTTAACGTTTTTCTAGTGAAGTAGATCCATGTCAAAAGGAGAAGGCAACAAATGAGTTTGTGGAAGAATCTGAAGTTCTAGACATAGTAGGAAGCTCTGACCTGCTACCTACAAATTGGATCCATACTCGACAATGCTGGTAAAACAAATTTAGTTGGGAGTGGAAGGGGACCTATTTGATCCCCTGTTGATTGAAAGGACAAGCTGCCAACTTCCCTCAAACTGTTCATGAGCATTGCCCAAATAAGTCCTTTCCTTTCCTTGATACAGAGAATCTATCCAATTAATACCCTCTCTCTAAATCACTCCTTTTCCAGAAAGGTTTCAAGAAGGTTTTAATGAGGCAATTCCACTCTGGAGTTATCTTATTTCAGTTAGCCCTTTCAGAGAAAGTCTCACTCACTTCTCTAGCAAGGGACAAGAGAGTCTGTGCCAATCCATTACTACTGAAAGCAATGAAATCTGGTAAACTTTCCTGTAAAAAGTAAGAGGTGTTTTATGCCAACAACAAGATTGCGTGAAGTAACAAAGAAGGTCAGTGCAAGACAGAGTTAGCAAGTAGCTTACAAGGTCTGAGGTAAAACCTATATCCCACCACACACTGTACAGCAACGAAAGATGTAGAACACCAGAGGAAGAAAGGACTTAGGTGGAGAAAGGTGCAGAAAAGATATTGCCAATGGCAGGAGCTGCTTCTCGGAAGTGCTCCTAATAGCAAATTCAAAGAAAGAACCAGCTTCTTCTGGGTGTCAGCAGACATATCCAGAGGCAAGATCCTACCAGGACATTTTAGTAGGCTTGCAAAGAAAAATCTTCTTTAAATGGAGTTCTCTAACGTACAGGGAGCCAGCATAATAATTTGACACTAGAGAAGTGAGTACACTTGTATGCAAGACTACTGACATCCACTTTCTGCACATTAGTCTGAAGAATGGGGACATAAGATACTTATACGGGTGTTATTAAAGGAGCGAGAGGAGGTGAGGGAATGGATGAGGATGGCAACAAACGAAGTTGAGGCAGTGGCATAATAGCCATACAGGATCAGACATGAGGCCCATGTAGACCAAGATCCAGCCTGCAATAGCAACATGATTCAGATGCTTCAGAGGAATACTTAAGACAATGCTGTCAAACAGCAGAAGCCTGATCTGTGGAGTAGCTAGATGCGAGAAGAGAATTCAACTTAAGGAAAATGCTAGTGTTAGACAGCAGAAGCAAAATGAAGCATGGGAGATAGGAGTACCTTGTATGTGAGGATACTCTTGCCTTGCAGAAGCACCTATGTTAGGGAAACATTTAGCTGAAGGAACATGAAGCAACAAGTTATAGCTAAACTGTATCAAAATGGTAGACATGGCCTGTAACGTTACACCCAATATTCTTCATAGAAATATTGTTATGATATGAATATAGCATAACAAAGATATGTTTTATGCAAGAGGAGTCATGTGAGATTAATGGATAGGTTATGATTTACTGAATGTGATTATCCAGTGCATATGCAGGTATCATTTCTGTACCTAAAGTTAGGAATATGGACTATGTAACTATTACAACTGGGTGTTTTTGGAAGACACCCACCATACAACAGGCCATCACATTTGATGGTCCATTAGGCAGAAACAACAAGACTGAAGATACTAATCTCTCTCCTTCCTGAGAAGCATCCTGGGACGTAGCTGTGACGCTACCAGGCCAGGTGGCCTTGTCACTTGATACTAAACATTATCTTGGACTTGTAACTTTCCACTAAAAGAAGGGGGGTGAGGGGGTCTGTCAAGTTGGAAAACAAAAAGAGTCCAGCCTTATGTAAATATTATTGAAGGGTGGGGAGGAGGGCAAATGGGACTCTACTCCATTGCCTGCCTGCCCAAGAAGAAAGACAGCTAAGAGACACCTGAAGGGATGGCAAGGGGGGAGTCCAGACTGAGACCGTGGTCCAGTCTGAAAAGAGGTATAACTGGAACTCTAAGCTCCAGAAACTTTGCAACCTGCCTAAAACAACATTTAGAGTAAGAAATTACATTTTGTTACCTGTTTCTTGAGTGTATTAAGCTTAGCTTGCGTATTTTGTTTTATTTGCTTTGTTCTGTTTATCTCTTATACTCACTTAAAATCCGCCTTTTAGGGTTAATAAATTTGTTTTGTTTATTATTAAACTCAGCTTGTGCAATTTCTAACTGGGAGGGACAGGGGGGCAAGAAGTTGTGCATCTCTCTCTTCACATTGAGGTAGAGGGTGAATTTTTATGAGTTTGCATTGTACAGATCCTTGTATACAATGCAAGACAGTATTATTTTGGGGTTATTTCCGAAAAGGGGTGTACACGTGAGTGCTTGGTGAATCCTCTCACACAGAGCTGACTTCGGTCTGTGTCTGCAGCTGGATGTGGCCCTACGTGTGTGTGTGGAGCCCAGAGAGCTGAATTCAGCAAAACAGAGAGAGGGAATCCAGGCTAGTGGAGCAGGAGGCGGGGCTTAATACATCAGATGGCATCCCAAAGGGGATCTAACCCATCACACAGTCATTAAGGATTCTAAAGACACATGGTTGAGTATTATCAACATAGGTACATAAAAATCTTAAAATTAAAAAGGTACAAATGAGATGACTAGGGAATAGGCAGCAGGAAAGGGCCAGGAGATGATGTGTCTTTCACAGCTCGGCAGACAGCTTGTTGAATTTGGATGATCTTGACACACCAAACAAAACACATTAGCCCATAATAAACCCATCCTAAAGATCTACTTACCTTAAATCTCAAAGAATGACTATGGACCCCATTCTTTGCAGCTTACTACCTGCCCTTTCAAGTGAAAAGAGGTGGCAGAAAACTCCACTAGATCCTAGATCCGTCATTACAGAGCCCCCAAAATCATAATGCCTACCTGATCTCCACTTAAAAAAAAATGCACTGTTTCTTTTAAAGAGCCTTTTAAAGAAATTCGTTTAAAATGCAAAATGAAAGCCCCACTAGGATGGTCTTTCTTCAAATGTTTCTACCAAGTATGACTGATATTTGTCTTCATGCCAGTCGGACAAGAAATCAAATGAAAATAAATATTCTGTTCTTGATATAACAAGTGGAACTAAGTATCTTTAAGCATATTTTTCATTACTAACCTACTTGCATATTTTGACACTTACCTAAGTAGTTTGTGACCATTTGTTGTAGCAACTTCAGCAAGGCTTGTTAGGATCTTAAGGTACTGGCTTTCACTCTGCTGGGATAAGTGTTCTAGAACTTGCCGTAACTGGATATGGTAAAATAAAGTAGATAACATGTTCTATTACAGATTAATCCAAAATAGAACATATAGCTAGGTGAGGCAGGAAACCCATAGAAACAGTAATATGTATGTGCCCAACCATTTCATAATTAGCACCTAATACTCAAAAAGATCTTTTAAACTGAAAATTTATTCAAAAATTTATTTTAGAAGTTGGTTTTTGTATTATAGGACTTGAGAATATAGCATGAATAAATGCTCTGAAAGTACTAATAAAAAAATCATCATTATGCAAAGTGTCTTTTTTTTTTGGTATGAAAATCCATCAAGTACATTTTAGAATTTATGAACATGTAAGAAGGCAAATTCAAGATTAGCACAAGCTTCATCACTCTGCCGATATGACTAAGTTTCTTGATTTGTTCCTTTGCTGCCCTATAATGTTACATTGATAGCCTGGCTGATCCCTAACTTTCACTACCTCCATTCTTATTCAAATAGTGATGAGCTCCAAAGTCCAAATTGTGCTAACCACCAGTTCTTTAAATTCATTCTCTCCTCTTCCTTGCTAAACAACTTTACTTCTCCCAAGCAGACTTATCTTGCCAACAACCAGAATCTCTTCTCTACCTTCAGTTCCTCCTTTCACCCCTCATCTGCACCCTTCACTGTCCAGGACCTTGAAAGTTTTCCCAGTCACAAAAATTCTCTAACTCTTCTATCTGTGCTCTTCACTACATCCTTTCATGCCTGCTGTCATCCCTTGTTACTTTTCCTATTCCCTTCTCTTCATGCATATTTTTGCATCCATCCCCCCAAAAAAAACCTGTTCCTCAAACAAACTAAAAAAACCTTCAGCCCTGCTGAGCTCACTTTCAACCCCCTTCTTTTCATACACACCCCAGCTGCAGCTTCTTGCCTTAATGCACACCAGGGAATTTCTGGTAACCATTCAAACGAACAGTGGGTCAGGCCTACCCTCCCGCAGGGAGTCTTTGGCACACTACAGTCTTCCGTCAGTTTCCAGTCCTAGCCAGCTTTCTTGCATGATGTGGTAGCTGCCAGCCTACTCTCATGCCAAGTCAGCATCCAGTTGAGCTGTGCTTCTTCCTTCCAACTCCTCCTTCCAGCCTGACACCTAGGCTGACTGGGGTCACTGAAGCTTAACAACCCCTTCCTAACGCATATGGGGTTTGTATACCCCATCACAGCTACTTTATTCTCAGGACCCGACTTTGGGGTGGGTTGGGTCACTGACCCTGGCGCCTTGCTGAGAGGGGCACTTTCAAAGCAGGATGTCCTGTCCCTCCTCCCCCTGGCTGCTCTGTGGCCATCTGCAGCTGCTGCTTCTCCTGCCTCTACCTCAGCTTGGAGCTGCCCCGGCCAAGCTGCTCCTGAGAACCTCCTGTCTGCTGTGCAGAGCACAGGTGGACGGCTGATGTTGGGGTGTTCCCATCTTCCCGCCGTGTACCCAATCTCCATTGAGCTGGGGGGGGAGGGGCAGGAGTCTGTGCTGCTACCAATTTCACAACCTGAAGAACATGTCAGTGACTGTGAAATAAGCCCTTCCCAGTGAAATCTGATCTCCCTGAAATTAGCTGGACTGCAGAGGGACAGGACTTGTCTTTCCCCTGCACAGCTGTTACCAGAGGGAGATCAGTCCTACCTCCACAGCACCCTCACTTCTGCGCTACAGCAGCCCCAGAGCTGGGCTGGGGGCTGCCTCCCCCCAGCAGCTCCTACCCATGCTCGGGTGGGCCCGGGCTGGGGGATGCCACGCCCCCCCCCCCCCGCAGCCCCTGTCCAAGCTCAGGGTGCCCTGCCCAGACTTGGGGCTGCCACCCCCCAGAGCTGCTCCTGCCAGGGCTGTAGGCAAACAGGCTCCAGCCGGAACTCGGGGCTCCTGACCCTGCAACTCTTGCCCAGGCTCAGGGTTGCCGACCCCCCACCCATCCCCCTCAGCTCCTGCCCGGGCTCAGGGACTTGGGCTGGGGGCTGCCACCTCTTGCTGCTCCAACTGGAACTAAGGGCTTTCACCCCCCATAGCTCCTGCCTGAGCTCCAGGCTTCCACCCCCTCTGCCTGTGAAATTGACCAAACTGAACTGTGAATTTGGTAGGGCCCTAGTCATGAGTGGGAGCTGCCGGCTGCTGCTGTACTTCAGACTAATGAGTTCTGTGCTTAAAGAGACAGCTCACTGTCTCTCTCTCATACACACACTCTCCCCCCCAACACATACTTGTATTACTGTTGTTGTTACTTCTTGGTACTTCCTCTCAAAATGCACAATGCACATATATTCTCTGTAACTTTATTCTTTCAAAGTTAGTTAAGGATTACAGTACTGTTATTTTACTTTATTGGTCTGCACATTTCATAATTTTATTTCTCTTTTATGTTTAAAATTCTTTGAGTAGTGAGTTCTAAAATGCCTGGCTGGAGTAATTATCATGACTACCTTTATTACCATATTGTGCTTTGTAATTCATTATTTAAAGTGGTACAACCAAATAATAGTATCCTTCTAGAATGTAAATTAGGTTTGTATTCACTTTAGCAGAGCCAGTTTAAAAAATATTAGCTAAACACATAACTTTAGACATGGTGCACATGGAGGTCACTTATTTTTAGTTATATCTGTAAAATAACTTAATTTGTATGAAAATAAATGCAGTTCCAAGTATGGTACTCATAGCAAGGATGGAGTCAAATGCTAGTGAGTCACGTACATGATTGTGATCAGTAAACAAATTCCAAAATAAATTAGGAAAATTCCCATTCTTAATAAAAGAGAAGAATCCTTAATCACATATGTTAAAATTAAATAAATACATTTTAATGGAGTGAAAAACAATGGACTAAAATACAGTAGATAATGGCACTAACAGAGTGTGTTAGAGAAAGTAAGGAGAGAGAGACTGATGTAGACACAGCATAGAAAATATGTATTACCATGTTTTCCCGTAGCTCTTCATTCTGTGTCATTTGAATAATTGCCTGGAAGAGTCTAGGATGATGCTGTATTAAAACTTCACAAGTCTCTCCATACCCACCCTGTAAGACAGCATTTTTAAAGCAAGAAACTATTATAAAACAATTTTAAGAACAAGTGCTATATACATCCTTACAGACAGGCAATCCATCCTCAGGGACCTATACTAAAGAGCAAATGCAAAAGACTCAAAGTCCTCATCTCAAAGTAAAGACTTGAAAGTTAAATAAAAAGTGAGCTTCAGGTGTTGAGTGGATTTTTTGTTAATACAGATAAATGAACATTCATGTGTCAAGCATTAGTAGTCTCAGTTTCTCTTCTCAAGGTAATCAATTTCATCTTTGAAAAACTACAATAACTTTACATTCCAGCAGCCATTTTAACTGATAATTAAGAAGAATGCTGAAAACAACAGAGTTATACATAAATCATATTAGCTCCTGCTTTCACATTTGGTGGGTATTGCTATTCTAGCTTGTTGCACCCAGAAAACTAATTCCCCAAAACATGATTAAGATGCCTTAGTTAAAGATTCCCAAATCCCAAGCTCATGAGACAATTTTTTTTTTATCTTATAGATCCCGGCAATAGGATAATCCCATAAACAATGTATAACTTTTTAAATTAAAATGAACAAGACAAGAAAATTGAAGTATTATGACTAGATATGCACCCAAGACACAAGGTTTAAAAATGAACTTCCCAAAAGCTTCCCAAAATCTGGAGTTCTGAATTGTATCACATCACTAATTTTGTTTCAGGAAATCTACCCTAGATGACTTTTTGGATTTCCCTACCAGTCAACAGCACTTATGCTTCAGTTATATTTAACAGTATTAGAATATTAATATAGGTCTTTATAACACTCAGTTTCCTCAACAGTATCACACCAGCACAATCTTCAAGGTCCTGTGTCACAATCATCTTTACAGACAAAGCTCACTAGCCAGGACTCCTTTAAGCACCAGTAAATGACACTTTAGAAGTCAGCCAAGTATAATCCTCCAGAACTAAGCACTTGCACAAACACACCCCAAGTTCCTGTAAGCCCACAGAGGACAGTACTTCAGGTATCCAACTAGAGTCATGCCAGAATATGCTGACTGATGAAGAAAATATACAAAAGCAAGCAGCTACACATATTAGAGGAATCCCCAGCTTGCATTCCTTTCACAGCTCACTCAGCACAGAACTGAATCCAGGCAGAGTTTAGCTGGCTGACTATTAGAGTCTAAAAACTAGTCTCAGTTCTGCAATCTGATTTCTCAGATGGGGGGGGAGGGGAGGAGGGAAGAGAAGAAGAATATATTCAAAATTAAATGCACCAAAGGATCAGTAACCACTCCCTTCTCATCACAAATGAGTTGAGCTACCAACGCAGAACTATTAAGAGTGAGCAATAAAAATCAGTAGTGATTAGGAAATATAGTTTTGATAACTATATAAGAAAGCCACATGCTAAGGATGGCCTAGTGTGCTATTTAAAAGGATATAAAGTATGAGTGAGTTAAAAAAAAATTGGGTAAGTTCATGGAGGATAGGTGGCTATTAGCCAAGATGGTCAGGGATGCAACCCCAGACTCTGGGTGTCCCTAAGCCTCTGACTGCCAGATGCTGGGACTGGATGGCAGGGGACGGATCATTCAATAATTGTTCTGTTCATTCCTTCCGAAGTGTCTGGCATTTACCACTGTCAGAAGACAGGATACAAGACTAGATGGGCCATCGCCATTTTTATAAAGCCTCTAACTATTCTCTTCAGTACTGTCCTAGAGGCAGCAACATCCTTAATACTCTTTCCTATCTCTAGGATTCCAATGTATCATTTACCCACTTTCTAACTTACACTGTATAGATTCCACCTACTTTTCTGGCAACTAACCAGCTATTTGTTTAATTTTTCTAATTAATGTCAAAATTTTCCACTTACAGAGAATCTTGCATATGCTAAATGGTGTCACATGAGTTCTTCCAGTCTGATCTCATGTTTGATAAACTAAAAGACACTTTACAGGTTAAACCCGATTTGGAATTATACTAAGGTATGTTACTCCCTAAGGTTTTTGTAGAACCAAAAGAAATGCTAGCAAAAACGTAGACCAGGGATTGGCAACCTTTGGCACGCAGCCCGTTAGGGAAAGCCGCTGGTGGGCTGGGATGGTTTGTTTACCTGCAGCGTCTGCAGGTTCAGCCGATCGTAGCTCCCACTGGTTCACTGTGGTTCACCGTCCCAGGCCAACAGGGGCTGCGGGAAGGGCAGCCAGCATATCCCTTGGCCCACACCGCTTCCCACAACCCCTATTGGCCTGGGACAGTGAACTGCTGCCAGTGGGAGCTGCGATCGGCCAAACCTGTAGAAGCTGTAGGTAAACAAGCCATCCCTGCCCACCAGCGGCTTTCCCTGGCCGACAACATGCCAAAGGTTGCCAATCCCTGATGTAGACTGAGGGAAAGCAGCGTACTGGAGCTGAGGGAACTGTGCCCAAAGTGATAGTAATTAAAGCCCGTAGACTTATTAGATACAAAGGTGATTCTAAAAGTGCTACGAATTGAGCAAGATATTTTACAGATTAATCTATTAAACAACTCGTTCAGAATCATCCCTCTTTAAAAGATTCCAGAAGCATGAATAGCACAATTGCTGCCAAACACATGTAGACATTCTTTAACTGTAAGTGACCAGGCATGAATCTGTCTGTGCAGTCTTCAGAAAGTAGAAGGCAATAAGAGAGCTTGCCTAACTTTTAAAGATGACTTGGAAATAGTGTATTTAATATCCTGAATCTTGACCCTTTGTCTTGCCAGACAAAAAGAAACAGGTCACTGGAGTTACAAGATACTCACTAACGTACATTCTATAAAACCTCGTAGACTTCTGACAAAACTAGATTTTGTTTTGCATGGCAGCTGAAAATGTGTAGGAACAGGAAGTCATAACATCCTCATCCTTTTTAAAATAGAGGCCTGGATGTAGAGATTGCAATACCTTTGGAAAAACTGAAGGCTCAGCAGCAAAATCTTCATCTCCTTGAAAAGTTAACATCTGAAGTAATAAGTTACTCTTACGTAGAGGCCTTCGGCTCTTAGCTGTTATAGCAGTTTACACATGAACACCTAAAAGAGAATGTATTACCCCAAGATGATATAATTATGGTCTGAATAAATGTGGCCTTTAAGAAGAGACTAACTGAATGGCTGTCTGTTTACTTCTTTTAAGACCCTAACCTCGTGAGCAGCTATTTTGTGACAGAAGCATCAATCTTCTATATGCCTACCCTAATAAGAAGGTAATCTTGGTTGATCTAGATTATAGCAAGAATATACATTCTTCCTAATTACTCAGGAGAAGAAAAATAAAACATTTTCTAATGGAATTAATAGACAAAAAATAGCATATGTTGTGCTATTCTGAACTAATCCAAGAAGTCAAACCAAAAGAGTCAGGTGGAGCCGCTTCCCTGTAACTCCTCAAAAGAGGTCTCTGACCTCTAGGGATGAAGTCCTTGTTTTCAGATAGCAGAAACAAAGGAGGAGAAAAAAAATCATTCCATATCAATTGTACACAAAACACTGGTTAATGTAAAGCACATGTATACCTGTACACAGAGATCCAGTGGTGTAACTCCATTTTTGTCTGGTAAGTATTTGGCTCCTCTCATCAAAAGGATTTGTGCGGTGTCTCTTTGACCATGGCTGCATGAAACACAGAAGGTTTACCAAAACGTATTTAGCCCCTGAGTGGTACATGTGTCTACATTAAATAGCTAATTAACAGTGCAATAGGTGTTCCTCCCAAACTTTGATTCCCAGCCCAATACAAACTAGAGACCAAATGCATAAAGTTACATTACAGAAATCCATAAGCAGAAGCACAGCATGGAAGATGACACCTCTTCTGGTCCCTCTGACATACTGCTAAGTGGCTGTTCTCCAGCCTGCTTCAAAGGTATATTACAAGCACTGGCCTGGCCTGGAATTTTTTGCCTATTCATGCAGGAACAGTCTGACCACAAGTAGCCCCTAGGCCCATTTGATGGTTCCTGAGTTTAATACAGTGCACAAGGAAAAATATAGGCATTTTTAATGATACTTTTACATTGGAAAAGTGTACTTAGAGAAGATGAGATATTATGATTCTTTCCAGATGCCTAGTAAGCTTTCATCCAATAAATTTTAAATAAAAGAATCACTTACATAATTTGTTTCTAACTAACCATGTTCTTACAATAGACTGTAAGGGTAGGAAAACAGAAGTTATCCGTTATTAAAAAACTCTTGCCAAATACAGCAATGTTAAATATACTATATTTGCATTAGTGGTGTTTGAAAGATAGAACAGACCTATTCTGTCATCTAGTACATCATCCTGACAGTGCAATAACATGGTGTATGCGTGTGGTTTTTTTACAATAAGTTTTTAGTGTCTAATCTAGATAAAAGTATTCAGAGTGATGGGCTTTACTACTTCCCTTGGGAGACTATTTCACAGTCTAATACATCTCATTGTCAAAGCTCTGGGTCAAGGAAACAATATAACTACTTTATGTAACATATAATCAGCTATTTTCTCGCAGCCAGTGGTGGCGCATTAAAGACCAAAAAGCGGTAAGTATGCCACACATCCCATACAGTTGCACTTAAGAAAATTAATTTTCCAAGTAAATTTTAAAGGAGAAAGGAAAAATTAGATATAAGTGCTTCTATAGTCACCAGAATACTATAATAGGATGTTATATTATATTGGTGTTAGCCTTTATAACTGCTCACTTTTTAGGCATATATCATCCATTACAGTAGTTTTTAATTCAGAATGGGTGAAATTCAGTCCTCCAGGAAGACCTGGCACAAAGACTTCTACACCAATCAAGGACTGTCTTTACTCTCTGCAAATGAAGCAGTTGCACAGAAGAGGATTACTTGGTTGACTACTACTCAAAACCAATTGGCCTAAAACCATGCATAAGAGCTTCCATTACTACTCCAGCTACAGAGGCTCTATGCTGCATTCTAATGCCCTAACCCTAGATTTGTTCAGCCCTTAAACATCTCCTACAAAGCCCAAGTAATGTGGCTTTAAGTGTATTACATGAATTTCATTTTGCAAATAATTAGTCTTAACCCCTGTATGCCCTTAAACATAGAAAATATTTAGCAGTCTTATAGGGGATACACACAATATTACAATGCAAATGGAATACAGAATTAGCATTTCAGGGTTCTCCCCTTAAATTTACCTGAACCAGGCAGAATAAACCAGGTTTATTCTCAACCAAGGATTTTTCATTGTTAGAAGTTACCATTGTACCCACCACACACTCCTTTCTTTTCTGAAAGGTTTAAATGCCTCTAATCTGGAGCAACTCAGCTGCTTCTTCTAATATCAATACCAGTCCCTAAATTGAGTGCCAGAAGACATTCAATTAGCTAGCCACTATTTATGCTCTCCTTCCCCTCTCCCCAACTGTCAGCATATGTCTGACCTCCAGCAGACCAGTCTCCCACAATCTAGCTCTTAGCAGGCCAATGGGTTAGCTCATTTCTCACTTTGTTTACATTTATAATTTCACCACAGGTGAACTATTTAACCTGTAATCAAAGCACCAGGATTACAGAATTGTAGATGTGCTAACAAACAGCTGAAAGGATCCAATTAGAATAAGAAGCTATTGGAAATTGAATTAATCAATGTAGAAAACAAAATTTCACTCCAATACAAAGTCTTTAGGACATGGTGTGTATTTCATGACAGATTAGTTTAGATAGCTGATTCACTTTATGTTGGTTAGTTTATAACGGCATGATTTATAAAGGCTTATTTGACCATATTATAGGTTAGCATCCATTACAGCAATGATTCCAAACCATTTCCATTATAATCCACCTTTTTCACATGTTCAATTTGCAACCCCCTGAATTTTTTTTAAATGTACAACTGTTTTAAAAACAGAACTGGAACACAATTAGTCTTCCAATGAAGTCTTAAACTTGCCACAGATATAACCTTCCTGGAAGTGTAGTACCATTGATTGTCTGAATTTTTTTTCCATAGTGTTGTTTGAGAATTGTATACAAAGAATAAATTGTATACCTAGAATATTGACCCAGCATACAAAGCTGGTTAAATACTGGTTATTTTAACAGCTTCCTTATTTTAAATCTAAAATTATGATTCATTAGTTTATTAGGGTATACCCTGGTACAGGTGTAGAAAGGTGCTTAGCCTGCAATATTGACAGACATGTATCTTATACACGTGTGCATGTCTGAAAATGTTGACAAAATATTCAAATACTATACCATACAGCATTCCAGCAAGAAGGAGAGCTTAGACGAAATACATTCTTCGTTTTTGTATTTCCTGATTTGAGTTCTTTGCTATGGATTGAATTAGTGTAGTATTGTGTATTTAAAAATTAAAATTTTAAATTTTGTACAGTATTAGGAAGTCAAACATACCATACCTGCAAGCAAAATAGAGTGGAGTTGCTCCTGACACGTTTGGCCTGTTAATATCTGCACCACTGTCTAATAAACACTGCACTGTCTTTTGGGTAAAGGAAAAAAGTAGTGTCAGAACCAGAAATTAACAAAGATATCACTTGGCTTGAAACTTTAGTTTTATGCATCTCTCTTCAGTTATACGAGTACATTTAATTTCCAGTAATACATCTCAAAAGCAAGATACCTAAAAATTAGGAAAAGGATTATGACAGTTACACCCTGAAATGCTTTCGCATTCTCTAGTCTCTATTTCTAGGACTTGGCTTTTTAATTAAAATGCCTTTTATAGGACTTGGCCATTCTGTAAGACCTCTGAAATCAGATTCCCCCCCCCAAAAAAGCTTATACTGACGTTTAAATATTTATCAGTAAATTGAGGTTAAAAAAGATATTGCCTTTTTGAAAAATATATTAAGAGGAAATTCTAAGTAAAAACAAACACTGTAAAGTATGAAAATGCTGAGCTAAGGTACCTAAACAACCTCAACTCTATCCCATCCACATGAGGTAGATGTGTCTATAATTATCAGTCTGATTACTAGCTGATGTCTTGAACCTTGTAACCCTTGACAGCTTGTCTTCAGGAGCCCTTTCTGGTGGTTCACAGAGTAACTTTCTGACCGCAGCAGAATGGAGAATTGGGTTGGGAAATAGTCTAGAGACCATTTCTTACTCAAAGTGGTCTATATCATTGGATAACAGGATCACTGTTCCATATGATCTTAAAAAAAAAAATTATTTTAAAGGTCCAAATCTGCAAAATCTATTCTGCATGTATATGCTTAATCCTAATGCAAAATCAATCCCCAAAAGTACAAACACTTAACTGTATCTGATTAAAAGTTGTCATATACGCTTTTCTGTATGTAGTCATTCTGACAAACATGGCTCAAAATACTACACATTATAGTGAGTAATGCATGAACAAATATTCAAGAACATTTAACACTACACCAATATCTGCAATCAACTATGTAATAATACATTAATCAATTGTATGAACAGCTGTGGGATGTGCATTAATTTATTTAAACTCTCAAAGGAGACTGCAGGTTTTAACAATTACAGTCAGTTCAAATGAGTTTTGTGAACTTACTGTCTTGTGACCGTTCTGGCAAGCCACGTGTAGCGCTGTCTGTCCCATTGCATCTTCAACATCTACGTTATTGACATGCTGTACAAGATCATGAAGTAGTTCTGTTCGCCCATTGACAGCAAGCCAGTGAATCTAAGTAAAAAAAAATCAAATTACTAATATTCTTAGTAGTCAATACATACATATATTTCATAAACACAAGTGTACAAAACCTAAGGCTATGGGGCCAAGATTTTCATAAAAAGGATCCTAGAATTACCTGCCTAAATATGCATCTAGAAGTCTAAATCTGTGCCTGAATTCACAGCAGCTCCCTTTGAACACGAGTAGATTGCAAGAATGTGTTTAAGAAAGGATCCTCAAACACCATACCTGCTGAGGAACGTAACCAGTAGACTGAACACCCTATTGATAGGAGGTACAACCAGAGGACAGAGTTAAATTTAGATTCTTGGACTCATGAGGTGCACGAGAGGGACTGGTGCCAGCTAAGACAATCAAGAATGTTTGAGGGAGGAGCCCTCTGCTTTGATATCAGAAGTCCACATTCATTGTTCAGGTCAGCAAAACTAGTAGTTACAAATATAATACCATGTGGTGCCACAACTTTACCCTCCTTAATTTCAAGTCAAAGCAGTTTGCTACAATACCAGTTACACAAAGGAAAAAAGTTAAAATCCTGTATAAAAGTGAAATTTTGTTATGTTGCCTGCTCACTGACGAAGGAGGTAGAAAAATAAAAAAGAACCTTGAGCATATAAAGTTGCATTTCTGAAAGTGTTTTATTTGAATCAAAGATTTTACTGTTTTAGAAATATTTTGATCAATTTTAATCACTGGTAAATTAACAGTTCCACAATACTTTACAATTATATATTAACGGGGACCCTTCCAGTTTTAATGATAGCCGAGCTCGTCAAACACTTATCAGGCACAAGGTACAGGTGTTTTCAGTAAAGTTAGCATATCACTGGTTTATTAATTTCAAGAGAAGCACTTCAGTAACTTAACTAAAATGGATAGCACTTACTGCAGTCAGACCTTCATTATTGCAAATATTGACATCTGCACTATATTCTAAGAGCTTGCTCATACATTTCTTCTGCCTGTAAAGGAAAGAACATATTCAGTTCCAGTCATGAAAGAAGAAAAAGGGTCTGCAGAAAACAAATATCTTCCCCATGCCCCTTTCAGACTAATTCATCACATGCATCGACTGCAGTATGTAAGTTTTCTTCATAACAGTGCACCATTAACTGATATTTAAAGACAAGCAAATGGTCACCAATGCCATAGCAGACTCACACAGCCAAGAGTTTTAGCTTACAGGAGATAGAGGGAGAATGCTGGGTTGATTAGACAGGTTTCTATGTTACAAATATCAGAATACTTAAGTGTCCTGTTCTAACACATCATTTCAAAATCCATAAAAGCATGCTGGGAGAATAGAGGCTGCCGGTGAACGAAAAATGACAGTTAAAGAGGGAGGGAGTTTGGGTGCATGAGGCGATGCAGGGCACAGGCTCTGGGAGGGAGTTTACGTGCAGGAGGGTGCTTGGGGCACAGGAAGAGGTGCGAGGTGCTCAACTCGGGTGGCTCCCTGCAAGCGGCGACCTATCTCGGCTGCTACTAGGCAGAGGCACAGCAGGTGGCTCTGCGCGGTGCCCCCGCTCTGCCCTGAGTGCTGCTTTGCAGCTCCCATTGGCTACGAACAGCAGTCAGTGGAAGCTGTGGGGGCCACGCCTGCGGCCGAATGCAGCATGCAGAGCCTCCTGCCGCGCATCTGCCTAGGACCCGCCCGAGGTGAGCAGCCCCCAATCCAGCACCCCACACCTCCTCCTATGCCCAAACTCCCTCCCAGAGCCCACGCTCCACACCCCCTCCCATGCCCCAACCGGCCCTGTGCCAACCAGACTATAAACCGGACTTTCAATTAAGATCAGAAATGCCGGTTTATAGAGCTTTCCATTTGGTGAAGTGCCAGATAAAACAGCTTTTACTCTAAATGGAAGGAAGGACGATCCACTCAGAAGACCTCAGATAAGTTCCCTGCTCCATGACACTTTACCTGTGTTACCTTATGCAAGCTACTTAGGCCCTTTGAATATGTCCACGCAGCATGCAGCAGCACGCGCCCAAGCTCAGGTCAACCAATTCAGGCTCGCACTTCAAATAGCTGCAGGGACAGTACCTTCAAGTTGCAGCTCAGGCTGCAGCTTGGGCTTTGAAGTTTATCCCCCGCCCCAGGCTTCAAAGAGCAAAGCGGTCAGGGTAATAGGCACATGTCTTCTTAATTTCATGTGGACTTTTGCTTTAGTGCAAGCAAGTGTGATTGTTGACAGCAATAACCTGTTCTTTTAACAAAATAACCCAGCCCTAGAATCACTGCTAATATTGCACCTACCTTTAAAAGGGACAACTTGAAGAGTCAGATTTCCTTCTGAAAATTCTGTAACTATTACCTTTACAACCACCACTTAAGATAACTGAAAAGTATTTTCCTCATTTTTTTTCATTTCACTTTGTATACTTGACATAGTATATTTTCAGTTCCACTTCTTCACTGATGGTTAATTGCATTTCCCATCATCTTCACTATCATAACATAACTCACATATGCTGCCCTAGAGAACTTATAAGTATATTCTTTCCCAGGCCCTTGAAGAGGCTGTCTGCCAGTCACACGATCAGAAAAGCGGAAAGCGAAGAGGCATCAGGCATGCATGTACACAGAGAAAAGGGTTGGATGGGAGGCAGCGAGTCAGAGCTTTTAAGTGGCGTTATTCTCAAGATGCCCCCAAAAAACCCACACTTAACCAGCCATCAGCAGGATGGCTAGAGAAATCCACTACCAGATAAGAGGGAGCCCAGGTAGGCCAAGCCCTCTTGTCCTATTAATACCATACATGTAATACTACGCTATGTCTACACTACTAAGATAAATTGACCTATGTTAGGTCGACTTATAGCCACAGCATTAGTTACTATGGTGGCTAATGTTCACACTACCTCACTTCTGTCAGTGGAGCACATCCTCACCAGGAGCATTTCTACCAACTGAAGAGGGGCAGTGTGGGAGGACTGAGAGCCAGGCCAAACATGTCAGGGGGGTCGAAGAGAGAAGAGAAGAGAAGAGAAGAGATTCACACCTGGAGTCGTCAGCTGCTGTGCGCCAGAGTTCCCAGTGTGGAGCCCAGGTGACAGCCCGGTTTGGAGGGGAGATCAGGCAGCAACAGGGCTCAGGAGCCAGGAATCTGCTTCTTATCCATTTCACACCTCCAGCAGCCAAGAGTGACAGCCAACAGCCAACATAAGGACTGCAGTGTCAGCACATACACTGCATCTCCCTAACTATGTCAACGTAAGCCCTAAGCCTCTTGTTGAGGTGGTTGTTTTATGTCAGCAAAGCAGGGGGTTACATTGGCGGGAGGAGCATTTCAGGGTGTACACCTACACCATTTATTCAACAAAAGCTCACTTTTGTCAACAAAAGTGTGTAGTGTAGACAAGGCCTGAGTCTTTTTGTCTTGCAGAAGATGTTCCTTCAGGGAACACAGTTAATTTCTTGATATCTAAATACCAATCCAAACAGTGAAACCCCTTCAACTTCGTCTTCCAGATCCTGAATAATCCAATCCATGCTTTACACCTTTAATGTATTTACCTTGTTCATTGTCAAGTGTTGTATTACATACAATTACAATATTGCAATAAGAGTTTTATTATTATGAGTCACTAAATAAAATCTCTCCAACTATCAAACTGATGATGAGCAAAAATGCTTAAATGGTCATAGAAGTTTATGTTTCTTGCTTGGTTGTATTTAGATAGATCAATATTCTAAAATTAAAAAATTAAATATCCTACAAATTCATGGTTCACATTCTGGTTTTACTTATATTTTCGAAAGTGCAAAACATAATTTAACCAGTATGCAAACCAAAATTATAAAACATTCTTAAAACAGGTCTATAATCTGTGTTAAGTAAAATCAGCATGCTTTGAGAAGGTAATAGTTTTCTTACCCATTTCTAGCTGCCAAATGAAGGGGTGTACATCCCGAAATATCCTGGTAGTTAGGATTTGCTCCCTTTTTTAACAGCAGAACTAGACATTCAACTGATCCACAGCTTGGATGGAGGTATGGAAAGAAAGAAAGGAAATGGCAAAAATCAGTAAAATGAAAATGTAATGGTAAACCATAGCAAGAATCTTTGAGAGAGTCAAATTCTACACTGATGTACACTATCATGCAACTTCAATAACTTCCACAGGTTGAAGCCAACACAAAATTTGGCTTTAATGTCACTAGGTTTTTTACAACTTGAAAACTTAGGTTACTTAAAAAAAAAAAAAAGGACACTCCACTGGAGTGAGAACTGATAATACAACATTTGGTTAACATTACAGGGAAAGAGTTAATTGACTCAAGACCAAATCGCAGAAGCATGTGCAAGGAAACCTCAAAGATATCGGATTTGCACACCCTTGGCATTATGTTTATGTTTCCCCTCAACTAATGTCCTTTCGCAGTATTGGACTGGCCAAACCTCTAACTTACTTTAATTACAACACTACTTGTTAAAAAATATATGCTAAAAAAGTTTAGTTTTCAGAAGAAAGGTAGATACTCAAATATAAGCATAGCAAAAAGAAAACACAAAGACTGAGGGTTACATGATACATCCAAATATCTGAGTCTGCCATAGTTTTGTTACATAACTGCTTTCTCTTTATTTTCTGTTTGCAACTTAATTGGTCATTATTCATAGAATATCAGGGTTGGAAGGGACCTCAGGAGGTCATCTAGTCCAACCCCCTGCTCAAAGCAGGACCAATGCCCAACTAAATCATCCCAGCCAGGGCTTTGTCAAGCCTGACCTTAAAAACCTGTAAGGAAGGAGATTCCACCACCTCCCTAGGTAACCCATTCCAGTGCTTCACCACCCTCCTAGTGAAACGGTGTTTCCTAATATCCAACTTAAACCTCCCCCACTGCAACTTGAGACCACTGCTTCTTGTTCTGTCATCTGCTACCACTGAGAACAGTCTAGATCCATTCTCCTTGGAACCCCCTTTCAGGTAGTTGAAAGCAGCTATCAAATCCCCCCTCATTCTTCTCTTCTGCAGACTAAATAATCCCAGTTCCCTCAGCCTCTCCTCATAAGTCATGTGCTCCAGACCCCTAATCATTTTTGATGCCCTCAGCTGGACTCTTCCCAATTTGTCCACATCCTTCTTGTGGTGTGGGGCCCAAAATTGGACACAGTACTCCAGATGTGGCCTCACCAGTGTCAAATAGAGGGGAACGATCACGTCCCTTGATCTGCTGGCAATGCTCCTACTTATACAGCCCAAAATGCCGTTAGCCTTCTTGGCAACAAGGGCACAATGTTGACTCATATCCAGCTTCTCATCCACTGTAACCCCTAGGTCCTTTTCTGCAGAACTGCTGCGTAGCCACTCAGTCCCTAGTCTGTAGCAGTGCATGGGATTCCTCCGTCCTAAGTACAGGACTCTGCACTTGTCCTTGTTGAACCTCATCAGATTTCTTTTGGCCCAATCCTCTAATTTGTCTAGGGCCCTCTGTATCCCTATCCCTACCCTCCAGTGTATCTACCACTCCTCCCAGTTTAGTGTCATCCGCAAATTTGCTGAGGGTGCAATCCATGCCGTCCTCCAGATCATTAATGAAGATATTGAACAAAACCGGCTGCAGGACCAACCCTTGGGGCACTCCACTTGATACCATCTGCCAACTAGACATGGAGCCATTGATCACTACCCGTTGAGCCCGATGATCTAGCCAGCTTTCTACCCACCTTATAGTCCATTCATCCAGCCCAAACTACTCTAACTTGTTGGCAAGAATACTGTGGGAGACCAGATCAAAAGCTTTGCTGAAGTCAAGGAATAACACATCCACGGCTTTCTCCTCATCCACAGAGCCAGTTATTTCATCATAGAAGGCAATTAGGCTAGTTAGGGATAACCTGCCCTTGGTGAATCCATGCTGACTGTTCCTGATCACTTTCCTCTCCTTGCAAGTTGGGGCTGTCAAGCGATTAAAAAAAATTAATCGCATTATTAAACAGCAGAATACCATTTAAATATTTTTGATGTTTTCTACATTTTCAAACATATTTATTTCAGTTACACAGAATACAGAGTGTACAGTGCTCACTATGTTTATTTTTATTACAAATATTTGAACTGTAAAAAATAGTACATTTCAAGTATATTTCAGTATATTTCACCTAATACAAGTACTGTAGTGAAATCTCTATATAATGAAAGTTGAACTTACAAATGTAGAATTATGTACAAAAAATAACTGCATTCAAAAATAGAACAATGTAAAACTTTAGAGCCTTCAAGTCCACTCAGTCCTACTTCAGCCAATAATTCAGTCAAACAAGTTTGGTTACAGTTTGCAGGAGATAAATGCTGCCCACATCTTGTTTACAATGTCACCTGAAAGTGAGAACAGGTATTTGTATGGCACTGTTATAGCCAGCATCGCAAGATATTTACGTGCCAGATGCACTAAAGATTCAAAATGCCCCTTCATGCTTCAACCACCATTCCAGAATATGAGTCCATGCTGATGACGGGTTCTGCTCGATAACGATCCAAAGCAGAGCGGACTAATGCATGTCCATTTTCATCATCTGAGTCCGATGCCACCAGAAGATAGATTTTCCTTTCTTGGTGGTTCGGGTTCTGTAGTTTCCACATCGGAGTGTTGCTCTTTTAAGACATCTGAAACCATTCTCCACACCTCATCCCAGTCAGATTTTGGATGGCACTTCAGATTCTTAAACCTTGGGCTGAGTGTGTGACAGGTTTGGCATAGCAATTGGCTGAACAAGAAGTAGAACTGAGTGGACTTGTAGGCTCTAAAGTTTTACAGTGTTTTGTTTTTGAGTGCAGTTAAGTAACAACAAAAAATATCTACATTTGTAAGTTACATTTTCACAGTAAAGAGATTGCATTATAGTATTTGTATGAGATGAATTAAAGACACGTTCTTTATCATTTTTACAATGAAAATATTTGTAATCAAAAATAATGTAAAGTGAGCTCTGTACACTTTGTATTCTGTGTTGTAACAAATCAATATATTCGAAAATGTAGGAAAAAACCAAAAATATTTAATAAATTTCCATTGGCATTCCATTGTTTAACAGTGTGATTAATCACAGTTAATTTTTTTTTAGTTAATTGCGTGCATTAACTGTGATTAATCGACAGCCTTAATCATCAGATCAAGAATATCCAGCATTACTTGCCATCAAGAAAGTTTTAAATGGGCATGAGGAGTAGTTGATTAACTTTCTGATTTTCATTATATCTTGGTCATAAGGAACATTATTAAAAAATTGGATACATATTTTATGTTTATTGCTATGGCCAGGTTCAGAGCTTAGGCCTGGTCTACAGAACGCAGTTATTTCAGACTTAGCCGAGTCATCTCGAAATAAAACTGATTCCGTCCACACGACCAAACCAGTTTTTTTCAATTTAAAGGGCTCATTAATCCAATTTCTTTACTCCACCTCGACAAGTGGAGTAGCGCTAAAATTGAGATCGCAGGTCCGGGTTACAGGTACTGTGGACGCAATTCGACGATATTGGACTCCGGGAGCTATCCTAGAACGCTCCCTTGTGACCGCTCTGGACAACACTCTGAGCTCCGATGCACTAGCCAGGTAGGCAGTAAAAGCCCCGGGAACTTTTGAATTTCCTGTTTGGTCACCATCAGCACAGGTGACCATCAGCACAGTCCACCATCACAGGCGACCACGCAGAGTCCACCATCACAGGCGACCACGCAGTCCCAGATTCGCAGACGAGCTCCAGCATGGTCCGAATGGGAGGTACTGGATCTCATTGCATGCTGGGGAGATTAATCTGTTACGGCAAAATTACATTCCAAAAAAAGAAACGCAAATACGTACACTAAAGTCTCCAGGGCCATGACGGAAAGAGGCTACTCCAGGGACACAGAGCAGTGTCATACAAAAAATCAAGGAGCTCAGGCAAGCATACCAAAAAGCCAGGGAGGCAAACAGGCACTCTGGATCACAGCCCCATACATGCCACTTCTACCGTGAGCTGCATGCAATTATGGGTGGGTGACGCCACCACTACCCCACCACTGTCCATGGCCACCTACAAGGGAAGAGTAGCACAGAGCGAGGAAGATGAGTTTTTAGAGGACAAAGAGGAGCAGGACAGTGCACAGGCAGCAAGTGGGGAATCTGTATTCTTAACGCTGAAGCCAATAGCCTCCCCCCACTCCCAAAGCATGCTCCCGGACCATGACCCTGGAGAAGGCACTTCCGGTGAGTGAGAGCTTGATCGGAACCATGGAATGGGGGGAAACCCAGCCACGCTGGGCTGTTCGCGTTTAGTTTGAAGGGCTCATCCCTGCTCAGAGCCTCATCGGAGCCCCGCGGTGGGTGGCTGTGTATGAAGCGATCATCCCAGAGAGCCCCCAGACCCTCCTTTTATATGGCAAATCCACCATACATTGCTTGCTATAGGAAAGGGGGTCCGGCAGTTTGAAAGCATTGAAATGAATGCGGAAGAAGCAGAACCCCGCGTGCCCCAGGGCTTACCATGGCTGCCTGCAAGCTGAATTCTGTTGCCTAGCGGCATGTGATGGCTTACTCACACCAAAGTGGCAGGCACTTCAGTATAAGAGGCAAAATGAGACCTTGTACAGAAAGAACATGCACTATGAATTGCCGGTTTCACTGAGAAAGTGTGTCCCCTTTGTTCTCTAAAATGTATCTTTTAAAATACTACCCTCCCTTTTTCTCCTCCCGCAGCAGGTGCAAATGTTTCAACGCAGCCCCTATCTACTCCATCCCAGAGGCTGGTTCAGATTAGAAGGCGGGAAAAACGAACTTGGGATGACATGTTTGCGGAGCTCATGCAGTCCTCCTGTACTGATAAGGCCCAGTTGAATGCGTAGAGGCAAACAATAGTGGAGTCACGTAAAGCATTACATGAATACGAAGAGAGGAGGGACACGTGCAATGAGAGCAGGCAGGATGCTATGGTCAAGCTCATGGGCGAGCAAACTGACATGCTCCACTGGATGGTGGATCTAATGCGGGAAAGGCAGACCGACCACAGACTGCCACTGCACTCCTGTATAACCGCCCTCCCTTCTCCCCAAGTTCCATAGCCTCCTCACCCAGACGCCCAAGAACATGGCGGGGGAGGCTACAGGGACCCACACAGTCCACCCCAGAAGATAGCACAAGCAGCAGAAAGCTGGCATATCCTAAATTTTGATTTGGTTTCTGCACTTGTCCTTCCCTCCTCCTCCACCCCCCTAACCCAATTACCCCCCCACACACTTCTAGCTTCTGATTTCTCTCAATGTTTTGTGCAACAAATAATAAAGAACGGTTTTTAAACAATTTGACTTTATTTCCTATATCTATATCTATCTATCTGGGGTGGGCAACTTTAAGAGAAACAAACACAACTGTCACACCGTACCCTGGCCAGTCATGAAAGCGGCTTTCAAAGCTTCTCTGATGTGCAGCGCGCCCTGCTGCGCTCTTCTAATCACCCTGTTGTCTAGCTGTGCGAAACTGGCCACCAAGCAAGTTGCCTCAACCTCCCACCCCGCCATAAATGTCTCCCCCTTACTCTCACAGATATTGTGGAGCACACAACAAGCAGCAATTACAATTGGAATACTGGTTGTGCTGAGATCTAACCAAGTCAGTAAACTGCACCAGTGCGCTTTCAAACGTCCAAACGCACATTCTACCACCATTCTGCACTTGCTCAGCCTAGAGTTGAACTGCTCCTTACTACTGTCCAGGGTGCTTGTATACGGCTTCATGAGCCATGGCATTAAGTGGCAGGCGGGGTCCCCGAGGAGAACTATAGGCATTTCAACATCCCCAACAGTAATTTTCTGGTCTGGGAAGCAAGTTCCTTCCTGCAGCTGTTCAAACAGACCAGAGTTCCTGTAGATGCGAGCATCATGCACCTTTACCAGCCATCCACGCTGATGTCAGTGAAACATCCCTTGTGATCCACCACTGCTTGCAGAACCATGGAAAAGTACCCCTTGCGGTTTATGTACTGGCTGCTCCAGTGTTCCGGGGTCAAGATAGGTGATAGACTGAACACATATCCGCTGCTGCAGTTAGGGAACCCCAGCGCATTAAAGCCATCCACAATGGTCTGCACATTTCCCAAAATCACTACCTTGGAGAGCAGCCGGTCAATGATTGCACTGGCTACTTGCAGCACAGCAGCCCCCACAGTAGATTTGCCCACTTCAAACTGATTCCCGACTGACCAGTAGCTGTCGGGTGTTGCAAGCTTCCACAGGGTTATGGCCACTTGCTTCTCAACTGTGAGGGCTGCTCTCATTTTGGTGTCGTTGCGCTTCAGGGCAGGGGACAGCAAGTCACAAAGTTCCATGAAAGTGGCCCTACACACATGAAAGTTTCTCAGCCACTGGGAATCATCCCATACCTGCAACACTATGTGGTCCCACCAGTCCAAGAATGGGCATTCCACGGCATGAACCTGGCCCAACACCCCCATGATCTCCCAAACGCCACATGCCGTGCTTCTAGGAACGTCTGTGTCCATGTTCTCATCAGTATAGTAATCGCGCTATCATCACTTTCTCGCCTGGTTCTGCAGGTACTGCACATACTGCTGGATAATGCGCGAGGTATTTACAATGGTCAAAACTGCAGCGGACATCTGATCGGGCTCCATGGCTATGGCATCTGCATGGGTAATCCTAGAAAAAGGGCGCGAAACGTAGGAGAGCAGAGTGGCAGAGGAAGCTGTGCTGTTCGGTTCACGGTAGCCAAAAAAAGGAGGAAAATGGTTGTTTTTTGTAGTTTCTGTAGTGGGAGCCCAGGACAGACAACATGGAGAAGCTCAGAAGCGCGGCAATAGCAGGAGAGCAGAGTTGGCAGCGGAAGCGTTCGATGAGGAAGAGAAAGAGTAGATAGTAGAGATTACATAGGAAGATGAGAGGTGGATTCATAGTAGCAGGAGAGCAGCGGTGCACCATCTCCTGAAAGCAGTATGGCGTCTGCACGCCAAAAAGGCGCGAAACGATTGTCTGCCGTAGCTTTCACGATGGGAGGAGTAACTGACAACACATACCCAGAAACACCCGCGAGAATATCTTTGTCATCGTGCATTTCATATTTACAGGCAAGGACTTCAGCCTGGATAGAAATGTTCAGCATACAGCCTAAAATTCTTCCCTGTCTGCTCATAATTGAGCAAAGTACCAACCCACCATATTATGACAGCAAAGCACCTAATGAATAGTGCAGCGCTTCTCACTTCCTTGATGTCATTATCATGAGACAGAATGACTGAATGCTTCCCAAAAAAAGCCAACTGTCTACTACAGAGGGGAAAAGCAAGTCTGGAATAGCAAAGCTCAGGCAGCTAGCAACTGCAGAGGTAACTCTTTAACCAACATACACCGTAAACAGGCTTTATTCCTCCCACAGCAGTCCTATTTCAAAAAGGATGAAAAAGCAACCATCAGTAGTTAATGTTGCCTATCCACAAGCTTGTCAGGATATGGAAGCCCACTTGAAATCCTGAGTGTAAGCTGCCTGGTTTTGTGTTAAAAGTTATTCTTGAAGTGGTAAGTGTGCACACTGGTAATTCAAGAAAGGTTAGGGAAAAAATATAGCAACAAATATGCACTGAAGGGTTTTCCCGTTTAATGGTCTAGATTTCTGTGGTACTGTAATCCTTTAAGTGATCTCCCAGACAACTTAAAAGTGCTAAATCTTACTTTGCTGCAATATGAAGCAAGCTCCTCTTCACACGTCCAAATGCATAATTCACATCAAATTTTGAATTTGACAGCAGCTCTGAAACAGACCTTAAGCAGATAAAACTGTGTGTTAGGGAAAAAAGTCTAAAGATAGTTTTACCCACTTTCAGATACACATCACAAAACATTTGCATGACTGAATACTTTATCTGTTTTACCATCATCTCAGTGTACCACTTTTCTCCCTTACAGCCTATAAACAAGGCAGGGCTCCACAGCTCAGTTAAAATACCTGAATACTAACCTGCAATGCCCCTTGCTCTTCCACTTCCTAGTTCAAACTGACATCAACAAATATGTCATATTGTGTGGTTATTTTGGATGTACATTAATGTGGACTAGGACAAGATGTTCAAGACATTTCTTTACTCTGGTAAGCACTGACTTTGCTTTGAGCAATTATAAATAAATGTATACCAATACTTCTCCCCACTCCTCTACATGTTCCCTGTCCACATTTCTGGCAAGTTCCCTATGCATACACCAAGTTTAGAAGGAAAAAGCGCCAATATAATAAAATTTAAGGCAGACTGTTCGACTGAACTTCCATGATTATGGAAGAACTCTGACATGTAAGACACACAGCCGTATAAACCTGGATGGATCACAGCATTAACTACAAGACACACATTTCAAATTAGGCTCAGGTTGAAACAACCTGGTGACTTGGTGTCCAGGAGGCTGCATAACTGAAACTCTAGTATATGTGTCAGCATAAACATATTGTGGAGAAGGAACAACATACATGCTGATATCAGATCAACAAATTTCAGTGCTTCTTACTTGTCTACAAAACTCAACAGGGGTAGGGAAGTAGCAGCAAACTCTTTTGACACATCCCTCAGACAGATTCCAACAGCTTCCCCGCTTCCCAAACAACTGTCATTTAAGAAGGCCCCCAGCCATCAGTCTTGTCTGATCAACACATGTTGGACAATCTCCCCTAGAGATAGATACTATGAGTTTCAATACCAACAGTACATCAACTCCTAGTGCTACATCTCATTCACAAAGAAACTACCATTGTTCTGTTCTCCCAGTATTCATTACATACTGGCTCCTTCTCCATCACTGGACCCACTTCAAACGCCTGGTCTTAAGCGCACACACAGGCATTTCCAGGATTGAGTCAACCGGATTTCTCAGGTACATAAAGTATATACATAGTCTTTTGCAGGTTTGGGCATTCAGTGAGCTAGGCCCCAGCTATGCAAGAATCTTCTCTTTGGGCAGGTCTACACTACAAACTTGCATCAGCACAGCTATACCAATGCAGATGTGTCGCTGCAGCACTTCTGGAGAAGACGCTCTAGGCAGAAAACACCTCTGCAAAAGGCAATAGCTATGTCTGGAGGAAAAACTCTCCCACCGACATTCTGCTGCCTACACAGGGGGTTAAGGTCAATATAACCATGTTGATAGGGGTGTGAAAAATCCAGACCAGTAAGCAATGTAGTTATATCAAAGAAAGTATGTAGTACAGACCTGGCCTCTGTGACCCTGGATGGCAGCTCAGCAACAGAAACCCTGGAGCCAACACTACTTTAATAAATAAAGCTCTACTAAACATGTTGCTTCCTATGCCCTTAAAAATATTTAGCTGCAGACTACTACTATGGAGGATGTTTATAGTTATTACCATTTAGACGCATGTTACAGACAGGCTAATGGTTGTAACCTTACAAGTAAGATAATTTAAAAAGTAGTAATTTACGCACAAACCTGTAGGAAGAAACACTCACCTGTGCTGGTCAGCCATAACCATTGGCATTAGTGTGTAGACAGCAGTTTCATTATCTGCGCAGAAATTAGATTATTCAGTTACCATAATATCTTGTGTGTAAATTTATCCAGTAATTATTGTCTGTTTTTAGAAGTTACTGTAGATGAATAGAATTTTTACTCTGTATGATAGACCTAGATATAGATATGACAAATTATTGAATAATTCTAAAAGAAAAGCTACTGTTGTTTATATGGAAAATATATGATGAATTAATGAGATTACTGTAGGTGAAAAACTACTCTTCCTAAGTAAGAAAAATGTACGTTACTAATTTTATTTTTAATTTTTGTCTATTCTTTTATCCTTCAGATTGCTGCTAAGTTCTCATTACTGAATTGTCTCACTATCATGCAAGTTAATTTAAAAGTGAAGATATTCTAGATTTCCTGTATTTACATATTATTTCCATAGTTGTGTTACTGATGTTACTAAAATGATTTTTTTTTAAATCTAATCTACTTAATAGTATTAATGCTGTCGACTTTTTTGTTTCAACTTATACACTGAAAAATAGTCAATTTCCCCTTTTGTTTCTAGACCTTTTCACCTTTTTGGTTCTGACAAGCACAAATCTACAGTGTTTGGGTTCAAACACTGCAGTAGAATTACTCCTGAGGGAAATTCTGCAACAAAAAATAAAAATTCAGCACACAATATTTTAAAATTCTATGAAATTCTGCATATTTTATTTGTCAATAAATAAATGTGGAGGCGCCTACATGGCCATGGGAAGCACAGGTCAATGGGTGGGAGATCACCCTGCAGCCCTCCCGCTCAGGGACACAGACTGAACGGTGAGGCTGTACCCGACCCTGGCAGTGCAAGGCCCGAGCCTGGCCCAGAAACACCCTAGGGCCCTGCACCTCCACACCAGGCCCACCAAGATAGGGAGCAAGAGGGACAGAGTTTCACATGCATGCCCAGTCTGGCCTCTGATCCAGGTGTGTGGCAAGCAGGCTCAGCCTGGCAGGATCCAACTGGGGAGGGACTTAGTATGGGGAGGATCCAGGTGAGGGGCAATCTGGATGCACAGGAACTCACTGGGGGGGTTCTGAGTGCAGATGAAGGGGGTGGGGGTTCAGCGAAGAGGTATGGGGGGAATGAGCTCAGAAAGCGGGGGGATGCTGGGGAAGTGGGGCTTGGCATCCAGGTGCAGCTGTTTGGGGCTTAATGGGGTGGGGGTCTAGGTGCAGCTAGTTGGGGCTCAGTGGGGTGGGGGTCCAGGTGCAGGGAGTTCATCAGGGTAGTTCAGGTGCAGAGGAGGTGGGCTCGTCAGGGGGAATGGAGGTAGGGGTCCAGATGTAGGCAGAGATGCTCTGTGGGAGGGTTCTGGGTACAGGCGACTCGGGTGGGGGGGTTCTGGGTGGACTGGGAAGCAACTCCCCATACAGAGTGGCCCTCGTCCAGCAGCTGAAGAACGATGCCGGGAGGAGAGGCACACCTTGTGAGGTTTCTAGGGGTAGGTCTGAACCAGCCCTAACCCCGCCTTGCAGGGGAAGAGGAAGTCCTGTCCTCCTCTGCCCCCAGCCCAGCCAGGACTAGCAGCTGAGCCTAACAAAGAACTGGAGCCACTGACCAGTGCATCTCCAACCCCCCCTCCCCAAGATTTACCTCTCCGTCAGCTGCTCCAGGTGCCCAAAATGACGCACCAGTGCTGTTGGGGAGGGGCACATGACTGCTCTTGCAGCTTCCCTTTGCTTCCCAGTTAGAAGTCATTTTTCTTCAAGGAAACAAAGAAATCTGCAGGGGACATTAATTCCGCATGCGTGCGGTGGTGCAGAATTCCCCCAGGAGTACTGGAATGTTATTCTTTTTAAAAAATTAATGCTTTCAAAACATGTAAAAAAAAAACAAAACCCAGAACCTTTATTGCAATACCTAAACTGATTTTTGATATAGTATAAGATATGAAGGAATCAAAATATTCAGCATTAACAAAAGAATATAAAGTAGAAACAGGTGAATTTGTATGAAATATATTTTGTAAATGCTTTTTCTCTCATAATTTTAAACTTGGCTCGGAAACTTAAGGCTGGTCTTACTCCATATACAGTTTGTGCCAATTTAACTATACCAATTTAGAAACAGACATATAGCAGTTAAATCTGCACAATCTCTCATAAGCACCTTTATATCAGTGTAACTGCTTCCATACTAGATGGTTGTGCAGATTTAACTATGTCAATTAACCAACACAGCTAAATCACTAAAAAAAACCTGTGCATAAACAAGCTCTTAGAAAGGGTGGTTTAGGGTTGGTTTTGTGAAGTTTTTGGTAAATCTAGCCCTTAAGAAGAAGTAGTAAACAAAATCCTATTAATTCAAAGAACAGGTACAGCACAAAGAAGAGAGAAATCTGTTCTTTACTTAGCTAAATAATGAAACTTACAATGCGACTCTTCCTTGTCCATGAAACTAACCTTTTTATTCAACCTTTGTGCAGAACGATATACACTTGAAGACAAAGAGCATATATATTTTAAACTTCATTTAGTCCTGCACAGCTAACACAACTAAGAGTGAAGGAGCTGGATTCTCCTCCATTTTGCGTATCAGCAACAGCACTTGTTTACTATTGAAGATTTGGGGGATGTTCTAGTATCACTAAGGGCATAATTTTCCCTGAAGAACCATTATTACTAATGATGATATTGGAGATGAAAACACAATTTGACTCAAAACCCCGGTTGAGTTTGCAGGGCTGTCAGTTACAAAAAACAAAACACTGATTTACTTGTAAAGTTTGAATATTTTGTAACAAAATTAAGCAATGAACAAAGCCCTACAAAGAGTTTTGTTTTTAATTAAGGAGTGACAAGTCAGAGTAGACACAAAGCCTTGCATTAAAACGGTTTAAAGAGATATTTGCCTACCCATTACTGGTGAATGCCAAGTTGAGGGGGCCTAAGCCATTAGCTTCTGAGAATTAAAGCTTTCATTTAAAAATGAAGTTTCTAGACATTACAGATTACAACAATGTTCTAAACATGAACAGATACTATCTTCCTGAGTCTGCAGATATACACTCATGCCTCTGCACAGATTTCCCAAACAGCTGCAGAATGAAAATAAGGGCTTAACTGAACACAGACATTGCATTAGTTTACTATAACCTCCTTTAAATCAGTGCAACTTTTGCACCTGAACTCTTTAGTATCCATTTAAAACTGACCCGAAGAAGAGCTCTTTGTAACCTTGAAAGTTTGTCTCTCTCATCACCAGAAGTTGGTTCAAGAAAAAAATATTACCTCACCCACTTTGTCTCTCTAATGCCTGGGACCAACCCAACTATGACAACATTGCATAGGACTGTTTATGTCAATTCAGAGAGCACCTGTGTAAATGTCCACACAAAGTTGCACCAGTTTAAGTCAGTCAGTATAACTGAAGGCGTGATTTTATGTCAGTACAACTTCCTGTTTAGACGAAGTCTAAAAGGATTATTCAGTTTTTACTGCTGCTCTTCAGAAGCCAGAGGTTAACTCCTTTCCCCTCAGTACTATTTGTTTGTATTATCATAGTAACTAAAAGCATGAGGGAAGACCCCCCCCCCCCAGAGTAGCAAGGATGCTTGAGACAGGGCGAGGGGCGAAAAGGAAAAGAAATTCTTCCTCCCTTCCAGTAGGAAAAGAGGGGAATGGAGAGCCATTAGACAGAGAACAGTCTAAAACCAGCCCTGGAGTAGGGTCCAGAGACAGTACATCAGTAAGGTTGTCCACACTACAAGCGCTACTATCCTGCTTGTAGCACGGACACCTGCTACAGCAAGGGAAGGGTTTTTTCCACTGCTGTAATAAATCCATCCCCTCAAGAGATGCTAGTTAGGTCGACAGAAGAATTGTTCTGTCCACCTAGCGGTGCCTACCCTGGCTCAGCCGAACTACATCTTTTTTCACACCCCTGAGCAACGTAGCTAAATTAACCTACATTTTAGGTGCAGACCAGGTTTCAGAATCCCAGCCACCTCCCCAGGCCCAAAAGCAGCCTGGTGGGGCCCGGACTTCTCACTGGAGCTCTGCCCTATCGCCCGTCGGGGCATCGAGTCCTAGATGGGGGACCTGGGGGAGCGGAGGGCAGCGGGATCCCCTCGCCGGGGGACGGCGCTGGACCGAGGAACCGCCCCCGGCACCGCTCCCCTCTTACCTTCGGGCAGCTCCACGGTGCGGGCGCGGCGCAGGGACCTGGTGAGACGGTTGAGCTGTTCCATGGCTCTCTCCATCCTCGGGGGGGGGGGCCGCTCCACCCAGCCCCGCGGACCCGCCTCAGCCCATCGCAGCGCCGCTTGCGTGCGGCCAGAGCGGGGCCCGCGGCCCTCTTCGCAGGCTCCCACCCACACGGTCCCAGAGCCACGGCGCATGCGCGCTCCTACGCGCGTGCCCACCGGCGGAAGGGCACCTCATTGAAGTGGCTGCCCTTACCCGCAACAGCGCCCCGCCCACCCAGCGTTGCCAACGGTACTACGGGGGGCCGGAGGGGGAGGGACGAGGAGCGGGGCCGCGGCTAGGAGCTGTGGGCGGGGCCGGAGCCGAGGGGCTGAGCTCGGTAGGAGCTGGCTCAGCAGCGGGGGAGGGGGGCGGGAGTGAGTGAGTGAGGACGGCGCAGGCGCAGGCGCAGGCGCTCCTCTCTCCCTTCGCTTTGGAGGCTGGGGCTCGAGGAAGCGCAGAGGGAGCAAACTCTCTGCCCTGGGGCTTAGAGGGAGCCACCACCGTAGCTCCTGCACCCCTCAAAATATTAGTGCCCCCTCCCGCACACCCTTCGGTTTCCTTCCCATGTCCTCAAGGGCGGGAGGGTGCTTGTGTCGCTGTGTGCTGTTGCGAGAAGACTGCGTCCTCCGGTGATTGTGCGTTGTGAAATAGAAAATGACTGTGGCTATCAGGTGACTGAATAAAGATCATAGTAGACACTAAAAGAAAAGGCGGACTTGTGGCACCTTAGAGACTAACCAATTTGTCTGAGCGTAAGCTTTCGTGAGCTACAGCTCACTTCATCGGATGCAGCTGTAGCTGTGGCTCACGAAAGCTTACGCTCAGACAAATTGGTTAGTCTCTAAGGTGCCACAAGTCCGCCTTTTCTTTTTGCGAATACAGACTAACAGGGCTGCTACTCTGAAATAGACACTAGAAGACCAGGAGAGGCACATGCATATTTGCAGGATTCAGGTCTACACCCAGAAATTGCACTGAATTATGCAATTTCTGGGTGTAGAGCTGAACCCTGCAAATATGCATGAGCTACGCCTTACTGCCAGGAGTAGTCCAACTGAAATCAGTATACTACTCCCAGTAAAAGTCAGACTTATGTAAGTGTAAACAGTATCAGGCCCCCGAGATACTGCTAAAATTCTTTGAGTAGGTCTCTTCTTTTAGTTAGACAAGTCCTTGGTGGTGTGATGAGTAGATTATTTTCACAAAAGGACATTGGAAAACTTGAGTGATATTAGCATCAAGAATACTGAAAAGAAAGAGGCTGCAGTAGTTAGGTATGAAGATGACATTGATCACTGACTTGAAAAGGACTTCTGCAGTGAAAAAGGAGAATTAAGGGCAGATTTGGGAGCTATTACAGAGATTAAACCCTCAGGATTTGATAACAGTAACCATAATGCAATGGAGAATAGAGTGACATGAGAAGTAAAGAACATGAACATATGAAAATACATACTTTCAAAATATATTGTTTGTTGCTTGTATTGCAGTAGAAAATAGAGGTCCCAGTTAAGGATCATTGAGCTAGGTACTGTATATACATAAAAGTCTAAAAGACTGAGGGGAAACTTCATGTTAAAAAAAGAAAATATAGAACTGATGTGGAGGCACACAAACATATACATAAACTGATGTAGTAAGTTTTAATATTGAAAAATGACATTAAATGTAATTTACCAGAGGATAAAATGTACTGGCAATGCTGAAAAATCCACTCCATTTTTGTATAAGTAAATGCAATTTTAAAAAATATTCACAGCATTATAAAAATTCTGTAATTACATTTATTTAAAAATGTATGTAGCATGTAAGCTATTTTGAAAGTCCTAACACAGTTGGAGCCTGATGATTACACATAGAAATATAAATGAAAGGCTACATATGTGCTTTGTTAACAGCCATTCATTTATTGTGTTTATTTTGTTGACTCAAAAGAATTAGTTAAAAGTATGCACAAGTAGCTGATCTGTTGCACAGTCAATTGTGTACTTGCATATAACTGATTAGCAAACTTACACTGATTTTAAGAAGTTAAGAATGATCAACTATAAGTGTATAGTGTTGTGTGCCCAACTTCAAATATTTGACTATATGATGTTTACATTTTTGATCAGTCTAAAAAAGGAAAAATTATGGTATCTGGTGTCAATCCAATCCTGACTCAAACAAAACTCTAGATGTTTATGGCCAGACTGCAGTCAACTCTTAGCCCTGGTCGATGTAAAGCAGCTTTTGTCGACTTAACTCTGTAAACATCTACACTAAATTGTTGCTCCCACTGATGTAATTTGCCCAGTACACTGATTAATAACTCCTCAGGAGGTGTAGAGTCAATGTTAATGCAGTTAGGTCAACTCAGTGTCAGTGTAGACACTGCATTACTTACATCAACTGTTGCTACCTCTCAGAAATCATCCCACAGTGCCCCGAACTGACAGTTAAATCAATGCAAGCACTCCCACTGAGGACGTGCACCGCCAACACAAGGAGCATAGTGTGGACATGCAAAAGCAATGTAATTACTGCGGTGGCTGTATGTTGATGTAACTTAGGTCAACATAATTTTGTCATGTAGACATACTCTTAGAAGTTATCAGATGGCTTCTAGTTTTTGTATCATATTTATTCACAACATTTTTAAAAGGTAATTGAGATGCTGATTGTGCAGACAAGACTATAAAGTAAACACCCAACTGATGATGAATAAGGGAAATTCACTCTTTCTAAGGCTCAGTTTTCCTTTATATATAACTGATAAAAATAAAGCAGATGTTTAAATTCTGAAGGCTGCCTTCAACAAGAGAGAAAAAGGTAGAAATGAAACAAAGGATCAGACTCAGGCTTGGTCTACGCTACAGAGTTAGGTCGTGTCAAGGTTCCTTCCCCACTCTGAACGCTAGGGTACAGATGTGGGGACCTGCATGAAAAATCTCCTAAGCTTCTCTTTACCAGCTTAGGTCAAAACTTCCCCAAGGTACAAAATATTCCACTCTTTGTCCTTGGATTGGCCGCTACCACCACCAAACAAATACTGGTTACTGGGGAAGAGCTGTTTGGACACGTCTTTCCCCCCAAAATACTTCCCAAAACCTTGCACCCCACTTTCTGGGCAAGCTTTGGTAAAAAGCCTCACCAATTTGCCTAGGTGACTACAGACCCAGACCCTTGGATCTTAAGAACAATGAACAATCCTCCCAACACTTGCACCCCCCCCCCTTTCCTGGGAAATGTTGGATAAAAAGCCTCACCAATTTGCATAGGTGACCACAGACCCAAACCCTTGGATCTGAGAACAATGAAAAAGCATTCAGTTTTCTTACAAGAAGACTTTTAATAAAAATAGAAGTAAATAGAAATAAAGAAATCCCCTCTGTAAAATCAGGATGGTAGATACCTTACAGGGTAATTAGATTCAAAACATAGAGAACCCCTCTAGGCAAAACCTTAAGTTACAAAAAAGATACACAGGCAGAAATAGTTATTCTATTCAGCACAATTCTTTTCTCAGCCATTTAAAGAAATCATAATCTAACACATACCTAGCTAGATTACTTACTAAAAGTTCTAAGACTCCATTCCTGGTCTATCCCCAGCAGAAACCAGCATATAGACAGACTGAGACCCTTTGTTTCTCTCCCTCCTCCCAACTTTTGAAAGTATCTTGTCTCCTCGTTGGTCATTTTGGTCAGGTGCCAGCGAGGTTACCTTTAGCTTCTTAACCCTTTACAGGTGAGAGGATTTTTTTCTCCGGCCAGGAGGGATTTTAAAGGGGTTTACCCTTCCCTTTATATTTATGACAGGTCGACATAAGCTGTCTTATGTCGACCTAACTGTGTCAGTGTCTACACTACAGCCTTGTTCCCACCAATGTAAGTGCCATACTACCAGCGGTGCTGGAACAATTTTTATAATGGGGGTGGTGAGAGCCATTTAACCAAACTGCAAACCTTGTATATAATGGAAACCATTTCAAGCCAGGGGTTGCAGCAGCACCCCCAGCTCCTGCACCTATGCTTACTACACCGACATAATAACTCCACCTCCACAAGAGGCATAGGGCTTATGTTGGTGTAGTTAGGGCAACACCATGTCTGTGTAGACACTGCAATACTTACATAGGCTGCTGGCTGTCTTGTCAATTTCATGGCTCCTCTGGAGGAGCCATGGAATTGACAAGAAAGCCAGCTGCCAGGGGGGCTGCTTCCAGTTCACCCTGACCTCCAAGCCAGGCTGCCACCCAGGCTCCCCACTCCCCGCTGAGAGCCCTGTTGCCCCCCGGCTACCCACTCCCCGCTGGGAGCACTGTGGCCAATTGGACTCTGGGCACAGATCTCCCTGCCAGAGGCAAGAAGCCCTGGGCAGCTGCCACCTCCCACCTCACTTCTGGCTGGGAGTGGGGAGGCAAGAAACACTGGGGAGCAGCTGGGCTCATGGTGGGGAGCTGCGCAGAGCTGAGAGCCCTGGCTCTAAGCCCCCCACACTGCTCCTCTTCAGTCGGTGGAAGCTTTCAGAAGGAAGGTAGTGTGGACATCAGCCACCACAGTAATTACTGAGGTGGCTGTAAATCGACCTAACTTAATGTAACCCACACACCTCCTGGGTATGGTATTCTGTGCCATCTAGTGGCACTGAGACCACTTAGAGAGAGAGAGATTAATGAGTCTGCTCTACAGCCTTATTTAAGAGCCGCATGGCTTTTAGCTCATGAAGTAGAGGTTCATGCACTAAGTTCCAAGGGCCCCAGGTTCTATCCTGACGACCGTGGTCTGTTGGTGTTACAAGTGGGTGCTCGTCCAGGATTTCAACTGGGAAGTTTCTGAAGCTCGGGATGCGCTTCCTCAGCTAAGGGAAGTATGTAACCCACATGCCTCCTGGGTGTGATGTTCTGTCCCATCTACTGGTACTGAGACCACGTAGAGCAGGGATCTCAAACTCAAATGACCACGAGGGCCACATGAGGACTAGTACACTGACCACATCACTGACACCTTTTCGTACAAAGATACAAAAGGCTGCCCGCCCACCCCTGTTCCCACTCCACCCCTTCCCCAAAGTCTCCGCCCCCTCCTTGCCCCTATTCCAACCCCTTCCCCAAATCCCCGCCCCAGCCCTGCCTCTTCTCCGCCGCCTCCCCTGAGCGCATGGCTCCTGCTCCTCCCCCTCCCTCCTGGAAAGTCCTAAGCGCCGCCAAACAGTTGTTTGGTGGAGGGAAGCGCTGGGAGGTAGGCAGAGGAGCAGGGACACGGCGCGGTTGGGCGGGGAGTGAGAGCAGGGCCGGCTCCAGGCACCAGCGAAGGAAGCAGGTGCCTGGGGTGGCTAATAGAAAGGGGCAGCAGTCCATGCATCATTGGGGCAGCACGTCCGGGTCTTCGGCCGCAATTCAGCGGTGGTCCATGCAGTGCCTCTCTTCCTCTTCGGCGGCAGCTCAACCAGGCTGGGTTTGTTTGTTTTTTTCTTTCGCCGCTTGGGGCAGCAAAAAAGCTGGAGCCAGCCCTGGGTGAGGGGCAGAGTGGGGGGAGTCTGCGCCTATGGCAGGCTGCAGGAAATAGCTCCGCAGGCCGCATGGGGCCTGTGGGCCGCATGTTTGAGACTCCTGACTTAGAGAGAGAGAGAGATTAATGAGTCTGCTCTATGGCCTTAGTTAAGAACCACATGGCTTTTGGCTCATGCGCTAAGCTCCAGAGGTCCCAGGTTCGATCCCACCCACCGACAACTGGGGTCTGTCAGTGTTACAATAGGTCTACTTAAGATTGTAGTGAAGGCATGCCCTTAGAAAAAAGGGAAGCACTGACCATTTTAACAGACCTGTGGCAGGGAGAGGAAGGATGGTCTAGTGGTTAAGGTTCCAAGCCATAACATAGGAGATGTGGGGTCAGTTCCTTGTTTCACCAAAGACTTCTTGTGTGGCTTGGCCAAGCCTCACTTCCCTATGGGGACAATAGTACTTCTTCCTTACCTCATGGGTGCTGTGAGGATGAATAAATTCAAGACTATAAGGTGCTCAGAGACTCAGATAATGGGGGTCAGATACCTCACCTTAGATAGACATGGATGAATGTGGATCTATGACTTCAAGGATTTATTTGAAAATAAATAAAAATACTTCCTGACATTATTCAAATCCTAAGTATTTAAATGTATGCTATTATTGTGTTCCAAATATTTGCCCAAAAATATAATAATATCTAAAATATGATGAAACAACGGTTAATCAGAGAAAGATAAAGTCTCTCCACTCGAAGTACTTCAGCTCTTATTTTAAAATTTCTGGGCTGAACATGGAGTTTAAATTTACAATTTTTTCTATAGTTATCCCAAATCACATGCATCCAGAAAGGAGGATTAAATACCTTGAAAAGTATCAATTCTAGCTGTTAAGTGAATTGAGCACTTCTTGAAAGCCTGAATATTTGAAATAGGAAAGAAAACAAAGTTTCTTATTAAAATTGCACCAAATACAGTTATTTTACTTTTACATAAATTCAATTAACGAATAAGGGTCACAGCATTGAAAGAACACTAATGCAGTGGAAAGCAGCAAGATGTATTAGCAGGAGTATTGTAAGCAAGACACGAGAAGTAATTCTTCCGCTCTACTCCACTCTGATTAGGCCTCAACTGGAGTATTGTGTCCACTTCTGGGCGCCACATTTCAGGAAAGATGTGGACAAATTGGAGAAAGTCCAGAGAAGAGCAACAAAAGTGATTAAAGGTCTAGAAAACGTGACCTATGAGGGAAGATTGAAAAAAATGGGTTTGTTTAGTCGAGAGAAGAGAAGACAGAGAGGGGACAGGATAACAGTTTTCAAGTACATAACAGGTTATTACAAGGAGGAGGGAGAAAAATTGTTTTTCTTAACCTCTGAGGAGAGGACAAGAAGCAATGGGTTTAAATTGCAGCAAGGGTGGTTTAGGTTGGACATTAGGAAAAACTTCCTAACTGTCAGAGTGGTTAAGCACTGGAATAAATTGCCTTGGGAGGTCATGGAATCTCCATCATTGGGGATTTTTAAGAGCAGGTTGGACAAACACCTGTCAGGGATGGTCTAGATCAGTGGTTCTCAAAGCCAGTCCACCGCTTGTTCAGGGACAGCCCCTGGCGGGCTGGGCCGGTTTGTTTACCTGCCGCGTCTGCAGGTTTGGCTGATCGTGGTTCCCACTGGCCGCGGTTCGCCGCTCCAGGCCAATGGGGGCTTCAGGAAGGGCAGCCAGCATATCCCTCGGCCCGCACCACTTCCTGCAGCCCCCATTGAGACTTTAAGATTCAGAAGGAGTGACAGAAACTATTAAGCCCCTTTTGGAAAAGCTGAGCATCTTTAGGAATAATACTGTTTTCCTTATGCTTATTAAGTTTCTCGTTCTGTGATAGAAGAAAATAATGCTTTATAACATTCTTTATCATTTTCATGACAACCTCAGCTCCTATTAGCATATTTATCTTTATATTCCTCTTTTTTGGCTTTAACTTTAATTCCTTTAAGACAAAAGATGTAATTTTGAAATAATATGTCAGGTTACTTAAATAGTAAATTATAGGGATTTAGGAATTGCCACACTGAAGGTCTGTCTACTCCAGTATACTGTCTCCCAACAATGACCAGCACTAGATGCTTCAGAGGAAGATGCAAGAAAAACCTCACAGTAGGCAGATGTAAACTAATCTGCCTGACATGAACGTCATGTCCCAATCCCCGATAGTTAGCGATTGGTTTAAGTCCTGAAACCTGCTTGTTAAGGATAGGTAAGTGTTGTAGCTGCATAAGGAATATGGTTGTCTGAAGGATACCCTTTGTGTGAAGAAGTGTTATCTCTCCCTTCCCTTCCTCTCCCAGCTCCATAAACGAGCTCAGGCTCATGGCCCCTTCCTCCCTCCCCTGTGAACTTCTGATTAAGGGAATTTGTGTCTACAATTACCTCAAAGAAATGTATCTTCAAGGTAAAAATGTCTGTGTAATATGTTTAATGCTGTAAACAGGGGCAGGTATAATTATATTCAGTATATAGCTATTAATATTAATTATATGGGCGTTCATATAGTTAAAGAAGGGTTTGGGGGGCATTGTAGTAAATGTGAGTATTTACATATTTACTTAGATAAAAAAGAGTGTGATGTGATTAATTTGGGGCTTACTCAACAACTGGGTCGAGGGGAACAAGTACCACAATAAAGAAATCTGTTTACTCAATCCATCTCTGGGTCCTTCTGCTCCTTCTTTCTATCTCTAACACTTAACTCCATGTTAATGTAGGTTTTTGCCACTGAATATCCATATAGTACTACTCATGTAAAAAAGTTAGTCATTAACTTAGCCAGCCCTTTCCTGCCATTGTAATGAACAAAACTGCAGTCAAAATATCATTAAGGGGTGATTCAAAATTGTTCTAGTTGTTTTAGGCTTTACAGCACGAGACTAGTGATGTGGAGAAGGTACCAGAAAACCTGTGGAGGGAAGTAATGGAGTTTTAGTGTAACATGGTTCAGAAGCCAGCATGTGACTGATTAAAAGTGCCTCTGATCTAGCCATATCTTATAATTACCTCTTGGAAGATTTGTGTGCTGCCAGAATAAGGACCGTGTTTGGGAGCACCTCCAAAGAACTATTTTCCCTCTGTGATGGGATTCCCACACATCATGAAAAGGGTAAAAATAGGCTTGAGAGGCAAATTAACCTGCCTGCTTGCAGGAGGATGGTGGGCCTGGCCTAATTAGTGATAAAGCACAGCTGGAGAAAGGGTTGGAAGGAGGTTCTGTGACCCTGAGGCTCCTTGGCAAAGAATCCCTTGCTCTTTACATCCAACTTTCATCTTAGGCCTCACAAACTTGCTACACCAAGCACATCCTGCAGGGTATTCATCCATCAAGAACAGCAAGTGAGGTATCTACAGAAAGCTGATAACTGATCAAGACTCAATCATGGTGAAATGCATTTCTAATACATTTATTCTTAATATTTAAGGAATAATGTAACTATATTGAAAATATGCTTAGAGTAAAAGTTAGTCACCAGTGGATAACATGTCTCGGTGATGGCCCATTCATGCAGGAGGGAGTTGCTACCCCAACTTGGTTAGCCGGAGATGTAATGCAAGGCTCAATTGTCTAGCTTTGCTCCACCCCAAGACTATTAATGGAAAACCATCAGACACCACTGCAAACAATTGACACCACTTGGAGGTAAAAATGGAATATTACAACAAGCAGAGGTTTGTCCTGTCTATGAATAAAAAACAGTATAATAGAGGAGAAGGAAAGATCCTCCGCATCTTTTCCCTGAGGAGACATGTTGGAGAGCTCTCATGAAAAATTGGATCCTTGTTCCTGAAGTCAGCCAGCTCTGCAACAGACTGAAGTTTGCAGGAGGGGGAAACCTATTTTATTAAATAGGAAAGGTAACTACTGATAAGTGTAGACCCAGGGTCATGTTTTATGATTCTCTTTTATATTGTAACCATTTGTTTCCACCACTCTCCTGGTTCTAGTTAACTCTCCATTGTTTCTTCTATAGCCTACTGTTGTTTTAATGTAAGTGCTCACAAATGCTGTAGGGATTACAGAAGTGGTGGTTTAAGGTAAAACCAGAAAATTGAGATGCATTGCAATTTTGGTGCAGAGGATTTGGGATTTCTGAGAGTAACCCATGTCAGTGTCTGGATATCACAGGGGAATGACTCAAAGGGACTTGAGGACTGTGATGCACCTATAATTAACCTGTAAGGCAAAGATGGGGCTGGCATAGCGCAAAGGAGAGTACTTGAGTAGCTAATAGGCTGGTGGTGTTAGGTCGCTAACACCTAGCCACCACAAGCAAAACTACCTCTATCTGGAGGCAGAGGATGACAAGGTGATTCACAGTCCTTGGTACCCCAAGAACCATCACAGGTTCCCATAAAAGGAATGAGCAAGCTCAATTAGGGAGAGAAGTTAGAAAGCTCCTTCTCTCTCCCCGGAAGTATGACTGAAAATGGCTACATAGATGGGATCAATCCCTGGGGTAGATCTGCAAGCCCATCAGCACAGGAAGTGGCCCAGAGAAACCACAGTGCATCTGAAGGAGCTGACCTAACAGCTCAATACAGGGTCCCTGGGCTGAATTCCCCTACCAGGGGAGGGGCATACAAGCCCATCTTAAGTACTGTTGAGTCCAGCATGGGGCTGCAAACTGAGCCTCAAGGACGGGCTGAGGAATTGTCCAAAGGTGGGAAAGAAAAATGTTTTGGGGAACTTCCGTTGTTACCCTGGAAGGGGTGGATGGAAAAAGTGACTTGGCTGGAGGGCCAAGTCAAGGGAAGAGAGATCACTGTAGGGCTGGAACTCCAGTTAACATGGGGTGCTAAATAACAAACAAGCTGCTGTGCCAATCCCAGCCACGGGATGTGAGTGCATTCTTTACATTGCTGCTTGTGAACATTAACAAGGCAAATTTCAGGTCACAGCTGAAATCAATAATGAAATTAGCTTCTCCAGAAAAACTGAAACCCAGACATTGATGCACTTGTTCATAACAGATGATACCACATGTGAGAGTGGTCCAACTCACATAAATAATTGAAACCTGCTGTTTTCACAGATTTTTCTCATTGGTATATTTGTACAACAGCAGGACTTTACAACACCTTTGACTAGACCTAGAATTTTGTCCACAGGCATACCAAAAGAGAGCCATCTATTTTGTTACTTGTGCTTGACCACATGGTAAAACCACCTGAGAGACTGAATCTATAAACACTTGTTACGAAGGTAATATTTGAATAATATTATTTCGCCTTAAATAGCAATGTTCTGAAAAATCTGGTCAGAACTAATGTCAAGTCTGTATTAAATAGTGAACTTAATTAGTTTTGTGATGATGATGTTGAGTCCCTGTTACATATAGCCTTGCATGTTCTGTTTATGCAAATGTACAGACAGTTCTGGTGCAATTTTTATTTTATTTGCAGCTGAGCTTAACATGGTTATTCCTTGCCTTAGTCTCTGTCTGTCTCGTTCTTAGGGGCAGAGCTTTTGCTCTCAGATTATAACCCCACAAGCAAACCAAAACATTACTTTAGTGGCAGAATACCTTATTCCAGTGGTCCCCAAACTGTGGGGCACACACACACCCCTAGGGGAGTGTGGAGGAACATTCAGGGGGTGCACAGCAGGGGCCAGGCCAGACCCCATAGGGGGCAGGGAGGGAATGCCCCCCCCCTCCAACCACAGCTGTCCCTTGCTCGGCTCCACCTCCAACCCAGCTCTGCCCTCATTCCTTCTTGCCCCTAGGCCAGCTCCACTTCTAGCCCCAGTTCCTCCCCCCTCTCCTGTTCTGCCCCCAGCTCCACCTTGAGCCCAAGCTGTGCTGAGGAAGCCTTGGCTGTGCAGTAATGGGGGGAGGGGTGCAGACAGATTCCATTACTGGTAAGGGGTGGCATTACAGGAAAAGTTTGGACACCATTTCCTTACATGTACAGGGGGCTTTCAAAGGGAATAAGATGGCCCCAAGTTTAGTGTGAAGTAACTGGCATGGTGGTTTTACAGTTCTGCACATCTTAAGTGACCAATTTCAGCTTGAACTAGGACAACCCTAAAAAGTCTGTTGTCTATATAAGTTTTTAGACCATGCTCAGTATTGTAGTATCTGATTGTCACCTAGAAGGACATTAAGCAATTTGCCTAAACATCTGTCACATGTTGTTCTCTCAGCCTCTTCCCAGAAGGAGAAGCATGTGCAGGGAAGTAACTTGTTTTGATTAGAAGTTTCTCTTTTAAATAATAATAATTGTAGCTGTTAGGTATTTATATTAGAGATGTCAAGGTCAAGGTTGTGTGCCTAACCCTTGACGCAGAAAGTGGTGATGTTTGTGATGGCCCTTAGTTCTTGAGGCAAGTCATTCCACAGTCCTGAAATCAGTCTGTTGGCCAGTTGTTTCCTGGTCAGTGCCCTAAGTCCTCTGTTGCCATACCAAATTGTTGAGGCGGGGAGGGGGCGTTGAATGTTTGCTTGTTTCAGTTTAGCAGCTTTAGATGTTTAAGCTACTTGGGGGTTATTTTAGTTTAAAAAGGGGGGGGGGGCTTAAAGCAACTTAAAACCTAACCCTCCACCTCCTGAAAAATCCACACCCTTCTGGGAACAGGAAGGGGGCTGGAGAAATGGACTTGCACTGCCTTAAAAGTGTTCTGAAGTGCATGCTTACAAGGGCATATAACATGCAGAGGGAAAGAAATGCATATCTAGCCTGGAGAACTAAGAGAAACAAGTTGACCTTTGGCCAACTGGTGCCTGTTAAATCTAAAGGGTACAGTTTACTAATGTTGTTGTTAAAAACCTAGGGAATTAAATATAACTAATATATTTAATATAATTAAATAACTGTTAAGGTTAGACAGTTAAGCTACCAAAAGTAAGAAAATGTGAAACTTTTAAGACCAAATGCAAAACTTTCATTCTACCCATTTAAATATAAACGGTGACAGGAGGAGAGCTAGAAGTTGACAGGTCATCATAGCTCCCACCTGTGTCCACCATCAGTCAGGACTTCTGCATGATGACAGATGAGCCCTCTGAGACACAACCACCCCTCTTGCCACAGCTTAGTACCAGAGGCAGCAGTGGTGCTAGAATTTATTGGACCATCATGGCTCCATTCCTTCCATACCTAAACCTAACCCACACCAGCTGGGGCTCTTCCTGGGGGCAGGGGGTGACCTCCTTTAAGAGGGACATGCACACTGCCCCAACCATATGACAGCAGTGAAGCAGAAAGGTTGGGAGCTGCCAAGTCGTCATGGCTCCAAACCATTCTGCCTCCTCACCAACCATGACTCTTGCACAGTGAAAGATGAACCTCTTTAAATCCATTCAGGCCCCTTTAGGTCAACTCCATTTTGTTCACTGGGGGCTGTGATGGTCTTTGCTCATGGCAATTGTTGCCTAGTGGTCAGGGATTAGGTCCTTCAACATGCAGGAGCGGGGTGGTAGGGGAGCCCAGGGCCTCGTGAGGGTCTGACACCTAGGAGCACCTTCAGGCTGCCCTCTGTGGACTACTTCCTACCACCTTGCTATTGTCCAAAGTTTAGCCTATCACAGGAGGCCGTGTAGAGGGTCAGCTCACCACATGGCACCGCTTTGCAGCCAGGCATGGCATGAAAGCTCTCTCCCTCTTAAGACAGCAGTTGTCTCCTCTCCTCTAGCCAGGTCAGTTCCAAGTCTTTCCCTTTCAGGGGTGGGCCATAAACACATCACAAGGAATTAACACAAACTGCGTGAGAGGGGAAGCTCTTCCTTCTCCAGGTATAACAAAAACCAGCCCTTCCTTCCCTCGGAGAGGGACCTTCAGGCAATTGTTGAGGGAGATAGGCTGCCTTCCCTCAGCCCTTTTCTCAGGAGCAGTAAGGCAGAGTCCTTTTTCTTTTCTGACCTGCACACATGTGAGCTGTTCTACTCCCTTTTAATTCCTCCTCCAGTCTGTCCATCTCTTGCCCATATGGCTGGACAGGGCTGGCTGATCCCAGAGCCGGGCCCTAACCCCTTGTTGCCCAGTGTGGGGTTTGTCTATTCCAGGGGTTGGCAACCTGCGGCACACAAGCTGATTTTTTGTGGCACTCTGCTGCCAGCCAGGGTCCCGGCCGACAGTCCCGCTCAGCCCACTGCTGGCCTGGATGGACGGAACCCCGGGCTGGCAGCAGGTTGAGCAGGGCCGGTGCCGGGATCCTGGCTGGCAGGGGCCGGTGGACGGAACCCCAGACTGGCAGCAGGCTGATCGGCTCAGCGCACTGCCGGTCTGGGGTTCCATCTGCAACCTGCGCTGCCGGTCTGGGGTTCTGTCTGTCGGCCCCTGCCAGCCAGGATCTCAGCCACCAGCCCCGCTCATCCCGCTGCCGGCCCAGGGTTCTGTCCATCCAGGCCGGCAGCAGGATGAGTGGGGCTAGCAGCTGGGATCCCAGAGCAGCAGTGTGGGTGGCAGATGGAACCCCAGACTGGCAGTGGGCTGAGCGGCTCGTGCTGCTGGTCTGGGGTTCCGGCCGCTGGCCCCTGCCAGCACCGCTCAGCCCGTTGGGTGGGGGGGCCCTGTAAATGTAAAATTTGTTACTGGCATGTGAAACCTTAAATCAATGAAGACTTGGCACACCGCTTCTCAAAGGTTGCCGACCCCCGGCCTATTCCGTCACAGGGGCTAAGCACAATAAGATTTTGTCTGGGTGTTTTTTTGCATTGGTTGAATATAGTACCCAATATAATGTGAGCAAGCCTTTCGGCCAGAAGCCTACTCTGCTTCGTGTTCAATGGGTCTTAGAGGCTAGATTCTCATACCCTTATTCACAGAGAGTACCACCTTAATTTTCAAATAGACCCACTGAAACCAGTGGGATTACATTTGAAGAAAGGTACTACCCATTCAGGGTGGATTGACTTAAATCACCAATTTTAATCATGATTTAAATCAGCAAGCAGGAAACCTTGATTTAAATAATCTATTTTAATTTTATTTTTCATTTGTTCTTTTTAGGACTTGCCAATATAAGGCAAGTCTACACTACAAACTAAAGTGGACCTATGTTAGGTCGACTTACAGTCACCACAGTAATTACTGCGGTGGTTCATGTCCACATTGCCCTCCTTCTGTCAGTGGTGCGCATCCTAACTTCTTCCCTCCCCCAGGCTCTTGGCTCCCTGCTCCCCACCAGAAGCAGGGCATCCACCCAGGCTCCTAGTGAGAAGCTCCACACCCCAAGCCTGGACAGCTCCCAGTGGGGAGCTGGGCAAACATAACCTGGCTGGGAGCCTGGGTAGCAGCCCGGCTGGGAGCCAGGAGCCCCACACCTGCCCCAGGGTGACAGCCTAAGCTGTAAGCAGCTTTCTTGTCAATTTCAGGGCTCCATGGGTGGTGGGTATGGTATGCTGGTGGAGGCTGTGCCTCCCCAAACAGCCTAGCATGGCCCCACCCATGCTCTTCCCCCCCAGGCAGGCCCCCTTCTCCAGTTCCCAGCCCTCTGTCCTGGCCCGGGCTGGCTGGCCTGCCTCCCGCAGGGACTTAGGGTGGCTGGCACTGGGGCAGCGCTGCCTGCCTGGCGCTTGGACCATGCTACCTCGCTGCCCGTAGCACCAGGGCTGCCGAGGCTGTGGCTGCACTGCCTGGGGCTGGGGGTGCTCTGGACTCCTGAGGGCGTAGGGAGCACGTGGATGAGGAAGGGAGGGGCCTCGGGCACAAGGAGAGGGGCTGGGGACTAGCCTCCCCCAATGGCCGGGTCACCAGCCACACGTCCATGGAGCCCTGAAATTGACAAGAATTACCACCAACTGCCAATGTAAGTAACCCACAGTGTCTACACAGACACTGCATCGCCCAAACTACATTGACATAAACCCTACGCCCCTCATGGAGGTCGAATTATTATGTTGGTGTAGTGGGACACTTACATGAGTGGAAGCAAGGCTCTGGTGTAGACACTGACATAATTAGGTCAACATAAGCTGCTTTACATTGACCAAACTCTGTAGTATAGACCAAGCTTTAGTGCACAGAAAGCTGGGGTGAAAATCTATCTTGTACTAGATTGCTGTGTACTAATTGTCCATGTGAACCAATGCTCCTGTGCATTAGAAGTTCTCTATTGCACTCTTATTTATCCTGCTTTTGAAATTTTCCTTAAAAATAAATTTTTTAAAAAGGTTGATTCTCATTGACTGGTAACCATTAAAACATGTTGAATTGCAACTAAATATAGCCTTTATATAAACGTGATGCTGGTTTTGTTAACTAGGAGAGTGTGTGTGTGTGATATATACATATAGTATAACGTACATTTATTTATATTCTTAATTTTTACATTTGTATTACATTAGACAATGGTGAATGATGCATTTCTTATTTACTATGATTATTATATGTTTACCTGGGATTTGTCAAGCTGTTTTTGGATGGAAATTCAAATTCAGTTAAAAATGCACAAAAACTGCATTTCAAATTATTTGTTAACTAAAACTATCTTACATTTGCTGTGTAAATAAGGGGAAAGTTCATATTTTGTAGTAAAAGTGATGAATTAATTCTTGTTTATCTGTAGTTAGTGAATTAAGCTGTCTTTTTTTTTTTTTTCTGGTCTCCATGTCCTTCAAGATTTTAGAACTAGTAGATCTTATCCTCTCACACTTAGTTCTTATACTTAAATTGGAAGAGGAAAACAAACTTCCCTGCTTTGTTTTCAACTCCCATTGGTTTCTTAACTTTGAATGAACTAGTCATTGAACTGAACTAGTTGAATAAAATGAAGTGAAGAGAACATTCTCTGCACCTGCATAAGAGGCTACTGCTGTAAAAAGCTATTTCAACAAACTCAAATTCCAGGTGCTTAGCCAGTAACTACCATTTTAGTGGTTTAACTTTCTTTAAAACTTGGCAGCAAAGGTGAACTGCTTAACATTTTTTTTATTTTATTTTAAATCTAGGTCTTAACATAGGTTGTTATAATTTCAAATGGGTTTATTTTTAAATTGTTTTTTTTAATTCAGATTTTTATTCATCCCGCTACCCAGCATGAATAAGGGTATCTGAATCTAACCTTACTGAGTAAACAGGGTTCACCTCCTTATGTCTGTTTTGGAACTATTTTAAATCTTTGTATTACTATGTCTAGGGGTAATGGGGAAGGCATAATACGTATAGACACTTTTTAGCAGAACATAATGCAAATAAGTCATTGAATTAAAAAATGAACTACATTGTAAGAAAAGCTGTCTCATTGAAAAAAGTTTAAAATGGAAAAAAAATCTCATAATTTAAATCCATTTAGTCACAAACTTCAATGATGTTAGAATATTTTTTGAAAAAACAGAATAGATTAGACTGTAGACATTCCTGTCTGAGAGCAGTATGGTTCAGAAATCCTGGCTAGGCATAAAGGAGTTATTTATGTTCTGAAACAGAGCAGACAGAAATGTTAGCATTGGCTTATATAAACCTGATATATAGTATTTACATTTCATTACATTTACATTTCAACTCCAGCCTTCAGCTGGATGATGAGAAATCTAGTTCTGCTGCATTTCTCCCCCTATTCCACCTCAAGGGGAAAAGAAGTCCATAGTAATAGTTTTTAAATGAAATTAGGGACAATCAGCATGTAAAATATGACAAAACAGTGTAGTGTTTTCAAGTCGTATGATGACATAATTTCAGGTCATTAACAAAAGGGGACAATTCAAGCTATTTTTAAACTAAAACTGATTTCCACAGTGCACACTTACATAATTGTTTTGTGTGTTTATTATGTGTATTAATTAGCAAAGGTATATGCACAGGTTCTGTCACTTTACTCAGGTTGAATAGTACCTTGCTTTATAAGCCCCACTGAAATTAATGGGACCACATGTGGAGTAAAGTACTACTCAGCATGATTAAAGGAATCAGAATCTCTTCCTTACTGGATAATACATGCTTATTAATATAAGCATTATCTAGTGCCCTATTAAGCAGATTATCTAATGTCCTACTAGGCACAAATGCAGAGTCTAACCCTTCAGGAATTGTGGACTTCTACAGGATAGTGTCTTCATCTAATCGTGATTACCCCAATCTTAAATCTGAAGAGAAAATTCCTTCTCTCTCTCATTGATACCTTACTCCTGGTTTCCTATAATATGTACCCCACTAATTATATAAAAAAAAATTGAAGGCATCCTCCTCTATAAACACATACAAAAGATAGCTCATATAGATGAGGCATACATTTCAGATTCTCTTATCCTATTATGCTGTCCAATACTATACACACAAAGATTCCACGATGTTTTTTTACTAATTACTAGACGTGTGTTTTTTCTACTCCCTTTGGCCAAATTCAGAGCTAATATAAGAACTTCACTGACTTCAACAGAACTGCACCAGCTTGGTTTTATGCCCTTGATAATATTACAGAACAATTATATGGACTCTGCACTGTTCATCTCTAGGTGATCCAAGAGGTCCCTTCCCAACCATACCATCTATGATTCCATCAATATCACAAGATCCTTCTCTTCTAGGACCAAAGTAGGGAAGTCAAAACAGGCCAATGGATAGGGATCTTCCAAATAAAAGGGGCTTCTTACCAGAACTAGTGCAAGATCTTCTATATGTCCCTTTACACTACTGTGCATTAGAATCAATATGGTTAATTAACCAGTCTTAAAATACAGCTAAAAATTCAAGCGTTGCCTTACCCTAAATAAGTCTTTGGTTTGTACCTTAACAAATTTTAAACCAATATGTTGCCCCGCGTGAGAACAATTACAGACACAGACATGCCAAAGATACAACATATGCCTCAAATAGAGTATTAGGGCCATGTTATAAGAAGAATCTAAAGCTTCAGTGCCTGGTGTTAGAAGATATACCATCATATTCTAGCGAGATGGATTAACTTTGACTATCCAAAAATAGCTTCTGTGGCTGTGTAAAGTGAGTTTTGGCTTTGGAGAATCTGGATTAGTGTTTCACAGGAAGGAGACATAGTCTAACAAAGACTCTCCCCTTAATCACTTCCCAGGGAACAGTGGTCTGAAGACCAGCCAAATGAACTGCTGACCAGGCTGCGCAACACAGGTTGGACAGTTTTGACTTTACACCGCTTTGCCCCCCATTTCTGCTGTATATGGTCCATAACACATGAGCTGCAAATCAATAAATGACCCTCATATGAGGTAGCAAGCTTTGGACACAGTAACAAATGAGCATCCAGAGGTACTTCCCTGACAGCCCTATATAGTGATTAATATTCAAAACATTTACCATAGTTCTTTAAACTTGTCCATTATGTAATTGCTATCTTTCTTACCTTTATCTTGTTTCCCTCAATCCCAGCTGTAGAATGTCAGTGATAGCCTGACAAGCATAAAACTACCCTGCCTAGAACTATTCAAGTACAAATAGTTTTTAAATTAGAGGTTTCAGAGTAGAAGCCATATTAAAAAAGAAAAGGAGTACTTGTGGCACCTTAGAGACTTACAAATTTATTTGAGCATAAGCTTTCGTGAGCTACAGCTCACTTCATCGGATGCATCCGATGAAGTGAGCTCTAGCTCACAAAAGCATGCATCCGATGAAGTGAGGTCTAGCTCACGAAAGCTTCTGCTCAAATGAATTGGTTAGTCTCTAAGGTGCCACTAGTACTCCTTTTCTTTTTTTAAATTAGAGTTTTTCTCTGTCACTTGAAAGCTTGGTTAACAAAAGTACTATTGCCCACTTTGTAACTGGAGCAGCTAGTCAAAGTTCAGGGTCCTGGGGATATTCCAGCTGGGAGTAGAAATGGATGACTTTGTCTTTTTTTGGTGGTTGTTTGATGCAATCTTGTTTATGTACAAGGATTTTGTACAACATTCAGGCACTGTAAAGAGACAAAGTTTACACTAAAATCCCTGGTCAGAATAGCAGGAAAATGGGGCACCTATTGAGAAAGCAATGTTACAATAAAAAAAAAAAAAACACCTGGGAAAAGAGAGACTGTAACTATATATCATGAAATCCTGCCCCAATGATTATAGACTTAGAATGTGAGTCTGCTACACCATACAATTCAAGATTAATAAGATGAAGATGTGGATAGAGATCTGTAAGAAGCAGGAGGTCCCTGGGTGGGAAAAAATGGAAGGGAGAAGAGAAAGGTACAGGAAGCACGTTGGGGTGTCTGGCAGGTTCTGGAAAAGGGTGACACAAACACACGACTGTTCTAATCTGGGTTGAAAAGTCAGTGATGTTGTGCATAGGTTTGCCCAAATGAAAATTGAATTAGTAAAACATGATAGATGGCGAGCAGGTTTGGGCCCTTAAGTAGGTCTGTGGTGGGTTGTGCTGAGAGCAATAATATTTGTGGCTTTAGAAATCTAAAATGTATATCCTGCTTTGAGACCAATATCTCCAAAGATCTGTATGAAAAATGTGTATTGTTATGAACTGGGTTCAATCTTGTTAGGGGTTGAGTTAAAACCTCATTAAAACTGATCTGTGAACATGCCTTTTACTTAACTGATTGTAAAAGACAGTGAAGGGGCCACACCTAAAAGAAGGCCTAATGGAGTCTGCCCAGAAACTAGCACCATAGAATATCAGGGTTGGAAGGGACCTCAGGAGGTCATCTAGTCCAACCCCCTGCTCAAAGCAGGACCAAATCCCCAATATTTGCCCCAGATCCCTAAATGGCCCCCTCAAGGATTCAACTCACAACCCTAGATTTAGTAGGCCAATGCTCAAATCACTGAGCTATCTCACCCCCCATGTACAGAGAGGATTTCACTGGGTATTCTGACGGGGGCGGGGGGGTGGTGTGTGTGTCTCAGATAAGCAAGCGTGAAGACTTAGAAACAGACAGAACACATAAAGACTCAGAGACAAAAAGCAAGAAAGCCAAGCAGCAGCCTGGCTGTGAGCACAGTATAGGACTCTGAAAAAAGCTAGAGAGGTGTGGTTGGGGTTTTTTGAGGGGGGGCTCTGGTGTTAGCTAATGAGACTTGGGGCTGCAAGCTAAGAAACTATTCTTTTGTTTCTGGTTCCTCCCATGTTTGGAGAATCAGGACTTTGTACATTCCTTGTACATAAACAAGATTTCATCAAACAACCACCAAAAAAAGACGAAGTCATCCATTTCTACTCCCAGCTGGAATATCCCCAGGACTCTGAACTTCAACTATCTGCTCCAGTTACAAAGTGGGCAATAGTACTTTTGTTAACCAAGCTTTCAAGTGACAGAGAAAAACTCTAATTTAAAAAAAGAAAAGGAGTACTAGTGGCACCTTAGAGACTAACCAATTCATTTGAGCATAAGCTTTCGTGAGCTAGACCTCACTTCATCGGATGCAAGCTTTCGTGAGCTAGACCTCACTTCGTCGGATGCATCCGACGAAGTGAGCTGTAGCTCACGAAAGCTTATGCTCAAATAAATTGGTTAGTCTCTAAGGTGCCACAAGTACTCCTTTTCTTTTTGCGAATACAGACTCACATTCTAAGTCTATAATCAACAGGGGCGGGATTTCATGATATATAGTTACAGTCTCTCTTTTCCCAGGTGTTGTTTTTTTTAATTGTAGCATTGCTTTCTCAATAGGTGCCCCATTTTCCTGCTATTCTGACCAGGGATTTTAGTGTAAACTTTGTCTCTTTACAGTGCCTGAATGTTACACACTACAAACTCCCAAAGGATGTGATCAACTGTTTCTTTGATTTTACATGTTTCACACAGCCCATCTTGGTGTTTATTAATTAAGGTCAAATTATTCTTTAATCCACAGTGTCCAGTGAGTATTTGGAATAGAGCTATCTCACTTTTTTCCTCAGGTTCTTGCAGCATGTCAGCATTTTCAATTCAAGAGCATACTTCATATACTCTTCTCCCCTTGTTTCTTCTGTCCATATTTCCTGCCACTCCTCTCCTGGTTCATTTTAAACTCCTGTTTACTTATAGGGATCTTTGTTGGGTGGTGTTTTTTTTTTCATTTTTTTTGCAGCATATTTTGCTGCTTTGTCTTGTCTTCATTTCCTGCTATCCCAACGTGACTGGGATTTATGCTATTTCAATGTTTGTTCTCATCTGTGCCAATTCTGTTAACAAATTTTCATTAATTATATAATTCTGCCATCTGAATTCTCAGTTTGGATTTCCGGTAGTGCCGATCGTGAATTTGACAAGAAGACAATGGAGGCACGTCACACATTCCATGTAATGCCAACATTAGCCCTGCTAGTTCGGCCATCATAAGGCTATAAAATTTTGATAGTCGAATGGATTTCTTTATTCCGCAGAATGCTGTCCCCACAATCCCGGTTTTTTAATCTTTAGACTCCTCCATAAAGATTTAGCAATGTTTTCTCCATTTATCACATATATATTGATTTAATACATTTAGCTCTCCTTTTCCTCTTTTAACTATATTGTAAAGTTCCACATTTATATGGGGGGAGTATTTTTTTCACCCATAATGCTTTTTTCCATGACTATATATGCTAATTTCTTTTAGGTCTTTCTTTTCTCTTAATTCCTTTGTCCATATTTTAATCCTATTCACATGAGGCATTCCGGGGTTTTCCTACCCACTAAATCCCCAGCATTCTTCATATATTTTAGCGTTTCCATCTTCTCTATTTCCTCTGACTCTTGCCAAAAGGTTAAGTCCAATAATTTCTTTCTTAACACTACAGCATTTTAGCAGCAGCAATCTGTGTTAAACACAAAGGGGTTGCAATAAAGGCACCATATATAATGCCTGAACTTGGATTGAGTCCTACACCCATCTGACCCATGTCCTGGCTTTTATGATCAGCTGAGGTCACGTGATTAGGCACAGGTGAGGCAGGGCTCAATTTCCCTTATAAGAAAAACCCCTCAGTGACAGAGGTTGGTAGAGGGTTGTGAATAAGAGAGGTGTTTCAGTTGTCACTTATGATGGAAAAGCTTTCTCAAAGAGAGAGGCTTTGCAACATTTTCTAAAGATGGTCAGACTCTGAATTTACCTAATCTTCTCTGGAAGTGCATTCCATAGTATCCGAGAATGGCTTTGTCCTTAGCTCTCACGTGCTTTGTGTATGATCTGCATTGTCCTAGAAGAGCATAGTTGTCTTCAATGTAGCTGGGGCTTGATCCATTAATTGCTTTGAAAATCAATGGAATAATGACAATTTATGCCAGCTGAGGATCTTCCCCTAAATACCTGGGGCTCTCAGCCTCATAAAAATGGTTGTTCCATATCAAATTTCCATCCTGGTTTTGTCCAAGTTTCAAATAAGGCAGAAGAGTGGATACGCTTTCCAGTCATTCCCTGGGATGGTAGAGTTCTTGTGACAAAAATGACTTGGATGACCACAATTACTTTTTATATGTTTGATAGTGCCTTCAAGTTGTATCTGCCAACTAATTAGCAAGTAACTATGGGAGGAAGGGGGTTAGTCATTTTCACATGCATTAGTACATGCAGAAGGAGAGTGTATATGCTTAGCTCTATCTGTTGAGAAAAGCCTCCTCACTTCCCTTGGGTATCCAAGGGCAGACCTAGCTGAAGACTTAAAGGCACTATTGTCTTATTTAGTTCATGGAGGCAATAGTTACCCTTGAGGACCCAGCCAACCCCTTGCTCCCATGGCTCATGAAGCCATACACAGGCAGCCTGGACAGTAGTAAGGAGCAGTTCAACTATAGGCTGGGCAAGTGCAGAATGGTGGTAGAATGTGCCTTTGAATGTTTAAAAGCTCGCTGGCGCTGTTTGACTAGGTCAGACCTCAGCACAACCAACATTCCCATTGTTGCTGCTGCTTGCTGTGTGCTCCATAATATCTGTGAGAGTAAGGGGGAGATGTTTGATGGGGTGGGAGGTTGAGGCAAATCGCCTGGTATCCAAATCTGAGCAGCCAGACACCAGGGTGATTAGAAGAGCACAGCAAGGTGCACTGTGCATCAGAGAGGCTTTGAAAACCAGTTTCGTGACTGGCCAGGCTTCGGTGTGACAGTTGTGTGTGTTTCTCCTTGATGCAAACCCGCCCCCTTTGTTGATTTTAATTCCCTCTAAGCCAACCACCCTCTCCCCTTCTAAATAAAGTAACTATTGTTTTGAAACCATGCATTCTTTCTCTCTTAATTAAAAAAAAAATAAAAAAGAGATAGCGGACAAGGTAGCCCGGGTGGGGTGGGGGAGAAGGGAAGGACAAGACCCCATTGTTTATTGTAGCCACACTAAAAATCAAACTGTTTGAATGACAGCCTTCTGTTGCTTAGGCCATCCTCTGGAGTGGTTGGGTGCCCGGAGCATCCCCCGCCCCTGCGTTCTTGGGCATCTGGGCGAGTAGGCAGTTATACAGTGGATGCAGCGGGGGCGGGGGGGAGGTCTGTGCTCTTGTTGGCTTTCCTGCAGCTCCAACAGCTGCTTCATCATGTCCGTTTGCTCCCCCATTAGCCTCAGCATCATGTCCTGCCTCCGCTCTTCGCGCTCACTTAATTCTTTCCTGGCATCTGCCACTGAATGCCTCCATGCATTAAGCTGTGCCCTATCAGTGCAGGAGGACTGCATGAGCTCGGAAAACATGTTAGCATGAGTGCATTTTTTTTTTGCCTTCTAATCTGCGATAACCTCAGGGACGGAGATGATAGGGGTAGCGTAGAAACATTTGCACCGGGGGGGGAGGAGATAAAAAGGGAGAGTAAAACTGGGTTGGCTTCTTCTGCCTTCATAACATGGGGGAATGTTTTCAAACTGTAGCACCCCCCTTTCCCCGAACAAGCAATGGGCTGGGTTTCACATTTAAAAGGAGGGGCTACAGTATTGGGGTAGATGTGCAGCCCACACCTACCCCCAGGGCTGGCTCCAGGCACCAGCTTTCCAAGCAGGTGCTTGGGGCGGCAATCAGAACGGGGCGGCCGTCCATGTCCCCCTGCAGCGGCAATTTGGCGGCAGCTCCGCCGCTCTTCCCGCTGCAGCGGCTTCTGGGTGGCAGCTCCGCTGCTCTTCCGGGGGCGGCGGCAATTTGGCGGCGACTGCTTGGGGTGGCAAAATTGGTAGAGCTGCCCCTACCTACCCCCCCCCGCCACATGGCTATTCTCTGGGATGATCCCATCACCCCTCCCCCCGCCACATGGCTATTCTCTGGGATGATCCCTGTTAGACAAGCACAAACAGACCAGCATGAACGGGGTCCTTTTACTGTTCCCTTACAAAAATTCCCCTCTTTCAACCAGGTGACCATGAACACTACTGGTTTTAAACCCTGTACTGTAGTTACAAATGTGCACTCAACAGAGGTGCCTTCTCTGGCTTCAGAGTCGGGGATCCCGCCTTGGGAGGGTATTGGCTCCAGGGTGATGAAAAGGTCCTGGCTGCCAGGGAGAACGGATTCATCCCTTGCCTGCTGCGCATTCTCCTCCTCCTCCTCCTCCTCCACAAAATCCTCCTCCCTGTTGCATGAGACTCCCCCCTTACAGGTGTCCACAGACAATGGTGGGATAGTGGTAGGGTTCCCCCCCCCCTGAATGCCATGCAGCTGATCATAGAAGCGACACGTATGCGGCTTTGACCCGGAGCAACCATTTGCCTCCTTTGTCTTTTGGTAGGCTTGCCTGAGCTCCTTCACTTTCACGCAGCACTGCTGTGTATCCCTGTTGTAGCCTCTCTCCACCATGCCCTGTGAGATTTTGGCAAATATATTGGCATTTCTTCCTTTGGATCAGAGTTCGGCCTGCACAGATTCTTCTCCCCATACAGCAATCGGATCCAGTGTCTCCCTTCTCGTCCATGCTGGAGCTCGTTTGCGATTCTGGGACTGCATGGTCACCTGTGCTGCTGAGCTCGTCACGCTGACCAAACAGGAAATGAAATTCAAAAGTTCCTGAGGCTTTTCCTGTGTACCTGGCTAGTGCATCGGAGTGGAAAGTGCTGTCCAGAGCGGTCACAATGGAGCACTCTGGGATAGCTCCCGGAGGCCAATACCGTCGATTTGCGTCCACCCTACCCCAAATTTGACCCAGCAAGGTCGATTTTAGCGCTACTCTCCTTGTTAGGGAGAAGTACAGATGATGATTTTAAGAGCCGTTTTGGTTGACAAAACGGGGTTGGTTGTGTGGATGCGGTCATTTTGAATTTGACCTAACTCTGTAGTGTAGACCAGGCCTTAGAGGCAATTAAGGCAACTTCGTAGATGATCTATTCAATAATGAGATGTTGACTCCCACCTCTAATCAGCCAATGATGGTCGCCTCCATCGACCACTTGTCTGAAAATTTAACAAGTATCTTTGTGCTTTTTCCCGTGCTTGAGAAGAGCTCCATAAACAAAACTAATGTATTTTCTTCCTTCAAATTGCTCATTAAAAAAACTCCTTCTCTATTATGCCTACAAAAAATTTGATAATAGTTATTCTGCTGGTGTGCAGAGATCTCAGACTACCATGCTGACCAAGATTGTCTCATTGCTCCTTCCCTCATCTGCCTGTGTCCATCTGTTTTCTCTTGTCTTATACTTGGATTGTAAGCTCTTTATTGTCTTTTTGACCAGTGTTTTGTACAGGGGCTAGCACAATGAGGATCTGGTCCATGACTGGGCACTGTAGTAATACAAGCATAACAAATAATAATAATAAATAATCAGTTTCTTCCAGGTGTCCTAACTCACCCATTGTCTGCCAGTCCTGCTCACTTTGTGGACTATGCCTGCAGGCTCTAGGCCTCCTAGAGAAACAAGGTTTGTGGAAGATTTGTGTGGCTACAGCTTGGGTCTCCCCAAGAAGAACTCAAAGAGTGAATGATGACAAATAGACCTGAAAAGAGAATGGTCAGCTCAGACCTCAAATGGATGTCTCTTCTGTCTTCAACAGACTGTGTCTTGACCCTGGAGATAATGAGGGGATAAATCCTTTATCCCCTTCTTTCTTTCTTTTTTTTTTTTTTTTTGGTCGTCCTTTCCCACTTCAGTTTAATGACTAGTTAGTTAAAGAAGGGGAGAGAGAGAGAGAGAGAGAGAGGCCTCTTTTCAGTAGACTGCTAGCAGTGTTTAAAAAAAGAAAAGGAGTACTTGTGGCACCTTGGAGACTAACAAATTTATTTGAGCATAAGCATCCGATGAAGTGAGCTGTAGCTCACGAAAGCTTATGCTCAAATAAATTTGCTAGTCTCTAAGGTGCCACAAGTACTCCTTTTCTTTTTGCGAATACAGACAACACGGCTGCTACTCTGAAACCTAGCAGTGTTTAAGTATCTTATTTAGATGTTCCCAGCTCTCACATAGTACAAGAGGATGGCTCTGCAGAATTCTATGAGACTTGCCTCCTCTTATTAAGATCCAGTTCATGGTTGAATGGCAAAGGGATTTAAGTCAAATTAGATATAAGATACTGGAAAGGATTATGATGAAGGGTAGGAAGTGTCTATTTATCTAATAAGGATTTATGCAAAGCTCATCACTGTGGTATCTCACTATCTCGTTTCCATTTCATTGTCCTTTGAGAAACCTCACTACAAAACAGTTAATGGGAACATATGACATGCACTCAGGCTGAAGCATGCAAATCCCAGTATTTCTCATTTAGAGTGGAGAAAGTGCACGCAGTGGGTGGACTCTCCTCCATTCCTTCTGGATTTTTCCCCAAATTGTTGACTTTATTGTTTGTTTATTGGAATTTTACTGGGTGCTGAGATGCTAATGAACTTTGCAAAGGGTTCCTTTTTCTAAACTCTTGTCAGATGAGCATACCTTCATTCTGAGGAGATAAGGTGGCAGGGCCCACTGCCTAGGGGTGTTCCCTTCTTCTGCAACCCAGCTTTTCTTCCTAGCCTTCTAGTCCAGCTAGGATCCCAGAGTTTATTCTCCCTCCCCACCCCCAGGCTCACTTCTCACTTCCTTTCTATTCCCAGAGAGTCACTATAGATGCTCTTTCTGCTACAAACTTCTTCTCCCTATACTAATCAGCCTGCTCCTGCCAGAGCTGGGCTTTATGGTCAGTTAAGCCTGACTCCCTTTCCAGGTGCAGCATGGTACCTTTAAATGGCCTCTCAGGTCCACATTAGCACATTGGGTACACACGCCATAGAATCATAGAATATAAGGGTTGGAAGGGACCCCAGAAGGTCATCTAGTCCAACCCCCTGCCATCACGGGTGATAAGTGAAAAGTAGCATTAGCAATTGGTTAGTGTGTAGCTAGGGGACTGCATCTCTCTTCTGGCTGGCACTTTGTAACAACAATCAACATAATAAATAGAAGAGCTTTAGAGGTGGTCAGAAAGATCATAGTCATCCTTGCCCTTTTGAACTGTGCTCATGTATACCTCCACCCCGGGCTGTAGCGTGGGGCCAGAGCATCTCCAGTCTTGGGGCCACAGTGGAGGGCAGGGCAGAAAGGAGCAAAAGGGGTTGCAGGCTAGCATCCCTGTGCATCAAAGGGAACACTGAGGCAGACTCATGACTTGTCACAATCTTGTTCAAATAGCAAGGCATTCTGAGACTGTGTTTTAGAAGGACTCATGAGATGTATAGGCTGGAGAGTAATGCTTGCTGGGAAAGTGGACAGCTATAAAAGAGCTCCTCCATTTTTTCAGTATAAGAGAGAAGCTAGACCTGGTGTGGGTTTCTACACAGAAAAAGAAAGATGTGAGTACAGCAGTGGTAGTTGAGGCATCTCTCCAGGATGGGCCCTAGAAGGAGTCTGAGCTGTGACTAAAAAGCGTTGAAGCACAGAGGAAAGAGAAATCCCAAGCAGGGGAGTTCGTTCATTTTTGGTGTGTTTAAGGGGTTTCGTTTGAAGATTTATTCCCCCCCCCCGTTGAAGAAGTGGCCCTATGCATTGAAACAGAGATTACATACCCTAGAGTGAAGAACTGCTACCTTCCAGGGCCCCAGCAGGGTTAGCACTTCTGGTAGACCAATGGAGGAAGTTCCCGCTGTAGCCAGCAGGGGAGCTTGTCATAAACTGGCAGAGAGCCTAGGACCAGGTAGCTGAGGATCTGGACCAGTATTTGGTGGGAACCCTATATGTTTGTCACTTACTTTCTGTACAGCAGCTACAGAGTTGAATTGAATCCTCAGAAGAAATTCAAGGTAAAGAAGGAACATGACCAAGAAGTGGCTTGTTTCCCTGGGCTCTGTGCCAGGGAGGCTGTTTATTTTGGACCTTTGTTACTCTGGAATGGGTATAATTCAGTTTGGCTAGAGGTCTAAACTACCATTACCAGAAAGGCAAACTGAGGGGCAGCACCACCATCACAGGAGGAGGCAGAAGATCTGAGACACTTGGCAAGGGTCAGCATCCATTACCCAAGAGGTTATTGTTCCAACTGAGAGCCTTTGAATTTTCCACAGCAACCTAGTAGTACTTCTAATTGTTGAGATGGGTGAAGCTGGCGTGGAGCAGTGTAGTTACTCCTAGGCTCAAGTCCACTATTCACCAAGTGGTTTGAAATCTTTCTATCAACTATTATGAAAAATCTAGTCCAGAAAGGTAGTTATGTCAAATTCTTATCCTGCCTGCTTACATGAGATCCCTATATGAAATAATGACAGGTTTCAGAGTAGCAACCGTGTTAGTCTGTATCCACAAAAAGAACAGGAGTACCTTTGGCACCTTGGAGACTAACAAATTTATTAGAGCATAGCCCATGAAAGCTTATACTCTAATAAATTTGTTAGTCTCTAAGGTGCCACAAGTACTCCTGTTCTTTTTTTATATGAAATAAGTTAGTGATCTCTACCTTGTTCCTAATGGGCACACATCAAGAGATGACACACATCCCTGTCACAACTGGTATTAATTTGGCAATATCTGTAGACACGACAAATATGGAAACCTCTTACGCACCACCATTATTATTTGTATTACAGTAGTGCCTACATTGTACTAGGCACTGTAAACACAGTGAAAGAGTCCCAGTCAGGAAGAGCTTACAATCTAAATTGACAAGATGGACAAAAAGAGGGAGAGAAACAAAGGCACAGAGGTGTAGACTTGCCCAAGGTCACACCGCTGGTCAGTGGTAGAGCTGGAAATAGAACCACAGTCTCTTGAGTCCCAGTACAATGCCCTAGACCTGTGCTTCTCAAGCTATCTGATGTGGGGGACTGGCAATTTTTTTTCCCCAATGTGCAAGCAGACTGGCAGCCAATGGCTCGCGGACTGGCACCAGTCCGCGGACCACCACTTTGAGTAGCTCTGTTCTAGACCACACTTTCTCTCATACTACACTCTGATGCCTAGATGGTTCCTTCAGGTCAAAACTGATGCATATTGTCTCAGTAAGGGTGTCAAGGTTCCTTCCCCACTCTGAACTCTAGGTCTAGATGTGGGGACCTGCATGAAAACCTCCTACGCTTACTTTTACCAGCTTAGGTTAAAACTTCCCCAAGGTACAAATTATTTTACCCTTTGCCCTTGGATTTCCACTGCCACCACCAAACTTTATCTGGGTTCCTGAAAAAATGGAGTTTGGACACGTCTTTCCCCCCAAAATCCTCCCAACCCTTGCACCCCACTTCCTGGGGAAGGTTTGGTAAAAATCCTCACCAATTTGCATAGGTGACCACAGACCCAAACCCTTGGATCTTAGAACAATGAAAAAGCATTCCATTTCCTTACAAGAAGACTTTTAATAGAAGTAAAAAAAAAATAATCACCTCTGTAAAATCAGGATGGTGAATACCTTACAGGGTAATTAGATTCAAAACATAGAGAATCCCTCTAGGCAAAACCTTAAGTTACAAAAAAGACACACAGACAGGAATATTCATTCTATTCAGCACAGCTATTTTCTCAGCCATTTAAAGAAATCAGAATCTAACACATACCTAGCTAGATTACTTACTAAGTTCTAAGACTCCATTCCTGTTCTGTCTCCAGCAAAAGCATCACACAGACAGACACAGACCCTTTTGTTTTTCTCCCTCCTCCCAGCTTTTGAAAGTATCTTGTCTCCTCATTGGTCATTTTGGTCAGGTGCCAGCGAGGTTACCTTTAGCTTCTTAACCCTTTACAGGTGAGAGGATTTTTCCTCTGGCCAGGAGGGATTTTAAAGGGGTTTACCTTTCCCTTTATATTTATGACAAAGGGGAACCTGGCACAGCTATGATCCATGTTGCAATTGTTCCAATCTACAGTAGATTCTGTTTTAAGTGGCTGTCAGTCTGGGTCCTTTCAACACCACCACATTCACTTACTAAAAAAAGAAAAGCAAATACAAACTATATATATATTAGTGTATATCTTTCACTTCGTAGTATATTATTTCTTGTTCTAACCATTATTTGCTTAGTAACTCTCTTTTCTTTAGCATCTCAGGTTGTATGTTGGCTAATTTTAGTCTCCTTTTTTCACTGTTACATATCTTTACTTCTTTCCAGGATTTTTTTGGTTTAATGATTCTCCATCCCATGTAGTAATTCTATTTCTTCATAAGTAGAAAGCAGGCTAGATGGGCTTCAAATTATCCTCTTCTAAACTAACTGCAATGCACCTATAATTTACAATAGAAACAAAAGGTTTAGTATACCAAAGGTCATGGTAATTGAAGCTGATTCCATTAGACAGTGTGGGTATGTAATTGTTCCCAGTGTCAAAATCCATGTGTAAATCATAGGGCTAGAAAAGACCACAAGGGTCATCTAGCCTAACCTGACGATAATGCATTTATAAAACTGGGCCACAGGAAATAATCACTTTTCCATTAATTGTGGGTCACCTGCTAATGTTAGCTTAATTGGGGTCATAAACTGACACTGCCAATAAATAAATGTCATGTGCTTTTATTAAACCAACTCATTAAGGGCCAGACTCAGTGCCCCTTACTCACTTAGTAGAAACTTTATACCATGGGTGTCCTGCAAGGAAGGGTGGAGAAATCTGGTTCCATTTGGCTTGCATCTTTTTTCCCCCTAAGAGTAAAATACTTTGGAATTAAGAAATTTAGGGTCATGTGCTCATTGAAGGTTCAGATGAATGAAAATAAAGCTACTGTTATGATGACATATCATAGTTATATGAATTCAAATGGGTATGCTTGTTTTATCTTTGGAGGATCTGGGGGTGGCAAATGCACCTCCATATTGACACCCTGCACACTAATGTAATTATCTTTGTACAAAATATGCCTTGTGAGGTATCATTTGAAAACTAAACTCACTGGTCAATAATATGGTGAAATCTGTGTAGCATGAACGTAAGCTGAAATGACTGAAGTACGTTTACCAAACAAGTCTGGGGAGAGGGTAAACCTGTTTCTCAAAGACAAAGGAAAAGCTAACACCTCTAGCCAGGTGTCAAAGTTGATTGGCAATTGACTGGTCAAGTGGCTGAACTTTGAAATGTACCTGCTCCCTTCCATTGCCAATCTCCATTTTAGCAAACAACAACATGGAACCTCTTTCACCATGGGACTCCATGTCTCCATCCTCACAGCTGGAAGGAACTTTATCTAAGGGGAACCCTCAGGAAAATGCATTTCAAAGGATGACTGGACCTTAAAAGTGATGGGCAAAACACACCCCAGATATTCTCTCTCTCTCACCTAAGACAATGAAAGCAGCCATTTTACTTTGGGAGAGAGCCTGACATGAGAAGCTGTCAACCATGTTGCTGAGAACATATGGTAAGGATTTTACCTTGAACCAAGTCTAGTTTAAGTCAAGTCTTAAAACACTTATCTTCATTTCTCTTGTGACCGTTCTGACTTGTACTCACTTAAAATCTTTTAAATTTAATAAACTTGTTTTTATCCTTTAATCAAAACCAATCCAGTGCTGTGTTTAAACTGAATTGTTTGGTAACTCCAATTAAAGAATAAGCCTGGGGAAATTCTGCAGGACTGCGTGCCCATTGAGAAAACACCCCTCCCCCACAGAACACCTGTGGTTCCCTGCAGAAAATGGCAGGGAAGCCATGCAGGGGTGGTGATGGGGGGAGGGGATGACTGTGTGCTGTTTTGGGGGGATTGGCCCCCCAATCAGAGGGAAGGCATGGCGGGGGGCATAGAGGGTTACCTGCCACTGCCCCTCCTCATTTCTGCAAGTGCAGAGCTGCCCCACTGTAGGAGGCTGCATCTGGGCTCCAGCTGACTCTGCAGCTGAACGCCACCTCCTAGGTCCTAGTGCTAGTCGGGCTCCCCTTCTGTGTGCTGGAATCTGGGGTGAAAGTAATAATAATTTCTTACTGGTACACGGGGGCAGGGCTCTGGCCCCCAGAAGGGGCGGGGCTGAGGGATCCGCCTCCCACAGCCAGCCCATCCACACTGTCTGGCCCCCACCACCTGAGGCTCTAGAGGTGATTTAAAAGGGCCCAGGGCTCTGGCCCCTGCCGTGGTAATGGCAGCGGTAGCCAGGAACCCTGGGCCCTTTTAAATCGCCGGCCCAGGGGCAGCTTCACTTTTGCCGCCCTCGCTGTCAGCAGCCCAGCGGGACTAAAGGGGCAATGACTTTAAAGCGCTGTGGCAGCACTTTAATGTTGCTGCCCCTTCTCCCCCCCCCCCCCCCGCCCCGCATCGGTGGCCCTGCCAATACAGACTCTACCGGCAGGGCCACCAGCAGGGAAGGCAAAAGGGGCAGGGACATTAAAGCGCTGCCGCAGCAATGCTTTAAGGTGGGCTGCTTGCGGGCCACTACCGGCTTCTCAGCGGTATGCCATACCGGCTCACTTTCACCCCTGGCTGGAATCCTCCCTGTTTTCTGTGCAACAGTGAGTGCCCGTGGTGGGGCGGGGAACGAAGGAAGGGGGTGTGAGGTGGTGGGGGAGAAGAGGCAGTGGGAGGGGAACAGGGGATGGAATAGGACAGGGGATGGGGCATGGGGAAGAAAAGGGGATAGGGCAGTCAGGGGGTGGAAACAGGAGCCCAACATGGGGCATCCCCTGGGCAGCAGCTGGGGCTTTCCTCACTCTGTGAAGCCCCTATACCTGGACCCCCTGATGAGCTGCCCACACACACACCCAGACTCCCACCCCACTTAGCTCCAACCAGCTGTACTTTAGTCTCCCCACCCCATCAAGCCCCAATCCCCCAGCACCCAGATTCTCCTCCCCCCCACACACACACACACCCTGCCAAGCTCCATCACCCTACACCTGGACCTCCCACACCCAATCTCCCCCCCCCCCCCCCGCTGAGCCCTATTGCTCCACAACTGTATCCCCACTGAGGCCCCCAGCTCCCTACACCCACACCCCTACCAGCTGAGCCCCAACTACCTCAATACCCTGCAGAGTCCCATTGCCCTTGCACCCAGAACCCCTCTGTGCATCCAGATCTCCCACTGAGCCGCCTGTAACCAAATTGCCTAGCACAGAAACCTCTCACCCCACACCAAGCCCCTCCACACTTGGATCCTGCTGGGCTGAGCCTGCCCACCCACACCTCGTGCGCCTGGCCTGGCACAGAGAAGCAGGGCCCCAGGGTGCTTCTGGGGCAGGCCTGGCCCTTGCACTGTATAAGGGCTAGGTGCAGTCTCACTGCCATGTCCCTGTACTAGGGGAGGTGGGTGTTTTAGGGTGTACCTCAGTGCAGCCAGGGGCCTGTGCTCCTTACTGCCATTCTGAAGCCACATTTATCTGAGAAATAAAATTTGCAAAATATTAAAATATTGTGTGAATAATTTTTTTTGGTGTAGAAGTTTTAATTTTTTGGCACAGAATTCCCTTTGGAATAAAAGTAGCAAATTTTTGTACATGGACCCCTTTGAAGGGCAAAGGACCTATAAATGCTGAACTGTCCAGGAGAGCTCTCGACAGAACAGAACACATATTTTGGGGGGAAATCCAGGACTGGGAGTGTGTTGGGGTCACCCTGCAAGTGGTAACCAGGGATAGTGGAAGCCAGAGTGTGACTGGAGTATTGGTGGCAGGCTGCAGCCATACACAGACACTTAGGGTCTGACCTGCTTGCTGTTTGGCTGTTTGTGAGCGGCACAGGTTGGGAGCCGCAGCAGCAAAGCATTGTGAGGCACACAAGATTTCAGGCCAGGTGATTCTTGAACAAGATTGTTACCAATGATAAAAGTCAGTCTCAAAGGTCCTTTGTTGCACTGGAGTACTAAAAGCAGCCATGCCTAGGCTGAAGCATAAAGAAAACATTCTAAAGGAAAGACTGTTTAGTTTCTTCATGCATAAAATGAAGTTTTCAATCTGTGTTCTAAAAACTCTGAATCCCCTGTAGCAAAATGAATTTTTCACTGTTTAAAAAATAAGAGATTGTTATAGGAAATCATACTGGAGAGTGGAGTTGGGGGTGCCAGAAAATGCTAGAATACACATTGTAGTTCCCCCTCAGATGAAAGGCGAACTGTCGAAGTACAAAGTGCTGTATGAAGATGAGCAAGTATTTCTCTCTCCTCGTGGCAGAAGGAGGAGGGAGGCAGAGAGTTTAAGGACAAAAGCTTCAAACTTCAGTGCCTAATATGATATACATTGATATTTAGATGTCTAAGTACTTATATAGCTCCCATCACTGTTGTATCCGAAGGCTGCATTAATCTCTGGGATGGAGTTACAGCAGGGATTAATTTGGCTGTGAGCTTAAATAGCATGATATCAGAGTTGGTGCTCTCACCAAGAAACTGTCAGTTCTCAGCCCCTCAGAAAACCAAGCCACTTATTTAGCTATTTACATTTCAATACCCAGCTTGCCATCTGCCTTCTGAGCCACCTGACCCCAGTGGCTCCATTTTTTCTCTCCCTTTCTCTGCACTGACTCTCTCACTTGCTGTGTTTGTCACCTTTCACCGGCACTCTCAAATCTCTCCATTTCAGTTTCCCCTTTCTGATTGTCACACTTTCTCCTCTTTCCCTATCACTCATCCCTTCAGTGACTGTCAGTCTTGGAACCCTGGACGACTTTGCTACTCTCTCTACCCTTTTTTTTCTTCTTTTTTTAAATCTTCAGGCCCTCTACCCTCTCTAATAGTTACTACTCTCAGCTCTACCTATTTCTTCTACACTTGCCTACTTTGTTCTCTATCATTCTGCTGGCTGTATATGTTCAGACTTGGTTCTTCCTTTATCTATTTATGTCCACTCCTGCTCTCACTCTGCTACTTGGGGAGGAAGTCCCATGACCTTGCCATTTCCACCAAGTCCTTTTTCTCTTCCTTCATTTCTGTTCTTATTATGGCTAACCAGTCTCATTTCTTCTCCCTCCATCCCACACCTTTAATCCTTGGCTACTGTCTGTTGCCTTTGACTTTCTAGGCAAATTCATAAGAGGTGACATTGTCAGGATCAGAGGAGCTCTCTCACCCCCCTTCCCCTCTCCTTGAATTTTTTTTTTTTTTTATTTCCCGTAACACTTATGTTGAACTCTGTTCATCAGGTTTCTATCTGTCTTCAGCTCCTTGACTTGGCCCTGTTTTCTACTGCTTCCTTACCTCTGTTCTCCATTAATCCTCTTTTCTCTTAGGAATCACGCTCCTCCAACTGCTTTCCTTCTGCCTTCAGACAATGTTTCCCCTAGCCTAAAGAAGTCCTTCCCTGACCTCTATGCCCTCTCTATCACCACCTTTGTCTTCTTCTTGTATACTCTGCCCTTCACTGGAACTGCCCTCGGAATCATCAGTTAGCTCTTCCTTACCACCACATCTAAGGGTCACTTCCTCATACCTCCTTCTTGCCTTTGACATAGTTGAAGAGTCACTATTAATCTTCCATCAGTGTGCCCTTTCATGGCTCATTCTGCCTTGCTAGTTGCTCTCAGGGCTACCTTCCACTGATCCCTTTCTTCTTCTCTGATCCATAGGGCTCTTATCCTTCTGCCAACTCATTGTCTCTCATGACCTTAACCAGCCCCATAATTTCTTACTACCTTTTCATTATTATTTTATTTAATACTTGTTAAAGATACTTGTCTAACTTAGCACCTAAAGGACCAATATTTAAGAGTCAAGCCAACACCTTGAATTCTAAACCTCTTACACTCTATTTCTTCTGTACTCCACCTGCCATGGTCTTCTACTATGTGTTGTGTTCTGTCTGATTTACATGATAACCACATTGGAAAAGGGACCCTGTAAGTCTCCATGCACAAACGTGGTGCTATACTAATAACTAACCCTCTAAAACATAACAAGGTAAATGAAAAAGGAAGGTGATCAATTCAGAGTCAGCAGATTCTGAAAAGAGGGCAAAAATCAATATAGTATAGAATCTACAGTAGGACTCATTAAAATGACTTAAATACTTGGAAAAAAATTCAGACAAGGCAAGATAAAAGACTATGCTTTAGCTACCATTATTTTGGATTTTTTTTTTTATTTAATAGTTTATGGAAAAATATTTAGCAAGACCATCCTCTAAGATAACACTCTCCATTACCAGCATTTCAAGTGGCTCAGAGTGGAGTTTGTCCACTGTCTTGTAGCATAGTGTATCTCGGTCTTTAAGAGTGAATTCTAGTTAACTAGAAATGAAGAGGTTCAGGAAGGGCTGGGGGAAAACAGAGTTTGTCCAGGGTCCCAAGGGGGTCATGCTGAGATTTCTCAATTAGGGCAAATTGCAGAGAATGGGGCAGACAATCCCCCAAAACTGGTGGTTATTCTAATACTTAGATCCACCAAGCTAGCAACAAAACAGTTTCTATAATACCTTATTGGTTACCCAGAAGCCAAAAAAACAGTTACCTTAAAGCAACCAAGCCTTTGGCCTTCCACCCAGACAGTCAAGTCAAATATGATGAGGATTACCGAAAATCTTATACATCAGATGAAAAGTTCTACTAATCCCAAAGGATTGGGCACATTACCTCCAGGTCTATGAATATTTCAGATCTTACTCAAATACATACTTACAGCCAGTTCTTATTAACTACACTAAAATTTATTAAATAAGAGTATTGGTTAAAAGATTATGCATACAGGTATAAATAGAGTTCTTAGGTCAGTTTCATAGTAGAGATGGTGAGCTGTAGATTTGCGAAGAGTTCTTTCAGAATCAGGCTATAACTTCAGTCCAATGTTCCACATCCAGGTGATCCAAAAATGGGACTGGAGACCTCAGTCTTTCAACTTACACTTTGCCTGATGAAGCTTAAGGAGTTCTGAAATGAAAGGATCAGGTCCCAGGAGTGTTTTAGTTTTCGAAAGCTCATGCTCAAATAAATTGGTTAGTCTCTAAGGTGCCACAAGTACTCCTTTTCTTTTTGCGAATACAGACTAACACGGCTGTTCCTCTGAAACCTGTCATTAGTTTTCTGGCAGGCTATAAGAGTCTCTTGACAGCAGGTGTTCTTTGGGTGAAGTGTAGTTGCTTTGAAATGGAATTACCGATTTCCTATGTATACACAGGTTAGTTGCATTCATCAGCATGAGATAATTATCCATTAAGCAATTCATAGACTATATACTACAAACGTCTAAGAGAAATATAGGCAATGACATTATTACACCCAAGTTTCATCTAAATGTTAATATTCCCTTTTGATCTCTGAATTAATAGACATAGAAACAGACAGGAACCATCCGTTTACATGGTTAACAACAAGATATAAGTAAACACATACAATTAGTATGATCTCTAATTCTCTAACAATACAGGTTTGCATTTCAAAGCTCTAGTCCATTTAACATGGCTATGTTAACTATTGATAAGGAATACTCCTAATTACCATATATATACTTTTCTAACATGTCTTTAAAGGTTGAATGTGGGTGAATTAGCTTGCTAGTTGTGTAACCCTTTCTGACCCTATGCCACACAGAGTTTTCTTTGAGGGTGTATTTTTGCAGTGCTGTAACAGTCCACTCAGTCAGTTCCTGTTAAACTCATCATTAGCAATAAAAGGTGATACTGCTTTATAATGCTTTAGAAGTGACTACTCTAATTGTGTCACATTTCAGTTCAGCGAGGAGGGCACAGGGAAGCCCTCTAAATATTGTTGGTTTCTGTCATGCTTTTCCATAGACGAGAAATGCTGATCTAAATGACTAATTACTTCTCATGACTGTGTAGGGGACTATAAGGCAGGTCTTCACTACCAATATTAAAGCGCGGCTCTGCCAGCACTTTAACATGGCTGTGTAGTCGCGGCATCAGTGCTGGGAGAGCTCTCCCAGTGCTGTTAAAAAAAAGAAGAAGAAAAAAAAACACCACCCCAGGAGGGGAGTAGCGACCAGCACTGGTGCACCGTCTACGGGTCACTTTACAGCACTGAAACTTGCATTGTTCGGGGGGGTGTTTTTTCACACCCCTGAGCGAGAAAGTTTCAGCGCTGTAAAGTGGCACTGTAGACAAGGCCTTAGATAAAAAACAACGCAAACGTAGAGATCAGCGATGGCATATCAACCCACAGATTCTTAAAGAAGGTACTTCCTTTCCTACTCAACCCACCCTTGCAGCCCCAAGTAATCATTACCCATTTTCCCCACTGTATACTCTGAAACATGTTTTATATGCAAAAAGAAAAGGAGTACTTGTGGCACCTTAGAGACTAACCAATTTATTTGAGCATGAGCTTTCGTGAGCCACAGCTCACTTCATCAGATGTGTACCGTGGAAACTGCAGCAGACTTTATATACACACAGAGAATATTCTCTGTGTGTATATAAAGTCTGCTGCAGTTTCCACGGTACACATCTGATGAAGTGAGCTGTGGCTCACGAAAGCTCATGCTCAAATAAATTGGTTAGTCTCTAAGGTGCCACAAGTACTCCTTTTCTTTTTGCGAATACAGACTAACACGGCTGTTCCTCTGAAACATGTTTTATATGATTTCTCTTGCCTGCCATCCAGACATTTTTGAGCCTGCAGTTCCCCAAAGGAACTAGTTCAAACTCATTTCATCAGGCTTCAGCAAGAAGATAAAGAATTGTGTTGATGAAGACTGCATACTACATAATGCAATAAAAGTCACAACCAGTCTAAATCATAACCAGATAAAACGTATTCCCAATGTGAGGCTAGCATTTCTTATGGTGACCATAATTAAAGGTAGATTTTAAATGTGTTGGTTTTCAAATGTAACCAAATATGCCAATGAATTTCAAAAAGTATTTGAAGACTACTGGATTTCCAGTTGTACCTTGTGAAATAATTATTTAAAGGGTGTGTGACCCAAGAACCTCTTAATGCCAATTGACAAGGAGCCCAGAGGGGCCCTCTAGGGATTACTGGGATATCGTGGGTCTGGTATTTGTTGGTGAACTGAAATGTAGAGTGTCATGTGAGCTAGTAATGGGGTTCACTACTGACCCCTAGGATACCTTCTCATGAGTCATCTGGGATTAGCTGGCCACTGGTTGTCTTTCTGGAGTCACTTATCCTGTTGTTTCAATCTCACCTTCTAGGACTCTGGATAGTCATCTTTTGTGACTTGGCTACTCCCTCTTTTTGATTTGGCCCTCCAGCCAGGTCACTATAGTCCTCCCCTTCTGGGGTCTGTCAGAGTCCCTCTGAACAAGCTGTCCCCCTTCCACTCCAGGCAGTCCTCCAATCTATGTCCAAGGCTGTACCACTGTTCCAGTGGCTGGTAGGGGAATCCGGTCCCACCCTCTACACTGGGTTCCACTGCAGGAACCCTATGCTCTGCAGCTATGGTCTACTCATTCCCTACTCCTGAGAGAATTCTGTACCCAAAAACAAAAACCTGCATCCAATTTTAAAATTCTGCATATTTTATTTGTCAATAAATGTGGAGGCTCCAGCATAACAAGTGGGAAGCACAGGTCACTGGGTGCACAGAGGTGGGAGATCACCCTGCAGACCTTCCCCATCCCCAAATACAGTGCAAGGGCCGGGCCTGCCCCTTCACGCCAGGTGCACCAAGACAAATGAGAGAGAGAGAGGGACAGAGTTTCACATGCACACGCAGACCTGGCCCCCAAGGCCAGGTGTGGGACAAATAGGCTCAGGCCAACAGAATCCAAGTGTGGAGAGAGAGGGTTCTGTGTGGGGTGCCAGGGGAATGGGACTCTGCAGAGGGGGCCACATGAAGGTCATCAGGGCTCAGTGGGGGGGGGTCCTCAGTGCAGGGGGGATGGGTCTTATCAGGGTAGGGGTTCAAATGCAGGTGGTCTGGATACAGGGATGGGGCTTTGGATTCAGAGGGTGAGGCTTTTTGAGGTGGGGGTTCAGGGGGTGGTCAGATGGGGCAGCAGCTTCACATACAGTGACTTCACACAGCTAGGGAGTGATGAAGGCTGGAAGCAGGGGAGATGCACAGTCATGGGGTGGGTCTGACATGGCCCCAACCGCTCTTTGCGGGGGAAGAGGAAGTCCTGTTCTTCCGCATTCCCAGCCCAGCCAGGACTAGCAGCTGAGCCCCACACAGCATAGGAACCACTGCCTGGGGCATCTCCAGTTCCACCCCACCACGATTTACCCCTTTGTCAGCTGCTCTGGGTGCCCAAAAGGACACACCCACACCGCTGGGGAGGGAAGCACACAACTGCTGTTGCAGCTTCCCTTTGCTTACCCATCAGAAGTCATTTTTCTTCAGGGAAACAAAGAAATCTGTAGGGGATATGAGTTCTGCACACCCCCAGTGGCGCAGAATTCCCCCAAGAGTAATTCCCAGACTGTTTGCTGCTTCCCTGGAGTCATACTACTCCCTCTTTCTAGTCTCTGGCACCTCTGAGATTAACACCCATCTGAGTTTCCTCCACTCCTTGTGGCTTCTTCTTCTACTAGCTTCTCTCCAGACCTTGTAACCTCCAGCACACCTTCCTCTGGTCAGGAAGTAACTACAGATAACTTCCTCTTTCAGCCTTCTTTTGTTCTCAGCTTCTTAGTCTTATGGAAGCCCTTCCTGTTCCTGTCCAGGTGAACCTCATCCTTAATTAAGCATTATTGATCCCCGGCTCCCCTCCAGGTGCAGCCTGTGCAGTTAATTGGCTCATGTAATCTCCCTTAGCCCATTCAAGACTGGTGTGGGGTGAACACCCCATCACAGAGGTCTCTAATAAAAAGCCTGTCACACTGGTCATTAATATCATTGGGAAACACATGTATGGATGTTGTGTAAGGAATTATGGATATACATTGAAAATTATGTTGTTAAGGCCTGCATCTAGGGACTAGTAATCAGGAAAGGTGAAAAAACAGGTTATTTCAGGCAAGAAATCTTTATCTGTTTGTTTACATGTAAATTAAGTACTGCATGATTCACATCAGGCCTCAAATCACCAGTATGAACTGAATGCTAAAGAAGAATTGTGAAAATTTCAGAGAGAGGAAAGTACCAGGAAGAATTAAAGGTGGGTGGGAAGGGACATATACAATATCTCATGGTGCACATCAAAGGTTTGTTTTGGTATATTTGGTGGGCAAAGAGGATATCCTGGCATCCTTCTCCTATGAAGTAAAGGGACAGTGAGTTTGCTTCATGAAAGAGAAGTTTCAGCCAGACATGGCTGAAAACACTGGAGAGAAATTTGGGTGAGATAAGTTTATTTAGACAGGAGGATAACTTGCTAGTTTTATATGTAACTGTGACGATATGAGGCCCTCAGTGCCAACTGACAAAGGGGTCCCTGTCACATAAAAGCAACTCTCATCAGGCCTGACAAACTCACTACACCTAACACTTTGCTGTCATAGTATTTAGCTATAAAGAATGTCGTGTAAGGTATCAGAAAAAAGCTTATATCATACTGGGATCATAAGCATTGCAAGATGCATGTGCAGGTGTCATACATACAACTTCCTGCATGTACTAAAAATATGTTTAAACCATGGACCAGGCAGGGTTGATAAATAAGTTTGTTCTAGACAAAGGAATGTTGATTTACCTGTTTGCATGGGTCTCTGAAGTAAATCGAGCATTGTAAAAGCCAAAACACAATGGAAGCCCCACACTCATATTAAATCAACAGGAAAACAGGTTGATGGGAGATGTGAAATCAGCATGGTAGACCAAAGCCACAGGAGGCTGTCTTGTCTCTGGTGTCAAAACAATGAGTTTTGGAGAAATATAAGGTGAAGCAAAAAAGGCATTTTGTTATCCATGTATTTACTGATGAGACCTCAGTAGAGGGGAGGGATCATGAAAATCTGGATCCTGATTTGACTGAAAATCAGAGGCGGTACAGAAAAACTTTGAGAATGAGAAAAGTGCTTTTGCCAAAGGACTGTAGCTTGCTAAAGTGCTGTTTAGTCTTAGAAACATGTTATACTTTTGTTTTATTTGTAACCACTTTTGTTTCCACTGTCCTTACTCAATACTCACTTGAACATGTGAATCTGTTCTTTAGTAAAACTTACTCTTTACTATAAAGTCATCTCACTGCTGTGATGTTAAGTAAAGTGTGCCTTCTCAGTTGAATCAAGTAAGCCCGTATGTACGCTCTTTTGAGGAAGTAGAATTGATCATTACTGTGAGCTTCCAGTGACAGGGGCTGGATACTCCAAGGAAACAGTTTTCCAGGGGGATTGGGAAATGAAGTGCACCACATGTTACCTGAAAAGCAATGGCTGGTAGAATCCTGAGAAGTTTGTATGGGGTGACTAATAGCCTGGAGTCACAGGGAGCTGTCACCCATTTAGCATCAGCAAGTCTCTCTGTCACTGAGGCCAGGTGACTTACGTTCTCAGAGTGCCCAGAACTATGTCTTACTATTCTTACTATCACTTGAGTCTCATTTATTTGTTAATAAACTTATTGTTTTGACTATAAATATATCTCAGTGCTGTGTGTTACGCAAAGTGCTGGTCCTGAGTTGACTATACTGGGCTGGATTAAGGTTATGAGGGGTCTAAGGCTAATGGGAGGGAAGGGCCTAAGTATGAATTACATATTGCAAAAGAAAATTATGAAGTTAGCAGACATTTATCTACATACATATTTACATATTTATGTAAATTTAACAAGTTTATTCTACTCTCACTACACTCAATTCTTCAAACAATTTTTCCCCCCTAGCTTTAGCTGTACCAAAGTCATGAATTATATCATCATAATTCAAAGATCTGATGATTTCATTCTCAGTGCTCAAGAGGGACAAAGCACTAAGATGCTCTTGAGTCATGGTGGATTGGAAGACATTTTTTACCCTTGTTAGAAGAGAGAAGAAACGTTGTCCACTACAGTTAGTGATCATTAGTGATAAATACAGCCATAATGTAGTTTCAACATTTGGGAAACATTCTATCACATTGGATTCAGTGATAACTTGGTACATCCAAATAGTTTTGCTTTCATCATCTTTTCTCTGTGATGTGAATTCAATAAATTGAAGAAATTCTTTAGTAAAATCTAGTAGGAGACTGTCTGGGTGCTTCTGACCCAGGTGTTTGATACCTTTACTGACTTGGGAACTTGAAATGTTAGGCGAAAAATTTGTCAATACACTAAAGGTTTTGTCAATATTTTTATAAGCCTTGATCTGATGGTCTAATGGACTCTTCAGTTTAATGATTGTGATGAAGGTATTAACTCTGAAGGCCTCCTTGTCACTGAATGAGTGGGCAGTTGCATTGTAACATGTCTTCTGTCTTTTGCGACACATCTGGTGCTGAGTCGACGGACACTGAAAAATATCCCACATCTTTGATCTCATCTACAGTGGCCAATAGCAAAAACTTTGCCAGTAGTGCAATGAATTTGTCACAAATAGTCTTTGATACATATGATGTATGGCCTTTTCTATGATTTGCCTGTTCCTTGATGTGCTGAGCTAAGAAAGGGGCGAACTTAGCGATTAACTCCAGAACACCAACATAATTGCCATTGTGTTTCGATCCAACAATCTCATCTGAGCCACGGAATGGCAGACCATGCTCAGCAAGAAAAACAATGGTTTCAACTACGCATCTGAGAACGTTCTTCCAATAAGCAGGAGGTTCCAAAAAGTGGTTTTCAATTTGGGTGTCAATTCTGCAACTAACTTTCTTTCGGGCATGGTAGCTGCTAACTGACAATGTAGGCTGCTCACTCATTGCATGATTGGTAATGTACGCAGTATTCTTCCAATCACTGAAGCCTTCGCAGAACATTCCCCACCCACTTTTTGGTATCAGAAAACAGGCGGCAATAAAAACAGTACGCTTTCTTCTTAGAAGGGAATAGATGAGCCATTCTTGCTTGCCAATCTGTGTGTTAGGCTTCACATATTCAAACATTGATTTGGTCAGATAACAATTCTGATTGGTACTCATTTTGTCAATGAAAAGTCAGCATCTAGATTCTGGCATTTCTGTGGGCCTTTCTCAGTCCAGTATACAAGGAGACTTAAGAAGTCATATCCCACTCGCCTGGATCGTTGGAGAAGGATATTTTTGGATTACTGTCATTGGGAAAGTCTTCAGAGGAGTGGGGTGAGACTGCAGCTAGAGAAGTCACAGGAGGCTGCTCCTTTTCATCAGGCGCAGGCGCAGCAGGTTCACTTGGGTTCATATTTGCCCGGACTTCCTCACCACCAGACATAGTAGGAGGAAAAAATGTTAGGAGAGAAGGAGTACCTTTCAGAACTACATCTTATTTTTGCCGTCTTTTTTTGGCCTCCTTCATTTCTGCCATCCTCCTTTCTTCGACACGGTTTCTATTGTCCAGGGTAGGCCTACTATGTACAAAGTTCAATATTGCTTGGGCCCACAAACAGTTACTTAGCCCAGAAAGACAAAATCACAACCACCATAAATTGAATTCACAATCCCCTTTCTTCTCCACACTGTCCCCTGCCCCATTTCCCCCACCCCCGTATCTTCCCCCGTCCTATATCACGCCTCTTCCTTCCCCCTGAAGAGAGCAAGGCTTAAACACAATTGTCAGCGTGCACACAGTGTGGCTGTAGAGCTGTAATCTGCCTCTTGGATGGCTGTTTAGTCCAAGCTATGATTTAGAGACCCTCTTTGTGGGGACTCTGGCTACCACAGGTGGCTTTTGGTTAGTGTGGGAGTTAAAGAGCCTGGGGTCTCTACACTGTCCTGTCTGTAGTCAGCAGCCTCAAAAAATAAATACATTTCCTCTGTATTCATTATAACTAGGTCTTGTCGTTTCTTTTCCAGGATGGGGGATGCTACGTTGTCCTTCTCTTAGGCCTCCTTCCTCCTAGGTAGTGGACTGCTCATCTGTTTGAGGATGAACACTGCAACATTCACCATTCTGCTCACCTCTTTCCGCCTTGTGATTCACCCTCAGCTCTTCACATGGCACGGTGCAAAGCCAAGCCCTGTAGGTGTTTCCCCCAAGCTATGGACTCTACACTGCATACCCTATCTCACTCTGACTGCAGTCTGGGAGGCAGCCAGCTTTTAATATGCAAAAGAAAACCACTCAGGTGTAAAATCCACTGAAGTAGAGGAAGTAGTAGTGGAAAAATTACATTGGGTGGCATTGTATTTTAGGCTGTCTTGCTCTGACAGCTGCCTCCCAGTGTTGCACCTTCTGAGGACAATGAATTACTGTTTTCACATTGAACCCAAATATTATTTGTGGGATGATACCCAGTTTATGTAGTTAATCTCCAGTGATTCACCATATCAGGCCATTCTGTCACCAAGCTCTTCCACAATTAGAATCATAGAATAGAATCATAGGATTGGAAGGGACCTCGAGAGGCAGGATCTCATGGCAGGACTATGTATTATCTATTCTAGAATGTTCGATCAGCAGCTTTGACATGAGGTTTAAGCATGAGTTCTACGTGCAACAGCCCTCTACGGTTTGTATTTGTTTGTTTTAAGCTTTCTCTAAGAAAAATGTAACTGCTAGAAGTGACGCAGATCTTTAGATGATTGCCCAGTCATAATATTTTGCACTTCTGTACTATGTTAGCTCTTCAAAATCACTGTACAAACTTAATTTAAAGGCCTTTCAGCTTTTAAATGACTAGGAGTTGACAAAACAGAGCTATTCCCTGTTGTGTTCTCTGCCTCCCTGAACAAAAAGACTTCACTGAAAATCAGCATCTTAAAAGAACCATTAAGGATCTTTCAAAAGAACAGTCCAACCAAGACTGCTGTAGTTGCATCAGGTCTGGGGTTTGTTTAAGGCTGGTGTAGAATGAAGGGAAAGCTTCCTGTTTCATTTGCATGTATAAATCAAGCAGACTTGCTTATTTTTTTTCCTTAAAGTGCTCAGAGTTTAGGGGAGGAAAGTGAAAGATTTTGCTTATACCAAGAGTGAAAAAGCAGAAGGGACTAAAATCTATTCTTGTGCAAAAATCTGTTGTCCCTGAAGTCAATAAGGCTACAGAGGTGTAACTGTCTGCAGGAATTGGCCTGTGTTCTCATTCCCTTCCCAAATCACTCACCTTCCATGCTTGCCCAACATTTTTCACTTGGGAAGGAAGTTAGTTTGAGTTGAGGCAGAAAAATGAGGACTAACTTCAGGTTTATTTAGCTTTAAGTTTTTGGAATGAAACTCAAAAGAAACCAAATGTGAGGTACTTTTATGATGGATTGAACAGCTAGAGAACTAGCAAATGGACAGAACCTACCTTTAGCCTATTCAGCCAATCTTTCTATCATAGCCTGCTAAGAAGTGGATTTAAAATCCTGGAGGGAGAGGGGAGGGAAACACCTAAAACATTGTGTGTTGAGCTTCCTCTGAAATGTTCGTAACTCTGAACAAAACATTATGGTGGTTCTTTCAAAAGTTTACAATTGGACATTGACTTAATACAGCTTTGAGACTTTACTAAAAAAAAATAAAGGGAAAACAGCATTTTTCTTCTGCATAGCAGTTTACATTTAACACAGTACTGGACTGTATTAGCTTTTTTTAGTCTCTGCTGCTGCCTGATTATGTACTTCCGGTTCCAAATGAGGTGTGTGGTTGACTGGTCAGTTTTTAACTCTGGTGTTCATAACTCTGAGGCTCTGCTGTACTTTAAAACAGAATTGTGACACTGTATTAGAAGGTGAGAACTCAAATTGACTTTCCAATTCCAGGTTGGGTTTCGGTGCTTGGTGGGTAAAAAGAACATCTTTGTACTTGTAAACTGAGCCTATTTGGTTGAGAAATCACTGAGTGACAAACATTAAACTCTATCATGCGGTTTATGCTTGACCTTTAAGTGATTGATAAGGCCTTGAATTTCACCCTAGTAGTATAACAATTGCCCTATAAAATATTCAGAATAAATCAATTCAAACACCATTTAATTGCATATCTACAGCCAAGTCAATTATATCAAACTATATATCTTTCTCACTTGGGCATCAAACCAGCAAAGTGCTTACAATCCTCAATTGCTACCGAAGTTGAAGGTGCTGAACACCTTATAGGACTGAGCCTTAACATCCCACCGATAGCATAACTGAATTATGGGTAGCATTTCTAATTCTGAAATAACTAAGGGTAGAAAATAGTCTGTTGTGCCAAGTCCAGTCCAAAAGTTGGAGAGAAATGCTGACACATTAGACTAAAACTGAATGAATGCATATTATACATGTTCAGCATGCAACAATAAATCTTACAAGAAAAATTCCATTTTGCTTTTTTCCATTATTTATACACAACCAATGCCTACACACTGTCTCTAGGCACCCTGACAACAATTAAATTTACAATCCATATTAAGATCCATTCAGCAGCATAACACAATAAGTTAATATACTAGCCAGTACCCCACTTCATCTAAACTCCACACTATCAGCCCTACCCAAAAGCCCTATCAAACAGCCTATTGAATGTCCTTACAATCAACAAACTTAAGCTATTTTGGATCTATAAGTCTATGTTTTTAGTAGTACAGTTGGTCATATGAGACTGTTAAAATCCTAAAGATTTTTATAAAATTCAAACCATTTACAGAAAAGTAACTCTGAAATTAAATATACACTTATTTGTGAGTATTGAATCAGATCAAGCCAGACAGTATCTTTTTTCTGGTATAGAACTTGATTATTCATTTGTATTCCATTAGGCCCCAATTAATACTGGGATTCCCACTGTGCTAGGGACTGCATGCGCACACATACATGCATGTGCATGCATAAGATGGTCCTGCCTTGAAGAATTTTCAGTCTTAATAGATAGACAAAAGGTATTGACATTCAATTGTGATGGCTTGAAAATGTCATGTTAGTTCCATGATTTGTTTGTTCTAAACTTTTGGGGGTACACTTTCATTTATTTTACTTTATCTATTATAAGACAGGAATGGGGCAAAGAGGGAAGGCAGGAAAGGATTAGCTAAAAGGGAAGACAAAAGAAAAGGAGAGGGACCATTAAAGAGAGAGCAGTGATGGGAATGGGGAGGGAAGGATGGAAAGGAGCATGGAGGATAGCTAGAGTGAATTTAGGCACCTACAGGGTTAAGCGGCAGCTGAGGTGGGGGTTTTGTGGATTGCGGTGTCACCTAACATGGGTCTTGGGTGCCTAAGTACCTTTGTGGATTGCACTCTTAGTCTCTGGTCCTCAATTTCCCATCTGTAAAAAGAAGATAAATATGTTAAAGACTGTGAGGTGCTCAGCTACTATAATAATGAAGGCTATATACGTACCTGAGATAGAACATGCCAATATTTTGAGCACCTAATTATCCACTTTCTCAAATTAGGAACAATACAAGTATAACTTAGAGAAGAATCAGAACCTGATTTTTAAACTTGTAAAGAAGACTACTTGTTCTTCCTTACAATAAATAAGAGTATGTGCATCTGCTCTAGGGTGGGTGTGATTTCTCAGAGGGGGAAAGCACATGCACATATAGGGGAGTGCACGAAGATGAGTTGCAGCAAATTAACCTAAAAAAAGAGTTTCTATACCGATTGGTATAATTTTCTTGTGTAGACAAGGCCAGAAAAGATGGCAGCAGTGTGGAGCGTAGCCTCAGAACTAGATCGAATTGGAAGATCTGAACTCCGACCCCACAGCTATTGGAGCATACCCGTGGAATACCTGCCTCTGCATAAGTTGTTCATCTTTCCCCATCCCCATCAATGTGTCTATGTCTTCACAGCAAACAAAGTGTGTTTCTTACTTATTCATAGATTCATAGATATTTAGGCCAGAAGGGACCATTATGATCATCCAGTCTGACCTCCTGCACAATGCAGGCCACAGAATTTCACCCACCACTCCTAAAAAAGACCTCACATCTATATCTGTGCTATTGAAGTCCCCAAATTGTAGTTTGAAGACCTCAAGGAGCAGAGAATCCTCCAGCAAGTGACCCGTGCCCCATGCTACAGAGGAAGGCGAAAAACCTCCAGGGCCTTCCAATCTGCCCTGGAGGAAAATTCCTTCCCGACCCCAAATATGGCGATCAGCTAAACCCTGAGCATATGGGCAAGATTCATCAGCCAGATACTACAGAAAATTCCTTCCCGGGTAACTTGGATCTTACCCCATCTAAAAACCCATCACAGGCCATTGGGCCTATTTACCATGAATATTTAATTACCAAAACCATGTTATCCCATCATACCATCTCCTCCATAAACTTATCGAGTTTAATCTTAAAGCAAGATAGATCTTTTGTCCCCACTACTTCCCTCGGAAGGCTATTCCAAAACTTCACTCCTCTGATACTTTGAGATCCTGATGTCAAAAACACTGATTTTTTGTAGTGAAGACAAAAATTATGAGTGCTCTAGACCCATGCTGCTATTGATCCTTTAGCCTGCAGCAATATACCTTCTCTCCAAGAGAGTAGAATGCATGGTTCAGCTTCATACTACATGGATCACCATTGAATTATGATTGAATTTCCTTCCCAAATTGTGTGGATTTTGTAGAGGAGCTGCTGATCCACAGTTCTATTTCTCTTCTCATCCACCCCTTCAAAGCCAGCCAGACCCTTAAATCCCAGAGACTTCCCTCCAAATACATATTGTTTATTTCCAGGGTGTCACATGACTCAGCAAAAGAAGAGAGAGAGACTGTGGAGAGCAGCAGAAGTCAAGACCTTTACATAAACTATTCCCAATGGACCATTTGGTTAGCCCCTGTGATTCTCCACATGCAGAATCTCTATTGATTTCAGAGGGAATTCAGTTCACACAACAACTACAAAACTGCAACACTGAGTGATTTTCAAAGTTTTCTTGTTTTTTGTTTTGTTTGTTTTGTTTTTAAATGTCAGAGGGCTTTGGTGTACACCCTTTATGAAAAAGATGATGAAAGTTGAGTTATGTGAGCTGCTTCTGTATGTAAACACGAATGTAATGATTGATTAATTATCACTGCAAACTCAGAAATCGTATTTGCTTTGGGAAAGATCTCTGCTGTTCCAGATGGCCACAGCAGATGCAGAAGACATGGGCTTAAGTGTGGTGCTGAGTCACATCATAGATCCCTGAACGCCAGCTGGCAAGCACGTTACAGGAATGTCCTGATTCTGGTATGTACATTCTGGTTCACCAAAGATTGTCAAGTGAGGTCTTAAATGAAAGCCAGGATCCTACTGGTCATGAATATCATTGTGAAATGTAGGTACAGATATTATACAAGGAGTTTTGTATATTTACTGGAAATATATGTTTTAAAGTCTGTAGAAAGGTGGAATTGACACAGGTTTAGAAATGTTTATTCACCTGTCTGTCAAGATGTAAATCAAGCATTGTAAGCTAACACAATGGATACTATTTACATACAAAGTCAACAGAGATGTGACATCAACAATGAAACAACACACAGGAAAAATAAGCCACAGGTAGTTATCCTGATTGAGTACAGACAATGAGCTCTAGGGATATCAGCAGAAGGCAAAGACAACACCCCTTGATCCTGCATGTAGGAGGCAGTGAATTTACATTCATGAAATTAAGATTGCAAACATCCTTGGTTGGAAACACTGTAGAAGACAGTGGGTGTGAGAACCTCCTTAACCTGTTTAGACTCTAGAAAGCACATTATGGATTTTGTTTTATATGTAACCATTTATTTCTAATATTCTTATTCACTATCAGTTGAATCTTAGATATGTTTATAGTGAAAACAATAATATGTTTATTATCAAAGTGTTGTGATATTAACCAAGGTGTTGGTCCTGGAATCATACAAGCTGGTGTGCACATTGCTCCTTTGGGGAGAGCAGACCTGGTATTTCTGTGAGAGTTCCATGAATAAGGAGTTGAACACTACAGGGGAATGTTTCAAAGGAGCTTGTGAACTAGGGTGCACATATTGCTAATCTGCAAGGCAAAGTAAGGGCTAGTGTTGCCCAGAAGAGAGTGCTTGGGTGACTAACAGGCTGGTGGTGTCAGGAAGCTGACACCCAGATAAGCACAAATCTCCTTCATACTGGAGACAGGGGGTAACAAGGTGACTCACAGCCCTGAGTATCCCAAGGACCATCAGAGTAGTGTATAGAAAGGTTTTGACTTATGTTGCCCTCCACTATCTTTCTCTCTTCTTTTTTTGCTACAGTATGCAGAAGACATGGGTTTCAGCGTGATACTGAGCCACAGCATAGTCAGTTCACTGCACCTCTCATTGTGGTCATAAATTGATTGTAGGTACCTTAGCAAAAATATGCCTTGCAGACATTTCTCCTACATCCTTGGAAGTTGAAAGACTAGTTAGGAATCTGTCTCTTGTTAAAGTTGATAACGCATCAGTATATTGAGGAAGTTCTCATATGAAGAGTTTGGGTTCCAGAAAGGACTATGCCTTGTTGGTCAACCCATAGAATAGCACAGGTTTTGGCCTCAGAGGAAGCTACTTGCATGGTTCTGTCCCCTGACAAGAGGAAGAGCAATTTACTGTGAAGAGAAGTATTGACTTAAAAATGGGGCTGGAGGGGATAAAAAGAGGACTTGCTAACTTTCTTATGAGAGGTAAAAAATGTGAGACTAGTGAGAGGATTATTTAAAAAACTTCCATATTTGTTAAAGTCCTTTTAAAACCTTATTTTAAAATGTACAGATTAGTGTATGCATATTGAAACCAATCCCCTCTAACTGTACAATAAAAACCGTATAAACTACTTTTCTGTAGCAGATCTCCTTCAACTGAGAGGACAGGAAAGGTCCTATCTGAAAGGCTGTGCTTATCCTGCAGCATCTCCCCAGCTCTCCAAAACTTCTTCATGGAAAAGAAGAAGACTGTTGTCTTCCCTCTGCCAAAGGAGAACAACCAAAGGCAGCCTTCTCTGCTCTCTAAGCAGCATCTTCACAGCAGAAACCTTTGATTATTTCAATAAATTTCCTAGAGACAAGAGCCCAGAGCCCCTAACCAGATTAAAAGGAAGGAAAACTCTTTATGACACCTTTGACCTCTCTAGGTCTTAGTGTGTATCAAATTTACAAATGAATAACACCTACACCACACAGGAGTCATGGGAGGCTAATAAGCCCTTTGAGTTCTTTGAAAAACAAGTAGTACTCAAATGCAAAGTATCATACTGTTTCGATGTGACCTTACACTCAAACCATTGGTGAGCAACCACAAGTCTGTTAAACCAAATGTATTGCCGGCAGAGTATGCAGTCAGTTTACCACATGCTGTTGTTAAAGTCATAATTTCCCTTCAAGGCCCAGTCTACGCTCACTTAGATTGACTCAGCTATGTTGCTCAGGGCTGTGAAAAATTTTGTGCAATGTAGTTAAATAGACCTAATCTCTGATGTAGACACAGCTAGGTCAGTGGAATAATTCTGCTCTCCACCAAACTACCACGTCTCAAAGAGGCAGATTAACTACGTCGACAGAAACCCCCTTCCCTCACTATAGGAAGGGTCTGTGCTACAGCGTCACAGCTGCAGCGCCGGAGCTGTGCTGCTATAGAACTGTAATGTAGACATACTTTGAGAGTCTGGAAAACCAGAAACATCCCTTAATTTCCTGAGCCAAGAGTTCACTCCCTTTGGTGACTGGGAGCGTGTGCACATGTTGTGTGTGCATGCCAAGAAACCCTGGCCCAGCCCAGTAATTCTGTTACAATGTTATACAGAGTTATTAGTAATATGCTACTTATGAAAAATCAAATCCAAAATTATATATTCAACAATGAAAGCAAAAGACACTCACAAATTAAAGGCATTTATACTTCCCTCATAGATTTCCACTGCAATTTCAACAGCCACCCCCCATCCAATAAACTCTCTAGAAGAGGGATTGGCAACCTTTGGCACGCGGCCCATCAGGGAAAGCCGCTGACAGGCCGGGCCAGTTTGTTTACCTGCAGCGTCCGCAGGTTCGGCTGATTGCAGCTCCCGTTGGCTGTGGTTCGCCGTTCCTGGCCAATGGGGGCTGCGGGAAGCGCGGACGCTGCAGGTAAACAAATCGGCCCGGCCCGCCAGCGGCTTTCCCTGACGGGCCGCATGCCAAAGGTTGCCGATCCCTGCTTTAGAACATTCCCATATTAGTGTCAGCTTCCTGGACACCATGATCGGCTTCAACAATGGAACCCTACCCAACAACTGAAAAACAAGAAACCCATGGCTAATCACATCTACCATCATAGATCCAAAAACCACTCCAACAGATTTCTTGACGTGTTTATCTATAGCCAGGCACACAGAATATGCTCAGAGAAGAAAGTCTGGGACATACACCTTAAAACACTTAAAACCGCCTTCAACAAACAAGGATGCTCCAGAGAAGTAGATCCCAGCATGGAATGGGTCACCCATATATACCGAGAACCTGCTTCAAAACAGAAATAAAGCCCCATCCCACGCCCATCACTAGCTGTCACATATCACCCCACACTGGAACCCATATGGAGTATCAAACAACTTCAACCCATATTCGATGGGACCACATCCTGAAAGAAATCTTTCCTGAACCCCCCATCTGGCATTCAAACAACCATCCAATCTCTCCAAGCTCATCATCAGAAGCAAGTTCCCCACAGACCAGGACACACCAACTCAAAGCAGCACCAGATCCTGCCAGAACAGATGCAAAACCTGTACATATATCTCTGCTAAAATGATCAATACCCTGTCACAACACAACTATCGAGATTCATTGGTGTACACATGTGGTGTACGTCATCCAGAGCACTAAATATCCCAATAACCACCATGAGGGTGCAACAAGACAATCACTACGCTCTCAAAAGAACTCTTACAGTACAATGATAAAGGACAAAAACACCATTTCACCTATGGGTGAACACTTTCACAAAACTATCATGCTATATCTGACCTCACAGTCCTTGTCATCAAAGGAAACCTGCATACCACTGTCAAAAGACAAGTCTGGGAGTTTAAATTCATAACTTAGCCTGAGTTTTTAGTATCTAGCAAACAGACACACACTGGATTTATGGCTTATTGCAACAATCTGTAACTCACTTAACCCCTTCCTCCACCCTTTTTTCCTTCCCTCTTTTCCCCCTATGAATGGAGTGTTAATAAACCACTTCACCTTGAATGGTCCTTTGCTTAGCGTAAGAAGTTAACACATTTTTCAATGTTCCATCTTGTATTTAGCTGTGACACTCTGAGAACATTTCTTAGACCTGAAAAAGAGCTCTGTAAGCTTGAATGTTTGTCTCTTGACAACAGAAGTTGGTCCAAATAAAAAAATTTTTACCTCACCCACTTTGTCTCTCTAATATCCTGGGACTGTCTACAGGATACATGGCTACAACACTGCATGCAGGTATTTACTTGTCCTTTGTTAACAATATACGACTTAGACACAATTATAGGGTAGGCTTTTTCTTCCTGTAAAAGATAACTTTCTGACAAGATGATTTATAATGCACAGCTGTATTTTGCATCTACAGTAATTGTATCTAACTGCAAACAAAATCATCTTTTTAATGTGTTTCAAGGTAGATAGCCAAAAAACTTGCATTCCCAATCCTGATTCCACTGATTTCAACAGGGTTTGGACTGGGCTCATTATGTTGATATCAATCAGTAGTGACCATTTCATTCAGAGCAGATCTTCTGAACATAAACCTTTGACATTATAAAAGCTTTATCCTGTAAAGTGCTGAAAACTGCCTAGGAAGTTCTGGATATGTTCAACTCCCATTGAAATTAATGGGCACTGAGAGGGCTTGGCAACTTACAGAATCAGCCTCCAAGACTCAAGATAATGTCCAGAAAGATAAATCTTTAAAACAGGTAATATGCAACATAGAGCAATACTCAGTTAATTGTATGCAGTATACCCACTTAACAAAAACCACTAGTAGCATGAGTATATAATTCTATTGGATATAGTTAAGGATACGATTTAGTCATGGATTCCATTACTCTACCGGACCTCCGGGACTCCGGCTTCAGCTATGTGCCCCCTCTGTCCCCTGCAGCTTCAGCCTATGGCTTGGGCTGGGGCCAGGGCTGGAGCCAGGGCTGTACCCCCCCCCCGCCATTCTGTCTCCTGTGGCTGCTGCCAGAGCCTGGGCTATGCACCCCCCAGCCCCCATGGCTTCGGCCAGTGCCGGAGCTGGGGCTGTGCATACCTCTGTGGCTTTGGCAGTAGCCGCTGCTGTGTGCCCCCACCCCATGGCTTTGGACAGGGCTGAAACCGGGGATGTGCACCTCCCCCATGGCAGTGGGCTTGGGGCTATCAATCCTTCCCCCCCATAGGGCCCCAGCCCTCTCTCTCCACATTTATTTTTCGTAAAATTCATGGACAAGTCCTGGCTCCCATGATTTTTGTATATTGCCTGTGACCTGCCTGTGACTTTTACTAAAAAAAATGACAAAATCTTAACCTTACATATAGTCAATGACCACAGGTCTGTGCCAAAGATCCTAGAAGTTCTCAATACTCACTTGAGACCACAGCCCAAGGAGGGGCTTGTCTACGGCTAGAGCTGCAATGATTTAATTAAGGGCTTCTCAATGTAAGAATGTCACACTGGATGACTTAAACCAATTTAGTTAAACAGGTGCTGTCTGGTTTAATTTAAATTGATTATGAACAGATTTAAGCTAAATTCCAATAAGCCAAACTTAAATAGATGCAGGGTTTGGAAAGTATCATGTAGACAGTCTCAAAAGTGTTATATTTCCTTCCACTCTGAGCAATGTAATCATGGCTACAGAAAGACTTTAAATACTGAAATAGTCCCCTACCATCCTATTTACTCAAATTCAGACTGCAACAGTTGTGAGGAAAACAACTCTGTTAGGGTATGTCTACACTACGGAATAAGGTCGAATTTATAGAAGTCGTTTTTTTAGAAATCGGTTTTATATATTCGAGTGTGTGTGTCCCCACAGAAAATGCTCTAAGTGCATTAAGTGCATTAACTCGGCGGAGCGCTTCCACAGTACCGAGGCTAGAGTCGACTTCCGGAGCGTTGCACTGTGGGTAGCTATCCCACAGTTCCCGCAGTCTCCGCTGCCCATTGGAATTCTGGGTTGAGATTCCAATGCCTGATGGGGCTAAAACATTGTCGCGGGTGGTTCTGGGTACATATCGTCAGGCCCCCGTTCCCTCCCTCCCTCCGTGAAAGCAAGGGCAGACAATCATTTCACGCCTTTTTTCCTGAGTTACCTGTGCAGACGCCATACCACGGCAAGCATGGAGCCCGCTCAGGTAACCGTCACCCTATGTCTCCTGGGTGCTGGCAGACGCGGTACGGCATTGCTACACAGTAGCAGCAACCCCTTGCCTTGTGGCAGCAGACGGTACAGTACGACTGGTAGCCGTCATCGTCATGTCCGAGGTGCTCCTGGCCACGTCGGCTGGGAGCGCCTGGGCAGACATGGGTGCAGGGACTAAATTTGGAGTGACTTGACCAGGTCATTCTCTTTAGTCCTGCCTGCAGTCAGTCCTATTGAACCGTCTTATGGTGAGCGGGCAGGCGATACGGACGGCTAGCAGTCGTACTGTACCATCTTCTGCCGAGCAGCCATGAGACGTGGATGGCATGCAGTCCTTCTGCACCGTCTGCTGCCAGCCAAAGATGTAAAAGATAGATGGAGTGGATCAAAACAAGAAATAGACCAGATTTGTTTTGTACTCATTTGCTTCCCCCCCTCCCCTGTCTAGGGGACTCATTCTTCTAGATCACACTGCAGTCACTCACAGAGAAGGTGCAGTGAGGTAAATCTAGCCATGTATCAATCAGAGGCCAGGCTAACCTTCTTGTTCCAATAAGGACAATAACTTAGGTGCACCATTTCTTATTGGAACCCTCCGTGAAGTCCTGCCTGAAATACTCCTAGATGTAAAGCCACCCCCTTTGTTGATTTTAGCTCCCTGAAGCCAACCCTGTAAGCGCCCCTCCCGGCGTCAGAGCAACGGCAAACAATCGGGCATCTGAGAGTGCTGTCCAGAGCAGTAACAATGGAGCACTCTGATGGGGCTAAAACATTGTCGCGGGTGGTTCTGGGTACGTATCGTCAGGCCCCCGTTCCCTCCCTCCCTCCGTGAAAGCAAGGGCAGACAATCATTTCGCGCCTTTTTTCCTGAGTTACCTGTGCAGACGCCATACCACGGCAAGCATGGAGCCCGCTCAGGTAACCGTCACCCTATGTCTCCTGGGTGCTGGCAGACGTGGTACGGCTTTGCTGCACAGTAGCAGCAACCCATTGCCTTCTGGCAGCAGACGGTGCAATACGATTGGTAGTCGTCCTCGTCGTGTCCGAGGTGCTCCTGGCCACGTCGGCTGCGAGTGCCTGGGCAGACATGGGCACAGGGACTAAATTTGGAGTGACTTGACCAGGTCATTCTCTTTAGTCCTGCAGTCAGTCCTATTGAACTGTCTTATGGTGAGCGGGCAGGCGATACGGACTGCTAGCAGTCGTACTGTACCATCTTCTGCCAGGCAGGCAAGAGATGAGTATTGCTAGCAGTCGTATTGTACCATCTTCTGCCAGGCAGGCAAGAGATGGGGATGGCTAGCAGTCGTACTGTACCATCTTCTGCCGAGCAGCCATGAGATGTGGATGGCATGCAGTCCTTCTGCACCGTCTGCTGCCAGCCAAAGATGTAAAAGATAGATGGAGTGGATCAAAACAAGAAATAGACCAGATTTGTTTTGTACTCATTTGCCTCCTCCCCTGTCTAGGGGACTCATTCCTCTAGGTCACACTGCAGTCACTCACAGAGAAGGTGCAGCGAGGTAAATCTAGGCATGTATCAGTCAGAGGCCAGGCTAACCTCCTTGTTCCAATAAGAACAATAACTTAGGTGCACCATTTCTTATTGGAACCCTCCGTGAAGTCCTGCCTGAAATACTCCTTGATGTACAGGCACCCCCTTTGTTGATTTTAGCTCCCTGAAGCCAACCCTGTAAGCCGTGTCGTCAGTCGCCCCTCCCTCCGTCAGAGCAACGGCAGACAATCGTTCCGCGCCTTTTTTCTGTGCGGACGCCATACCAAGGCAAGCATGGAGGCCGCTCAGCTCACTTTGGCAATTAGGAGCACATTAAACACCACACGCATTATCCAGCACCAGAACCTGGCAAAGCGATACCGGGCGAGGAGGCGACGTCAGCGCGGTCACGTGAGTGATCAGGACACGGACACAGATTTCTCTGAAAGCATGGGCCCTGCCAATGCATGCATCATGGTGCTAATGGGGCAGGTTCATGCTGTGGAACGCCGATTCTGGGCTCAGGAAACAAGCACAGACTGGTGGGACCGCATAGTGTTGCAGGTCTGGGACGATTCCCAGTGGCTGCGAAACTTTCGCATGCGTAAGGGCACTTTCATGGAACTTTGTGACTTGCTTTCCCCTGCCCTGAAGCGCATGAATACCAAGATGAGAGCAGCCCTCACAGTTGAGAAGTGAATGGTGATAGCCCTGTGGAAGCTTGCAACGCCAGACAGCTACCGGTCAGTCAGGAATCAATTTGGAGTGGGCATATCTACTGCGGGGGCTGCTGTGATGCAAGTAGCCCACGCAATCAAAGATCTGCTGATATCAAGGGTAGTGACCCTGGGAAATGTGCAGGTCATAGTGGATGGCTTTGCTGCAATGGGATTCCCTAACTGTGGTGGGGCCATAGACGGAACCCATATCCCTATCTTGGCACCGGAGCACCAAGCCGCCGAGTACATAAACCGCAAGGGGTACTTTTCGATAGTGCTGCAAGCTCTGGTGGATCACAAGGGACGTTTCACCAACATTAACGTGGGATGGCCGGGAAAGGTGCATGATGCTCGCATCTTCAGGAACTCTGGTCTGTTTCAAAAGCTGCAGGAAGGGACTTTATTCCCAGACCAGAAAATAACTGTTGGGGATGTTGAAATGCCTATATGTATCCTTGGGGACCCAGCCTACCCCTTAATGCCATGGCTCATGAAGCCGTACACAGGCAGCCTGGACAGTAGTCAGGAGCTGTTCAACTACAGGTTGAGCAAGTGCAGAATGGTGGTAGAATGTGCATTTGGACGTTTAAAGGCGCGCTGGCGCAGTTTACTGACTCGCTTAGACCTCAGCGAAACCAATATTCCCACTGTTATTACTGCTTGCTGTGTGCTCCACAATATCTGTGAGAGTAAGGGGGAGACGTTTATGGCGGGGTGGGAGGTTGAGGCAAATCGCCTGGCTGCTGGTTACGCGCAGCCAGACACCAGGGCGGTTAGAAGAGCACAGGAGGGCGCGGTACGCATCAGAGAAGCTTTGAAAACCAGTTTCATGACTGGCCAGGCTACGGTGTGAAAGTTCTGTTTGTTTCTCCTTGATGAAACCCCCCGCCCCTTGGTTCACTCTACTTCCCTGTAAGCTAACCACCCGCCCCTCCTCCCTTCAATCACCGCTTGCAGAGGCAATAAAGTCATTGTTGCTTCACATTCATGCATTCTTTATTCATTCATCACACAAATAGGGGGATGACTACCAAGGTAGCCCAGGAGGGGTGGTGGAGGAGGGAAGGAAAATGCCACACAGCACTTTAAGCACAGCACTTTAAAAGTTTACAACTTTAAAATTTATTGAATGACAGCCTTCTTTTTTTGGGGCAATCCTCTGTGGTGGAGTGGCTGGTTGGCCGGAGGCCCCCCCACCGCGTTCTTGGGCGTCTGGGTGTGGAGGCTATGGAACTTGGGGAGGAGGGCGGTTGGTTACAGAGGGGCTGCAGTGGCAGTCTGTGCTCCAGCTGCCTTTGCTGCAGCTCAACCATACACTGGAGCATACTGGTTTGGTCCTGCAGCAGCCTCAGCATTGAATCCTGCCTCCTCTCATCACGCTGCTGCCACATTTGAGCTTCAGCCCTGTCTTCAGCCCGCCACTTACTCTCTTCAGCCCACCACTTACTCTCTTCAGCCCGCCACCTCTCCTCCCGGTCATTTTGTGCTTTCCTGCACTCTGACATTATTTGCCTCCACGCATTCGTCTGTGCTCTGTCAGTGTGGGAGGACAGCATGAGCTCGGAGAACATTTCATCGCGAGTGCGTTTTTTTTTCTTTCTAAGCTTCACTAGCCTCTGGGAAGGAGAAGATCCTGTGATCATTGAAACACATGCAGCTGGTGGAGAAAAAAAAAGGGACAGCGGTATTTAAAAAGACACATTTTATAAAACAGTGGCTACACTCTTTCAGGGTAAACCTTGCTGTTAACATTACATACATAGCACATGTGCTTTCGTTACAAGGTCGCATTTTGCCTCCTCCCACCGCGTGACTACCCCCTCAACCTTCCCCCCTCCCTGTGGCTAACAGCAGGGAACATTTCTGTTTAGCCACAGGCAAACAGCCCAGCAGGAATGGGCTCCTCTGAGTGTCCCCTGAAGAAAAGCACTCTATTTCAACCAGGTGACCATGAATTATATCTCACTCTCCTGAGGATAACACAGAGAGATAAAGAACGGATGTTGTTTGAATGCCAGCAAACATACACTGCAATGCTTTGTTCTACAATGATTCCCGAGTACGTGTTACTGGCCTGGAGTGGTAAAGTGTCCTACCATGAAGGACGCAATAAGGCTGCCCTCCCCAGAAACCTTTTGCAAAGGCTTTAGGAGTACATCTAGGAGAACCGCGAATGCCAGGGCAAAGTAATCCTTTCATATGCTTGCTTTTAAACCATGTATAGTATTTTAAAAGGTACACTCACCAGAGGTCCCTTCTCCGCCTGCTGGGTCCAGGAGGCAGCCTTGGGTGGGTTCGGGGGGTACTGGCTCCAGGTCTAGGGTGAGAAACAGTTCCTGGCTGTCGGGAAAACCGGTTTCTCCGCTTGCTTGCTGTGAGCTATCTACAACCTCCTCATCATCATCATCTTCTTCGTCCCCAAAACCTGCTTCTGTATTGCCTCCATCTCCATTGAAGGAGTCAAACAACACGGCTGGGGTAGTGGTGGCTGAACCCCCTAAAATGGCATGCAGCTCATCATAGAAGCGGCATGTTTGGGGCTCTGACCCAGAGCGGCTGTTCGCCTCTCTGGTTTTCTGGTAGGCTTGCCTCAGCTCCTTCAGTTTCACGCGGCACTGCTTCAGGTCCCTGTTATGGCCTCTGTCCTTCATGCCCTGGGAGATTTTCACAAAGGTTTTGGCATTTCGAAAACTGGAACGGAGTTCTGATAGCACGGATTCCTCTCCCCAAACAGCGATCAGATCCCGTACCTCCCGTTCGGTCCATGCTGGAGCTCTTTTGCGATTCTGGGACTCCATCATGGTCACCTGTGCTGATGAGCTCTGCATGGTCACCTGCAGCTTGCCACGCTGGCCAAACAGGAAATGAGATTCAAAAGTTCGCGGTTCTTTTCCTGTCTACCTGGCCAGTGCATCTGAGTTGAGAGTGCTGTCCAGAGCAGTCACAATGGAGCACTCTGGGATAGCTCCCGGAGGCCAATACCATCGAATTGTGTCCACAGTACCCCAAATTCGAGCCGGCAACGTCGATTTAAGCGCTAATCCACTTGTCAGGGGTGGAGTAAGGAAATCGATTTTAAGAGCCCTTTAAGTCGAAATAAAGGGCTTCATTGTGTGGACGGGTGCAGGTTTACATCGATTTAACGCTGCTAAATTCGACCTAAAGTCCTAGTGTAGACCAGGGCTTAGTAAGTGCAAGTACAAAAGCATTAAGCCTTGCAGTTCTTTTGATTTCTTATGGAGCTGCCTGCATAAAGGAGTCTGGCATGTACTGTGAAATCAGGCCCTTTCTATAAATGACCACTTGTGGCTAAATTTGTTTGTGACCCAACCAAGTTAAAACAGTTTGGCCAGATGGAGGGGGCTAGAGCCAAGGCACATTACGGCTAAAAACCTGCGTTGGTTCATTTTTCATAACTCTAATCAGGTCTGCTAAGAGTCATGCATCCAGCAGTCCTGACACACACTGCTACAGCTCAGCTGAGATGTCAGTTCCAGCTGTGATACAGGAGGGTTGCAGGTGTTTGGCTGCTACTGGCCACGGAAGCACCTGCTGAGCAAGCAGCCAAGCACCTCCCCTCTCTGCTCAACTTCCTAGATCAGAACCCAAAACAGCCGCTGGAAGGAGGTGGCAGCCAGAGGAGAAGGTGGCAAGGGCAGGGACAGCAGCACAAGGGGAATAGTGAAGAGTATCATACTTGCCCTAAACTCCCTCCACCCTGCAACCAGCTAAAGCAAGCTGCTCCTAGGTACCCAACCTGCACCTTTTACTCCCAGGAGTCCACCCCCAAGGAGCCCTAGCATCTCCTCCTGCTTCCTCCCTTCCCACCCCTTGAGGAGACTCTGACCCCCAGAATCCTCTACTCTGAGGAGCCTCCTGGCCTCCAGCAGCTCCTGCACTCACTGCCTCCCCCACAGCACCCACCCACTCCCCAGGAGTTCCCTGCATCCCAGGACTCCGTACCTCCCATTAGCCCTCGAATCCCACGCAGCAGCAACAGCCACAGTGGAGACCCACCCAATACCTACACAGACACTGAAGCACCTACCCCAGCCACAGATGCCTAGTTTTGTGCAGCTTCGTGTCCTACCCTGGCCATTGCTTGGGGCGAGGTGTGTGGACGATAACTCATTTATGGTTATACGCAAATTACCTCATTATGTATTTTGTGGAAAATGTTCCACTTGAAGCGGAACACAACTTGACAGCTATGCCCAACGCTATTTTCAACACCAAATTGACATCCAAGACCACAATCCTGCAATGAACTCTGCACATCTGGACTCTTGTGCAGAGTCCCGCTGACTTAAACATGGCTCTGCACAGACACAGGGATCACCCTGCTCAGAGTTCTCTGCAGGACTGTGGCCCAAGAGGGCTGTGATCTCTCTGCAAGAGCAAAGCTCTAGGAGACAAGTGCAAGTCTTTCCAATAACAAAATGAGGGGCACTGAGGCTGAGCAGCCCTGCTCTTATTAGTTTCCTGGCAGAAACAGCCACCATGAAAGACAAATGTCCACAGTTGTTCGCACTAGCCTGGCCAGCCATAGCAGGGCCGGTGTCTCCTTTCCTAGGCATAAAAACCAGCAAATGTGCTGAAATAATTCTTTCAGTCTGTGATGCACTGTACCCAAAGTAACACCCTGGAACCCCCTTATTTATCACTTGTATATGGTTGTGATATTTCATACGAGGCATGTCTTGTAAGGTACCATATGGAAGGTCATGATCTGTTGAAACTCATTGTTCTGTCAAAATATGTACATCATTAAAGTGTATGAAGTTATAAGATTTTGCTATATGGTTGTTATTGAAATATGTTGAGAGTCTCTGGGAGATGCCCACTGCTGGCTCTCCAGTGGCAACAGAGGAGGTGACCCACACCCAGGTAGGTGTTAAATGACCATTGACCAGTAAGGGAATTGTAAACAAGAAATTTACAATTCAATAAGAGACAGTTGTGCAAGCAACACAGTGGAGATTGCTCAACTCTGTTACTCAGCAAGGACTACCAAGTCATGTCTGGGCCAGTATCTTTCCTGGGACATGAACTGAGAGTATAAAATAAGGGACAGTGGCATCTTGAGACCACCTCTCTCCACCTATGCTGAAGGCAACAAGGATGTTGGGAAGACAAAGACTTTGAACTGAGGAGACTGGTCCCAGCCTGAGACAGAAATTCAGCCTCTGTATTAAGAACTGCAACCTTCCTGCAACATCCAGTAGGGTGAGCAAAGATTGCTTGATACCAATCTTGCTTAGTCTGATGAAGTTCAGGATTTAGACTGTGATTTTACTTTTTATTTATTATGTAACTATCTCTGACCTTTACCCCTACCACTTAGTCTTTCTATAGCCAATTCCCCAGTGGCAAGTGGTGGGGGAGCTAGGGCCACCCACAACTCCAGGTCCCCGGTCAGGGACCCTGTGGATCACAGTCTCCTGCTCCACCTCAAATTCCTCTCACTGCTGCTATGTCTCCCTGGGCCATCTCCCCATGGCCCTAGCACCTTCTTCACTGTTCCTCAGGGCATGCAACTACCCAGTCCCAGCAGTCAGCCAGGAGCTCCTCGTGTTCTTCAGTTCCTGCCAGCAGTTGCTCTCTCCAAGGTGCTGCAGGTCCCTCAGCCTGCTAGAGAGACAGTCTTTGCTCCTTGAGCTGCAAGCAGTGACTGACTGCTACTGGCCCTGCAGCTCCTTTTATATGGGCTTGCTTGGCCCTGATTGGCTGTTCCTCACAGCCCCTCTCTATTGACTGCACAACCTCCCTAGGCTGCTTTTAACCCCGTCTCTGCCAATGTGGGGCAGATACCCCATCACACTCTCATTCCAGCCTCAGCTGCTTATGCAGCATGTCTGTTCTGCCACTGATCATTGTTTTTAGGAAGATATCACAACTTAAAGCTGACATTTGGAGTAATTGTTTCACTCCCATTGGCAGAAAACACCCAAATGTAGTCCCCAGACCCTGTCAGGTTTAAACAGACATACACACACACGTTAATTAGATGCACACACCAAGGAAATGTATGTCATTAAATTCTACAAATAGCCACAGCATAAAAAAATAGATGGGCTAGGCTGCATACCAAAACTGTCCATGCTTGTGGGTAGAATCTTCACAGATTTAATGGAGATAAGAATTCCTTTTTAATTTGTTTTTTCTCTGATCATCAACTGCCATGGCAAATCTCTCTGACACCCGCTCAACCAGTTTCTGCACCAGTTTAAACAGCAGGCATCTCCTCAGATTTGGAGCAGTGGACCATTCTGGTGCTGGCATCGTGTTTTCAGTCTTCCTGTAATAAAAGAGTTGCATCATAGCACATGTTTCAATCAATAAAATGAACATGTACAAATATAGGCTCTGTAATTTTTTTTTTTTTTTTTTTTGCTTTGATTGCCATACTGGATGCTCATTTACCTGCATAGCTGCCTGACATTTGGAGGCAGAATGGAAAATGGTCTTGAAAATGTTATATTAAAGGTTTATTTTATAATTTCAAGGCCACAGAATACAGTAATGCATATTTTTGAGAGAGCTGTTCCACACTAACTTTTTTTAAAAACCTCTTCCTTTTCCTAACACTTCCCGCCCCCCCCCCCCACCCTCCGCAACAAGAAAATAAAATAAAAAGGAAGATGTAGTGTGACATTGTGCTCAGGACACCCAGAATTGTGAGCCACTTACCCCTCTGCCTCAGTAAGAGTAAGTGTTGCTTCTGCTAAGCTGTGTCAGCTCCTTGTCACACCAGCCTGTCTGTCTTGCCACTAAACTCTTCAGGGCTCTGCCAGTGCATTATGTTTGCTGCCTCCAAAGAGGCTGAACACACACCAGCCTGTTAGGTTAGCTGAGGATTCACCCTCCATGATCAATACACAGCGCCGGGATGGTTTTGTAATAAAACCAGAATGAATTTATTAATAAAGAGCAGAGATTTACGTGATATGAAACAAGAATCAATGAGACAGGTCTGGTTGCAAACAAAACAAAACCCATTTTTTAATGACTAAAACTTAATTTTAGGAAGTTACAGTCTTTGTCTCAGCAGGTTTCTTACTTTCATCAAGTTTTTAGCAGCTCTTTCCTTTCTGGCCAAGAGGATCCAGCATTCCTAGGCTCAGAGGGTTCCTGAAGCAGGCCCCAGAGCAGGCTTTGGGACAGGAGCAGCATCAGCACATCCTGGGGCCATACTCAGAGGAGCTGTTTGATGTCCCCCGGAGGAACAGCCCACTGCAGAGCCTGCAGCGGTCACAGATCGGGCAGAAGCTGCCCCTGAGTCCAGTACTTTCGAGATCCATATGTTTATTATACAGCAATGAGGGATTTCTGCTCTATGAACCAATGCAAAAGTTACTAGCTGCCCCAGCTAGCAACCTGTATCAGCTAATGGTGGATTGTATGCCAGCAACGTGGCTCACCCCTCCTCATCCCCCACCACATGTAGTTCAAAATGGCAACTGGGAAATGTAAACAGTAAAACTGCCTTGAAAGTTTTTTTTTTTTTAATTTGAGAAGACAGATTTTTGCTGGGGCCATTCCTGTTTCTTTAAAATAACAACCTTACACTACCATACCTGTGAGTACACTTCTCTGCAACCACTCAGCTGTGTAATGAGCCACCTGGAACTGTGGTGGGAGGAGCTAGAAATGTTCTCCATCTATAGCTCAGGCCATTTCAGTTACAAGTAGTCTATGCAGTTTGAGATTTTGTCCAGAAATGTGGCAGTGAAGGATGGGGATTAGGAGAAGGCTGTGGAGTTGTGTGTGTTTGCATGCAGCCATGACAGGGTGAGCCATGTGGAAGTGAACACAGCATCCTGTTGATTTCCCTCATGGATTATGACCCAATCTTAGGTCCTGAAAGCTGCAACTCTAGATCAATAGTCACGTTGCGGGGAAGGGCGTATTTTCCAGAGCCACCTCGATAGCTGACCAGCCAGATGTGCTTTTTTGGTCACTTTTATTTGAATACTTTGATTGCATAAACTGGAAGATTTCCCACTAGCAGCTTGGAACAACATCTCCTTTGCCAGTCGGGCACCACAAAGACTGATATGTCCTTTGAAACATGGAGGATCTGAAATGATAGAAAAAGCTTTTATAGCATGACCACTGATGGCACACACACACCCAAACCCAAATAGTTCTGCAATTTTTAGGGGGAAAAAACAACTTTGAATTTTTAACTTACCATTGTCTCTGCACTTCCTTTGCTGTGTTTAACAAGGCTGTATCTGTGATCTGAAGCCTCCTTCTCACACTATATTGAAGTTCAGGTAGGAAAAGAAACATTTTATGTCCTTGAATTGCCTCAAGAATTTTTTCTGTGTTCCTCCACTGAGCTCTTTGAGGCAATAACCCTCTGTGTCTTGTCCTGTTCCAGGCTGCACAACCTCTACAGGCTGCAGTACCTTCACAACTCGCCCACACTGCAGTACAAGCCTGGCTCACCATACCTTCACAGGCAGTTCCAAGAGCAAGTGTTTCCATGATGAACACTTCAACATGATGGTTGAAGTTCTGGACAGGGCCAACGAGCAGGTCCAGTACCAAAGACAGAGGGACTTGTGGCTAGAGGAAAGGTATGACAAGAGGCAAGATTCAGGCTGCACAGCTCGAGGATAGGGTTTCAGTGCAGGTGTAGGCACTTGCTTTGCAGTTCCTGGAACAGGAATGGAGGCTAAGGGAGGAGGACAGAGCTCAGCAGAGAGAACTGTTTGAGTGTCTGATATCAATAATGGCTCCTGCTTCATCACTCACATCACGGCCTGAGTCCCTTGTTGTGATGCAGTCCAGAGACAGCTTGGAAAACTCAGTGGCTGGGTAGCCCATGCAATTGACCCCCCTGAGCAACAAGGCAGAGCAACTTTGCCCAAGGGAAACTTCCATATTGACCCACTCCCCTGTGGATGCCTCAATCCCCTTCACTGGTAACAAGTGCACAGTAAATAGGGAAAGGAGAACAGGGGGTCAGGGACATACAACAGGAGGGGGGTTCTGTCTTGTAAATGGTTTCACTGTTTGCACTTGTTCACGCACTTTGTTTTGTGTATGTTTGTTTTGTTAAGATTCTGCTGCTATGGTGTGTTGGTGTGGCAATGGCTGGTCTGCCTGGCAATGGGTTGAATGTTGTATTTTTCTAATACATGTTTGTAAATAAAGCTTTTTATTTTATCAAGAAAGTTTATTGTTATCACTGTATCACATCATACAATATGCATTTAAAATAATTAAAGGTAAATACATGATCAGGGACAATTAGGAATTAGTATGCAAACACTATTCCTCAATACAGTTGTGTACATCAATCCATACTTCAATCACTTCTTACAATCAATCACCCCCACCTCCATTGATAAATGGTCACATTATTCATAAGTACATTGTATGGCAATCAATCCCCAAGCGCAGAAACCATACACTATGAGCCCAATCCCCCCCGAGCACATTCATAATGGTACTATTCCCCTCTTCTCTGGGGTCATGCAAGTCCATAATTTGGCAGACAGAGCATCCCTGACTTCTGCTGCCCAGGTGCACCCAGGTCCAGCAGTGGTAGGTCCACAGTCTGGCTGAGCGTACCTCTTCAGTGGGCCCACCCTGTCATAGGTCCATTCAGGGGGAAATGGCTCACCGCTGGCTTCACAAAGGTTGTGAAGAGCACAGCAAGCCACAGTACTGCAATCAGCACTGATGACACTGGCATGCAAACGAGTCTGTAAACATCTCCAGTGGGATTTCAATCTGCCAAAAGCACATATAGCAACCATTCTACACCTGCTGAGAGTGTAATTGAACCGGTATGGTTCCATAAGCTAAGGCAAAAGTGGGTATACAGGGTACCCCCGAATAATGGTGGGGACAGTAACTCCATTTATTATGTCATTTGACAGGAACAGTGTCCAGCCTCTCCATGAATACAGACTCCCAATTGGTGAAAAACACTGGCACCATTTACTTTCCCAGTGTAACTCACATTAGCATTTATAAATCAATCTCTGTGGTCCATTAGGGCCTGCACTACAATAGAGTAGTACCCTTTGGTTTATGTACTCATGTGCTCCTTGAGGAGGACAAACTATGGGCATGAGTCCCATCAATGGCCCCAGGAAAGTTTGGAAACCCCATTCTTTCAAAGACAGCAGTTAATTCAGGGAAGTCTTTTATGCCTGCCACCTTGGGATAAATCACACACCTGATTGCCTCACAAACCTCTACCTCCACTTTATCCACAGTCAACTTTTCAACACAGAACTGGTTTGCAACAGGCCTGCAGCAGTCTGGGGTAGCCAGTTTCCAGACAGTTATAGCAACCTGCTTCTGGATCAGGATGGCTGCCCTCATGTGTGTATCTTCATGGTAAAGGGTCCAAGCAGGTTGCTCACAAAGCTCCAGAAATTTAGCCTTCTTCATGCAAAAGTTCTGGACTCATTGCTCATCCCAGGTCTGCAGGACAACGTGATCCCACCAGTCTATGCTTGTGACCCTGTTCCGGAACTGCCAGTCTATGTAGGGGATATCAGCGGCTATATTGAGTGTCATGAGCAGCATCAGCTAGTCAGAGTCTGCCATGGCTATGTCCTCCTCCTCCTGTTCCTTCATAAGCTCTGTCAGGGACGTTTGGTGGTTCAGAAAACACCACCAAAATGTCCACTAATGCCTCATGGAAGCTCTGCCCATTTCCTGACACAGAAGTGAAAGTACAAGCAGGATAACTTCTTCAAAAGACTCCTCCATGTTGGTGACTCAAGTACCTGGGAGCACACAGACCAAAATGACTGCTTGGCCAGGATGGGCAGGGATAGTGTCCCTAGCCTCTGTTTGCCAGAAGCTAGGAATGGGCAACAGGGAATGGATCACTTGATTACTTGCCTCTGTTCATTCCCTCTGGGGAACCTGGCATTGGCCACTTTTGGAAGACAGAATTCTGGGCTAGATGGACCTTTGGTCTGACCCACTATGGTTGTTCTTATGTTCCTGGCAGGATGTGTTGGTGGACTGTTCAAACTTCCTGTAATATGCAGGATGGACAGTCAAGTTTTCCCACAGTGCACCATGGTTAAAGGGCTAGAGCAGCCACATCTCAGGATGCCATGAGGGAGTCTGGGATATGGTCGGTTTGCTTCAGGTCTGTGTGCTGCAGTGTGGATACCAAAGCCCCAGGTTCAAGCCTGGGTTAGAAAATTCTTAACATATGATTAACAATCAGAGTAGATGCTCAAACCTTTGGGTTCTCTAGCTGACTTAAGTTCCACTAACCTTGGGCTTATATTGGAGTGTAGACATGGGTGCCAAAATGGCTTTTTGCTTCTACTTATATTTCCCAAAACTCATTGTTTTGTCCCCAGAGTCAGGATGACCTCCTGCTGTTCTTCCCTTCCTGTTGATTTCTCATCCCCCTGCTGTGGAAGTATAACATTGTATAAGTATAACATTGTATAAGGGGACATGCTGGATACATTGTATATGAGAGGGCATGCCAAAACATGTTACAAAGTATCTGAGGGAGCACACGTAGGGACAGTTAGCTTTTGAATGGAGAAGCAATTAAGATAGAGCCAGCACATCTAAGAAGCAGGCATCAGAATGGAAGGTGTGAAGGGCAATTAGTTAAGTTAACTGGAAGCTGTTAAAGGAGATTGTTAAGGGTGGCAGGTAATTGAAGATACGTGACTGGTCTCAGGGATCTCGAAGGGTGGTGACTAAAATCTTTTTCTTCTTTTGTCTGTAACTTCTCTGTAACTTGTTCTCCAAAAAACTGTATAAATTAAAAGACACAAGCCCCACTCGGGGGGCTTACTTCTAAATGTATTAGCAGAGCAGCTTTGCTAATAAAACAGAGTGGTCTGATAAATTGTGAGTCTGAGTCAAACTTTGACACTGCTGATTCGTAAATAAATGAGGTTGCCATTGTTTTGATTCCATAATGCTTAGTTTACATTGGAGAGAGGTAGGTAGCTACCTTCCCTGCTCTCTGGGAGAAAACCTGTTTCTCCCTTTGTTTGGTCACAGACTTTAAAGCATAATATCAGTGAGTGTCCATAATTCCTCATGTAGTGCTAATACATACATTTCAAAGTTATATTAATCACCATTGTACCATTAGCTTTCATAAAAGACCTGACTCAATACTTTTTTATAATATAGTAATATTGTTTATAGTCAGTTGATTCAATTGATTTTTTTCTTTGGGATTCAGACTCCCTGTTCTCCCCCAGACAGTGCTGTTCCACACTAGCTTTTTAAAAATCTCTTCCTTTTTCCAGCCTTAACAAAACAATAAAATACAAAGGAAGATGCCTGGAAAATGAAAGAATGCTCTGATTTCCATTGTAGGAGCAACATCAATCTTTCACTGGATCATAAAAACACAACCTCACAGCTGCACTCTGAAGAGGCAGTCACCAGCAGAAAGGCTCTACAACTGTGTAAAGCCATTGCTGGCCAATAAATAGAAGAGAGAGGTGGCATTCATGACCCATGGTGAGGGAGAGGGAGTGCAAACTGGAAATGGAGAACAAGGACCTCACTGGGCTCATTCAGCACTGCATTTTACTTTAGCTTTGCTGCCAGCATGAAGACAGCTACAGCATCAGGCCTTTGCCACCCACCTCTCGAGCAGAACTCTACCTATCACACATTTACAGGGTTAGTTCAATCTGAGGTCCCCTATGAGCACACTTGATTGGGGCATCTTCCCAAGTAATCATTCATTTGGTCACCACACACCCAACGTTGTTAAATCTGCATGATGTATGTATAAAATTGCACACAAAACTACATTAAAAGAACACTATTAAGGTTGCAAAGTTAAGCACTCACAAGGTAGGAAATGCCAAAATTAAAGCTGCCTGTGCAACCTTAATTTGGCTCACTGGGGATACGGATTATGATACCATCTTTAATTACGTGATCATATTCTATTTTTTATTTAAAAAAAAAAAAGCCTGCCTCATTCAGTGCACAGGATATACGGTGCTCATTTAATGACCAGCTATGAAACATTTTGTTTTCCTCTCAGTGATCAATGTATGGCACCATGCCTCATTTACTATACACTATTCAAACATTGCTATGAATTATTTCATTTCCTCATGGGCTTTTCATCACTATAGTATTTGAGTGTTTCAGAAACATTAATTTATCTTCACAAGACACCTGTGAAGTGAGGGGGATGGTATTATTCTCCATTTTACGGATGAAGAAGTGAGGCACAGAGCGATTAAGGTAAAAAACATCCACTAGTTTTGGGTACCAAATTCAGATGTCTAGGGGATCTGATTTTTCAGAACACTTAACATTATAGATCACTTTACATGTATTCAAACACAGCTCCCAATGACTTCAGTTGCAGCTGTGAGTGCTCAGCGTTTCTGCAAATCAGGCCCCACAGTCTCAAGTTGGGCACCCAAAAAATGAGAAACACACAATTAATGGTCACCTTTGAAAAGCTTGGTTTAAGTAACTTGCTTAGCTTCCTACAAGAACTCAGTGTCAGAGACAAGGACAGAATCCAGTTCTCCAGGATAGCATTCATCTACCTTACCCATGTCCTTTCTTTTCCTGCAATCACCACCTCATTCACAATAAACCTTCCAATTTCTGTAATAAATGAGATACAGGTCCTAAAGACAACAGTCTCCTTCACTACATTTCCTAACTTGTGAATGCTTGACCTTACATATTGTAAAATATTTTAATATAGTTTTGTATGTAATTTCCTGTTTTTTCTTAAAAGAAAGCAACCTGAGCACCCCCCCCCCGCACGAAATTCCATCCTGTGGCACCATATTGGTACCCACATGGGTCATTAGCACTGGTGGAACTTTTAGATCCATTGCACAGTCCCCTGACACTTGAGATACCAGAATAACTGGCACAAGAGTATTTTATCATCCTTTATGTTATTGTGGATCAGTACTAGAAGAGGATCAAACACATACTTTAGAAAAACAGTTTTATTTATTTATTTAGGAAGTTTTAACAAGTTTACAAATCCTTATCATGTAAACATCAGAAACAAAAGAACCATTACAACAGCTGACTTTCGTTTAAAGAGACTTATACTGTAATATTGTCATCAGATCTTTCTATTTAGCAGGCTGTTACTATATTACAGAATGAACATCATTACAGCGCCTATAGTATGTAATTTCTAGTGATTTTATTAAGTTGAGTGAAATCTCAATATACACATATTTAACAGACCAGGTATGTCTATTAAATGTTAATATTGGGAAAAAATGGACAGGTATGCTGGGTTATTTTGCAAGTGAATGTACTTTGAGTACTTTATAAAAGGTAACATAATATCTAAACATCTATCTATCCTCTGTCTGTTTTGCTGGGTACATAATTGGTGTGTTATTTTTCTATTAACCACAACCTCCCATATTTTTTGAACCATTCCTCAATGGTTGGGCTGTTTTTCTTTTTCCAGTGAGAGGCTACCATTAGCTGAGCAGGTACAGGCAGATAAGAGACTAATTCTTAATTTCCTTTTGTGTGATCATTTCTGCAAGGAAGCCCTGGGTGGATTACCAGGGGTAATAAATATCCAAATAAATATTTGTGATATTTGGTTACAGATTGCATCCCAATACTCTTTAATGAGTGTACACATCCACTCTATATGCATAAAAATCCCCTCTTTCACCATCATTTCTCCAATATTTATCCCTATTCAGTCTATCTATATATTTTTAACCTCACTGGAGTGAGGTGCCATTGAAACAGTATCTTAAAGAAATTTTCCTTTTTTGTGCTAAAGGCTGAGATTGCTGGTACTCTGTTCCAGATCAAACAACATTTCTCTGGGGTAATTTGTCTATCCACATCCCTTTTCCAGCATGCAATATATGGACACTTTTTCATTAGGAAAGCTGTCTCCAAAAATTGATATAAATTTGTTAAAATTGTTATTTGTTTATTTTCTAATTGACCAGACACCATTGCTTCTGTTAAATTTAGCTTTCTGTATAAAACAGTGTGAACCCAAGTGCCTGGAGGGGCCACGCTGAGAATGCTTACTCAGGGCAAACTGCAAGGAATAAGGCAGACAATCCCCCAAACTGGTGGTTTGTTCTATAATTAGATTCACCAAGCCAGGAGCCAAACAGATTCTGTAATATCGCACTGGTTATCAAGAAGCCACAATACAGACCCCTTTAAGCAATCCAGCCTTTGGCTCCCACCCAGGCAGCCAAGTCTAAAATAGTGAAAGATTACTGAAAACTTTATTTGCCATACTTAAAGTTCTACCCATTCCAAAGGACCAGACACATTGCCCACCAGGTCAATGAATATTTCAGATCTCACCCAAATACATGCTTACAGCTAATCCTTATTAACTAAATCTAAGATTTATTAATAAAAAAGAAAGTTATATATAGTTAAGAGATCAATATACATAAAAATGTGTGTAAAGTCCTTAGGTCAGTTTCATTGCAGAGATGGTGAGGCTGCTGATTTGTAAAAGTCTTTCTGGAACCAATTTAAAAGGTTATAGTACAGTATGCAGTCCAGGTACAGAGTTGGTTCAAATCCTTCCATGAAAATACCAGGGTGAATCCAGAGTAAACCTGGAGACCTAAGTCTTAGGGCTTCGAATTTCCCTGTCAAAATTTAAGCAGATCTGAGATAAAAAAAGATCAGGCCTGAAGCTTTCTTTATAGTTCTCTAGCAGGCTGATAGCCTCTTGACAGCAATTGTCACAGCAGGGCCTTCCTCGAATGAAGAATAGGTAATGTATATTGCTGCTTTGAATAATATTCTGTCTCCTATGCAAACACAGATAACTAGTTGTATTAATTAACACAGGGCAATTAACAATTCAAACTATCAAGGCAGTTTATTATGACTTAGACAATTAAATTGAAGATGTAAATAACATGATTAATTCCTACAGTATCTTTGAGTCAATAGAATACAGTAATGAATCATTAAAAGACAGGAATAGGATTTTAGCATCTACAAGTGAATTAGATCACACGGTTAAACTTCTAACAAGATATAGGCAAACACAGTTGAATACAATTAGCATTTACTCTTGATTCTCTAACACTACCAGCAAACATGTTAAAGATTCGAGTCTAGTACACTTCTTTGAAATGCACATAAAAGTAGATTGTCTTGATTACATTTCAATGCCTCCCGTTAAGTTATTATGGGTCCCACACAATTGACCAGTCTGTCAGTGTCACAAATTCCCAAATTTTGAAGCTCTCTAGTTTCTGGATTATTTGCAAGGGAGAAACCCACACTTTTGCCAGTGGGTTTCACAAATATTTCACAGAGGAATAGTGAGACTCAGAAATCTTGGGTTCCTGCCCAGGTTCCATAGGAGAGTGTTCTTTAGCAAGCACCGACTCTTCTGCTTCTTTCCCTGTCCCTTGACACCCTTCTGTGTCATCCACTGGTCTCTCACTGGCCAGTGCCTGTCTCTTCCCCTCCAGCACCTCAGGTCTTTTTCCTAGTCCTATTTTCCTTGCCTATCCAGTCTCAGTTGCCACTCCTTGGGCTTCTCATACCAGTCCCAGTCTTCTTGCCTAGCCGGTCTTAGTCTCCTTCTCTGGGCTCACTATCTGAGTCCCAATCTCCCTCAGATCACTGTGTGTCTCCCCCTCTTCTAACCACTCCCCATCTCCTTGCCCACCAAGCCCCAGTTTCTCTCCCTCCCAGTTCCTCATCTGATCTGTCTGTCCCCTCCCATCACACTTTCCCAGTCATTCTCACAAGGTTCCTCATCCAATCTCAGTCACTCCCACACACCTTCCATGCCTTTCTGTTCCAGTCTCTTTTCCTAGCCAGTGCCAGTTCTTCCTCTGCAACCCAGCTCCTTGTCAGAACTTTCTTTCCTCCCCTTTCCCTTCGTTTCTCCCCAGGACCTAGTCAGATTCCTTCTTCAGTCAGTCCCAGTGTCCACAAACTCCTCCTCTGATCTCAGTGAGCTCAGCATTCCCCACCCTCAGCCAACTGGCTTCCAGTCCCCCACCCCATTTCCCTTATGGGCTTCCAGTCCCCTCACCCAACCAGTCCCCAAACTTCCCTTCTCCCCCAACCAGTTCCAGTCTCCCTTCCCATTGGCTCCCAGTCAGTCTCCCACTCCACTTCCCAGTCACAGTTTATCTTCCTCCAGTCCCAAGTCTCACCAGAATCCTTATCCCAATCTACTCCTTTCCCTCCCCACAGCCTGGCTTTTGTCCCCTCTGCATTCAAATCAGATAGCTTCCTCTTTCCAGTGTCCTGGCTGCCAGCAGTGGGGTGACTGAGAGCACAAGAGAGACAAGATCTTTGCTCTTAGTTCTGGTGCCTAGCACCACCGCATTCTGGAGTGGCTATTATAGGGAAAGTCCTTCTGAGACCCTGTAGAAGGCTCTGTCGCTCTACGGGGATGGTGCATGTGCAGTCTGGTCAGCACTAGGAGCTGTGAGAGGCTCAGACATGTTCAGCGAGGATGGTATATTTGGAAATAGAAAAGGAGGACTTGTGGCACCTTAGAGACTAACAAGTACTCCTGTTCTTTTTGAGGATACAGACTAACATGGCTGCTACTCTGAAACCTGTCATATTTGGAAATGTTAGCTGTTAATCTGTAACAAGTCTCTACTAAGCATGTGAAAACTGAGCTTACAAAGGCTTATAACGTCTCCAAATTTAGGTGGATTTTCAGCAGGATAGCAAAATGCACATCCCCGACACAACGGTTACCCACTGCCAAATTTCAAGAACCTGTTCCAAAGCACAAGGATTCTAGAACTTTTCAAAGAAAAAGTCTCAAGTATTCTTAACATGGGCAAAACAACATATTTTTTCCTAGTCTCATTTTCAGAAATGGCTGAAATTTTCAACAACAAAAAGAGAAAGAAAGAAAGAAAGAAAGAAAGAAAGAAAGAAAGAAAGAAAGAAAGAAAGAAAGAAAGAATCAGCCTGAGGCAGACATCTACCATGGAAAATTTAAGCCCAAACAATTAAATGTTGGTGCTGCCAGCCCCTCCCATAATAAATAACATATATTACTATTGCTAATAAAAATATACAAAATCCCAAGAATTGTACCAAACCAGAATATTTTTAGGCTGTGGGGCTGTGGGGAATGACACTGAGGTTTCCTGTCAAAGGATCTCCCGTTCTTTGCAAACAACTCTCACCTCAGACCTGACAAACTCACTACACCAAACACAAGCCTTGCAGGAGATTTATAAAGAGTAGCATGTGAGGTATCCACAAAAAGTTTGTAACTTATCAAGGTTCATAATCATGGTGAGATGTATGTACAGGTAATATTTAAGGAATAATGTAACTATATTGAAAGTATGCTTTAGAGTCTTGGACTAAAAGTTAGTCACCAGTGGACAATATGTCTTGGTGATGGACCATTCACAGAGGAGGGAATTGTAACCCCTATCTGTTTAGCAAGTGATGTAATGCAAGGCTCAATTGTCTAGCCTTGCTGCTTCCCAAGACTATCAACAGAAAACCACCATAGACAACTATAAACAATCAAAACCACTTGGAGGTAAACAAAGAAACACTACAACAGACAGAGGTTTGCCCTGTCTGTGAATAAAGACAAAACATGGTTTCAGTATAACAGATTCTTTAGATTCTTTGACTGAAGAGACATCTTAGGAAGTAGAGACATTCTCATGAAAAACTGGATCCTTGTTCCTGTGAAGCCAGCCAGCTCAGCAATAGACTGCACTTTAGATAGAAAAGGTAACCATCAATAACTGTAGACATAAGTTTGCATTTTGTTATTTATTTTGTATAGTAACCATTTGTTTCTGTCACTACCTCTTGTTTCTAGTTAACTCTCCAATCTTTCTTAAATAAATCTACTTTTGTTTAATTATAAGTGCTCACAAGTGATGTGTGATATACAAGAGCAGTGGTTTAAGGTAAAACTAGTAAACTTGGGCACACTGCTCCTATGGGACAGAGGATCTGAGATTTCTGTGAGTAGTCAGTGTCAGGGGCTGGATATCACAGAGGAACGATTTGAAGGGACTTGGGGACTGTGATGTCCCTATTGTTAACCTGCAAGGCAAAAACAAGGCTGGCATAGACCAGAGAAGAGTGCTTGAGAGGTTGCTGGTGTTAGGGAACTGACACCCAACTAGGCACAGGCAAGACTCCTGCACACTAGAGGCAAGATGTAGCAAGGAGAATTCACAGCCCTGGATGCCCTGAGAACCATCACAGGAGGCAGTAAGAGACAGGCAAATTGGGGATTGGGGAGGATGCTGAAAGAGAAGAAATCTGGTATAATGAGGATGGGAAGGCTGAGAGGAGACGTGTATGAACATGAAATATCAGATAGCATGAAGCTATGGGGACAAAGGAAGTACCTGGATGGTTGCAGCACTGGGGAAATGGAGGAAATTCTGATAAAAGCTTGAGTAGCCACTGGGAGAGGGACATGAAGGTAGCCATGGTTGGTGGCAGAAACAGCCCCCAGAAGGTGGATGGTGTCCTGAAAGAAACTTTACTTAGGCCAGGAGTCTGGGAAATTCAGTCCACAAGAGTCTCTAGAAAACCTGGCAGTTTCTTATTCACAGTTTCAAGGGCAAGTGGCATGTGTAACAATATGTAATACTCCATAGTTAGAGGTACCATTAGAAGATAGAAAATGAAATTATTTATCAGATGTTCCACTTTTATTTTACCAAAGTGACAAAGGCTCCCATAAACTTCACTAGAAAAATGTCATATTTAAATGGGTTGAAGCAGTCTCATTAACTCTGCAGCATTTGGTGTTGAAAGGAGCAGAACAGAGAGGGACTATATGTTATGTTTTAAGCAGAACATGCAACTTCACAAGCTAAAAGTGCTTCTGTATTTATTTTTCCAAAATGTCAAACCTGCCAATTCTTTTTCACAAGCCGTAACAACTCATTGATTTTAGTGAAAATATTATGTTCTGGGAAAATGCATAAACTGAGTAATCCACACAGAAACTGGTAGAATTCACAAAGGCTCTCAGGAATGAAACCCTGTGAATGAGCATTGTGGATCAAAGCTGGGGAATGGAACTTGCAAGTGGAAGGAATGCTCAGCGACATCAGGGAGAATGACTGTGCAACATGTTGTCACCCCTCTGCCATGTGGTTGTAATGTCGAGACCTTAGAGCGTTCAGTTTGTTGTCGGAAGAGAAATCAGTGATACAGAGTCTGGGTATTTTCTTAGTATAACTTGTTTTACTAACACTGTATACACCAGTCCTTCAACAGAGGTGGTCACAAGTGCCACACAGGCAAATCCCTCTTTCAAAAATCTCAGCCCAAATCCCAGTGCCCAATTCCCAGGAAGCAAGTCTACTCCTGGTGTTGACTCTAGATAGAGAGAATAAGGTGGAGAGCAAACTCTCTTGCTGTTTACTGCAGCTTCTAGAAAGAACCTGCACCCCACAACTAACAAAATATGGCGTTTCTTCAAAGACTATATGTTGCTCACACCCTAAGGGTATGTCTACACTACGAAATTAGGTCGAATTTATAGAACTCAGTTTTGTAGAAAGCGGTTTTATACAGTTGATTGTGTGTGTCCCCACACAAGTGCTCTAAGTGCATGTAGTCGGCGGAGTGTGTCTACAGTACCGAGGCAACTGTCGACTTCCGGAGCGTTGCACCTTGGGTGGCTATCCCACAGTTCCCGCAATCTCCGCCGCCCATCTGAATTCTGGGTAGAAATCCCAGTATCTGATGGGGCTAAAACATTGTCGCGGGTGGTTCTGGGTACATATCGTCAGGCCTCCGTTTCCTCCCTCCCTCCGTGAAAGGGGCAGACAATCGTTTTGCGCCTTTTTTCTTGAGTTATCTGTGCAGACGCCATACCACGGCAAGCATGGAGCCCGCTCAGCAAACCGTCACCATATGTCTCCTGGGTGCTGGCAGACGTGGTACTGCATTGCTACACAGCAGCAGTTCGTTGCCTTTTGGCAGCAGACAGTGCAGTATGACTGGTAGCCATCATCGACGTAGTCCTGGGTGCTCTTTTAATCGGGCGCCTGGGCAACTATGGGAGTGACTCAGCCAGGTCATTTCCCTTTTAAGTTTCGTCTCGTGGCGATTCAGTCCTACCGGCAGTGCACTGTCTTTTAACCTCCAGCCAGCAGAATATGATGGCTAGTCGTCATACTGCACCGTCTTCTGCCGAGCCCCAGGAAATGATGACGGCTAGCGGTCGTACTGCACAGTCTGCTGCCAGCAAGATGTATAAAGATAGATGAAGTGGCTCAAAACAAGAAATAGACCAGATTTGTTTTGTATTCATTTTCTCCTCCTTCCCTCTGTGAAATCAATGGCCTTCCAAACCCAGTTTTGAGTTCTATCCTTGAGGTTCTGAGTTCTATCCTTGAGGGAGCCATTCAGTTTCTCGCAAAGCCACCCCCTTTGTTGATTTTAATTCCCTGTAAGCCAACCCTGTAAGCCATGTCGTCAGTTGCCCCTCCCTCCATCAGGGCAACGGCAGACAATCGTTCCGCGCCTTTTTTCTGTGCAGATGCCATACCACGGCAAGCATGGAGACCGCTCAGATCACTTTGGCAATTAGGAGCACATTAAACACCACGCACATTATCCAGCTGTATATGCAGCACTAGAACCTGGCAAAGCAAAACCGGGCGAGTAGGCGATGTCAGCGCGGTGACAAGAGTGATGAGGACATGGACACAGACTTCTCTCCAAGCAGGGGCCCTGGCAATGTGGGCATCATGGTGCTAATGGGCCAGGTTCATGCGGTGGAATGCCGATTCTGGGCTCAGGAAACAAGCACAGACTGGTGGGACCGCATAGTGTTGCAGGTCTGGGACGATTCCCAGTGGTTGCGAAAGTTTCGCATGCGTAAGGGCACTTTTATGGAACTTTGTGACTTGCTTTCCCCTGCCCTGAGGTGCAAGAATACCAAGATGAGAGCAGCCCTCACAGTTGAGAAGTGAATGGTGATAGCCCTGTGGAAGCTTGCAACGCCAGACAGCTACCGGTCAGTCAGGAATCAATTTGGAGTGGGCATATCTACTGCGGGGGCTGCTGTGATGCAAGTAGCCCACGCAATCAAAGATCTGCTGATATCAAGGGTAGTGACCCTGGGAAATGTGCAGGTCATAGTGGATGGCTTTGCTGCAATGGGATTCCCTAACTGTGGTGGGGCCATAGACGGAACCCATATCCCTATCTTGGCACTGGAGCACCAAGCCGGCGAGTACATAAACCGCAAGGGGTACTTTTCAATAGTGCTCCAAGCACTGGTGGATCACAAGGGACGTTTCACCAACATCAACGTGGGATGGCCGGGAAAGGTACATGACGCTCGCATCCTCAGGAACGCTGGTCTGTTTCAAAAGCTGCAAGAAGGGACTTTATTCCCAGACCAGAAAATAACCGTTGGGGATGTTGAAATGCCTATATGTATCCTTGGGGACCCAACCTACCCCTTAATGCCATGGCTCATGAAGCCATACATAGGCAGCCTGGACAGTAGGTCAGGAGCTGTTCAACTACACGCTGAGCAAGTGCAGAATGGTGGTAGAATGTGCATTTGGACGTTTAAAAGTGCGCTGGTGCAGTTCACTGACTCGGTTAGACCTCAGCGAAACCAATATTCCCACTGTTATTACTGCTTGCTGTGCGCTCCATAATATCTGACAGTAAGGGGGAGACGTTTATGGCGGGGTGGGAGGTTGAGGCAAATCGCCTGGCTGCTGGTTTCGCACAGCAGACACCAGGGCGGTTAGAAGAGCACAGGAGGGCGCAGTGCACATCAGAGAAGCTTTGAAAACCAGTTTCATGACTGGACAGGCCACGGTGTGAAAGTTCTGCTTGTTTCTCCATGATGAAACCCACCGCCCCTTGGTTCACTCTGCTTCCCTGTAAGCTAACCACCCTCCCCTCCTCCCTTCGATCTCCGCTGTCAGAGGCAATAAAGTCATTGTTGCTTCACATTCATACATTCTTTATTCATTCATCACACAAATAGGGGGATAACTACCAAGGTAGCCCCGGGAGGTGTGGTGGAGGAGAGAAGCACCAGGAGGGGTGGTGGAGGAGGGAAGAACAAGGCCACACAGCACTTTAAAAGTTTAAAACTTTAAAACTTATTGAATGCCAGTCTTCTGTTGCTTGGGCAATCCTCTGGGGTGGAGTGGCCGGAGGCCCCCCCACCGCGTTCTTGGGCGTCTGGGTGAGGAGGCTATGGAACTTGGGGAGGAGGGCGGTTGGTTACACAGGGGCTGTAGCGGCGGTCTGTGCTCCTGCTGCCTTTCCTGCAGCTCAACCATACGCTGGAGCATATTGGTTTGATCCTCCAGCAGCCTCAGCATTGAATCCTGCCTCCTCTCATCACGCTGCCACCACACTTGAGCTTCAGCCCTCTCTTCAGCCCGCCACTTACTCTCTTCAGCCCGCCACCTCTGCTCCCGGTCATATTGTGCTTTCCTGCACTCTGACATTGTCTGCCTCCACACAGTCATCTGTGCTCTGTCAGTGTGGGAGGACACCATGAGCTCAGAGAATATTTCATCACGAGTGCGTTTTTTTCGCCTTCTAATCTTCACTAGCCTCTGGGAAGGAGAAGATCCTGTGATCATTGAAACACATGCAGCTGGTGGAGAAAAAAAAAGAGGGAGGGGTATTTAAAAAGACACATTTTCTAGAACAATGGCTACACTCTTTCACGGTAAACCTTGCTGTTAACATTACATAAACAGCACATGTGCTTTCGTTCCAAGGTCGCATTTTGCCTTCCCCCACCATGTGACTAGCCCCTCACCCCCCCATCCCCTCTTCCATCTCCATTGAAGGAGTCAAACAACACAGCTGGGGTCATGGTGGCTGAACCCCCTAAAATGGCATGCAGCTCACCATAGAAGCGGCATGTTTGGGGCTCTGACCCGGAGCAGCTGTTCGCCTCTCTGGTTTTCTGGTAGGCTTGCCTCAGCTCCTTAAGTTTCATGCGGCATTGCTTCGGGTCCCTGCTATGGCCTCTGTCCTTCATGCCCTGGGAGATTTTGACAAAGGTTTTGGCATTTCGAAAACTGGAATGGAGTTGGACTAGATAACCTCCTGAGGTCCCTTCCAACTCTGATATTCTATGATTCTATGATTCTGACAGCACGGATTCCTCTCCCCATACAGCAATCAGATCCCGTACCTCCCGTTCGGTCCATGCTGGAGCTCTTTTGTGATTCTGGGACTCCATCATGGTCACCTCTGCTGATAAGCTCTGGCCGGCGTGGCAAGCTGCAGGTGACCATGCAAACAGGAAATTGAAATTCAAAAGTTCGCGGGCCTTTTCCTGTCTACCTGGCCAGTGCATTTAAGTTGAGAGTGCTGTCCAGAGCGGTCATAATAGAGCACTCTGGGATAGCTCCCGGAGGCCAATACCATCTAATTGCGTCTACAGTACCCCAAATTTGACCCAGCAAGGCCAATTTAAGCGCTAATCCACTTGTCAGAGGTGGATTAAGGAAATCGATTTTAAGAGCCCTTTAAGTCGAAAAAAAGGGCTTCATCGTGTGGACGGGTGCAGGTTTACATCGATTTAACGCTGCTAAATTCGATCTAAACTCCTAGTGTAGACCAAGGCTAAGAAAAGCAACTTGTAAGACTAAGCACTTGTAAGACTAAGCAACTTGTAATAGCACTATTTGATTACTTTTATGTTGAGCTCTAAGAATGGAACCCCAGCCACAAGAAAAGCAGGAATCCATGATGGCAGCTGAGTGAGCAAAATGTTTGAAGGTCTGAGAATGGTACAGTATGTTGTGTAACTATACAGCACAGGCTGAGATCATGTAACAGAACTTTGTGATCAGCATGTAGTACATAGACAAAAGGAATTAAAAGCTACACATTGTAAGTACAGCAACCCCTTACTGGAACCTCATGACTGCAATGTATGTATAGAGACCTGGGAATAGAATTCTGACTAGACGGCATGTTCAGAGACTCAAGAATTAAATCCCAAACATGGGTGGGCCACTGGAGACTCAGTAAAGGAACTCCACATGTGAGATCTGAGACTAGAACCTTATGAGCAGGGCAAGTATGCCAAAACTACCAATGGAACCCTATACACACCATGCACATGGGCCCAGGAATGGGACTCTGCAAAAAAGCAACCTGTTCTGAGACCCACTTTTTCACTCTAATTTGAACTGTGGCAGTGGCACATAATAAGAGCTATGAATGGTATGCTGTGAGCAGGTCAGTTAGGTCAAGTCTGAGAAAAAGAACTTGGAAGTAGGTGATGGATTCAGAGACCTCGGCATGCAACACTGTCACCATGCAACATGTGATGAGAGTTGAGAGCAGCTCATGCACAGAACAGACCAGGTATTGGAATTAGAACACTGGAATGTGTGGGCTGGGTCAAGACCTGGAAATCTGGAAGTGAATAATATGCTGAGACCCAGAAATGACAACCTGGTCAAGACCTGGGAATAGAACCTTGTGTGTAGCACAAGCCAAGACACAAGATTGGAGCCTTGCAAGTGATTGGCACACTTAGAGACCCAGGAGTGCAAGTGGGTTGAACATACTGAGTGGTGAAGTCAGATCAAACCAAAAAATGGAAGCCTGAGTGTGCAGAAAATACTGAGATCTGGAAATGGAGCCCTGACAGAAACCTGGACATGAACTGTTGAGACAAGGAGGTACCTGCAAACTCTTGGAGAACAGGTTGTTGTGATGTCAGGCACATTCAGAGAGAGGAGTGGAGAGAGAGGAGTGGATCTCTATGCAAGACATGTTTTGGCCCTGTGGGATAGGACCTTCTGCGACCTGATCAGACAGAACCCTGTGCCCGTAGAACAACTTCTTACCCTGGGGGACAGAACAGGGGATTGCCTTGCTTAGTTTCTGATGGCCGCTCACTGCTGGGGGCACCAGCAGAGACCTTGGGCTAGGTGACAAAACCGTGTGATGTAATTACTGGTGTTGTGTAGAGTAGACTATGGGATGGAGGGAGGCACAGCCTGGAGAGAGGGAGGAACTGCCTGGGGGAAGCCTGTAACATGGGGGGTTGGGTGGTCTCTGTCGGAAGGCAAGGGCTGGGAAATGGAAGAAGGTTTCAGCCCCTAGGGAAGGCGGGAAAGCGAACCCAGCGCCGGCCACCCCTTCTGGAGGCAGGGGGAGGAGCCCTGCGTGCGGCACAGCCCGAGCAGGGGCGGAGCATAGCTGAACCCGTCTGGGTGGGCTGGGAGCGCCTCAGCCCCTGGATGGCTCGGCCTCGGTGCCGGTTTCAGGCTGGGAGCCTGCCAAGGAGGGGAGGTGTCAGACCTGGCCGGGGGCCGGGGCCAGGCTGAGGCGGGGCGGGCGGGAAGCGCCCTGTGCGGACCGGTTCCAGCCCCGAGGCTGGGGGGCGGGTCGCCCCCCGGACAAGCCGAGTCCCCCCGGGCTCGCGTGGGAGCCCGCCTGGGGAAGTGACTCGCGCTTGGGCTTCAACCTGCCGCGCCCCCTGGTGCAGCCAGGGCGGGCCGGGCCGGGCAGGTGCACGCCTGCCGCGGCGTGACCCAGCGTTGGAGCGGTAACGGGCTGCTGCGTCCCTGCCCAGCCATCCAGCCACCGCCGCTCCGCCACCGGCTGGGAGCGTGAGCGCCGCTTCCCTCCCCCGCCGCCAGCCCCGCTCCGCCGCCGCCCCACAGCGCCTTAGGAAGCCAAGCGCCACCCGCTGCCCCCCCCCAGCCCCGCCCGCCCGCCCGCGTAGCCCAGCGACCATGGCGCCCGGGAGGTAAGCGAGCTCCAGTCACTGCTCCTTCGCCGTCCGTGCCGCGCCGGGTCCCGGCCGCTGCCAGCGCCGCAGCTGGCACCTGCCCGGCACCTTGCCCGCGGAGTCCGCGCGCCCTGCGCAGATGCGGGGAGGGGGGGGGGTTGTGGGGCGCCTTCGCTTCCCCTGCAGGGAAAGTTGCTTCCCGCCGCCCGAGCGCCCCTTTATTTCTCCCCAGTGTTGCCATTGAGATGCTGCTGCCGTGCCGAGTGTACTTCCGGGTTCACACCTTTCCCCCCCCCACCCCCCCACTACCGCCCTTCTCCGAGGGCTGCGGTTACCCTGGAGAAGATCAGACGCCTCGGAGCCCAGCGGCCAAGTTGCTGCTTCCCCTGGGGGGGGGGGAGAGGGAGGGGGGGAGAGTGCCTTGCATGTGATATTACAAATAAAACAATAATTAAAAAAGGGATCGAGAGACAAGAGCCGAGCCTCCCTGGCATGTCACCCCGGGGTGCGCGAGGAGAGCGGCAGCGCTCGCATGGTGCATCTGCAAAGCGATGGGCAGCTCCAGGTGCGAGCACAAAGGGATTGTATTAACTTGCTCCGGTCAAGGTACAGGTTGGGATGCCCGCAGGTGAAACTGCGCCCGTTCGACGCCAGGGGGCGTCCCGTGCTCTTGGGATCCCTCCACTCCCTGCCTTTGCCCTCTGGTAGCAAAGAGATCTTTGTATTTGTAACCTACCAAGGAAACAATCTTGTACTGTCAATGTGTGTGCGGGGGGGGGGGCGGAAGGGGGGGAAGTTTGTGGGGGGAGGGAAAGATGCAGAGGCACAAACACAAATTAGGACTCTGGAGGAGCGAAGGAGAACGATCCTGGAGCTTGAGCTGTTGCAAAAGGAAAGAGAAGGAGGAAAGTAGATGGACAACTACATTGTGTTTGCCAATCGGTGCGTCAGCTTTAAACTGACTAGAGAGCAGAGGATGCAGCTGTCTTGTACGGATTTGTGCCCCAAAGGACTGTTTTTTAATTGCACCTTGGTAACTATTCCTGCCCTTTAGTGCTTTTTTTTGGTGGGGGCGTGGCGGGCGGGGATGTTACTATTTGATCTCATACATAATTCCGTGTCCTCTCTACGGGGGTTTTAAATGTAAGTAATGGTAAGGCCGCCATTTTGAATTGTTTCATGCAACAGAACGAAATCTTAGGTCGATCTCCGTGTTTCCTTGCATTTTCCCCTCAGTGTTTTTTATAAATTGCTCCTAGTGGTACTGTGTATAGTTGGGGTCATTTTATAGTAAACTTAAAAAAAAAAAAGTAGCACTGTGCTATTCTCCTGTGAAGTTGTCCTGTTGATGGCATGTAATGTAAGGGAAAACAAATAAATGTCTTTAAACTTTGTAGTTTCTGTTTTCTGGTTTCAAACACTGATAGAAATCTGGCTATGTCAATTTGATTTATGAGTATAGACTAGAATGGCTGGCTTCAGAACTAGTTTCAGAAGTATATATTTCTCTTTTAGCAATGTAAAATTGAATTCAATCCTGGTCCAGGAAATATTTTGTATTTAATTTCTTGTTTTGAGTTATATTTTTATTAACATTTTAATTAAGCACATGTTATTTTAGTCATCTGATTTAACAGGAAATCAGTCAATTCAGACCCTGTGTGTATATGCATAAAAGATCAGAAAATATAACTACACACTTAATGTTGCTATTTAGCCAAGCTCTTTTAAAAGCGTAACACCAGTATATTTTAAATAGTGTAAATTCTAAAGTAAGTTTTAGAGGAAGAGAGGTTTAACACTTGTTTGAGTTACCTATTTTAATTTGTTAACATCACCTAGAAAAGATGCTAGGCATTTAATTGTTCATCACTTTTCCCTGAGTGTACTTACTTGATATCTACTTAGTCTCATATTGTAGTACAAATGAATGAAATAGTAATACAGGTTATCAACTTTTGCTAAAGGATTTAGGCATGTTACTTATGTAACCAGCATTACATTTAAAAAGCCATTAACTAATATTCTAGTTATAGTCTGTTTTGGAACTTCACATTTTATGTGCATACGCTGTCTAACTACATCTACAGCAAAGTATGTGTTGTCATCAGTATTAGCTACTGTTAAGAAAATAAGAATTGTAGCTATAGTTTTATAATGGTCTAAATTGTTTTCAACATTTTAATTTAATGAAGCATCCATCAAATTTATATTAAATTACAGTAACAACCATTTAGAGTTAGATTGATACTGGATTGTACAGTAAACCATATAGGAAACAGACATTTCATTTTTAAAGGTGTAAAGATGGTACCTTATTTGTTGGGGGGAAATATTCTGCCATTTACTTTTTTGAAAATTATTCACAGGATATGCAGTTAAACTGTAGTCTTCTGAAAGAATGATACTGTACAGCAAGAAAGATCACTAAAATATGGAATAAATATATAACCTCAAATTTATTAATAAGTATACCAAGAAGTCAAGTTGTCTTTGTTCTCATGAAACAATGTAACACAAAATAGCAAAGTAATGGTTACTTATAAGCAGACTGTTTAGTACATATTTAAAAACAGCTGAGGTAGAAAATACAAGATTGCGTGAAGAAATGAGCTATCAAACTTACATGTATATAAAAAAAATCTTACCAGAAATCAATAGTAAAGTCAATGTAGGAGACACATTAGCTGATATGTATTAGAAACTTGAGGAGACAGGAGAGGAAAAATGAAAATTTCATATGTCTAGGCCCAAATCTTCATTGCTAGGATGCAGTGATAAGTCACAAGCAGTGTTTCAGATCACATTCTCCAAGCAGAAGGATGACTTAATAAGTCTTAGGCAGTTAAAGGTTTTGTTCTTCCTTTTTTCATTTTGAAGTAGCTTTTTGTTTGCATCATAGTTAAACAATGTGATTTATAATGTGATCTTGGGGAGGGGGAGAGAAAGACCTACCAGATGATTCTCCTATTACAATATGTCTGGACAGAAGGTAGGTTCTAAAGGAACCATTTTTCCTCCAGAATGAGCCTAAAAACAATACATTGTGAGGCATAACTGCTAACTTGTTAATCAGAATAATAAGATTCCAGTTATCAAGTATGACTAAAATTCACACTATTTATAGCTGGCAGATGTACTTTATAAAGCCAGCTGTATTTTGAAAATATGAGGGTACATGCCTTTATGGAGTAGCTCCTCCTATGACATGATACTGTATGATGTCGCTGACCGGAGTGCTGAATCAAGACAGCCATGTTGATCACTACTAAATCCAACTGAAAAACACATCCTGAAGTTCTGTGGAGGTTCAAATACAAGAATAACTATAGTAAGTTTTGTCTTTATTATCTTATTTTTGCATCATTCATTCACTAAATGTAGTAGGCAGATAGATGCTGTCTCAAGGAAGCTTTTTCCAGTGAATTGTATTAGTTTGGTATTGAATGAGTATAGGAAAATCAATTAGATCAATACTATGGCACTCTCTTGTTTTGAAAATGGTCCTTTACCACCATAAAGACATTTTAAACCATCTTACATAAAAATTAAGCCTAATTTTAAAAAAATACACATTTTTGAGTCAAACAAATTTTAGACCTAAGTTTGCTATTAGCCATTTTTAAACACAGTTTCAGATTGTGAAAGGGTATTTTGAGAGCTAATATCAAAGCATGTGATCAGTGACTAAAAAAAATCAATGATGATATGGACAAAGTTCATGTAATTGCGTATACGCATTAACAACAAAAGATATGAGCATGAGGCTTTTGTTAAAAAGAGTTAAAATTTGGAGGAGCCAAGCAGACTATAGGAGAATCTTCTCTAAATTTGTTTTGTGTTCCAATATCTCTGGTAGGAAAAGCTCTTTCTTACATAAAGCATTTTGTGGACTAGTTCATGGTGTGTGTTATTTCAAAAACAGTTGTATAATAAAAAAGCAAAATAATTTTAATTTGCTACTCTTTTTGATACATAAGTGGTAAAAATTTTAACACAGGACTTTGACATACTGCTTCTAAAAATAGAATGACTTGATATGCAGGATCCTCAAATTAAAGGTCAAAGGTGACAAACCAGGACAAAGGTCATGCAGCTCATTTTCAAGCAATCAGTTTCTAGTTTTTTCATGGCTGAACAAAAGCTTAATTATACAGAGGGAAAAAAAAGAGGCCTGTAATGTTAACTGATCAGTTTTCACAAAGAAATCGAGATTTACACAATTTCCCAAATAATGTACATTCTCAACTATGATTCTTAATACTGAATTTATGCTGACTTTTATAGAAATATGTATATACATGTTTAGGTTTAAACACTAAAATGTCTTCCTTAATTTAATATTTTACCATCTCTAAATGGTCTAGATGCTAGTAGTATGTACAACTGGGAATTTGTAGGATGGAATGCAGTCATTTTTCTAATAGTATATGGTAAAGTTCTTAGATATATATCTAATGTTTGCTTTAAACAAAATTCTAAAATTGAAGACCATGTATTCTGACAGTGGTGTATGTGTAGATGCACACTAGGTTAAAAATAATCCCCCTCCCCTCCAAAAATGTATCCAGAATAAATAGCTCTCTATATCAATAGCTAGTTGCTAGCAAAGAAACAGCTTCTAAAACTGTCAATTTTATATTGTTGGAATAAACCTTGTTATTTTATTACATATAGTGTTGTGTTCTGCTACCCCACTACCTTTCAGAAAGGTGTGAGGGTTTTATTTTTAACTACAAACACATTTTAAAATGCTCTTATTTCTCTGTGTAGGTATGCATGCTATTTAGGCCAGTTATTTTTAATAATTTAACCCTGTTCAATGTATCTTACATCTATCTATCATCACTACCTATGTTACTGACAGTACTTCAATGCATAAAAGGTTTTTCAGTCTGGCCACAACATACACATGTAGATTGTTAAACTAGTGTTGAAAATATTCGCACACTGAGCATTATTTTGTAACTCAATACTGAGACTATTTGTTTAGTAATATTTTAGATGTTCTACCACTATTGTACATACTTCATAATAAATTCTTGCATGTGCAATCCTTCTGTAAGAAAAAATAAAATTCAAGATAAATGACAATTTCTAATCTCCAAGAATTTAGTATCAGTGATACTGTTCTGTAGTCTCATTTTAAATTAATAAACAATTTCAACTAAAACAAACAAGATCTACCATTGCATTATTTTGTTCAATAACTTATTTTAAACAATGACTCAGCAGGAATGTTTATTATATGGAACTATTTTTTTTTACAATTAGGAAAATTTCACATACCCTGAACTGTTTATGCTGCATTACTCAAACTTATGTGAAAAGAAAATTTCAATATTAGATTGACATTAGTGTTGTAAGCACTGTCTTTTGACAAACACACATTTTACTTTTAATATGTTTTCTTTAGCTTGGTTGCTTTGTTCCTGGTAAATTCCTAATATTCACACCAAAAAGAAGACCTATAAAGGAGCTGAATTTAAGCTTGTGAATCTGTTAGACTCCGAAATGATAATTCACTAATTATAATTACAGAAAAAAATTGTTGTTTTACAGGTAAATGGCCTGTATAAAGGTATAACAAAAGTAGTGTGGGGCACAAAGGATGTAACAGAGATGAAATGTTAACTCCATGAAGAGTAAATATTAATTTGAAGTACAACAAATGACCTTAGAAATGCTTCGGTAGCATCTACAACCAGTCATGCTGAAGCTTTTACAGAAGTATATGAATTTTTTTAAACATATAGAATATTTTTAAGTAAAATTTTAAAAAGTAGTGCAATACATAAAGAACAGCAACTTCATCCACTGAAGTAGTTTTAACATGGTTAAGTTCTAATTGGCAAAAAATGCTTTTATTACCTGACTGCAAATTATACATTATGCAGTTTACAGTTTCATTTTATTTATAAATCCAAATTCTGATTTTGGCTTAATTAATTCCATTTAAATTGAGGCTCTGAGTTTAGGGAAAGGTTACAAACACAGATTTAGAATTATTTTCTGTGTGATGTTCATACCTCATTTGTACTGTAGAGGACATATCAAATGTAATGTCATTATGCGGAATGGAAGAATTGTACATATATTTTTATAAGTTAAAGCTGAATAATTTTAATTTACAATATTGCCATAACAGCTCTTATTTGATACACATCTTTCCAACATTTATTAAACATTATTTCATTCGTGAGCAAATATTATTCTTAAAAATGGCTTCAAAATGAATATGAACCACAAGTTTAAGATACATTTACATTTGTTTAACTTTTTAATAACTTGAATACAAATTAAACCAATGATCATAAGTAGGCTTTTCAGAATTAGATTTTTTTTATAACTGATGGATAATATTTATTTTTTAACCTTTTTTTCCCCCAGTTGTTATCTATTTAAGTTGTCATAGTTGCAGGAAACTATAGGGGTGTCAGAGAATTAATAATAGTAGATGGTGAGATTTAAAAAGTAAAAGCTGTATAACTGATTAAATCAAATTCTGATAAGTTCTCAAGAAGCATTTTTCTTTCTCTGCCTATCTTTAAATTTTGATTGTCAGTAGAAATATTTTTTCATTGGTTTGTGTGTGTGTATGGTGAAATCACTGTTGACATTTGACAATAAAAATCTAATCCTTCAAAGCCTATAAACTATGCAAAATATCTAATAAATTTGGATTTTTTTTATTTGTCTCAGTCACATGGGTACTCAAGTTATTGTGAACAAAAGAACAATACTAGCAACTTCTGGAGATAATCACTTTGAAAGCTAAATGAAGTAAATTGTTAGTAAATGAAGCCCAGTAAATGAAGGCTATTTAACTTCATTTGCTTAAGAAAATGCAAATTGCTCCAAATTTGGACAAATTAGCTTTAAATTACTATTTTACATGCTAGCTGTAAATTTGAATAAAATGCTGAAAATATGACAAGTAAAAAGAGACTAAATAGTTGCTTTTCAAAATATTTTATGTTTAGACATATTTTTGTACCCTTGAAAAGTAAAATTGGTTACAATCATATGAAAATATAGTCACTATTCATATTATGGAATTTTTTTAGATATACAGAACATTTTCTATTTAAGGTATTTTTTCAAATTCTTCTAAATACAGAACATATAAAATAGATCATATGGATTAAGAACAATTAATCTCACTAAAAGGCAATGAGAAATGACTTTATCCAATTGTATTTCTTGATTATACAATTATTGTCATTTTACTACTAAATAAAAATGTAACTTTAGTGCATATGATTAAAGTTTTAGCCTTGTTGATCTTGGGGTCAAAGCACATCATTTAAAAGAAACTAAAAATTAAATTGAATGGTGGTATTTCACTTTTAAGAGTCAAATGTTGGTTCTGTTGGAGTCAGTGGCAGACTCCACACCATCGAAGTCAATGGAGCTAGTTATTCCCAATTTACATTGCTTTACTAGAACAGTCCAGAGTCTTGACATCAATGGGTGCAGATTTTGTTCTTATGTGCTCCTGTTCCAACTGAACTCAAATGGGAGTCTAGTAACTGATTGAGTGGGAGCAGAACTGGGCCCTCTGGTTATCAGAAATGCCTACATTATTGTGTACCAAACAGTCCACCTTACTCCTTTCATATGTCAGCAAAACATAGCTAGAGAATATCACCAAGTTATTCATATTGTTAACCACAAAGGGTAATCAATTTAACACATAACAAAAGATTCAAAGGTTCAGATCAGCAAAGAAAGATTAAACCTCTATTTGCTGATCATTAAAAAACAAAACAGAACCAAGTCAGTTTGAAGGATTTTTACTAAAAAAGTGTGTCAAGGTGAATTCTTGAATTTAGAAGATAATTGAAAGGAGTTACTTTTCCCATACCTGCTTTATCACTTCACTTCCTAAAAATGTTTATTGCAATGCTCACAGTATTGGGATGGGAAGAAAATTGTGAACAAAATTACACAATGTATGTAATTACACAAGAAAATGAAATCTAGTTATATAATTTCAGAAGAGAATAATTCACAGGAATTATGTTGTATCTTTAGCAAATTATACAATATTGAATAGGTAAGCCACTGGTTTGAGGATGTGGATCAGTTCCAATGTTTTTCTATGTGTTTTATTTCCAAACTTTGAGATGTTTTGAATTTTACAGAATGCAATTCAATTTCTTTGGGATATTATAAATTGATTTCTGTACCTTACTTAATGAAATATTAAAAGAAAGTAAGGGATACAATATCAGATACCTTTAAAAAAAAACACACATTTTAATGAAGTGTAGACCCATCACTTAGGATTTTGTTTTAAAACTATTGATATTTCTAAAAATTCAAAAATATTTTAGCATTGTTAAGTGTCAGGTAATTTGTTTGATTTAGCACTCCTCTGCAGCATTTGCAACTAAGATAGTGCAGCATGGTGCTAGTGCATTCAATCAGAAGTTGAAGTGACTATAAACAGAAATAAACTGATTAGTCTGTGTTACTGTCCAGCAGCTGAATCAAGTGCAAAAGGTAAAGCATACACTATATAATATATAAATATATTTTTTTTAATTCACAGTTTTTAAACAAATTCGTTAATGTTACCATAAGGTCTTTATTTTTTTTTAAGAGTACCTGGCATTTTCTCTTAAAAATAAACAGCCTGTAGTATTTAGGTGTTCACAATTTATCTAATTCAGTTTCTATGACAGGTACACCTGAAATCCTTAAAAAAAATCCATCCTAGATAAGGGTTGCAAATAGAAAATAAAGGAATGTTGTATCTTTTTCTGCCCCATATGAAATTTGCTCACTAGTTAGTAGTGACTTTTTATTATTGTATATTTTACTTTTGTGTTCTGATGCATTTTGTAACTGTTTTAAACAATATTAATAAAATATTGAGTCCACTCTTGCTCACAGTAAAATCAATGTCCAAATTTTGATGGATTTCAGTGGAGGCAGGAGCAGGATCATTGTTTTAAAATTTTTGTTCTAGCTAATCTCTGAAATAGAGCAAACAATTTTCTAGGTAAACAGGCAAACTATAAATACCTGATTTTCTAACCCTATTACTATACATTCAATTTTCATATGGCAGTAAAATTGTTTAAATTAACACTCTGCATTATGTGAAATCCAAAACACTGTATAATTTTGCTGGTCACTAAGAATTTTGGGGAAAAATGAATGATTGGAGGCATACTATTGCCTTTCACTGTCCAATATGAATGAACTGCCAAAGATAAACAGTAAGTGGCAGAAAAAAACCCTCAAATTATTTTATGTGTTATCTGTAACAAAGGTAAAGATTATTTCATAGGTATAATTTATAACTTTAACTTTCACTCTCCTTGAGTAGGTTTTATTTCCTGTTCTGTGATGATTGCATGATATCTTCAAATATCACCTTATTCCTACAACTAGTTTCCACTCAGACATGTTACGATTAAATGCCTATAGACATTTAATCAGGCTTTTAAAGCAAAGAACAATTTCTCTCCAAAACCCTCTTACTAGGCTTGATTATTATATAATCCTTGATAAGCATTTATTAAATATTAGCAATTATGAAGCCTATTTAAATATGAATTTCAATTTCAGCACTAGCAGATCCCAATTTGCTTGAAATATTTATACCGAAGTAGTGTAGGAAAATACTAACCTATCACTGTTACTATTAGTTGCTTTAGGGCCCAAGCCTGCTCCCATTTAAATCAGTGACTAAATTCCTATTGGCTTCAGTATGATGCAGTAGAATATATGAGGACTAGTTTTTTGTTTATACAGTTTTAAGAATTAATTTAATAGAATTAAGATGTTCAGACTTTTGAAGTTATTTTTATAAGCTAGCATTTCTTACAATTATATGTCAAGACTTCTATAGCCTATTAAGAAACAATTAACACCAAGTCTTTTAGAACAGTTACATCCCATTTACTTTCTGTATAATAATCTATTCTGATGCTTATGATATCCACATATTTATATACATGTTTACAAATACATTGAAGTGACAAAAACAAGGTTTTTTTTTAACCCTATCCAATTTTCAGAGTACCAAACTCGGTAGTTACTGCAATTCTTAATATATTTCTTTTCCAAAGTATTTTGAATCCTCCCATAAACTAAAGCACATCACTTGTCAAAGCCAGGAAAGGATCTCTTACTCTATGTTTGCATATTTCATTATGCTGCATAAATAATGTAGCTAAATCCGAGAGACAAAAGCCACACAGCTGCAGGTTGGCAGAAGAGACAAGTAAAAACAGGGATTGGGCTGTAATAGTTGAAGGTGAAAAGGAAGGACAGGTTTAATATTAAATTTATAAACTGCCAAGGAAGGATAGGTTTAATATTAAATTTATAAACTGCTCTACTGGAAAACAAAACTTGATATAGATGATCACAAAAAAAAAACCCGAAAAACAAAAAACAAAACGGAGACCAGTTGCTGGTGTTATTTCACTGCAAGGGAAAACAAGCTGGCTATCACCTTTTCTAGTTGCTGATGCTGTATAGAAGTGGGGTTAACTAGAGGATAAGAAGTTAATATACAGAAATTTGATTCTCACTTGTCTTTGGCTGTTCACACAGTGAGAGAAGGAAGGTGGAGATTCCACATTTGTAGGAAAAGGCTAGAATCAACAGTCAGGACATGATCTCCAATTGCAAAAAATCTCAATTTTCTTTAAAGGAAGAAGAGATTTAGATTCACATCCAAATAGAACATGAAGTGGTTTATTTGCTTTGGATGGGTCTTACTTAAGGTAGAGTGTATAAAAATCAGGTAGAGGGAGACAAAAAGGACATAGGCTGGTAGCAGGTGAGTTTGTGTATGTTCAAATCTATTAATCTTCCTTGCTCTAAATAATCTGCACAGCCTGAGCAACAAGATTACTCTAAACAGAGTCAGTGGCTTTCCTTGAGTGTCTCTCACTATCTACTGTACTATGTTACTGCATGGCATTTTTGCTGTCATTATTATGCTATGAAATCAGATAGATCCTGCTTAATTGGAAGTGGACCAGAAATACATCTAGCACCAACAAAGCCATATTGTGTGTTGGTCTCTGATCAAATATTTTTGTTAATTTATTGAGACTTTCCTGGTTTAAAATGCAAATGATTGTCTGGGATTTTACTGTATTAAAGGGAAGGCATTTTCCTACTGATTCTCTTAGGTTGTTACTATGACCTATAATGTTTAGTACAATTTGACCAAAAATTTATTCCAAGATACTTCCTTTGAAATATATGTAAAGACACACATTGATTGAATTTTTTAAAATGATTTAAGGTGTACAATTTAAGCATGGCAAAGCCAACAACCACTAGTACTTGAGTTACCTATTGCGATGAAATATTGATAAGTGAAAACAACACCTTGCAGTATCCAGCAAATCTGTGTATTTGTCTACTTCCTCATTAACTTGTATAAAAAGATTATTAATGGGGCAATGCCTTTAAAGAATGGAGAAGGCCCCCCCCCTTTTTTTTGTAACAGGCTGATTGTTACCTCTTGGTTATCTAATTGTGGTTCTGATGAGCTAGGTAAGTCGCAAACAGTTAAAAAGTTTACAGGTCACTTCACAGAGTCAAAGCCCTGGCATTTTATGGCCTTCTAATGAGCCGTTAAACTGGAGAAGGGGTAATTAAATACTGTGCTCTAGTACAATTTGCCGGCTAGTACTGACTTCAGTTCTCTGATTTTAGGTTCCTTAGAAGACGATGAGGTCATTCAAGAAGGTCTCCTCGGGACCAGGTCAGTCTTTTTTTTTTTTTTTTATAAAGTCTTACATGGCTGACTTTTCATATATGATTGGGGAATTGGTATTTGATAACTACTTTATGCCTCCCACTGTCACAACAGAATATACTGTAATGAAGCTAATATCTGTCTGGAAAAGTGCGATTGGACTCGAAGAAAGAATTTCATTCAGTTTTCTCCAAGGTATAACTTTGGAATTCTTGATTGGTCTAACGGTTTGTAAATGGATTTTTTTTTTCTGGGCTGGGGGCAAAAAGACAGTATAGAATGTTTATTCCCAGGTGTCATCTTGTGAGCCTAAATAATGGATTTAAAGACATCTTGAAATACATTACAGAATTACTCTTAGAAGAAATATGGTGTGTCACAGCCATCTCTAACAGGTCGAGTTATTAATGATAAAAAACGCAATAGTTTAAGTACTGTATAACAAACATATCAACAAGTAAAAGGTCAGTGCCCATCTTTTAGCGATATTAAATTGATTTTTAATGCAGCAGCAATGTAAACATGTTATCCCGCACAGTCCTCACATTTATAGACAATTCCTACCTACATCTATTTTTGAGGCAGTACTATACGTTGCCAAACCCTGTTTTTGGCATATGAAACTGGAGAAGAACAAAAAAAAGCCTCAGAGTTCACTGATCTTGGTCAGGTTTCATTAGGCAGTATCCATTGATTTTATTCCCTGGAAGCTGTGCTAACAAATCCTGTATTTCACTTTGCAAATGGTCACCTGGGAAAACTCATTGCCCAACTACTCTCCCTACAGCAACACCCGCTGTTCCCATTTTGTTTCCCCATTTGTCCACTGCCTGCTGTCTGGCTCCTTAGAACATGTACTACAATAGCCGCGTCAGGAGAAGGGGTGACCATATTCTGTTGCTTACCTTGGTTTCAAGAGTTTGCATAGTTGTATGTAGCCTGCGTCCAGCCCTGCTTAGGCTCTGTAGCGTTGTTGGGTGCTCTCCTGTTGCCCACTGAAGTTTAGTGTTTTGGGCTCTGTTCCGAAGTTGCTACTTTTTTGTTAGGCGCATGCCTGTTAGGGATCTGTAAGGTGCTCCTGACGTCACTCAGACTAGCAAATAAAAGGGGCCGGGGGTCCTCTGGTGCGATCCTTTATCCTCCTCCCTGGGGCACTGAACACATACCGCTGAGTGAGGCTTATGCAGCGCCGCGGCACAATGGTCTGGGAATTCCGTGCATGCTTAATCACAAGCTACATCTTGTGCTTAAGGCAATGGCTTTGGTCAGCTATAGCCGTTCAGAATAGTCAGTGGGCAACAAGCGTCCATAGCATCCAGCTTCTCTGTGCAATAGAGAGCTGCATATGTATTTATATGCACCACATAATACAAACCCACCTTCAGATTATACCTCCATCTAGGGCCCGATCCTGCTCCCTTTGGGAGTGTTGCTGTTGACTGCAGATGGGAGCAGGGTTGGTCCCCTAATCTCTGTAGCAATATATTGTAGTATGCGCACGTGCTGTTACTAAAATGGGTAACAGAGACTGGTGTGTCTACCTGCCAGTGGGCGGGACAGCCTTAAACACACACAGTCCCGCGCTCTCGCTCCCTCTCAACCCAATGTTTACTGCCATTGCTATGAAACTTGAAAAAGCAATAGGAGCTTTGAGAAGCAGCTGCAATCTTTAATTTCTTGGCTTCTCTTCCTTTCCTTCGTTCCCGAAATGAAATGTAGGGAAGCATATACAATGTCTCCTTATGTGCCATCTATTTTGAGTATTTTTGACAGTGAAATGCAAGTGGTCTTACAAAAGCGGGACTCTTCTATAGGGCTTGTTTTCCAAATATAACCACGTTTTCCGCAAGTTACTGATGTGGCGCCTCCTTAAATATAACCATGGAAGCAGTCCTTATGAGTCCTTGCAAATCCACAGCTGAAAAACTGCTAATGTACATGAGGCCACAGCTTGCAGTGAGCTCTGGAAGGGCTCTCAGTGTTCTAATGCCCTTGGATTACATCTAGGATTAGAGCAGTTTCTGGTATTTTAATAATGCCTCTCCAAACCATCAGAATTACAGGCAAAAATGCAGAGTGCATTGTTAGCTATTCCAGAATGTTTACAGTATCACTTTTGATATCAACATTCATTTTATTTTTTTACTATCAAATATTTCAAATCACCTATTTTAAACCTTCCTCCCCCAAACTCTGGTTATTAATTAAAATAACACCACCTATGGACGAAAAAAATAAAACACAGGCTTTAAGATATGGAATATTTTAGTCAGAAATGAGGAGAAAATCGTGGTTCATAAATATTTGTTAACACATTAAAAGTTCAGATTTAAAATAAACTTTAGGTATATTCCAATCATTCAGCTACCTCCTTGAGATGTGACACATCCTTTAAAAACATTAATTCATCATCAAGTTTTTATATACGTCACTATTTTCCACTGCAGTGTGACGTCAACTTTCTATAACAACTTGTACAAAATACAAATGGCAGAAAAAACTATCAATTTTTATGATTAAGTATTTAATAACTTTTGGAAAACAATGGAAATATTTAACGGTCCGTTAAACTAATCGATAATTAACAATAAAATAATTAAAAACGTGTAAATAGCGACGGTATTGGCATAAAATGTTAGTCACTTAATATTCATAGATGTATACAAGTGTATGTTTGAATTTTTCGTAGTTTATAATTATGGAGAGAACGATTCAATCGTAACGGGGTTTATTTATTTTAAAATTTAAATTAAGTCTAAGAAGCATCTTCGGTTAAGAAGTATAAACTTATACACACACAAAAAGAAAAGGAGGACTTGTGGCACCTTAGAGAGTAACAAATTTATTTGAGCATAACCTCACGAAAGTTTATGCTCAAATACATTTGTTAGTCTCTAAGGTGCCACAAGTCCTCCTTTTCTTTTTGCGAATACAGACTAACAGGGCTGCTACTCGGAAACTTTACACACACACATACACACACCCCTGAAGTTATTTACAGGTGTTAACTTTTATAGTCGGGACATCGGAATCTTCGAAAGGGGTAAGGAAATCACCGTAAACAATAGTGAAATGGGGAAAGGAAGAAAGTTTCCCCCCTTTTTAAAAAAAGTGTTTTATTCATTGGAACCGCTATAGCTGATTTAGGGCGTTGTTAAATTTCTTCTCGCTGTTTTTCTACACACAGCCCACGTTTCCTGACATGAGGGCAGCTAAGGAGGAGTCTTCAAAGCTAAAGGAACAAGTAAAATTGACAGAGCTACCTAGATCCAACAGGACAGGCAGTCTTTGCAACAAAGACAGCTAGCCAGCTCGAAGTGGTCGTTGTATTGCAGGTCAATAATGGAAAGTGGTTGCGGTGGAGGGATTATATAGGTAATAATTAGGATCTTCACATAATGAAGATTTGAATATGAAAAGCAGCCATACCAACCTCTCTTGCATTTCAAATTAATGCATGGAATGCATTAATGATCCCAGAAAACTCTCCCGGAAAAACTAACGCTGAGGGTTTAAAAAAAAAAAAAAAGAAATGCGTGTGAGAAAGGAGATCATTGCCCTGGCCCTGTTTCTAATGAACGCTGGGGTGCCGAGGAAACCCCTGCCCAGGCTGCAGCGGAGAAGGAACCAGAGGACAATTTTGGCGCCTGCGCTGCAGGTGAGACCATGGGCTCGAAGAGCCTTTGCACCCGCTGATATTTTCTCTCACGCCGTGATCTTACCCCCTTGCAACTCCTCTGGCGAAACCGTTCGACATGACACGACACCCGATATACTACAGCCCCGACCGGGCAGTCTGACTGTGAAGAGAAACACGGTGTGGAGCGGGGCGGGGAGGGAGGGAGAAGGTGTTATTTCCCCGACACACAGACTCTGGGTTCCTAACGTGAGGGCTCAGGAGGAATCTCCAAAACTAAAGAACAGGAGGACTTTGTGGCACCTTAGAGACTAACCCATTTATTTGAGCGTAAGCTTTCGTGGGTTACAGCTCACTTCATTGGATGCATCAAAGCTTACGCTCAAATAAATGGGTTAGTCTCTACGGTGCCACAAGTCCTCCTGTTCTTTTTGCGGATACAGACTAACAGGGCTGCTACTCTGAAACCATCTCTAAGGTTGGCAGCGTTACCTAGATCCACTGGGACAGACCCGATCTTCCTAGCAGGGAGCAGGTTCTGTGAGTGGGGAATTCGCCATCCCAGGAGAGCTTTTTCCTCAAACATGCAACTTCCCGGGGGCATCCCTGCCGGTAACAACCTGGAGAGGACGGGCTCTCCCTGAAGCCGAAGGGGCTGGACTGGGCGGCCCCCCAGCGCCAATGAGAAAGCCACCGTGAACCACCCCGTGACAGGTCCACTCCGCTTAGCGCGGCTCGGGCGGGACCTTGCGGATCCCCCTCACGTGGGGAGGGGCCGAAAGTTGGCTGGCTGGGTGGAAGCAGACCCGGGTTGGCTAGAACCAGGAGGTGCCCGAAAGGCGGGAGTCCACCGGCTCTCACGTGGGGCCAGGCTTGGAGGGCGCCGTCGCGTCTGGTCCCTGCCAAGCGGGTGAGTTCCGAGGCAAAGCCAGGAGCGCCCCTCAGCCAGGTCCTGGAACCGGGCTCCACGTGGGGGAGGAGAGATGGGTGGGTGACTTGACCTGACCAGCCCCAGTGGCGCTGCCCCTCCCCCTCGTTTTCGGAAGAACCGCAGCAGCGGCGGATCTGGTTTTAATAGAGACCATCGCACCAAGCACCAGGCACTTCTGATCTGCACGAAAAGAAAGGACACCAAGCGCGGCGCGCGGGGGCTCCCTCTTCCCCCGCAGCCACACCGGCACGGTTGAGTGAAATGGGCCGTCGGGGGAGGGGAACCTGGGGCTTCCAGCTCTGAGTGATGATAATAGTTCAAACAGAGAAGCCCCCACCCCCTTTTCGATGTGGTTATCACAGGGCAATGGCAGAGGCGCGCGCTCCTGCTTTTCTTGATTAGCGACCTGAGCAAAACTACAAAGTGTTTTCAAAACATGGTAAATCGAAGTTATCTTAAGAGCTCAGTTTTCACAGTGTTAAACATGAGTTTTGATCCAAATACATGGAGGTGGGAGGAGTGGAAAAGGGTATTAAAAGAAATCGGAAATGAGAAAAAAATTAAAACCAGAGAAGTTTTAGAAACATGACAAATTAGAAAACAGGCACCCAGAGCTCTGGCCGTTTTGATGCCAAAGGAGTCCTGGGACAGCTTCATGAATACGTTTCTTTCTCCGCGTAATTATCTCAACGAAAAAGCACGTTTTCTGTGGGGAGAGCAAGTCGATGTTAAAGACAGCGGCATCTTTCTAACGCCTGAAATATGACCATGATCCTGGAATTCCCCCGACCTGGGTCTGCTTAAAAAAAGTGGGTGTTTGTGGCCGATTGTTTGTGAATGAATTTTGGAAGGTTTTTGAGGGTTCCCAGCTGGCAACAGCTCTCTACCTTCCACAAAACTTGAAAGGCTGATGTCCTTTGCAGGAAATGAATGAGTCGATAACATCTGACACCAGTGACCAGTCCGGTGACCCCAACCTTAATTCCAGAAATACTGGAGGCCTGGAAATCTCAGTAAAGACCACTTGCAAATCTCCCCCCTCCCCAACACGCGTAATTTACACAATCAGCATTTATTTTGTAATGTAGGAAATCCTTTCAACTAGCTCTTATACTTGCATTCAGCTTTCTTTTGCTGTTTTCACACTCCTCCCTTTACTCTGATAAAAAGCATAATACTGTATTGCTTTAAAAATATCAAACTATCTGGAAACAAAGGACAGTTTCTCCATAAAAAAACAACGACCTGGGTCAACTTATTTGCGTCCAGTATCGGTAAACCCAAGAGCCTAGTCTCCATTGCATTTTTCAGCCAAATGCGGATAGAGGAGACCAATCTGAGAAAAATACAGACTCTTATAACAGATACTATTTTAAAAAATCATATATATATAGATGCCTCCTGGTTTTGGTAGACATATCAAATAGTTGATAGATATTTTCATATATACACTACATTCGTTTTCAATCTTTTTGCAGAAAAACGCTTTAAATATTTGTTCTCTCCAGCTGCCCTGCTTTTATTTTTCCATTGATTATATCAGAATTGAAATTATATATAGTAGTTCATATATATATATAGATTAGATATAGATATAGGAAATATTTAGTTTTTAATCTTTCACATAGATAAAGTGAGTTGAATACTGATTTAACTTAGTAAAATAATTGCATTTATTAGGAAGTGGAAACGAAAAAAGGAATGGTTTATTGCACAAATGTGTAAAGGCAGGTCAGTGTAGGAAGTCGACCTCCACTGTTGAAATAACCTATAGGAAATTTACGGTTGAAGACTGCAAAGGAATTTCAGGATTTAGAGTTTCTGCTCCACTTGCCAGATTGCTTGTATTTTTACACTTTTGCCCACCCCCTTCTCTTTTTACCAAACGTTCAACTGGGCACCTTGTTATTTCAAACAGAAATTAAAGACAAAGGAAAGAGATTTATACACTTTCCTGAAAAGCAACAAAAAGAGTAAACAGGCCTATCAGAGCAAAGGGGGTTTGCTTAATTGGGCAGACTGAAACAGCAAGTGCTTTGAAATTTTATAAAATACAATTGTACAAGATCTGGGCGGATCACAGTTTGTTGTTTTGGCTTTTTATTTATTTATGTTTGTGTGGATGGGACAGGAGGGGTAATGCCAGAAAATAATCAAAAAATAATTTAACCCAGTGTCCTCAGATTTTAACAAGGTATAAACTACCTTTTAAATGTTACAGGGGCAGAAGTGTCACCAAATCTTAGTTTATGATTGTGTAGTGCCTGTGAATAGGATGTTTACTGACAAGAAAAAATGGGCAATGTGATTTTATATTTTTTATGCCTACCCAAACATATACTGTATATTTATCCATGTTCTTCCCCAGGAAGAAAAGGAAGGAAATAGGCATTTTTGATAAGTATTTTTTCTTAACATATTAAAACCTATTATTTGAAATACGTGGGTTGCGAAGTACAGTAGTAGAAATAACACATTGTTCTTTCCTACTTGTATACCTGAGAGAGGTCCAATGCCAAGGGAATTCGTGAAGGAACACGTGAAAGCTGTATCAAGCCAGTTAGATTTTTTTTTTCTTTTATGTGCTTGACTCTCCCACCCACTAGTAGTGGAGATTTAAAAGTGCAGTCTCCAGGCCAGCATTATTCCTCTTCTCTTTGTCTTCTTCCTCCTGTTTTTTTTTTTTTTTGTCTTCCTCCTGCCTAGCAAATTCTCCTGTTCTCTTTCAGCCTTTCCTCCTCCTCCTCCTCCATCATGCTCCTGGAGAACAATCGCTGCTGATTGAGGTTCACTCTAATGCTAGGCTTGAAAACTGGGCTCTTATTTAGGAAGTCATTAATCACATCTCCTCCCCCGGAAAGAGATGGCGGAGAAACCTGTGAAGTGCAATCCCTCGCCCCGTCCCCCTCCAAAAATGTTTTGAAACGCTAAACCTCAACACATTCTGAACCATATTAAGGTGATATCGCGTTTCCGGTACGCGTTTCTTTTGAATATGAAATAGTCATGTGAAACAAAGGGAGGAACACTAGCGATTCTCTGTGTATATGTTGAACCCAAGTGTGTATATGTTTCTGCGTGCAGTACATATAAAGTTTTCCTGGCAACCTAAGTAGGTTAAAATAAGGTGATCAGCATGTTAAATTCCCTGAAGCAGTCGAATTTTGGCTAACGTGTCTACAAGAAAATAAATACAAGGTTAAAAGGCAAAAATACAGTTATAATTCAAAGGTGTTTAAATGCCACTTTTATTAAGGAAGTAGCAACACTTGCAAATATGTACATTTTTTTGTACACACGGCAATGTGTGTAGTAAGGTGTGTATCTGTACAGAGTGCACATATGGTTATGCATGCATACATAGTATATGTGATCCTGTATACATATTTGTGTGTCTATTCACATAATATATCTCCTCCCTATGACAGTATATATATATATAAAATCTCAGTTGTATGTCTAGGGGTTGGATGTAACTCCATATGTAGCTATACGTGTATCTCTACACATATGTGTAAATACACACGCGCACAGAAACCCCCAAAATACGTCATCTTGATTTCCCGTGGAGTGTGCAAAGTAGCTGTAAGACAAGTTCGTATTTGAATTTTCTTGTTCATTCATAAATTATTTTGGTGTGTCAGCCTAAGTTGAAATGGCGATTGGCTACTTCAGACTCTTGCCAACCCCTTAAGGATCTGATGTGAAATTAGTCGCAAGAAAGCATGTAATTGACAAAGTCACGTGTGCGTAGGGGGCCAGAAACTGAGGGAGAGACAAGGGGAAAAATCAAAAGAGGGAAAGCACATTAGACCATGCGAGCTAAATTTGTGATCGTTCAAAATCAGGATGTTAGATTGATGCAGAAGACCACTTCGATCCAAAGGGAAAGTTTTCATCTCACGAGTTTGGAGCAGAGGGCCCGTGGGGCAACATGGCCGAAGGTTAATTTTCTTATTCTATTGTTTTTCTATTATTTTTTTCTCTCTCTCTCTTCCTCTCCCCCTCCTCCTCTTTATTAACCCCACTAGGCACCATTCTTTTTTTTTTTTTTTTAAATCGGATCGCGCAGAGGGGCTTTCTACAAACCTATTGTTACGAATTTCCAAAAATGTTCCGTACCGCCCACACCGATTCACACAACTTGAAAAGCTTTCATGGGGCTATTGTTTGAATTGTTCCTGTACGATTAAACACAGTTTCAGTGGAGGGATGCGAAAACGTTTGTACACCTGTCCCCCCAACTTTAACTGAAAGTGATTCCAAGGGGGGGGGAGGTGGATGCACGTTGGAAAATAGTACTGGATCCGCCGCTGTATGTGCAATAACACGTTGTTGTGCAATCTGCCCCTTTTTTGCTCATTCCCTCCACCCCCACCCGCGCTTTGCAAGAAGAGAATAATTTAGCTGAGCATTTCTGTTGGAAAATGGGATCGGTCCTAAACCAGCAATATTCAAGTAAAGTATCGCGTTCTGCGGTGTAGTATGGCTGAAAGTCGGCGTAAAATGGAAAAATACACGTATACACAGAAACGTGGGCTGTTCCGGGCGACAGAGAGCGAGCATATGCTGGGTTTCCTCTCTGTTACCCTGGCTCCTTTTTGGGTTGTGTGCTTTTTTTAAATGGTTTTCTGTGCAGGGAAAGAAAACGGGTTGATTTTGTAATGTGCGGGTGTGTGGGGGTGGTTGTTTTTCTCCCCTCTGAGCAATCCCTTTGTACAAGGCAAAGGACGTTTACCAGAATTTAACTCTTTGCTTTGCATCGTGTGTGTGTGTGTGTGTGTTTTTTCCCCCTCCTCAGCAGGGGCGAGTAAAGGTGGAGACGAGCCCGGGAAGTTGCCAGAGCAGGAAGAGGAGGAATCTCAGGTTTTGCATGGAACAGGCCATTGCAAGTGGTTCAATGTGCGAATGGGATTCGGGTTCATCTCCATGATCAACCGGGAAGGAAACCCTTTGGAGTCTCCAGTTGATGTTTTTGTACACCAAGTAAGACCAACTTTTGTCTCCCATCTTCTCCCCCCACCCCACCCCCCATCCCCTTTCTTTTTGGGTTGAGTTCAATGGTGATCGAGTTACACTGGAAGGGAAACAATCAATCTATCGTTCTAGATATTTAAATGCATCTGTATATATGTAATAAAAACTGCTCTAAGAAGGGGTTCTATCTACATCAGCCCATTAAAACTCAAATAAGATCAGCATCCATAGTTGGTGGATTGTGCAAAAGGATATTTTATCTCTTCACAATGCAGGGCTGGGGTACAAACTTTTCTTTTTGAATTCTTTTTTTTTAAATAATCTCATATCCTGTTTCTGATAAGGTTTAAACTTTTCAGCTATGTCATCTGCTCAGGAGCAGATAGGTCCTTCCGTGCAAAGGTGATTAAAAAATATACACAGAAAAGGAGAAATAAATATATTCATCAATTAGGTCTGTTGTGAACAAATATTTTTTGTAACACTCTTCTTGTAGAATTAGACATTTTTTAAAAGTAGTTCATCCCAGATTAGTTGGTGAGAAGTAAATGTAATTAATAGGTTTATTTTGCAATGATACAGACATGAAAACATCCCTCTGATAATACATGACTCATCAAACTCTGTGTGTATGTGTGTGTGTGTGTGTGTTTGTGTTTGTTTGTTTGTTTGTTTTAAAAATCTCTTTTGGAAAACATATCTAGTAGTAAATAAGACTAAGGACATTGTCTCTTTAAAGACACTGAACATAAAGATGTGTCCATTGTTTATATTTTTAACATGTCTAACTGGTATCTAGAGCCTTATTTTGTACATGGAAACTCTAAGACAAATGTCTTCATTTGAAAAAGTTTCAGCTGCAAGAAACGTTAATCAGGAAGTTTAGAAAACTTCTTCCAAGGTTATTGATGTGATTTGTGAGAAACCAGTGTACCTAGATCTCCCACATGCTTGTATTAGTCCCAAATTGCAAGAATGACATTTTGAATTTCATCACCCTTCTGAGTTGATCAGAGAAAAAGAGAACAATATCTGCAAAGTAAAGAGACTGTTTCAGGCTGGGTTATGGCCATGTCAGGAAAGCTAAAGGCATCTTAACTTTTCACGTTGTTGTCCATTTCCTATGACGTTTACAATGATTTGGGGGAGGTTTTGTTACGTGATATTCTATCTTGATGGTCTAGTTTTATTCCATATATTATTGTACGTTTGGGCTCATTTTCACCATTCACGTTTAAGGAATATATACTTAGGATGAAGCTGATAGGAGATAACTGAAACAAGAAACAATGCTTGCTGGTGTGTTGCTTTGCTTTGTGGTGGTGTTTGGGTACATTTTTGACCTTTTTGTGATATGTCCACCCCTGCCTCCAGGGTCTACTCATCCATATTGTCTGTTTGTATGTGGAATTAAGTATAACTGTGAAATGAAATAGAGCTTTTATTTTTAATGTAAAAGGAATACTTTGTTTTTACATTCTTACACTTCCTGCTTCGCACTGTCAGGCATGGATGAAGCAGCTCCTTTCCTGCTGCTTTTCATGAGACTGAATTACTGAAATCATTGTCAAATCTGATTGCTATCAGTTTCCTTGCCTTTTTTCCCCTCTGAACTGTCTTTAGGTCATTAATTGCTCTTTGTGATTACATAAATGTATTTTAAAGATGAAAGAAAGAAAAAAAGTTCTCTTTGTCTAATACCCTGGCATATTTTGTTCTCCTTGCTCCTCTAATATTAAAAAAGCAAGTGTTTAAAGGATAGCAAATTGATTAATAAAATAAAATATTTGAAAACAATATTCTTAGAACTGTGTAACTGCAGAAAATGTTAAGTGATCATATTATGTGTAGGACTTTGCTATTGATACACACTTTAAAGTAAGTCATGTGTAATTTACTTACACAATAGAAAATATTCATAGAAAGTCAAAAGATAATCAAATAAAATTGTAGGAAATGTTGAAGCCAGTTTGTATTTTGTGTCACATAGAAGATGGGGACATTTAATAAGCCAGTAAGTGAGTTATGCAGGAGGAAATCATTTCAAGCATAAATTTTTGGAGATACTGAACTAATCTACATGTCATAAATATTTGTATGGATTTACAGATTTCTGCTAGTACACAATACCATAAAAGATAGTATAGCTAATTGGTTTAAACTGTGAACCTCATTAATAATTTTGGATTTTTCTCAAATATATGTCTTAATGCACTAATTTATCAGTGGTTCATAATTAATTGCTCTCATTACACCAAAGAAAGTATTTTAATATATCCCACTTTGTTTTTTCTTGGTGAAATATTCATTAAATGCAGGGCTTATGGTGACATTAGTCTCTTCTCTTTCCCAAAGCTTTAATATAATGGGGGGGATTATAAGAGGAGCAACGCCTAACTCGGGTTGAGTTTGAATTTCACATACTTCATTATTACAGAATAATTGTGCTACTTGGCTAGCTGATTTGAAGGTGACAGTAGCCACTGGTGGATAGATAGCCACAACAACATAAGGCCCTTTTAAAATCTGAAATGTTATACAAAGAAGAGATTGCATGCTGTTAAAATAGAGTCTGGTATCTGTACGTTCAATGGGCCCCATCCTCCAAAGCTGTACTTGTGCAATTAGGTCTTAATCATTTGACTATTGAAGTCAGAAATATTGTTCATGTGAGAAAGGGTTTGCAGTCATATTATGAATTTGTCAGGATAAATATTGCTGTATACTATTTTAGAACTATTGTGTCTTCTACTACAGCACATACTTATGTACAGGGCTTGTCATACATACAACTAGACTTTTTAGATACTATGTATCAGAGAATCCTACAAATTAAGAATAGGAAAAACCCACATAATTTAGTACCTATACAGGATTGCTTATGCAGGATTGTTCCCTACAAATACACTTCTAGTGTTTTGTCTAGCCGAGCTTTAAATATTCCCAATGATAGGATTTTCCATCCCCTTCACTTGAGAAATTGTTCAAAGCCTAAGAGATTTTGCTGTCAGGAAGACTTTCCTGATATTCAGTCCAAATTCCCTTTAATGATTTCATCCTATTATACCCACTTCTATTTACTTGTAGCACTGTAAATAATTTATCTCCCTCTGTGGTGTTTACACCCCTCAATTATGTGTGCATTATAATCATGTTTTCCCTTTGTCATTGGTTAACTAAGCTGTGCATATTTAGGTCTTTTTTAGAGCCCCTACTTCTTTAAGTCAATGGAAGTTCTGTGCATGGAACAGCTGCAGTATTGAGCCTTTAACTCTTCTTTTTAAGTTATTCCCTTCAGCACTCTGATTTTGATTGATCTTCTCTGAACTACCTTCGGCTTGTCATTATCTTTCTGGTAATGAGGTACTCAGAGCCAAACACATTATTTCAGATGGAAACATACCAGAGGTCTCTCTATATTTATATATTATAATTAAAGTAGAGTACATTTGTAAACATTTACACTCAAGTCCTTTTCAGATTTGGTTTGCATATGCCTGTCCATGTATTCAGCATCTTCATGTTGATCTTTTGTTTGAGCTATTCATTATTTCCAGAAGGAAGTTATAGAATAGTTAACCTGTTTGTTTCTGAATCACTCTTTACTCAAATTGCATTAATGGGACTATCATTTATTTTTATAAGAGTAAATATAATGGGCCAAATTCTGCATAGTGTAACTATGTTGACTTCAACAGAGTTGTACCATACTGGATTTGGCTCAGTATTGTTGTTCTTCGCACCTTAAATTCCACATTAGCTGCTTTATAATAGATCCTGTCTTTAGTGGGAGATGCGTGTATTTATCAGAGGGCAGAGCTGGGCCTAATGAGTGTGCAATGATAGAAACTTCTTGTGATTCTGCATAAGTTTAAGTACAGCAGTTTAAAAGGTCTACAGTTCTGTAAACTAAAAGGGATTATATGTGAGGTTTTAGCCCCAAGATCACAGTAAAAGGGTTGATGCTTGAAGTTAGTTTAACTGCTGAGATGTTTGTATATAACGTTTTTTTAACCAAGGGGGAGGGGTGAACTCTGACCCACTGTAGGTCCCTTCCAGCTCTAATTATTCTATGGTTTACCTTGGGAAGAAGGTTTAACTTTGAAAGTGCTTAACAAGACTGTTTATGTGATCACACACACAAAAAAGAGCAGTTTTTGTTGGTTTTAAATGTAAATAGATGCAATTTATAAGTGTTTATTACACATGAAAACTTCATAACCTTGTGTTCTGTTTCTGAATTTTAAGATCATTGCCTAGGTGGATTTGTTTAGAAGATGCAGATAGTGGGGATGTCCTATATTAGGGTCTGGTCCTGCAGCCCAAAATTATTGCCATAATGGGATTGATTTTTGCATAAAGATTTTGGGACTTAAAACAGGATGCTTTCTATATCTGTATTTAAATGACCAGCATTAGCTAAAAGCACACATTTCCATCTGAAACTTGTTTTAACTACTATTGTTACACTTAAGTCTACTGAAACTGGAAGAAATCTGAGGATTTTTTGTTTTGTTTTGTTTTTCAGTTACTTCATGCATTTGACCTCATGTTGTATATAGTAAATTGCATTCTTTCCCTTGTTTTAGTGGGTCTTTCACGCAACACTGGAAAGTGATAGAGAGAAAAAAAGCATCTACAATAATATACAATGTAATTTTAAAACACAAGAAACAAAAATATTGATTGGGGAATTTAGGGGTAGATATAATACCCCAAATAGAATCTGTTTTCAACTATTGTTTTTAATCACTAGATTTTAAGTTGATTGTCTCTTTAAGATTAGGCACCTGATCATGAATTTCTTTTGTATCCAAAGCTGCTACTGATGTCAACTAGGGCAAGCAAAGTTTTATTGGTACAAGAAATGCAGGACTTGGCATAGTGTATTACATTTAATATCTAATGTCCCTGATGCCAGGGTCTAGATCTTCTCCGTGTGTGTGTGTGGGGGGGGGGGGGGGGGAGGTACATCTAGTGATCTAGTACATCTCTTTCTTATGATGATCCGGGCTTGAAAAAGCTTGTATACAGTGACTTGAAGTTTTGATGAGCAAGAGGGGTGAATGGCAGGCTGTTTTCCCCTGCTGCGTGCAACATAGCAGTTCCACTTTGGAGTACAGCAGTCTCTGTGTGAGGCCTGCTGCTCCTAACCTGGCTCCCTGAACTGTTGTTTGGGGGCAGACAAACCCAAACCCCAATCTAAAAAAAAATGGATGGAAGAGACTTGAGGAGCCAGGAGAGAGAAGCCTGTAGGTGAGCAAGTGAGGAGCAAACTGTGTGTCTGTTGGCAACAAGGAGATCAGAGGGAATCAGGCTTGAACTCAGATCTGCAATAAAAAGTCTGGGCCCAGCTATTGGTACTGAGACTTGCTCAGGGGCCTGAGCCCATTCATTGGGAATCTAGGCAGTGGCTTGCAGGGCCATCATGGAATGGTCATGTGGGAGGATTCCAGGAGAAGTGGCAGAGTGGATACCTGATGAGGGATTCCTGGGGAGGAGAGCTGCTTCCTTCAAACCAGCGTGCGGAGTGTACAGGTTGGATGTTTGGAAACAGCTTTAAATTGCTGGGTGGAGGGATTTGTGGTGGTGGTTTAGTTCTGGTAAACCACAAAAAAATCTTAATGAGTGTTTACAACAGCGGCGTATTAATGCCTAGACCGACAAGGCCTAGGCCTAGGGCAGCAAATTTGCTGGGGCAGCAAATTTATAACAGCAGCCAGAGGCTGCTTCCTGCAGCATTGGTTTGCGCCTTCCGCACCCGGCCCCGCCCCAACTCCACACCTTCCCCACCCCCTCCCTGCCCCTATTGGTCCCCTTCCTCAAATTCCCGCCCCAGCCCTACCTCCTCTCCTGAGGGCGCTGCATTCCCCCCTCTTCCGCCCTCCTTCATGAAGCTGTTTCGCGAACAAGCAATGGCAGGGAGCAGGGAGAAACAGGACCTGGCTGCATGCTCAGGGGAGGAGGCGGAGCGGACGTGAACTGGAGTGGGGGGTGGGGGTGGCAATTATTTCAGGGCCTAGGGGCGGCAAAATCTTTAATCCACCACTGGTTTACAATATGATTCACAGTTAACTGAATCAGCCTCTCCTTTGAGAATCCTAGTAAGGGAGCCTTCATCTGTGATAAATGCCTCTGAACAGAATCTATTTACATTTAAAGCTAACATCTTTGTGTGTTTTTAATCTGAAGACACATGCAGTATGGAATTCCATTGAAGTCAGTGGAAAGACTCCCATTGACGTGAATGGAGTTGGATCAGCTCCTGTCATGCTAAGCAATTGTAAATATTATTTTTTTCTAGACATAAATCACAAATTGTTACACCTTCAGGGGACCTACAGTTGGTCACTATTGGTCCAATTATTTGGGACCAAATGCTCCCTTGCACGAGCAAAGGGAAACACAAGTCTACAGATGCTTCTCCAGAACTTACTTCTCCCTTCCTCCAACTCTGAGGAAGTCTTGCATGAGCTTGGGAGCATGGAAGGAGGAGGACATTCTGTTTGGAACACTTTTTACCCTTCATACAGAGAGGGTATCCAAGCAGATATATGTGCCTACATTAAAAGAAAATCAACTTGAAAATTTTTGTTATTATTTGTCCTGAGATAGCACGAGGAAGCCCCAGTTAGGGATCAGGGCTCCATTATGTACACTCTACATTCACCTAGTGAAAAGACAACCTTGCCTCAGAGAGCTTACAATCTAAGTAAATCACATTGGTGTGAAAATTTTGTTCCTAATACAATTACTGTAACTGAAAAAATATTTCTCTTTCTTTTTTAAGTTTATTTACTTTGTGTTTTGACAGCACATTGTTTAGAATCTGTTTCCCCTGTATAGCCAGTTAGGATGACACCGGTGAAGGCAAGGTCAGACCTTTAGATAGGCTGAGATTCTCAAAGGTGTTTAGACACCTAACTCCCATAGACTCCAATGAAAGTTGGGAGCTTAAATACCTTTGAGGCTCTTGACCTTACTAGTTTGGTGAAAAGCCCATTATAAATATCAACAAGAGAGCAGAAGAACATTTTTATAACATTTCTTAAGGGAATCTAAACAAAATGGATCTGCAGTTTAAAGGATGATTTTCCAGAAACTGGAATTTCTAAAAATGAGTCAATTGAATTATCAATTACGTAATTCAATTGACAGTAATCCTTTCAAGTTTTTCAAGGGTTATTCACTCAGGTCAGGTCTACGCAAGAAACTTTTACTGGTATCATAATATCAGTGAAGGCTGTGTTTCTTTAAGACATTTTTCTACTGCCAAGAAGCCCCACAGTAGACACGATTATACCCATAAAATAGTTAATTTTGCTGGTATAGTTTAATTCATTTGTGAAACGGGTATAAGCAATTCTGGCAACATTTTTTGCCAGTATAAGCTGCATCTCCACTAGGGGAAGGCCAGTATAGCTATTGTGGCAATCTAGTCTAGGGAAGACCTAATCAGGTTCCAGGGTGACACCACTGCCCACCTGCCTTTCCTCTTCCCTATAGACAGAGTAGGGTTTTTTTTTCCTTCCATAGATGCAAAATGCTAGGACTGTGGGAGCATAGCTCCAGTTGGGGATGGAGAGCCAGAGTTAGTAGTGCTAACTTTTAAAAGGGTTCCTCTGGATCCTGGAGATCAGTACAGTAGGAGAGGCTGCATCCCTGTCTCCTACAAGATCCTCTCACCACAGAGGAAGACTTTGAGGAAATTCCGCTAAAGAGTTTCTTAGCCCTTCATATTCCATCCTTTGGGTAGATACGCAGGATGGTAGAGTCCAGCCCAACTCTGACATATCTCTGAGTGTCTGTAGTATCAGCCCTAAACTGTGGCATTTTAATGGATAAATTAAACATATTTTGCTGTTGCTTTAAAACATTTTAAATATGGATTATTGTAATAATGGGAGTTTCTAGATTACCCAGTATTAAAAAATAATAGTTATGTGTACTCTGATTCAATTTAGCTGGTAATACAAGAAAGCTGTCACTAAATCTGTGAAATATTTATTAATTAGTATGGAGAACATAACTCTTGAGTTATTGATCACATTTAGTTCTATGATCATCTCATTTCACAAAAAGATTTATTTTAAAACATCTCATTCTAATGAATAACTTAAATTATTTCTCCTATAGCTGTATGAATATTAGTGAAGAACAGAATGTAGCAATATTATATTTTCATATTTTAAATATTTTTTACCAAAATTATAGCAATATATTAATAGTTTAGAGCTTGGCCTGTATTTTTTGTATATTTTCCAATTAAATGTTAGTGTTTAAGTTGTTGTTATAATTTCAAAAATATGACTTTATGAAATGACAAGTTTATAATTTGTAGTGTAGTCATTTCCTTTGAGTTGCTTTAAAAAATTCTCTTTTGAAAATATCCTTGTTTCAGTTGCTTTTTATCTATTATCTATTAATTAGGATATTTGTCTTGTAAGAATCACTGAGAAAAGACATAATCAACATTAATTTGGAGTATATGGAGTTGGCTCAAAAAAAAAAACAGAATTCCTTCATTGTTTTTATGGAATGTATACAGCTTTATTAGAAAATATTGGATATTATTATAAAATAATTATACTAATGAGTGTGTATTTTTAATCAGTGAAGCCGACATCAAAGAAATATTTTCCCAATTGAGGTCCTCTATTAATGAGTCACAGTAATTTATAGATACACAGCTTTATTTTTCTACTATAATATTATTATAGTACCACTTGAGGCTCCTTTACCATTTCTGTTATAACTTCCTATTGTTCATGGTTATATCAATTCATATAACAAAGTTATCCCTCAGATGATTTAGCATAAAAGTGCTTTCCCGTGTGTAGTTTTGAACAGACTAAAATAAATACAAACATGGTTGTTTTTGAAGTACAGAAGTCCTTAAAATCTATAAACTAACCCTGTGCACTAACTTTAAAACTGCTCTATGTTTTTTACAACAGCATTTTGTAAGGCGTTACTGAAAAGTCTTGGTCGACTTTATAGGCTAGTTTCAAAAATACAATATTGGCTGAAATATGGGCTTTAAAAACATTTCCTGTGCCTGTGCAGTAATGTCTCAAGAATGCTTACTAGACTTTTGATATTTGGAATGTACAAATGCATATATGGCCTGATCAAAAACCCACTGAAGTCACCTGAAAGACCCATTGGCTTCTGTAGATTTTGGATCAGGCCCATATAGATTTAACATTTTGACATGTATTGATATCATATATTGTTAAGTTGTGTGGTCTACTCTAAGACATACAATTTTGACATTTGAACAGTTAGCCATTATTGATGTGAAACTAGAAAATAATGAATTGAATGAATCATTAACACATCTCTTCTTATTTCTACATGTCGATCTTTTTTTTAAACTGCCATAAACAATGAGGTCAAGAAATCACATAGATCTATGTCAAAGGGACTGAGCTGAATCGCTGAGAGAAATTCAGGCCTATTATACGTAAATCATTCCACATTGTTTTTCTTAGATATTGCAGCACAGAAGGGCTAAATTCTGCCCACTTTTCTAACATGGGCAGTCCCCTTGACTTTTGAAACCCATTCAATACCTACCCCCAACATGGTGGATTAGGAATGGATTTTAAGCCTACCCTCTGAATTTCCTTGCTGTTATTGATTTAATTCAAATCCTTTGGCTTGGTCATCACTAAAAAGTTAGGTGGACCCAGCAACGTCACTCAGGGGTGTGAAAAATCAACCCCCCTGAGTGGTGTATTTAAGCCAATGTAACTCCTGGTGTAGACAGGGCTGAGTCCATGGAAGAATTCATCCATCAACCTAGTTACCGCCTCTCAGAGAGGTGGATTATTTATGCCAATGGAAAAGCCTCTCCTGGCAGCATAGGTAGTGTCTACACTGAAGCGCTACCACTGTGCTGCTGTTGTGTTTCCAGTGTAGTTTCCTTAATATTATTTAATCATAGCTTTCTTGTGGTTTAAAGATAGTGAACTGTAGTCTGTCCTGATATAGTCCCTGTGAGGTACATAATGTGTAAATCAGCATCGAGTTTGGTCCAGTGTCTTTAATTCAAATTTGTTTACTTGTCCTTAAAATTATATAATATAAGATGTTGTAGATCACAAGTTCATGAACCAGACTGATCATGTAACTTTTTATATCATGTTTACTACATACTATTTTCTAGTACAATATATGTGTGCTATGTGTCGTCTCATATGACTAACCTGTCAATAGACCACTAATCTGCCAATCTGCTTTGATACATTAAGATATGCAAAGCTCCCATGCTGATAAGGCATTTTTAGTTTTTTCTGTTGAAAAATTACTTAAGCTCAGAGCATCCTTTCCCACAGGAAGGAAGGATGTCGGAAGAAATTTGTGCGATGATCCCCAAATGGAATGACACCCTCCACCCCACACATATACATCCTGTTGATGGGAGGAATTTGCCCCTCCAGTGGGAAATGCTATGACAATTGCCACAAACTTGCAGGTCGAACCATGGTGGAGGCCCTGTGCCTCCACACCAGATTTGAGTATTGTGCTCAATATAGTATGTTACTGTATGAATGGATATGTATTTTTATGAAAACGTATGTACATACATCTCTGCATAGTTTTCTGTGTGTTAGTAAGTATATTTTAAACTGCCATTTAAAAATATTTCTGCAAATTGAACTTTAATATGCTAATGGAAAAGTCAACGGATGTTATTTTGTAATTCTGCAAAAAAATTCGAGCACAAAAACTTTTTTTTTTTTAAATAAATTAATTGGTACATTGTTTTTCACTGAGTGTAAAACTCTTTAGGAAAAATCAGTCCTCCTGGACACGTTTTCCTCAAAGAAATCAATACCTTTAGAAATAGCATATCATTTTATAGGGAAGGATTTTTTTTTTGTATTACAGCAGTTTAATTTTTAGTTGTATGTTTTAAAAAGTATGTAGAAAGGAGTGTTTAAATATTACCGTTGTTTATTTTTAAGGAAAACAGGCCATACCATTCAGTGCTTGTCATGCTTGTGTCTACCGGCTTAATCTTGCAGACTTAGTCACATGGGTAGTCCAGCTCATTTGGGATGACCCATTAAATTGAGGACTATTTCTTTGCATAAAGATTTCTAGGACCAGGTTCTAATACCGCAGCATTTTAAACACTAGCCCTTTGGAAAAGCAATATTAATTCTTATGAGAATTTTTAACCTTCTGACTTTTCAATAGTTTGTCTAATGTTTTAAATTGTAGACTGATCAGTCTGTTTCTCTTTTTTAATAAGACTATGATTAGAATAATTCTATATAGGTATCAGTACTGAAAACAGTTCGTTTTTGTGTACAAAATGATGTAGTGCTTATATAGTCATCTCCGTTTTTTACAGTGCCTGTTTCACTTAGTATTGTTTGTTTAGTTCACTGTATAACTGGTATATGCACATTATTCAGTAGGGAAAAAGTGAGAGCTAAGCACTATTGAGCTCATTAGATCCTCTGTGAAATATAGCTATAATATGTTATATTCTCTTGAGAAATATTGAGATAATCAACATGAAATGATTGCCTTCTGGTGTATCATGATATCATTATTTTCTAGAGAGATTAATATAGTCCACTTGTTAAATGATTATAAAATTTGAAATAATTTTCTAAAACAAAAATGACTAATGCATCTTAATTTGACTTTTTTCCATAATTAAAACTATCTATTGAAGGTCCAAGACATTTTAGTTAGACTTTAAGGGCCCCATTTTGTTGAAATCAAAAAAGGTAAAATCCTGGCTTCTTTAAAATAGTGGCACAAATGCATTTCCTTCAGTGGGGCCAGGATTTCACCCAAGGATTTTTTGCAGTGACTTCAGTGAGGAAAATGAAGCCTTAAAACACAAGTTTCCTATCAAGTAAGCATTTAGGTTTCTTTATATATGGGGGGTGATTACTCAGTATAGCTCTGTCTATTTCCAGTGGGAGTTTAGTATACCAAGCCCCTCACTTCCTTTAAGTAGCAGAATGAAAAGAAAATTAATTGTGTAGCCATTTCATTTGCATGAACGTAAGATTATAATGTAGCACATTTAGCTGTGCATGTGCATTGAAGGTAGCGTATGACCCCCTCATGTTTACATCTTATGTGAGAGAAATTGCTCCTTTGGCTTCCTTTGTTTTGTTCCACCAGGTTCTTAATGGTTAATTTGAATGCAGCTTCACCTTTGTGGGTATGTTCGTTTGAAATTCTTAGGGTTTCAAATAGACAATAAATATTCTCAAATCATCCTTCTTTGAAATAATCTAGAGCAAACTATAGATTTATAAAAACCTACATTTTCAGAGAAAGAATCCTGTTAATATTTTGTTGTGAGACTAATATATTTACTATCTGTTGTTTGTATAACTTTTTTCTCCTACACTGTGTATTTAATTTGGAGTATACAACTCATTATTAGGCACTTCTATGAGGCACAGTTGCATCACTGCCAAATTGTAGAAATGATAGAAAGATAGCTAGTTCTCTTAATCTCTGTGGAAGAAGATTATCAAGTAACATATAGTTTATTCAGAACTATGGCTGAATTTGCTTGTTAGAAGATACTAAATATTACATTACTGTAGTAAAAAAGAGTTTTGACACATTTATTAAAGAAAATATTTTCTTTATCAGTAACACTTGTTCATTTGTTGAACTGTCTAGTTTCCATGAAGCAAATGGTGAGAAACAGTAGTAAGAGATCTATACAAAGGTTTCCAGCCATATTTATAATATCAATTTTTACCCTAAAAATCACAGTAGAATTGTATTTGTCAAAAAGCTAGTAAAATAAATCCAAGTGATAGCCAAAATGCTAAAATAAACATCTTAAACATTACTGATTTGAATTGCTTAATATAAAAATGTGTGTATTAAATGTTTATTTTTTAAAAGAATAGGAGCAGCATCTTTGCATCTTTCAAAGCCTCACTGAAGGAATATGTCTAACCATCTTTGTTATTTGCAGTTTTTGATCATGCAGCATGCTGTGTAAAGTAATTGAAGAGACCATACTTATTTTCAGATGGGTTTTATATTGGTCGGTGCCATTTCATGACCATTGCATTCTCATAGCAATATAACTACTTTTGGTCCATTACTGATTGTAGATACTCAGGGCCTGAATCTCCACTTACACTTTTTTTATGCCAGTCATAGCTCTGTTGATTGCAATGGAGTACTACACAGATAAGTGTGGAGCATCAGACCCTCTATTTTCACCCTCTGGCTTCTTACACAGATCTCTCTATGACTTCCTTGATCTAAATGTTTTATTTATTCCTCATTCATTGTGTGATATTCATATTCAAGTAGTACATGTTTCTTCAGCCTATATAAAACTGGCTTTGTTTCCTGCTGCCTTTATAATGAGGGTGCTGCAATCTAAGCAGGTTAAATGCTGTAGTAACTGCATTGGTTCAAAAGGATATTTGAATTGAATTCCTTTAAGAATAGTTTCCACTTAAGCATATTTTTCTCCAAAGATGGCATTTTGAACTGTATGAATAATAGCTGATTATTACCAAAACTAACTTAATGAACAGAACACCTGGAATCCTTTTTTCAGCTCTTCAATGTTTCTTTTTAAAATATTGATTAAATGACATGATTGATTCAAAGACACAATCAGTCCAATCCCACTCCTGTTCAAGTTAGTGGCAAAACCATTGACTGCAGAGGAAGCAGGATTGGGTCCTTAATTTGACTTTTTTAAATGAATGAATTAAAAATGAATAGTTTTGCATGAACCATGAGTCAGTTTAAGGTTTTAACTAGAAGAAACAGACGCTCATTTTAAAAGGAGGCATATAATATATTGCAGTTTTCTAACAGATATAATACACCTGGGCGTTCAATGAACTCAAATAAATTCAGTATGATTTTTTGTGTGTAAGAACAGAGTAATTCAGAGGTTAAGTTGTAAACAGAGTCTGCATGCAGATGCATTTGGATGTGTGCCTCCTTAACAGTTTCCTCCCCCACTCCATTGAAGAATTCTGAATGGTGAGGAATTTGCACCCTTTTGGCTCAGGTTGCAGACTCTCTTGATCAAACCAGGGAAACCAGGGTCAGGGGCGGGCTATTCATTGCCTATCCCTTCCTTGGGCCATTTATAACCCAGTCCTCTGCCTCTAGTTAATAGTGCTAGTGATTGATGTAGAAGATTCAAAGATTCTCTTTTTATTAGTCTCTTAATATGGTTTAAAGTGTTTTAAAAGGCAGCTAATTTAGCACATGATACAGTACTGAAAATACTTAATGTCTGTGAGAATCCAAATAATGATATCTCACATATGGGGTTGTTCAGAGGATCTGACTCATTCTAGGTTTCCGAGTAGCAGCCGTGTTAGTCTGTATTCACAAAAAGAAAAGGAGTACTTGTGGCACCTTAGAGACTAACAAATTAGTACTTTTTTAAGTTAAAATGCATAGGGTTAAATTTGGTTATTTCACAAAGTGAAATGGCTATATATTTTTCAACTTAATTTAGATGGGAACATTATCAAAATACTAGTGCAGTGAGAATATAGGCTATCTTGTTTTTCCATTGTAAAGACCCAGTGTGAACAACTGCAGAATAATTAAAGATAGATTGCTGTAAATAAGGCTTAGAGATTTAATACGTAAAAATAAAAAAAAAATCAGGATTTATACGAGTATAGTCATTTTTTTCTTCAAAAGTTTAGTTATATTTATGCTGACACTTAGAACAATACTAGCATATGTTTACATGAAGCACTATTAATGATGTAACCACTTTTAAACTGAACCTAGGTTTAAACAAACACCCAACACTTTGTTCTTATCTTTGCATCCCAAATAAAGTATACAGCCTTTAGTTCAAGACTTTAGGACCACCCAACAGCCTGGTCATCGGATACTCCTATTTATTCAAGAAGCTCCTGAAGTGTATAGAGTGCTGAGTGGGGGGGGGATGGTATTTTTAAAAAATAAAGATGGCAGCACCGTAGAGGTGATTCTAAAAAACAAAGAGGCTCCATTGTTTCTAAATTGTGAATGACGCCCCAGTAGAACTGTTTCTGTTGTAGTTCTGCCCTGTGTACAATGCCTGTTGTTTTCATGTGAGTGCTGTTGCAAGTAGACCTGGGGGGTGAAGGCTGTTTTCGTGTTTTTTTTGGTGCATTCAGAGGGTTAAAGTGGGCCCCCATTAAGATTAACCTCAGCCTATTACAGCTTTTTGGCATGCAGGCCCCACCCATGAATGGCCCTGGACAGCTAATACCAAGCTTTTGTTTCTCCTTCAGAAAGGTTTTGGGTGTTCCCCACCCCCCCTCCTTCTCCAGAAAGGAAAGAAAACGGTTGTTCCGTTCACTGCTTTAGTCATGTGACTTCCCTTTTAGTGAGTCAGAGATAAGGTTGAAGGTGAATCAGAATGAATCAGACATTAGAAATCCAATTTTAGCATTTATAACAATTTTGGTTGAAATGGATCATATGGAATTCATAACACAGGATGCATGCTAACAATAATTGATGTTTATCTTGAAATGCTGCTCCTTGTTTAAAACCATGCTTTTATTTTAGTAATGCTTAGGATGTGTAACTCAAGATAGTAATGTTTAAAAAAAAAAACAATACTAATCCTTTGCATCTTTCTAAAGTTTGCATTGTAGAGTTGTGCTGAGCTTGGGAGGAAAATGTTTCCTATCCCGTCTTCTAGCTACCTTTGAGGTTTCTGAATGTTACCATATTTTCTCAGAACGCACATGGTAACTGAGATGGGGGAGGGGTACCCACCCACCTAGCTTTTGTGTGGGGGTTGGGTTTGCTTTTTATGTCAAAGAGAAATCTGATGATAAACACATTTTAACAGCAGTAGTGTGCCTTATTTCTGTTTGTTTATACTACAAACATAAATCCTATTAAAAAGGAAACATGTTATAACTTTATAATGATAAGATAGGATTCATTAATTTGCTTGCTTATTTTTTGTTCAAAATAAACACAAGTATACTTTTCTGGAGGCATGTGTGCAGTTATGGTGAAAAGTTAGAAATTCTCTGGCTTCTTCAGTCCTCAAATCAGTAACTAGATTTCTTCTTATTTATTAAGCAAAATGTGTGCTGCTAAAGAAGGATATTTTAATTTAGTATTTTAGAACCTTGAGTATTTTTTCTGTAAATTTTACTTTGTAAACATAAATGCATAACTTTTCATCAGCAAGAAAATGCCCACTTTTTCTATCTGGATCAAATGTTTTAATTCTAAATGTTTTTATAAAATGTTCTTGAGCTTCCTTTTGATCTTGTACCTTACACTTTTCTGCTAAACGATTTCTTAGTTTCTTTTAATGCTGTAACACAAACAGCAAGAAAGCCGTCATATACTCCCTAACATTTTTTGCTCTTGTTTGATTTGAAGGAAAAAATGGTCTTCTCACATGAGAGAGATTCAAATAGATTAATTATTGTAGATCTTAATCCTGCAAACATTTACCCTTTTGAGTAAGGACTACACATGTAAACAAAGGGGTTTCTAGATTAAGTCCATAAAGATATGACAGTTTTAGATCTAAATAATTATTGGACGCAGAGTCCATTGCTGCAGGCTCTCCAGGCAAAATGCCTGTTGGGATTAATGGGAATTTTCTCTGTGTAAGGACTGTAATATCAGGCCCTAAATGCTTGTGACTTAAATAAATAAGGGAGAGGAGAGGACATCATTATTTTCTCTTTTAAAAATGCTTCATCCACACTGAGAATTCTGTTATAAGGGAAGTCTCTTTAAGATACATTTTGTAAAATAGACCTTGATCCGTTGATTTTCATTGTGTGCAGGGGGTTGCGTTAGCAGATCCTGATGCAGGACTGAGGTTGTAACTATTTTAATATTAAAGTATGAGCAAATCTTTCTGAATTTCTTAGTAGAACAGACAAATCTTAGTAGAACAGACAAATTTGTGTGTATAAGTGTATTCAAATGTGCTGTTAGATCTCAAAAGGCAGTAATGATGATGTAATCATTCTGGGACAGATTCTCAGTTGGCGTAAATTAGTGTAGTTCCACAGACTTCAATGGGATTGTGTCAGTTTACACCAAGTGAGGATCTAGCTCTCTGTCCTCTCATCACAACTCTGATAACACATTTAACTGTAATAGTTGTTCTAAAAATATATGTATGTATGTTCTGGAGGGTTTTTTGAAATAATGAAATGTAAGTTTATGTTAAAACAATATAACTATGATTTTGTATCAAAAGAACATAGTGTTGTGATGAAAGATTATTGTATTTAACTCTTATGTTGTCGATATCTTCAATGATATTTATTGTTAGTTTGTTAGGTGGCAAACCTGTTTTGTAAAATTATTTATAAACCAGAATTATTTAACAATGCAAATACAATTTGCATTACCTCTGTGATTTTCCTCCAGTTTCGATCAAGCATTTCATATGTACTATTGATGGCAATAGCTAAAGATATAAATTAGACATAGGGAATGTGTTACAAGATATTTTGGTTATTTTTCATTGTACATATTAAGTTACTGGAATGCTTAGCTGATGTTTTCCTTAGGGTTGGTAACTTTACTTAAAGTTCCAGTGTAAACTTTTATCTCTGTTCTTTTTTACATTTATATTTGATTGTTTTTAAAATCCCCAAGTACTAATAATGCTTTTCAAAACATGTAATTATGTTGGAGCCTTTTAATTGTTCCATTCCTGTGAACCCTGTCTAATGACATTTTTGTTGACATACTCCAATTGGTACTGTATTTGAGTAGGGTGGTGGTGGGGTTTTGTTTGTTTTTTTTAGTCCAAGGGCCATAAGGTACTATCAGTTTTACAAAAGAATTCCCCATTAGAGAGGAATTCTGCAGGAATGGTGTGATCAGGCCCCAAGCTTTTAAACTCTGGATATGGCATTATGTGCTTTGAATATGAGAATTTAGGGGCCCGATCCTTCAACCCTGGAGTCATTGTGTCTCTGACAAACACAGTGAAATCAGTAGGACAGTCCACCTGAGCAAGGATTACATACCTGAGTAAAAGTTTGTAGGATCAAGAGCATCAGTTGTATTATAGGCCACTTTTTGTTTACCAAAGGATAAGTTAAAATGAGAGGTTAACAAGTTGCTTTCATGTTTGTAATTTTTCAAAGTTTGTTAGGACACTGTCAAATTCAATTTTTTGAAATAGGTTACTTTTAAAAAATAAATCCAGTTTCTGATAGAGCATCTTTAAATATTATCTCCTGACATATATTTAAAAAAAAATTACAGAAATGTTTGCAAAGGTTTTTTAGTTGAGCAGTAGCAAAACTCCATCTGGGCACTCCCTACTGATATATAGTTGGCAGAGATAACAGAGCTGGCCCCTTAACCTGTCCTGTTCCTTACTTTGCCAATGGGGGAATGACAAAGCAGAACCTCTTATGAAGATTCTCCACCAGTGCAACATTTCTTAGAGGACCTTACTCCAGTGCTATAGCTTAAAGCAGCTCGTCAGCTGCTGGAACTAACGGCAGGGTTGAACTGATGCTGCATCAGTAAGTTATAAGTCGCCCCAAAGCAGAGCCTGGACATGGGGGAGAATTGATCTCCGCAACTATAATTTACCATTTATGTAGTTCCACCAGTGGTAGCAGCAGCGGAACCAAAGGCTTTGGTACGCCACTGGTTTCACCATTGCTATACTACCTGTGGAATTGTGCGGATGGTGAATTTTGTAGCTATGAAATTTGCTAGTCTGCATGCAGATAGCAAGAGAGCAGAAAAACCCTTACTTTTTCAAAGGATTTTTTGTTTTAAATATCAGGCGATAGTCTGTTGACAAGGTGATGTACCAGAAATTGGACTTGTAATAAAAGCAGACAGTTAAAAAAATTAAAGTTGATCATGTTAAAACAAATTGAAAAATTGCAGCAGTAGAGAAATGTATCCTTAATTACACACACAACACACACAATTATGTTCATGATACATATACTCTCGATCCAGCAAATACTTACTTGTATGTGTAATACATACTCATCTGAGTAGTCCTATTGACTTCAATGGACTTGTATGAGTGAGGCCCTGATCCTGCAATGAGTTCTCCACAAGAGTCCTTATGTGTGGAGCAAGGTCCTTGATTTGTCTACCAAAGTGAACATGGGGCCAAATTCTAGCCTACCATGCAATGTTATTGCAAGTAATGGAGATGTACAAGCAAAACCCAGAACAGAATTTGTCCCATAGTGTTTAAAATCTTGGGGCCCGATCTTGCTATGACTTTTAAGCAGACATCTATACGCTTTTTTAAAAAGTGATAGTACAATGTGATGGTTGGACTCTCTACACTACAGTATGGCACTGAGGCTTGTCTGCACTGCAGCTTCCACCATTGCTATCCTAGTTTGAGCTGCACCAGTGGTGAATAACAACTATAACATTTTGTTAGTGTAAACAAAGCCGTTGTTATTTTTAAGGGCTTTTCAACAAGAGAGGAAGCTAATTGATTATATAGGGGAAACATGAAACTGACTACATGGAAAGTGCTATAAAACATACATTAGACAAATTGAAAAGAATAGAGTTGCTTAATTAACTTACTCAGTTATAGTAGTCATAGGTGTTAACTGTAACTGTAGAAAGTACATTTACAGATAGGAAAGGTGTTTGTTTATACATATCTTGTCTATGCCCTGATCTTGCAAGCTGTTTTGTATAGGCAGACTACCACACTTACATGGTGTCCCATTTGGGATCTCAGGGCTCATTAAGCTCAGTAGCTCTTTCTTTCATGGTGCAGGATCAGGGTCTTACTGATGAAGTACTTTTTTTTTTACAAAATTGTTTATGGTTTGATGTTCCAGTGCCATTTTTTCCCAGTAGCATCTAGCTATTATTTTAGAAAATAAACCAAATCTAAGTGAAGGAGTACTTGTGGCACCTTAGAGACTAACCAATTTATTTGAGCATGAGCTTTCGTGAGCTACAGCTCACTTCATCAGATGCATTTTCCACGGTATGCATCTGATGAAGTGAGCTGTAGCTCACGAAAGCTCATGCTCAAATAAATTGGTTAGTCTCTAAGGTGCCACAAGTACTCCTTTTCTTTTTGCGAATACAGACTAACACGGCTGTTCCTCTGAAACAAATCTAAGTGAATTATTAAAACTCTTTGTTGTTTGGCCCTTTGTTTACTGCAGTAATTTGGAATTTATTCTTGCAAAGAGCAAGGTGTATGCTTAGCTTTATGCACTTACAGTAAGGTTGAACAAGATGGGCACAACCCTTTGTTTCTGATACAATAATTTTTCAGATTAGGAATAGCCATGATTGCAATGTTTGGTGTATTAGCAAAATTTGAATGTATTTGGGATGTTGTTCTTATGTAGACTGTATTGTGTGAATGATTCTACAAGGTGTTTTTATCAGTATGTTGCTTTTGCAGAGTGATACTGATCCCCAGATTCCGGTAAATAAGCATGGTGCTATTAATGGTGATATATATATATTTTTAATCAGGTTCAGTTGTGCCCATCAATTTATTATGCAAAACCCCCCACATTTTCTTCTTCTTCTTCCCTCACTCTTTTGTAAACCCAATAGCTTAATTCAAGCAAATATTTCCAAAGAGAATGCTATCTCTGAAATTAATATGAAATAGTTACAGATACATTTTTCCATTTAAAGACCACATTTTGTATTACACTATAGAACAGTGTTTCCCAAACTTGGGATGCCGTTTGTTCAGGGAAAGCCCGTGGCGGGCCCAGCCGGTTTGTTTACCTGCCATGTCTGCAGGTTTGGCCAATCGCGGCTCCCACTGGTTGCAGTTCGCTGTGCCCAGCCAATGGGGGCTGCGGCCAGTGGGAGCCGCGATTGGCCAAACCTGCAGACGCAGCAGGTAAACAAACCATCCGGGTCCGTCAGGGGCTTTCCCTGAACAAGCGGTGTCCCAAGTTTGGGAAACACTGCGATAGAAGATTGTATTTTTTTTCTTGCGGAATGAAACTGTTTAGGATGTTCCCTATGTTCTTTCTTAGGATAAAAGGTAGGAACATGCATTTCAAAACAATCTTCCTCCCATCAACTCAAATTATAGACCTCTGCATATTATGGATCATTATGTTTACATAGATCCTTAGGTTATTTACTAATAGCTTATCATTTATGATAGATAATGCTTTCAAGATAGCCCTTTAGAAAGTTTTTTGGGTTGACCTAGGAAGATGTTTCATGAAATCCTTTTTTGTTCTTCAGTCGTGATAAGGAAATGCTACTTCACTGGAGCTGAACAAAATATGCTGTAGGCATTTCTGCTGGCTTCCCTTCATCTTCTCAGGGTGCCCCCTCCTCCTAGCCCCTCCTCCATTTTGTTTTCCTTTTTCACAAGTCTTCTGGTCATGCTTTCTCTTGACCCCACTCTGTGAACCTTTAACCATACAAGACACTGGCAAGGTCAGAGAATGCCACTGTTGGATTAAAACATGAGTGCAGAAGTCAGAAAAAGGAGGGCAAGGCCTAAGGGAGCAGGAAAATGAAGATCTGAGTTTGTTTGTTTTTTAACAGAGCTGCCTAATGCTTGGATTTGAAAGGTTTTGTACATATACTGTATATAGTACTCAGGTTATTTTAAAAAGGACTCCAGAGTGGATCCAAGATTTCGTAATCTTTGTTATCCTAAATTTTTTACAGCAAAACACTCAACATTAGTACCCCACAAGGCAAGCAGACTCCGGTACAGTGATTAAACATGTAGTATTCAACAGTCTGTAATTCAAATAAGCTTTGCTACTACAAACCCTTGAAAAATACAGACCATGTTTTAGTTTTTAACCTGTCCTTAAGACTGTATTAATTCCCAACAAATGGCCTCTCTTATCCATATCCAAATTCCTTTTTTTAGCTCATTCAAAAAGTTTGCTTTTGATAAAAAGATCCAGGTTAAAACATGTAGGCATGTGTGCATACTTCAGATGTTTTCACCCTCCACTCCTCTCCCCCCCCTTAGCCGCAATTTGTAATACAGGCTTACATTTTCTGCGGGGGGTGGTCTATATTTCTAATATTAAGATGAAAATTGATCATGTTAACGCATATAATCTTACTGGTCAGTATTAGAATTCAGTGTACTGTAAAATGGTGAGTCTATTTCAGATATGTATACAGAAATGTCTTACTTGACTAGGAAAGAACTTGTGTAGCAAAACATCCTTCCTCCTCACCATCTGAGTAAAGGAGCAGCTTCACAAAGGTGCTGCATACAGTGCACATTATGTTGAACAGCACAAGCTCATACTCTTTCTTATTAACACAGTTAAAATCACATTTAGTTCTCATTTCATCCGTTTTAATGCTTTTTCACCTGTGTTAAGCATGTGAGCCTACATCTAAACTTAAAAGAACATATTCTACTGACAATTTAAAATTCCCTTGGGATTTCTGCAGATGGAATGAGGATAGAATATAGCTTCATTTTACCATCTTTGTGAATCTGGTGCTGTATCTATGTTTTTGCAATTCCCAGAAGTCCAGTTCAGTGTGTAATTGCCACAGAAATAAACCCTATAAATAGAAGAAGTGAACTCTGCATTACCTTTTGACTGTATACACACAAAGGACTGAAATTATTTTTTAAACATGTTTGACAGTGGATTCAATTTCACAATTATTGCATTAAGAAATGCTGTTATGAGTTATTGTTTGTTTATTTTCCAGTAGTGGCTAGAGGCCCCTACTAAGAGCAGGGCCCCATTGTGCTAGGCAGTGTACAAACACATAGTAAGAGACAATCCTTGTAAACTCCAATAAGTTTCGGATCTAAATCATGGGTGGAGGGAAGGAGACTTTGGGGAGGCTAGCCCCTGGTTCCGCCTGTGTCCCCACCCTAACTGGAGCCCCGAGACACACAAATCCCTGCAGCTGGAGCCCTGAGATCCCCTGCCCTCCCGCGGCTGGAACAACCAGTCCTCCCCTACCGGAGGAGCCCTGAGCGCACCCCCCATACTGCTGCCTCCCAGAAGAGCCCTGAATTGGCCAAAGCCCTGGTTGCCAAGTTTTCTCTCCCCTCCCCACCAAAACTGCCTGGAGGAGCCCCGAGGGGGCCCCCTGCCGCTTGCCAGGAGGAGCCCTGGGACAGCTGCATCACACCTCCCCTCCCCAGACCCCAAGGCACTCAGGAAAAGCTGCAGCATGAGAACGTCTCTTCCCAAAGAACCTGAGCTTTTGATATGCCCCATGCGAGTTCCAGGGCAGCTGAGGAGGCAGTATGTGCTACTCAGCTTCCTAGGTTCATCAGTAATCTCCCTGGATACCGCTTCCTCAGCCACCCTGGAACCTGCATGGGGCATAATAAAGCAAAAACTTCCCCCGCCAAACCCACAACCAGGCGTCCGGCAGCAAGTGACAGCGGAGGCAGAGCCTCCCCTGGCCTATTAGACTTGCCACCACCCATGATCTAAATAGGCATTTAAAAAGACAGATAAAGATTGCTGGTTGGGGGTGGGGTGGCGGAGGCACAGAGAAGTGAAGTTTTTGCCCATAGTGGCAGGGGAAATCTGACTTCCAATCCAGTGCCCTGTGCACTTAACCATAATGCCTACATCTGTTTACCAAATTTTCAGTGCTTCATAACTGTATTTTCATTAGGAGTAAATATAGTGTATACAGGATTTGGTCAATCAAGTTTTACGTGTAATATTCTAGTACAAGTAGCTCTGATTGAACATTTATGTAGAGAAAACTATACTGAAACAGTTGTATTTGATAAAAATTGAGTACATTTTAGATTTCATAGAATCTACAAGGAAGGAACTAGGTTTCCTAGTAATAACTTTTCAGATCTTCAAAAAGAATAAAAATCTTTTGTCAACACTTATCGAACACAAATGATTAATATTTTGGAGAATGGAACCCTTTGCTAAAGATTTCACTCCCTTACCCCTTCCATGATGGCATTAGAACTCACAATATACAGTCTCTGAGATATCTAAGGCCTTGGCTACACTGGTGGTGACGGTATATAGGGTACATTTAGCTACATGCTGCAGCAAAGAGCAGGCTGTGTCCCAACTGAGGTGTGTGTAGCTACACATGGCAGTGAAAGTCTCTGACTGTGCGGAGATAGTGGGTAAAAGCTCTGCTTGGGCATGGAGAGTGCTGTGTAGGGTGCATACCTTAAGGTTCTGGCATGTCTGTACTGTACTCGCCTAAGCAGAGTCTCATTTGCGTTGTAGCAGCGGGGAGGGAGCAGGACACTACTCTGCTGTTTTTAGCAGTGTAGGTGGAGGAGGTGCTGCTTGGGCATGCAGAGAGCTGGGTAGGCTAAATACCCTGAAGTTCTAGCATGTGTGTACTCTACTCACCTAAGCAGTGCCTCATTGTGTACACTACTGTTTATACCTGTGCTAAGGGGATGTGCAGTGTGTACACGCTACAGGCTGCTGTAAGTGTAGACAGAGCTTTCAGCAAAACCAGAAGAGACCAGAATTATCATTCCTGATATTTCTAAGGTAAAAATCAAGCTAGGGGGCAGGTGGGGGGAATCAGGCCTTCTTCGTACATATTATAAAGATATTATTAAAAGCTTCTGGCCTCTACTGGATCCATGGGAGATTATGGAGTAACACCAAAGAATCTTGAGATTTTTGCCAGGGGGGATTGTGGGAGTTATCCTTCTTCAATTCTCTTAGGTGCTCTACATCCTACAGCAGGCCGTTCAGAAACCATCCACAGTGCACCACTGTTTGGAGTGAAGGACTAGAGTGGAAGTGGGAGGTAAAAGCAAATCCACTTAGCACTTGTGCAAATGGCTACACTGACTCATGTGAACTCCAATTGTGATAATTTTATTGAGTTACATATGACTGGTTTAATTCTCTAGTGAAGAGGTGCCTTCTGACAGAACAGCAAACTAACTAAAATATGTATTTAGCAAATGTACAGTTTATATTTGACTGTCAAGATACCAACTCTTACAGGAAGATCATTCCACTGAAGGTCTTTGTCACAATACAGTGAATTAAAAACATACTTGACACAAACCACAACCTCAGTCTGGTCTGAACAAGATAAGCACTTGGCATTAGATCTGTGCAGGGTGGCTTTTTGGACTTCCCTGCATGTGTTTTCCAAGTACTGCCTGAGGAATATATGCACATTTTCTGGCTAATGCTCACCTTAAGGTGCACCAGTTCTTAATGCCCTTGCCCTTGTACACAGGACTGGTTATCCAACTCTTTTATTTGACAAACCATTTTGTAAAAGAGATCTTGACATCCCCTACTTCCCTGTTTAACAGCCCAGTCACCTCATGGTTAGTTCCAAATACTTTGTGTTGTGAACCACTCGGAAGGCTTTATTAGACTGCTAGTGATCCACAAATCAGTCTGAAAACAAACCCGATCTGGAGCTGATGTTCAGGGTATACATGAAGGTAATTTTTTTTATATGGGCTAGATAATCAAATTTTCTGAATAGCAAATTACTGTATCAAGGATGTAGAATCAGCAATTCTTGTCCCTTACTTGGTTTTCGGTACCTCAGCACAATAATTTGTGAAGACCCTCGAAACAATGCTTGGCTGTCTAGTCTGATCTTTTTTCAGGGTTACTTTTCATTCCCAGTTAATATTAGTTCCCAGTTAGTGTAAATAGCTGACCCTCTTAGTACTCATTCCAATAGTAATCAGCTCTGTAATTCAGTATGTTAATGTTTACTAATCAATGATTCTCTAGTTGGTTCTCTAAGGCTGTGGAAATATCAGATGGGGTCAGAAGGTCACATAAGAAAGAGTGGAAAGACTGAAGAAAATTCTGTATCTTAATTGGCTCTGCTGCCTGTCACTTATGGAACAGGAGGATCAATGTATCAGTTACAAATTAGTGTGAAAATATGCAGAAAACCTGTTCACAGGAAAAATATTTATTTGTTTACACAAAAAATATCACTGGAATTTTGACTTTATATGCGGGAAAATTCTCTCTTGGTCTTTAGTTTTGTAAAAGCTTTGATAGGTGTCCCTTTAACTTGTTTGTTAAAACACAATAATACCAGGTTGATTTTATTCTGCCTGAAGTTCCTGTGAACAAATATCTATTTTTATGTTACTGCCTCACTTAATCGTCATGATCTTACGATAGCCTGTAATGGCTCATCTGGCTGGTACTCTAGATGTAATCTTCAATTATAGAAATTTTACAGAGAGTATATAGTCTGCACAGCAAACTCATAATGGGCCCAATTCTGCAAACCTTCACTTTCATAGCTACTCCTTATTCATGTGAGTAGTTCCATTAACTTGTAAGCAACCAACAACAGTCTTGTTTACTAAAAAATCATTTGTCTGATCAGTTCACTGAAATTGATTAGATATATTTACTTTCCTGAAAAGGTCATTACAGTATTTAAACAAGTGATATTGAGTTTACTCAGATGAATTCAGTAGCTCCATAGCTTATTTGGTTTTGTGGTGCTTCAATAAAAGTTCAATTCTTGAAGCAAGATTAGTTTGCCTATATTTTACTCTGTGAATTTGGGCAATCTTAAGAGTGTAAAATATTTGAATAAGATATTATGTATGAAGAAGTGCTATATAAAAAAAAAAGTTATTATTTCACAAGCAGTTAGTCTATAATACAACCTTAATTTATTTTGTTAATTATTTTTTAGAGAATCAAAATGTTTACATTTGAAGAATAACCTAATGGGTTCGTTTAATAATTTTCTCATTTTGTATCAAGAGTAAAAGACTTGAAGGCAGAAAAGATGAGAATAATATAATTGACCAGAACAACTAGGAGTGTTACAGTACAAAACACAGATTAGCATATTTTAGGCATTTAGTATGTGGTTAATATATAGTACATGTTTTTTCCCCAACAATTCCCATTAAATACTAAAGTTAAATATGATGAAAAGCTAAAACATAACTAATTTTCATGTGATAGATCGAGAATCATGGAAGGATTGCTCATTTTTTACTAACACAATGAAGCCGTGCTCTAGGTATACTTAATCCTGCCTCAGTATGTGGGGGGAGGACTAAATGACCTCTTGAGGACCCTTCCAGTGCTACATTTATGTGATTCTATCTCTACATTTAGAACAATAGATGCTTCACATCAAATAGCATTAATGCCCATGCAGTGTCACACATTTGTGCGGAAAAAGGTATTATGGGATGCAAAATAGCTGCAACACATGCATGTATAAAAGATTGTTTGTTTAAAAATGTAAATCCTTATGTTCTTTGTAATTTGTCAAATTTCACTACTCTGTCAAATTGAATGAATTCCACACGTTGCAGATCGCTTGTATAGACAGGCAGAGCCCCTGTTTGCATCAGTGGAGGTTACTATGGTTTCAAGCCGGGGGCACACCACCAAAGCAAAGAGTAGCCATACCAGTGTATTCAAGAGACTTGCACTACGTTGGTGGCTTAACTATCATTGACTGTCACTGGAGCAAATCTCCATTGGAGAAGAAGCCATGGAGGAAGAAGACACGGGTCCTGTGCTGAAGAGCTAACAATCTAAAAATAAGGAGGGGGAGAGGGAAACACTAAGGACAGGGGGAAGGAATATACATAGAAGTAAGACAGTGTACTGGTAGACACATGTCATGTCATTTTTTAAACATATGTTTTAATTTTATTACAAATACTTTGCTTTTGTGCTTTTTGGAGGGTGGAAGGGACTCAGGTTTGAAGCAGAGGAGAGGAAGGGTTTGTTGGACTTAGGCAAGACTGAAGTGATGCTGATTTGAAAGGAAAAACACTTAGAAGAACTAGCTGAGATGCTGTTTCCACCTTCTATTAAAGGCATTAGCCCCCATTCATCAAGGTGGCTTGAACCCCCAAGGCCCTCTTTGACTCCTCGATAAATTTGGATGACCAGGTAGTGTCAGTGTCTAAAAATGCTTTCCTTCCCCTTCAGATCACTAGGAAGCTTTGTTCCTTCCTCCTGGATGAGGACCTGGCCACAATGATCCAAGCATGTATCATCTCCAGACTGGATTACTATAACTCATTGTATCTAAAGCTGAGTGGATACAGTGCACAGGCTGAGCTAGTACAGCATGTGTCTGCCTGCTTTCTCCATGGCTCAGACTGTTGTGAGCACATCAGGCCTGTGCTCAAGTCCCTCCACTGGCTCTGGCTCCCTGTCAGCTTCCTATACCAGTTTAAGGCCTTGGTCCTAATTATCAAAGCACTTAATGGATCAAGCCCCAGTTACATCAAGGATGGAATTTTGATCTGTGAACCACAGCAACAGTTGTGCTCCTCTGGGACCATGCAGAGCACAAAGCCCAGGATGAAACATGTGAGAGTTAGGGACAAAGCATTCTCTGTTGAGGGGATTCAGCTATGGAGCAATCTTCCAAAGGACATCAGGGGAATCGAGGATCTTTAGGGAACATTATAAAACCTTCCTCCAGGGGAGAGGGGGAAAGAGAGAGAGAGACAGAAAAAGCCTTTCCACAATAAGAATGACAATCAAAATACAAACAACCCATTCTGTCCCTAAACCTCTATAACAAAACAAAAAACAACAGAAATGAATAAAATTTAAAAGATCAAAACCCCAAGCAGAATTTTACTGACAACAGGGAGAAATGCCTGATGTTAGTTACTGGATGAACTGTACCTCTGACCCCTCATAGTCTGTCTGCCCACACCACCTCACAGGTTTCAGGCCACTAGCCAACACCTGTGTCTTGGTATGGAATTGTGCAATTCTCTGCTCTCCGACAAGGGCCCTGGCTGCAGACCCCTGTATATCAACTGTGACTGCCTCAGCAGGTTTGACTTAGGCTCAGACTTTGCATTTCTCTACTTTCTGGGCTAATGACAGTGGTTAATATAGTAACCACACAGCCTCCTTAAAGCAATGTTTCATTTAGAACAAAAGCATTTCAGAGAAAACATCTTAAAACATTTTCTGTTTAAAAATTTCTGTGCATTCTGTTTCAAGGGCATCCAACGATCTAACCAAAGTCAGGACCTTGTTTATTTCTAGTATTAAAAAAGCAAACAAAAATCAACAGTCAGACAGCTATTTAGGAGCTATCTTTATATAAACCAAAAAGGAGTAGTACAGATCACAAACAACCTTTTGGGATTTTTTTGCTTGGCAGTCAAGCTTTGGTAGTTGTAGCTTTCATTAGTGTTAAGTAGATCCAGTGTACCAGGCCAGATAATCATATTAATACAGGCACTAAGTAAAAAATAAGAGTCAAAATCAAAAGATGACATAATAAAATGACTTCAGTTTTGATAAAGATAGCAAGCAATTTTACAGGGGAAAGAAATCTCCTATTGGAAAAAAAGTATCATCAGAACAGAGGGAAATAGAGCCATTAAACAGAGAAAATTTGTGTTGATGTCACAGATATGCTGAACATGAGTAAACTTCTTTGAGTTGTGGCTTAATTTAAAAAAGCACAGTTAAACAGTTTTTTACTGAATGGGTCTGATTGCTGTAGAGCCAGTGTCCCCAGTCTTTCAATACCCTGAGCTAGAAAGGACTTTTCAAAGAGAAAACATGTTCACTCTTCACCTTTGGTATTCTCCCCCACCTGGTAGAATAACCTATAGTGAAAATTCTGTCAATAAAAATGTGTCTGATCTAGAATGACCATACGTGAGACTCTCCATGATGATATTTGAAATCTGGGTGTTTTGCATATCCAATAAAATAATGTCCTACACTGGTATGTAACAAAATGTATTTAAATGTATTTTAGTATTTAAAATGAAGAATATTAGAGTGAGTGGACACAGCTCAAGCCATGTAAAAAATTCAAAGGATGCTGCTTGATGACACACATGAAATTGTGGGAAGTGTAAAAGGGGGGAAAATATTTGTGGGTGAAAGGGTTTCAGTTGTGGGGAATCTGCCTTTTAACACTGTATACTTTTGTTTAATCAACACTGGAATTACTTGTATGTGTCTTTTATGAGACATATACATTTTATTAAGAGTTTTACTTAAACCTACAAAAGCATGGAAATTCAGGCTGACACTTTTGAGTATATGTTCTCCTCTCATCAATGTTAATGGGAGTTATGTGCATTCATTGGAAGAAGAATATCTCTTTGTCCTTAAGTAACCCCCTTGTGCCTTTGTATTGCAGATGATGTAGTCCTCTTTCAGGGGGCCTCAAAGCAATTGCAGTACTTAGGCTTAGTGTGGTAAAATGAGGACAGAAAAATGGCAGACTCAACTCTGAAGTCTCTCAATATTAAAGCCAACAATAGTATTTTGATTAATGCATTGTAATAGAACATATTCCAGTTCTACAATATTTCCTCAAGGAATATAATCATGGCTTCATGGTATTGTGTTGTTATTTAGAAAATAACATTTTGCAAACATTTCTGAATGCCCTTTATATTACATTACAGTAATAGATCTCAGGGGTTTCTTTTATTTTTTTAATTTAATTTAATTTAATTTTTAATGAGTCTTTTCCTCTGCAACAAAAAATCTCTTTATTTTCTTCCTGATCCTCAGCTCTCCTGCTGTCATTTTATATTTATTTTTCATATTTCTGATAAAAGAAAATTTGGGATCAAATTCTGCTCTCATCTACACCAATTTAAATTCAGAATAGCTTAATTCAAGTCAGTGGAGATACTTGGGACTTGCCCTTTGTAACAGAACAGAATTTGTCCCATTACCCAAACAGCCATTTCCTCCAACTGTTTTAGATGTACTGTTTAAATAGTGCATTTCATATCAGTTACAAATGAAATAAACATATTTCTTAAAAAAACTAAGTACAATATTTTTAGGGTATTTTTCTCAAAGTTCAAGTTAAATAGAATCGAGCATTCAGAACTAAACTCACAAACTCTTTTCAAATCATCAGCATTGACTCTTACTATGATTATGCATTTCAATTATATAAGAAAAACATTAATTCCTATTCACCCACTCATTTCCTGTTATGTCCAGACAGTGTTAGTCATTTACTACCAGCTTTGCTGTATTCCACTACCTGTAGACTGTTACATATTTAGATGATATGTCATTTCCATAAAACAGTGACACAGGTTTAAAGTATAAAATTACTTTGTTCTCATTAACATTTCAAGATACAGTATTTTTTTTATTAAATTATTAGAATTTCTGAATGAACCAATCAGTATTTTTAGTTCCTATAAAATTATTTTATTGTAAGTAAAATATAATGTGAAATAAATCAGTTTGGTTTTCAATCATCTGTAATTTTTAGGAAGATGGAACTGATGATGCTAATGAACAAAAATATGTCCTGGATTATGTATTATTTGTTTTGTAATGTTTTTCTGAAACAGCTATGAATGGGAGGCTAGTCATATTTTTTAATCTTAATAAAAGAAACTGGTTATGCTATAGATCTCAAATTCTAAATCTGGAATTGTTAATGCAGTATAAATGTTGTGTATATTTTTCTTGCATAGAAACCATTAGAGTATTTGGTTGTTACAGTGTAGATAATGACATGAAAATAACTGCACTTTGTTTCCCTTTTTTTAAAGAAAAGATAGCTATTAAGTAATTGTTTCATGGGCGATTGTATTCTAACCCCCTAATAATTTCCCAAGATAATCTTGTCCTATCCCTTAGTGCCTTTATTCCCTGATATTATTTTAAGGTAATTAAATACATTAACAGGTATTTCAAAATTGTGTTTTAGTTTTTAGGTGGTGTATTCGCTTTATGCAAACCTGGGATAACTAGGCTTTTGTAATATACTGAATCCTTATGTCAGTGGAACTTTCAAAGGGGAATAGAAATCCAGCTATTAATATGTGCACTCAGAGATGTGTCCATGAGTCTTGGAGTTATTTGTGGGGGGAGAGAGGGGAGAAGGAAGAGGGCATATGAAAGAGCATGATAGAGAATATGTGACATAGATGTGGGAAAGCACAGCCTGCAACATCCATGAGCCTTCTCAGCATTTGCAGGATTTAGGTGTCCAGGTGGGGACCATAAATTAAGGAGCAGGGATTTGGTTTTAAAATATGCAGTATTTAATAAACATCCTCATTAATAAACCTTCTTGAATTATACATGTTAAATGGACAATCTTTTCTTGATTAGGGGCTTGATCTTGCAATCCTTACTCATGTGAATTGTCCTGTTAATGCAGTGGTTCTCAGCCTGAGACCCACAGGCCGCTTGCGGCCCAATCAGTACAGACCGGCGGCCCATGTGGCATCCTCAGGGCCATACAGGTAATAACACATTGTGGGCCTCGTGTGTCATAAATATAAAGGGATGGGTAAATGCCTTTAAATCCCTCCTGGCCAGAGGAATAACCCTTTTACCTGTAAAGGGTTAAGAAGCTAAGACAACCTCGCTGGCACCTGTCCAAAATGACCAATGAGGAGACAAGATACTTTCAAAGCTGGGGTGGGGGGAAACAAAGGGTTCTCTCTATCTGTGTGTTGCTTTTGCTGGGACCAGAGCAAGAATGCAGGTCAGAACTCCTGTAAAAAGTCAGTAAGCAATCTAGTTAGATATGCGTTAGATTCTGTTTTGTTTAAATGGCTGATAAAATAAGTTGTGCTGAATGGAATGTATATTCCTGTTTTTGTGTCTTTTTGTAACTTAAGGTTTTGCCTAGAGGGATTCTCTATGTTTTGAATCTGATTACCCTGTAAGGTATTTACCATCCTGATTTTACAGAGGTGATTCTTTTTCTTCAATTAAAATTCTTCTTTTAAGACCCTGATTGCTTTTTCATTGTTCTTAAGATCCAAGGGTTTGGGTCTGTGTTCACCTATGCAAATTGGTGAGGATTTTTATCAAGCCTTCCCCAGGAAAGGGGGTGTAGGGTTTGGGGGGATTTTGTGGGGAAAGACGTTTCCAAGTGGGCTCTTTCCCTGTTATATTTGTTAGACGCTTGGTGGTGGCAGCAATAAAGTCCAGGGACAAAAGGTAAAATAGTTTGTACCTTGGGGAAGTTTTAACCTAAGCTGGTAAAAATAAGCTTAGGAAATTTTCATGCAGGTCCCCACTTCTGTACCCTAGAGTTCAGAGTGGGGAAGGAACCTTGACAGAGGTAATAACACATTGTGGGCCGCATAAGTTCTCCAGAATCTAAGCTTTCATTTTAAGAAAAAGTAACTTTCCTAGCACACATGGCTACAGAGCTAACCTTCCAAATGGGGACTGAGTGTATCCAGTGCAGTGAGGTCTGCTTGAGTCTGCAGAAAGCCTGAATCAGTGACTCAGAGGTGCAAGTCCTCTATTCTCAATTAGGCCAGGTCTACACTACCACATACTTCAGCGTAACTTATGTCAGTAACGGGCATGAATAAGCATCCTGCCCCAAGTGACGTAAATTACACCAACCTAAGCGCCAGTGTGGACAGCGCTATGTCTGTGGGATAGCTTTTCCCGCCGACATAGCTACCACCTCTCACGGAGGTGGATTTGTTATGCCTCTGGGAGAGCTCTCTCCCATTGATATAGAGCATCTTCACCAGACGCGCTGCAGCAGTGCAGCTGCATCGATCCATCTGTGCCGATGTAGCACTTCTAGTATAGTCTAGCCCTAAATCTGGAGTGTCAGTGTTAAAACTCAGTGATGATGCTTCAGTGTGAACATTAACTGTTTAACTGCTGATCGTTTCAGTGGATGGAAAGGAGGCAGAGAGCGGGTGTGAAGCCTGCTGGGTTGGGAATTTAGAGTTGCTATCAGGAAGGAAAAATAGAAAAAAAGAACAGAGGAGATTCACAAAGACAAGGAAGCACGAGAGAAACAGAGAAAGGCTGATGGAGAAGAAAGAGAAACAAAAGGCAGAAATACTGGAGGCCTAGAAAGGAAGAATGTTTTCTCACTGAGTGAGAATGTGACAATAAAGCACTGAACAAATAATAAATAACTAAATCATTAGTTACTACATAGGGGCCATAATCTCCCCTTGATCTCTGTGCAACCCTCCAGCTCATATCAGTGGGCATTCTCTGGCCTGTGGATTCAATCCTCTGCAAAGGATTTGACACCACCGATGTACACAATAAATTATGTTGTCAGTTTTTGGAGGTAGGAGCCGTGAGTTCCAGAGTGTTTGTACCACACCTAGCACAATGGGGCCACTGGGCATACTGCATTACAGATAAGAAATAATGACTGCAGTAGCACAAAATACTTAATGATCTCTGAGGTAGCTTCCTGTTTACGAGGCAATAATTTTATCCTTGGCTAAATGAACTCTGAGACCAAAGGCTGAGGAGCTTAATAGCTCAGGGTATGATTACTACCAAGTTGGCAAGAAATATGATCAAGTTGTTGTTACACTGACTGAAATGCTCACTTACTTCCTTGCTGCCCTGCTAGGGCTGTTTTCAAAAAGTCTCTTCTTCCCTCTCATGGGTGGAGGGGGTTCCACAGGATGGAGCATGCAGCTTAAAGTTGTATTAACTTCAGAGAGCATTTCCCACAGGGTAGTGCAAATGTCTCTGGCCCCATTTCCCTCTCTACTCACAGATCCTTGACCTCTTAGGAGCTGTCTCCTGGGTCCATAGTAGGGGAACAGCTGATCTCCTTTCCCCCCCACCCCCCCAAATGGGCTTGATTTCTTTTTGCATTTTTATGTAGTTTATTGGAATGAAAGGGGATGATAAGACAGTGGGGGGGAGGAGAGGCTAAGCTTCACAGCTAAACAAATAAAACTTTTATTGAGAAGGAGAGCTAGTCTTTCCTGAGCAAGTGGATGTGTGTGCATTGGAGAAACTGAGAGGAACTGTACTGATGGAGCTGAGAAGTGGTGAAAAGCTGAGGTGGCTAGACTGGTTTCAGCACATGGAAGGAGATTTCTGAAAGGTGCACTAAAGCCAACTGCAGGGATCTGCGTTTAATGCATGTATTTATAAATAAGTGTACCACTGCGGGTCAGTGACTATACATTATTCCTGTGATCTCACTGACTGACATAATTTTATTTTAATACTTGAAATATGCAGCAAAGATAATAAATTGAGCCTCTTATAGCATTCCTGTGCTTCAGCACCTCCAATGGAAAATATTTGTCTATAGTATGATCCGCGTTTACAGGACTATACAAGTTAACATTATTAATTATTGAAAATCAGCTGTTCTCAGATTTATGACTGGGGAAGAGTAATCTGAGACAGCTCAGTGTATTATTGAAAACCCCACAAATTAAATGAGTAAATCATGGCCATATTGCAGTCCTCACCATCCTTAAATTCATGGAAAAGATCCCAAAGGGAGGAAAAGCTCAGTGAGATTCATATCACAGAATTTGCTCCAAATGTACCCTTTGTGAAAGAAGTAGGAGGCCCAGTCTCCACTCCTGCAGATCTCAGGGAATTTGCTAGAGGTCCTGGCCATATATACTGAAGCCCTGTGCCTTTCCATTAGCTCTGGGAGCCTGTGCAAACTTTCCCCTATTCCCTGATAATGGAGCTATGCTACAAGAACTACGTCTGTTGACATCTGATTCAGGTACATTACAAAATGGAAGATTTTACTGAATTAAATAGCAAGCATAGTACAGTCACTACAGAACTCCTTGTATTGTTTAATTTAAGATTCTGCACTGAGAACCACATGGGCATGCCCAATTGTGGTCCCAATATTTATTTTACTACACCCTCAATTTTCAATGTGCTTTGGAATTCAGGATCGAAAATGCATAATTTCATTACAGAAATTGCCAGGAGGAGTTGGGGAGAGCGGGGGGCGGAAGAGTTTCAACTTTTGGCAACTAAGTAGAGGACAAGTGGGGCTTTTGGTTCTTGGAAAGGTGGTGGAGATAGTTTGAGATAGTGGAATAATCACATTGGGCTGGATTCTCCAATCTGATCATTTGGCACAAAGTGGTCTTAAAACTTGAAGATGGCCAGCTGAGATTTCCCCTATGTAGAGAACTGCCTCTGCTGCAAGCCACAACCATTCTTCACCTCCTCCTCCAGTGTAAGTAGGTGGGGTGGGGTGGGGAGTGCGTATGAGGAACCAGAGCTTCACTACGCATGATCCTCCAAAGTGGGGTAAGGTCCTTGAGTGGTGTAAGTTAGAGCTGCTCCTGTGCAGCTTCAGCTTGTACCAGAGTTGGGCAGCTGATCATCAGGGAGCTACAACCTGCTTCCCCCAGCGTTCCTCTCCACTGCACTCAAGCAGTGCTCCAACAAGGTGGAGAATCCACCCCATTACGTGGATGCTTCTGCTAAAATAATCAGTAGTGAAATTTAATGTTTACGTTTAGGTCCTAATTCAGCAAACTATTTACATATATGCCTAACTTTAAGCAAAAATAGTCCTATTGAAGATACCCCATGCTTGGAATAGGACACATGCTGTTGGACTTTGCTGAATAAGGGCCTGATATAGTCATCGTTAGTTTTCAGAATTAACACACAATTGACGAGAGAGCAAGAGACAGAAAAATCATATCTCTAAGAGCTACTGTTTTAGGTTCCCTGCATACTCAGGAAGACACAATACATCAGTTCACACTTAGGTCATGTTCAGAAGGTTATGTCTGCAACTGTAAGGGCTAGAAAATTGTTTAAATAGTCTTCATAATTCTGTAGTAAGGGATACATTCAGTGCCAAATCCCATGACATCCTACAATACATGGGGTCCTAGTAATAGTGTGAACACAGCTCAAAGGCCCCAATCCTGCAAACACTTAAGCACATGCACAACTTTACTACCATGAATAATTCCATTGATTTCAGTGGGACTACTCTCTGTAGTAAAATGAAACGTGTGTTAGTATTTGCAGTGTTAGCACCTTAGTGTATTTCTTTTTCCTTCCGTTTCCTATTCATTTAGTTTACTTTGCTATCAGTACTAAGAAGATCGAGGACAAATTAACGGCTGATATAATTGAGTACAACTATTTTGACACTGGCGGTGGTAGGGCCATTTACTCATGTGGTAAACATGAGCCTTTGTTATCTAGTAGGCAGTAGAAACAGTTTAACAACCAATGATAATGATAATGAATAATAATAATACTAAAAATGTTACCTTAAACCTTTTTTTTTAAAGCCTTAATTTACAGTGCTTTCCTACATGATATTTCTAAAACTGTAGAGACTGTTATTTCTGTTGCTTCTATTTCTTTGTATTGAAATATTGAAGAAAGCATATCTTAGAGTAGGCAGACATACTATATATTCTATCTATAAGGTATAATAACTGCTGCTCTTATAAAATATTAACTATTGCTTTTTGTGCTTGTAATTTGAAAATACAAAATAAGAAAAAAAAATCTACTTCAGATACCATCTCAAACCAGATTAAAAACTACAGTACACTGGATACATAGACCTGATTTCATGTACTTCATGTTTAAACAGCTGTTCTAATCTGCAATAGATTGAAATTTGTGTGGAGCAGCCAGTCAAAGTCACGTGGCAGAGATGCCCTTTCCAAAAGGATGCTAGCTAGCTGTAGTCAGTGGGAGTTCTGTGCTAGATTCCGGGGGGTGGAGAGGGTGGAAGGAGTGTAAAATTCCAAGGTGTTCTCTTTGCTCTTGACATTATTGTCATATGAAGTGAGTTTAAGTGAGGGATTTAAAAAATAAAGTTGCCTCTTCAAAACAAATTTTTTCCACAAACCTTTCAACAACAGCCACAGGGGAGGGATAGCTCAGTAATTTGAGCATTGGCCTGCTAAACCCAGGGTTGTGAGCTCAATGCTTGAGGGGGCCATTTAGGGATCTGGGCCAAAAATTGGGGATTGGTCCTGCTTTCAGCAAGGGGTTGAACTAGATGACCTCCTGAGGTCCCTTCCAACCCTGATATTCTATGAACCAGTGTTGGAATCTTGCACCACCACTGACAATTATAGGGAATTCTTTCATTTTGGGCCTCGCTCAGGTAGGAGAGCTAATATAGATCTGTTACTACTCTATCCTCTAACACTGCATGACGCAATGGTCTAGACTAGAGCTCACACTATTACTAGCACTGGTGGAGTTGCACTGGTGCTAGATCAGTGGAGGGAGAATGCCTTAAAATTTCAGTGTAGACAAGCTTCAGAATTTGATCTGCTTTGTGCTTTGCCTGGATTATTAACAAATCAGGGCAGAGACTCTGACTTTTTCTTTGTAAAGTGCCAAGTGTACTCTGATAGCACTTTGCAAAAGGAAAAGGAGTACTTGTGGCACCTTAAAGACTAAGCACTTGATCGTTATGCTCAACAGTTTTTTAAAAAAAACATTAAAAATACAGAAAACTATAAACCATCTGAGCAAAATTGCCCCTCCACAGAATGGTTTTCAAAGAATTTTATGGCTGCGTCAGCAGGTGTTTAAGATGCTGACTAGAAACCCACAAAAGAAAGGAAATTCTGAATTAAGGCTCGTTATGGGGGCCTATTCTCTCCTCCATACGTACATGTTAATAGGAGTTATGCACGCATATCAAGAGGATAATAGACCCCCATAATGAGCCTTAACTCAGAACTTCCTTCCTTTTGTGGGTTTAAGTGAAAGTCTTAAGCACCCACAGGCAGTGCTGGGAAAGCATTCTTTTTAGGCACACTCCTATTTAGATGGTTTATGTTTGTTATATTTTTCTTCTCCGTTTTCATACTGAGGGACACTTTTCATGAAAATAGGATTGTTTTTAACTCTTCCTCCTGTTTGTTACTCACTTGAACTCGTAAGCTTTTTGCGACACACTACTGCTTGTGTTGGAGATGTGTGCGGCCTTACAGCATAGGCTGCAATACCAAGGAATAATAGCACATCCTAGAGGAACACTGTCAGGTTAAAAATCACACTCGAGTCTGAAATTGCTTTACCCACTGTGGCTACAAGTAACTCCCAAGGTTGTTTCTAATGGAAAGAGAGTAGAGAAACAGTGTCTATTTTTTCATTTGTTTACTTTGTGTGTAGTCAGTTTGTGTTTCCCCTTTTCTAAGGCCTGTTCCGGCAACTGGATATAAATGGGTCAGTCCTTCTTGGACCCATGTAGAGTCTCACTGAGGCCAATGGGTTGGGATGGTCCGTGTTCAGAGCTCTGTCATGTGATTGCAAGATATATATAAATTAATGGCAGAGTGGGCGTAATTGAGCTAGTCAGGAAACCCCTGACGTTTTTAAAAACAAAAGTGGGAATTTTAAAAAATTACCAATATTGATTCACATATTTCAACCAACTCTATAAAAACTGTTTAAGAGGGCAAGCATTTGATCTTTCCTATTTGTTTCCAGGCCACTTTCTTTCATTATGCTTCAAAATAGTGGTGCATCCTCAAAGAATCTTTTTATTTGGAGGCTGACAGTTTAATAAATATTTACACAGTAAATCAGAGGAGCGCCATGTCCCTCTGTAATACTGTGAAGCTGCAAAGATATATTGTAGCAGGGTGCAATGTGAAACCATTTGGGTTTTTCTCTCCATATAATAAGCAATGCATAGTGTAAAAGAAATCATACCGTGCTTAATAGTTGATTATCAAGGTTTGGTAGCTGTCTTTTAAATGTCTTTTAAATTGCATTTTAATGTTTTTTAAATGTCATAGGTGTCCATAGTAAATTTTGAGTGTTGTTTACAAATGAAAGCTTTGTTAAAGTAGAACAATACAAAAACATTTTAAGCCATCATTACTGCTCTAAATAAAAGAGGATTTAAAAGTTTAACCAAAATTAGTTAAAAAAATACCTAACAAGCAGAAACAAAATAGGTAACACTTTTTACCACATATCAGCTTCCAGCTGTTTGCTTTCCAAATTAAAAGTCCTGAAAAAAGGGTTTATAACCTAAACACTGGCACAGCTTTATTTACAACAGCATAAATTTTATATATATATATATATATATATAATAAAAAGTAGCCCATATCATTGCTGATGTCTCTGGGATACCATTGTCTCTGTCTTCTTGGTACTTACAGCTTGACCGATGCCCTTTGTGAGCAGCATACTTCTCTGATCCATGTTGACTATCCCATTTGGAACACTTGTCTTTATGGTTATGACAAGGACAAAATATTGTTGTTGTAGTACAACATGCTGTCTCCTAATGTTTTTCCATGTGGCTGCTGTAGCACCAATGAGGTACTGCTGTATCTGTGAATGAATTCAGGGCCAGGTAAAATGGGATTAGGATTATTTAATATTTTCATTATCATAGCACCAAGAAGCCCTAGTCATGGACCAGGACCCCATTGTGCTAGGCAGTCCCTGTCCCAAAGAGCTTACAATCAACGTATAAGACAAGAGACAACAGATGGATACAGACAGACGGGGGGAGCACAAGGAAACAATGTGACAGTATTGGTCAGCATAATAGGCAGTGGTCTCAGCACCACCAGCAGCCACTGTCCAGTTTTTTGTAGGCATCACAGCAAAGGAGAGTTTTAAGGAGGATGTTTACAGGAAGTTCCTCACAACTCTGAGGGACAGCATGAGAGAAAGCACAAAGGTGCTTGTTATATTTTAAAACAGTAAGGACAAAGGCACAGTACTCCACTTAGGAAGGAATAATCAGTTGCACATATACAAAATGGGAAAAGACTGCCTTGGAATGAGTACTGCAGAAAGGAATCTGGGGGTCATAATGGATCACAAGCTAAATATGAGTCAACAGCTAAGTTCCCTCTAAGCTGCGCAGCCACCCAGCAGTCTATCAAGGGCCACACACTTCAGTTGCCCCTCCTCCACCCCGCCACACTGCTCCTGCGCTCTGTCTTGGAGCCTCTGGCCAGCTGCTCCTGGGAGCCTCCTGCTTCCTGTGCAGAGTGTGGGGAGGAGGGCGGGGAGCTGGGGATGCTGATGTCAGAGTGTCCCCCTCCCTTATACCCCATCTCCGTGGGGGTGGGGAGACACGACAGGGCTCAGGAGTGGGGTGTGGGATGGAGCTTGCTGGCAGCTGCTGCTGTGTCTGAACAAGTAGGCTTCAGACTGGTGAGTGCCAATCTACTTAAAGGGGCAGCATACTTAATGGGGAAGCGCATCTCTCTCTCTCTCACACACACACACACACACACACACACACACACACACACTGTGTGTCTCTGTCTCACACACACTCTGTCTTTCACACTGACCTCCCAACACATACTTGTATTATTATTGTTGTTGTTGTTGTTACTTCTTGGTACAATACTCCCTGCAATGCACATATATTCTCTGTAATTTTATTCTTTCAAAGTGCTGTTATTTCAGTTTTTTGACTGGTCTATGCATTTCATAATTTTTATTTCTCTCTTACACTCAAATTTAATTCTTTGAGTAGTGAGTTCTAAAATGCCTAACATGTCCTGGCTGGAGTAATTATCCCTATGGTAACTTTTAAAAAATATATATTATATCTAGTTTTTTTGTTTCTATGGGTGGTGCACATCTGTACATTACCTCGATATTGGTGCACATAACAAAATTCGTTTCACACATGGATGGAAAAAATTAGAGGGAACATTGGCAGTGTAATACTGTTGCAAAGAAAGTAAACATCTTTTTGGGATGTATTAGCAGGAGTGTTGTAAGCAAGACATGAGAAGTAATTCTTCTGCTCTACTCCTCGTTGATTAGGCCTCAACAGGAGAATTGTGTCTAGTTCTGGGCACCACATTTCAGGAGCAATGTGGATAAATTGGAGAAAGTCCAGAGAAGAGCAACAAAAATGATTAAAGGTCTAGAAAACATGACCTATGAGGGAAGACTGAAAAAATTGGGTTTGTTTAGTCTGGAGAAGAGAACACTGAGAAGGGACGTAACAGTTTTCATGTACCTAAAAGGTTATTACAAGGAGGAAGGAGAAAAATTGTTCTCCTTAACCTCTGAGAATAGGACAAGAAGCAATGGGCTTAAATTGCAACAAGGGAAGTTTAGATTGGACAGTAGGAAAAACTTCCTACCTGTCAGGATGAGTAAGCACTGGAATAAATTGCCTAGGGAGGTTGTAGAATCTCCATCATTGTAGATTTTTAAGAGCAGGTTGGACAAACACCTGTCAGGGATGGTCTAAATAATCCTTAGTTCTGCCATGCGTGCAGGGGACTGGGGACTGGATGACCTCTCGGGGTTCCTTCCAGTCCTGTGATTCTATGAAGTGGGCAGTGAAGGCCTATATCATGGGCCAGTTGGAGGCAGGAGTCCATTTCAATCAGTGGCTGAATGTGTCCTCCCCTGCTCATACTGTGAATTTATAATGATGCCTGGAAATCACACACATGTGGCATGAGTCCCTCTAATTCTATCCAGATATTTTAAAGCGGAGTGCTTCTTCCTAGATCTTTTTTGCAGATCACACAAGCTAATATAATAAATACTGCATTCCAATTATATTTTTCGATAATCTTAGATCACTTTGGATCGTCCTTATCAGCACCTTTACCTTCATTCCCAGCAACTGCCAAAAGCATAAAGTGGAGTACTGATAGCTGCAAACTCCTCCCTTTCTTGTCTTTTCCTTTTAAACGGTGGGCACTAAGGCCATCTACACTGCAGCTGGGAGTGAGCCTCCCAGTGTGGGTTAACAGACTTGCAAGAGCTTTGCTCAAGCTAGCATGCCAAAACTAGCAGACAGGCTGTTATGGCTAGCCCCAGACTCAGAGCCAGGGGTCAGGCGGGCTTGGACTTGAGTTGCTAGCCTGAGCTGCCACTTGTGCTACATCATCTGTGCTGCTATTGTTAGCGCCCTAGCTCCAGCTGAGTTACCCCATCTACCTACCTACTCTGGGACACTCGCTCCCAGCTGCACTGCAGACATCACCCCTCTGACCTGAAGAGGCCTGTGTTTGCTCCACGCTTCACACGTGTTCATCTTGGTGCAACAACTACTTCTACCCGAGCTGCAGGATTGGTCATGCCCGAGCCCTCCTCATCCTAACCAGTGGATCCATGAATCTTCTGTGCTTGTAGCTCCTGAAAAACCTGCAATTCCTTCCCTAAAGGCAGCCAGATCCCTTTGTCAGCCTGAACTGATATTGTGACTCATAGTGCATTGGAATCCAATAGTACATTTCCCGTACCACCACGAATGACCACTGATCAGTAGACTGTGGGAGCCCAGTAGATAGGAGTTCTTTTACTGTGTGCATGCCTGTGTGTGTACTCACTTAGTTTCTTCCAAATGAATATTTCAAACAGGTTTACAATCATTAATTTAATCTCTCGGTACCTTGTGAGATAGGTAAGTATTTGATAGTGTCTACTTTACAGATAGAGAAACTGTGGCATGGAAAAATTAAGTGATTTCATTTGCCCAAGCCCACACAGGAAGTCTGCAGAGATAGGAACAGGAGCCAAATCTTCCTGTCTCAGTATGGCTTCCATGCCTTAACCACAAGACCAGGCTTCCTCATTGTACTTCCCACAGAAGATATTACAAAGGGGATGCCAGGCTCAGCTGACACAAATGGGGGTCCTAGCAGGCTAGTATAGACTCACTGTCCCCACAATTTCCCTTGTGATGTTGGACTATTTGCTGCCTATGTGTGGTCAAGAGCATCCCTTGATGTTCTCCAGCTCTACCCTATATGTGGTTGAATGGAGAAATGTTGACCATTGACAGCTTTAGTGTCCAGCTACCTTCCAGACCACTACAGTGCATCCTACCTCCACAGTTAAGATTGCTTCCCTTTGTTGACTCTATGGTTTAGCCAAGAGAGTACTGGCTGGGTAGCTTGTATGAGTCAATCCAGATGTGTTGTCTATTCTGAAGTATTCACAAGCCAATAACAACAACAAAAAAGTGTTCCCCTCTTTGTTCCCCTTCCCTTTAGTTTTTATAAGAAACATAAAAGCCCAGTTTAAGTATTGGGTATTGCCAGTGATTCTGTAATACTCACTTTATAATCCCACTAATCTTGTCTGTGTTAAATATAACATTTTGAATAAACATTTAATAAGACCAGAGTCTATTATTGTCTTCCTTTTTACATTCTATTCTGTTTCACTTAACTTGCTAACCATTTCGTCCAAGTTTTTTATTCAGCAGATTTATCCTTGGATATAGATTTAGTATTATACAGCATTCAGAGGATTTGAGGTGAGGAGTGAAATCCTGGCCCCATTCAAGTCAATTGCAAAACTCCCATTGACTTAATTGGGGCAGGATTTCACACTAGAAGTATATACCAAAAGATTATCAGTGTTGCTGTTTTGTTTCTCTGACCCTGGTGATGATGATTTGCTTTTCTTGGATTAAAGAATAAATCCATACCCAGATCATACCAACAAGATAGGTTTTACCGGCAATGAATGCTAACTTAGCAGTTCACCTGGAGTAACTGAGTTACCTTTTGCAATTCATTTTGTTGGTAGCTCCTTTTTCATTCTTTTTGCTCATTATTCTTTACTTCTGCTAGTTTGAAAATTGATCTTTCCTTTCCCCCCTTTTCTTTTATAGGTTGCATTTTGATTATCAACTAGAACTCAATATCTAGGTTCACTTAGAGAGGGAGCATTTGCTCTCTTTTCTTCCTATTTTTTAAAAAAAACCTATTTGCTTTGTCTTCTCTGTTTCTATTAAAATGCCTTAAACTGCAGAAAGTTTCTACAGAGCACTGTATGAGCATACAGCACTTTTAGATTTGTACAGCCCAAAAGCCCATATCAATTCAGCAGAGAATAAGGACATTATTATTTCAATTTTGTTCATATCCAAAAAGAGAATCTCATTATTTCTTAAGCTTGAAGAATGTTTTCACCATGACCATAAGTATAGACTCTTTAGTGGATCTTATTAAGGGAACCCCAATTCAACCTGTGTCTTGTAGGATAAACATAACAGGAAAGTTAAGGTTGTCCTGTTATTATAATTGTCAACTTTGTTTTTAAGGCAATAGTAACCAAGAATATTTTTCCTATTTACAGAGCAAGCTTTACATGGAAGGATTTAGAAGCCTAAAAGAAGGAGAACCAGTGGAATTTACTTTTAAGAAATCTTCCAAAGGCCTTGAATCAATACGGGTAACAGGCCCTGGTGGGAGCCCCTGTTTAGGAAGTGAGAGACGACCCAAAGGGAAGACAGTACAGAAAAGAAAACCAAAGGGAGATAGGTAATTACTTTACTTTGTTACTCTCCTCCCCTCCATCCCACCTTCTTTGCGAGTTTTTCTGAATGTTGTATTTTCAGTACTCATTCATATGTGACAGGAAACCCTTTTGTGCAAGTTTGGTTTGTACAAGTTGCCTACTACTTTGATTAGATATCCTGATCTGTATATGTAGAAATACATTTTGCTCATTTGATCGCTTTCATTTTTAAAATCCTTGCATACTGAGTTGGGGAGAGCTTGCAAAGGAATGTTAAGGTTATATTGAAAATATTGTGATTAGACTAAAAAGAGAGGTCACACTGAAGACAGGTGAAGCGATGTAACGCTCAGTTGAGATAAGAGCATGCAGAAATGAATGCATGCATGCATTTGTTACATGGATATCTTTAGTACTGTACATCTGAAGAAGAAGACATTTTGTGCAATTTAGGTTGAAAAGCTAATGTTAACTTGGTTTATAAATTGGTTAGTTATATTTTCACTTAATGAACAAAGTTCTGGGTGCTTCCAAATGCCTTAATTTTTGATGGTCTGCAGAACAGCTCATGGTTTTTTAAAGTAATTTTACAGATTATGGGCCAAATCCCAGAGCTGCACTCATTCACATCAGCTCAGGATCTCACCCTTTATCTATCCACTCCCAGTTCAACTCTACATCTAATGGTCTAAAGAAGTTTCATGATGCTTTTGACTATGCCGCTATAAAGACTGTACTTTAGTCCAGGGGGTATTTTCCACTCAAAAGCTGCTGTATGATGTGAATTTCAATGGCACCTAAGTCTCCATATGTCATAAATATAAAGGGAAGGGTAAACACCTTTAAATCCCTCCTGGCCAGAGGAAATACCCTTTCACCTGTAAAGGGTTAAGAAGCTAGGATAATCTCGCTGGCACCTGACCAAAATGACCAATGAGGAGACAAGATATTTTCAAAGCTGTGGGGGTGGGGGGGGGGGGGAGAAACAAAGGTTCTCTCTGTCTGTGTGATGCTTTTGCTGGGACCAGAGCAGGAATGCAGGTCAGAACTCCTGTAAAAAGTCAGTAAGCAATCTAGTTAGATATGCGTTAGATTCTGTTTTGTTTAAATGGCTGATAAAATAAGCTGTGCTGAATGGAATGTATATTCCTGTTTTTGTGTCTTTTTGTAACTTAAGGTTTTGCCTAGAGGGATTCTCTAAGTTTTGAATCTGATTACCCTGTAAGGTATTTACCATCCTGATTTTACAGAGGTGATTCTTTTACTTCAATTAAAACTCTTCTTTTAAGACCCTGATTGCTTTTTCATTGTTCTTAAGATCCAAGGGTTTGGGTCTGTGTTCACCTATGCAAATTGGTGAGGATTTTTATCAAGCCTTCCCCAAGAAAGAGGGTGTAGGGTTTGGGAGGATTTTGGGGGGAAAGACGTTTCCAAGCGGGCTCTTTCCCTGTTATATATTTGTTAGACGCTTGGTGGTGGCAGCAATAAAGTGTAAGGGCAAAAGGTAAAATAGTTTGTACCTTGGGGAAGTTTTAACCTAAGCTGGTAAAAATAAGCTTAGGGGGTTTTCATGCAGGTCCCCACTTCTGTACCCTAGAGTTCAGAGTGGGGAAGGAACCCTGACACCATACTTTCCGCAGCTTTGCCCAGCATGATAGCCATGGCAATGTGGATCAAGAAAAGGACACCTTGTGAAGCACTGATCATGCTTAGTGCCTCCCCGAATGTCCAGACTTGAGTATTCCAACAGCCAGCCTTTACCCTGAGGTATTCAACCAAGGAAGAAAACTTACAGGGATAGCATGGCTCACAGATGATGTGAGTTCTGGAACAAAGTACAGTTTTGCAAAGAAAAGGGTACCAAAGCATCCCCCCAGGAGGAGGAAAGATCTCCCTTACCCATCCTCTATCTCTTCAGCCTACTGTGGTAGTGTCTCAAAGCCAAAATCAAGATGAGGATGCTGCTCTGCTATGTGCTGTACATACATGTAGCGAGAGACACTGCCTGCCTCAAAAGAGCTTAACATCTAAATGCACAAGACACACGAAGGCTGGGAGAAAGGAAATATTACATCCCCATTTTACAGGTCAGAAACTGGGGCAGAGATACAAAATCAATGACTTGCCCATGGTAACACAAAAAGTGTGTGGCAGAGTTGGGAATTGAGCCCCAATGTCCTGAGTACCAGTGCAGCGCCTTAGCCACAAGACTGCACTGCCTCTTTGTGCTTAGTGTCTACTTGAAGTTGATTATTTTTGAGAAGGTTGAAGACAAAACCTTTAAACTGATTGTGAATTAGGGAGGGTGAAAAAAATAAACACTTTTCTGTTCTTAGAATTCTAACTACTCTAAAATGTCTGAAGTTTAAAATTTGGAACTAGGCATCAGTAATGAGAAGGGTCTGTCAATAATTCCAGCTCTTAGCTGTAACCAAAATTTAAAAAGAGAGCAAAATACTTAGTACACTCCTAATGAAATCCAGGAATCTCAGCGCAGTCACCTCTGGGTGGGAGCAGGAGGAGAGCACTGTCTTTATTAAATATAAAAGACTGCCCCTTAAACAAGTTTAATGCAAGTTTAATTCTTGGTGGTATGGTTAAATAACAAAATACTAATCTCATCAACTGTCATTTGGGACTGCTTTTTATCTGAGGCCTGGTCTACACCTACAAATTAGATCGAACTAACTACATAGCTCAGAGGTGTGAAAAATTTTGCACCCTGTGCATCATAGTTAGGTTCACCTAATACCCACTGTAGACACAGCTAGGTCAACAGAAGAATTCTTCCAAACTACCACCTCTTGGAGAGGTGGATTAACTACACTGACTGAAACCCCCTTTTTGTCAATGTAGGAAGTATCTGCATGAAAGTGCTACACTGGCACAGTTGCAGTGTTAGACATACCCCGAGTCAGAGATCAGTTTAAAAAGTCTCTGGAGATTTAATATTGGAATCTGAGGAACAATCTGCAGCTGAGGATCCTACGGTGATGGTCACTAACAGCCCACAGTCTGGTCAGTCAGCTGAGGTAAAATTGAGGTATCTGGTGTGAGGTACGCAAAGGTGAGGGTAGAATGGTATTGCTGACGGGACTTGTGTCAAACTGCTGCTTGTGCAAGGTCATATAACTAGCTGCACTGGGCAGGTAATTAAAAAAAAATGTTCCATGATACAGGGTCTGGTAATTTCAAATTCCACCCCGTGAATAAATCATTCTCAAGGGGGTTAATTTAATGTTTTATTTGTTAGGAAAGCTGTCTCAAATTTAGAGGGATTTGGGGGGAATAGGGGTGGCAGATGGAGGGGCAGAGAGAGATGAGCAAGGATAGAGATGTTGGAATGAGAACTTGAAAGGGAGGGCATGTGATGGGGCAGGAGGAGCAGATGGAACCACATTTGGAAAGTTGATGGGTGGAAGTCTGGTAGAGAAAGGAACATAGGGTGGTCATTTGATCAATGGAGGAAAGAACTGGCAGAGAGAGCTTAAAGAAGGCACCCAGTGGTTGGGCCATGTGGGTGACATGGGAGGGAACAAACATCGAGAAACGTCTTGGAGAAAAGGATGGGAGACCTGTATCCTTTTGTTGTGACAATGCACAGTCAACCTGTGGAACTCGTTGCCAGGATGTTGTGAAAGCCAAAAATATAACTGGATTCGAAAGAGAATGAGATAAGTTCATGGAGGATAGGTCCATCAATAGCTATTAGCTAGCCTGGTCAGGGACACAACCCCATGCTCTGAATATCCCTAAGCCTCTCACTGCCAGAAGCTGGGACTGGACGACAGGGGATGGATCACTCGATAATTGCTCTGTTCTGTTCATTCCCTCTGGGGCACCTGGCATTAGCCATTGTTGGAAGACAGGATACTGGACTAGATGAACCATTGGTCTGACCCAGTATGGCCATTCTTATGTTCTTATGACATGGTACCAGCACCTCACTGACAAGAGGTTAATGTTTCCTACAGCCCTATAAGGTTGATAGCATTTACAGTTCTGCCATTTTGCAGAAAAGGAAAGACAGAGAAGTTTAGTAACATAGTTATTGCAGGCTCCATGTCGTTTGCTCAATCCACTTGAACACACTGTCTCTCAAAAGAAACTCATAAATCTGTATCCTAAAAATAAAAAATTTGATCTTTTCTTTTCCCTAGGTCTCTTTTCCATGCTTGCTTTTAGATTTTGTGCATTTTTTCCTACCCTCTTATTTCTACTAATCTCTCTTTCCCCATTCTTTCTTTTCCTGTCCATTTCTCGCCAACTTTTCAATAGCCTTTTCTTTGTTTCCAGTCATCACCTTCTGTCTGAGGCCCCTCTCCAGTTGGGAAAGTCTCCTAAGACTTTCATATTGCCATTTTTTCCCTCTCAACGTCTAACTCCCAAAAGGCAACTATGACATATTATGGCAACTGTCCTTTCAGCCAGAAAGAATTGGGTGCAACTCTCTCCAGGGTTCTTTAATAGTGTTCCTTCTGAATGATTATTCACACTCTGTACAAAATGCTGTACAAGGAAACAATTATCAGGATGGTAGGCCAGAAGGATTGTTTAACTGTGATGTGAGCTCTATTGGTTCCTGACTGCACCGAGTCTCTGCTGACCATCCCATAATAAAGGACTCAACTAATAATGAGAGTTGTGCATTATAGGCAGAATTGGTAGCAATGCCTCCAGTTAAGGTTGCCTAACACTTTCCATTAATCCATTATTTTCAGTTCCTTATAACTTTGCTACACTTTAACCGTTTGAAATTAACTTTCAGAGGGGTAGCCGTGTTAGTCTGGATCTGTAAAAGCGGCATAGAGTCCTGTGGCACCTTATAGACTAAAAGACGTATTGGAGCATAAGGCTTTCGTGGGTCAAAACCCACTTCGTCAGATGCACGTAGTGGAAATTTCCAGAGGCAGGTATAAATATGCAAACAAGAATCAGGCTAGGGTTAAAGAGGTTAGTTCAATCAGGGAGGATGAGGCCCTCTTCTAGCAGTTGAGGTGTGAACACCTAGGGAGCAGAGGGGCATTGCTGACACATGATGGTGTATATTACATTGATGGATGTGCAGGTGAATGAACTGGTGATGGCGTGGCTGATCTGGTTAGGTCCTGTGATGGTATCGCTGGTGTAGATATATGGGCAGAGTTGGCATCGAGATTTGTTGCATGGATTGGTTCCTGGGTTAGAGTTACTATGGTCAGAGTTACTATGGTGCGGTGTCCACTAATGTAATATATGCCATCACACAATAGCAGATTTAAAAGTAGCCATCCTACAGCAAAAAAACTTCAGGACCAGACTTCAAAGAGAAATTTTGCAACAGAAAACTTCAAAAACAGACTCCAACGAGAAACTGCTGAGCTTGAATTAATATGCAAACTAGATACCATTAACTTGGGTTTGAACAGAGACTGGGAGTGGCTGGGTCATTACACATATTGAATCTATTTCTTTAAATTAAGTATCCTCACACCTTCTTGTCAACTGTCTAAACGGGCCATCTTAATTATCACTACAAAAGTTTTTTTTTCTCCTGCTGATAATAGCTCATCTTAACTAATTAGCCTCTCACAGTTTGTATGGTAACTTCCAACTTATCTGTAGATGTGTGTGTGTGTGTATATATATATATATATATATATATATATATATATAAAAATCTTACTATATGTTCCATTGTATGCATCTGATGAAGTGAGCTGTAGCCCACGAAAGCTTATGCTCTAATAAATTTGTTAGTCTCTAAGGTGCCACAAGTACTCCTGTTCTTTTTTCAAAGAGAAACTGCTGAGCTTCAGTTCATTTACAAATTTGACACCATCGGTTTAGGATTAAACAAAGACTGTGAATGGCTCGCCAACTACAAAAGCAGTTTCTCCTCCATTGGTGTTCACACCTCAACTGCTAGAAGAGGGCCTCATCCTCCCTGATTGAACTAACCTCGTTATCCCTAGCCTGATTCTTGGTTGCATATTTATACCTGCCTCCGGAAATTTGAGAGGTTGCATAAAATCACTTCGTTCAGAGCTGGGCTCACAACCCTGTAGCTCATAGGGAAGATTCAAATCTCATCCACTTAGCCATACTGCCTTTCAGCAACCCCCTGTGTCCAAGCCCAGATGGTAAGCTTGGATCTCAGCCTGGAGCCGCAGTGTCCATACTGCTAATTTTAGTGCGCTACCTGGAGCTGAACTAGCATGAGTCTGTCAGCCTGAGCTGGGATGCATGCTCCTGGCTGCAGCATAGACATGCCCTCTGCTCCAACAGGGTGCTTTCAGCCAATAGACTTCCTGCTGAATGCTTCCACCAGTAGGGGGACTGGGTGCTCAAGGCCCCCTGCAGTAGCAGAGGGCACAGCGAAGTTCTCAGCTCCAGCAACAGCAACATAAGACACATTTTCCATTCTCTATCTCATTACTCAGGAAAAAAGTTGGCAGCCTGCCACAATACCAGCTGACTGTGAACATTCTAAAGAGCCATAGTCACATCACTGCTCAAGTGGTGGCAGCAGATTCTGCACTGGGAACTGCCAGATGTGGTAGCTGTGGGAGAGGGGAGAAGAACCAGGCTAGACTGAGCTCCCCACATAATTCCCCACAGACCCAGCATGTGGACCCAGTAGTCTATCCCCCCTGTTACATGGGGCAGGGTAGGAGACTCCCACGTCCTGTGGGGAGGAAGAGGGTGATGCCAAGCTGGGTTTCACCCCTCAACCCAGCACATGGCACCAGCAGCTCCCCTCTGGGATAACAGCCCGTCTCCTGCTGCCAGCTAATGTACGAAGCTCTGTAGGTCAAATGGTAGAAGGTCTATACTACAGTGCTGAAGGTTCAGCATTGAAATATTGTTACAATTATACATAATAGAATTGGTGTTTTACTTTTTTCCCTTCTAAAAAAAAAAAAAAAGCTAGCGTATTGCATACAAAAAACCCCTAAATTAACAGAACATTTTGGCTGCAAAGTCAAGCACTCGTAGCTAGGAAATGCCAGATATAACGTTTCCTGTGCAACCTTAATTCAGCCCTTTGTGCACGTGCATTGTGATACATTCTTTCCCATACTATTTTTCAACAAGATCCCTGCCTCATTCAGTGCATTGGATGGATGCGTAAGAGAACAGAGTTAAGGCTGCAAAGGCAACTGTAAATCTGGCATTTCTAACTTTTGAGGGCTTTGCAACCTAAATAACTTGCTTTTAATATCTTTTTTTTAATGTAATATATAGACACATTTTTAACTGCCAGCCCAGCAAACTCACTTGAATATGGTCTAAAAGTCAAGTGGGATTCTTTCTAGCTGATATACCATCACAGTATTTTCCACTGTATGCATCCGATGAAGCAGGTTTTAGCCCACAAAAGCTTATGCTCAAATAAATGTGTTAGTCTCTAAGGTGCCACAAGGACTCCTCGTTCTTTTTGCTGATACAGACTAACACGGCTACCACTCCGAATACTGTTTTCAGTATCATTGCACATATAAAGAGGAGGGCAGCACTTGGCCCTTATCCAGCAAAGCACTTAAACCATACTTAACTTTAAGCATGTGTGCTGGCTCACTGACTTCAATGAGATGGCTCACATGCTTCAATGTAAACTTTAGTGCTTTGCTGAATCAGGGCCTTAAAACTCAATGGCAAGCCCTGAAGTTTACCTGGTTTGTTATTCAGTGCTTATCCAAAAAAATTCCTGTTGATATATATGAAAGGTGGGATAAAGACAGAATGGGACCTGCTAGTTATCAGTTCTGTTGATGATGTATGCATAAAAAGTATCAGACCTCAAATTTCTCATGGCTACATTATAATGAGCAATCCAAACTTTTCTCTAAAGTAGATACAATACCACATACACACAAGCAACACATCTGTTCAGTACGAATGTATCGTTTTTACACAGCATTATGTAGAGTAGAAAAATCAGAAGCAGAATCTTTGTACAGCAGATGTGTCTCTTAGCTACATAAGTTGTTTTCAGAACATTGCCTTTTTTTTTTTTTTTTTTAGTAATAAGTATCTTCTACTCAGTTCTTCTGTGTATTCTGACTAGTTTAGGATCCTAGTGTGATTTGCTTGAGCATACGACAATATTTTCAAACTGTCCAGTCAGATTTTTTTATACTTTTACAATACTTCAACCATTTTATATTTTTACTTTGTATTGTCTGTGTTTATGATTATCAGCACTATTTGGGGTTTCTTTTTGACTTTATATCCAGACTCGTCATTTTATTTATTTATTTTGTACTTTCCTTTCCTTTTCTCCATATGGAAGTCTGTTTTCTGTCTGTCACTTTTGTGCAGAGAAGTTGAGGCGGTTTTTTAGAAGGGCTACGTCAACTTGAAAAACTCCTGAAAATGTTATTACAATTTTTTTATTATTTGTATTTCAGTAGCACCTATGAGCTCCAGTTGTGGACCAGGGCCCCATTGTGCTAGGCACTGAAGAAATACATAACAAAAAATGGTCTTTGCGCCAAAGAGCTTACCATCTAAGTCATAGGCACTGACTTCCCCTCTGCCCGGTGGGTGCTCGACACCCCCATCCCTGCCCCCATTCCACCCTCTTCCCCCTAGTCCCCACCCCTGCCACGCTTCTTCTTCGCCACCTCCTTTGGGCATGCCGTGTCCCTGCTCCTCCCCTTCCCTCCTGGAAAGTCCTAAGTGCCGCCAAACAGCTGTTAGGCGGCGGGGGGGGGGAGGAGCGGGGATGCGGCATGCTGGGGGGGAGAAGGAGGCAAGGACGAGGGAGCTTGGCTGCCAGTGGGTGCAGAGCACCCACTAATTTTTCCCTGTGGGTGCTCCAGTCACGGAGCACCCACAGAGTTGGTGCCTATGATCTAAGTATAAGAAAGAGACAGCAGATGGATACAGAGAGGGTGAGCACAAAGAAACAATGAGACAATATTGGTCGGCATGGTAGTTAGGGGTCTCAGCACACCATTTGTACCTAGTGTTCTTACCAGGAAAGCTTAGGAGCACTATAACTTACAAGTGATTTAAAAAGAAAAAGTGTTTTCCTGAATATTTTAATGTGTTTGATTTGTGCATTTGACAGCACTGTGCGTAGTCAGCTCAGCTCAGAGGTGGGCAAACTGCAGCCCGTGGGCCACATCCATCCCACAGGACCATCCTGCCGCCCTTGAGTTCCCGGCCAGGGAGGCTAGCCCCCAGCCCTTCCCTCGCTGTCCCCCCTCCCCCACAGCCTCAGCTTGCCATGCCACCAGTGCTCTGGGCGGTGGGGCTGCAAGCTCCTGCCAGGCAGCATGGCTGCGAGAGCCACCAGCCTGTCCCGGTGCTCTAGATTGTGCGGTGGCGGGGCTGGCTCTGGCAGGGCAGCACAGGTGCCACACCTGGTGTTCTGAGCGTCATGGTAAGGGGGCAGGGAGCCGGGGGAGGGGGTTGGATAAAGGGCAGGGGGTCCCGGAAGGCAGTCAGGGAACAGGGGGCCTGACAGGGGGTGGGGGGGTGGATAGGCGTCGGGACAGTCAGGGGACAGGGAGTAGGGGGGATTGGATAGGGGGTGGAGTCTCGGGGGGCAGTGTAGGGTGGGAGGTTTCAGGGGGGCGGTCAGGGGACAAGGAATGGGGGACTTGGATGGGTTGGGAGTTCTGAGGGAGGCAGTAAGGCAGCGGGAAGTGGGAGGGGGCGGATAGGGGGCCGGGGCCAGGCTGTTTGGGGAGGCACAGCCTTCCCTACCTGGCCCTCCATACAGTTTCGGAACCCCTATCTGGCCCTTAGGCCAAAAAGTTTGCCCACCCCTGGCTTAGCTGTTTTGATGAATGTGCACACCCTTCCCGAGGCTCTGCAAGATGGGGATTTTACCAGGAACAGCAGCAAAACAGCTGAAACTGAGGGGTAGCCGGCAGGAGTTTGCAGAGGGAGAATGGTGATGGAGGAAAGGTGGACCTCAGCATGTTTGACATTGGTGCTCTTGTGCCCACCCAGAAGACTCCAAGTAGCATCACTAGGGCCTCAAATCAAGAAAGCATTTAAGCTTGCCTTGGAGACCATCCCTGTTCAGGACCACACATCAGAACATGCTTTGTTTTAAACATATGCTTAAGTTTTGTTGGCTTCAGTGGGACTTAAGCATGTGGTTGCAGGTTTGGCCTGAATAGGGATACTTTCTTAAATCAGGAATTGGGGAGAGGAAAAAGCCTTATATTTTGTAAAGAATTGTTTGGTTTATTTTTAAATTCAGGATATCCGCTTGAAAGGGAGCTCTGTTGGAACATTTTTTTAAGCAGTCCATTAAAAAATGATGTTGACAGTATCCATTTAATGAAAAACAAAACAAAAAGAGAGCATTTTGATTTCAAGCTGTCTCCCATACCAGTGACACACTCACGTGCTTGTCATTTCATGTCAGTTGTAAACTGACAGCTCTCTCTGCATACACGTACTACCAGGCCTAGTACTTACTCCCAGCTGTTCTAAAAGAAAGCACTATAAATGGAGTGAAACAGATAATATACTGTTTCTTATATTCCTGAGGTAATGTTTCCTAATCTCTTTGAGGAATTGGATAAAGTGAAAGGATTTAAGAGTGAGAGTGTGTTGGCATTTATGCACGGTCCAGCAGAACCAATGCAGGGCCTCAGTAGAGGTATTATTTAATTTAATAAATATTTTAGTAAATAATTTGAAAACATTATTCATGTTCCTAAAAATAACAGTAAATAAGAGTGCATTTAAATGGCAAAATACTTTGTTAATGCAGATCTAAGGTTTCCCAGTGACAGATAACTAATATCCTTCCAGAACATCCCATGCAGCAAAATTCAGACTTCAGAAAACTAGAAAACAGAGGGTATAAAAACAATTAAACACCTGAGACTGGCCCAGGTCAGCTGACTCAGGCTCGCAGGGCTCGGGCTGTGGTGTTCTAAAACTGCAGTGTTAGATGTTCAGGCTTGAGCTTAGGCTCTGGGACCCTCCCCCTTGGCAAGGGCCAGCCAGAGGTGTTTAATTGCTGTGTAGACATACCCACAGAGTTAAGATTAACACTCACACAACCTTAACTCTGCCCCTATGGAGCTAGCAGTAGCTTCTGGGAATTATCCACATGTACTGCAGCTGCATTCAGTGTATGAGCTGTACAAAATGGTTTGACTGGTGGAGACAGGAGGTGGGGCAGAGGTGTGTTTGTGAGCTGAGGAGATGGGGATTAGTTTGAGGAGGCTCACAGAGCTGTAATTGTGATATGAGGAGATCAGGGTTTGGCCCCACACCCCCACATTTGCAAGTAAAGAAAGGACGTGTACCTTGAGGAGCTAGTCTGCATCATTTTATTGCAAAATTGTGTCGGTTGTCTCAGTAGTAAGGCACTGGGGGTGTGCATCTTGCCTCAGGAATTGTCAGAAGTGAACTGGGAAATGGGAGCAGCCTGTGGGTTTAATGATGGTTAAGGGGAAATATAGGTTTAGATGGTATCCTGTGAATAAGTATGAAGGGCTTGTTAAATTTCACAAGTGTGGTATTCTGCCAGGACGGTAGGCTCAGTGTTTGAGTGTAGGGCAAGTTCTTTTCCTTTACAGTGAAAAGGCAGCATGCAAGTATGGGTGTTTTGAGTTATCGTGCAAAGAGGGCAGAGTTAAGGTTACATGGGCATTTACCTTAACTCTGTATTTCCTGGTTTTCTGAAGTTTGAATTTTGCTGAATTCTGTATTCTGGAAGGGCATCAGCTGGCAACGGGAAACCTTAACTCTGCATCTCCTGCTGACATAGCGCTGTCCACACCGGCTCTTCTGTCAGTGTAACTTATGTTGGTCAGGGGTGTGTTTTTTTCACACCCCGATGGACAAAAGTTTTACAGACGAAAGTCCTAGGTTAGACATAGCTACTGTGTACTCTAGGTAGGTGTGGCACACAGCTCTACACATCAGCTGCAGCTGAGGAGGCTCAGAAGGTGTGAAGTGGCTCCTACATCTCAGGGTGATGGTCTCACCAGAATGGGAAGACCTCATGGAGATGAATACAGCCTGAAACAATAAACAACTTCATTCACATCAATGGGTGTTCTCATTCTCTCTCCACAGTGCTGAAAAGCCTGTGGTATGCAACAAGCGTGCCTGCTCTCAACTCCTTACCCAGAATCAGCAGCATGTTCTTCGTCCATGCTCTCGGCATGCCTGTTCTGAGCTGCACATCCAGTGGGGTGGGACTTTCCCAGATCCTGTGCACGTGGCAGGGGAGGGTTGAAAGGGAGGCTCAGACCCCCAAAAAGGACAAGTTCTCCCAGTTCTCATGTAGGTGGGCCAGTGGCCCCCAGATTGTGACACACACAGGGGAGGGGAATGTGAGGCTGACAGGTGCTTCTGCCCTTATTTCCCCCCAGTCCTCCTGTCACTCACTCACATGTATCCTTTCCTAGTGTCCCACCCCTTCTCCTACCCACCAACTTTATTTATCCCCCAAGACTCCCTTGCTATACCCCAAACTCCTCTGCCCCTATTTCCACCTCCTCTTCCACCCCCAATCACCTTCCCTTCCCAGTGAGTATTTGCATTAATAGTGTATTTTCTTTCACAAATAGTTTCACTATCTTCTAAATATTCTTGCAGCATTCAAATTACATTGCCCCAAAATAAAAAAAAGCTCTTGTGATGAAGGTAGATTACCTCCTTTTTTGTTTCCAACTTCAGTCCTGGGATGGCTTTGAACTCAAAGTTCCTGTTTGGGCTCAGATTCAATGGCCAGCACAGTCCTTCAGAATCACACAGGTGCTGTGGATCTTTGGTACCTTTCAGCACTCCTGGGCTCTCTCTCTCTCTCTCTGCGCAGGCACAGTATAATCCATGAGGGATGAGAGCCGTGGCAATGCTTGCCAGAACACCCGCCTGGAGAAGCAAACTCTTATTCTTATAACATAATTTGATTTGCCCCAAAGAGCTTGTGGATGTCATGCACTCTATTGGGGTAACGCTTGAGCATCTGAGACCTTGCTGCAATGGTCTGAGCACTGGTTTGATCTCTGTCTGTACACAATTTTTTAAAAAGCTGTTTTTTTCTGGGGGCTGTACTTTGGGCTCCTTGGCCAAATGGCCCTAAATTTGGGGCACTGACAGTACTGACATGCACCCCCATGAGGCACGGCAAATTTCAAGGCAATCCAAATAACCATATGGATTTTAGAATAGTCAAGCTTCAAACAGAAAGCTGGTCTTCACCTTAACTGTAGCAGAGCTGGGGTGGCGAGGTGGCAAGCTCTGGCCATGGGACTTTGGGCTCCAGTCCCAGCCTCCAGCAGCAGGGCTTCAGGCTGTAGCTCCCCGCTGCCTACCCTGGCCCCATATCCAGGGATTAATTTGTCCCCCGGCTTGCTAGAGTTAAGTAAGTCTGCTGTGAAAAGTGACACTTGTATGTTTGTAAATATCACTTTTCACAACGGTCTTACTAGCTGGCAATAAATAAATTACAATGATTTGGACATGTATATGTGCATATTTATTTGTTTTTCCTGAAGCTAATTAAGTATTTTAGGAAAAAGCGTGAAAGTGGCCACCAGCAAGAGTTGGTGGTCACACTCTGAGGCCACCAAAAAATTTGCCCTGAGAACCCATTCTAAATACATAGGAAGAGACAGCCTCTGCCTCAAATAGCTCCAATCTAGGGTGCATCTACACTAGGAAATTTTGTAGATTTTTCTCAGGACATGGAGCTGGCAACAGCATAAACTCTAGTGTAGACATGATTTAAGGGGTTTCACCATCTAATCATCAATTGCAGCAGGGCTGAAAATGGCAAGCAGTTTTCCTAGTGTAGATGAAGAAGGCAATACACAGACGAATAGAATCATAGAAATGTAGAGCTGGAAGGGACCTCAAGAGGTCAACTTGTCCATCCCCTCTGCGCTGAGGCAGGACCAACTATACCTAGACCATCCCTGATAGGTGTTTGTACAACCTGTTTTTAAAAATTCCCAGTGACTGGGATTCCATAACCTCCCTTGGAAGCCTATTCCAGGGTTTAACTACCCTTAGAGTCCCAAATAAGAGCTGCTGTGTCTCTGTGAGCCCAGTTCTTATCACAACCTCCTGTCACATCTCTGTCCCCCTCGTGGGTTATTGGCAGAATTGGAATCTTTAGATCCATAGCATAGTTCTCTGTCACTTGTGCTAACAGACTAATGTTAGCAGTAGAAAGTTATTTTCTATGTGGACCTACCACTTGAGGAGGATGAGACACACATTTGATCAGTTGGTTTCACAGCTATTTGCTAAGCAATAAAAGAATATTAAGACTCTTGGGTTCAGAATTCCAGGTTCTGCAAGGAAGTGTGCTCCTCCTGCACCCCCAGCCCTTCTTGCTCCTGCAGCTCTCTGTCACATCTCTGCCCACCGGGCTGCTGCAAAGTCATACTGAGTTCAGGTGTTTTACCTGCCAGAGCCTCCCATTGTTGAGTATCAAGTGTTCAGATGTTGGGTGTTCCTGTTCTCTTTCCAGATGCTCCATTGATATGGGTTGGTTCCAGCCAGTCCTTAAATGACCCATTCATATCATATCACCCCAGACAGTTATGTGATACAAACATGTCATGTATCCTGGTTTGCCCCAGAAGCTGCATATTAAGCCATTTGCACCCATTGGATAGGAATACCCAAGTGATAGGTACAGAGTCATATAAACAGGTCATAAAATATTACCCACATGCATCACAGCATTATGGCAGTCTTTAATTACATCATGACAAACTATTTTTTCCCACGGGACCCCTGTCAGTGCACAGGACAGAGTATATGTGCTGGGGATGAATCAGGGTTATGTAGTGTATGACTCTATTGTCTGTAGGATTCCTGCCTCATTTGTTGCAGATGTTGGAAGGTGTGCAATGAGTGAGGCAGGGGACAGCAGGAAAAGACCTGATTGCTTCATAGTTAGGGCAGTTGAACAATATCCTAGAGAAGTGAATTCTATTCCTGCTTCTGCTACAGAGTTCCTATGTGATGCTGGGTAAGTTACTTAAACCAAAATTCTCACAGGTGGCCACTAATTGTGGGTTCCTCATTTATTTTGGGTGTCCAATGTGAGATACCTGGGGTTCGATTTGCAAAAGTGCTGAGCTCTGACAGCTGTAACTGCTGTCAAACTGGAGCTCTGCTCTGAACTTGTAAAGTGCTATAATATAGTGAGTACTCTGAAAAATTAGGCCCTAGGTTCTTCTTTGAGTGCTTGCTCATGTCGATTCCATTGTAGGGATGTGCACGCCAATGTGCGCAGTCATCAGAGATTTTTACCTTAGCGGTATCCATAGGGTCGACTGTGGTGCCCCCTGGAGTGCCGCGCTCATGCCGTGGTATATCAGGCTCTGCCAGCCCTACACTTGTTCAGTTCCTTCTTACCGCCCATGGTGGTCAGTCGGAGCGCCTCCGTCCCTTGCTTTGCAAGCGGCCAGCAGTTCCTTTTCCTGTCTCAGCCTTGTGCTTCCAGTTGTAAATAGTTCTATTGTCTGCTGGTTAGCTGTTAAGTGTTCAGTTAGTTAGGGTCCCAGCGGGGACTTTGCCTCAGGCGGGACATGCTCCACGTGTAATAGGCCTATGCCTGTTAGTGACCCGCACGATAGTTGTCTGCAGTGCCTCGGGAATCCCATGTGAAGAAGCATTGTCACATCTGTAAGAACTTTTGTCTTCAGACACAGAGGGTACGCGACATATGACTAAGGGCCCTCCTGATGCAGGCTGCCCTGCGCCCAGCCTCAGAGCTGGCTCGGTCCAAAATGGCACCCAGTGCTTTGCCTTGGTGCGTAGCGCACCTCCAGTACCAGGCTACTCCTAGCACCATTCACCATCCCCAGTGCTGAAACAGAAGCTAAAAAAGATGGCATTGAGCAAGCCCAATAAAGATGCTATAGGCAAAGACCCTCTTCAGGCCTTATGCCCACTCTGGACCCGCACAAGGGCTCTGCTCTGGGGAGTTCCTCTCCCCGAAAAGACCCACCACCAACTCCGGGGAGCGGTACAGGGTCCAAGCCGATGGTACAGTCAACTCCCTTTCAGCTCTCTGCGCCTGCAGAGCCAAGAGAGCTCCCATCACAGCTGGCACCGGGTTCAGCAATGGAACTGGCTAAGGCTCCCTGCAAAGGCAAGCCCGCCAGTTAGGCCTCACACAAGGTGAGAGAGTGTCATCGGTCTCTGGAGCCAAGACAGAGCCCTAGGTTGCCATGCTCTTGGTCTCTGCATCGGCCCAGGTCTCCATCCCATCGTTACCAGTCATTGGTACCGCACTCCCGGTCCCCATTTTTGGACCGAAGCTCTCCCAGGCGTAGACAATCTCTCCGGCACCAGTCCTCGTCACATCGTCAGTCGCTGACGCTGAGACCTCGAGGCCCCTCCCCGACATGGTGCTGCTCTCCCTACTCCCAACACCAGTCACGGTGGCGACCGTTAGCCGCCAGACCCAGGCCTCAACGGCCATGCTGTGGTCACTGGAGGGCAACGACTTCTCCGGATCGAAGGCGCAGTTCAGCCCCTCACCCAGGCAGCAATGGGACTGTGCTCCAGAGGGCATGTCTGCGGCATTGGGGCCGGCCTGGCAGCAGGGCCAGTGGCCAAGCCAATGGCCTTATTGGAACACCTTGTCAAGGTCCTACAAAGAAACAGGACACTGGGTTTAGCTGCTGCCGCCCATTTTCATACTGCTCTCCTGCACAGCCTGCCCAGCGAAGCACCAAGGGGGCCAGAAGCGCTCATTTTGAGGGTGCGCCTGGGAGCGATGCAGCAACCATCTGTCCGGATCCTTCCCACCGTTTCCTCGACTGCCTTTTCCCTTACCATTTGGCCTGCTCCAGGGTTACATCGAACTGCTGCATCCTGGACGTAGTCGCTCGGGGCTATACCCTGCAATTTTTGGCCACCCCTCCCTCACACCCTCCCCCCACCTCCTTCCCTGTTCCTCTTCAGGGACACTTGTCATGAGCAACTCCTCATTCAGGCGGTCGAGAAACTCCTGTGCCTGGGAGCTGTGGAGGAGGTTCCTCGGGATATGGAAGGAAGAAGATTCTATTCCTGCTACTTCCTAATCCCAAAGGCAAAAGGGGGCCTCAGACCTATTCTGGACCTGCGTGGCCTCAACAAGTCTCTCAGGAAGTTGAAGTTCCACATGGTCTCCCTGGCCTCCACCATCCCTTCCCTGGATCCGGGGGATTGGTACGCCACTCTCGAATTAAAGGACACATACTTCCATGTCTCCATATTCCCAGGACACAGAGGGTTTCTGTGCTTCATAGTGGCCGGGCATCACTATCAGTTCATGGCACTACCTTTTGGCCTGTCCTTGATCCCCAGGGTATTCACGAAATGTGTGGCACCAGTGGTGGCTTACCTCAGACATTGGGAGATCCAGATCTTTCCGTATCTCAATGACTGGCTCATCAAGGGCAGGTCTCCGGAGCAGGTGCAAAGGAGCCTCAATCTGGTGTGTTCCACCTGCAGCAACCCAGGCCTGTTGATAAACATGGAAGAGTCCACATTAATGCCAGTCCAACACATAGAGTTTATCGTAACGGTTCTCAACTCCACGCAGGCCAGGGCCTTCCTTCCTGAAGCATGTTTTCAGGCCATGGCAGGTTTAATCTCCCACATAAAAGCCCACCCGCTCACCACAGCCCACACGTGTCTGCGACTGTTGGGCCACATGGCCACGTGCACATACATGGTCAGCCATGCCCGACTTCATCTGAGGCCTCTGTAAATGTTGCTGGCCTTGGTTTACATTCCCAGCAGGCACCAGAGGTGAGCAAAATATGGCCCACGGGTCAGATCCGGCCATTCTAACATTTTTGTCTGGCCCACCAGGCTTTTTGACTGCCCCTTTGTGATCTCCAGACCACTAAAAGTCCCGCCATGAATGGTCGCTCCATGTGGAGGTGGTCAGCCTAATCTTCCGCAAGTGTGAGAATCCCCAGGTGGACCTGTTCACATCCAGGCAGAACAGGAAGTGCCATGTGTTCTGCTCTCTGCAGGGCAGGGACAAGGGCTCCCTGTTGGACACCTTCCTGATTTCATGGTCGGGAGTGCTGATGTACGCCTTCCCGCCAGTGCCCTCGATCCACAGGGTCCTCCTAAAGGTGAAGCAAGACAAGGCCATGGTCATCCTTGTGACCCCAGCGTGGCCTCATCAACACTGGTTCGGCATGCTCCTGCCTCTTTGGCCAGATCTGCTGTCCCAGAACCACGGCAATCTGCTGCACCCAAACCTGGTGGTACTGCACTTGACAACCTGGCTGCTGTGTGGCTGAGTGGAGAGAAACGAAAGTGTTCCACTGGTGTCCAGCAAGTCCTGCTGGGCAGCATGAAGCCTTCTGCCTGAGCTACCTACGTGGTGAAGTGGAAGCGATTTACGTGTTGGGCCTCAGATCGTCGCATCGATGTGGAAGAGGCCCCTCTGCAAAACGTCCTGGACTATTTGCTGCACCTTAAGCTGCATGGCCTGTCGCTGTCTTTGGTCAAGGTGCACCTGGTGGCCATTTCGGCATTCCATCCTCCATTTCAAGGTGGGTCGGTCTTCGCCCACTCTATGATGGCATGCTTTCTGAAGGGCCTGGAGCACCTTTACGCACATGTCTGGGAACCGGTACCCCCTTGGGACCTAAATCTTGTCCTGTCAAGGCTCATGGGTCCCTCCTTCAAGCCCCTAGCTTCCTGCTGTCTCCTGCTTCTCTCCTGGAAAGTCTCCTTCCTAGTCACCCTAACTTCAGCCCATCGGGTGTCCGAAATCAGAGTGCTAACATCTGAACCACCTTACACAGTCTTCTGTAAGGACAAGGTTCAGCTGCGTCCGCACCTAGCCTTTCTGCCCAAGGTCATCTGCCAGTTACATACTGTTCAAGACATATACTTGCCAGTCCTTTGTCCTGATCCCCACACGATGGTTGAGGAACACAGGTTGAATACCCTGGATGTCAGACAGGCTCTGGTCTTCAACATAGACAGAACGAAGCCGTTCTGTAAGTCGACACACTTGTTCTTTGCGATCGAAGACAGGATGAAAGGTTACCCGTGTCTGCCCAAAGAATATCATCATGGATCACGGCCTGTATCTGCTACTGTTACAAGCCAGCGAAGGTGCGCCTGCCGGTGATAGTGACAGCTCATTTGACGAGGGTGCAGGCATCCTTGGCAGCCTTCCTCACTCAGGTGCCGATCCAAGAAATCTGTCAGGCCACGACCTGGTCGTCCATTCACACATTCACGGCACACTATGCGCTGACCCAGCGTCGAGATGACGCTGGTTTCAGTAGAGAGGTGCTCTAATCTGCAAGTCTGTGAACTCCGATCCCACCTTTGAGGATTCTGCTTATGAGTCACCTACAATGGAATCAACATGAGCAACCACTCGAAGAAGAAAAAATGGTTACCTACCTTTCGTAACTGTTGTTCTTCGAGATGTGTTGTTCATGTCCATTCCATTACCCGCCCTCCTGCCTCTCTGTTGGAGTTGTCGGTAAGAAGGAACTGAGAGGGTACAGGGCCGGCAGTGCCTGATATATCACAGCATGAGCGCAGCACTCCAGGGGGCGCCACAGCCTGCCCTACGGATACCGCTAAGGCAAAAATCTCTGATGACTGCGCACATGGGTGTGCACACACCTACAGTGGAATGGACATGAGCAACACATCTCGAAGGCGAAAGGTAGGTAAAAGGATTTTGGGTTTTTTTTCAAATTGGGCACTAAAATCATAGACATTTCTGATCATTTTGGCCTGAAACTTTGTACTTCAGTTCCCCATGTGTAAAATGAGAATAATAATACCACCTAGACTCACAGGTGCATTGTAAAGATAAAACTAGTGTTTGTACAGCATTAGGATATCATGGTGAGAGCACCATAGAAAAAGCCCATGAGGAAATGCATAATTTTGTATTCAGTGCAGGGTTTGGATCATTTAAAATAAATAATGCATGGGGGGAACACACTGAATGAGGAGAAAAAGAAATATTGAATAACTACCTATTCAGTGAGTATCATCCATCCTGAGCACTCAGCAGGGCAGAAATAACGTATTGGAGGAAATAACATGTGATCATGTAATTTAAGACTATCATAATGCGTACACATAAGGGCACCAAATTAGAGTTGCACAGGCAGCCTTACTTCTGGCATATCCTAACTTGTAAGTGCTTGACTTTACAACCTTAATAGTCTTTTAATATAGTTTTGTGTGTGATATATCGATTACCCCCAACTCCCTCTCTGCATAACTGTGATTAGTTGCGTAATTTCTTGTAGACATCTCAGTAGAAGAAGGTCTTGAAGAGGGATGGGAGGGGATAGTTTTATGAGCTAGGCCAAGGAGGAGGTTGCATGTATATAGACAGTGTGGAAAAAAGTGCAAAGATGACTGTGATAAAAGCAGAGAAATGCAGAATTGAAGCTGGCACCGTGGCTGGAGTGGAGAGGGCTGGGTGAACTCAATAAGAGAGCAGTGGATAAGTAGGAAGGCGAGAATTGTGAAGGGTCACTATAAAATATGGGAATGAACCTAAATTTTTTTTTTATCTCCATTATTTATAATTTTATTTGTATTGGGTCTCATGGCACTAGATCTTTTCAACTATTCAGTATACAGTGCGAAAGGCGATTTTAAATTATACCAGTTTTACAGTGAATGGCTTTCCTTGGCTTAGAAGTAACTAGAATTGGTTTTAACTCTTTAGCTTTTGGACAGTTTAAATGCTGGCCATTTACTTTAGTTCCGACAGCATTGAAACAATAGCTAACCACAGACTGCTCTGATTTCATTGTTTGCAATTTATGTTGCACCAGCCTTTGCCTCAAAGTTTAACCAGACTGCTTTGATTTCCTGTGATATATGGCTATATTTGGACTAATATATGATTGTTAAATTGTTGAATGTTTCAAGTTCAATTTCATTCAGAGTTACTGCATTAATTTAATTAATACACTTTCTTTTTAGTTGCCTTTACTCTTAATCGTAAAAAATGAGTCTGGAGTAACGTGTGAATAGAATTCATTAAACACTGAATTGTTTAGGAATCTTTTTGTTTTCTTGCCTGTTATTTACATTGTGAGATAGCAGTTGTTCTTTTTTCTGATGATTAACTCAGAAACGCATGTAGCTGGAATGTAAAGAAATCCTATTTATAGACTTTTAAATGTTTATAATTCTGTGTAAATTAACATTGCCTACTATATTAAAACACTTCTTTGCTGTTAAGCATACAATAATGAGAAGTACGGTTATTTGAGCGATATTTTCTGAGTCAGTAGTATCTATTCAGTTTTTTAACTTGGGATACTTATTAGGAATAATGCTTAACTCCTTGTGTGAGCAATATTAGGAAAATATACCTAATGTTTGTATCTATTCATTACTTTTAATATATTCCTCACTTTTTATATTAGAAAAACTAAAGTAATTAGTTTGTATATCACTTTATTTGCCTTTAGATAGCCTAGTAAAGAATTGTGTCTTCTCACTTTTGGTCTTTGCATGTTTATGAGTCACTCAGAGATAGAAATTATATAAATCACAAGGCTTTTGATCCCTGCATTTCTAACTCCTTGGGGTTTCATGAGGTTGTCCTTTCTACTTATGGGCTGTGTGCAATATTTTGAAGAAAGAGCCATTTACCCTCTGCTGAGAGAGAGAGAAAGAGAGAGAGAGAGAGAGAAAAGCTGCTGCGTAGCTAATTATGGCAAGAAAACTAAAATAAGAGAGAAAACTCTCCCAATTATCACTAAAATTAGCATAAACTGACATATATATTATTTCCACTTCCAACTTTACAGGGAAACAAACCATGTTTAAGAAGTGCCCTTAATAAAAAATGCTAATGTACTTACTTTCTACAATATAGATTACCAGCATTTAGAAATTATTCTTTTGCATGGTTAAGGTAGCTGGTTCCAAATTCTCTGCCCTAGGGGAAGAGCTTTCCATTTCTATTTTTGAAGTTTAGTCATTATTTTGGGCTGACTGCACTGATTTTGTCTCTGTCCAATAGCAAAAAAATAAAAGAATTTATAATTTTAGGTAATGTCCTCATAAACTGCTTGACTGTAACATATCACCAAGTTTCAGTAAATACAACAGGTTTGTGCTTTATAAGACTTGGTAGTCAGAATTTGGAGTTTGCTTTTTAGTCATTTCTTTTGTGAAAGAGAAATCTTTCAGGCATGAATTGATAGTCCAGATCGTTTGAGGTCTGTCTGTTCTAACCTATGACCTCTGTTCTTACAAGGTCAACATCTGAGGGCAGGAGATTAAGGCAGTTTAAAGACTGGAATGGGAACTGGAATGGAAAAATTAGCCAGCACATTTTGGGTGCAAAACATCAAAGTCATCAAACAATTTGCTTATTTTAAACCCAGGTTAAGGGTAACAAGCTAATTGTACTGTGCTTGTTGAAGTAAGCAATCTTCTTAGATATTACAGATTGACATGGAAGCAATTTCTTATTGGTGAATAATACCATGGATATAATATAACAATTTTATATATTCAACATACTAAATACTTTGTCCAATATTTTGTAATATGATACTTGGGATCTGATTATACAATCTTTATTTGCTCAATTATCCCCTACTCTCTCGAGAAATATCATTGGCATCAACAGGACTAATTGCATAAATAAGAAGTACTTGCCTTGAGTAAGGGTTGTAGGATCTGGCCCCATCCTGCTAGCTGCCAAGTATCCTCAACTCCCATTGATTTCACAGGATCAGGTCCTCTTATCGTGTTGAAATTGTTGTTCTTATGTTAGAATTTCCCAGTGCTAATGATTAAACCAATATGTGAGGATCTTTTTTTGTTACAGCTATTCAAAGTTGAACTCATTCTACACATTCTTGTCATCAGGGAGTGTCCTTTCGTAAATTACAAACTGGAGTATTCATTTTCATGAAAAGAGACCCATATATGTGATAGTTCAAGATCTATCGCAGAATATATTTAAAGGAGAATGATGATTGATCCTCTATCTGCACAGTCATTTTTAAAGTCATTATATATGTATTATTCCATTCCTAAAACCAAGTAATACAAGGGTGGGGATTTTAACATGTAACCTATTTGTTTGTTTTTTAAAACCCACAAATGGAAGAACAGTGATTTCAGTATCAACACATGAAAGAAAGATTTAGTGTCTAATCTACAGGCTCTTTTAGCAAAAACGTGCCATGTCTCCCTCAGTTCAGAATCTGACTCACATCTTTATAGATTCCAGTGCTTCTTGGGTGTCTGTGTCACACCGAATGGATTAGAGACCTGTAAATCATAGTTAGAAAATAAAGCACCAGGGCTTCCATCTGGTTGCCTGTTTGAATGTATATAGCACATTCTTAGGTCTCTCCTGACAGTAAATGATACACAGACACTTTCATTCTAACTCCTCTGCCACAAGCTCAAAACCTTCCAAAATATTCTCTCCTTAGAGCTGCAACATTTCGTTTGTAGCTTCAGCTCAAAGGTGAATTTTTGGGGAAACCCAGTGGAGTGGCTTCCACCCTTCTACCCTCCCACCCCAATGGAGGGGAAAGGAGAAAATGCAGTAGGACCTAGTGTAGACTCCAGGGGCTGGACTGCCCAGGAAGGCCCCTGCCTTTCTCTTCCAGGAGCACCAGCTTCCACCCCTTCACCCCATTTGGGGGTTGATGGCAGGAGAAGCTGGCAGAGACTCAAAGGATTGGGATATCCATGCAGACTTAAGAGTCAAAATCCCATTGACAATTGATGGGATTTAGATTCAAGTGCCTAAATCCCTTTTGAGAATGAGACTTAGAATCCAAAATCAGGTAGGTGTTGCAACACTGAGCAGAGCAGTCCCTAAATTCCTTTAAAAATCTGGGCCCTAGACTAGAGTGAATGTTTTCTGTGGTAGGCCGTATATGATTCTTCCTTGCTACTCTCAGTCCTGGCGCTGATGTGGGACAGGCAGGGTGGAAGGAGGGCTCACTCTATTTAATCAGGTGATTGGGGGTAGCAGAGGTGGGGAAATGTGTAGTCTCGGGCACCAGGACTCATTGGAAGAGGGAGGGGAAGAGGCAAGTGGTTTATATAAAAGAAAAAATTAACAGAACTAATGAGAGATGTGCCTAACATCAGTTTAGGTAGTTTGTGCACTTCACAAATCCTTTGCCTGTTTAGACTATAAGCTCTCCAGGACAGAAACTCTGCCTTCCAGTATGTCGGTCCAGCACTTTGCACAGTTTTAATACTATCATCTCAATTTCGGTAATTAGCTTGAAGATCTTGGCCTGTTGAATTATTAAAAAATGAAATTATATGCATTTTAAGTCATTCTTTTACTCACTGGAAATGCAAAAACTGCTGAGAAATGCCTCCAAGTTTTCATATAATCGATTGTAGTGAGAGGCAGGTGTTTTGCTGAGCTTGCAGGGTTGGTCTCAAACCTGAGTCTGAGCCCAGCTTACACTGCAGTGTAGACATAGACCTCTGACTGCAATCCCGCAACACTTCTAGAATTACTGTCCCTCGCCAGACTCTTTGATTTGCCTGTACTGAATCATTTAATACTAGTAAGCTATCACAATGATATATAGCACATACTGAGTATATTTAAAATGCCCTCCTTTTTCTAAAATAAGAATTCATCAGAAAGGGTATTTGTAATAATGTAATCTAGATCAGAGGCTCTCCAACTGTGGACTATTGGTGGTCTTTGGAGAGCTGTGTGATCACATGGTTCTTGCTCTCCTCCTCTGTTTCTAGTTGCTTAATTGCATGAAAAGTCAACTACAAATACATGAGATACTTTACTTTTCCATGTAAGCAGTTGCTGTAGGCTGCCACAACACTATGTGATCTGGAAAGGGATGGGAAGGGGTCTATGAAGTATTCTCTGTCAAGTCGTGGTTCACACTGAAAAAGTTTGAGAATACCCTGGTCTAGATTATTATTTCATTCTTCCGAGTGACTAGCATCAGTTGCTTAGTTTATTTGTAAAATATAAACCAGCAGTGCAGAGTTAGTGAGAGAAACTTGGATGCTTTTAAGACAGTAATTTCCTTATATTGACTTATATGTAACTTTAGGTAAATACATGTTTTGATACATTGTATAGAAGCTTGACTTTTCTGATTGGAAACAAAATGTCAAAGCTATTATACACAGAAGGTATCTATTAGAAGGTTGTCTCTAGACTGCATTTGGAGAAAGGGGTCAAAGGGGAGATGATTTAATCAGGGGTCAGGTTGAGCCCGTACGGGCTGGTACATTGTACCAGTGTATCTCTGGCAACCTCATCAGTTTCTGCAAAATGTAAGCCTTCATTAAAAAAAAAAAAAAGTCTACTGCTTACATTTGCAAAGTAAACCTGAAATGAGCTGATTTGGTGCAGTCTTCTTCAGAATATTGAAAGGTAGATGTCCTGTGTATACTGGAACTTTTAACCAAGTTTGTAACCATTTGTTACAATACTCAGTTAGTAATCATGACAGCTAGCATTATTTTGTGATTTCACATGATTGGCTTCTTGGAATTGATTCTGCACCTGTTTTTTGCAGTGTATACAGGGCACGCCTCTCCCCCAAAGCCATGTCTATATAACTAGTTTGGCCAGTCTGCCTCCTTCCACATTCTCTCTGTGTTAGGGCATCCCAGAGTGCATTGCCCTAGATGCTGTTTGGCATCTCTCATTGTGCATGTTTTTCTGGCACTCTGTGGCCTGCTGAGGCACTATGGCATAGTGGCCAAGATTTTCCCAGAATATACACAGTCAAACATGGTTAGGCAGTGTTGACAGATGTGGACATACAAACACAGTTGATATGTGGCTGGATGGACACAATTCAGCATTTGCTGTAACCAGTTCTGCTGAGTGTCACAGACTTCCTACAAAACAGTTGCACTTGGAACAGAGACAGGATCTAAAACAATAGCTTTGAGAGGTGTAAAATGCACCTTTCCCTCTCAATGTGGGATTAATGCTGGAGCTTAAATATGGCAGCATACGCAATGTTAACTAGACAGATCACTGTCTCAGAAACATCCAGCTGCTATGGGATTCCGTGTGGTGTTCGAGTAGAATACCGCCACATTTCCACCTCATGTTGATGGGTGGTAAATTTGCTTAATCCTGATATTCTGTTTTACTTTTACTGTAGAGGGACTGCTGTTTCTGAATGGTATATAAATCTATTTTGATTTGACTTCAAACTGTTTCTTTGAAGGGCAGATTCCCATTTATAAAAGAGAATATTCCACTGGGACTGTTCCATGTCAGTTCTCCGCGAGTGTAGATTTAAAACAAATCTGTTTCAAAAATTTCATGTTCGGTTTAATAAATACCAAGCGTAAGAGAAGGATAGTTCAAACTTGTCGGTTTAAAAATCCTTCCTTCCTAAATGCATCCAGCTGTGAGCGCTAAAGTGACATTGATATATGTCAGTATTTAAAAGCTGCATGTGATAAGGGTACATGGTGTGGGGAGCAGTTATGGGATGGAGGGAGTATGTTGAGCAGTAGGGCTGTGGAGGCGACAATGGTAAAGGAGTTTCTGGGCATGGGCTGCATGAACTAACTGGGTACACAGAACAGTAGGGGAGCAGCAGGGGACATTTAAGGATGGGAGGTGCGGGAGTATGTGATAATTGTGAGGGAGAGGCAGAGGTGTTTCTGCTGAGTTTCTTAAGAGCTTGCTGATTTCAGTGTCCCTGATACTCTTGTCTTTAACTCATTTCTGCTAGGAGAGTCAATGGGAGGCCGTAGTCCTTCCCTTTCAATTCCTTTTTCTCGGGCTATGTCTACACTAGCACTTGTGTTGGAATAACTTATGTCGCTCAGAGGTGTGGAAAAAACACCCCCGGAGTGACGTAAGTTACACCGACAGAAGTGCTGGTGTGGACAATGCTAAGTCAGTGGATTAATTTGTCAACCAATGAGACACAGTGTTGACAGATTATCTGTTTAAGATTTTTTTTGCCTTTTGAAGGAACATGATAAAGCTGGAAATATCAGTTTCAAAAAGGGATATTACAGTAGTTTCAGATACTAAACATACACATTTTTGTGGTTTTATGGTCACAAGTCCCTATTTTAAAATATTTTGCTCTCCCCTGATGCTCTTTCAAAGACCCACATAAACAAGGGAAATGGACTAACTGAGTAGGCAGATGAAACAGTAAACCTGAATATAAGAAAAATGCTGTAAAATGCATAAAGCAAGCAAACAATAAAGAGAACACTATTTTTTCTAAGTTGATGGTATCCCTTCAAAATTTATGGTACCTTTAATTCCGCAAGTTTATTCTCTCTACATTTGATCAAAGGTGGTTTGGGAAGGGACTGTGTGTGACTGTTTGGCAAATGGTGATAAAATCACCTTCTGCACCACACTCTGTAATAATGGCAGAGGACTTCTGAGCATAGTGTCCGTCTGGCATCTTTACTAGTAGCCAGATATCTTCTGTTGTCATCGTAGGAAGACAGATGCTAAGAACCCATGCAACATAGGGAAAAAGAGAGCAGAAAAACAGAGTCCGGTAGGGAGATAATTTTCTTTTCCAAATCAAGTATAGGTCCCCCAAATAATTACAGGTGAAAGTAAACAATTTCAGGGCCTTATGAGGGGTGCATAGCTGGGCCCAAGTGAGACCTGCTCTGTTCAAGCTGTGTACATTTTATCACCAAGAAAATCTGAAATAAATGATACATTGTGTCTGTACCCTGCAAGAAAAATTGTTGATACTTAGTATGAATAGAGCCTTGCTATGGCTTATGGTCTCCCCTGTCAAAGGAGAGAGAAGGCATGAGAGAAGCAGATCCTATCTACTTAAGGTACTTTTATGGCTCCCATCACTATAGTATCTGAGCACTTAATGGTCTTTAACCTTGCACCATCCTTGTGAGCTGGGGAAGTCCTCCTATCCCTACTATTTACAGATGAGGAACTGAGACACAGAGAGGCTAAATGACTTGAACCTAGGTCTCCCAAGTCCTGGGCTGAAGTCCTAGCCACTGGACCTACAGGTATTTTTGTGCTGTGCTAGTCCCTGTAGTCTTTAACCTGGCTCTCCTCTCCTGTGAATTGATGGGGGATTTAATGTTGCAAGATGCAGAATGAAACTGCCTGTGGAGTTCTGACTGAGAATCTAGATCTGAGGCGACAGTATGCAATACAGAGTGGATGCTTCACAGTTCTACCACGTCCCATTCCAGCATTCCCTCCCCAAAACTTGCAAAGCCCCAACCACAGTGTTCATGCAAAGAGGTTTCAGCAGGGTCTGAGGAAGGGGATACACCTCATAGCCATTGCTGTTCTCCCTCTCCCCCAAACTCCATCCACACATACTGTATTGAGGGTCTTTCCATCCTTTTTTGTATTCATTTGAACACCTCCACACAATGGAGTGAAGAGGAACATTTCGGGCTTTATACAAAAAGGCAGATTTAAAATGTGCATTAGATACTCCTGCATTTCCTGCTGGGTCTTGGGGCTTCTGCCCAGTGGGGCACACCTGCCAGGTGTTGGGGCTTCAGCAGGAGTGGGGCTGAACTTCCGAGCCCTGGGAGGCACCTCCGGTGGGGCTGAAGTCCCAAGCCCTGGCAGGTGTGTGCCAGCTCTCAAACTTCTGAAGATTGTCGTATGCGGCTCGGATGGTCAGTAAGTTTGGCCACTCCTACTGTAGTGTCAAAAGCCTGAATTCAGCAATGCATTTAAACATGTGTTTTAATGTTCAAATTGTGCTCGAGTGTATCCCTATTTAGCAGAGTGCTTTGCTCTGCTGACTTGGCACCCAAGCACAGGGATATTTCCATTGTCAAGTTTCACTTTTCAAACCCCAGCCATTCAGTTAAAGGTTACAAGGTTTATTTGTTTATATTTTAAATAATGGTAAAACAATGTATTTTCCCCTCACATTACGCGCAATGAGAAAATGGCGGTGTGCCATTGTTGCTCAAATCCCATTTCTCTCCCTTTCCCCCTAAAATAATAATTTAATAATAAATAAAAATGTTCAACTTATCAGGAACAGAAGTGACCACTATATAATTAAGTGTTACAATAAAATATTCTATTTTGTGAGAAAACAAGTTTGTGCCCAATCCTGCAACTTTTTCTCAATATACTAATTCATGCTGGTGTGTGTAAGAGAGCAGGATCAGATCCTGAGTGTGTGAAGAGTAGAGCTGAGTGAATAACTGGCTTTTTCGGTTCACTGGTAATTCCAAAAATTCAGAAAAAAATTGGGTTGAATTGAAAAATGTTTTTTTTTTTAATTTTTGGCAAATTGAAAAGTAAAAAACTCACCAGTTTCAGGCTGAACAAAATGTTTCATTCAAAATGAAATATTTTGTTTCATTCAATTTTAAGCATTTTTAAATGTTTATTTAAAAATAAAACTAAAGAACATTTTGACACGAAAAGCCATTTTGAATAAAAAAATTGGAACATTTCATTTCAAAAATTCCAAAATGAAATGGTTTGATTTTTTTCTGATTTTTTTGACTGAAAGAATTAAGTGAAATCAGCATGAATTAGCAAAATGTTTGCCTCACCAACCCTGCATTTTTCACCAAACCAGATTCAGTCAAATACTTTTGCTGAATACTTTAACAAGGAGTGAGGGAAAGAAATACAATCCAACAAGCATGAGAAAAAAAGACAATGGTACAAAGAAATGAAGGTAGTGTATGATGTGATTGACAGGACATAGTTAAAGCTTCTTTTGACCTGAGGCCTGATAGATCAGTATTCGCCAGGGTGGAAAAAAAAAAACCCTGCTGCTTACACCATTAAAAAAAATAAAAAGCCAGCTGCTCTTTGAGCAGAGCTTGATCCTTTCAGTGCCTTTAACAGCACAGCATATATTCAGAGGAGGGGAATTCATGAGGCCCTATGGACCTACACCATGGCATTACACAAAAATGCAAAACAGAACAATGGGTGGCCCCGGAGGTTCCATCTGGCTCCCCATTAACAAGGTTAAAGTAAAGTGGGTTTCCTTGGTTGTGACATATACCATTTGTACTTCAGATATTTTACATTTAAAGCAGGGCTGGGGATAGCACAATTGTAAATGTGCATGACAATAATGTTTGGCTTTAGGTAAACACATTCAGTGTTGATACACTTGAAAAGATATTTAATAGAACTTCAAGATAATTTATAAGCATGTTTAGTGGCTTTGTGACTTTTTGCTGCTTTACAAAACTGCAAAAAAACTGTCAATCAATTAAAAGTAGGGTAAAACCTTGTTTATCCAAAATGTTCTGGGGACATAAGAATTTTAGTGGTTCAGCTAACTTGCAGAATTATTAGGTAAGGGTCTGAGAAGTGCTAAACACCCTGCAATAGTCATAGGTTGAGAACTTAGATTTGGATAGTAGTTTCAGGTTATTGGGGTTGAGGTAAATGGGGTTTTACTATACATGCCAAAGCGCTGATTATCCAGACCCTCCCTCCCAAAAAATACATAGCCGTTTAGATTGTTAGCTATCATAAATATTGATTATTCAAAGAACTGTACCAACATTAACTAATTAAGCCCCTGTGAGCTTAATATATTACCCCCATTTCACAGAGAGGGACACTGAGGTAGAGAAATTAAGTTAGAATTAGAATTATGCCATGCTGGTTGTGTTTCTTAAACATAAATATGTATTATCTTGTGAAATACAAGGAAGTAATTTTTTCTCAATATTGAAAGGGGAAAGTTAGCCTTCCTCTCACACTCAATTTTTCATTTGACTCATCAAAAATTGTTTTCAATTGCCCTTTCATGTAATGCTGAATCTTTGGACTCTATAGTTATGTGTTTTCTCTACTTGGTTAGAGGGTGTCTTACAGCTTGGTTTGTGACTGTATTTTCAAAGTTCAGCATGTGTTATTCAAGATGTTCAGCATCTTGAAATGATTTCTAGCAGTTCTATATTGATCCCTAAAATATCATTGTGATGTGGTATTAGTTGATTTCAGAGTTGAGGTCATAACTTTTCTAACTTTTGCGCTGGGTTAATTCAGTTAATAAAGCCTGGAACACCCTTCCCTACAGCTCCAACTGGACATCTATCCATAGTCTGGCAGAATACACTCAGCTTGCTGTCTTGCTAATTTTCATGCACTTTAGCACAACAAGCCAGGTGAATTACTGGCATCTTCTAGGGATTATGCTCTTTGCCTCTCAGGTTTAAAATTTTTACCAGGATCCTACCTATTAGTATTGTGCATCCTTTGATAGTACTTTGAATTCTATGAGATAAAAATGTATATGCCATTAACACAATGGTAAAGGCATGTATGTTGGATTCAGAGTAGCAGCCATGTTAGTCTGTATCCGCAAAAAGAACAGGAGGACTTGTGGCACCTTAGAGACGAACAAATTTATTAGAGCATAAGCTTTTGTGAGCTACAGCTCACTTCATCAGATGCATAGAATACAAAAGCTTATGCTCTAATAAATTTGTTAACCTCTAAGGTGCCACAAGTACTCCTGTTCTTTTTAGGTTGGTTGTAAGTTCAGTCAAGTTTTCCCTAATACTCCCATCATATTTATTGTTTGCTATGTTCTCTACTTTGGAAGGAATATGTTCTGTTATGATACCTCCATTGCATGGAAGGAAGGCAGAGAGAGAATTAGTGTTATGGAGGTGATGATCGTGACTCTATAATTAAACTTGAGTTGAGTTTTACACTTAAAACTGGAATTCAACCTTTTTATTTAATCCATGAAAAATAGCACCCTCATCAAAATTACAGCACCTACTTTTCAAGTATACGATGAATTTTCCTGTAATGTACAAGTGTATCTGGAGTATGAATTTAAGATTAATTTAAGAGTCCTTTAAGAAATGTAGCACTCCTTGTCAGACCGTCTTAGTCCCAAATGATCTTAATAATGTAATAACGCATATACTTCACACTTGCACGCTAGTTAAAACTCACTGAAATTGCATACCTTTGAAGAATTAGGTTGTAATTAAGCTAAATTGTAAAAAAAAAAATAATAATAATTAATAACTAAGTGTTACAATCATAGACCATAGCCAGGTCAATAGCTCAGGTCATTCTTAAGTGACATCAGAGGTAACAACCAATCATGATCCTTCCCCCCTACTAATTTGTAAGCTGTAGTTCTGTGAAAGAAGTCAGAGTGAGAGTGGCTGTACACATGTCAAGAGTTCTCGTTGGTAGATTACTTGGTCCTATGTGTCATTGTTTCTTAGTGATTCTCTGGTTGCCTGCTGGCTCCCGTACTTTGCTTAGCACAGATCAGATCCACTGAAGCAAATCTTCTGCTGGACAAAGTGAACACCTCTCCACACTGCCTCAATTATTACGTATCAAGCAGGAGTCATGAATTAAGTTCCCTCTAAGCTACATGGCTGCACAGCAGCCTATTAGCGCTGTGCAGGCACTCAGGGCTGCATCAGCCCCCAGCCCCGAACCTGCTGTGGCGCGGGGAGAGGAGCCCCGGCCCCAACCCAACCCCGGCCTGAAGCTGCTGTGATGGGGAAAGGCACCTCTCCCCTGCCCCTCAAGCCCAGGTGCTGCTGTGGGGAGAGAGAGCTGGGGGGAGTTCTCTCTTCCCGCTGTAGCCCGAGAGCAGCCTGCACTCCAAACCCCGCATCACCGGCCCCACCCCAGAGCCCTCTGCCCCAGCCCTGAGACCCCTCCTGCACTCCAAACCCCTCGGCCCCACTTCTGCCACATGAATTTTGTTACGTGCACGAATATGGAGGTGATGTGTCTTCTGTTCCAGGCTCTTCACTGGTTCATGCTTTATTAGCAAGTACAGGGAGTCAGTCTAGGCATAAATATTCTCTTTTCCCCTTATCCTGTCTCCAAGACAAACAAAAAACCACCATGCCACCTTTCCTGAAATAAAGAAAAGTATCATCCCGCTCCTGCTAGGTCAGATGAATGTCTGAACTGTCAGGGGACAGGTGCACCATATCAGGGAGGTACAACTCTGCTGCCACAGTACCCCTTGTGGGGCAGGAAGTGAGTCTGGCCCCACAAAATGCCTGTTCCCGGTGGAGTTTCACAATACTGCTCATGCCTACCGCAGGATAACGACTGGAGAGTGCTTCCATCAAGCCCCATCCACTAGATGCTCAAAGGATCCTGAAGGTACAGTTACACTCAGTGATGAGCTGCCAAAATCTTAACAACGGGTTCCCTCCTCACCCCATGAGGGGGTTGTTGCCCACCCCCGCCCCTTGGGACTCCTGCCCCATCCTACCACCTCTCGCCCCCCCCCCCCCCGTTCTTTGACGACCCGCCAAGGACCTCTGCCCCATCCACCCCCCTCCGCTGTCCCCTGACTGCCCCCAGAACTGGGCAGGAGGGTCTTGTGGGCCACCGTAGTGGGTGCCCACCCCACCCCTAAGAGCCAGAGGCACCTGCCAGGGGGCGAGGTGCGGAGTCCCGGCGGTGCTTACCTAGGGCAGCTCCCAGGAAGCATCCGGCAGGTCCCTCTGGCTCCTAGGGTCGGGATAGTGAAGCTGGGGGGGAGCAGGGGGAGCGGTCGCTCCCCCACTGATCACATCAAAAGTGACGCCTTAGGCACCGACTCCCTGGGTGCTCCGGGGCTGGAGCACCCACATGAAAAAATTGGTGGGTGCAGAGCCCCCACTGGCAGCTCCCCGCCCCACGCCCAGCCCCAGCTCACCTCCGCTCCGCCTCCTCCCCTGAACGTACCGCCCCGCTCTGCTTCTGCCCCCCCCCCCACCGCCTCCCCACTTCCCGCAAATCAGCTGTTCGGCGGAAAGCCGGGGAGGACTGAGAAGCAGGCTGCGGCTTCACACTCAGACCGAGAGTGGCGGAGGTGAGCTGGGGCGGGGAGCGGTTCCCCTGCCCCCCTCCCCCCCCCCGGGGTTACCTGCTGCGGCGCGGGCGGCCCTCCTCACACCACCCTCACCTCCACTCCGCCTCCCTGGGCCTGAGGGGGAAGCTGTGGCCTGCTTCTCAGCCTGCCCCAGCTTCCTGCGCGAACAGCTGATTTGTGGGAAGCCTGGGGGGGCGGAGAAGCAGAGCGGGGCGGCGCGTTCAGGGGAGGAGGTGGAGCGGAGGTGAGGTGAGCTGGGGCCGAGGGTGGGACGGGGAGCTGCCGGTGGGTGCTCTGCACCCAGGGAGTCAGCGCCTAAGGCTCCACTTTTGGCCGGTTAAATTTAGAAGCCCTTTTAGAACCGGTTGTCCCTCATGGAACAACCGGTTCTAAAAGGGCTTCTAAATTTAACAACCAGTTCTAGCGAACCTGTGCGAACCGGCTCCAGCTCACCACTGGTTACACTGCAATAAAACACCCATGAATGGCCTGTGTCCGCTGACTTGGGCTCTGGCTGTGGGCTTATAAAATTGCAGGGTACACCTTTGGGCTCAGGCTGGAGCCTGGGCTCTAGAGCCCCGTGAGGGGGAAGGGTCTGAGAGCCCAAGCCCAGACACCTACACTGCATTTTATAGCCCCTCAGCCCATGCCCTGTGAGCCCAAGTCAGCTGACACAGGGAAGCCTCTGGTGTTTTATCGCGGTAAACATATACTGTGAGAGAGTAAGAATTAAAGCTCCATTCAGTCCCCTGCTAGTAATGGGTTCATTCTTTCCTTTGCTGGTACCTCCATGTGTATTTCTGTCTTTCTCTTTTTAAAGAGAATTTTTAATCCCCCTCTTTTCATTATATGGCATCAAAGACGTAGGGAGCCAGGGGAGAAGGAGGCAGGTGTGGTGAACAACGTTTGCTGGGTAAAATTTTCAGAAAAGTGATTGAAGAGACAAAGTTCCAATGACTTTCAGTGGGGCTTTGGCTTCTAAGAGACTGTCACTTTTGGAAATGGGATTTACACTCCTACATCATTGAGACACTCAAAAAAAGTTTACCCATTATCACTCCAAGAAGGTCTAATAAGGGAGTGAGTAGCTACGTTCTTGTCCTTAGGCCCCTTCACAGTGGCCTTTAGTTGTAACTACTTTAAAAGCTATTAAATTAGTGAAACGGAAATAAGATTCCGGTTCACCACATTCCATTTCTAATGTCTCATTGGAAATTATTTTCTCTGGAATAAAAACCCTTAAAATCTGATGCAAATAAAACTTTAAGTTTAGAACAACACACAGCAGATGTGTGGGGGGAGGGGGGTGGGAGGGATCTGGAGAATGATGGCAAAAATAAGATTTTTTTTTTTCTGTACAGAACACTGTGTGACAGGGTCAGGCCAGATGGCTACAGGAGAGTGGGTTTTGTTTTGTTTTGTTTTGTTTTGTTTTGTTTTGTTGTTATTTTTTTCAGAGGCACAGCTTTACTTGCCGGATCGAGCAATCCAAGCTCTGGGGAGAAGGCAGATATATTAGTCCCAGATTAAGCAGGTCCATTTTCCCTGGGTAAGGTAACAGGGGCAGTTCCAGAACAAGAAGGAACTTGCTGGAACAAATTCAGGCAGGCAGGCTAATTAGGACACTTGGAGCCAATTAAGAAGGTGCTAGAATCAATTAGGGCAGGCTGATTAATCAGGGCACCTGAGTTTAAAAAGGACCTCACTTCAGTTTGTGGCATGCGTTTGAGGAGCTGGGAGCAAGAGGCACTAGGAGCTGAGAGTGAGAAGGTGTACTGCTGGAGGACTGAGGAGTACAAGCATTATCAGACACCAGGAGAAAGATCCTATGGTGAAGATAAAGAAGGTGTTGGGAGGAGGCCATGGGGAAGTAGCCCAGGGAGTTGTAGCTGTCACACAGCTGTTCTAGAAGGCACTCTAGACAGCTGCAGTCCACAGGGCCCTGGGCTGGAACCCGGAGTAGAGGGCGGGCCCGGGTTCCCCCGAAACCTCCCAACTCCTGGTCAGACACAGGAGGAGTTGACCTGGACTGTGGGAATTGTTCCCCTTCCTTTTTCCCATGCTGGCCAGTGATGAGGTTAGCTGAGTGAACGGCAGGTTTGAGCCACTAGCAAAAGTGGCCAAGCTCAGGGCTGCCGTGAATTTCTGAGGCAGGCAAATCTGCCAATAAGGCAGGACCCACCAAGGCAGAGGAGGAACTTTGTCACAACTGGTATTAGAGCCTGTATCAAAAGATCATGTGCTTGAAAACCATTATTAAATCTACAAACAGTCAGATTGCAGTTATTTCTGAATATTTTGCTATTGAGGATTGAATCAAAGTTTTCATTTTGTTCAGCTTTGTTTATTTTCCTTAAAAAATATACAAAGTGTATCCTCCTATGCCCTTAAAAATCCTCTGTTTTGAAAAATATTCCTACTGGGACTAGAACATTTTTTTCATTATTACACTGTATGACAAAGATGGAGGAATAAGCAAAGGCTGGAAACAAAAGATAATCTGCAGTTTACTAAACAATAAAATTGCTGTTTTTTTTTTTCTGATATCTCTAAAACAACTCATAATTGATACCAAAAATTATTAACTATCATCTGAATTCTCTTTATTAGGTTTCCAGACCTCAGTTCTAAACTTCTCACTAAACTCTGTTTAATTAAAAATGATATCTAACAGATTTTAAACTCTGATAACACAGACCTTTTTTGTACCGTCTCTGTTTAATTATTTAAAGAAAAACTAATTTATTGTAGGACAAGAACTGAATTCAGAGTTGAAATCCAAATCCCTAATATATCCTTGCTTTCTGAATATCAATATCATCTTGTGATTCTTTATTCTCCTGTAAAAATTGCTTTCTGGGTTTATTCTGGATTTCTGTTATGCCGAGAATTTGTAAACAGGCTTGATAAATGGAAGCTAAAAGAGGCTCATTATTTCTTTCTATATTTAGTGGTGTTGTCTCTATGGTGTTGATTTCTTCACATTTTTGGTAGGACTTGAATTTATTTTAAAAGGTGTATCTTACATGTGATTGATTTTGTTCAGCTCCTGCTTTTTTTCATTTGAAATAATATTTTTAATTATATTAAAGCCTCAAAAATAAATGTGGGGAAGAAACCCCTTGTGTCAATCCTCTTGCTGCAAAGTTAGTGGCTCACTGCTTCTGGGGCTGTCCTAGATCACCACCGTTTATGCCCTATGAAGTCACAGAACCTATTCAGTATTCATGTATCAACTATCTGTGTCATGCCCAGTGTTGTGGGGGTCAAAGTCACACTCTCAGTGGCTTGCCACTAAAAAGTGTGGAGTCCACCCCAGGAGACCCTACCACCACTTCCCAGCCCAAGTAGCATTCTCAAGGGACTAAATTCACAAGGGGGACTTAGATGCTCAGCTGCCATTTTGGGGGCATACGTCCAACATTGAGGCACAACTGGCATTCACAAAACCCCTACTTAGGTCCTGCCTAACCCTGTAGGTGCCTACATTTCCACCAGTAAAGTTCCTGTGGCACTTGCATGCTCAGAGGCTGCCTAAGAACATGCCTACAGGATCAGACCTCACACAAAACACAGCTGATTGGGCCAGTGCCTGTCCCCTTTATCCAACAACCCAGTGGTTAGCGCACTCGCCCAACATGAGGGAGACTTGTGTTCAAATCTTCACCCTGCCTGAGGTGGAGTAGGTATTTAACCCCAGGTCTCAAGCTCCCATGTAGGTGCGCTAACTCTGTCCTGTTGAAGCTGTCCTACTTTCTAGGAAATTCTTAAATATTCCTTGGAGCAGGGACTGAACCTGGGTCTCCCGAGTCATTCTCTTTGGCCCAATGAATATTTAATTATTCAACAGGATAGAAGAGAGGCCAACCTAAAAATACCCTACAGACCAGCGGTTAGGGCACTCACCACGACTGTTTTTCTTGGAAAAGAGCAGACCTTGTTTAGACATATTCCTGTAGGCTGTGAATCCCAGGTGGAGATAGATGCCTACCTACATCTATTAGAAGGGTGGTGCTTAGCCCCATACACCCGTCCTTGGCATTTCCTACGGCTAGTTCAGGCAGCTCTCCATTCAGCTTGCTGGCTTTTGTGAATTTAATTCTTAGTCACCTAACTCTTCCCAGTCATTTTATTGGAGCCTGGGGACCTAACTCTGAGTGTGGATTCCACAAGGCACTAGGATGCCTAAAAGTTAGGTGGTGCAGTGTCTTGTGAAGCTTGCCCAAAGTGTTCAACGTATGAGAGGAAACTAGCACTGAAAACTAACCAAAGCAATCTGCTGCTGGCCTTAAGGCTATTCTGGCTTAGGCTGTTGCAAGATAAAGGAAGCTAGAGACTGTGCTTCGGTCTTCCAGTTTTCATTTTTCATGTTTCCCTTCCATTCCTTGTCGAAGGGAAGAGGGAAGGAAAAGAAAAGAGGTTTTTTATCTTTGTTTTTTAAAGGGAAAATAAAAAAGTCCACCTATAAGGAGAAAAATTGCCAAACATTTTTTAAGAACTGGCTCTGAGACACTCCCCCTTTTGTTAGGCCTATACATGCTACAGCAGCAGCTATGCCACTGTAGTGCAGACACTTGCTGCTTGATGGGAGGGGTTTTCCTGTCACTGTAGTAAATCCACCTCCTTGAGAAGTGGTAGCTAAATTGACAGAAGAATTATTCTGTCAGCCTAACAGTGTCTGCACCAGGCTTAGGTCAGCTTAACTACGTCTCTCAAGGGTGTGTGAATTTTTCATACCCCTGATGAGATAGCTAGGTTGACCTAAGTGCTAGGTGTAGACCAGCACTTCTGAGCCATGTAAAGGGAGTGAATCTGCTGTTTTTTGCCATCTGTCTGTGACTCACAACCTGGTGTTCAGCCAGCTGCTAGGTGGTCATAACAAGGAGAAAGCACCTCTGCTATTCTGAAGCAATCCTTTCTCCAGCTCAGCATGTGCTCCACGCCAGTTCCACATCCATCTCTCCTCTGTCTTAAGTACTTACTACAGAAATGGGGGCTGTATATCTGAGCTCCTCATGATCTTAAATGTATTTATTTAATGTATTTATCCTCAGATCATCCCTGTGAGGTAGGGAAGTCTATTATTCCCCTTTCACAGACAGGAAATAAAAGTACACAGAGGCTAAGGGTTAGATTCACAAAGGAACTTAGGCCCCTCAGCCCAACAGTTAGGTGCCACTGACATTCATAAAACCAGTGCTTAGCTGCCACCTAACCTCACGGGTGCCTAAATCCCCTTAGGTGCATAAGGTAGGATTTCAGTGGGAGTTAGGTACCTAAATACCTGTGTGAATCCTGCCCCTTAAGTATCTGCCAGTTGGTATGTGCAAAACCATCTGAGTCCCAATGCTGCTCGGATCTACCTCATCCCTAAGTCTCAATGCTATTCTCAAACTAGGCAAATCTTGCCTGTGGTGGCTGATCTGGTAGGTGTGCTCAGAGCACTCCTAAGCCAAGCAAAAGAAAGCCAAGGACAGGTCAGGAATTTTGGGGCTGGTTGGCAGGCACATGCCTAGGAATACTCAATAGCCCAGTGGTTAGGCACTCACCTAAGATGTGGGAGACCCAGGTTTGAATCACAGCAACGCTGCCTGATTTGGAGCAGGAGCTTCAACCCAGGTCTTCCAATATCTCATATGAATGCGCTAACCACTGGGTTCTTGGCTTTAATGGGGGACCTGGTTTAGGCACATAACTTCAGGAGAGAATCCACAGCTGAGCATCCCAAGCTTAGGCACCTGAGGCCTAGATCAGTGGGAGGTCAGTGCCTAAGTACCTTTGTGAATCTGGGCCCTAAGCCTTGCCCCTTTTCTCTGTATTTCACTCCTGGCTAGCTTAGGCAGCTCCCTGCTCAGCTTTTTGGCTTCTGAGAATCCGTTTCTTAGGTGCCTAGCTCTCCACATACAATGCAGGGGGGTCTGCGGGCCTAACTTTGGACTGTGAATTCCTGTGAGTGACAGGGTGCCTAGGAGTTGGGCATGGCAAAGCCTAAGTCCCCTTTGTGAATCTAGCCCTAAGTGACTTGGCCAAGGTCACACAGCAAGTCTGACAGGGCAGAGACTTAAACCAGGTTTCTCAAGTCCTAGGTTAGTGTCCTAACTACTTGGACCATGTTTCTCCATCCTGCGTCATATGGCTGGACTACTGTAAAGATGGCATTCCCTCTCATAGCACAACCTCTGTAATATTCCGTGAGCCTGCAAGCTGCATTGTCACTACAGGGGAACCTCCGACAATGGTTTCCAGCTGCTTCCACTTAAAATACCCTGAAACTAATCCTCTAGAATTAGTTTGAGCAGACTAGCATCTGTTTTTCAGGTCCAGTTCTCTGAAGGTTCCCCACATTCTCTCCCCACCCTAATTAGCACCTCCGTTGCCACCTTTCAGCCTATCACTAACCATAAGCCAGTTCCCTGAAGTTAAGTTCCTGTTTTTTCACCCCGTCCTCCACTTGCCCCAGGACCATAGGGTGGGAAAAATCAGACTTCTCCTAAGGGAAATTCTTGGATTCTCTGGCCCTCGCACAGGAGTCTGAGCCTGAGGGCAACCTTCCTCCATTCTCTGGCTATCTGGAATCAATTATTTTCAGGTGTCTCATTTGTTTAGGGGTAGAATTACCTAAGGAGGAGGATCAAAGGCACATACTTTGACAAGCCTCGGATCAAGGCTTTCAGCCTTGCCCATGTACAAAGCCTTCCTGGATATCAAGAATGAGGCCAGTTTATTACACATTCAGCATGTCAGACTCTCACTTAGTGTCCAGCAAAGTATCCAGCATCTTCCAGTGAGGCAAACGCATATGTTGTTCCAGTCACTGGTGAATGCCTGATAGCATAGCTCTTAAATCAAAGACCACCTTCCTGACAGATTTAAATGGAGGCCCCTTTTAAACAGTACAGCAATGCTTGCTTAAATTCCCCTCCTAAGAGCATATCATAGAATCATAGAATATCAGGGTTGGAAGGGATCTCAGGAAGTCATCTAGTCCAACCCCCTGCTCAAAGCAGGACCAATCCCCAATTTTTTTTTTTTTTTGGACCATGGATAAAATATTCAGAAGCACCTAAGTGATCTATGAGCCCAAGTCCCTTTTCAGAAGTGACTTAGGGACAGGTTTTTAAAGGTATTTAGGCACCCCCTCCCCACCCCATGCATGAGGAGAGTTAGACTCTTAAGGAAGGGATTTTCAGAAGCCAGCCAGTAAAGCAGGAGGCCACTTAAGCTAGCCAGGAGTGAACAACTTAGGAAAAGAAAAGGAGTACTTGTGGCACCTTAGAGACTAACCAATTTATTTGAGCATAAGCTTTCGTGAGCTACAGCTCACTTCATTGGATGCAGCTCATGAAAACTTATGCTCAAATAAATTGGTTAGTCTCTAAGGTGCCACAAGTACTCCTTTTCTTTTTGCGAATACAGACTAACACGGCTGTTACTCTGAAACCTGACTTAGGAGAAGGGTGAGGAGAAGAGAGGAGAGTGGCTTAGGTGTCTAAGGAGCTGACCTGTTGCTCCTGGCTGACGGGCCAGAGATAGGCGCCTCCTTCCACTCAGGATCCTCAACCACAAACCATCTCCTGGAATTAGGCAACTAAGCCAGGTCCACCGCTTTGGTAGTCCATATCCTAGCAGCCAAATCTCTCTCTCTCCTGCTCACACTTTTAGTATCTCTCACACGCCCCCTACATTTCCCTGTGCCTCTGGCTGCCTTTTGTGCAGGGGCTCTGCTGTCCCTCCACCAGTCAGTGGCTTGCACCCAACCCTCTTGCTGCAGGGCCTGGCAGGTAAGAGGAGTTAGGCATGCACAGATCCTGCCTATGGGATCAGGCCCTGCTGGTGAGATAGGAGTTCCCTTACCTAATTTGAGAATCCCTCTCAGGGCCTCCAGCGCTTCAGCTTTAGCTAAGGCTCCGAGCAGTTCGGGGCAGCATCAGCGCTTAGGTGACTTTGCAGATACCCACCAGCAGTAGCTTACATGCCATGGGAACTTAGGCGCCTGCGGAGTTAGGCAGCGGCTTAGTGGTGGTTTTGAAAATGCCAATGGTGCTTAAATGATGGAGGTAGATGCCTAACAAGGCAGATAGGTGCTTTTAAGGATCTGGGTCTTAGGACCCTAAATCCTATTAACTTTCAATGGGAATTAGGCTCATAAAATTTTACCCCATGCCTCTTAAGATTGAACTGGACACTAGCTTCATGGTCAAATTGGTGAAGATAGACTTGAACCAGTTCTTTGTTCTCACCTCCTCAAACCTAGACTGGAGGCACAAAGTATGAATAAGCAGGACAGATTGTCAACCATTGACAGGCGTGTCACTTCTGAAAGTTCTGTGATTAGCAATGCTAATTTCATTCACAGCATCAGCAGGATGGCGATTCTGTGAAGCAGCAGAGGTAGCTGTGATCTAATGCTGAATTCACCAATGTGTACCTATGTCCATAGGTACTTTTCTCCAGCGGTGCTCCACCACTGTTCTCCCCCAAGGCTCCACCCTCCACTCCACCCCCTCCCTGAGGTCCCACCCTCATTCTGCCCCTCCCCCAAGGGCACGCCCTCACTCTGCCTCTTCCTGCCCTGCTCCACCCCCTCTCCGAGGCCCCCGCCCACTCACTGTTCTCCACCCTCCCCCAAACTCCTCCCCCAGCTGCCAAACAGCTGTTTGATGGCACCTCTAGTCAGTTAATTATGAGCACTGCCAAACAGCTGATTGGGGGTGTCGCCAAGCAGCTCTGGCAGGTGGGTGCTAAGCACCCACTATTTTTGGAACACCCATGGAGTCGGCATCTATGCCTATATCAGTTTCATTTTATTATCTAGCTGGAAGTGAAAATCAGAGTATATAACTGTTGATTCCCAGAGTTTGTACACATGGTGGGTTAGAGATCCAGGAAACCATAACCTATTCCACTCCCTCAAAGATTTAAAAAAAAAAAAATCAGAAATATTAAATTAAGCAGAAATTGAGTCTAACAGATTCTTCCATCTTTCCTGAGTGGATGCACAAAAGCCAGGCCTCTTTCCCTTATGAGTACATCCTACTGTGGTGCTTCATTGCAGAATAAAAAGTCATCAAGCACGGGAGTCATTCACACAGTGATCATTTCTATCTGTCTGGCTGCTTATATGGCCCTCATCATCAGAAAATCTGAGCATCTTGCATATTAATGAACTTTTCCTGACATCATCCTTGGCAGGCAGGGAAATATTGTTATCCCAGTTTTGCAGATAGGGAACTGAAACAGAGAGCAATGAAGTAACTTGCTCATAGTGACATCGGAAATCAGTGGCAGAGCCAGGAGTTGAACCTACATCTTCGAAATCCCAGTACAGCAATGCTTCAACCACAAGACCATCATCTCAATCTTTAGTATTTATTTTGTGGATGAGATTTTTTTGGATTTATGCTCCTAAACCACCTAAGTGCTCTTGGAAATCTCACCCTATAACGTCAGTAGCTTCTTCACATGTACATGCTTAACATAACCACACTGCATATGCATGCACACACACAAAAACTCACAGGCTGGGTCAAATTCATCGCCAGCAGCTTCAGGGTTTACACCAAGGATACATTTGTCCCATAGTGCCTTAAAATTCCACCTATCCTGCAGAGGGCAGCCTGCCCTGCAGAATGAATGCCCTTGAACAACCGTGTTCCAGTTATAGGTAGGAGTTTCAGCAAGGGGAGGTTGGTTGGTTGGCTGTCATTTAGAGACTCTCCCTTCCCTGTAGCCCACGTGAGATGTTAAGGCTCCAGGAGTTCAGTCATTAACCACTTTATTGTGCTTTGAGCCCGCTTTCAAAATATTTGGCTTAGGACTTGTAACTCAGACATAGTTGGAGCTTGAAAAGTTGATCAAAACATACTGATGGCTTGTTTTGTTTTGTGCACTACACGTAGACATATAGATGCTACTTATTATAGTTTGCAGGCCAAACACTTTGTTAGCATCCAAGACTTCATCCAGTGGACATTCACTTTGATCACAAAGGGATCCCCTTATCTGGATCTTTCCTGGCTTTCAAACATCTATGGCTGATATCTTATCTAAATCTTCTGATGCACAGTTCATCAGTCATGCCAAGAAAATTGATCCTTGGCCTATAAACACTCTTACTTTCTGAATCTCTGTAGCTTTTTGCTTCTTTCTTTCTTCCTTGCCAAATCCTAAAGGCTGAACCCATGCTGGCAAACAGAACTACACACTTCAGTCCTGTTCTCTGGCACTTTATCTTCCTAACTTGGGATTCATGCTACATTTTTCACTTGTGTTACATCAATTAAACTAAACAATTAGTTTTACAATTAGTGTAATATGTTTTAAAAGCGTTTATATAGGAGGGACCACATTCTACTCTGTTACATTAATAATGTAAATGCAGATTAGCCCCACTGCAGTGCAACCAGTGAGGTTACTCTGGATTTACACCCATGTAACTAAGCACAGAATTTGGACCTGTAAGCAGCGTGTTTCCTGGATCATATAATAGTTTTCAAAAACATTTTCTTTTATTTACATTTTTGCTGCCATTTTACTGGTGTGAGAACAAGAAGATATTACGTATAGCTGCACAAGCGTAGTCACAATTAACATGTGCTAGAATGTTTTCTTTCACAGCATCTGACACATTTGTTTTAGTAACTGTTGGTAATTAAGATTAATTTTAACCCACACACAGTATCAACAGAATTCAGAGAAAGATATATGAAACCCAGACCTGTGTGTGTAAGCTTCTCTTTCTCAAGAGATTAGTAATCCTATGGCCAAGCTAAGAAAAAATAAATATAAAAAAAACCCTTGCTTCAGTAATTGTAAGGGGCTATATTGTTGCAATCCTCTTGAGCACTTAAAAACCAGACCTTAGGTACACAGTTTGATTTCCAACTTCCCATGTAAGTAGTTAGACATGCAGGTCAAATGTAAAAGTGGTGTCTCTAAAGCTCTAAGAAAGTTGCAGGGGTTTTTGGCTACAAAATTGTGCTCATGGTTGTTACAGTTGCAGTTTTGGTGTGGTCAGTTTAAGTACCATACTCTGCCTTCAGGGCAGGGTGGGGCGGGGGTGGTGGTGCAGGACCTAAGCTGTTTTTTGTAACTGCCTAGATGTCAAGCTGGCAGCAGGCTCCTTTACCTTGCAACTGGGGTTGGATATGCCCCCTCCACCCCGCCAATTCCCAAGGCGAGGTGCGAGGGTCTGCGCCTTAGAGCAGCCCCAGCTCAGAGATCCCTGGTGGCCCTGTCTGGGCCTGGCACCAGCAGGGCTCCCTTGTCCCAGCCTTGTGCCCTGTGGGAGGCACAAACCCAAGCCCCCCTCCCCCGATCCCCAGCCCCACTCATCAGCAGTCATGGAAGACAAAGTCCTTGAGGTCATGCAGGAGATGTTGCTGGTCGGTGAGCCTGGCCTGTGCCACCTGGTGGAGGTGAAATTGCACCTAGGCAAAATGCAAAGCCAGTGCCAGTAGGGTCCAGTCCAGGCAGTGGCACTTGGCATGGAGCCAGGGTAGCGAGCAGGGCAAGCCCCCTCAGGAGCCTGGCCTCGACCCACATGCGGAACTGGCCCCATCTGCCACCCTCACCCTGCATGCACTGAATTGCTATGCCGCTTCACTGAAATATGACTTGGCCTTACCTCTGTCATGACAGAGAGGCAGTAGGCCAAAGTTCTGTGAGTGGTATTGCAAAAGAGTTGCCGTGAGCATGGGAAGTTTGGTAAGCATTGGAAATTGAGGTTTCTGAAATTAAATATTGGCCTGCAATTTTCTTACAGCCTTCCATATCTCCCTATATATGGAGCATCCACATGACTACATCAACTCTCTCATACAAATTGAGGGTGGATAGCCAGAACTTTGATCTAGGCACATGTAGGCCAACATCTTCGCAGATTGGTGTGCCTCAGACTTTGAATGCCCAGTGAGATTTCCATAGCCAGCTAGGATTTGAAAATTAATAGGAGATGTGTGTCTAACTTGCCTAGTTGTTTTTAAAAATCTCACCTTGTGGGCCGGATTTTCAGAGATGCTGAGTACCCACAGTTCCTACTGAAGTAGGCCTTTCATGTACACAAGAACCCATCTTGTCAGAACTCAGGACAAAGAAAAAACTAGCTGATACAAAACCCTATAAGATATACAGCTGAAATTACTTACTTCACCCTGTCACCCACTGGAGGGCCCCTAGCGAGTTTGGATTAGCAGGAAAGCCTCCAGAAAGGAGGAATTGATACTCAAGCATTTAGGGCCCAGTTGTGCTCCCTCCCCCACATGCCCCCAAGTTACCATATAACATACCCTCATCATGCCCTAAATGTTGGAATTTCTGTGTTTTGACATAAAATTCTGGAAATTTTCAAGGTTCAAATTTTTCCTAGAAATGTTGAAAGCTTCAGAAAAAATGTCACTAAATATTTATTTTCATCATTTTTTCAATGCCACACTGTGACTTTATGGAACAGCTAGTCCATTGTGGACTTTTAAGGAGTACAAGTCTGGAGAACTGCATTAAAAGTAGACTACTTTGCTTCTTAGTAAACAGGTATGCAGATTTTCATTACTGGTAAAGTGTGGCTACTGCATGCCTGATCACTCCTAACTCTTTAGGCAACAGGATCATTGAATACATGATCTTACAGATATTATTTCAAGGAAAACCAACCACCATATTCATTGTCTTTTTGATATACTGTAGCAAAAAGAAGTGCAACATGTACGTCATATGACATAATTTATTCTATCAATTCCAGGAGCTATGGAATGAACCCCTCTATAGATAACTGACTCAACCTCACCATGCTGAATGTGCCAGGCTATACCTGTTCTCACATTTCTTAAGAATGAAATGAAGCTATGAATTATTGGCCAATCCTGCAACCCTTAATCACACGAGTGGCCTTTACTTACACAAATCCCATTCACTGAGAAATATGAGAAAATGTTGCAGGAGCACGCACTATTTATGCAATAGTCCCATTACCAAACATTCATAATAATTTGGTTTTGGGTGTCAAATTCATATGAGATATATGAAGGCAGATGAGTTTAAAGCAGGTGTTCAAACATGCCAAATAAGTGTGAGGGTTTCCCTACAACTTTATTGTACACCATCATACAGTACATTTCATATATGTGTGTGTGTGTGTACGTACACATGTTGATTCCAGAACAGTGCTTAGGGCAAGTGCAGCCCAGCCCTCTTCCCACCCACTATCACTACCGTTACTCTAGCAGCTCCCAAGTATTCCCAGTGCATTGTGGGCTGGGCCCTAGATTAGAATGTCCATGTCCATTTCCGATTGTGGCATGCTGCCAAAATTTTGATGACAACAAAAGTAGCAGAAGGGAAATGGCAATTTTTAACAGTTTATAGCTCAGCTAAAACTGAAAGGAATTTCATGGGATAAGCAAAAGGCATGTGTCTAGCTTGGGGGGGGCTTTCAGCTTGCTGAATTTCAAAAGTCTGCTGCAAACAAAGTAGGTGTTAGAGCTACGAGCTCCCCCTACAACAAATGAAAGAGCGAGTGTTTCACAGTGTGGTGTACCTTACAATGTACCTCAGTACACTGGGTACTCACTATAAAACATATTTTAGATATATGCTAAGGCCTTCTAAGGAGAATAGGTGAAATCCTGACGTGGTATGAGAGGTTCAATTCTCTTGCAATTCTGTAGGACAATTTCTGTGTAAAGTCTGGTAATTAGTATTGTAAATGACATGCTGCATGTAAATTTGTCAGAAAATAGATGTAATTGCTAAGCTAACATCTGTGACATATGCACATTACTGGCACTGAATTGGTATTCAGTGGGTGTACAAAATGAGTGCAATTACATGTCAAGGGAACAAAAAGAGGTGTTATGTTTTACTTATGCCCTCATGTTGTTTTCTTGCTATTCCTTCCTTCCTTTGGCTTTGCACCTCACCTGAATGCCAAATCAATGTGAGTTACACTTCCTTCCATTCACACCTATTTACTGATCAGCTTACATGAGGTATGTGTGTTCCACCATCCTGTAGGCCACTGCAGAATTTGGTCCTATGTAACTAAAGTCTGGTCTACAATACAAAGTTAGGTCAACATAAGTCACCTTGCGTCAACCTAATTGTGTGTGTGTCTACACTCAAAATTGTCTTCTGCTGAAGTAAATATCACCAAAGCCTCCCAGAAAGGCACTGAGCCATGGCTGACCTACTGTGGTCAATACTGTGCAGCATAGATACTATGTGACCTATGTCGATCCTAACAGTCCTCCAGCAGCTGTCCCACAATGCCTGACTCTGACCGCTCTGGTCAAAACTGTGAACTTCACTGCCTTATGGAGACCAGAAGCAACCCACCATTTAAAAAAAAACCCATGTATTTTTGAAATGCGTTTTCCTGATTGCCCAGCCTGGTGAGCACCCTTGGCAGCTCACCTTTGTTGTGTGCAGATGACCTTTCTGGCTACATGCTCCAGACGTGCTCCTACTCTGAGGTGCTGGGCCTGTGGAGAAAAGAGGCTGTGCTGGCACGAGCAGTCATAGAAATGTGGACATCTACAGTCAGATTGCACAGGAGATGCAGGTGAAGGGGTACGACAGGGATCAGCAACCTCGCTGCATAGAAGCTAAAGAACTGCTGCATAGAAGCTAAAGAACTACCGGGAGGCCACCAGTTGATCTGGTGCTGAGCCTCAGCCTCACCAATTTTACAACGAGCTGCATGCCATGCTTGGCAGAGCCCCACCAACCCCACAGAGCACCATGGTACCTCTCAGAACCTGAAACACAGCCCCCTGCCATGAACAGTGGAGAGGAAAAGGAAGATGGCGGTCATGTGATCCTGGGGTCCAGCTATGCCGCAAGCCAGGATCTGTTCAAGACTCCACCACTATCAATTAGTCAATTTATCAGCTGAACACAGGTGACCCAGATGCAGGGGAAGGAACCTCGGGTAACTGTGTGAATGCATTTCCCATTGCATTACAATGTTTATATGTACAGATGGCACCTGTCCCCAACGTAGCTGGACACAAATATAGACTTTTAATTAAGTTCCTTGTACTAGAAAAGGTGGCAGTACAAGACGGGGAGTGTTATCTACTTTTCATTCCCCTGTACAATTAGGCGGGGGGGCATGTGGCAAGGATGTCCCCTGAATCCTCCTGAGAGATCTCAATGAAACTTCCATGGAGGTGCTCTGCAGTCCTCTCCCAAAGGTTTCTAGGGATGACAGCCTTATAGCTTCCTCCACAGTAGGATACATTCTCAGGCTAATCCACCATGACTTCAGCAGGAACCATTGCAGGAAAAAGGCTGGCAGCATACGGGCCCAGGCGGCTTGGGGATGCCAGTGGCAGTTGTGCTCTCTGTCTTTTCATTACCCTCAGGAGCAAGATATCAGCTAAAATCAGCACCACATGTGGAAAATAGTGCCAATGCTCCAAGCCATTACCCTGCACTCATCCATGGAAATAGGGGATGAAATGGTATTGTTTCATACAAGGAAAAACTGTTCTGAAATTTAACTTTTGCTTTCCATTGTGACTGTACAGACAATCGTACCTCAGTGTGTTTTGTCTGTAGCTGCTGCCATGGAATGCCTGACCATGATAAGGAAGAGAAAGAAGAGGAGACAGCCAGGAGGATATGTTCAGTGAGATCCCTGCAAGCCAGTGCTGCATTGGACCATGAACAGAAGGGCTTGGAGGGTGAACATTGCAGAAGAAGGAAAGAGCAGACAGGAGAAAGGCCCAGAAGTCCCAGCAGGAGAGGGAGATGCACTAGGACATAATGGGGCTTCTGTGGCAGCAAACATAGATGCTGGAGACTCTTGTGGATCTACAGGTTCAACAGTCCCAGTGTTGCCTCCCTTTGCAGTCAGTGAATAACTCCCCTTTAGCACCACCCTACACTCCCCAACAGTCCATGTGGCATCAGGGGCCACATCCCTACCATTTCAGGCTGAGGGCCAGTAAGAGGAACCACCATTTCACATATGCTGAGCTGTGAGAGCCCCTCTTGTTGTATGTAGAGCCAGTATGGACATGAATGTTCTTTCCCCTTGTTAAGTTCTGTTCCAGTAATTTATTTCAGAAGTTTTTATTATATTTGTTTGGGGTTTTGCACTGGTTTTGATATGCAATAAAAATCTATTGGGGGGGGGTAAATAATTCATCTTTATTACTTCACAACATATGCAGCAGAGTGCCTAGCACTCGTGAAAGCACCCACAAATTGTTTTTCTACAGCAAGCACTGCACAATTCCTAACACCCCCAAAACTTTAGGGCCAGATAGAGCGCAGTCCACCACACCACACTACTGACTGTTAAAGTGCTCTTTCAAGGCCTCCCTCAGTCACATAGCTCTGTGTTGAGCTCTTCTAATAGCCCTTGTGTCTGGCTGTTTGAACTCAGGAGACAGCCGCTCCTCCTCCATTCCATGGCAAGTTTTCTCTCTTTGCCTCACAGATATTATGCAGGACACAAAAGGCAGCTATAACCCTTGGGATGTTTTTTTTTCACCAAGATCCAATCTTGAGTAAACAACGTCAGTGTCCCTTCAATCTACCAAAAATGCATTCACTGGTCATTCTGCACCTGCTGAGCTTGTAGTTGAATCTTTCCTTCCTGTCGAGGAAGCTGGTGTACAGCTTAGCAAGGGGTAGGCTGGGTCCTCCAGGATCACTATTGGCATTTCAACATTGCCAATGATAATCTACAGTGGGCAAGAATGTCCTGCTTGCAGCTTTCTGTATCGTCCTGTGTTCTTAAAGATGCAAATGTCATGCACCTTCCCCAACCAGCCAACACTGACATCAGTGAAGCATGCCTGGTGACCACCAGCATGTGCAAAACCATAGAAAAGTAGCATTTTCTATTGATATATGCTACGGCGGGTGCCAAAATAGGGATATGTATGCCATCTATTGCCCCAATGCAGTTCGGAAACCTCATTGCTGCAACTCCATTCACTGTGTCTGAGAGTCACAGTCCTGCCTAGCATGGCCCTTTCACACCTGCATGACAACAGCCACACACACACGGCACGCAGATTTCCCAATTCCAAAATGGGTTCCCGCTGACCCGTAACAATACGATGTCACAAACTTCCACAGAGTGATCGCAACTCGCTTCTCCACTGTCAGTGTAGTTCTCACTTTGGTGTCCATGTGCTGGAGGACTGGGGTGAACTCAGCACACAGATCCAAAAATGTGGCCGTTCACAACCAAAAATTTTGTAGACACTGCTCATCAGTCCCAAACCTTCATTATGCTGTGATCCCACCAGTAAGCGCTCATTCTTTGGGCCCAGAAGTGGCACTCCACCATCTGCAGCTGCTCCGTGAATGCCTCCAACCACCCTGAATTGTTTTTTGCTGTGTCCCATAGCAGTCTGTCCTCCACAAAATCGTCATGTTCCCCCATTGTTGCAGCTCTTCCTGCGGCTCTGCAAATACTGGAGGATTGCACATTCTGTGTTTGCAATGTTCATGACAATAGTGCGGAGCTTTACACACTCCATGCTTCTGTCAGAGATGGCAGGCAGTGAGAAGTGCTGCTTGGTTTTGTGGGATTTTTAAAAATTGTGCCGAAATTACGGGATATGGATAGCATTGAGAAAGTTGCATGATGATAACTTGATCCCCTTGCTCTCAGTCACCCCTGTGTGACTTGTTTCTGCCCCAGCATGCATTGCCAAAGCTTCCCAAAAGACAGCGTGCCAGATGATGTGCATTGCACACTGATCCCTACCCATAGTGCACAGCACTGTGCCTCAACATAAGACTCCTGGTGAGTACGTGTAGCCCTGACACAAGAAGCCAAATATGCATGAGCATAAGCACTATACTAACTGTGGCAGCTTTATGTTGACATAACTTTCATCAACCAAAGTTTGTAATGTAGACATGGCCTTAAACAGCCTAACATCCTGCCTACAGTTCTGCTAAGATTCCCAGAAAAACCTAGTCCAGCATGTGCCGCACATGTCGTGTTAGAACCATGACCTAACACATCAATTAGCATGACTACAGAGATGCATGTACAGCACTGGGCCTGATTCAAACTCACCGAGGTTTTTCACTGATCTAATGCCCATGACTTGGAGTGGAGTTACTTCTGATTGACAATGGTGTAAGCAAGAACAAAAACAGACCCTCTGTGTTTTCTACCCATTAGAAACATGGTTTAGTTTTTGTTCCCCAGTCACAATGTTGTACATCTGAAATACATACTGGTGGGACACACACAAAATCCCCCAAAACAACAAGAGCAGCCACAAAACCACAAAAGACTTCCACCACAACAGTCTGTGGATTTTTAAAGTGCTTAGAGCTTGTCCACACTTGAAAGTTAATTTGGATTAAGGTAGGGTGTGTTTTTAAAGCACGAGGCAATTCCTGGATAACTCCATGTGTAGAGAAGCCATTAGTCTTAGTTTTCAAATACACACATGCCTAAAGTCAGGCATCTCATTAAAACTTGCCTGATTTTTAGATGTGCTGCATACCTGCAACTCCCACTTACTTAAAAGACAGTTATGTCTATTGCAGGCACCTCTGAAAAATCACTGTGTCTAGATGCCTAAATATGGATTGAGATGCCTAACTTTAGGCACCTCTTTTTGAAAAATTCCATCTTAGGGCTTGTCTTCACTACCGGGGTAAGTCGACCTAAGTTACACTACTCCAGCTATGTGGATAACATAGCTGGAGTCAACGTAGCTTAGGTCGATTTACCCTGGTGTCTTCACTGTGCTACATCGACGGGAGATGCTTTCCAGTCCACTTCTTTTACTCTTCTCGGGGAGCTGGAGTACCAGGGTCGATCGGCGAGCGCTCTGTTGTTGATTTAGCATGTCTTCATTAGACCCGCTAAATCGACCCTTGCTGCATCAGTTGTAATCAGGTAGTTTTTAAGTGATGTGAAACTTGGGGTCTGCAAGACGAATCAGACTCCTGAAGAGGGTACAGTGGTCTAGAAAGGTTGAGAGGCACTGACTTAGAGTAGTGTTTAGGCTACTCTCATTCATGGCAGCTTCCACAGGCGTGCCCCACAGTCCAGCATCCCCTGTGGTGATGAGTGCTATGGGCACGTCAGGGGCTGCAGGTGCGGACTCTGTGGCTTATGTCAGGTCCATGTGGTTCTTTGTGGCTCTTTAAGATCTCTCTTTGCCATCAGAAGGGCATGTAAGGGGCTGGGGCAGGAACCAGTTTTGCTTCCCTACCCAGTTACGTTGTATAAATAGTTGGGTGAGTGGGTGCAGTTAATTACTTTAAATGGAAGTTGATAACTTCTTAACCATAGGCTCCTAAGAGCTCCTTGTGGAAATGAGCTACTTTCTCCTCAGGTCCAGTTAAGATTTAGTTGCAGGAGGATGTAAGATTCAAACACAGGAGGAATTGTTCATAAGGCACTTGGAAATCCTGCCGCACTTTCTAATGAAAAAAGTCATTTATTTTTCTGTAGCAGAACAATGTCCCAGTTTAGAACCTATAATGTTGAATGCTAGGGAAGGATTAGGTTTAGATTAATGTGTGTGACATAGGCATTATTCTGTGTTCCCTGCGCTATGTCAGTAGCTGTGTCTGTCTACTGGCAATGTGTATGCACAAAATATTTTAAAATTTCTCTTTTTAAAAATAGTAAATAGGTCAATGTGTACTTTCTACCCAGTTAAATTAATTCATTGTTAGGTAATAGATATTTTTGTATGTTTAATTTTCATATTTTGGTGCACACTACTTACCTCTTAGATCAGAGAATGTTTGTTTTTATAAAACAAACAAACAATATATATTATGGTACACTGGTTCATTCTGATAGAGTATTTTCTGTACAAAATGGGTTAGTAAAATATTTCTGTGCTGAGGTCTTGCATGCTAAATTTAAGAAAGTTTTTTAGAAACTGGTTACCAAAATCCTTTCTGAAAAACTATTGTTAATTCTGCAATTCCACTTACAGCTTTATGATAGATATTTTAAATGGAGCCACTTTAATTTAAGGTCATAATTGCTTGCCAGTGTCAAATATCAAAGCTCACAGGGAACATCATTCTGTTTTTTGTATATATTTTTCAAAATGTAAGTGGGTTGGCTCCTAACTTTAGGATTTATCTGAATTCATAGTTCAATGTTTCACACCTGAAACGTATAATTTATGTGACTCTTTTCAACATGGTGTATTTAAATGGTTACTGAATTTGAAATGGCTCTATCATCTAGTAAGAACTGAGTCCATTTTTAAAATATGCATTTTCATTTTGTGCTGTGTTAGTGCTGTGGACAGATACACATTTTACCTTTTAAAATCTGACATGTAAATATTGTATTCTTGTATCGAGATTGAACATCGTAAAATTGATTCTCAGAAGTTCTTAACTCCCGCTAGAGAGAAAACAACTGTGTTCATGCACTGTTTAATTTTTACAAATTGAAGTAAAGCCAAAGCATTTTTCCTTCAGGAGACATATTCCTTACCTATTTTTTATGTGATTGCTTGAAAATAATTTCCCTTCCTGTCTGCAAACTAGACTGAGTGAACAGTGTAGATAAGAGTCCATGGAAAGGAAAGAAATTGTCAGAGAAATTTTTTTCAAGAGCTAATGTCTGTGTGGTCCTCTCCATTTTTAGAAGAATAATAAAATGGCTGAATTCTATATGGGTCTGTGCGGTTTAACCACCATCTTACGTTTATTGTTCTGGTTGCTTCTTATCAGGAAAACAAAATCTTTTAGTAAACCATAGTAGCTCATTCTAAACCAATTATTTTCCCACCAAACTGAAGTTCATCGTATCACCAAATGCCTAATTTATCAGACAAATGTTCTGCCTGGTTTGTTAGCTCCTTTGTTGGAAAAAAAAATCATCAACAAAAGAATATAACCTATTGATATTACTTCTAAAATACACTAGGGAGAATAGATTGAGTTAGAACTAACCACATGAAACTATTCAGTCGGATGAGTTTACAATTAGGCATTTCATTTTTTGTAATGAGCACATACATCAACAATAATCCATGCTATGTTACTGGAAACCATGCAGAAAGTGTCTTCATGACAGCATGTTGGGGTTATCTAAATGTGGGGAAAAGGCAGTCTTAGGAGAAGAGAGAGGCTTTTAAACAGCCTCTACAAAAATTTAACCTCTTAGATCTTACTTGTTATCCTTGTGATATAGGATTTTTTATTTTGGAGGGGGAGGGGATATATAGGTGAGCAGATCAGCTTTTCATTCATCTCAAAAACAGTGAAGCTGTGAATTTTCAAACAGAATTTCACTTTAAAAGCCCCACTGCTGCAATTAACTTCCCCAGCATGGACCCCTGTAGGCCCCCACTGCAGCTAACAGGGTCCCTCCTGCATGGGTGGGTACAAGGGGCCAAATTAGCAGATACAGTTGCAGGGTCAGGCCCCTCTGTTTGTAAACATTGGAATTTGATCCTAAGGTACCATCGTCTAAAATTCCAGCTGGGTTAATTTACATAGTTTTTTTATATGTTTTATTAAAACAATAAGAGCATAATTAAAAAATATAAATAAACATTTTAATGGGTAAGTAAATAATATTGGTTTTGTGAGATTCTATCTGCTTTAATCGAAAGGTAAGAAAGCAAAATGACGTATTAAATAAAATCAGTGTGTGAAACAGGCAGAGTAGTTTCTGGAAAAATCTTAAACCTCAGCTGGTCTTTTTCTTTGCTTAGAATGAGCAGAGTATTTTTGTGGGTATGTCTCATGTTTGTTACAGGTCTCACATTAGTTTTTCCCTTCAAGAAAGCCTGGTCATGATGCCCTCCTAATTTACAAACCAATACAATGGGATTGCAAAGAATGTACACCAGTGTAAAGTGTGTCCTGATGAGTTGTGAAGCAGCACTGTGAAATTCTGGACAACTGCATGAATACAATTCCTATGCCATGAGCAGTACTCATGTCAGTTTTGAACACAAGTGAGCAACACCATTGCTTTGTTTCCTCTGGGATTTCCTGAATTTTAAAATGATTAAGAAAATACCCTCCCTTTAAAAAACAAATAAACCTCCATTTATAAGAATCAGAGTGAAGATATTAAATGGAATGGGTAGCAGGCTGCATAGAATCTACAGCTAACCTGAATTCCTGCCTGCCCTTCCCCCTTCTTTTGCTCTAATTTAAGGTTCCACATGCATGACTCTATGTAGTTTTCTTGACTGTTCACGTAGAACTTGTTTCTTTTGTTTCTGTAGCAGCTGACAAAAAATAACCCCACCCCCCTTCCCATGACAGTTGCTGTCTGTTTTCAAGTTGTGATGATTTTGACCTCATATTCAGCGTCTCTGTCTCTTACTGTTCACAGTATCTGTAAAGACATCAGATATATGCCTGCCTGCCATTTATATTCTTAAGTAATATGAGGAAGAAGTCCTGTTTAAAACAAAAGTAGGTTAAAGTGACTTCCTAGCACTCAGTCAGGTTGACGTTTTTACTGTTGATTTCTTTACAAAAAAATTAACAAATAAAAGTTCTTTGGCATTATAGCCTACAGCGACAGTGGTTAGCCTTTGCATAACGCGAACATCTTAAAGGCTTGTGTTTAGCTCCAGGAAATAAAATGTGATGCTCTCAGCTTTTAGAATGCTTATTGGGAAAGGTTTAATATCCAGTCTTGGGTTATTAGAACCTTTAAATCATCCATAAAAATTATTCTAGATTCCTATGAAAAATGAACTCATAGATTAGCTGACTTTAGACAGACTGAAGCATCTTGTAATGCTGGAGAAGCATTTCTGACTTCAGCTGCTGTATTGCCCTGACTGAAGAGAATGATAAAACAGCATCAGGGGCAGGCAATTTTGTTACAGTTACTCTCATCATATATGTTCTGCGGTTAATTGTTTACATCTGAACCAGGCTCAGCAAGGGAAGGTGTGGGTGTTCCCTTCTTCTCCTGCCCCCCTCCCCCCAACCATCTTGTTCTTCAGACTAATATCACTGAAGCCTTTAAATACTGAAACAATTATGTTCAGTGTTAATCTTTTTGCTATATCTTGGATAGTTTAACTCCCCTAGCATCAGAATAGGATAATTAGAGAAAACTTCCCTGTGTTTTGCTTGCAAAACTCTCATTTCCTCAAGAATGTTGTGTAGCTAATGACCAAAGAAAACTTTATTTATAAACTTAGGTCTCTTTTAGTCTATGTGTCATGTGTTGTAAAACCTCTAATTTGCACTTGCTGTAAAATAACATGCCATCTTTCAAAGCATTTAAACCACTAGCCCCCGCACTGTATTAGAAACCATTCACTGTTCACAGCGCACCAAAATGCAGTTTTTATTACTGGTTAGTATTTAAAGGAAAGGAATTGGCTAGGGAACATTTAAAAGATGTTAAACACCGCTGCCCGCAGCCCTTCCCTTTCCCCTGCCCTTTAAGTAGATGTAAAAAATCATGTAGTCACCAGTAAATAATTTAAAGTTTTTTCTGTCAACAGATAACACCATACAGCTACACAATTATTCTCTACTCATCATATATATTGGATTATTGTCCAAATCATATTATAGGTCAGCGTGAAGACGCACACAATTGTGCTGGCCTTCCTTGTTGCTTAGATCACCCAAGCTGTGGCAAACTGTTTGCAAGACAGTGCTGGTGTCACTATAAAACTGTTTCTAAGTATGAACATGAAAACATGAGTTTAAATTAAGCAAAGCTAAATGCTAGAAGTGTTTTTTACTTTGCATTTAAGCTTCTGAAGGCATAGGTAATTTTAAAATGAATTCCAGTCATCAGTTTGGTTACAGTTAATATTGCACCTATTACATTCATATCATTTTCATTCCTATTCATTTAAGGTTTTTCTTCAACTTTGTAAAATTCTCAGTTTAACTATGAATTGATGGTGAACTGGTGTTTGGAAGGAGAAGTGTTTCTTAAATTCCTAGGGTGGTGGGTTTTTTATATTTCCTTTCTCAGCTGTAGATTTTAATAGACTTGTTTTCTTGCTGTTGATTTTAAAGTATGTTGAGGATGTTATTAAATGATGCTAGACAGATTTCCTAAGGCTTTCATTTCATGACATTTTTCATTCCGTGTCTCAGAAGCAGTCTTAATCTACCTCCCTTACTCAGCTAACTGTACTGAGGCAGTGTTCCCATTTAGGATAATTGTCATCTCTTTATCTGTATTTCATGTTGCGTTAGGTTTTGAGCATGCAGTCACCTAATAAATTATCAGAGCCTATTAAGACTATGAAGGGCTGTTCCTTTTATAGCAGATCGTTTCCAAGAAACAGAATCAGGAGTTGCTCATACATGTTTTTGCTGTGCTTTAGACTTTATGTTGACCTAAACATCATGTGATGTATAGTAGTTTGTTTTATTTTAACTTTATTTTAAGATGCTGAGATAAATCACCATGTTTCAGTGGTATTTTTATTTTGGATAATCATTTATTCCAGTGTTATTGGTTTGGATTATGTGTGCATGTTCAAATGTGCACTTGCTTAATTTTCCTTTGTATAAGCTTGCCTGTCTATTGTTTTGTATATTTATGTGTACAGTGTGTACACAAGAATATACAAATCCATACATAGATCAGCCTGTGCCTGTGTATCATAATGTATTAGGTTTCATTTCATTGTGGTGTAAGGTAAGAAGATACAGCTGACACATTAGCAATTACAAACAGTTTGTATTTTGAATTCTCAGCTAGAACAAAAGGGTTAATACCACATTTCAATGTGCATGAATGATACCATGTGGTATCATTTGTGTGCTCCGAGGTGGCTGACCATTTCCATTTTGGTGTCAATCCCATGAGAACGAAAGCATTTCAGAGTGGGGTGTGAGCTGTCTTGCTGGTAAGAGTGATTGACAAGGAACGAATAAATAGTCAGAAGAACTGAATAAATACCACCCTCCTGTTTAAGTCCAGGCACACATGAACAGGCACATACACAATTTAATGCAACACTTCAACCAGTAGACTGACTTGCTTGGTGACAAAAACATGGCTGAAAAGCCAAATTACAGTTTAATTATAATAGCTTTTATTAAAACAAGGGCAACAAAAAACGCTACTAGAAATTTAAGTAAACTGGGGGGGATTAAACTATTTTGAAAGCAGGATGTAATGATAAATATAGATGCAAAAGCTGATTGAGGCCCCTGGAGTGGAAGTGGGGGCCCTGACAGCAGGTTTTTGGTCAATTGGTGAGGCGAAATGGTTCACTGAATTGGATAACACAGTGCATACCATAGTGACTGATTAAATTGATTTGTCCGTGGCTGCAGCCTACTCTATTACTGAGGCCCTTTAACCTATTTTCGAACTCTTTTAAAAGAGAGAGAGAGAAAGGAAGCTTCTGGATGAATGTGATCCTAAAGGAAGGAAGTGAAAATAAGTTAAATTTACAGCTATAAAATTCTCTCCAGAATTAAGGTCAGATATATCATTCCCAAAGTGGATTACAATCCTTACTAACACATAGATAAGAAGTCACAGAATAAATACATATCTTATACTATATAGAAAGAAAGCAAGAAAATGCCATTCTTTAATATCAAATTTAAATCATAACACCCCCCCTTATTTTTTAGTATCTTTCTAGAACTTTGGGGGAGGAAGGCTAAGGGAAGGAATCATTGCCATTATTTTTCAGTTGTCACTCTTACTGTTTTATCTAGTGGTTCTGGAGAGATCTTATCTGACAAACATAGCTATATACCAGTAAGAGACGTTAATTTGGTCATTTGTTTTGCAATAGCTTCAGTGACTGAGGGAAAGGAAACCAATGTACAATGTTACAATGTACAATGTACAATGAAAACATTTTTACTAAACATAAGAAATATCTATCATTTTGGTCTTAGAGAATAGGATGGGTGTGAAGTATCTAACATTTTATTTAACTTGGCTGAAATATTGGGGAAATAAATGCTAGATGACTGTGGTTTGTAAAACCCTGCCTATTTTCTTTTTTTCCTTTCAACTGCAGAGGGTAATTAAGATTGCTGGGTCAGTTTACAATACATGCAAACAGACTCAGTTTGAGAAACAGTTCTTCCATCCTACTGGCCGATTACACAAAAAACAGATGTATACTGAATATTTAAAAATGTTAGCAGTTCATCTGAAGCCACTTAAAGACTCATTTTAGCGGGTTTGGTTTTTTTGTTTTTTTTTTTTTTGGTTACACTTTTAAAAATTGGGCACAGCTGATGTCATTAAAACATTCTATGCAAGGATTTGTAAAAAATCATTGGAATTCTATGTATCATTTTACTTATTCAAATTATAAATTGCCCTTGCAAAATTCAGCTTGGCCAAGGCAAAGAATTTTTTGGATCATGCTAATGGGTAGGCAAGAGTTGTTAGAGGGAAAGGGTTCCCCCTCCTTGCCTGGAAATATTAATGGCAATTTTTCAAGGCTGGTATAAACTTTATACTATTTTTAGCAATTTTTCTTCCAAAACTGAAATCTATTTCACAAGCTAAGGCAAACATGCACACATCCATGCTTCAGTTTGGGCATGCAAGTAGACGAACACAGCAGTCACAAAGTTAAATATGTTCACAAGTGATTGCAGGGTTCTGGCTACAACTGCAATTTTCCAGTGATCTGCAGTTTTAAATATCTAACCACGAGTTAGATCGAAAGCCCACTGAAATCCATGGAAAAGTTCGTAGTGACTCCAGTGGGCTTTGAAGCAGGTCTATGTAAGCAGAATTTCCCTTGTTTAACAGGTTTGTAAGTTAAGCATGGAAATCACATCATGTGATTTGGTGTCACTTTCCTCAGCAAAATGGTAAACAATGAATTAAATTTATGCATGTATAAGATGTATAATGCTAATTATAGAAACACAGCAAATATCTATACAAAAGTCAAGATGAATGTAACATGATGGTCCTATTACGTCAAAGAAATTATCTTCACAGACCTGCATTCTGTGCATGATTTAACAGTTCATGCAATTATTTTCTTTTTAGCAAATAGTACAAAAATGTATACTGTGCTCATTTAAAGAAATCATAAATGGAGCCTGTCATATAAATAAGGATCATTCAGTGAGGTATTTCTTGAGGACTGCAGGATTGAGCCCTTAGTTAACAAGATTACCAGTAAAGTATTTACATTCTGGCTGTGTGTTTAATCATTGGCATGACTGTTTTAAAGGTTAAAGCCATGTAATAGTTGAACATTCTGGAGTTTGTCTACTTGTTTTTGGAAGACTTAAATTTAGTTGTGTTGAATTCTGGGTTTCCAAGGAAGAAAACAATAAACCCATTTTACGATGCTCACTGTTATATTTTCAGAACCATGCTGCAACCTCTTAGCAATAGGTATTGCCAATAGCTTCCTCCTGGCCACCATCTCCCTCTTACTATGTCCCAATGATCCAGGCATGGAGAGGACCTTCCACTCAGGCTGCTGGGTCCATGACGCCATTCCCACTCATCCCCTTGCAGCACTGTTGGGATCTGGTGGGTGAGCTGGGGCTGGGGACACATCATTCCCCCTACCTACTAATCCATGCAGATATTACTGAGAAAGGTAACACAGCACAGGATTGTATAACTTTTCCTACAGAACCTCCTCTATGGTGAGAGAACATCCCTTTAAGGGCGGTACAGGGGGCAGCCTGGGGCAGGAGAGTTCACTGAAGTCATGCAACAGAGGGCAGTGGGGAGAACCCCCGGGCTCCAGAACTGCCTCCTATAAACCTCCTGGATCATGGGAGGTTGAATTCCTCTTCTCTGCCCCACAGAGGAAAGAATCAGGGAGGAACTCTTCTTCAAAGGGATCCTTGCAGAGATTTCCTTCCCATTACCTGGTGGGGGAAATGATCTAGCTATTATCATCATAACTTCCCCTTTGCTCTGTTGGATTTGACTAATTTGGATGCCATACAGTTTTTAAGGTGGTGTATACCTTTGGAAGGGTTGGGTAAACTGTGAGACTGTTTATCAAAGAACATGAACTTCTTTCTTATCAAATTTCACCATATCATTCAACTTTTAATGGAGGATTCTTTTCTACCTTGTAGCTAATATGGCACAAACAGCACTAATTAGTGAGGATGCACTTGTAGGCAATCATAGCCTGATTTTTTTGCAACCACACCTTCAGTCATTAACCCAAATTAAACACACTAGCACTCAAACAGTTTATTGCTGCAAATATTCAAGTAAAGATATTTAATCTACATTACATGAGCTACAGACTTTATTGTGGGCACATGTTTGAATATTTGGTGCCCTCTAGTGGACCATTCTAATGTTATCAGCCCAAGCACATTCTCTGAGATTATTTATTGCAGAGAAATACAACTGGTACATTTTGGCAGAGTCCAAACATACATTTTTACAGTTTAATAAACTATAAAGCTTATTTTTGATTCTGGACTTTAACTTTTGTTACCACTGAGGGGTACATAAAGTCATTATTATTCCCTTCATATATTTTTCTAATGTATTTGCACACAGCGTCGGTGACTGTTGGGTCTCACACTAAAAAGCCCTCACAGTTTCACCTCTGGTGTCCCTAGGCCATGTTTTTAAAGCTAATAAATGCATCTTTAGGCACCTAAATACCTTTGAAAATCTGGCCTTAGGACTTGATCTATTACAGTCAGTAGATAGACTCCCATTGACTTCAGTGGGCTTTGAATCAGACTCTAAGTAAGGGCCAGATTCTGTGTGAGTGATACCAAAGTGTTTGTGGTGGAAGATACTCATCAGTATGAATGAAGGTGGCGGAATCTGGCCTAAATGAGGATGAGATTTTCATAGTACCTAAGTGATTGAGGAACACAAGTCCTATTCCCTTTCAGTGGAACTTGTGCTGCTAAATCACTGAGAAACTTCTGAAAAAAATCTCACCTTAAATCCTTACAACCAGAAAATAAATACTATAAAATATTGAGTGGAAACTCCCACTGTTTTACAAATGAGCTGTGTGTCTTCACATGAAATTAAAAATTGTTTACATATCTTAAGATTTGGTTCTTCCTCGTTCTTTCTTTAATGTTTTGAAGAATATTTTTATTGACGTATTTTATAACGGACTCTCTTTTTCATTTGTAGATGCTACAACTGTGGTGGCCTTGATCATCATGCTAAGGAATGTAGTCTACCTCCACAGCCAAAGAAGTGCCATTACTGTCAGAGCATCATGCACATGGTGGCTAACTGCCCTCATAAAACTGTTTCACAACAGCCCACTAGTTCTCAGGGAAGATATGAAGCAGAACCACAGCCTTCCACTTCTGCTTTCCTGAGAGAAGGGGGAGGGGCTTATGGCCATTCATCTCCATCATATTCTCAAGAGGGAAGGTCAGAGATCTTAGAACGTTCAGGCAGGTCACCACAAGAAGCTTCCTCCAGTAAGTTATCTGCATCACCTGAAGAACAAAGCAGAAAGGGGCCTTCTGTTCAAAAAAGGAAAAAAACTTAGAGCTTTGTCGTAACCTTTCATTTTCTTTACCCTCTTGGAATGTCTACCTCATGCAAGAACAGGGGAAGTAATTTCACTATCAGTAGCTGACCTGAAATTTTAACTACTGTTGAGGAACTGTGAATTTATTTTTTTTAATAGACAAATCACTCCAAGCAAATTACATTTGAGCAGGGTGTCTTGTGTTTTACTGCCTGTGTGGGTGGGTGTGCACGAGTGCATGTGTCTCTATCATGTCTTTCTGTCTGTATGTATACATATCTATAATCACTATCTCTATCTCTGTATATGTATACATACACACACCAGCAGAACATTCTCCATTTCCCAGGATACATCATCCATTGTGAAGCAATAGTCATGGTTCAGAATGTTTTTGGATACTCATTCCTGGCAGCAATCTTGAAACATGCTTTAAAAAACCAGTTAAGATCATGACTGTTACTTTTGTGTGAACCAAAGGATACTTCACCTCTCCAAGCTACCAATGATATGGTACTAAGAATACTAAGACATTCCCCTAACTCTCTATTTTGGGTAGATATTTTGTTCTTGATGCCCAAAGTGTAGCAATGCTGTTTTTTTCTCCACACACCTGTCAAGGGCATGCCTTGATTAAGTATGGCTCTGTTGCCACAATCTTTGTTCAGGAGTAGACTCCAGAAAAGACAATGAATGTGTAGTTTCTGTGCTGAGATCTCAAATGTTATGTTAAATGAATATGGTTTAATTTTAAGTTAGGTGACCATTGTGTCAGGGAGAATGTGTCAGTTGTTCTGAACTGATTGGTTTGAGTGGTATCAAGCTACCACCCTGTCTGCCCCCTTTGAGTTTTGTGAAAATCTTGACGGGGGTGGGGACAGGGGTGGTGGCAGCAGCTGCTTCCCTTGGTCCCAATTTGTCCCCCTGAGTCAGTGTATAGATCAAGGGGATTTCCGCCTTGTTTACTACTGAAAGTCTTGGAGAGAACTCCCTAGGGTTTTTTAAGATAAAGGAAGAAGAAATACAAAGTTAGTGACATATTGGGGTACAGCCTTGGTGGAGAATAAAACTATATGGGCACTTACAGTTCATCAGCATCCCCTGCTATTCATATAGTAAAAGTACAGTACTGAGTGAAGAACATACACAGTTGACGCAGAGAGGCCTTAGAGCAGGGACATGCAAACAGTGCGAGACTTGCCAGAAGCCCTAGGACTCCATCTGCTTTCCATGAAATGGAGAAGACTGCAGACCAGCCTTGGCTCAGTGCATGCTGGGACTGCTCCTCTGCACTGAAGAACGTGTCTGCAAGCCCCATTCTAAAACTCACTGGGCTGCACTTTAACCAACCCATGGCTACACTTTGGCCATCCTTAACCTGGTCCATTTGCAATTGGTAAATTAACAAATTATACCTAAGAAAATGTCCTAATCATCCCATTGCAGATGTAATTTCTTTGGAGAAACCTGTATAATCCTTAACACTGGCAATAAACATAGGCTGTTACAAAAATTGAGACAGGAAGGTAGGTTTAAGCTCAGATAATCAAAAAAGAACTATAGCATGTCTGAAAAGGCCAAATTCATATCTGTTGTAATGCCATTGGCTGCAGTGGCCTTACACCAGCAGTGCATCGGGCCCATTATATGGCAAGGCCTCCCTCCCCAAATTGTCTTGCCACATGAAACTTTTACTGTAGCTGCTGCTGCTGCTGCAGTAAATAGATACAGATCAGCTGCCTCCATGAAGGGCAGGAGTCCTGCAGATGAACTTTGCTTGAATTCCATGACAGTGTTTGTGAGAATCTCAATGGTTTCTACTGACGTTCTCAGTATGCTGTAATGCAAAGCTTACCTTTGACGATATTGAATGTGATGTACCTCTAGAGAAGTACTTCCTTGCCTTACGTGAGGATTGTAAACTTATTTAAATTATGTAGACAAATCAAAGTGGCATTGCTTAACCTTCTAGCAGGTGTAATAACCAGATTAAAGAGCAAAGATGCAAAACTTAGGTCACTTTGAAAATTTAAACCAAAGTTCCTTATAGAAATAGGCCATTGTGGATTTGAAAGTTGGTCATTCCCTGTTTACATATAAAAAGTTCAGAGCTGAGATCATTAGGAAATAAGTAATCCTGACATACAGACCTTCCTGGTGCAGTTTGAAAGAGTTTTGTGCACCAAAACCAGACTGAACTGCTAAGAGCACATACCAAACCTATCTTATTATTGAAAGCTTAGGTTTTATTTTTGTATATTAGAATGTGATCACTATTACATAGCATACTCAGGACAAAGAACTTTGCTCAGGGAATATACCATGTAATGTTGTTTTTTTCTTTACAGAATAGTCTACAGGCCTGCTTACTCAGAACAAAACCAAATAGACTTAGACCTTTATATCTCTATATAAGTGTTGTATACTGACAATAATAACTACCTCTGAGTTGACATACACCTACGTTTCTTATAATCAGATATCAACTTTTTGTATTATGATTTCCTGTGAAAATAAGCGATAAAGCAGTATTCCTGTACTGGTTGCTTATGTGAATATGTGTGACTTTACATTCACAGGGTCTGATTTTCAGATACGGTGAGCAGCTGCAGCTCCCATTGATTTCCAATGGCAGTCCTAGGTGCTCAGACCTTCTGAAAAAAAAAGTATCAAGCCCACTTCGTTTACATAGGTAACAATAAAATTATTATTCTGTTTACAGCAAAAGGCTACCTCATACTTACCGCATAAACACACCTTTGTGCTGCTCTGGCCTTAAAGGTGGCTGTTGATCCTATGGTACAAACCTATTTATCTGTACTATATATGTAAATTGGTAATTCACCACTGCGTACTTTAGAGCAAATACTTGTTTAAAATGAAGCATCCATTTGAAATTGTGAAAAGTCTCCAAACAGTTCTTTACAGTTTATATATTGTTTTTTCATCAAAAAGATTGTGGGCACTGTTCACAAAAAACAAAACACAGACACTAAAGCTAACTACAGAACTGCAGAGCTGTGATAAGTAACTAATTAGCACTGGATTGCAATAGGAAGTCTGGTTTTCATCCTCAATTACTCAGATTAAATAAGCTGCTTCAAATGAATAAGAGAAGGAGATTTATGGGTCCTTGGGAATCCTATACAGATCCATGTTTTGGGGTCCTCCCACTGTTCCTTCACTTTTGATGATGAAGTGTAGAGTATTCTCCATTTAAGAGCCCATTATAGGAGCAGCCTTGATTCCCATTTCCCTGACTACATGTGCCAGAACACCTCACAATGGAACCAGTCCACATAATTGTATTAAAATAGTTTCTGAAAGGGCTGTACTCCTAGCTTCCCCACACTACCGGAGATGAAATTTAAAACATGGGGAATTTCTCTCCTTCTGCATCTCCTCCTCCATCCAAAATAAGATACTGGATTTGATCTCCTCTCAGAAGACATTGTGGGATGATTTTTTTGTCCTCCAATAAAAGCTAAAACAAGGTGCACACTTGCATACTGAAAAGATTAAACTATTTTTTAAAAAATAGAGCCTATTTTGGCCGGGGAAAATCAAGTGGGCATTTTTGTTGTAGTTGTTGTCGAATTTGGCATCTTTAGCCTCCAAAATGTTCTGCTTTTAATCAGCTTTTGGGGACTGCCAAATGTAGTATGTTTTAATCCTCATGCCTTCCCCTTTTTTGGCTCAATTTTATTTTGCACCAGTGCTATCCGAGAGTTACTGCTTAGTTATATACTTAGTTTTGTGAATAGAGCCCCATAAAAGTGTTTATAGATCCTGTAACATTCTTTGTAAGAAGAATTATAAAAGGGCATGGGAAATCTCATTAAGTCTTAAAATTAATTTAAATTAATTTATCTGTAAGAAAATGTTTATCATAAAAATATATATGTGTATTCCCCTGTGCTGGATTTAAAAGTAATTGGGAAAGCTTTGTACATGTGCAGATGCACTAATTTTAATTTTCTAGGTATCTTAATGAGATTTGATTATTTGTTTTAGAGACAAGCAAAGCCTTGTTAAATGCATCAGACCTTATTTTGGTTACTATCAACAGCCTCTTTAAGATATGTTGGTTGTGTTACCTCTGTCATAATTGTTGACTGGTGAGGTTGATCTATGAACACACATTTCTGTTTTATACTTAAACAGGGCTGCAATTAAATGACTCTGGTAGAATTTTTATGAGAATATTGGAAAGTCCCAGGATATTTACTACCACTGTCAGTAAACCAAATGTCAGAGTAACTAGCTTTTAAAAGGATGATGGTCTTGACTACCTCTTGGATTACTATTTAAGCAACAACTGGTTGACAAACATCGCCAGACTGGGTTTAACTAGTATGCGTTGCTCATGGTAATAACAACAATAACCATACTAGAGACCAAAGTGAACACTGATTTCTATGTCTTTAATACTGTGTCTTATCTAGTGGTTTTAAATTATCCTCTGTAGTATAGATTACCTCATTGTCCATTTTGACTTGGATGTTGTTTACAAGGTGAAATAAAAATCACTTGAATTGTATTTTTTTTTTTAAAGACAGTGAGTTGAAGTTTTGAAGATCATTTCACCTGTTTACTGTCTTCTTAATGGACTAAAGCACTGATTGCCTTTCTACATATCATGTATTTTATATTCTCATTTCATTGTCTAATGTCTTTTTATTTCTGTCAATCATGGATATTGTGAGGTTTAAATAAATTACTTGATTAAAAAATAAAACATATAACGTTGACATTTACAGTGGACTCTGGAGATTTTCTTTGGGTCAAATGGTTGAAGGATAAAGGATGCTGTCCCTACACCAACTATTCATACTTAAGCACAGTTCATTCTTTTCAGCATATCATCATCAGAAAAGGTCTTTTTAGTTATATATATTTTTGCTTATTCAGAACGAAGTCCCATAAATGGATAATTGTACTTCTGTGTCATATCAGCAAGGCTGCATAAATTACCCCAAAAGCTGTGTCCCCCTGTCAAAATGAAGCTTTCAAAGATCATCACTTTTGAAACTGGTTCACAATATCCACCATAAATTTTAAGTTATTCATCTACTTAGGGACAAAAAAATGTCTGTTTTGGTAATTAATTCCCATGCCATCACTTATTCAATAACTTCTGAATCTCTGCTCCCATCTGTTTCATAGGGATTTAAAATTTGAAATGCACAATTTTTTAAAATTAAATAGTATCACTTATAAATCATCCAGCACTAACTGAAAACTTCACATTCCAAATCTAAGTTTAGCATAATGTGAAATCCTGATGCCACTGAATTTAGTTTCCCCCTATATACATGCAAGTATACTGGAATTCGCATTTTTTAAATCTTTCTATATATTAAATTCCAACTGTGTCCCTTTATATTTAGATATTTTTACAATGGGTTTAATTTTGAGTACATCATATAGAAAGCAGAATGGTTTTATGCATTTGGATGTTTCCACAACAGTAAGAGTTCCCACCCAACCCCTGTAGTAGCATCCATGAAGGATTGCTTTTTTCAAATAGCTTTACATTGACACATTATGTTCATTTTCAGCTATCAAGAGTAATTTTGATCTAGTTTCTGGTTTCTTGCAGGAAATTTTATCTGAGATCGAAAGGCAAACATGACAAGTCCCCTTGACCGCTTAACTGTAATACTTATCACCCAATTACAAATATAGCATTTGTTTCAGTCTAGGAATATTTAGCGTCTCTGCTGTAGCTAGTAATGATCAGTTTAAGAGGGTCTCTATCAAAGTATCTAATCACATATTTTGTTTTTAATACTGTTAAAATAGATTAAATATAACATCACATAGTATGTGTTCTGTAATATTGGTAACATCCATAAGAACAGCAATAGATCTGTAGCCCAATCACTACAGCAGCTCTTAATGATTATCGGAATGGAAGCCCATGAAACTAAAGCAACTTTTTCAGAATGGAAGGATTCTTGGGGCTTCCCACAACTCAATGAAAATGAAGATTGATGCTATTGTTTCAGGACCAATAAGAATATCAAAACTCCTGGTATTCAACCAGCTTGATTAGTCAATAGATAGCAATGTGAGCTAACATTTTATTTATCACTGGTCAACCTAAGGTGAGTCACAGAAGTGATGCCCGCAAAAGCAGGTGAGGTGAAAGCAAAACTCTACATTTCAGGAGCATTCCTAAGCAGCTAGAAAAACTGAAGGCATTTAGCCGGAGCAGTAGAGCTTTAGCCGGAGCAGTAGAGCTTAGCTGTGACTTGATGACTTGAGCTGAAGCTAGATAAGAGACCCACTGTCCTTGCTTGGACAAGCCCCCGCGTTGAGCATTACTACGCTGAGATAGTGAGGATTCACACACACACCATTAATACATACAATATTGTGGAGGGATGGAACTGTCCAATTAGGGCAAAAAAACTGGTACACAGATAACTGAGACAACTTAAATTGTGAATTGTACTGCCTACCTTGAAGTGTTCAAATATCATGAGTCAGGCCTTAAAAAAACCTCAGCGGATTTTAAAGTAATAAGTTTTGCATTCTTTTCATTTGCCTTTGGGTTTTTGTGTCTTTAAGCCTCACACTTTCAAGCTTTTCGTTGTAACTTTGAGGATTAGAAACTTTTTCATTTTAAAAGTAAAAGTTTAATGTCTCATAGAGTCACATGACTCCAGGAACTGGAGCGTTAAGGAAAACACCAAATAATGTGAGAGTTATCAATGCTGTAAATAATTCTACCACCAGTCCTTATGGTTAAGGTTTTGTAACCTCCACCCAACATAATAATAAAAAAAACCCACCGAAAAGACAACTTATCTCACACATATTAGGTCATGATCTCTAATGCTCTTTAGCTTCTTCTCTGCCTTTCACTCATCCTATAAACACTTAAGTAGTAAACTGAAGGGAGAGTGGCAAGGATTTATTATTCCAGTTTTATGTCATTCAGAGGTTACTTTTATTTACATCCGATAGCAGATCAAGTGAGAAGACCATAAGGATAAGAGGCAGGGATAAACATCCCTGGGACAATTACAAGCCTATGTCCTTTTTATTTCAGCTGGACACTTCCGAATTTTAAAAAATTTTAAAATCTCAATATGCAACCAAACCCTAAAGGCAGAATTCTGACACGCTTCTTTTGCTTGAATGCGCAGAATGTCCAGGGTCCCTACTGAGGTGAGAGTGGGATGCTATGCAGCCCCCCCACACGCTTTGCATGTATGCATTATGATACAGTCTTTAACTACATGAGTTCCTACTGTTGTTTCTACAAGACACCCACCTCAATCAGTGCACAGGCTGGAGGGTGCTCATTTAATAAGCAGCTATTCACTAGTCTGTTTAGTTTCCTCACACTATTCAAATCCTGCTATGAAGACAGAATTATCAATTTCCTCATGAGCTTAGTTAGGTTGCTTAAGAACATAAGAATGGCCATACTGGGTCAGACCAAAGGTCCATCCAGCCCAGTATCCTGTCAGAGGTGTTATTACTATGCCTTCGTCGACTAGATTAAAGAGCACTGTAGTACCTGGTATTTTCTCCCTGGGAAGTACTCATACACTATAATCAAGTCACCCCTCAATCTACTTTTTGATAAACTAAACAGATTGAGCTCTTCAGGTTTCTCACTGTAAGGAATTTTCTCCAGCCCACCAATCATTTTTGTGGCTCCTTTCTGCACACGCCAGTACTTCAATATCCATTTTAAAATGTGGCCACCAGAACCGTCTGCATGCAGTATTCCAGTATCGGTCTCATTACTGCTGTATACAGAGGTGCAATCACCTCCCAACTCCTACTTGCTACTCCCCTGTTTAGATATCAAAGGTCACTGATTAGACAACAGCATCACACCTGCATCAACAGCATCACACCTGACGCTCATGTCGAGTTGTTTTTCCACTGTGAGCCCCAAAGTCTTTTGAGAATCACTGCTTTCCAGGATATAGTCCCGCATTCCATAGGTGTGGCCTGCACTCTTTGCCCCTTATAATGCTTAGCACTATATAGCACGTTCTATATTCAAGTACAGCGCCAACTGACTTCAGTTGCAGATAAGAGTGCTCAACACTTCAGCAAATCAGGCCCTGCAGTGTCACAAGCTGGGCACCCAGAAAAAGAGGAACACACAATTAGTGACCACTTATGAAAAGTGTGGTTTAAGTGACTTGCCCAGCATCACATAGAAATTCTGTGGCAGAGCCAGGGATAGAATCCAGTTCTCCAGGACAGCATTCATCTGCCTTAACCATGAGACCCTCCTTTCTCTTCCTGCAATCCCCTGCTGCATTCACTACACACTTTTGAATGTACGCAACAGATGAAGTGAGGGACCTACAGACAACAGCCTTTTATGCTACGTAACCCTGATTCATGCCCAGATCACCAGTCGGCCCTGTGCACTGAACGAGGCAGGGGTACTGTGGAAAAATTAGTATGTGATCGTGTAATTGAAGATTATCATAATGCATACACACAAGGGGACCAAACTGAGGTTGCACAGGCAACATAATTTCTGGCATTTCCTAACATCTAAGTGCTTGATTTTACAACCTTAAATGATGGTCTTTTAACATTAGTTGTATGTGCGTGCATGAGAGATAGCGCGCGAGAGAGAGATTTCCTAGACTTTTTCTCTGGGCATTTTACAAAACAGAAACTTCATTACGTGGCTGTAATGTAAGTGCTGTCCCCCTTTATGTGGAGCAACACTAGAGGAGGATGAGACACAATTTTGCCAGTGGGTTTCACAGTTGTCTGCTGACGGCAGAGAAATGGTAAGGTTTTGGAATCTTGGGTTTTGTTCCAGGTAGTGTGACCACCTTTTCAAAAGGCAAAAGTGGGACACATATAGGAGCCCCTCTCCCTCCGTGGCCCTTCCCCCTGCTTCTCCTCTTCCCCCAAGACCGCACCCCAGACCCTCCTCTATCCCTGAGGCCCCACCCCCTGCTCCTCTTCTTCCCCCCAAAGCCCTCTCCCCCGGCCAAGCTGGAAGCTAGAGCCAAACTTGGTAAGAGTAGTGCAGGGAGCCCAGACCACTGTGGGTAGCCCCGCACCCTCCACTTGCCCTAGGCAGGGGCCTGGACTGCCCAAAAGCAGCCCCCAGCCCATGTCCCCAAACCCTGGGGCACACTGCCTAGGGCAGGTGGAAGGTCTGGGGCTCTCCAGGCAGTTCTTACTACTGCTCAAGACTTGAAGTTCCAGGCTCTATAGGGAAGTGTGCTTTAATGGGTACAGACTCTTATGCCTGTTCCCCTGAAGCTTGATCCCTTCTGTCCTGTCTCCAGTCTGACTCTCGTCTCTTCCCCACCTCTGGCTCCTTGTCCCAGTCCCAACTCATCAGGCTTCTCATCCCAATCTCAGTCTCTGTGCCCAGCCAGTTCCAGTTCCCCCTCTCCTCAGGCTCCTCGTCCAATCTCAGTCTCCCCAGCATATCTCCCTGGCTCCTTGTTCTAGTCTCTGTGCCCAGCCAGTCCCATTTCTCCACCAGCAACCCAGCTCCTTGTCCAATCTCAGTGCCCTGTGCCACATCCCCCTGCCCCACCTTCCTAGTACCTGTCTACCTCCCACTCCGGTAGCTCTTTGTCCAATCTGAGTGCCCCCAGCCAACTGGCTTTCAGCCATCCCCCAGCCATAACCCCCTTTCACTCACCATAGCCTTGTCCCTGTCTCCCTGACCATGGCACTCAGTTCCATCGTCCCCAGTCAGCGAGTCCCACGGTCTATTCCCAGGTTCTCTTTTCCAAACCACGCAGAGCAAGTTTTCCCGCTTCCCCCAGCATGCTACTTTACAGTGTCCTCTGGTGGTGGACTTATGACCTCAAGTGTGAACATAAACATTGGCGTACTGTGTCCGGTTCTGGTGCCCACACTTCAGCAAAGGAAGTTGCCAAATTGGAAAGGGTTCAAAAGAGCTACAAGAATTATTTTAGGTCTGGAAAACCTGTTTGACAGTGAGAAACTCAAGAACCTCAATCTATTCAGCTTATCCAAGAGAAGGTTAGAAGGTGACGTGATAATGCTATACAAGTATCTATACCTGGAAAAGATCTCTGACAGTAGACAGTTCTCTAATCTAGCAGAAAAAGGCATTACATGTGTGAAACTCCACCCCATATTTTTCACAGTGCTATTATTAGGCTATGATTATGGCATAATGATGATGCATTTTGTACAAGGCAGGTCACGTGAGGTGTCATTGGAAGGTTATGATTTGCTGAATATGATTATCCTATTTATATGCATGTATCATTTTTTTAATATGACGTTATAAATAGTGATTGTGTATTGCATATGTAGTCACACCTGGGTGACACCCAGTCGGCAAGATGCTTCCAATCTAAATAGCTACTTGGGAAGGGCTCATTCCGGGTGATGGCCCATTAGAGAAAACAATAGGTCTCAAGAGAAGTTTATCCCCCACCTGGTGAGCCATTCTGAGAATGGTACAGACAGCCTATAAGTAATAGCTGCTATGACTCTGCAAGGATATGTAACCAGCCCACATGACTCTGGACTCCATTTTGGGTACCTTTCACAAACTGATCTGGGAAATGAATTTGGAACAAAGGGTTCCCGCCAAATACTAACGCTATATAAGGCAGGGGGTGACATCATCGGTTGTTCTTCACTCCCCACACAGGAGGACTTTTGGAAACTCCTGAGGCACAAAGACTGAACTGTGAGAAGTGCCAGACCCAGGCTAAAGGGATTTCTAGCCTGTGTACGGAAACCTGAGGAGCCCAAGCTGCAAAGCAAGTGCAGCTTGTGCCTTGAGAATCTCCAAGCCTTCTTGTTTCATCAGTCAGGGTGAGAAACAGCTAATTCATATCCAATGTATCTAGTATGTTAAATTTAATTTTTTATTTTTGTTTATTTGCTAGGTAATCTGCTTTGATCTGTTTGCTATCCCTCATAATCACTTACAATCTATCTTTTTGTAGTTAATAAACTTGTTTATATTTTAACCTAAACCAGTGTGCCTTTAAGTGATGTATCTGGGGGGGGGGGAGAAATCTCAGCTTGGTTACCACAAATGTGCATATTCCTCTCCACATTGAGGAAGGGGCGGACATATTAATGATCTTACACTGTACAAATCCCTGTGCAGTGCAAGATGATATAATTTTGATTTTATACTCCAGAGGCGGGGTGGGGACCTGGGTAGCTGGCAAACTGGCTGGGATCTGCTGTTTGTACTTGAATGGCTTAGGTAAAGTACTCTCAGGGAGCTCAGTTTGGGTTTGTGGCAATACCTGCTGTCATGTTGGATGATAACAGGGCCTGGGTAAGCCTGGCTATGTCTCCAACCAAGGAAGCAGTGTGAGCAGAGTCAGTCCAACTGAATGGTTAGAGGGATGCAGCGGTTTCTCACAGCTCCCAGACTCTGCACCAGGAGCAGCAACCCATCAAAACATGATCCAATGGTTGGAAGCTGCAGCTAGACAAATTCAGGCTAGAAATAAGGGTCAAATTTTTAATGAGTGTTATTAGCCATTGGGACAACTTACCTGGGGACGTGATGGATTCTCTATCACTTGGAGGCTTTAAATCCAGATAAATGTCTAAGACAGTGGTTCCCAAACTTGTTCCGCTGCTTGTGCAGGGAAAGCCGCTGGTGGGCCGGGCTGGTTTGTTTACCTGCCGCGTCCGCAGGTTCAGCCAATCGCAGCTCCCAGTGGCCATGGTTCGCTGCTCCAGGCCAATGGGAGCTGCTGGAAGCAGCGCGGGCCGAGGGACGTACTGGCTGCCACTTTCAGCAGCTCCCATTGGCCTGGAGCAGTGAACTGCGGCTACTGGGAGCCGCGATCGGCCGAACCTGTGGATGCGGCAGGTAAACAAACTGGCCCGGCCCACCAGCGGCTTTCCCTGCACAAGTGGCAGAACAAGTTTGGGAACCACTGCTCTAAGAGATTCTGCTGTAGATGAACCAGAAGTTATTGTCTTGATGCAGAAATTACTGAAGGAAATTTGATTGCCTGTGTTATGCAGGAAGTCAAACTAGATTATCAGGATTCCTTTGGCCTTAAAGGCTCTGAACTGCTGATATATTTGTCAAGTCACACTGCCAAGGCTAGAAGGTCAAAGACCAAGCCTTCAAGAATCATGGGTGATTTGGGGTGTCTCCAATTTGGGTGCCTGCTTGAAACATTGCAAAAGGGGCCCAGTGATCAGAGTGGGGACATACTTAGCACTTTCTGAAAACCTGGCCCCTTTACGGTGTTTTAACTTGGGCACCCACCAAGTTGACATACCTAAATTAACGAGTCAGTTTGAAACTGTTGGCCAAAGTTACCAGAGCAGAAAAGCAGATTAAACCCTGGAGCACCAGGCTGGATCACACTTTCAAAAGGCATCTATTAAGCAACATGCATTTGCAATTCTCTTTCTTCCCTTAGCCAGCCGGAGGAAGATGACTCCCCATAGCACACACACCACTTCTCTCTGCCCCCCGCCTGCACCTGGCCTCCCGTGCTGGCTGCTGTGGTGCAACAACAAAAGCTCAAATCAAACTGTCAAACTCCGGCTTCCTGGAAAGTTTCAAGCAATGTTTTCCCCAGGGATTTAATTGAGGCGGAATGCGGGGGGGGGGGGTTCAACTATACAGAGGGGTACTCAAATACACAGGGCCGACGAGGGTGAAGGTGGGTTGTATGGCACTATAGCAACAACTGAAAAATGTTTCATGATCATCTTATTAGATTTAACTCATGCTTTAAAATCATCACACAAATTAAAGCTGGCTACTCAAGTCTACTATGAAGTGTTACATCTACATCTTTCTTGCTGTAATTTTGCACAAGTCCATGAATTAACTTCTCAAATGCAGTTAATTCATCTTTGCTGGCTTCTCATGTGTCCGGTTTTTCCAGTCCTTCATGACATGCTCATGATCCAGGAGAAGGCAACTTCTTTCAGAGCACAACATTTTATTCAACGAAGAAAAAAGAATGCTCAGCTGTAGCTGTTGTGACTGGGAGTAGCAAGAGATGAATTCCTACTTCTTTCATCCCAGGAAACATAGCGCAAAGATTGGGTCGAACCACTAGTGATGATAAAGAAGAAGTTGAAGTCAAATCTTAATTTGTTCATTGTATGATATTCCACCCTGTCTTCAAATTCTCTATTCTGTTCTGATCACATGGCAGCCCCATTACAGGTAGTGCCTGCCTCACTCCACTCAACTGTCGGTGTTTTATAAGACAGGCACCTGTAAAACTTATTTCAGAGTAGCAGCCGTGTTAGTCTGTATTCGCAAAAAGAAAAGGAGTACTTGTGGCACCTTAGAGACTAACCAATTTATCTGAGCATAAGCTTTTGTGAGCTACAGCTCACTTCATCGGATGCATTCAGAAAATACTTATGTAGAGGTTGTGCAGAATCCAGAAGTTGCTGTTGTAGATTTGTAAGAATCAAGTCTGTGTACTTTTTCAGCTGGCTTAACAAACATTTCTTGTCCTTTTCACTTAAGGAGTCAATATAAGTGCTTAATTAGTCAACTTCTGAACTGAAGTCTTTGCTTCTTCCAATATGTTTTCAACGGCTAGATCTCTGATTGATCCAAGTGTAACTTTTATTGCTGGACAAAAATCTACTGTTGTTGTAGCAGATGCCTGGATGGCATTAATGACCCAAGAGGTTTCAACAGTAGACTTACAAGAAAAAGAATGGCGATAGTCTTCTCTGAACTCAGTAGCAAAAACAGTCCACCAGCCTCACTACTTAGATCCATTCCATCTCCGTAGATACTTTCCAAAGCCAATAATAATGGTTGCAGTAATTTTAAGACAACAGCCAAGGATCGTTCATGAGAAAGTCAGCGTTAGACTAATTTGAACTTCAGTCCCAGTGTATCTTCTATTTTTTCCAAGATGTTTAGTCCCTTTGGATTCTTGCTGAAAAAAAGAGTATAACAAAGACATTAAATTTATGGATTTTTAACTGTCTTTTGTAGATCCTGCAGCTCATACAAATGTTAGTTGGAGTAGATGGTCTCTGCAGTGTATATAGGAGAGATTAGGGTGACACTTTTCTCTGAGCAAAGCTTGTACTCCACTATGTCTTCCAGAGAAGTTTGCAGATCCATTAAATGCACAAACAGCCATCTCTTTGGGGTTCAATTTAGAAGCATTTAACTTTTCTAAGATGTGGGTTGTCACAGATGAAGCCGATGTGTCTTCTATAACCTGAACATTTAGAAATGCATCTAGAAAGACATCAAGCTAATGTATACAGTGACTTAATACTTAATGCCCATTTGCACTGGTTCATTCATCAGCCATGTTTGCACGTTTCCTGAATGTGGTGAGAGAGTTCTTCACTTTTTAAACTGCTGAGTCTTTCACTGTTGCACTGCATGCTTCTAACCAGTCAGCTGAGTTCTTGCAGAAAGATAGTGAGCATTTGCTGGTCTTGGTTGGAACCAGTGTCCAACTTTAGGATGAACAAGTGACAATGCACTTAACACTGGCCTCCAGTTTGCAGTGTGTGGTATCTCTTGCTTAAATATAAAGTATGATGCGACAGCCATATTTGTTTGCATAAACTGTGTTGTGTCTCCAGCATTCTTAAAAGCCTCATTAAATACTTCTTTGTAAGTGTCTGGCTGATAAAGTTTTCTGCATGTCGATGCAGTCCAGAGGCTTGGTGTTTTACAGCCTTTTCATGTAAGTTGCCAGCATTGGCTTTGCTGATCGGTCTGGTAAACCAAACTCCTCCACTTTTACTATATAAATCCATGGTAAGCCCATATCTTGAATAATGCATGCAGTTTGTTATGCAGACAAAGCTACACAGGATCGTTTCAGGGGACAAGACAAGATGTCACGTTTATTATAACAAAATTTGATTTATGACCAATAACGAATATCTAATCCCTATGTATATACACACACACACACACACACATCAAATGTTCTGCAGCTGCTGTATAGTTACCAGTCCTGAATGTAGCTTGAGTACGTGGCTTGGGTTTGTAGCTTGTGGCGGCTAACTGGCCAGGAAAGCCAGGCACAAGGAAGAACTGGGTCTCTGCTGGGCATGCACTGATGCCCTTTCATGTTGGCAGCAGAACGTTACCCTCCAAAGTCTTCCATCTCACCCATCCTTTTTGTAGGCTTTAGTTTGAATCCAGAGTCTATAGGTCTTGCTGTGTCACGCGGCCTCTGGGTTTGGTGTGATTGATCACCCGTCAATTGCAGACATGACTTTCAGCCTAGGACCTGGCTTTGATGTTTCTTCAATTGTACTTTTGTTCTTTTCTTTTGAGGGTGGACTCCTCTTACTTTGTCAGGGCTGTTGTCTGCACCTTCAGCCATTGGGTGTTTACACTTTATTTCATCAGGACAGGCTGGGGCTGGAGGTTGATTCCATCATCCATACATACCTCATTCACACATCTAAACTAAACTAGTAAGATTACAGCAGGGTTTTGCAAAATGGAGTGAGCATTTTAAAAATGGAGTTTGGGTTACAACATAGACAAGTGTAAGGAATGGCAAACAGTGAACAGAAGTTCACAGTGAGTGCAGGCTGGGCCAGCAGTGTCTTCCACGGAAATACTCTCCCACAGCAGGTCTAAGCACTTAGACCTGATTATCAGTGATTTCAGCTCTAGCGGTCACTTAACAAAACAAAAGACTCTCTATGGAGCCAAATCAGCTCTGTCTTTAAACAGAGAAGAGGGAGGGGCAGGTCAGCTAGTGCCTGTGGCTCTGTTTTGTTTGCCAGAAGATGCCTTTTGGCAAAAAAACTCAGCAGTGTGGACAAGCCCTTCGGAGGAGCCCACACTACCAAGCAAAACCCATCTCCATCCTTTCTCTCTCTGCATGGGGATCTGCCATCCAAACCTCTTGCTTAGTGAGTGCAGTTCAGTTGAGGGTGACTAGTGCTTAATTTGTAATGAAAGAGGTGTCAGGGTCAAGCAAGTTTTTTACTTTCATAACGGATGTGGCCCAGAAGTCCCGAGGCAATGAACTTCCAAGCATGGCTGGCAAAAATTAAGCACTAACGGTGACCCCCTCAATCAGGATAGGCTAAGTACAGTTCTGCTGCCCTTTACTCATACAGTAAGGATAACAACATTTAATTACCCCAACATTCAATACAATTTGTAACCAAAACCGGCCAAAATTGATTACTTGGGCAACACAGTTCTGTCTGCTGGATACCTAGTCAGAGGAGGTGGGTTCATGTAAATACAGTCTGGTCCTGAAGTCTTCCCTCCACACCATCTGGCTCATCACTAGCTGGCAGGAAGAGCTCATTTAGACCTTGCTTACAGATCATAATTTGAAATTATTAGGTTGGCCAACATTGCTGAAATGAATGCACTGACATTGTCATAAAAAACAACAGCTGTGTAAGGAAGCTTGTCTTTGTTCATACTTTTCAAACCCATTATGATTTCTCAGGTACAAGTATTTTAGCCTATACTGTATATGCTTTTAAAGCGTGTATTAATGTTTCAATTTCAATTAAAATTTCTAGTCAATGACTACACTGGCAACACTGAAGTAGCTGACAACTGGGGGGGATGTCAGGAGGAGCGTACACCTCCCCGGGTGGGTATAGGGAAATCGCTGTTTTCAAGACAAATTGGTGTCAGAAAAGCAGCCCTTCCTCTGGAGCTGTGGGGCAAGGTGGAAGCTACCAGCGTGGAGAGCTGATGAGAGCCTAGAGGAGCCCTTGTCTCAGAGCCTAGAAGCAGAAGCCTAGGAAGAAGTGTGAAGGCGGGGGGGCGGGGGAAGGCGGGGGGGCGGGCGGGGGGGACACAGCAGTTTTCCAGGCCTGACAGAGCTGTGGATTCCCATAATTCTGAGGAAAGCATGGCCAGATTAAGGCACTATGGGACCACGCCTCAGGCTCCAGCTCCTGGAATCATGTGATTACAACAGAATCTCAGCTTTAATTTAAAAAAGGGTTTCTAGCCCTGGCAAAGAAAGCTTGAAAACATGAGCTGAGCATAACTGATTCAGTGACATCTGCCTGAGCCGTGTAGTAAGTGCTCCATGCATCTCAATGGCATATTAACCCCAAGACCAATGTTCTGTATCTCCCACTCCCCATCCCGGCAGAGGATTGGGTGTGTGATGGGAGGAAACAGCAGCAGTCCAGTCCTGCCCCTGTCACCGTCCCCAAGCACATACACCCAGCTGCTGAAGCAATAATGGGGAAAGGGGGGGGGGGTCTTCCTTTTGCCACTCCTGCCTCTGTGTCATGGTGTGCTTAGGGTCCTGGATTGCTTTAATCTGACCCTGCATGAAAGAGAAATGAATACACGTAACTTAATTATTAGAGGCCTCATTCTGATCTCATTTAAAGTGACTTCAGTGGAGTTACTCCTGACCTACACCAGTGTGAGTGAGATCAAAATCAAACCCCTAGATCATGAGAGTCAATAATGTAATGCAGTGGCAAAAAAGGCTAATACTGTCAGGTATTTTCAGAGGAGTGTTGTATGTAAGACATGGGAGGTAATTGTCCCTCTCTACTCAGCACTGGTGAGGGCTCAGCTGGTGTACTGTGCCCTGTTCTAAGCACCACACTTTGGGAAAGACATGGACAAATTGGAGAGAGTCCAGGAGAGCAACAAAAATGACAGACACTTTAGAAAACCTGATTATGAGGAAAGGTTTAAAAAACAACAACCTGGGCATGTTAAATCTTGAGAAACGATGACTCAGGGCGAATCTGATTACAGTCTTCAAATATGTTAAGGGCTGTTATAAAGAAGATAATGATCAGTTGGTTTCCATGTCCACTGAAGGTAGGACAAGAAGTAATGGGTTTAATCTGCCACAAGGGAGATTTAAGTTAGCTATTACGGAAAACCTCTCTAACTCTGTTAAACTCTGGAATAGGCTTCCAAGGGAGGTAGTGGAATCCCCATCATTGGAAGTTTTTAAGAGCAGGTTGGACAAACAGCTGTCGGGGATGGTCTAGGTATAGTTGGTCCTGCCACAGCATAGTGGGCTGGACTTGATGATCTCTCAAAGTCACTTGCAGCCCTACATTTATATGATTAATATGATCTTTCAAATTATTTGTATTTGAGTTTATCTATGGTATAGCCAGCTCTCATTTAGACACCATGAGGATTATTTTGATAAATGCTTGTTTTGGTGGGAGACAATTTTGGGCATTATCAGCCCTGTAGTTGAGCATCCCTTTTGGTTTGCTCACTTTTAAGTTCTCCGCTCAGCAGAATTCTGATTTAGTTTACTTTGAAAGAAAGAGACATGAGGCCACTCATATATGGGCATTCAAAAAAAGCAAGCAAGGACAGAACATAAGGACCCTTAGTGTTGATGTTCTGTGATGAAGTAATAGGATTTATGCACGAACCTTAAAGCATGGGTGTCTGAGTTATCCTTGGTTTTATCTACCATGCATTTTCAAAAGGGCCCTCCTCTCCCTGCTTAAATTCATTACTGACAAAGCCCTTTGTCATCAGAGTTATACAATTCTTATTTCCAGCATTGGTGTTGGTCCCCCGAGTGACCTATCCAGAATATAGTGGATAATCTTTAATATTTAACTGAATTGAGCAAACAAACCAATCATGCAATGACAATATGAAAGCATGATATCTAAAAGTGGGGGAAGAGGAGGGAAAGAAAGGCTGTATTTATTTCATGTGGTTTATGCAGACCCTATATAAACTTTTGTAGGATACTAGACAGCTCTGCTGAATCAGTCCCCAAATAAATATATTCAAAGTCTAGCTTCTCCAGAATTGGTCCCAGATTCAGCCTCTCCATCTCTTCCCCGTTTGCTTTTTACCTCTTTTGATCTTTCCACTCATGGGAGGCTGTCTTCTTTCTGCCTCTTAAAAATCTGAAAATTAATATAGTGACAGTAAATGAGGAAGGGAAATTAGCATTGATGTGATCCAAGCAGAGCTTTGCCAGGCACTGTTCAGTCTCTGGCTCTGGCATTGCTCCTTAAACCTGGCCTGCTACTCAAGTCCTGGGCCTTTATTGGTGCCAATCGTGCTACATCGTGTGGTACTTTGTCAGGTGTCTGACACAGCGATAGGATAGGATCACAAAACCACATATCTATTCAGGGGACACCATCACAGGGCCTAATCACATCAGCCACACTATCAGAGGCTCGTTCACCTGCACATCCACCAATGTGATATATGCCTTCATGGGCCAGCAATGCCCCTCTGCCATGTACATTGGTCAAACTGGACAGTCTCTACGTAAAAGAATAAATGGACACAAATCAGACGTCAAGAATTATAACATTCATAAACCAGTCGGAGAACACTTCAATCTCTCTGGTCACGCAATTACAGACATGAATTGCTATCTTACAACAAAAAAACTTCAAATCCAGACTCCAGCGAGAAACTGCTGAATTGGAATTCATTTGCAAATTGGATACTATTAATTTAGGCTTAAATAGAGACTGGGAGTGGCTAAGTCATTATGCAAGGTAGCCTATTTCCCCTTGTTTTTTCCTACACCCTCCCCCCCCAGACGTTCTGGTTAAACTTGGATTTATGCTGGAAATGGCCCACCTTGATTATCATGCACATTGTGGGGAGAGTGGTCGCTTTGGATGGGCTGTGACCAGCAGGAGAGTGAATTTGTGTGTGTGTGTGGGGGGGGGGGGTGAGAAAAACCTGGATTTGTGCTGGAAATGGCCCACCTTGATTATCATGCACATTGTAGGGAGAGTGGGCACTTTGGATAAGCTATTACCAGCAGGAGAGTGAGTTTGTGTGTGTGTGTTTTGGGGGGGGAGGGTGTGAGAAAACCTGGATTTGTGCTGGAAATGGCCCACCTTGATTATCATACACATTGTAAAGAGAGTGGTCACTTTGGATGGGCTATTACCAGCAGGAGAGTGAGTTGGGGGGGGGGGGAGGGTGAGAAAACCTGGATTTGTGCTGGAAATGGCCCAACTTGATTATCATACACATTGTAAGGAGAGTGATCACTTTAGATAAGCTATTACCAGCAGGAGAGTGGGGTGGGAGGAGGTATTGTTTCATGGTCTCTGTGTATATAATGTCTTCTGCAGTTTCCACAGTATGCATCCGATGAAGTGAGCTGTAGCTCACGAAAGCTTATGCTCAAATAAATTGGTTAGTCTCTAAGGTGCCACAAGTACTCCTTTTCATTTGGCCCTGTAAGTTTTGGTGATGTAGCATATTGGCTAGTGTGTATGTGTACAATGCACACGAGTGCTCAGGAGAGCACGACTGGATCAAATGTTCCTCGTAGCAGGCCTATGAAGTGGATATAAACCTGAATTCTAACCAGAACAATGGGGGATGCTCCTTTAAACCCAGCTTATGGGAGACTTTGATTTTAACGCTGCGCGCAAAGTTCTGTGAATGCACAAGCTGGCTTCCTGACAGAGAGGAATTAAAGCGAGTAACTACACAGCAAGAGCTGGGTACAGGTTCTGAGCTTGCTTGAACCCAGCTAGTACAGGTAACATAGCAATGAAAACAGCTCAATGTGGGCAGAATATGCCCAGCATGGACCCTGGATATGTACTTGGCTTGCTAGCCTGCACAGCGCAGCCTTCACTGCTATGGTTACCTGTGCTAGCTGGATTCAAGCCAGCTCAGGTCGGCTAGCCCATGCACCGCTCTTGCTGTGTGGACATACGCATAATCTTGTGGTTCGAGTACAGCATTGGGGATTCCTTGCCCTGCCACTGACTCCATCTGGGCGCTCAAGTTATTCAAACTCTCTGGTTTTCAGTTTCCCCATGTGTGCAATGGGACTGATGATATTTACCTCCCACAGAAGTGATGAGGCTTAATTCATATTTATAAAGCACTTAAAAAATCTGCAGATGAAATCTGTTCTACAAAGGGCAGAGTGGTGTTGGCCCGTGTTATTACTGTTGTCTCCAAATGTAAAAGGCTAGGGCACTTAGCTGCCCCTTCCACCACCTATTCCCTAATGAGACCATTATGTCATAAGTAGTTTATAAGCTAGCTTTCGTATTTGTGCCCTTTTTAGCATAACTGGACTTTCATGCATCATAAGGAGGCTTGCCACTGGCGAAGGGGATGACGAGGTGTTTAGAAGAGCTACTTAAATAAAGAAGCTTCCTGTCTGTTTCTGAGACTGCATCTGGGCTATCAGTCTCAGTGGAGGAGTTCTACATTTCACCCCCACCCCTCCACACATACACAGACTCTCCCCCTTTTTATTCATATCCCGAGAATAAGGAAAAGAGTCATCAAGACAAGGGCTGTCTCAGTCTGTAATGCTATTATGCGGAAGTGTGTGATCATCACAAAATGCTTCATTTCCCCACTCCCACCATCTTCAGAACGGAAAGGGGAGGGAAGGCACTAACTAGTACAGGCCTTGAAGTATGAGCCCTTAAGTAAAGTCGGATATTTCTGTGTTATTACTCTGCAGTTCAACAGTCATGAGCAATTACCGGAGCAACTTCCTCAGCCCCATGAGTCACACAGACCCTCACTACATTCATTAAAACAAGATAATAAATGAACTGGACCATTTCCTCAACTATTACCACCCAAAGAGATTAAAATAGAAAGCTGAGTGGCAGGGTAGAGGAAGAGAGGGCTTGGCGGGGGGATGACTGAGGAAGACTGTAAACAGGATTTCTTTCAGTAGATACCTTAACGGTGCAAAGAAGCCAAATTAAAGTTTGTGGGCAGATTCTGCTCTCACTCACACTGGTGTAAACCTAAGTAGCTCCAGCAAAGTTTCGCAGGCTTACACCAGTGAGAGTGGGATCTGAGTCTTGCCCTTTTCTCCACCCATAATTTTCACTGCAACCACCACTCAAAATATGGCTTGCTTATTCCCAACACTCATGCCTGCTGTGGTCTCTATTTGGGCACACTTCTGGTATCCCTCAGATCAGTGGGGGAGGACTGTGCCCTTGGGGAATAAGATCCAAAGAAGGGCTTTTAAAAGCGGCACAAACTTGGGAAAAATTATTGTTTATTTTAAAAAAGAAATTGGCCTGTCATTAATTTTCTCTGTTCACACACAGGTCCTGCACTTGTCTAGTCACACTGCCCTCCACCCTTTCCCACAGCTTAGCCTGCAGTCAAGTCACAGTCCTGCATTTAGGATACTGTTTTATTGCCATCGATATTATTGTGATTTTACTAATTCATTCTGATAGCTTTAATCAGGAAGCAAACTGCACCTTCCAAAAAGAAAAAAAGAAAACGTGGGGCAACCAAACTGTCTGACAACAGCCCCACATCTAGTGTGGGTGCTCATGTAATGTCACAGCCAGAGCAGAGGCCTGGGACACAGCACTCCTAGGTAGAGCTGGTTGGGAGTTTTCTGATGAAATGGCATTTCATTGGAAAAATACTGATTTGTCAAACCCAAAATGTTTTGTGGAAATATATTGGGTGCAGTAAACTTTCAAAAACTACAGGCAGAGTTCCACCAACAGAACTGTACCTGCTTTCCTGCCAGAGAGCTGGCACTTCCATGTCCCAGGGCAGCCCCACCCTGCAGATTGCCCCAGCCTATGGAATCCAGACTTCCCCTTGCCACAGAGCCAGAAAATCCCAGGAACCTGAGCTGGGAGTCTGGAAACCCTGAGAGACTCAATTTGAGCCGGAGCTCTCAGGTTTTCTAGGCTTCCTGCCACAGAGCCAAGAAGTCCTGGAATGGGCTTCCAGAGCCTGCAGCTCTGGCACAGCCTTGCCAGGCAGACTGCCCAGAGTCCAAAGACCCCAGGGTTTCTAGACTCCTGGGGCAGCTGGCTCCCCTGGCTGTGGGAGTCAGGCAGTCCAGGGAGCCATGGGCCCAGGAGTCTGGAAGGCCTGGGGTTCCCAATCCTGGAGTAGACCGCATGGTGCTGAAGATCCTGTCAGCTGCTGACTGAAACTGAGATGGTTCTTGTCAGTTTCACTGCTGCCCACCACTTAATAGCATCATCTCAGTTTCTGGTCCTGGGGAGCACATTTCATTTAGGAAACACCAGAATGAATGCAAATTTCACAGTGTTGAAATTCCCTGCAAACTGGAAATTCCAAGTTTTGGCCAGCTCTGTTCCTAGGTTCTGTCTCCTGCTCTATCCTTGGCCAAGTCATGTACTCTCTGTATCAAATAGAACAAAGCCAGCGAATTCACAAGGGTGCTGTGAGGCTGTACGTTTGTAAAGTGCTTTGTGCGTCTTGGAAGAAAGGTGCTACTGTAAAAGCCAAGGACAACTTGTGCTAGGGAAGAAGGTTATACATATGGGGTGTGGTGTCTTTAACCCATGGTGGGGGGAAGCGAGTGATATTAGGCCCTCTCTCTTTGTCCTCCCCCTCCCTCAAAAAAAATGGATGGTATGCTCTAGTTCAGAGGTGGGCAAAGGACCCTCCTGGCCGGGGAGGCTAGCCCCCGGCTCCTCCCCCGCAGCCTCGCCTCGCTACCAGCGCAATGCTCTGGGTGGCGGGGCTGTGACTCCTGGGGCAGCCCAGTTGCAGAGCCCGGCCTGACCCGGTGATCTGTGCTGCGTGGTGGCGGCAGGGGTGCGGCTGTAGCATCGCCAGCCACCGGTGCTCCAGGCAGCGCGGTAAGGGGGCAGGGAGCGGGGGGGGGGTTGGATAGAGGACAGGGGAGTTTGGGGGTGGTGGTCAGGGGTCAGAGAGTGGGGAACGGGGTTGTTGGATGGCGCAGGGGTCCTGGGGGGCAGTTAGGAAGGAGGGGGGGTTGGATGGGGTGGCAGGGGGCAGTCAGGGGATAGGGAGAAGGGGTTGGCTGGGGCGATGGGGGGCACTTAGGGGTGGGGGTCCGGGGGTGGTTGGGGACAGGTAGCAGGGGTGTGTGGATGGGACAGGAGTCCCGGAGGGGGAGGGGTGCAGATAGGAGGTGGGAGCTGGGCCTCGACCCCCTCCCCTAACCAGCCCACCATACAATTTCCGAGACCTGATGCAGCCCTCAGGCCAAAAAGTTTGCCCACCCCTGCTCTGGTTGTTCCAAGCAACTGATTTGCAGATATATTTTCAAATCCCTATTTTAACCAGTTCTGTTGCTGGTTTCTGTTGCAAGGAACTGCCACAACATTCTTCAGTAGGGACTGGAGGAAAATTTCTCCCTGTATTGATACTAGAGTTAGGCAAATATTGTGTATACACAAAAATCTTCCGTTCATATTTATATCAGTTTTTATACAAGTTTGTTTCTGTGATATTTGTGCCCTTTGGTGCTTGATTTCTACAAACATTCTAGTGAGCGAGTTTTACTGGCTGGAATGTGAATAAAACAGTTAATTTTAGCAAATATTGGAAAATATTCCAGGAAAGCAGTTTTTTTATTCGTAAAGATTAGCATTTACATCAGAAACCGTATCCCAAGAGTTCCACCCATTCTAACGCAACAGAAACATATTTCACGACTTAGGTTTTCAGTCAAAAACTAAACACAACAGCACCAGTTTTGAACGTTTGTAATGAACTCCTGGCAAACAAAATTATCCACAGAAACTATCTGGCAAACATTTTCCAATAGCCAATAATTCTGAGTGAGTCACAATTTGCTTGTGAATAATTTACCAACAGAAAGAAGTGACATTTGAGTACCTTATTTGTCCAGCTGTTCTTGGTACTTTATGTAGTACTAAAGAGTCTAAATTCAGATCTCCATCTGGTCCCTTTTCAGTACTATCTGAGCCTCCTCATTATTAGTGTATTTTCCCTCGCAACACTCTGAGGGAAGGTTAACATCACTATTCCCAGATGGGGAAGGGAGGACGAGAGAGACTAAGTCACTCAGCCAAGCTCACACATAATGTCTGTGGTGGAATTGAGCCTGGGTCTAACCGCTGGATAATACTTATCTCAGCTTTCCTTTAATCAGTGTAACATTTCCATTTGCACAGTCACAAATAAATGCTTTATGGAAGCATCCTTTTTAAACTACTTGTTCCATTCACACACATAGTGCAATACTTTTCAAAGGCCTATCTCACCATCTCTTCAGCACAAGCAGTTTTTCCTGTCCATATTTTAGTTTCATCATTCTCTCTGGGCACAACACGCTGGCTCTTTTTCTGCCAACATTAAGTACGTTGATTCAGACATACAATGACAGCTGTCCACTAGACTCTCACAGCAGAGGACTTCATGGCACAACCCGGCATGAAGGGCGTACACCTTCCTCGGTATTTTTGTTCCCCTTATGTGCAGGTGTCGCACTTTCCTGCTTCCTCTGTGGAAATACTGGGCCGGATTTTCAAAGGTGCTGAGCAGTCAGAGTGCCAGCTGAAGCCAGCCTTGCTATTCCCAGGTGCCTCTCCTAAGCACTGGTGTCAGCATGATTGGTATTGCACAGCTTTGTCATGTAGACAAATGTCTAAGAGCGGAGAAGGTTAAAGGGATACAGTCAAAATTGAGGGGGTCTATAATTTAACCTACCATTAAATATATTAAAAAAAGAGTGAAGTGTCTTGTTCTTGAAAAATAGCATGTCCCCAAAAAGAAAGTGCTGACAGAAATCACACGGGGTGATCTGACAATAAACGTGGTGAGCCAGGTTTAGGATTACATGCACTGTCCCTTGTCTGCCCTCTTCAGATTGATCTAAATCCCACTCAAGTGAAAAGAAAAACTCCCAATGACTTGAATGGGCAGTTCATCAGTTCACATATGAGCAGCATAGTTTTGAAATATACAAGAATGTTGTGGTCTGCAGTGCTTGGAGATACTTGGGTGGTTTAATACCCTGTCTCGTCACGAGAAAAGATCAGAGTGGCAGAGCAAAAGAATGGCATGATGCACACACTTGCTCAAACTAGAACAGCTGGTAGTCCTAATATTAGGTCAATCAACTTTGAGGATATTATTTTCACTTACGATTTAAGCACATACAGTAGAGAAGTGAAAGGAGAATTCAGCAACCTGGGGCATTAGTTAACTCCATGAATATATATATTTTTCATTCAAGATTTTACATGTCTAGTGTTCATTTTGGGTCCACTTAGAAGCTATTTAGTGCCCAATCCCAATATGCAAAGTTTGTAAGGAATGCCATGCAAATAAGAAATTGCCTGCATAATTTATGTGGTCAAGGCAAAAGGAATTTTAGCACTGAGTGATTGTGTGTGTAATTTTCATGGGCCTTATTTGCTGCCCAATACATGTTCATATAAATTGTTTATCTCCATGGCTTAGACCTGAAGTTGTACCTAAAAAAATAAACATGAAATACTTGTTGACTGCTCACTATTTCCCATCCATACCTCTTGTGTTTTCTTTGTTTTTTTAGTTCCAGCTAAAAAGGTGTCAGATTTATATCAAAATAAGACCCCCACATTTATTATTTTGAATTCGTGATTTCTTGGGGGCTGATTTCTGAATACTCAATGCTGGCAATACTACGACGTACTGACTCCCTATTGCACTTCCCTCCATGTTTTTCTTCTTGAAGATTAAAACAAAAGAAATCAAGGAAGGTGCCTCTTCATTCCTTGATTTCCCTGCAACCTAATACTGCTACCACATTTTCCTTCCCTCCTTTCTCTCTTCCATCAAAGCCACTAGCCCATCATCAACCTCATCTCTGCTGAAAATAAGTAGCTTCTATCTGGCCCCCTTCCCAACTTCATGGCTAGCTTCCCACCTCTGTACCCTTGCTACTTATTTACTACCGGCATTAAACATTCCCTCTGTCGGGATTCCCTTCCGGTGAAATTCAAAATAGGGCTTTGGTGGGTGTTTAGTGGTGCTGATACCTTGTGCTGTCCCTCCAAAGAAGGCTGGATTTATTTTTCATCCTTGCTTACTACATCACTAGCCTGCTTCCTCAGCCAAGCTCTGAAGAAAATGGCCGACATACCTCCACCCACTCCATTGCCTGCTTTGCTTTCAGTTTAGGTTTTTGAGCCTTTCATGTGCTGAATCTGCTTTTCTCAGGGTGGTTAATTCCCTACTTCTTGCCTCTAGTCCCAGAGCTTGTTCACTCTTCTCATACTGCTTGATTACTGTGCAGTTTTTCAATATTATTGATTGTGCTGTCCTGCTTCGGCACCTCAAGCATGTCCATCAAATCTTCAAAGGGTGGTGGTGGACTCCTTGTCAAGTAGCAAACAAGTTCACGTTACTCAGTCTTTAGTTTACTCTGATCATTTTCAAATGCATCAGACAAAAGAAGTCACCATTTCCGCTCTTTTTCGGGTGGTGGAGGCCTGTCCATAGCTGTAGTAGTACCGAGAGAGAGAGAAAAGAGTCTGAGGAGCCTCATCTCAGTTCACAAGCAGCAGAGCAGGATCTCTCTCCAGTGCTAAAGGAGAGCTGAGGAAAATGGCAGCTAACACACTAGGTCAGATGCTGTACTCCTAAGGAGGCATGGTTTAGAGGGAAATACTCAGCTAATTCAGCTACACTGGCAGCATCCCCTCCAGTGTGTGAATCCACAGCCCACTCTGAAAGCACTCTCCATGACTATAGGATTTCTGTAGGAGAGGACACACCAGACAGCCTCTCTGCTCCACTTCACCGCATGGACCAGAGCAAGATTTGGCCGTTAGTTGGTTAAGACAGTAATGAGAGCAAGTCATTAGAGTCAGGAAGAAAATAGGAAATATTTTCTGCAAGTTTTGGGTTTATTTTTTTTTTTAAGTATTTTTGAAAATTGGGATTTTTTGGTCAAAAAGCTGGAAAGTTTCAAAAGGAACAAAAATTTTCACTAAAAAAATTGTCTAACAGTACCATTTCTGCTGTTACAAATGAGAGTTTACTGTTGCTATTTATTTGTATGTTGTCCTACTTGCAAACAAGATTGTGTTCTGGGGGGGGGAACGCTGCTTTCAATGGCTCTTCAGTGCTTCTTAAAATACATTGGATACTCGGGTTAATGTGGTGCTGGATAGGAATAGAACCTCCCCAAACGGATTGCTGCAGGGCAGGAATAGCTCAATAGGGCTCTTAAGAGTTCTCGCAGTGATATCTCATAGTAATAAACTGTCTGTGTTTCACACTCTGTGATATCTACAATACTGCTGGATATTCTCAATGTGTCCTATTGTGCCTAGTTAGTGAAGGCTATAGGCTGGCATCTGAAAAGGGGGATCAGGAACTGTAAAGGAGAGGAAAGGTTGGGGGGGGGACTAGAGCTTTTAAGTTGCTTGGCTTGCTAATGGTGCACTATATTAAATGGTACTGGTGATCTTTTAGGGTGTTAGTTTTTATGTATTATTCAGTTATGTTAGGGGTACATAGAGTACCTCTTACCCATAGGCACTTTTTTTTAGCATTGTACAAATATGCGTAGAGGGAAAATTCCCCTCTTCTCGTCTTGATCTAAACATTGTCTAGCTTTATTCAATGTGTATCATAATGTTTTAAGTTGATTATGTGAGAACTGCCTTTTTAGGTCCTGATCCTGCAAAGATTTACACATGCATAAATCTTTGTAGAATCAAGGTCTCATTTAACCATTTAATTTTTATATAGTCCAAGAAATATTAATGGCATCGCAGTCTTAATATTTTCAGAAGAGGGTGTATGTATGTGGATTTTATCCCCAGTAGAGGTTGCTGTTTACCTGTCTTACTGCTGCCTTGTAACTATAGACAATTCTTAGTATTTATGCAGTTATACTCCTAAAACTTCCATACACCACAGGCTCATCTACTCTGTAGCTATAACCATGTCTACTTAACCAGCTTCTGCCATCCCCATCTGACAGCCAAACAGCACTGACGCAACCTACTGCTATTTTTCTACAAGCATTTAGGCATAGATTTCAACGTGACACTCTTCAGGATTTAAATGCTAGCTTACCGCATTCGTTTAGTTGGTAAGCTATATCAGACCCCGAGTAATTTTTTATCTTCCTCATGTCAGACACAATGCACATGCAGTATATGCTTGCAGCCACTGAAGAATTAGCTGTCCGGTGAGCTTGTTATTTGGAGAGTGCAAGCAACTAACACAAACTGATCTACAAAGTAATCATTCTTCCGAGATCAGTGTGATGAGCTGACAGAAAGTTTAAAATCTAGCACAGTCCTTCTCACCCATTAAGACTAAAAGCCAAAATAAAATGTAAAAACATATCAGCTTTGCACTGTACATAATGTAAGAAGTTTTATAGGCAACTTATAACTAACTCCACTTAAGTGCAGTAGATGTGAACCAAAGAAAATCACAGAGCCATCAATCCATTTAAAACAAACGGAAATTAACATATTTAATAAAATCACTGAGGTTTACATATTTTCTGTGATATAAATTTAACTAATTTGCTCACCCTCCCGTTTAAGCCACTATAGACATGAAATCTGGGACTGACAACCCCAAGCATGAAATCCTGAGTCAAGTCCCAAAAGTCATGAGGTTGGCTTAAAAATCATGAGATTTTTAAAAGATTAACTTTGGGGTCTTTTTATTTGCCTGCTTCATTTTGAGCCTCTGTGCTTCATATAATCCTGCTGTTCTGTGCAAATAGGAAGGTTACAAACGCCCTTTCTTTTTAGATGGAAGTTGAGACACAGGATTGCCTGAGCTGGGGCTTTAAGAAAAATACCAAGTAATTTTGGGAGGGTATCATGAGAGTTTGCAACTCTGAAAATCCAATTTTTCAAGATCAGCTCAGACATTTGACTGCTACATCTGATCGAATGAAGAGAGAGTTTCTTAACTGTCATATAAATATAGAATTGAGGCAAGCGGAGGTCCCGACTGGGCAAGTGGATCTGTGTAGAGACCTCTCAGCCAGTTGCAAGACTGGGGCCTGAACCTGCAACTAGATTCTCCCGAATGCCATATCCATTGTCATTTCTTTGAACATGAGGAAAAAGTGCACAATCTCCAGTCATATCTGCCACAAGCCTATGAAATACCCTCATTGGCTTGTTGGGAACACTGGGCACTACACTAGGTAACTCGGGAGGGCGGAAGACCACGAGTGTCGATGAAGCCCTCCTCATCTAGCCCCGGATAAACCAAGGTCCCTTTGCTTCTTGAACCCTCTGTGATCCTGCATAACACTGAGGAAGCTAGCACTCAAACAGACAGGTTTGCACACAGCTCGCCAGCCAAGGCCAGCTTCGGCCTGGGAAACAGATAGATAAGGCAGAAATGTTTAGCAAAAACTAGTAACAAATAGGACCAAATAAGGCAAGGCTCGGGCAATGCTACTGAGGAAAAACACAACTGGCTGCTTTAGCTGATTGGCTACGGTATTTTACGGGGCAACAGGTAATTGGTTGCATAAGCTTGTGTAGTGAAGTAGGAAAAGGTATAAACTGTATACTGGAATCTGCTGCACTGGGGCAGGATTTGAGACAGCTCAATCTCCCTGTGCCCTATTTGGAGCTCCAAATAAACTTTTCTGCTTCTCCACCCCGTTGTGTTTATTGGGTGACGCACACTGGGCAACGAACCCCTGCTGTTGCTTGCCTCTGGCACTGGGTGCCGGCAACAGGCTCATTAAAATATTCCAAATTTTGATGTTTTGAGAAAATATGATCAAAAATCAAAATTTTGACACCCCCCCATCCCCCAGGGACATGCTTTTTTGAAAAAATAAAAAACATGAAAAAATTCTGTGTTTTTTAATCAGCTCTTCCCTTTGATTCTATATTTCCCCAGGATCCAATGAGATATGTACAGAAATCCTCTAAATTTAAAGTTCAGCACAGTTTGTTGCACTGTTTATCATAACAGGCCAATCAGCTTTCAGCTGAACACATTTTAAACAACATCACACACTCCGTCTCCCTTGCTCTGGCTATAACTCCTGATTCAGTGCTCATTGGTGTCAATGAGACACCGTCCCATGATTTCAAAAAGGATTGGAGCAGGTCCTTATGCAGTCTGGAGGCAAAAATATTAAATTCCACAACCAAATGTATAGAATAAACACATCTCAGAGTTAAATATCAGGTTAGCAAAGATGCAGAGATACAAAGCAGTGAGGCTTGCCATCTATAGGAAAAATGTGTGGCAAGGCTTTTTGCTCTTCCAAATTAAATAAGCGTGTCTGACAGAATGGGGAACCAACTGAACAGCTCCAGAGCTAGCTCTGGTTTGTAGGGGAGATTATTATGGGTTGGAGAGAAAGCCACAGGTGCTGGAGATGGGAAAGGGCATGCCCCCCTAAACAGGGGGCTTGCCCTCCACTTTTGAGAGCCTGCCCCTGGCAGGGAATATAATGGGGGAGGGAAAATCAACCTGGCCCCTCCCCCACTGGAGCCCTGACTGGAGCTGGGTTGTGGAAGGGCTGAACCCCTTCCCTGCTGACATGACTGAGGGGTGGCCAGGCCAGATTTGGTTGGCATTGTGATTTTATGCACCAGATGACATCACCACTCACTCAGATTTGGCCCGGATAGTGCTTAGTCATGAAGGAGGGGGATGGCCAGGCCAAATCTGAGTGCATGGTGTTGTGAATGGAAGTACCTGGGTTTAGAGAGGCCAAGAGCTTCAGAAAAGCTGAGGGGGGGTGGGCATTTGCATTTCGTTTTTAAACATCTTTACAAATATCGTGATTTAATTTTAAATGATGAAAAAAAGTTTAAAGTTGATTATTTTGTTATAAAAGACCACTTTTCACTCTTTGCCTATGCAGCATACAGTGCTTACACCACCACAGTCAATACCATCAGATTGAAGCACCTTCTCTCCTAGACGTTACAACATGCTTTAGATTCTTGTCACATCCTAAAGCCTGTGGGGTACTTACAGTCAGTAAAATGAGTTGAGGAAAAATAAGTACCATGCTTCCCCCAAAGGTGCAGGATATACAACTTCCACATCCATGCTGGAAGGTGGATTTGCCAACCTTCCCGAAGATTTCTGCATGAGAAGGTAGCTTTAATAGCCACTTGATCGTGCTGGTTGAAAAATGCGAATGCGGTTTGGTGGGAAATTTGGGGAAAATGTCTTTTCCTTCCATAATCTCTGTGACATTCTTCCCCCAGATTCATCATAAAGGCATGATTATGATATGATTATGACATAATTATGATGCACCTTGTATAAAATGTGTCATGTAAAGTGTCTATGGAAAAGTTATGATTTGATTAATATGATTATCCTATTTATAGGCATGTATCATTTTTGTATATAAAGTTATGAATATTGACTATGTATCTGTATTTCAAATGTGCTTGCGCTGTGTAACACCCACAACTAGCCTTTCAGGTACAACAAAGAAGAAGCTAGATGATGCTAATGGCCCATCAGCAGAAACAAAGGGCCATGGAAAAGGCTTGTTCTCACCCGGGGATGCTTCAGACAGCCAATAGATAATGATTGCTATGACTCAGCAAGGCATACAAGGACATGTGACCAGACATGATACTGAACTCCATTTTGGTACTTTTTTCAGAGTAGCAGCCGTGTTAGTCTGTATCCGCAAAAAGAAAAGGAGTACTTGTGGCACTTTAGAGATTAACAAATTTATTTGAGCATAAGCTTTCATGAGCTATAGCTCATTTCATCGGATGCACGAAGTGGAAAATACAGTGGGGAGATTTTATATACACAAAAACTTCAAAAACAGACTCCAACAAGAGACTGCTGAATTGGAATTAATTTGCAAACTGGATACAATTAACTTAGGCTTGAATAAAGACTAGGAGTGAATGTGTCATTACACAAAGTAAAACTATTTCCCCATGTTTATTTCCCCCCTCCCCCCACTGTTTCTCACACGTTCTTGTCAACTGCTGGAAATGGCCCACCTTGATTATCACTACAAAAAGTTCTTCCCCCCCGCTTGCCTGCTTGTAATAGCTCACCTTACCTGATCACTCTTGTTACAGTGTGTATGGTAACAACCATTGTTTCATGTTCTCTGTGTATATAAAATCTCCCCACTGTATTTTCCACTGCATGCATCCGATGAAGTGAGCTGTAGCTCACAAAAGTTTATGCTCAAATAAATTTGTTAGTCTCTAAGGTGCCACAAGTACTCCTTTTCATTTTGGTACTTGTATTGTTCCACAAACTGGCTTGGAACAAAGGGGTTCCTGACATATGGAAGAAACTATAAAAGGGGGAAGTGACATCACCAAGGGGCCTCACTCCCTCTACAGCTCAACACCTGAAAACATCTTAGGAACAAAGACTGACCTGGGAGAAGTTCTGGTCTCAGGCTGGAAGAGAAAATTCCTGCCTGTGTATAGAATATTTACAAACTGCTTGTACTAGCTAACATGATGAGACATTGTTTGATTCAAATCCTATCTAGTATATTAGGCTTAAAGTGTGTTTTCTGTTAGATAATTTGATTTGTTTGCTATCCCTTAAAATCGATCTGTAGTTAATAAACCTGTTTTATGTTTTCTCTTAACCAGTGTGTTTTTGAGGGAAGTGTTAGGGAATCTTAGCTCTGTTAACAAAGGCGGGTGAATATCTTCCCCACACCAAGGGGGAAGTGGACTAATAAATGAGCTTGCACCATACAGATCCCTGTCCAGTGCAAGATGGTATAATTCTGGGTTAATACTCCAGTAAGGCAAGGCTGGGGAGTATTTTGGCTGAAGCCTCTCTATTGTTGGTTCATGCAGTGGCTGGCAGAGCATTCATGAATACAGCTGGGAAGGGCCTCTGCCTGGGGATGTTACTGTGAGTGCAATCTTGGAGAGCTTTGCAGATTGTCAGAATGTCACAGTGTGAGAAGGAACCCAGATTAGTAAAACAGAGGGCTCAGCTGTACTCCAGTTCCAGGTGGCACCCTGGGGGGGACCCATCACAGTCTCATCCCCCACAACATGTTGGATAGAAAACAAAGACAACAAACAATTTTTTGTTTTCAAACAGCACTTTTGGGGAACATTTTGGCGGGGTTGGTAAAATGTTTTCCCCCCAAAACTGAACATATCCCACCCCCCCCACCCCCCAAAATTGGTACCACAAACCTGAAGTGTTTCTTTTTAATTTTTAAACCAAAATATTAGAATATTTACAGAAAAAAAAATGTGTTCTGGTTTTGCCATTGGAACCCTCTCCCCCTGCACCCCTGGAAAATTGATTATATTTAAAGTTTTTCATAACATTTTTAATTTTGGTCAAAAGGCCAATTTTTATCTCAAAAAATAGTAGTTTTGACAAAAACACTTTGACCAGCCCCACCAGGGGAGGTTCTGTAGCTGGAGGAGGCTGCCTGAGAAAGGCACTGAGTCAGTACATCTCCTGGTCCTACTACTCATGGGCTAACCTGCATTGGGGCTTGCTCCAGTCAGCTACCAGGGCTCTTAAAAATTCTTCTGACTGAAAGTGTTTTGCCTCCCATTGTGACAAGTTCCAGAATTTTTTTTTAATTTTTTCGCTTTGTGCCTTTGCAAACAGATTGTCTGTAGTCAAGTCTGTTTGTTTCCTTGTGTAAGAAATCATTTCCCTAGTATTTATATAAGCCTTTTACACAACAACTAGGAAGAAGGAATTAAAAAACAAAACAAGAAAATTGTATTGTAAAACTGCTGGGGGTTTAAAAAAATAAAAAGAGGGCAAAAAGACTTTAAAAAATTCAATTAGCCTTGAAGATTTTTTTATCCTATCATAGTACCTGTGCAGACAATTTACTATTGCATTATGAGATTCCTTAGTTTTCTGAACTAAAACACAGCACACGGGAATGAAGGAAGGTGACACAATAGTTTGTAAGTGGACACATTTCAAGAAGCTTCACTCTTGATCACTCCTTTTACTATAAAGGATGATGGGGAATTCTTCTCCCAAAGGCACTTTGCACAGGAAGTCAGGATGTGGCCCTAATAGATATTATTCTCTAAGGAGGAAGTTAAGGAGCAGCCTGAGAAATTCAAGTACTGTAAATTACAGTAACCGGATGGTATTAATCTGAGAGATCTGATAGCAAAGCTATCTGGGGATATGCAATACAGGTAAAATTTACCCAAGTGCAGAGGGCCCACTTAAGGTCCTACGTATCACTTAAGCCTTTAATAGGGGGCTCAAAATGTGGGAAGGGTCTTGTGCTGGCTTGTACTGGGATGATTTTCAACCTTAAGTCTTAAAATCAGCTGTCTTGAATATTGAGAAGTCACTACTGTTATTTGGCTTAAAAAAAGAGCCCAGGGCAATCCTGAGATTTGAAGACAGGCAAGCTTCACCTCAATTCTAGGCAAACTGACTGAATGTCTCAGGATAGAATAGTCAATGTGTGCTGATCAAATCTTCCCATGGGCCTTCTGTAAAAGAAAGTGATCACTTTATAAGCTCTTAAAGCTAAATCCACAATGAGATGTCAGTGCTTAAGTCCAAAATTTAGGTCTTCTATACCCCCATTCAGCTGCTGGCTAGCCCTGCAGGCACCTAAATTCCCTAAGTGCCCAAATTGTCACTGGCAAATCTTCCAGGAACCTACACTGCTGCTGCTGAGCATGTACAGAGCAACCTCAGGCCTCGCTCCCAGGTGCATAGCTCATGCCAGCTCAACTCTCAACATAGGATCAGGCCCTGGCAGTTTCCCCTGCAGGGCCTGATCCAGTAAGCATGCTCCAGATCAGACTTTGTACAGAACACAACTGCTGTTACTTCCCTACTAACCCAGCGGTTAACAGATTCACCCAGGCCACCTGGGTTCACATCTTCCCCCTCTACTTACGTGGTAAAGGGATTGCCCGTGAGTGCAATCACCACTGGGCTATATAGTCACATGCGCTCCTGCTTGCCCTCTCTCTCTCTTTGTGGCCCAATGAATATTTAATTAGGAATACACAGCGGAACCGCTTAAACAGGAGAGAGTAAGAGACCCACCCCAGAGCACAGGGGTTATGGCATTCAGCTCTGAAATCCCCTATCCTGGGTAAGTGCTCTCACACTTGGACTAACAGTTATCCTGGGAAAGGAGTGAGGGTGGTATGCAGTGGCACCACCCAAATTTAAAAAAAATTTTGAGAAAAAGTTTAAGCACCTAACTTCAAGAAAGGGCTTGTGGCTGTGAATCCCAAGCAGAGGGAGGTGCTGCCCTCTAGCCCAGACATAGGTACCTAAGTCCCTCATTAGCATTTCTTACTGGCTACCCTCAAGTAGCTCCCCTGCTCAGCTTACTCACTTTTGGGGATCCCATTCTTAGGTGCCAAACTCCATCCAGGTATTGTCTAGGGAACCGGGTGCCTAACTCACCGGTGTGGACCTAGATACAAGCATTGCAACACCTAACGTCTACGCTCCTTCTGCGGATCTAGCGCTTAGAGTTCTTTAGCCAATCTGTATGTGTGCATACAGGCGCTTATATTAAAAGGAACATAATTTACTTGGATTTTCCAAAAGATTGTGTGTCTGTGATCAAAGATAAAATCTTGTGCTTTAAAATATGGTTACCGTGTAGGCCTCCTCATTTCCCCTCTATAAGTTTTAGAATTGTGTTACTAAGCATACAAGGATTATAATCATACCAATTGAAAAGCCATTGGTTTAAAGTAATGACAAAACAGCTAGCAGCCAATAGAATGGTGCCATTTTTTCTAAACCAATGTACAATTGCAGACTTTTGTTGGTGGTGAGAAGCATATAGACTTTACCCCGTTACTGCTGAATACTTGGAACTTTTTGTTTTAGCATTGCCTCTGTGAAATCTCTAAATGACTCTCATATTATCATGCTTACAGGAAGTTTAAATGTCAGGACTAATTAATGAAGACAGTTTGTCTTCCCTTATTCATCCATTAAGTAGTCGGAACCTGCTCTTTCCTAATCAGAAACAGCTGGGACTAGCCTTGCGTGAGGGAGGAAAGACATTTTACTCAGTCCAACCACCATTTCCTATGACTACCACATTTCTGAACCCATCATTGGAATAACTGTCACTGTTCTTCCTAGTAACAACATAAAAGCATGTCACCAAAATTTCATTTTCTGAGATTCTAGGACAATGATTTATGAATGTGTAGTGTGAAGATCTCTCCATAAACATTGCTTGTGAAATTGCCATCTCTCATGCCTAGAAAGAGAGACTTCCTGAGGCCTCAGTTCTACGACAGGCTCTCCGCGGAAGCAAGGATGGGCCTGCAAAGTACGTAGTAAAGGATCCATCCCTTAATGTTTTATTGTATCAGGGTTTTACTACTGAATTTCCTCTTTAATTTGGTAACTGCTAAGCTGCCAGTGTCTTGGTCACTTTAAGCAGAGTACTGATTTTTCTCTAGCGCATTAGCATTTTGTTATCGTTCCCTCTCACTGTATAGCTTATGATAATCCTGTCTTATGGAAAAACAGACTACAGTTTTCATCTATATTTCACCATGATCTTACTTAGTTTTTGGTATTTAAATACAATGGATCTGTTTATATGAACAGCAATTTTAATAAAAATAGACTTATCTGAATGACATTCATTTGGCTGAAATTGTTTTGATTGCCGACTTTCCCCATTCTGAACGTATTTAATTAACTTTCCATCATCACTGAATCGAATACACACATGGCCAAACTTTAGGCACCTGAATAAGTGGCCTGCTGAGCAGCCGCAACTCGTTGACTTCGATGAAAGTTGTGAATATTTAACAGCTCCAAAAAAATTAGACCACTTATTTGAATGCTTAAGTATTGATTTTAGTGCCTAACTTTGAAAACATTGGCCTAGGATCCTGTAGAACAGTACTACCTACCTGTATGGTATGTCCATATGAAAGACTTGTTCCACTTTTATTTTAGACAACATATTTAATACATATTTGCATATTAAGGGCCAAATCCTGTAAACTTTTATGAGTTACGTTAGAATTGCAGAAAATATGAATAGACTTCATCTTTGCCGAGATGCATCTAAGCATGGCATGCTGGTGCCTGATTTAGACAACACAACAAACAACAAGACAGACTATTAGAAGGCTAGGAAAAATGCAAAGTAGAAAAGACTTAGTGAACAATGGAGAGTTTATTTTGTAATACAGTTGTCATAAATATAAAGGGAAGGGTAAACACCTTTAAATCCCTCCTGGCCAGAGGAAAAACCCATTCACCTGTAAAGAGTTAAGAAGCTAAGACAACCTCGCTGGCACCTGACCAAAAGGACCAATGAGGAGACAAGATACTTTCAAAGCTGGAGGGGGGAAAACAAAGGGTTCTCTCTGTCTGTGTGATGCTTTTGCCGGGACCAGAGCAGGAATGCAGGTCGGAACGCCTGTAAAGGGTTAAAATAAGCAATCTAGTTAGATATGCGTTAGATTCTGTTTTGTTTAAATGGCTGATAAAATAAGTTGTGCTGAATGGAATGTATATTCCTGTTTTTGTGTCTTTTTGTAACTTAAGGGTTTGCCTAGAGGAATTCTCTGTGTTTTGAATCTGATTACCCTGTACAGTATTTACCATCCTGATTTTACAGAGGTGATTCTTTTACTTTAATTAAAATTCTTCTTTTAAGAACCTGATTGCTTTTTCCTTGTTCTTAAGATCCAAGGTTTGGGTCTGTGTTCACCTATGCAAATTGGTGAGGATTTTTATCAAGCCTTCCCCAGGAAAGGGGGTGTAGGGCTTGGGGGGAAAAGACATTTCCAAGTGGGCTCTTTCCCGGTTATATTTGTTAGATGCTTGGTGGTGGCAGCAATAAAGTCCAGGGACAAAAGGTAAAATAGTTCGTACCTTGGGGAAGTTTTAACCTAAGCTGGTAAAAATAAACTTAGGGGGGTTTTTCCATGCAGGTCCCCACCTCTGTACCCTAGAGTTCAGAGTGGGGAAGGAACCTCGACAACAGTATACAGAAATGTTGCTCTTATTTCCTCAGTTGCTCCTCGTTCTGCACTTATTTCCTTCCTGGACCGAAAGATACCCTCCCCCACCTACCCAGCCCTGTTGTTTAAGGAAGCATTTGCGAACTAGCAGGAGTGAGAATTACACCAGGTGCATGGGATGGGGAAAGCAGGGCAGGCACAGTCACCCCAAGAGTCTCAACCATCCTGCCTCCAAGCAGGCAAAATAAAAAATGGTTACCTACCTTTTGTAACTGTTGTTCTTTGAGATGCATTGCTCATGTCGATCCCACTCTAGGTGTGTGTGCGCCCACAAGCAATATCCATAGGGTCAGCTGTGGTGCCCTCTGGACTGCCCCACTCATGCATCGGTGTATCAGGTGCCACCCTCCCTACGCCCTCTCAGTCCCTTCTTGCTGGCAGCTCCAACAGATGGGCAGGAGAGTGGGTAATGGAATGGACATGAGCAACACATCATGAAGAACAACAGTTATGAAAGGTAGGTAACCGTTGTTTCTTTGACTGCTTGCTCATGTTTCCATTCTGGATGACTCACAAGCAGTATCCCTGGAGGTGAGCAGCTTACAATACTACTCTGCTGAAGCCAGCATCGTCTCAGGCTTGCCGGATAAGTGTGTAGTGAATGTGTGAATTGATGACAGGGTGGCAGCCCTGCAGATATCTGGAATTGGCACATGGGCCAGGAAGACTGCCAAAGAGGCCTGCGCCGTAGTCAAGTACAATCGCCAGTGGAGGCACTTTCATCTGATTATAGCAAAACTGGATGCAGGCAGTGATCCATGATGAAATTCTTTGGGTAGATACCAGACAACTTTTCATCCTATCCGCCACGGCGACTAACAGCTGGGTCAACTTACGGAACATTTTGGTCCTTTCAATGTAGAAGGCTAGCGCTCTCCTGACATCCAGGGAATGCAACCTCTGCTCCTCCTCAGACTTATGAGGCTTTGGGAAGAAGACTGGCAAGAATATGTCCTGGCTCATGTGAAATTGTTAAACCACCTTGGGCAGGAAAGCTTGTTCTTGAAAAACATTGTACAGGGCAGCGCTGTGGTAAGTGCCCTAATCTCAGAGACCTTTGGGCAGGCGTTCTTGCCACGAGGAATGACACTTTCCAGGAGAGCAGAAGAAGGGAACAGGAAGCCAAGGGCTCAAATGGACCTCTGATGAGCCATGTGAGCACTGGTGGGGAACGTTCCTGTGGTCTAGATGACTGCAATTGACGTCATAGAGTGGGTCAGCGGGAGGATGACCAGTGCCTCCCTTTAGGTGACTCTTATCGAGAGGGTGGAGACTGGGAGCATGGTGCCGGCGATCTGAAGGGGTGAACCAGTGACCGGGGCAGATGTGGAGACCAGGGGCATGGCGACAAAGAGCTCTGCCTTGGCTCCGGAGACTGGCAGTACTCACTCACCTTCTGGGGGCTTTCACGGCTGGCTTGCCCTCGTAGGGAGCCTTTGCCGGGTCCATCGCAGCACATGGTGGGAGGGATAGCTCAGTGTTTTGAGCATTGGCCTGCTAAACCCAGGGTTGTGAGTTCAATTCTTGAGGGGACCGTTTAGGGATCTGGGGCAAAAATTGGGGATTGGTCTTTGTCAAGGTTCCTCCCCCACTCTGAACTCTAGGGTACAGATGTGGGGACCTGCATGAAAACCTCCTAAGCTTCTCTTTACCAGCTTAGGTCAAAACTTCCCCAAGGTACAAAATATTCCACCCTTTGTCCTTGGATTGGCCGCTACCACCACCAAACTAATACTGGTTACTGGGGAAGAGCTGTTTGGACGCATCTTTCCCCCCAAAATACTTCCCAAAACCTTGCACCCCACTTTCTGGGCAAGGTTTGGTAAAAAGCCTCACCAATTTGCCTAGGTGACTACAGACCCAGACCCTTGGATCTTAAGAACAATGAACAATCCTCCCAACACTTGCACCCCCCCTTTCCTGGGAAATGTTGGATAAAAAGCCTCACCAATTTGCATAGGTGACCACAGACCCAAACCCTTGGATCTGAGAACAATGAAAAAGCATTCTGTTTTCTTACAAGAAGACTTTTAATAAAAATAGAAGTAAATAGAAATAAAGAAATCCCCCCTGTAAAATCAGGATGGTAGATACCTTACAGGATAATTAGATTCAAAAACATAGAGAACCCCTCTAGGCAAAACCTTAAGTTACAAAAAAGATACACAAACAGAAATAGTTATTCTATTCAGCACAGTTCTTTTCTCAGCCATTTAAAGAAATCATAATCTAACACGTACCTAGCTAGATTACTTACTAAAAGTTCTAAGACTCCATTCCTGGTCTATCCCCGGCCAAGGCAGAATATAGACAGACACACAGACCCCTTTGTTTCTCTCCCTCCTCCCAGCTTTTGAAAGTATCTTGTCTCCTCATTGGTCATTTTGGTCAGGTGCCAGAGAGGTTACCTTTAGCTTCTTAACCGTTTACAGCTGAGAGGAGCTTTCCCCTGGCCAGGAGGGATTTCAAAGGGGTTTACCCTTCCCTTTATATTTATGACAGTCTTGCTTTGAGCAGGGGGTTGGACTAGATGACCTCCTGAGGTCCCTTCAAACCCTGGTATTCTATGAAAGTCCTTTGCTTTCTGCGTGCTGGGAGGGCGTAGACTCCGCCATGAGTTTGGGTCCCCTACTGCTCCCTGGAGTTGGTGGCAGATCCATTGGGGAGGGTAGGAGGTCCCCTAGGGAATGTATCCCCATGTGGCTCCGGAGTAGGTGGGCAGCTCAAACAGGGTCCTTTACTCAATGCCCCTTGCTCAATGCCAGGTCCTGCTTTTTGGACTTTTTCTTGCGCACCAGCTAAGGGGGTCAGTGCCGGGTAGAGCCCGGTGCTGGGGATGCGCTATGCACCAAGGCCAAAGTACGGGGAGTAGGGTCGAGGCAGAATGGCTCTGATGCTGGGTGGAGAGCAGCCTCCATGAGGAGGGCTCTCAAATGGATGTCAGGCTCTTTTTGTGTCCTGAGATGAAAGTTCTTACAGATGTGACACTTTTCTTTTACATGAGATTCCCCCAAGCACTTCAGACAGCTGCCATGGGGGTCACTAACAGGCATAGGCCTGTTACACTCAGCCGGAGACCGGAGCATGCCCTGCCTGGGCCAGAGTCCCTGCCGGGACCCTAACTTACTAGCTACAGTAAACAAAACTATTTACAGATCTAATACATGAAACGAAGAAGAAAACTGCTGGCCATTTGCTAGGCAAGGAAGAGAGGTGCTCCAACCAAACAACAATGGGTTATAAGGAGGAACTGAGAGGGTATAGGGCCAGTGGTGCCTGATATACCGCAGCATGAACGCAGCACTCCAGGGGGCGCCACAGCCGACCCTACGGATACCGCTAAGGCAAAAATCTCCAACTGCGCACATGGACATGCACACACCTAGAATGGAATAGACATGAGCAACACATCTCGAAGAAGAACCTCCTTCCTCCCTGGCAAAGTACCCATCTTTCCAGTGACCCCAAACAAACCCAAGGAAGTTAGCCAGTCCTCAAGCGATGTTCATATGAGGATTTGACAGTTTTCTACTGGTTAAAGCAATTTTTGCGACGGATGGGAAAGGGCTCTTCTCTTTTAGCCCTGCTTCTCAAAGCTCATGTGGCCTGGGGATCTTCCTCTGGCTGAAGAGAGCTGGAGGCATTTTTATCCAGAGGAGTCACTTAAAACATGAAAGACATGACTTCCCACTAAGGAGGCTGAGCCTGCTGCTGACCAGTGTTCCCAGTGCACAAGCAAGCTTGGCATGTGGACCACAATCCCGGGCTCCCTCACCAGTTGGCTGCATGGCTGCTTGACAATCAAACTGACAAACAAATTCTCAAGAACAAACATAAAAAGGGTGAATTTGTGTTTGAGACTGGCTGTATTTTAAGCTAAGAACTTCAAAGTTCTGGATTTATGATCTTCACAGTACACTGTAATATTTCTGGGATCATCCATATTCATTTTTGGTGCATCATCCCTGCTATAATTAAAGAGTCTCTAGCAGCATTTCCACTCAAACTCTTCTCTGAAAACTTCCTATAAAAGTTCATGCTAGACAAACTTACTTAGTAAATTCTACACACCAAAATAACCCAATCCCACACCCAATCCTCCGCATTTAGTATAAGTGCAAAAATTTAGGAGTTACAAATTTCAAATGCTCCTTTAATTCAAACATTTTTATTGTTTAGAAAATAAATGTTGCGGACTTGTCCTTAACATATCAAGTCCTCTGGCTATCTACAGTATTTTCTTTTAAAAAGGTCATGCTGTACAGTTATTTGACAATCAGCTACTATAAATGTTGCATAACCTTTTTCATGTCTTTAAGTTTGTCTTAAATGCTGATAATGCTAGTACCACACAACACTCATTGAACTTATACCTAGCCGCGGTGATTTTATCAGATCTGTATCTTTATAACCAGTTTAAGTACTTATACAAGAGATGGCAATGGATCCAAAAGGAGCTCTTATTGTCTACAAAGTAAATAAAGGTTTTTACAAAACTCAGTGAATTTATACGGTAAATTACCTCCGCTCCAAAAGGGGCCAGCGTGATCTACTGCATACATGTGAGATGTAAAATGTATTTAACATATATTTACATAAACTGGTAACTATGGCTCACCTCAATGAGAATTTTTAATATGCAAAAAACAAGCCACAAGACACACTGAAGTAACATTAAAAATTAAATTTAAAGCCACAGAAACAAGTGTCGTGCTTTGGCATTGCAAGAGCTTCAGAACAGTGTAAAAACAGATTATATACCATAGGCACAGGCTGATTCAAGGACACTCTTAGGTTTAGCTTCACTGGCAATACTAGGACGATGATCACAGTAAAAAGATCAGAGTGAGTTTAAGCCCGACTCCCACTGTTATCCACAATCTCATTATTTGTCATATTCTAGTCTCCACATTCTGTCATCTTAAATTGTTACACAGACTGTTGTATCTGCCATTACGTTCTTTGACAATGAATACAGTTTATTATTGTGATAAATACATTGACGTTATTTAGGCATCACACAAACTGGAGGTGAAGCTGGTAGCACCACCTATTATTAAGGCTGCCCAACACTTCCCATTACGAAGGGCCCTTTTTTGAACTACTTATAATTTTGCCAAACCATAACTGTTTGGGCTGAAATTTTCCATACTGGGCATCTCCCTCAGGAGAACTTTTTTGGAAAACTTTAGCCAAAACGGTGCAGCTATTTCCAAGAACAAAACTAGGGAAAAATACATTATTTTGGCCACGTTTAAAAATTCTGGTGATTTTTTTTTTTAAAGATGCTTTAGAACCCCCATGCATTAGAGCGGAGACTTGAAATTTGGCAGAAGGATGGCCTTTGTGTCAAATCTATACATTTTGCCAAATCCTTGTGAAAAATAGAATGTGATCATGTAATTAAAAATTGCATCATAATGCATACACATAAGGGGGCCAAATATAGGTTGCATGGGAAACTTAATTCTGGCTTTTCCTAACTTTTGAGTACTTGACTGTGCAACTTTAATGTTCTTTTTAAATTGTTTTGTGTGTGTAAAATATAAACACACACTTTCATGCACACACAAAAAAAGTATTAACTTCATTTTGAAATTGCAATATTAATAACTATGGTGTTCAGTACAAATGATATTGGGTCAAATTTTCCAAACATTCCCATTCACTTTCACTGGGACTTAGGCTCGTTAGTGGCTTAGAAAAATGGGACTTGGGTGATTTTAAAAGTGGTCCTCAGCAAGCAAATAAAATTTCAGACTAGTCTGTTGCTTAAAATTGAATTCAACTAGGCAGAGAGCTAAAGTAAAAATACAACCATTCAAAAATCATGGCCAATAAGTAAAAATACAATGTCTTTTTAATTTTTTTTTAAAAGGAGAATAAATAAAACTTGGCATCTTTATTTAGAAGCCACTAACACAGGTATATTGTGGTTTAATTCTCTGAAAGTAAAGGTGCTGATAGTTTTCAGAATCCCATCAAAATAAGCTTCTTGCTTTTGCCATGTCTACAGCGCCATGTCTACTCAAGGTAGTCACTGAACCTCAGGCTTAACAGCAGATGGTAGTTCAAAGACATCATCTTCACCACTTTCTTCTATCGGTTTCATTTTTGCTGAAGCTCTCATATAGGGAGATGTCCGGCCTGCCACAATTTCAAAAGAGAAGAAAAAGTTAAACTGAAGAATACACCCCCGCCATGATATAGACTTATATGTGATAAGGACACAGCAAATCTGATGATTCTCCCAAAGGTGAAGAATTTATATTTTCCAGGTGAAAGTCAATTAATTTGACATCTGTACTATAGCATTAGGAAATCATGAATGCCAGGTAAAGGGGATAGGAATCATAATCTTTTAGGGCCAAATGCTACTGTCCATACTCAGGAAAAACTCCTTTTGTGTCAATGGGAGTTTTCTGCACTTCTTACTCAGGGAATTGTGTTCCCGATAGGTATTTTTCTTATTGCTGTATTCATGCACGAATTGGCCCAAAGAAATAGAAGGAGGACTTAAGCACAAAAGGTATCTCTGAGTACTTGCCTCAGGATACGCAGTCATGACAAAATTCTTAAGTTTACTCTGGCAGATCTCAGCCAGAGTAACTGATCATAGCTCCACTGCCTCATAAGCAACAACATGGGATAAAACATACTGAGGGGTAAGATACAAATCCCATTGCATAAACAACTATAATGAAAAACATGTATGTTATATTAACAACAAAATGTAGGACTAAATAATATGCACCATATAGCTAATGACTGAAATTGGTTCACTGCTCTAGCAGTAGGTGGTAGCCTTCAGGCAAAGCAGCAAATGTATAAAACCCTCTAAAGGAGAGCACACAAAAGCACACACTCAGTTGGAAGTTAATGGGCATTTTGCCTGAGAATGGACTTCAAGATTTGAATCTATAGGAGTACATACTGTGGAGGGGGATTTAGTTTCATAACTCTCATCTGACAGGTAAATCTATGTCCTCCAATCTGAAAATTGTATTTAACTCCCTGTCTTCTCTCAATTCCCTAAAAGTTCAGCAGTCCTTCATTCACAACTGGTGCAGGCTTTGGACTGGCACAGTTTATAAACAGCCTGCATATGATGACTGAAAACAGTATGAAAAAACTTTAAAATGTTAAAATATTATCCGAGAAGAAAAACAGTAGAAGAAACACACTATATATGCAGATAAGAAAAACATTTCCCTTCAAGAATCTTTGCAGTCATAACATATGGTTAGTAAACTGACACTTATTACATAAAACTACTTAAACTTCAATCCATCCACTATGCAATAATTAATAAATGTTTTATTTTTATTACCATGGCACCTACGAGCCCTAGTCATGGACCAAGGCCCCATGGTGCTTTGTGCTGTACAAAGACAGAAGAGAAAGATGGTCTCTGTCCCGGGGAGCTTACAATTCAAGTATATGCTTTCCATTACTGGGATCAGATTTAAAAAATTACACTCATGCAAACACTGGAAGGCATTAATCAATGCTTTTAGACCACCACATGTAGTAAATGTATTATGCAGTACTTTCTGCCCCCCCTCCCCCAGTATTTACAAACTACTTTAATTACTCAGCTGGCTTTATACAGAGATTATTACGTATATTATTAAATACAGGATTACAAAGGCCTTGTTTTAAGATACTTAATTTTGTGAGTAAAAATTGCAAGTGCAGGTTAGGCCACTTAGGGGTATAGCTACACTGCAATGAAAACCCCGCAGCAGTGGGTCTCCAAGCCCAGCTCCACTGACACGGACTTGCACTCTGGGGCTAAAAATAGTAGTATAGACATTATTGCTCAGGCTGCAGCCTAGGCTCTGAGACCCTCCCTCCTTGCTGGGCTTCAGAGCCCGGGCTCCAGCCCAAGTGAAAACATCTACACGGCTAGGTTAAGCCCTGTAGCGTGACCCTGAGAGTCAGTTGACCTGGGCTCTGAGACACGCTGCCATGGGTGGTGGTGGTGGTTTTGTTCAGTGTAGACATACCCTCAGATGTTTAAATCTGAGATTTGTGGGTGAAGTTATGGATTTAGATATCTAAGTGACCTAAATAGCGGGCACAAATTGCACCCATAAAAATGGAGGCCTGAAAATTTAAAACTAAAGTTTCAATTTCTTTTTTAGATGTCACTAGTAGTTAATAATTTTGAGGGTGATATGAGCAAAGCTTATTTTCCTTTATTCAGAAAAGCCCATGTCTCTCCATAGTAGGCAGAAGCACGGTGGCACAAGCCTGCTGAACAGAGTTGGCAGTCTGCTCTCATACTGTAAATTTCTTCTGCACCACAGAAGTAGACTTTTGAAAGTGCCAGGGGGTGCTTGACCCCCAGCTCTGTCCCAGGCCCACCCCACTTCTTCCCCCAAGGCCCCACCCAGTTCTGTCCCCTCCCCAGAGTGCACCACATCCTCGCTCCTGCCCCCTCTCCCCCTCAGCCTCCTGCACGCTGTAAAACAGTTGATTGTGGTGGGTGGGAGGCACAGAGAGAGAGGAGAAGATGCTGATCGGCAGGGCCCGCCTGAGGGCAGGAGGTGCTGGGGGGAGGGGGAGGAACTGATGGGCAGCTGCTGGAGGGTGCTCAGCACCCACCATTTTTCCCCCCATGGGTGCTCCAGCCCCGGAGCAGCCATGGAGTCAGGGCCAACATTCTGCACCAATGTCATGCCCTTGCTTCCTCCAAATGCTGAAGCATCATCTAGGCATGCCTCTATCCTTTGTAAGGAGAACATACAAAGCCTGAATAAGCCTCAAACCTGGGCCTCCAATACAATAGTCTATTGCACTGTCTCCAGTTCCTAAGTTCAAATGCCTATAAAAAACGGTATTTCCTGTGAAACCCAATCCTGCTTTAAACCACAAGCTGGGTATAACATTGAACATACTGAGTAACACCCAATGAAAGCATTACTGAAAAAAATCCTCATACTACCTTCTTCCTTAGCTTAGGCCTTAGAGGGTTGCAAATACAGAATTTGTAGAGACCAGCAACACTACTGAGTGAGCTAAACCAAATACTATTTTTTTTTTAAAAGAGACTAAGTCACCTTGCATGTTTATTACTGTTAATCATTAGGCTTATTTTGTAGCAATAACATTGAAACACCATCAAAGATAAAATTAGCTGAAATTATTTGTCTGCTCCAATTCATTCTTTCCCCCACTTACTTATGTTTTTAAAAAAGTTACTTCACAGTTTCATTTCTAGTAAGTTGTGCACAGATGCATTGTGTATTTCAAGTACAAGTACCAATCTGGCATAAGCAAACTTCATTTTAATACCTTTTTGAGGATGTTGGGTTAATATGTGATGTTATCAACAGAAAACATCATGCTGCAAACGACCCGCTCCATAAGTATTATAGAACTCTTGTTGGTTATTTCCTTAATATAAAAGCAGAGTGTTAGTTTTTTGTTTTTAGTTATTTAAACTTAAAACACAGTTTATTAGTATGTGAGTAGATATTCTTGCTAATAGAACCAGTTTTCCCTCTTTCTGTTATAAAACTTTGATAAAGTCTTTATATGGATTTCTTTTTAGAAATGTATTAGAGAATTTATATTTTTGGAGCACAGCAGCAAAGTCATAACTTAAAAAAAAATTCTTTCAACTCATTCAAAAGATGAAGTTCTAGTTTTTACAAGTGTATTCCAGTAAGTACATGAAACTTAGGAGAGTATTTTTTGCTACTACAATGTAGAAAAATCCTAATCAGACCTTTTTACTGGGAAGCTTTTGTCTACACAAGAACTGGTCACATAGAAGGTTATAATTTATGCAGAGCCTTATACAGATAAGCTCCCTTTTATTGTTTTCTCCTATGGCAGAAGACACTTGCTTTTCGCTTGTTGCCCTTCTCTAAATAATCTACTGTGGGTTTTACTGCTGTTTTGTTTTTACTAAAAAAAAAAAACCGTACATTGGTTTATGCTCTAGGCTGCAGCTTGAAGGGGAACTCAATATTGGTACATTTATGCCACAATTGGAGGCATACTGGCATGCATCATTGGACAAGTCTGAAAAGCAATTATTGAATATGCTGCACCTACGGGTGCGACAGGGCTACCTGAAACATAAAAGTGGAAAGCTAGATGTCCACCTTTTTGTTCAGATTGCTTTTGGGACCCGAGAGAAAGAGAGCCCTGGCTAAATCTTCTTCTCAATACCTACATTCAGGCAATGCTAATTTGTGACAGTGGAACTGTGTCATATAGACAGTGTTATATAGGGGTAACAGACTACCCAGCCGTCTAGGCAAAGAATTTAATTCCATAGAAGCACTGCATATCAATGAGACAGCTAATCCCCTTCTATCAGTTTTGGAAGCTTAGACACTTTATTAACTAACACAAAGAAATCTTGTTGAGAGAAACAAAGAGATGGAATAATAGGAATACAATAGCGAAGAGGACTTTACCAAGTATTATTAAACTCAGGTTTATCTTAAATGTGGATTAATATTATCTCTGAAAATTGTAAGCCTTTAGATAATGTTGAAATACTGGAGTAAACACTGTGAAGCTGTTAACTAGAAGTGAGGTTCTCTTCCAAACTGCCCATGACAGTCTCCCAATTGCACAAATATAATCATTCAGTTTCCTACATAGGAAAGAGAGGAAGTTGTATGCGGGAGAGCTCAGAATTAATGTCCCCCAAAACCCTGTCTTGCTGGAAAAAAGATCATAGGAAAATTAAGAAAAATCAAATCTGATCTGCCGCTAACCCCCTAAAACTACATCCTGTCAGTCACCCCCTAACAATCAGGGTGGAACACTCCTAGGGCTTGTGCTCCTATAACTGTGATGACAATATATCATTGGTAAAAAGTAGAAAGAAAAGGACTCCCCAAATCTGGAGGCTTGGATAAGAATTGTAAGGGAGACAGTGGAGAATGGATAATTAAGGTGGTGCCTTAAGGTTAAATAAAAATTGTTAAGTCATCTGTTTTTTTTCATATTAGAAAGAGAGAAATTTGGTATTGGTGGACCACTGACAAGTTCTTATGCATTAAGGTCCTAACAGCTAAACAGTGAGATCGCGAGAGCCACCATAGTTAATTCTGTATGACCCAGTTAAACTAAGAGCTTGTGCCAGCTCGGTTAGGCACATTTTTTTTTATTTCCAATATCTGATTTCAGGTTAAAATGATTACTAAAGCTTATTTAAGTTAAGTGGGAGACAAAAAGGAAAGTATTGACATGAACACATATGACCCAAGTACACTTGATAAACAATTTTGGGTGAATGTAAATATTGCAGGATGAGAGGAGCCTATTTTTCTAAGCAAAATTTGTTAGATTCTCTATGTTGAAAACAAGTAACATAATATGATCATGGAACCTGATGATTATAAGAAATTGTTTTTAAATAAAAAAAATCTGGATCTAAAATGCGTATTTGGAAAAAAATAAAGAAATTCTTGATGTGTGTGTGCACGCGTGCCAGAGGAAGTGACCATCTAGTCTGGTGCCCACATAACTTAGGGATTTGGGCACGCCTGTGATAGTGAACGTGAAAGTAACCACACAGTTGTGGGCAAATCAGCATAACATAGTAAGACTGCGTGTCTTTAGAACACCTCCAATAAGCTTCCTATAGTTCTACATGCAACAGAGAAAAAAAGCCAAACTAAATTGAGTTATTTAAAAAATTTCTATAAAGGTATAAGATCCTGATGCAAAAAACACAGAACCTGATCCTGGCTTTCCCCATTCCACCTACTTTGTGCTACTCTAGGGGTTCGGAGCAGGTGGAAAGACAGTTTAACTGCCTACTTGGAGATTTCCAATGTTGGCACAGTGCAGACATTTTTAGCTCTATGTCACATTCCTCCCACCATACCCTTTATTGCCAGATAGAGAGGGAAGAGCATGTGCTCTGACAATTCCTGGAGAGTAAAATTATCAGTAGTATTTAAGCGCCTTAGGATACGTCTACGCTACAAAAAACAAACAAACAAAAAAAAACCAAAAACACAACCCACAACCCACCGGCAGCGAGACTCAGACCCTGGGTCAACTGAGTCAGGCTTGCACTGTGAAGCAGTGTAAATGTTAATGCTCAAGCTGGAGCCCGGGATCCAAGACCCTCCCTTCCTGCTGGGCTTCAGTACCTGGGCTCCAGCCTTAATCTGAATGTCTGCATTGCTATTTTTAGCCCAAGCCCACGTCAGTTGATCTGGGTTCCGAGGCTCACTGCCTTGGGTCTCTTTTCTGTGTAGATGAACCCTAAGAGACCTAGCCATGGACCAGGGCCCCCTTGTATTAAGCTCTGGGCAAACAGAGAACAAAAAGATGGTCCCTGACAATGACTCTTCATAGGTATTACCAGCCAGCACAATGTAGGACAGCTCTGAGGCTGCTCTAAATTGCACTATGAGCCAAACCAGCCCCAGCATCAAAGAGCTTGTAAAGGTAACATAAAACCACCATTGCCGACCCTGCACCAAGCGCTCTCCAGTGCGGCTTAGATGCAGCTATAGCAGTGGTTCTCAAACTTTTATACTGGTGACCCCTTTAACATAGCAAGCCTTTGAGTGTGACCCCCCCCCCAAATTAAAAACCACTTTTTTTATATATTTAACACCTTTATAAATGCTGGATGCAAAGTGGGGTTTCGGGTGGAGGCTGAAAGCTCACAACTCCCCATGTAATAACCTCGTGACTCCCTGAGGGGTCCCAACCCCCTGTTTGAGAACCCCTGAGCTATAGGCTATAGCCCCTGTGTACACGATTCATGCATTATTTTTTATACTGAATACAATTACTGAAACTTTCAGTGTTATTTATACATGTGATGTGCCTCCCTTTCTCAAATATATCTGTTTGATATTATTGATCTCAGACATTATAATGTAGATCATTTCTAGTATTAGTAACACTCCCTAATTTTTAAATTAGGTATATTCGGCTGCCATCCAAAGCCACTATACCATGTCTCAACTTCCCTACAGCTTAGTACAAAAGCTCCTTTTATTTACAGCAACACACAAATGGCCCAAATCTTGCTCCCACTGAAGTCAATAGAAGTTCTGCAGTTGTCCTTAATGGGCCACAGGGCTGGGCCCAAGATTTGCTTCACTTTTTTGGAGGACTCACGAAGAGAGGAAGCAGTGGAAGACCCACGGAGAAACTGCTGCAAGCCATCTTCACTGTCACTGGAACTAGCCATGCTGTTTCTCATCTGCATCACAGAAAGCTGTGAGCAAAGGCTGGGCTGCTGCTCCATTTTTTTGGAAGTCTGAAATAAAAAGGTTTTAATATATTACAGCTACATTTTAGAGAAACGAAAGCAAATCTTCCTCCATTGTAGGATCTTTGGGCTAAAGTATGGCTATTAACGTCAGAGGTGAGCTCCTATGCATTAGTGGCTATGGGCATTCCATGCAAGTGAGATTGAAGAAAGCATAACGATTCTCCAGTGAGAGAAGTGAGCTCGATTCATTGCTCTAGAGGCAAAATGGGGAGTGAGCTTGGAAGAGACACTCACCATGCTTTTAAAAACCATGGAAATAAGATGTTAAAGAGAGAAGTATCCTGCATTCATTCATCTTGCCCACACCGTTGTGAACACCACACTCTAACACCCCATTAAGATTTCAGTTCCATCTCCAACAGATAACAAAGTCAGCCAGTACCCCTACTTTATCCAACACCAAACCTTAACAACCACTTCATACACTCTCGTGGCTAGCTAAGCACATCGGACTGTCACACGATGCAAATATTTGGAAAGAGAATCCATTCTGCCCCACAGTGCCACTTTAAGAACCATGAGAAAGTCAAGAGAGACAAACTTGATCGATAAACGTATCCAGCATCCATACTGCATTTTCAGTCTTAATGTGTATGCATGGTGTTTGTGGTCACTAGTGACATAAACCTGTGTGAGGGAAGGCTAAAGTAGTCTCTGGGTTTCTCATTATCAGGATGGCACTACAGGGCAGAATTATTATGTAAGCCACCATGACCCTAGATGTGCATGTGAATACTTTCATATACTCGGTTTTTTTTATAAAGCAGTACTGCGAGTTGGAATTTCCTGGCTGACATTTGCATTTGAGGCTACTGAAGTCTTCCCACTCCTCCCCCATCCCGCCACCTTTTGGTAGATATAAAGGATACATTCATTCAACCTTAACTCCTGGCTAATCAACTGCTGCACTTGGGAATATATTCTCCAAGTGTTACAATCTAGCTTTGGGGTTTACTGAATACAGATGAAGTGTATGATCCCAGGACCTTCACTTGCTTTGGAGTACCCCTCTTGAGAAGGCTTTGGACTATAAAGTTTATATGAAAATAATCATACTCTACCTACTCCAAACAGAAGTCAGCCTCAAATTCCTGTTTCCATGCTCTGAAGAGTGCACAAGAGAAAATGGGTTTGCCTGAGGGAACTTAGCATGCAAAGGAGACGCTCATCTGTGCGTTCTCTTCTTAGGCCACACTCCAGATAGGCAAAAATCACTTGCTAACTGTGCAGCACCATCCTCATTATTGCAGTACAGAGTTCCGCTGTGTGCTCCCTGTCCTGTTCCTCACTTTTTTTTTTTACCTTGCTCTTATATGCCCAAAACACCAAACCTGTCCTTACAGGATCAGGCCTGTCTCTTATATTCTAGCTGACTTTTAGCAGCAGTTTGTATTCGTGCATTTATTGGCCAGGTATAATGTAGCAGGGGACAGTATAGGCAATGCTACATTGGTTAAAAAAAAAAAAAGGAGGACAATGTTGTTTCTCGAATGATTATTGCAGATCTGTCTGGAGGCAGAGAAGAAATCCAGTAGAATTACTGATGCTGAATTCCAGGGATGCTTTTGGAGTGAAATTTGTTCTACAGTATGAGTGGCAATTAATTCATTTTGGATTATTTTCCACTAAGTTCAAAACTTTATTATAGCAGCTATAATATGACCTAGTTAGGAGAATTTTGATTAACAACCTTATAAGAAAGAATTTTGGGTTGATAAATCCAAGTGGATTAAAATCATGAAGCAAGAGCTAAAGTGACTAACCCTAAACCTACAAGTAGTTGGAAGTTGTATAAGTGGTGCAGAAGAAGTCCAATATTACTAGAGTAAATGTTTATCAAAACTCTGAAGCCACTACATAAACAATAAGACCCAATAAGCACAACATAGCTCCTCTATCCAAACAATGCAAAGCCATGTAAGGAGACACAATGAAAGTAACACAGGGTTACGTATAGATTTGTCCTCACATAATACCTGAATCAAGACTTGTCTCCAAAAAGTCTAACAGTTGAAGTCAGAGATGGTAAAGTCCCCCTAGTCACCTAGTCCAGCTTCCTCCCAATTAAAAGATATACATAACCTTTTTTCATATAGCTAGGGTCCTACCAAATTCATAGTCCATTTCAGTTAATTTCACGGTCATAGGATTTAAAAAACCATAAACAGTTCATGATTTTGGCTATTTAAATTTGAAATGTCACAGTGTTGTAATTGTAGGGGTCCTGACCCAAAAAGGAGTTGTGGGGTGGGCGGCACAAGGTTATTGTGGGGGGAGGGGGGTTTGCGGTACTGCTACCCTTACTTCTGCGTTGCTGCTGGCAGCAGTGCTGCCTTCAGAGCTTGGCAGCTGGAGAGTGGTGGCTGCTGGCCAGAAGCTCTGCTCTGAAGGCAGAGCCACCACCAGCAACGCAGAAGGGTGCCATGATATGGTACAAGGTAAGAGACCCAGGGCCCCGTCTCTGCTGGTCAAAAATCACTCATTATTTACCCACAGTGGAACAGTTTCAACAGGAGGGACGAGGGAACCCCACACCCTAGTGGTTAGAGGCCCCTATTCACATCCTTTCTCCCCCTGTGGCAGAGAGGCGGGGGACCTGAACTAGTGTCTCCCACATCCCAGCTGAGGGCTCTAACCACTGGGCTAAAAGTTATAAAGGTGGGCTTCACCATCCCCTCCTCCTTCTCTGACTGTTTAGTGTGGAGTAAGGGAGGCCCCTAACTCATTCCCAAAGACAGACTGTAGGCACCTAAGCCACTTGACGCTAGGAAGCTGGTTTCCATTCATGGATTGCTAAGCAGAGCTAGGTGCCTCCCTGGAGCCCGGACCACCTGTCTTTGGGAGGGGGTGGAGCTTAGCACACTCCTTTCTCGTTGGCACCTCCCACTACTTAGCTTATGTGGCTCTCCACCTAGCATGCTGGCTTTCTTAGACACCCATCTCTCCCTATTTATTCCTAGGGAGCCTAAGCACCTAACTCAGGCATTGAGGAGTGCACTGTTGTTCCTGGATTTTCTAGGAGCCGTGAAACTCAGCCTTGCAACATTTGTGGATCCCACCCTGTGAATTTAGTTGGTGATTTGAGTCCTTTTCTTATCTGACAGGTATCCACATCATTAACATCGCACCCTGACCGCAGGCATTCCTTGGTGCCATTACCTGCATTATCAGAGACACCAAGGTTAAATGAAAAGAAGAGACGATGCTGTCTTCTCATTCCTGGAGGTTTCCCTACCAGCTGAAGGCAGAGGCACTTTGGCTGAGTAAAACAAAGAAGCTTTACTGCCTATGTTGTGCAGATCACCCTATTCTCTGCTTGATGTTTGCATCCTGCAATTGCTGACAATCATCAGATTCCTCCTTCATAATCAATGGCAAACAGTGGTTTGACCCCAGCAAATGATTTCTTGTCTGGAAATTTGCAGCTTCTTTTCATTGAAGAATCTGCCAGCCTGCTGAGAGCAGCAACTAAGAGAGTAAGGAGGATTCCTGTCTCACACTGGTATTACACCGGTATATCTCCACTGACTTCAATGAGGCTGCTCTTGATTTACACTGGTGTAACTGAGATAAGAGTCAGTCCCATATCTGATGTTTAATCATTGGAAGAAGAACCTATACCCACAACACAAGAGAGTTCGCTTCTGCTGTGGAGATGGCAATCAAATTATAACAATGATCACTTCCTGACCTATCAGCTACTTGGCTAGAAATATTTATATCAGTCATGGGTTCAGATTCTAAGGCCTGGTTACATTGCAAAGTTGGTCAATGTAAGCTGCCTCAGACTGACCTAGTTGTGCATGAGTCTACACTTAAATTTGTCTCCCACCCAGGTAAATGCCCTGTTATGATGACATAGTAACACCACCTCCCTGAGCAGCGTTAAGCCAGGGTTGATGTACTGAGGTTGATGCAGCACATGTGTAGACACTGTGTTACTTATGTCAACTCTAACAGTCCTCCAGCAGCTGTTCCACAATACCAGACACTAACCATTTTGGTCACCATTGTGAACTCCACTGCCCAAGGTCACAGGAGATCAAGGAGATCCTGCAAGCCAGTGCTGCATCAGACCATGAGCAAAGGGCCTGGAGGGTGAACACTGCACACAGCGTAGCCCGCCACACTCTGCCCCCAGCCCTCCTGCTTCCACTCAGCACGGCTCCAGTCTCCTGGAGTAGTCCCAGCTTGGGCTGTGCCACCTGCCCTCCCGGTACTCTGGGGATGGGGTGGGGGGCTGTGGCCACGCTGCCTGCTCTGGGGCTGGGAGCACTAGCCTGCGTAGGGGTGGGGGCCAGCAGCTCATGCGCTGCCCATGGGCCCAGGAGGCCAAGTAGGAAAGGGAGAAGGAGATCCACAGGATAGAATGGGGCTTCCCTGGCAGCAAACACAGATGCTGCAGACCCTTGTGGACCTACAGGTTCAACAATCACAGTGTTGCCTCCCTTTGCAGTCCATGCAGAACTCCACTGCAGCACCTCCCTTCCCCCTTTACCCCCAACATTCTACGCGGCATCAGGGGCTACATCCCTACCCCTACCACTGTACCCCAGGGGACATTAAGGGCAACTACAGCTTCACATACAGCAATGGTCGCTTTCACAGGTTAGCATACGTAGGTAAGATGGACATGAATTTTCTTTCACTTGGTTAATAAATGAATGGAACAGAACTTAAAGTTTTTAATGTATTTCCTTTTAAATTGAACAGATTTTTCTTTGCAGTGGTTTTGTTAATGAATAAAATTCTATTTGGAAAATAATTCGTTATTAGCTCACAACATATGCTGCAGAGTGCCTAGCAGTTCTAATAGCACCTGCTTACTTGTTACTGTACAGTGTGACAACTCATAGCATCAGTGACATGGTGTAATAACCATAGATGTACAGCAAGCACCACAAAATGAATAGGTGCACTGACAATGTTATATTCATAGGTGTGAACCAACACCACACAATTCCTAACAGGTCCAAAACAGCAAGGCCAGGTTGAGCACAGTACACCACAATGCATTCCTGTGGCTCACTGCTGAAGTTCTCTTCCAAAGCCTCCCTGAGCAGTATAGCTCCATGTTGAGCTCTTCTAACAGCCCTTATGTCTGTCTGTTCAAACTCAGCAGAAAGCCATTCCACCTCTGCCCTACACTCTGGGACGGCAGCTTTTCCCCCCGAGCTTCACAGTTATGATGCAGGACATAGCAGGCAGCTGTAACCATTGGGATGTTTTTTCCCATTGAGATCCAATCTTGTAAGCAAACACTGCCAGCATCCCTTCACTCTACCAAAAGCACATTCAACTGTCATTCTGCACCTGCTGAGCCGGTAGTTGAATCTTTCCTTTGTGCTGTTGAGGTGTCTGGCTTCATGAGCCAGGGGCGCAAGGGTCATTTCAACATCAATTCAGTGATGATCTGCCACTTGGGAAAGGAAGTTCCAGCTTGTAGTTTTCTGAACAGTCCTGTGTTCTTAAAGATGAGAGCGTTATGCACCTTCCCTGACCAGTCAGCACTGATGTCGGTGAAGTGTCCCTGGTGATCGACCAATGCTTGCATAACCATTGAGAAGTAGCCCTTTTTGTTGATGTATTCTGTGACAATGTGATCTGGTGCCAAAATAGGGATATGGGTGCTGTCTGTTGCTCCACAGAAGTTTGGAAACCCCATTGCTGCAAAACCATCTACTATGTCCGGCACGCCAGAGTCACAGTCCTGCATAGCAGGACATGAATAATGGTCCTGCATACAACAAAGGTTGCCACAGTGGATTTTCCAACTCCAAAATTGTTTCCCACTGGATGGCACTAATATGGCACTGAAAGTTTCCAAAGTACTATTGTCACTTGCTTCTCCACTGTCAAGGCAGCTCTCATCCCAGTGTCCCTGTACTGGAGGGCTGGGTGAGCTTAGCACACAGATCCAGGAATGTGGCTTTGTGCATCCAAAAGTTCTGCAACCACCACTCATCACCCCAGGCCTCCATTATGATGCGATTTCCAGTCAGGCTTGTTTCTTGGGGCCAGAAATGGCGCTCTACCATCTGCTGCTGCTCCATGAATACCAGTAACCACCTTGACCTGGCTCTTGTTATGGCCCACAGCTACCTGTTCTCCAAGAAATAGTCCTGATCCCCACAAATCAGTGGGTTCTTCTTACGGCTTTGCAAGTACCAGAGGATCGTGCGTCCTGTGCTTGCAACACTTATGACAATAGGGCAGAGCTGTGTAGGCTCCATGCTTTATCAGAGATGGCAGACAGAGAGGAGGGCTGTGCAGTTTTGTGAGATTTTTAAATATGGCATGAAAATTATGGGATATAGATGACATTATGGGATGGAGACAGTTGCATGCTGAGAAGTTGACCCCTTGCGCCCAGTCACACTGATGATTTGTTTCTGCCCCACCATTCATTGCCAAAACTTCCCAAAAGACAGTGCGTTGGACGGTGACAGGTTACGCACTGGGATCCCTACCCATGGTGCGCCACACTGTGCATCAACACAAGCACTCCTGAGGAGTATGCACAGCACCACGGCAAAGCGCCAAGCATGCATGTAAGCGATATACTAACTGCATCAGCTTTATGCCAATGTAACTTGTGTCGGTGAAAGTTTGTGGTGCAGACTTGGGCCTTAACCACACCTCTTTTCTTTTAAGCACTGAGGTGACATTGATGAGCACCTTTATCATCCAAAACACCCAAATATTTTGCATTAAGCATTTTTGATACACAAAAAACAATTCCGTCAAGAGAGAGAGAGAGAGAGAGAATTTAATGGAATATATGAGCAGGATTAAGAGGATAAAATTAACCTGTCTTTATAGCATCTAACAATAGAACACAGGGAGGGGAACCCTCCCTCAAAACTCACCTTATCATTTAGTGTTGGATCATTCAATGAGTAGAGTTTGTTTGTAATATCTTTACCGATAAGATACCTAAATATTTCATAAAGGAATGGTTCAGATTCCAGAAAGTAAGTCAGTCGTTCCCTGGACCAGCACAGAAACTTACAGTTGTCATCTGCAGTAATGGTGACCTGAGAAAAACATATGTACAGAATTAACACCGATTTATGGTTTGAAAAACAGGTCACACCAGATTTTAATTTGGGGATGCAGCAAAAATAAACTAGTGCAGTCATGACTCAACCCGTGTATATCCCATAAGATACATACCACCTACAAGTTTAAAGGCACCCAAGATGCTGCTGCTTATTTTTTTTAAATTCCATTTTTTAATAAGTGCAGTAAATGTTTTCAGCTGAGATTTTTTTTTTCCATTTTTCATTTGTTTAATGGACTGGCGGAAGTGTATGCCATGAGAATCCTTTCCTCGCCAAATAGAGCTGTCTCCATCAGTACAGTTAAGATCAGCATTTGTAATCCAGACATATATTTAGAAATAAAATATAAGGAACACACCTTTTAATTCCACTGAAATTCACTGGACATAAAACAATCAAATTAAATCCAGTGACCTTAATGCAATTCCCATCTAATTACATGAGAGCTAAATTTGTCCTAGAAAGATTTTTGCAAGGATATTGTGGAAAAATCTCTTTACTCATGTGACTAGTCCCACTGATGTTCCAAGACTACTTATGTAAGTAGTTATTCATAGTTACTACGCGTTGACGCAGTTGGTATATGAAAAAAATATAATGATAATAATAAAATAATAATAATAATGTTTTGAAATCTCATACAAATTGTTACAGCTTGATTTGCTCTGTCATAAGCTACAACAAAATTAGTGACCTTTTCGTAAAGGCAAGCCTTCGACACCTGTGCTAAACAATCCAAGCAATTAGTCATCAGTAGTACTGTTATGGAAGTTACAGAAAGGTTTACGTCCCCTTTTCAGGAAGACAATTACAAACTTATTAACACTGGAGCAGGGTCTCGCATTCTAGCCAGAAGAGGGCAGTGGCACACTGAAACCACTATAATCACAGTTCAGTACTGCTATAGCCATGTTTAAATCAAATCACTTATTTTACAAAAAAAGTAAACAATTAAAAGTAGGATTCATATAGTTACTTCTTTTCTAAGTTACTTGTAGCCTTTTTTCCTCCTTAAAATAAACTAAAGAAGGTATAAGTCTCAGAAGGTGAGGGAACACAGTTACATACTAGACACAGGTTTTAAGTGATACATTGTAGTCTCCATTTTTTGTAATAGTTCTTAGAAGTACAGGTTTGGGAAGAGTATTTGTTCATCAGCACAGCCAGCGGATGGAGCACAAAAGGTTCTATAGATCATTTAAATATAAAGTCCTGCATGAACATTCCTGATGAGATTTTTTTATATAGGTCAGAGTGTGGAAATTAAAAACAAAACAAAAACCTAGAAAGTGAAGGTCATCCCATACTAGATAATAATTTTAAGGTAGGAGAAATTTGATGCTAAACTATTTCCCTTCAATAGCATTAATCCATGTCTGATCATCTTCTAAAGGAGAGATTACATGAAGAAGACTGCAAGTGTACAGGATTCCTTTAGTGAATATATCTTCACAACCATCTCTCCTTGGCCTTATGCCGAGTTCTTGACTGGAACATATTATCCTAATCACTTAGATGCCATACCAACCCTGCCTCCCTTCCCGGCATGATGAGTGTCACAGTCCAGTATCTATTGCACAGTCAGTCATAGTTAAGAATAGTAACACTTTAAGGAACTAGCAAAAAACATCTGGTACTGATTTTAGTATTTTGGGTAGAAAACCTTCCCTCCTTAATATTTTGTTATCTGCTGCACACCAGTATATAATGCTTTCAGCCATCTGTTCACTTTCCAGAGCTTCTAAAGCAACATAAGTTAAACTGAGAAAAAAGCCACTGTTATTCTGCATAAGAGTGTCTGCATGGGGAGTTATACCAGTAAAACCATACTGGTACAATTATACTGGTATAGTAATTTCCCCAAGTAGACAAGACCCTTAGAAACCATGATCACTGCTACAGCATGCAGATAGAAAGATAAGGGATTTCTGAGACAACAGCATTGTTCTATAACATGGCAGAAAGGGCTTGATCCAACTCCAACTGAAGTTAATGAGTGACTTTTCATTGATATTAATGGGAATCAGATCAAGCAATAGGATCAAGTCCTAAGAGATGTTAGAACCACACTGTTTTCCTTCAGAGTGCAAGGCCATCAACTACCAGTCACGTTAGTCTCTGTTGGCTTTACTCTGGATTCACACCAATGTAATGAGATCAGATTGTAAACTCTTTGGGGCAGGGACTGTCTTTGTGTTCTGCATTTGTACAGCGCCTAGTACAATGAGATCCTGGTCCATGACTAGGGCTCCTAGATGATACAATAATAGTGTCGCTCTATGTTATAGTATCAGATCAGCTAAACCTAAAAATGAGAACCCCTAAGATCACTCCCTGTCTCCAGTGTGGTACTCTATGGCATGTTATACTAGGCATCAACTCCTGCAGCCTCACTTATGTGATGCTCAGGGGTGAAAGTAATATAAAAGACATACCGGTACAGGGGCCTGGCTCTGAGCCCCCAGAAGGGGCGGGGCCTTGGGCAGAAGGGGCGTGGCTGGGGGGGGTCAGCCTCCCCCAAGCCAGCCCTTCCATGCAGACCACCCCGTGCTGCCTGGGGCTCTGGCGGCGATTTAAAGGGGCCAGGGCTCCCACTGCTGCTGCGGTAGCGGCGGCAAGGAGCCCTGGGCCCTTTTAAATCACCAGGCCCAGGGACAGGTGTCCCTTTTGCCCCCCCCCCCCCCCCCCGTCCCATCGGCAGTCCTGGGAGGGGGGGGGGGGGAAAGAGGCAAAAGGGGCAGCGACGTTAAAGTGCGGTCAACTGTGTAAGGGCCGGTACAGGCTGCCACTTCTTACTGGTATGCCGTACCAGCCCACTTTCACCTCTGGTGATGCTCCTGTTGAAGTCATTGGGAGTTTTGTCTGAATATAGACTAACTTTTGCTCTTAATCATAAGGACAATTTTTGTGTGCATGTGTTCAAAAAGGAGGCCTGCTCCTTAAAGACAACATCTCATATAATAAATTAATTTTACATTTTTGGGAACACAAAAAGGAAATAAATAAATAAAGTGACTCAGTATAAGTAATTATTGCTGAATGACAACTGCAATATTTTCACACATTAGCTTTTTTTCAATTGAACACATTTAAAGAGACACCAACTTCAAACTTGTAATAGTTTTTTTTTAAAGCAGTTACAACGAATGCCTAAGATTACTGTAACTAAAAGAGTTTAAAAGAAAAATATTTTTTCAGTTTCTCGTCTTTGTGCATTTGACAACAACATATTGCATATAGCCAGTTTCATACTTTTCCAATAGAGTCAGTTAAGACCAGATCCTGTAGATAAGCACCTGAATAGTCCCTGTGGGTGGATAAAGTGAAGTATGTGCTTGTTTGCAGGATCACAGCCTTATTTGTGAGTGTGACACATACAGCAATAGTAGAAAGGAGGAACATTAAAAATATAAATGTGTGATTGTAAACCAGGGGAACCAGAGGTAGCTGTAGTACCTGAAATTCACTTAAAAAAACAAAAAAACAAAAAACCAAAAACACTAGCTAGATTCAGTTTGAGAACATCTTTTTAACCTATACATATCTCACTCAACATTTTGCTGACAATTTCAAAACTCCTTCTGATTTATATGTCCTGCACAGGGAGTGCAGATCCTATTAAACAGAATTTAAATATATGAACTGTAGGGAGAAAGAACAGCATAGAACAAGCCAATACTGAGGTTTGTCAGTGAAAAAACTAATATCATTTTGAAATGAATTACTAGTCAGGAGTATCTTTTAAATGGTCTAACATATATTTTTTTAAATATAAAAAAAAACCCGTAGCAAAAACTGTGTAAGTCAATAAATTCACTGCTCATTAAGTTCATATCCAGTGACAGCCAAATAGAAACATACCTGGAATTTCTCACCCCGGTTCATCTGAGTTGATCGAAATTCAGGAGAATCTATAAAGGCACAGGGGTAAATATTATGCAGAAAATGCCCTCGATAGGAGACCTTCATTCTGATGATAAAAATATTTGTTAGAACATTTAAAAAACATAAGGTATAACAACAATCTAAATTTGAATAGGATTATTGACAATGATAATACAGAACTCGGAGAGGTCACTGTAAATCCATGTTTCAGGGAATTTCCACCAAGCATCTGACCTAGTTGTCAGCCAAATAATGAGAGTTTTGACAAAACTTAGTTTGATTCTAAAGGGAGCAGTATCACAGCCTAAAAACAGGCTACATGGTTTGAAATAATAAGTATATCCTTCATAAGGTGGTGCTATTTGTAATAACATCACAGCATCAGCCAATTTAAGTTGCCTGATATAATCCCCAGGAGTACTGCTTTCAGGGCTATATTTCTAGAATAAAAACCTAGAAGCAGAGCTGTATGAATAATGGATTTTTTTGGTTTGCTAGCAATTCCAAAACAAAAAAACAGCACTGTTTCGGGTCAAACGTGAAACAATTTTTGGGACGTTTTTGGTGAATATTTTGTCTCCATTTCAACCATGTTAAAAAGCTTTTTATTTTTTTTCCAATCAGAATTAGAAGCAATTGCCCAAAGAGAAATTTCGAAATGAAGTTGTTTTGAAGTGAAAAATTGAAACACTGAGAAAAATGTCAAAATGAAACAGTTTGGGTTTTGTATTTATTCACTGATTAGGGTTTATTTCCACTCCAACAATTCAGCAAAACCTACACAAATTCACTAAACATTTCAGTGTTGTCGAATCTGCATATTTCACTGAAAAAGAGTTTCGGCCAAAAAAATTGCCCAGGTCTACCCAGAAGGCAGCACCCAGTAGGCAGAATACTACATCTATCAGATGTCCTCCAAATACCTTGGGTTTGATCCACCTGCATAGTGACATAGGATGCCACTAGCACCCCTAAGGAAAGAGGATAGATGGTGGTACCACAGCTTACAGGGAATATCAGCTTTAAACTCTAGCTAGAACTCCACAGCAGCTTCATGAACAAGTCTGATCAAGGGAAGTTATGAATCGGTGCATCTCCAAATCAGCTGGCTCTGCAGATCCCATTGGCCAGGAACTGCGGCCAGTGAGAGCTGCAGGGGTGGCGCCTGAGGGTGGAGGCAGCTTGCAGGGCTGCCTAGCCGCACCTCCACCTAGGAGCAGCGGGGACAGGTTGACGCTCGTGGAGAGCCACCCAAGGTGAACCCTCCCTCCCCCCGCACGGACCTGGTACCCCAACGCCCAGCCCTCCCCGCACTCTGAATCCTTCGTGGCTGTTCCTCCCCATCTCACTGCTTCCAAGGAGCCATGCAGAGCCAGGTAGGGAGCCTGCTGGCCTCGTGCCAACTGGAGTATAAACCTGACTTTCTATGAAGTTTAGAAATGTCAGTTTAATAGAGCTTTCTGGTTGGTACAGGGCTGGATAAACACAGCTTTTACTGTATATTGCGAACAATTATTTTTAAAATGACCTTCCTTTGAATTTGTTTTTCATTCCACCCTCATGCAATACACAAGACTTTCCCAAACTTTAAGAAGTGGGGTTTTTTACCCACGAAAGCTTATGCTCAAATAAATCTGTTCATCTTTAAGGTGCCACCAGACTCCAAACTTGATGCAGCACATACTTTCCCTTTAGCAGGATACTTAGTCGATCATCAACTGATGTTTTGTCCTCTGCAGCATATGCTTGACCTGTTTTTAAAGTCTGAATGTTGCAGAATTGTCCAGTTAATCTCTGGAACAGTTCTGGAGGTACGTGGAGTGGTTGAAACATTCTCTTGTACAGACTACTGAACTCCTTCTCTATCTTGATCTGGAATGCAACAACAGACATTATAAAAGGCGAATGGGTCAGTGAAGAAACCGAAGTGCAGGGTTATTTTTCAGTTCCACAGGTTGCTATAAAAATTCACCATTTGCCAAAACGGTTGTAGCTGAGATACCTCAGGTTTTGTCTACATATAGGGCAGGAAAGAACTGGCATCTCTCCGCAAATGTTGACTCTCAGATGGTGACCATAGCACTTGTTTATGCAGAGCTAAAATTGTGTCAAGATGGTATGCTGGTACTTTAAACATCTTTTCTGTACCCGTAGAATTTGAATTGATGTAAATAGTCATTCTGGATTTATACTGCTGTAAGAGCAAATAGAGTTTGGCCCAGAAAGGCATCTGGAACAACAGGACCCCCGTGTCTTTCACTACACATCTGTGCCTCAGGAAAGAATGAGGGAGCACCTCTTCATATTCATGGCTTGTATACAGAGGGACAGCAGGCCTGCAAGCCCTAGAAACAGAGCCAGCATGCAGAAACCCACCATACGCACATGTCATGAGTGAGGAAGAAGCCACTGCCAGATGAACATCCCACTCTTGGGAGCGCACCCAAACTGCGGCTGCAGGGAAGAGGAAAGGAAGCTGGCTGAAATCCTAAGCCTGAAAGTATTTCCTGAACGAAAGCAACTGGGAAGGAGACAGCAGCTAGTGCTTTGGGTCCTTGTCTACCCCAAAGCACAGGAAACCTTGAGCAGAGAGGCCTGCTTGGTGGTGGAACAGGACAGACAAAGGGTGTGGACATCAGAGGATAAAAAGGGAAGTAAACATATTCAGAATGGAAAATAAAGAAAAAATGATTAACAAACTTATAGGTGGGGCTGGTAGCACCACCTGTTATTGTTGCCCAACACTTTCCATTAGAAGACTCCAATTTCAGGTCACTTATCACTTTGCCAAACTTAAACTACTTTAGCTGAAATTTTCCATGCCAGGTGTCCGCCTCCAGCTCAATTGTTGTGGAAAATTTCATCCAAAACAGGACAGCCATTTCCAAGAATGAGACGAAGGAAAATAAAATTATTTTTCAATGTTAAAAATATTCTAGTGACATTTTCATTGGAAAGGCCCCTATGCTTTGGGATAGGGACTTTACTTTTGGCAGGGAGGTGGCCTTTGTGTCAGGGATGCGCTTTTTGCCATCACTGTGAAAATCCGTCCAAATCCAGCCAAGTTACACTTCTGAAAGGCACATTTGCACAAGTTCAGTTGAAATTTGCTATAGCTTAACAGTGAAAAGTCTTGCAAGATTCTATCCTCACTGAGCATGCTCGAGGCCTGTCACAGCTCCTTGTGCTGATCAGAAAACACATGTGCCAGCCCCACAGAGCAATGGAGCATGTTCCAGTCCAGGGGCAAAGGTAGGCTTTTAGCTATGGCTGCTCCTGGCTAGGGTGTGTCCAGACACCCGCACTGAGAACAGGGAAGTGGTCTCTCCTGTGCTCCCAGTGACCTCCACCCCCTACTCTATTGGGACCCAGGCAACGCAGTGGAAGGAACAGTCTGATTCTAATGCAGAGGGAACAAAAGCCAGACATAGGACATTGAGAGTGAGGGCCAGGGAGTAGATTGGGACACAGAGCTCGAGGGTGGAGACTGGGACTGGCTGGGCAAGGAGCCTGAGAACCCGTAGGGATGGGAAGGGATAAAGATGCTGGTGAGAAAGATCTGACAAGAAGACAGGGTGTGACTGGCTGGGCAGAGCAACTGGGACAAGGAGCCAGCGGAGGGGAGGACACTGAGAATGGATGAGAAGCCTGGGGAGGGAGATTGGGACTGGGAGCATTGGCTCCTATGGAGGCCTGGGAAACATGGGCAGGGGAGTACTGGAGGAACACAGAGACAAACTGGGGAGGGAGACTGGGAATGGGAAAAGGCGGATCCTGGGGCTGGGACCAGAAGCCTCTCAGAAGTGGAGACTGGCACTGACTAGATGAGGAGAATGAAACTGGGATACAGAGGACTGGAGCAGAGACAAGGGCAGGAGGATTCATGGAGGATGGGACAGAAGGGGTCAAGCTAGGGGGGAAAATGAGCAGAAGTGTCCGTGCCCGCTGCAGCACACATTCCTCCAGAGTCTGCAACGGAGCCCATGATCCCCGAGTCTTACCACATCCTTGCTGCCAGCAAATATCTTTGAAACCCACTGGCAAAGTGTCCCATCCCCCTCTACAGCTAGTCCACATAGAGAACAACAACAACCACCAGCTAGTACTGCTATCAGTTATTCTGTTAGCTCAAGCGGCAGAGGTCTGTGCAGTGGATCTAAAAGATTCCAACCTGCTAATGATCCCTGTGGGTGTCAACATAATGCCACGTGAAAGAACTTCCATTTTTGAGTTTGCTTTTTAAATATCTAGAAAATTACGCCCAAAAATTACATTAAAAAAACATTATTAAGGATGCAAAGTCAAGCCCTGAAAAGCTAAGAAAGGCCGGATTAACATTGCCTGTGCACCTTTAATCTGTCCTCCTTATGCATATACATTATGATATAGCCTTTAAATACCTGAAAGAGGGGCGTTGGAATGGAAACGCTCAGGCAAGATTAACAATAAGGTTGTTAGCACTCAAACTACAGTAACTATGTTTGTAGGAGACTGAACTTTTCAATTCCCCAGGCCGTGCTGCACATCATAGTTCTTAACAACTAAAAAGGGCCTATGCCCAGGCAAAGCAAAGTTTCAATTTAAACATACATGGTAGGGAGACGTGTGCTAGGGATCATAATAGATCAATCACAGAATCCCCTAAGGTTGTTAATATCTGCATATAGGTTCCGTGCAACTGTGAGGTTAGATGGACTGATTGCAATTGACATCTCTTCTCCAGTCAGTCCCTCCTTTGTGTCAGCAATTCTAACTTAATGCTGTGTATCTCCCTGCATGTGATCTTACCAGTTCACAGACTGGGTCAAATTTTATTCTTAGATGTGTATGTGCAGCCCCCGTGGACAGAGTTGGGAATTACACAAGCATTTGTGAGGGCAAAACTGACTAAGGAAAACAAAACAAAGTTTAGAGCTTTCATGATCTAATATGTAAATATATCTAAGTGGAAAGCAGGCGTAACTGAAGTGCCGCTTTTAAAACGAGTGATCAGGTGGGAGGTATTATTCTCCTTTGAGAGCCCTCCCTCTCAAAGCAGTGTTCACCCTAACCTAAGTAAGCACAGTTGATCGCTTCGGCAGCCGTCATCGTGAGCCATTTTCCAAATGAGCCATATGGGTAGGTATCAGTTTTGCTCTGTGATAGATGAAGAGTTCTGGAGTACTGCCAAAGCCTCGAGCCAGAGTGCTGCAGAGGCACTGATTACAATCTTTTAGCTTCTGAGTTAGGGGGAGGTTCTTAAAAGAACCATGTAGGTAAAGCCTCAATAAGCTAAAGCCAAAGAAGTCATATTTTGGTCAGAAAAGAACCCACTGTTTTTCCAAAGACTACATTTAATGAAATAAATATTTAACGGAAAATATCTATCAATTATTCATTCTGCAATAAGGCTTGAATTTTAATTGTTTTTCCATTCTTTCTGGATTATGTGATGTGTGAGGCCAAGTAAATAAAAATGATTCTGGGTGGTGGCCAATACTTGCAGATAGAAAATCTCATTCAAAAATTATTTTTCAACATCTTCTTTGCTACCTTCTGTGGTTATGTTTAAAACCACCAATTTTCAAGTTCATAGTAAAAGCAAAGTTACATTCACAGCAATTACAAAGAGTGGAGTAAGTAGCCGATGTTGCATCTACAAGAAGAGTTATTGCTCAGAAGGTATAATGAAGAAGATACATATATTGTCTGGCATATGTTTTCTTGTTTCCTTTTAATTTTACAGTATTTTTAAAATTCACATGATGGATGGGTTTATGTTGCAAGATATTCAGAGCCTGATTTTCAGAGGCGCTGAGCATCCACACTGCTTACAACTGCAGTTATGGGTGCAGAGAACTTCTGAAAAATTGGACCCTTAGGGTCCAATTCCTCATTGTGCCATTGCCTCTTTTTACTTGCTAGGTTAGCACAAAGGGGCAGGTTTAAGTCCTCTCTGGGGAAATTACCCTTTCTACTGGGAACTCCTTATGCTAGGTGCACAGTCAACCCAACCAGCTCTGTACCACCTCTGAGAATAGGGGAAGCAGGGTGGGGGTGGGTTGTACTGAGCGTGGCGTGGCCAGTGTGGATCCCCCAGAGAGACCACTGCACTGTACTTGGGCTCTTCCCAAAGACAAGAATTGCAGAGGAGAAGCCTCTCTTACCAATAAAGGGAAGAGTGTGTGAAAGGCCACTGTTATGTACTCAGACTATTGTTTTCAAAGCAAGAAGGAGCGTTCTGAACAGATGATCTTCACTTTAAGCAGTCATTCACATCAATGCATAGTGAGCGTAAAACAGTACCTGATTTGGTAACATTTCACTCCCACCATCTTCTGGGCAAAGGACTACAGAAGGTGTAAGGCAATGGAGTAGCAGGACTGGGATCTTCAAATGAAGAGAGAGTGGAGTTGTTTGAAGATACAGTCACATTGTCACTTTGCTTTGTCTGTCACATGAGGAGGGAGTATTCTAATCATGATGGAAATTTCTAAGCCGATATTTACATGCATGAAACTACTTTTATACTGCTGAGTTCAAATCATAGAAGATTAGGGTTGGAAGAGACCTCAGGAGGTCATCGAGTCCAACCCCCTACTCAAAGCAGGGCCAATCAACTAAATCATCCCAGCCAGGGCTTTGTCAAGCCAGGCCTTAAAAACCTCTAGGATGGAGATTCCACTACCTCCCTAGGTAACCCATTCCAGTGCTTCATCACCGCCCTAATGAAATAGTTTTTTCTAATAAACCAACCTAGACCTCCCTCACTGCAACTTGAGACCATTGCTTCTCGTTCTGTCATCTGCCACCACTGAGAACAGTCTAGATCCATCCTCTTTGGAACCCCCCCTTCAGGTAGTTGAAGACTACAAAAGAGAAGAGTGAGGGGGGATTTGATAGCAGACTAAATAAGCCCAGTTCCCTCAGCCTCTCTTCATAAACCACATGCCCCAGCCCCCCTAATCATTTTAGTTGCCTCCACTGGACTCTCTCCAATTTGTACACATTCCTTTCTGTAGTGGGGGGCCCCCAAACAGGACACAGTTCTCCAGATGTGGCCTCACCAGTGCCGAAGAGAGGGGAATAATCACTTCCCTCAATCTGCTGGTAATGCTCCTTTTAATGCAGCCCAATATGCCGTTAGGCTTCTTGGCTACAAGGGCACACTATTGACTCATATCCAGCTTCTCGTCCACTGTAATCCCCAGGTCCTTTTCTGCAGAACTGCTGCTTAGCCGGTCGGTCCCGAGCCTGTCGCAGGATGGAAGGATCCCATGCACTATGTGCAGGATTCTGCACTTGTCCTTGTCCTCAGATTTCTTTTTGCCCAATCCTCCAATTTGTCTAGGTCACTCTGGACCTTTCCCTACCCTCCAGCAGATCTACCTCTCCGCTCAGTTTAGTGTCATCTGCGAACTTGCTGAGGGTGCAATCCATCCCATCATACAGACCATTAATGAAGATGTTGAACAAAACTGGCCCCAGGAGCGACCCCGGGGTACTCCACTTGATACCGGCTGCCAACTAGACATCGAACCATTGATCACTACCCATTGAACCTGACAATCTAGCCAGCCTTCTCTCCACCTTATAGTCCAATCCATACTTTTTAAAACTTGCTGGCAAGAACACTGTGGGAGACCGTACCAAAAGCTTTGCTAAAGTCAAGATATATCACACCCACCACTTTCCTCATAGCCACAGAGCCAGTTATCTCATCATAGAAGGCAATCGGGTTCGTCAGGCATAACTTGCCCTTGGTGAATCCATGTTGACTGTTCCTGATCACCTTCCTCTCCTCCAAGTGCTTCAAAAATGGATTCCTCAAGGACCTGCTCCATGATTTTTCCAGGGACTGAGGTGAGGCGGATTGATCTGTAGTTCCCCGGATTCTCCTTCTTCCCTTTTTTAAAGATGGGCACTATATTTGCCTTTTTCCAATTGTCTGGGACCTCCCCCGATTGCCACAAATTTTCCAAGGATAATGGCCAATGGATCTGCAATCACATCAGCCAATTCTCTCAGCATCCTTGAATGCATTAGATCTGGACCCATGGACTCGTGCATATCCAACTTTTCTAAACAGTCCTTAATCTGTTCTTTCATCACTGAGGGCCGCTCACCTCCTTCCTGTATTGTGCTGCCCACTGCAGCAGTGTGGGAGCTGACCTTGTCTGTGAAGACCAAGGGGAAAAAAGAAGCATTCAGTACTTCAGCTTTTTCCACATCACCTGTCACTAGGTTGCCTCCCCCATTCAGTAAGGGTCCCACACTTTCCCTGACCTTCTTGTTGCTAACATACCTGTAGAAACCCTTCACATCCCTTGCTAGCTCTAACTCCAATTGTGCTTTGGCCTTCCTGATTACATCCCTGAATGCTCAAGCAATATTTTCTCCTCCCGAGTCATCTGTCCAAGTTTCCACTTCTTGTAAGATTCCTTTTTGTGTTTAAGCTCTCTGAAGATCTCTCGGTTAAGCCAACCTGGTCCCCTCCCATATTTGCCATTCTTTCTGCACATCTGGATGGCTTGTTCCTGTGCCCTCAATAAGGCATCTATAAAATACAGCCAGCTTTCCTGGACTCCTTTCCCCCTCATATTAGCCTCCCAGGGGATCCTGCCCATCAGTCCCCCGAGGGAGTCAAAGTCTGCTTTTCTGAAGTCCAGGGTCTGTAGTCTGCTGCTCTCCTTTCTTCCTTTTGTCAGGATCGTGAATCAACCATCTCACTGTCACTGCTGCCCAGGTTGCCACCCACTTCTACTTCCCCTACCAATTCTTCCCTGTTTGTGAGCAGCAGGTCAAGAGGAGCACGGCCCCTAGTTGGTTCCTCCAGCATTTGCACCAGGAAGTCGTCCCCAACACTCTCCAAAAACTTCCTGGATTTTCTGTGCACTGCTGTATTGCCCTCCCAGCAGATGTCAGGGTGATTGAAGTCCCCCATGAGAACCAGGGCCTGTGATCTGGAAACTTCTGTAATTGTCCGAAGAAAGCCTCATCTACCTCATCCTCCTGGTCTGGTGGTCTATAGCAGATGCCCACCACGACATCACCCTTGTTGCTCTCGCCTCTAAACTTAACCCAAAGACTCAAACAGGTTTTTCTCCAGTTTCATACTGGAGCTCTGAGCAATCATACTGCTCTCTTACATACAGTGCCACTCCTCCACCTTTTCTTCCCTGCCGGTCCTTCCTGAACAGTTTATACCTATCCATGACAGTGCTCCAGTCATGCGAGTTACCCCATCAAGTCTCTGTTATTCCAATCACATCATAGTTCCTTGACTGTGCCAGGACTTCCAGTGATTCCTGTTTGTTTCCCAGGCTTCTTGAATTCATGTACGGGCACTTAAGATAACTAGTCAATTACCCTGCTTTCTCAGTAGGGATCAGGAGGCCTCCCCTGTTGCACCCTCCTCCTTGCGTTTCCTCCCGGTATCCCACTTACCTCAGGGCTTAGGTCACCATCCCACAGCAAACCTAATTTAAAGCCCTCCTCATTAGGTTAGCAAGCCTGCTTGAGAAGACGCTCTTTCCTCTCTTCCTAGCAATCCTTCTTCCTGAAACATCCCATGGTTGAAGAATCCAAAGCCCACTCTTGGACACCACTTGAGCAACCATGCATTTATCTTCACAATTCGATGGTCCCTACCCGGCCCTTTTCCTTCAACAGGGAGGAAGGATGAGAACATGACTTGCGCCTCAAACTCCTTTATCCTTCCTCCCAGAGCCACGTAGTCACAGTCACCAACTCAAGGTCATTCTTGGCATTATCACTGGTGTCCACATGGAGACGTAGGAAGGGATAGCAGTCCAAGGGCTTGATCAGTCTCAGCAGACACACCGTCACATCCTGAATTCTAGCTCCAGGCAAGCAGCACGCTGAGTTTCCTGGTCTAGATGGTAGACGGATGACTCCATTCCCCCTTAGGGGAGAGCCCACGACAACCACCACCCCATCTCCGCCTCTTGGGAGTGGTGGATGTGGAACCCCCATCCCTAAGACAATGCTTCCCATGCCTTCCGGTCGATGGTGTCTCCCTCTGATCCCTTCCCTCAGGTAACTCTTCCAAATCATTCTCTGCCATCGTATCTGTGCAGAGAGCCTGAAAATGGTTTCTTACCTCTATCTGCATTGGGGGTACAGGAGTTCTCCTCTTTCTTCTTCTGGAGGTCACATGCTGCCAATTTTCTTCCCCATTCTGCAATGTCCTCTGAGTCTTCAGCATGCTGTGCCTGCAGTACTAAACGCTGTCATCTATCCAGAAAGTCTTCATTTTCTCTGATGCTACCCAAGTATCAACCCTGAGTTGCTAGTCCTTTAACCTTCTCTTCCAATATGAAGACTAGTTTGCACTTGATACAGACGAAGTCACGTCTATCCTCTGGGAGAAAGGCCAAGATGGTATATCCTGTGCGGGTCACAACAGCGGATCGTTCACGATCCACATTGTCTTCCTTTCAAGAGCCTCTTCAGATGTTTTATTTACTGCTCACAGAAGCCTGAAAGGCAAAAAACTCTGTGAGAACTCCCCCAAGGCGAACTCCCTCTGTTTGCCTATCCTCTGTTCACCGCTCATTTTGTTCACAACTGGCTGCTTTTTCATAAGGCTGCTGGCTCGAAGCAGTTGCCCTGGCCCAAAGCCTTTCCTCCAATCAACCATTCAAGGCCCACCTGGAACAAAGCACTCCCAATTCACACTTTTCAAACCAACCAACCAGACGGTCAAACAGTCACAAATCTTAGTGATCAGTAGTCCTTCATTTATTAACACCTCACGGTAAAACTCTCTTTGGCTCAAAAAACAGAGACAGCGTCTTCCATTACTGTGCACTTATTTAGCTATTTGGATTTTATGATGAATTGCCTTTCCGCCTAGACCAAGGGTGGATACAGCATTGTCTCTCTCATACAGACACACACACCCCTAGCAACAGAGGTGAAATGAGCAATTTCATGGTCAGTATTTGCTTGTATGTATTTTAACCTCTAAAAGAGCAAGTGTGAGTGGTCACACGCCGAAGATGGGTGCTATCAAAGGGACATAGACAGATAGAGTAGAAAGACAAGATGACAAAATCAAAACTGATATTCTTGCCAATGCGTGAGAGGTGTCCCATTGGGGTATGAAGAAATCTGGACACAAATGCTTGTCACCATTTAAAAATGCAACCTAAGACTAGGGCTGAATGGAGGTTCTTACGTAGTGTTGCATCTCTCCCGAACACTCAATTCCATCCAAAGGACTAGCTACTATTAAAATCAAATATGGCCTGCTCTTAGAAGTCCCGGCTGCATTGCTTTACTGGCACATGCAATCTGAAGATGAAAATTGAAAAACAAACATCATTTTCTTTTCAGACACCACTGAAAGGCAGTTGTCAACCATAACGCGCTCAAGGGACAGTGCATATAAAAATAGCCAACTGCACTTTTCCCAGTATGGGCATAAGTAGCCAACTAAACCCAGAAGAGGAATTTAGCAACATTATAAGATGGGCAAGAAGTCCCCTCACCCCACCTGTTGAAAGGATTATCTAACACTTTAATTGACTAGTAGTTTATAAATTGAGTTTCAAACTCAAATATTCTCTATTTGGACCTACATAAACAATATCTATCAGTGTTTTATACTACTGCCCATCACTGTAGCATTTGAGTGCCTTTCCTGCAAGATCAATAGCAAAAGTGAAGTCCCTAGTGGACTCTGGCACTTTTATACAATCAAATTATTACTGTGGCACACAAAAAAAAGTATGTTAGTATTGCATTAAGTCTCAGATTTTAGTCACTTAAGTCAGAGTTAAAATTCTTACTGCTATTTTAATCTTGGTCCTTTGCATACATCTGTTGCAAGAAGGTCTTTTGTTACTTTATCATAGAATACAGTGGTTCTCTGTGTTTTCAATACCAGGATCTACCATCCTCCCCCAACACCCTCTCTAATCTAACAGAAGAAGGGTAAGATGGTCATGACACATTAGTGACCTCTCTGGAGGTTATGACATCCATGTTGGGAGCCTATAACATAATACATATGAAAATTTGTGTACAGTAGGTGCTTGGATACAGTAATGGGTGGGGCATAACAGACAGAATATCTGAGTTTATAGGCAAAGGTGCAGTTTCATCATCATATCATATTCTGAAGACCAAGAAAATGTTTTCTAAAATAATTGTGTAAGCATCTCAGACAGAGAAGTAAGAAACAAATGTGCTTATCCCTTTTAAATTGAAGAGATTTTAAAAGGCAATGGGCAATTTAGGCTCATCTTGGATAGGCTCAATATACTGTATGTAGCTAAATGGACAGTTAGCAGTAGAGCAATCTATCTAGTTTTAAAATAGTGACTGATGATGCTTTAGACAAAAACTAGATAAAGCTTTACTTTGCCCTGCCAGGAAAGGAGGAGAGTATGTGAGAGGGCAGCCAGGGGATTTGATTTGGTATAAGAATTCAGTTCCAGCTGGAATTTTTTCTTCCAGCACTGATCTAAGATACACTTTGGAAGGAGTAGGTCTGATTTCAGGTACTGGCTGAACAAAGCTAAAGGCCATATTCTGCAGTACTTAATGGAGTAATGCATAGAGTTGTTCTGCTAAACACCTCAGAATTTGGCCCCAAGTATATATATTCCTGTAACCTTCACATAGCAAATTTCTCTTAAGATTGGACTTCATATTGTACAAAATCTAAGTGAGCAAAAAATAAAATTTTCCCTTTTTCTTTCTAAGCCTAAAGATTTCTGAAAAGAGGCAAGAGGCTGCAGTAAGGACTAGCTATGTGCTAAAATTTAAAAATAAATGGTCATACACAAAAAGAATACATAAGGGGAACAAATTAATGGAAACACTCCTGTGGTCCACTGGAGCCATGGAATAGGCACATTCTAACCCTTATCCCCACCCATCCATTGAATTTGTGTACTCACAGAATGGGAAGATATCAGGTGGCAGGATGGATAAAGGAATGGGGATTCCCAAGGATCCTGGCTTCCAACCTCAGTGACTGTGCTCAAGTCTGTTGATTGACTCCAGTTTTACACTACTCTGAAGACCCTTCCAGATTATTGGCTCACTCCCCTAGCTGTTCCCTTTGATTCTATGGAGGGGAGTCAGAGGGTGCACAGCCAGAGTTTAGGCAGCTTTAGCTTCGCTGATTTGACCTGCAAATATCCCCATGCCCCAAACTGGTTAAAGGCAGGAATCATGACACTGAATGTGGATCTTCCATCACCCTACCCACTTTCTCATGCTCATTCCTGGGCATCCCAGATATCTGATAGAGAAGGGAATAGTATTTCACTTATCACTTTCCCCATCTGCAGGGTACGACCAGGGTTTTCTTTGTGGATTTCCTTCCCTCTGCAGGACAGGGCAAGAAAGGACACATGGCCCAAAGGGTATTTTTGTATGAATGGACTGCAAGAACAACATTAAAGTTGTTTGTATATGAACACCTACATTTATTTCCAGGTTTATGAAGAGCCAAAATGTACTCTCAACCTTGTCCGCACCAGTACACCAGATACTTCTAGGTTTAAACTAAGCAAGAGAAGTTTTATCCCTAAAGAGGTCATGGCCTAATTTTCCAGGAATAATTAGTTATGGATGTCCACCTTGAGATATGCAGACCTGATTTTCAGAAGTTTTGAGCACCTATCCTCTGAAAAATCTGGCCCCTTTGAAATGCTCCAGTTGTGCATCCAAAAGTCACTAGTCACTTTTGAAATGTATGTCCTTGTCCTTTAGATAAATAAAAGGATGCCTGACCCCCCCCCCCCCAAAAAAAAAAAAAAAGGTTTAAAATGGAAGTACTACATCAGACAGTGATGCACAAACTATCAGGATAAAATCACACTAATGTTAGCTGGTACCTGCTGGGGTTGATAACTAACCCACTCAGGCAAAACTCCAACAGAATTCAATATGAGGCTTGCCCAAGCACAGCCATAGGACTTGGTCCATTCCTTGTACCCTACCAGACTCTGTAGTAATGATACTCTTTACATACCGGTCTTCTCTTGTACAGTAGATATATAAAATGTAGGAAGTTGACAACCAAGAACACCGAATTCCAGATCATTATATCCAAAGCACAGCGGTACAGAATGGCCCAGATGATGAAAAGTACACATCCTGTCAAAAATAAAGCAGGAAGTTAAAAGATATAAAAAATCTGGTAAAAATATTTTTGTATTTATACACACACACACACTTCATTCTTTTGATATAGATAATACAGCACCCTATTTTAGAGTACAGTGATTATGTTCAGAAGTGATGCATTTCACAAGTTTCAGTCTTAGGTACTATGGATCAAGGTAAGCAATGTTTTATTAAGTGTAATAGTTAATTTTATTTAGTTACAAGAAGTAACTAAAACATACAACTGCTTCATACAGCTGTCATTACGCTATTTGAGACAAAAATGATAACAGGGTGGATAAAAATCAATGATTTTTTATTTAAAATCAGATTTTTTGATAAAATGCTTTGAGGAAAAAAACCTATCTAAAGATAGTTTTAATTAAGGTACATTATAGCTCAAAGCATATCTCATTATGGAGTAGGAATTATAAATTCTAAATTCTATAGTATGAAACAATATATTCATGTAATGTTTAAGAAAAGTTTTGTAAATGAGTTCCAGTAGTTCATGGATTAGGGACCCAATCTTCTGGGGTTCCAGGGGCTTCAAGATTTAGGTTCATCTTTCTATCTACCCAATGGGACACAGTGCTCAGTCTAGAAGATACTATCAGAGATGCTTAGTTTTGCAGTTCTCAAACTGTGGATTTCGGTCTCCAGAGATAATATGCTTGTTAACAGCAAAAATGTTTTAAAATAAATAAATATACATAGAGAGGTAAGAAATAACAGACCTCAACCCTATTGTCCCTCTGCAAATTTGTGTACACAGAGTCAATCCCATACCTCTCTCTAAAAGTGCAAAGTTTCAAAAAGTTCAATGAATAGATTGCTAGTGGCAGAACAGATTTGGACAAGGAGAAGTAGTCTGGAGATAAATGTGAGAAGGGAGGGACAGGCAGTAGAAACAAAAGTGAAACTGTTTGAGTAACATATTCCATAAGCCTTGAGGTCTTTCTGAGGGTAGCCCTCATTGATTTGGGGTTACCAAATAGGGTTTGGTACTATTCTCTCACTAGAAGGGAAAACCTATAATGGCAGTAGGCCATAATATTTTATTGAAGCTCCTCTACCTGTGGGTAAGACAGGCATGCGTGCAAAATGCAAACAGTGTAACAAAGAAATACAAGGCCTGGTTGCCTAAATGAAACAACATCATGAGAAGTGTTCCTTCTCAGGAGGAAGCTGCGTTGAAGAGGATGAAAGGAACATGTCGGATCTTCAGGTTGGTAAACTTTTTTATTTCATACTTTAAGGACTGCCTGTCTTCCTTCTGAACTATTCTTGAATTCTCATGTTTGAGCAAAAAATATAGTTGTTACTCAATGGTACTATCATTTTAGATGCAGTTGTGATAAAAAAATAAATAGCTGAAATAGGCAGCTCTTCCTTTTACAATTTCACCTTTAAAGTAGTACTGAGTGTCAGTGAATGCAATGAGTAATGCTAAATGAGCAGTATGGTAATAATAATTAAATAACTGCATTGGCTTATTTTGTTTAGGAGAATCCATCCTCAACATACAGGATTCTGAAGACTATCCACCTTCAAGATCACTATTATTTTCTATAGTTTCAGAGCTATCTGCCAAGGATAGCATTTCAGTCACACCATGTATGTCACATAGCCACAGTATACCACCTGTAGCAAAAAGAAAAAAAAAAATCTCCATCATCCAAAAACCACCATAGGTAAGATTACAAAAAAAGAGGCAATTGATGAAAAAATTGCCCGGTTTGTTTATGCAACAAACTCTCCTTTCCGTATGATTGAGAACCCACGCTTCATTAACATGGTTCAGTCATTAAGACCAGGATACAGTCCACCCAACAGAGCAGATGTCTCAGGCAAATTGCTGGATAAAGTGTATGAAAGAGAAATTGAGCGGTGTGCAAAAGGTCTAGAGGGTAAAATTGTTAACCTGAGTCTTGATGGGTGGACCAATGTCCGCAATGATCCTGTTGTATGTGCTTGTGTGACAATAAAAGAAGGGAACATCTTCCTTACAGAAACAACTGATACATCAGGAAATGCACACACAGCGGAGTACCTACAAGAAGTAGCATTAAAAGCTATCACAAACTGCAGGAAAAATTTCAAATGTCTAGTACGCAGTTTGGTCACAGACAATGCTGCAAATGTATCCAAGATGAGAAGAAATGGATTTAGAAGGGAGTCCTAAACTAACAACATATGGTTGCGGTGCTCATTTGATGCACCTCCTAATCAAAGATTTCAGTGTTTCAGAAATAAAGGCTAATGTTGTTGAAATTGCAAAATACTTCCATAACAACCACTTTGCAGCAGCTGCTCTGAAAAAAGTGTGAGGAACCAACCTAACTCTCCCACAAGCCATGCGACGGAACTCAGCAGTGGACTGTTTTGAGCACTATATCAAGAACTGGCCTAATCTGATGACAGTTTGTGAACAAAATTGTGAAAAAATTCTTAACATTGGGCTTAAGAGAAATGTTGAACACATGCGGAGTATCCTGAAGACTATTTCTGTAGCCTTGAACAAAATGCAGGGAAATAGTTGTTTTATTGCTGATGCTGTTGAAATTTGGAAGGAACCGAGTGAGATCTTAAAAAGAGAAATATGCAATGACAGAGTTAAATGACAAGCACTATCTGCAGCTCATTTTCTTGCAAATATTGTCAATTCTCAGTAGCAGGGTCAAACCTTAACTGCTGAAGAAGAGGAGTTGGCTATGACATGGACATCCAGCAATCATCCCTTCATAATGACAACTATAATAAACTTCAGAGCTAAGGGTGAACCATTCAAGAAATAGATGTTTGCTGATGACGTTTTAAAGAAAGTCACACCAGTGAAGTCACTTAGGTGGAAGTCACCTAAGCACTTGGATTCAGAGACCGTTGAAGTGATAATCTCACTTTTAACAGCAGTAGCTTCTTCTGCCGGAGTAGAAAGAATATTTTCTTCCTTTGGACCAATCCATTCCAAATTGATAAATCATTTGGAGCTGAAAAAGCAGGAAAGCTTGTTTTTCTTTTCCAGATTATGAACAAACAGGAAAATGAAGGTGAAGATGCCCGAGTTAGCAGCAGAAGCCAATATTTTACGTTTCTCATGTTGACCTGGCTGACATAGTCGATTTAATTTGTTGGTTTTTTTTTTTTTTTAATATTTCATTTAACTATTTTAGTAAAAAAAAAAAATTAACAAAATCAAACCTGATTTTAAAAAACTTGAATGTTTAACTAAATTCAAAAATTCATGTGCTTGTTTTGTTAAAATATTATGTTTGCTGTTGAAGAAAAAAAAATCCAGAATACATAGTGTTGTTGATTTAGTTAAATAAAACAAACAATTTAAATGTCTGTCTGATGATCTTCTCCTAATACAGCATGGCAAGAAAATCCTCCAAATATTAATGATTAACCTGTTGAATTGGAGATATTTATGAAGTCATTGGCAGGTGAACTATCTGCTTCAATTACCTTTGGTAAATGAAATAACCAAACAATCATTCATTTTCTGATATAGCTGTAAAACTAATCTGAAAGGTTTTCAAAATAAATCACTTAAAAAATGTATAGTGTGTACCTTCTAAAAATGAAACCTACATCTATCTCTGAGTTCTGAAGAATACGTATTAAGGTTATAACAACCAATAAGAATGCACTTCTATGTAGAAATCCATGATTAAATGGAGGCTTCCTGACTAGTGATTAAAATCAAATGCACCCTGATGATAAGCATTGATGATAAACATTCATTTCTAGGGCTGATGCCTGTAGATAAACAAAACATGAGTAAGCAAGCACTATTTGCCTGGAGCTCCCTAAATGCCATCCACCAAGATTTTCAGTTTTAAAATAAAAAACACCACCATAACATGTTATGAATCTGGCTTCCTGCTGTGAGTTATGCCATTGTGCAAGATATCATTTGTTAGGAAAACAGAATGACTGATGAATATCTTCTACATAATTTTCAAATACTAATTCCTCTGCTCTGATTAGTGAGAGCTAACAAACAAGATAAAGTTCTTAATTATGCATCTTTCTCTTACAATGTTACTCTTTCAAGTTGCCATCTCAGCTTGAAAAATTTATACTCCATACATTTTTGCCAGTTCAAAATTCAAACTAGAGCCCAAATCAGTGAACCCTCCACGTGCAGAACTCCTGTTGATTTTAATGAGAGTTCAACAGATAAAAGGTCTTGCAAAAACTGAGGTTCCTGGCCATTAGAGAAACTGATTTTGGTAAACTAGCCTTTTGTAAGTGTGAAAAGAGATATGGAACAATTACTGTAAAATTCATATAAGCAACATAAAGGTCTGGTAATTAAATAGATTCTCTCAAACACTGAACATGTTCTATATTGTAAAAATAACAAAAGTGATATTTCTCAAAAATACACCTTACAGGGTCATAACTTTTCTCAACATTTCCTCAATGGGTCATGAAGACTTTGTTCGTAAAGTCTTAACATAGTTCAGGAACCCTGTAAGTGATTTACCGCTCTGCCATTGTACTGTGTGTAGAACCAGTTTGGCCCCACTCAAATCATGTTTAAAGTCTTCCTAACAATGCAGCTGAAAACAAGGTTTTGGCATCACCTACTGTCACGAGGTGCTTACAGTACTTCAATGGTAAAAACCTAGCCCTATTCAAGTCAATGGCAAAACCCCTTTTGACTTCAATGGGTCCTGGATTTCACCCTAGCTTTCAAAGCTATTTCTAAGCTAGCAGTGAATGAAATGAAATGCTAGAACAAAGAGAAGCATCCATACGTTATCTGAAAGCATTAAGAATTCCTCCTGCTCTCTAATTTCTCAGAGCACACATGATTGCCAAGTGTGTTGTATTCCACTGTTCTGAATCCAACTACATCTTTATTATTATCCAACTATTTATCTTTATTAAAAGTCAGGGTATTTAAGGTGGTTAATAATGAATCAGGCCAAGACTCCAACAGTGAATTGCTTTTTTTGACTACTATCAGAAAAAGGAAATTCTAGTTAGCTCTTTGCATTACAATAGTATTAGACTTGGAATATTATTATTAATTATTTGTATTTCCATAATGCCCGAGTGCCCTATCATGGAACAGAACCCCATTGCACTAGGTGCTATATGAACAGAATTGAAAAAAAAAAAATTCCCTGTCCCAAAGAGCTTACAATCTAAGTATCACACAAGAGACAAACAGGGGAGCGCAAGGAAAGAAGACGACGATATTAGCTAGCATGATAGGCAGCAGTCTTCGTGTGCCAGAAGCTAACGGTTGTCAAGTTTTTTGCAGGCTTCATGGAAAAGGAGAGTTTTAAGGCGGAATTAGAAGGATAATGAGTTAGTTTTGCAGATGTTTAGAGGAAGCGCCTCCCAAGCAGGTGGGGCAGCAGGGAGAAAGCACAAAGATACTTGTTTGAAAATTCTGTAAATGGGCAATGGAGGCTGGCATCACAGATAGATGGGAGCGAACATTTCAGTAGAAAATGAAAGAAGATAGGCAGGCTTCGGTTAGCTGTGAAGGGTCTTGAAAGTGACAAGTGGATTATGTTTGATGCAACTGAGAAGGGAAAGTATGGTCAAAGCAACGGGCTAGGAAAATTATCTTTGCAGCATCATTTGAATGAATATGAGTGGGGCAAGACAGCACTTGTCAAGGGCAGTGACAATTGAAGAAATGTTGCAGTAATCAAGAAGCAAAATAACAGCCTGGATGAGCATTTTAGATGTGTGGATGGATAGGAAAGACCATATCTTAGAAATGTTACGCAAAATGAATCCGCAAGATTTAGACATAACCTGGACGTGAAGACCTAGAAAGAGATTGGAGAGGATGCCACAGTATGGGCCAGAGTGACAGGCAGGATGGTGGTGTGATCTACAGTAGCCCAAAAAGGAGGTATTGCGGGGAGGGGGCAAAAAGGGGAAGTTAAGATGAAGAGATCTGTTTTAACAATGTTCAGCTTGAGCTGACATCTAGTCATCCTCAAGAAAATGTGTTTAAAATATGTTCACACTTCACTCCCATGGTATGTGATGTCATCTCAGACCTCATATTTTAAGAAGAGTTGGGGATAGTCACTACATGAAGCTTTCCAAGGAAAACTTAAATATTGCAGGGGTAGGAGGTATTTCTTATTATATCAGTGGTCTGAGAGTGCAAGAGACTTATACATTTTACAATATAAATCTATCTTGCTATAACTGAAAGGAGTTGCTATAACAGCAGGAGTTTGCCTGGGAGTTCGCCTGGAGTGAGCCCAGTGAGGCTTACATCTTGCCAACTTCTCTGAGGAAGCTCATAGTAGGAAGGTGATATGGAAGGGGGGGGGGGGGAGGTTTCAGCTGTTGTGACCTGCACTGGATGTGCCATGTTTGTCTTTCTTCCAGAGGACAGAAGCGACATTGTCTGTACAAAGTGCAAGCTGGTCTCCATACTGGAAGAGAAGATTGAAGGTCTGGAACAACAGATAACGACCCTGTGTTGCATACGAGAAACTGAGGATTTTCTGGACAAAAGTCAGGATATGCTTCTACGGGCACAAAGCTCTAAAGATTTAGAGCAGGTTGCACAGCGGAGCCAAGAGGCCAGTGAAGAAGCTTGGCAACATGTGACCTCCAGAGGAAGAAGGGGGAATGTCTGGGTTCCAGCAACGTGGACACAGGTAACTAACTGCTTTCATGTTCTCTCCACAGGTACCATTGCGGCGAGTGGACCAGATGATAAATCTGGGGGGAGAAAGCAGAAGGAGACTCTGCTGGTTGGAAGGCATGAGATGCACTGTCCTGAGACTGTGGGTTCCACGACCACCACTCCCAAGAGAAGGAGGCGGGTGGTGGTGGTCGGGGACTCTCTCCTCCAGGGGACTGAGTCATCTATCTGCCGCCCTGACCGGTAAAACCGAGAAGTCTGCTGCTTGCCGGGGGTTAAGATTCGTGATGTGACGGAGAGACTGCCGAGACTCATCAAGCCCTCGGATCGCTACCCCTTCCTGCTTCTCCACGTGGGCACCAATGATACTGCCAAGAATGACCTTGAGCGGATCACTGCGGACTACGTGGCTCTGGGAAGAAGGATAAAGGAGTTTGAGGCGCAAGTGGTGTTCTCAAACATCCTCCCCGTGGAAGGAAAAGGCCTGGGTAGGGACCGTTGAATCGTGGAAGTCAACGAATGGCTGCGCAGGTGGTGTCGGAGAGAAGGCTTTGGATTCTTTGACCATGGGATGGTGTTCCATGAAGGAGGAGTGCTGGGCAGAGACGGGCTCCACCTTACAAAGAGAGGGAAGAGCATCTTTGCAAGCAGGCTGGCTAACCTAGTGAGGAGGGCTTTAAACTAGGTTCACCGGGGGAAGGAGACCAAAGCCCTGAGGTAAGTGGGAAAGCGGGATACCGGGAGGAAGCACAGGCAGGAATGTCTGTGAGGGGCGGGCTCCTGCCTCATACTGAGAATGAGGGGCAATGAACAGGTTATCTCAAGTGCTTATATACAAATGCACAAAGCTTTGGAAACAAGCAGGGAGAACTGGAGGTCCTGGTGATGTCAAGGAATTATGACCTGATTGGAATAACAGAGACTTGGTGGGATAACTCACATGACTGGAGTACTGTCATGGATGGTTATAAACTGTTCAGGAAGGACAGGCAGGGCAGAAAAGGTGGGGGAGTAGCACTGTATGTAAGGGAGCAGTATGACTGCTCAGAGCTCCGGTACGAAACTGCAGAAAAACCTGAGTGTCTCTGGATTAAGTTTAGAAGTGTGTGCAACAAGAGTGATGTAGTGGTGGGAGTCTGCTATAGACCACCGGACCAGGGGGATGAGGTGGATGAGGCTTTCTTCCGGCAGCTCACAGAAGCTACTAGATCTGGTTCTCATGGGTGACTTTAATTTTCCTGATATCTGCTGGGAGAGCAATACAGCGGTGCATAGACAATCCAGGAAGTTTTTGGAAAGCATAGGGGACAATTTCCTGGCGCAAGTGCTAGAGGAGCCAACTAGGGGGGAGCTTTTCTTGACCTGCTGCTCACAAACTGGGAAGAATTAGTGGGGGAAGCAAAAGTGGATGGGAATCTAGGAGGCAGTGACCATGAGTTGGTTGAGTTCAGGATCCTGACACAGGGAAGAAAGGTAAGCAGCAGGATACGGACCCTGGACTTTAGGAAAGCAGACTTCGACTCCCTCAGGGAACGGATGGGTAGGATCCCCTGGGGGACTAACATGAAGGGGAAAGGAGTCCAGGAGAGCTGTCTGTATTTCAAGGAATCCCTGCTGAGGTTACAGGGACAAACCATCCCGATATGTTGAAAGAATGGTAAATATGGCAGGCGACCAGCTTGGCTTAACAGTGAAATCCTAGCGGATCTTAACCATAAAAAAGAAGCTTACAAGAAGTGGAAGGTTGGACATATGACCAGGAAGAGTATAAAAATATTGCTCGGGCATGTAGGAATGAAATCAGGAGGGCCAAATCACACCTGGAGCTGCAGCTAGCGAAAGATGTCAAGAGTAACAAGAAGGGTTTCTTCAGGTATGTTGGCAACAAGAAGAAAGCCAAGTGTGGGCCCCTTCATGAATGAGGGAGGCAACCTAGTGACAGAGGATGTGGAAAAAGCTAATGTACTCAATGCTTTTTTTGCCTCTGTCTTCACTAACAAGGTCAGCTCCCAGACTGCTGCGCTGGGCATCACAACACAGGGAATAGAGGGCCAGCCCTTTGTGGAGAAAGAGGTGGTTAGGGACTATTTAGAAAAGCTGGACATGCACAAGTCCATGGTGCCGGACGAGTTGCATCCGAGAGTGCTAAAGGAATTGGCGGCTGTGATTGCAGAGCCATTGGCCATTATCTTTGAAAACTCGTGGCGAACGGGGGAAGTCCCGGATGACTGGAAAAAGGCTAATGTAGTGCCAATCTTTAAAAAAGGGAAGAAGGAGGATCCTGGGAACTACAGGCCAGTCAGCCTCACCTCAGTCCCCGGAAAAATCATGGAGCAGGTCCTCAAAGAATCAATCCTGAAGCACTTACATGAGAGGAAAGTGATCAGGAACAGTCAGCATGGATTCACCAAGGGAAGGTCATGCCTGACTAATCTAATCGCCTTCTATGATGAGATTACTGGTTCTGTGGATGAAGGGAAAGCAGTGGATGTATTGTTTCTTGACTTTAACAAAGCTTTTGACACGGTCTCCCACAGTATTCTTGTCAGCAAGTTAAAGAAGTATGGGCTGGATGAATGCACTATAAGGTGGGTAGAAAGTTGGCTAGATTGTCGGGCTCAATGGGTAGTGATCAATGGCTCCATGTCTAATTGGCAGCTGGTGTCAAGTGGAGTGCCCCAGGGGTCGGTCCTGGGGCCGGTTTTGTTCAATATCTTCATAAGTGATCTGGAGGATGGTGTGGATTGCACTCTCAGCAAATTTGCGGATGATACTAAACTGGGAGGAGTGGTAGATACGCTGGAGGGCAGGGATAGGATACAGAGGGACCTAGACAAATTGGAGGATTGGGCCAAAAGAAATCTGATGAGGTTCAATAAGGATAAGTGCACTTAGGACGGAAGAACCCAATGCACAGATACAGACTAGGGACCGAACGGCTAGGCAGCAGTTCTACGGAAAAGGACCTAGGGGTGACAGTGGACGAGAAGCTGGATATGAGTCAGCAGTGTGCCCTTGTTGCCAGGAAGGCCAATGGCATTTTGGGATGTATACATAGGGGCATAGCGAGCAGATCGAGGGACGTGATCATCCCCCTCTATTCGACATTGGTGAGGCCTCATCTGGAGTACTGTGTCCAGTTTTGGGCCCCACACTACAAGAAGGATGTGGATAAATTGGAGAGAGTCCAGCACAGGGCAACAAAAATTATTACGGGTCTGGAACACATGACTTATGAGGAGAGGCTGAGGGAACTGGGATTGTTTAGTCTGCGGAAGAGAAGAATGAAGTTGGATTTGATAGCTGCTTTCAACTACCTGAGAGGTGGTTCCAGAGAAGATGGTTCTAGACTATTCTCAGTGGTAGAAGAGGACAGGACAAGGAGTAATGGTCTCAAGTTGCAGTGGGGGAGGTTTAGGTTGGATATTAGGAAAAACTTTTTCACTAAGAGGGTGGTGAAACACTGGAATGCGTTACCTAGGGAGGTGGTAGAATCTCCTTCCTTAGAAGTTTTTAAGGTCAGGCTTGACAAAGCCCTGGCTGGGATGATTTAAATGGGGATTGGTCCTGCTTTGAGCAGGGGGTTGGACTAGATGACCTCCTGAGGTTCCTTCCAACCCTGATATTCTATGATTCTATAATTCTATGAAATTGAGCTCTATGTTTTTCATTTACTCATAACGAAAAATTTTGGGGCCAATTTTTTTTCCCATACTTTGTCCAAGTATAGATTTTTTTCTGACAAGTTAAGCGAGAGTGGAGAAAAACAGATGAAGAAATGAAAAACAAAACAAAATACAATAAAGCCCAGACCACATAAACAAACCCTACCCTTCCAGTCAGGTGTTTCAGCAACTGCACAGATGCTCAAAATTCTCTATGCAGTTGTTGTGGAGTTTTAAGAGACTGGGTCTGTATTACCTTATCCAAATAAGTTCTGCAATGTCAGAATGTTGACCAGGCCCCAAATCATGCTAAAACAATTAAAATATGTTGAAATACCACAAACGGAAGACAAGTGAGCCCAGGACAATACTTTCTATTAGGGCTGTCGATTAATCGCAGTTAACTCAAAAAAAAATCAGTTTTAATTGTGCTGTTAAACAATAGAATACCAATTGAAATTTATTAAATATTTTGGATGTTTTTCTACATTTTCATATATATTGTATTCTGTGTGGTAATTGAAATTAAAGTGTATATTATTTTTTATTACAAATATTTGCACTGTAAAACTGATATAGTATTTTTCAATTCACCTCATACAAGTACTGTAGCGCAATCTTTGTTGTGAAAGTGCAACTTACAATAGATTTTTTTGTTACATAACTGCAGTCAAAAACAAAACAATGTAAAACTTTAGAGCCTACAAGACCACTTAGTCCTACTTCTTGTTCATCCAATCATGAAGACAAACAAGTTTGTTCATATTTACAGGAGATAATGCTGCCCTCTTCTCATTTGCAACTGTGATGGGTTGGATCACAGAAACCCCCTTGGGACTGCCAACTGATGTGCCAAGACTCCTTTGGTCTCTGCTTTCCCTGCCAGTTTGGGACTCCAGCATCCTGTCTTGTGGAGCCAGACACGCTAGTCTGCTCCAACACAGACTCAGGGTCTGAACCACGTGCCCCAAAGCTGCAGACTAACTGAAAGCAACTTAAGAAGTGTTCCTGTCCTTGACACTCAGATGCTCAACTCCCAATGGGGTCCAAACCCCAAATAAATCTGTTTTTCCCTCTATAAAGCTTATACAGGGTAAACTCAAGTTGTTCGCCCTCTATAACACTGATAGAGACACATGCACAACTGTTTGCTGCCGCCCCCCCCCCCATTTATATATCTTTTGCATAAGGTGGGACTCCTTTGTCCCTCTGGGTTCTCACCCCTCCTTCTCAATGGAAGAGCACCAGGTTAAAGATGGATTCCAGTTCAGGTGACATGATCACATGTCATTGTAAGACTTAGCCCACAGGTATACAGGAAGACTTACAAGTAAAACAGAAAAGGAGTACTTGTGGCACCTTAGAGACTAACCAATTTGAGCATGAGCTTTCGTGAGCTACAGCTCACTTCATCAGCCATCTACAGTCAATTGTCTTGGTTAATGGGAGCCATTAAGATTCCAAACCAACATTAATGGCCCACACTTTGTATAACTACAATAGGACCTCAGAGTTATATTTCATATTTCTAGTTTCAGACCAAGAGCGATACATTTATACAAATAGGATGACCACACACCATAGATTATACGCTTTGTAATGATACCTTACAAGAAACCTTTTGCATGAAGCATATTCCAGTTACATTATACTCACACTCATTATATGATTTTATAAAAATATGCTAGAGTGCAGCATCACAACAATGTCACCAGAAAGTGAGAACAGGCATTTGCATGGCACTTTTGTAGCTGGCATTGCAAAGTATTTACGTGCCAGATATGCTAAACAATTGTATGGTCCTTCATGCTTCGGCCACCATTCCAGAGGACATGCTTATGACACTACTTAAAAAGATAAATTGTTAATTAGATTTGTGACTGAACTCCTTGGGGGGAGAACTGTATGTCTCCTGCTCTGTGTTACCCACATTCTGCCATATATTGAAATATATTTCATGTTACAGCAGTCTTGGACAATGACCCAGCACATGTTCATTTTAAGAACACTTTCACTGAAGATTTCACAAAACACGAAGAAGGTACGAATGTGAGATTTCTAACCAACCCAAGATTTAAGAATCTGAAGTGCCTTTCAAAATCTGAGAGGGATGAGGTGTGGCAGATGCTTTCAGAAATCTTAAAAGAGCAACACTCCGATGCAGAAATTACAGAACCCAAACCATCTAAAAAGAAAATCAACCTTCTGCTGGTGAGATCTGACTCATATGATGAAAATGAACATGCGTCGGTCTGCACTGCTTTGGATTGTTAATCAGCAGAACCAGTCATCGGCATGGACACATCCCTTGGAATGGTGGTTGAATCATGAAGGGACATATGAATCTTTAGTGCATCTGGCACGTAAATATCTTGCAATGCTGGCTACAACAGTACCATGCAATCACCTGTTCTCACTTTCAGGTGACATTGTAAACAAGAAGTGGGCAGCATTATCTCCTGCAAATGTAAACAAACTTGTTTGTCTTAGCAATTGGCTGACTAAGAAGTGGGATTGAGTGGACTTGCACGCTCTAGAATTTTAGATTGCGTTCAAAAATAAAAGTTTTTTTGTACATAATTCTACATTTGTAAGTTCAACTTTCATGATAAAGAGATTGCACTACAGTACTTGTATTAGGTGAATTGAAAAATACTATTTCTTTTCTTTTTTGGACAGTGCAAATACCTGTACTCAAAAATATAGAGTACTGTACATTTTTTATTCTGTGCTGTAACTGAAATCAATATATTTGAAAATGTAGAAAACATCCAAAAATATTTAAATAAATTATATTATTGTTTAATCGCACAATTAATTTTTTAATCACTTGACAGCCCTACTTTCTATAGGTCAGTAAATGGAATTTCAGCCACATTAAAGTTGTAAAAAGTAAATTTTGTTTGGCCTACCTGTAGCAAGCAAGCCTCGCAGGAAAATCATATGGAAATTCAGAGTGGTTGGAATAACCAATCCAATTGCAAAACAAATATTTGCCACATGAAAAACCAGATGATGAACCTCACTCCAGTTTTCACATGCAGTCTCATTGACAGGTACAAGGGTGGAATTTTTAAAATATGGTATAAAACCTAATGGGGTCATGGTGAATGAATTGATTTCTGTAGTATTCATCTTGAAGAATCCTGTAAAAATACAAAAGAGGCATTAAGAGTAATGAGCACGAATACAACGGAAAAACAATGACGTGTGTCATGGGACTTAGGGGTATATTCTCTCCTTCAAGTGCAGACATATTTCTCCTTAATATGAACAAAAATTCTACACATACTTCAAAAGTTAAACTAAGTCCCTACATACGGTTGCCAACTTTCTAATGGCACAAAACCAAACACCCTTGCCCCACCCCTTCTCATAGGCCCTGCCCCTTCCACGAGGCCCCACCCCCACTCACTCCATCCCCCCTCCCTCTGTTGCTCGCTTTCCCCCCACCCTCACACACTCACTCATGTTCACCAGGCTTGGGCAGGGGATTGGGGTGCAGGAGGGCTGTGAGGGCTCCAGTTGGGGTTATGGGCTCTGGGGTGGGGCCAGAAATGAGGGGTTCAGGGTGCAGGAGGGGGCTCTGGGCTGTGGGTTGGGTTGTGGGAGGAGGTGAGGGGTGCATGCTCTGGGCGGCGCTTATCTTGGGCGGCTCCCAGAAGCAACCGGCATGTCCGGTTCCTAGGTTCAGGGGTGGCCAGGCAGCTCTACGCCCTGTCTCCGCACACAGGTGCTGCCGAGGAGGGGGCAGCACGAAGAGTGTGCATCTGCCTAGGAGCCCAGGGACATGTTGCCACTTCCGGGGAGCATGCAGAGCCAGGTAGGGAGCCTGCCAGCCCCGCCAACTGCACTTTTAATGGCCCGGTCAGTGGTACTGACTGGATCCGCCAGAGTCCCTTTTCCACCGGGCCTTAGAGCCGAAATCGGACATCTGGCAACCTTATCCCTACACATGAAAAACATTTTACAGTCACATTTAGGTGAAAACTAAGGGCTTGAAGAAGGGATAAAGGTCAATATTCTGACAACCTGCACACACGATGTATTATCAGATACATGCCCAGTGACTTTCGTAAGATGTGAGAGTACAGGGGTCCACCCATGCTAAGCAGCTTGCAGGACTGGCACCATAATGGTAACTTCTGCTGCTTGTTAAATGGTCCTTTGGACCATCCAGGCATACTGCTTCCAGTCCCTCATAGTCAGAAGACACATGTGAATACCAAGAGCAGTATATAGCTGTGGTACCTGTAGAATAGCAAAGCTAAATACAAATTCAGAGGAACCTGTTATCATAATTTGTTGTTAAAGAAAGCTTGCCAAAAAAGCCAAAGAAAATTTATGTCTTTTAATTCTTCTTTATAACGTATAAAGCTGTCCTGAAAGTATTTTCTCTTTCTTTCAAAGGAGGGAGGAGAACTGATATTTGTAAGGTTAAAAAAACAAAACAAAACAAAAAATCCACCAAGTCTGATCTTCTCCAGTTTTGCTGTAGGACTCCCTGGAGATCAAAAATGTATGCCCAAAGCTCTCTCATTCCATACATGAGTGTTAGGGTGAGAATTAATAAAAACTATTTCCCTTCTCAGTTGATCAGGTTTCACTTGCTCGGTGTCTCTGATAACAAATGCTCTAGCTCTCCAGTCATCCATTGACTCTTTCAGGAAAATTGGGCAGAAGAGAACTGACTTTCTAACGTAAAACAGACTCAGGTTCCAAGAACAGAACAGACCCACTGTAGTCCTGTAATCTTACCTCCTGTGTAAAACAAGCCGTGGAACTTCTCAGCACAAATTATTAGAACATATATTTTAGAAAAACAACCAATCTTGATTTAAAAATTGCCAGTGATGGAGAATCCACCAGGAACCTTGGTAAATTGTTCCCTTAGCTAAAAATCTTCACTGTTTTCTTTAATCTTGTAGGCCTTTTTCATACAACAAAAAGAACCAATAAAGTTTTTTTCCCTTAGCCAATATCATTCCAAAACACAGTTAAATAACTCTGATTAAATAGGTAACTAAAAAGGAAGTTGGGAGATATTACCTTTTTTTAAGCCTATTGCAGACAGCCTTTCCTCATCAAGATTGACAGCAACTTGATATACCTAATACACAAAGGTTAATTTTTCAATTGAAGAAACAATGATTCATTTCATATTAAAAGAAAGTAAAGTAAATCTTGTTTTCAGCTAAGTATTTAGGACACCTACTGGTTGCAATATAAAAGGTTATATGGAATTCTGTTTGATTCCCATTAATGAACTACGTTTGCATCAGCGAGAAAACACTCTTTTCCTGTAACACATTATGGAGTATGCATTGTAACAAATCCTGTACAGACATTCCCTTGATCTTTCATGCACCTTTCTGTGACATTATACTCCATATTCTTTATGAAAATATGCTTGTGATAGGAATATGACATAACTAAGTTGTACTTTAAGCAAGATGAGCCTTGTAAGGTATTGTTGGAAAGGTTATGGTTTACTGAATAGGATTATCCTATTTGTATGCATGTATCATTTCTGTATCTGAAATTAGGAATATTGTCTATGTATCTATATTTCAACTATGTTATTTTGGGCAACACCCCCTGCTAACAACTTCAGATACAACAGTGAAAAAGCCTGAGTGCTGAGGCCCATCACCAAGAGCCAATGGACTATAAAAGAGCTTTGTCTTCCTGTGAACATGTGGGTCAGTCTGTGAAGAATGGCTACAGGCACCCTACAGAGGCATGTGACCATGTCACTGGATACTGTAACCCATCTTGAATTTCTGTATTTTTCCATGAGAAGCTGGAGGGGTGGGGTGGGGGTCAAACTAGGAAACAAATGACTCCTGCCTTATGCAAATCCTATTTAAGGGTGGAGAGTGAGGTAATCCCGGTAGTCAGTTCTCCCCCGCTATCCCACCCAAGAGGACTGCTGGAAGCAACAAAGACTGAACTGGGGGAAAGAACTGTCCCCAGGCTGGAAGGGCACCTGGCCTGTGAAGAAGATTATTAGAATCACATTTAGGGTGAGAACTTACATGTAACCAGTTTCTTTACTAACACTAGCTTAGTTTGCATGCTCTATTTTCTTATTAATCTGCCTTGTTCTGTCTGTTATCTCCTTAACTACTTAAAATACATCTGTTACAGTTAATACATTTATTTCTGGTTTAGAATATAACCCAGTTCATGTGATTTCTATGGCAAGAAGTTGTGCACACCATCTTCCACATTGAGGGAAGAGGCAAATTTCATATAATTTGGGGTTTGTACTCCAAGGGGGGGTGGACATCTGGGTGCTGTGTCAAGCCCCTTAAGCTGAGCCTTCTCAGAGCGGCTCTCTGTGCGGCTGGGTGTGGCCCTGTCTGTGTGCTTGGCTGGAAAAGGCTGAGGAGCCTAGCCCAGCAAGACCAGGTAAAAGGGGGCCCAGGCTGGCAGAACAGTCTGCCTTTGTGGTGTCCCATCACACCAGGTGACATCACGAAGGGGGGGGGGGGGTTCAACCTGTCACACCACCAAACCACACTCATACATTCCTTACATCCCAGGTCTAGCCAGGTGCACATGTGGTGAGTGGGACCCCTTCACAGGTGCCTAAATATGGATTTAGGAACCTAACTTCTGGCTTCGTTTTCCTTTTAAAATCTTGCTGTCTAATCCTCTAAAGTTCAAGTTGACTTATTACTGACACACAGATATAGGAGTGCTACTGACAGATAGCAGAAGGCTGTTTCTGATAAACAGACTTCTAAGTGCCTGCAGAAATAGATTTACTCTATCTACAAAGTGACAGATTGTGCCACTGGGTCTTAAACAAGGCTGCCCACTAATTTCAGATGGAGATACTACTTAAACTAGAGGATGTCTCTGAAGTGCCACAAGTCCTCCTTTTCTTTTTACTTAAACTAGGTATGCAATCTGGGTATTTATCCATAGATAGTTACAGGAAATAAATTGTTAGACATAATTCTGAAACTTATATCTTTTCCTCTGGTCCTAGCTCAGATCTTTCAGTCCTAACCTGTTTATAACCACAAACATGAAAAATTCTATTCAAAGGATACATATCTAGTTTTCACTTTCGGACTTTTGGTATTTCAAAATACCAAAAGTTCATAGTAAGTGGGAAGCTAAGGAGTAGAAGCTCAAGCTTCTAGTGCTTTCAATTCAGCTTACTTATAAGCTGGGATCCTAGAAATCCATTTGCCATGGAAAAAACGCTTGAATTTGCCCCCCCTCCCCATTTTTATTTATTTTTTTTGTTAAAAACAGAGATGGGACTCGGGCTGTCAGCCCAGGGAGGTAGGGCTCCAGCTGTCAGATTTCATTTTAAATTGCAGAAAAATGTGGATTTATGTTTATAAGAGAATTTTGTTTTTTTCAATCACGGAAAACTAGGATTCCCGCTTATAAGAAAGATTACTACAATAGTGTAATTTGAACTATAACATAGTGTGTTAACAAACTGTAATAAAGATATATTCTTTACAAAAACGCCTCTAAAACTGATGTTTAAATAGAAGTCATAAAATTTCATCTTCAGAAACTATTGTGTATTTAGAAAAAATGGATGGAACGTTGTCAACTTAAATCTGACACAACATTTAAATTTTGTAAAATGATGCTTTTTAAAAAACTTAATAAAATGTTTGATACATTTTTAAAATTCAAAATTAAAACAATTGCTTTTAAACACACACTCTCTCCCAGTTTACGGCACTCAGAATCTGAGACTGAAAACTCAATTTGTTTATAATTAAACCAATTTCATTGTTTTTCCACTATCGGAGCTAAGAGAAAAGCAAGTAGTAAATAAACAAACAGTGAAAATAAATTGGATGTTTATGCTTAAATTGACAATGTCTCACTAAATCTACTACAAGATGCTATAATCAACAAGAAAACCTGTTTAAGTGTTGTCTGGAAAGTGGTCAGAATATTAATACCAATATTAAACCGACAAGAGTGAAGATACTTTGAATTAAATGTGTGTTAAAAGGGATGGATTTGTAAAGATATTTAGGCAGCTAGAGATGCAGATAATGAGATTTTCAGAAATGCCCAGGGGCTAGATCCACAAGGGGGATTTAGGCATTGCAATGCAGGGTATATGACTTTTAGGCGCCCTGCCACTTAGTGGACTTTCTAGCTGTGCGTTAGGTGCCTAGGCTCCCTATGCAACGTCTGGGGAAAGTTAGGTGCCTAAGAACAGGATCCACAAAAGCCAGCACTTTAGCTTAGCTGCTTTAAACTACTTGTTGGAAATGCCACGAGGGGTATGGCCTCCCCCTGTTCCTCTAATGGACATAGGTGCCTAAATCTAGGCTGGATGGAGGCACCCCCTTCTGCTCAGGATTCACACCCATGAACTGTCCCCTGGAGCGAGATGCCTAAGCTCCTTCTCGGCAGAAGATGTGCTCTGCCGCCGCCGCCACCCTTATATGCAATAACTCAGGAGTTCGTGCATTTACCCAGGCTATGGGAGACCCAGGTCCAAATCCCACCTCTGCCTTATTTGAAGCAGGGATTTAAACCCAGGTCTCCCGCTCCCCAGGTGAGTGCCCTGCCCTACCACTGGGCTACTGGATATAAGGGTGGCAGTTTTGTGCAAGACCTGATCCAATAGCACGCTTACCAGACAGGCTGGGAACGCCAAGTCTGAGGATTCTGTTGGGGTTTAGGGTACAAATCAGGCTCTGGGCATCAGGGATTAGATGGCTTTGAATATGCCCACTGACAGAAATTTAGGTGGCTAGGGAATGTTATGTACCTAGGGACTTCAGGAGCCTGCCTTCAGGGTTAGACGGCAGCTGAGTGGGGATTTTGTGGATCTAAATTTTGGATTTAGGCACATGAAGTGGAAGTAAGATCCTCAAAGGGCTCTAGGTGGCTAGCCCCTGGCTCCTAACTGCTACTGAAATCAATCTTATCTGAGTCTTTAGGTACCTAAATACCTTTTAAAAATCTGGTCCTGCATTACCAGTTCTGCAACTGTATCCATACAGATGGCTCCCCATGGATCTAATTGCAGGATTGGGCCTCAGGATTTTTTTTTTTTTTTAAATCTAGCTCTAAAACTTTTCTTCAATCTACTTTCCTATGGTTCTGCAGCAAAAAGAGCTCGCAATAGAGCCTTGCCTGTAACTATTAATTTTGAGAGCTGAAAACAGACCGCTAGTGCTATTCTAATTAGGCGTGTTGTAGTTTAGTTTAATTTTCTTTTACTCCTGAAATAGGATTGAAGGGAGAAACAGAGGAATGTGAAGAAAACATGTATTTGGACATGCTATGCAAGTGAAGCCCTGCACCCCTTTAGATTAAAATGTCTCTATACTGAAATATTTGTTAGCCTTGGGCTGTGTAATGTTCTTGATACAAATTAACAGTATGTTCATTCTGTGTATTAAGAAAATGCATCAATGTTAAGTGAAATTCTTCATATTGCTCACACTATCATCAGTCATAATGGCAAAGATGCGTGCTGGGAATGGTGTTAACTGCAGATACAAATTTGTGTTATGGTTACATAACACACAGACACATGGAAAAGATCTGTTAAGGGAAACATCTATAACTGTCACTTTGTAATCCTCAACCTCTCTCAAAATAACAGAAGTTTAATTTTAATTCACAATATGGAAAAACTATAAATACGTGTCTTAAATCAGAGCCAATAAAATTAAGATATTGAACATTTGCATTTATAATAATAAAATAATGTTCTTTCTAAAGCACCCGTCCTATCAAGTCACTCAGGGTGCTGATCAACCATTGGGCACATGCACACTCTCCCTCCCAAAAAACCCTTTAAGATTAGGATTTCCTAAAAGGAAAAAACAGGTAGGGAGAAATGATGCTGTCTTTACCACCTATTCAAACCTATACATTTAGGGGGGAAAGTTTAACATTGTTTAAAAGTGGGAAGGGATGAAGGGACTCATTTCAAGGATGAGTGTGTTCCACAATCTTAGGACCACTACAGCAAGGGCAGGACTGCTTGCCAATCTAAAACACTATGGTGGAATCCCTAAAAGATGAGTGGTGTCCAAACATACTAAATATTATCAGATAACGTTTAGCATACGAAGTTTTAAGGCAAAGCATATTTTACAAGAGTGGCAACCCCCTAAAACACGGAAATACTGATGCGACCTTAAAAAATGTGCTAGTACTACAATTCTACACAAATGCCTTGAATACGTCTATTTGAACCAATCCTACACCAAAGGAATTTAAACAAGCTTCTATTGGGAAAAGAAAACGTGTTCTGAAGAAGCTCAAGTCACTCAACTATCATCAAATATTGACTAAATCCTGCAACCTCATGTGCGGTGTATACTCACTGTAAGTGAGGTTCCATTTGAATACTGCTGTCTTGCTTGCCTCTCTTGGCTTTCAATACAATTTGTTTTAAAGCCATTTCAGTAAGAGCTGACCTACCAGGGGGCGGGAGGCTCACGGGGGTTATCGGGCGGAGGCCGCCAGGGGCCCGCGGCCGCCAGTGTCCGGGCAGGGGCCGCAGGGCCGGGCGGGGGCTGCACCCGGCGGGGGCTGGCCCGGGAGCGTCTCCCCGGGGAAGCTTCGCCCGGTCCCTCCGGGCAAGCGGCGCCTCCAGCTCCGATTTCAGCCGCTGCCCGGAGACCTCCAAAGAGCAGCTGCCCCCGCAAGGGGTGCGTCTGCCCCGCTCCCTTACCTCGCCCTGCGCAGGCTCCCCGGGGCGCTGTCGCTGGGACTCGGCGGCTGCTCCCCGCACCAGCTGCCACCCGCGGCCGCTTGGACTAAAATAGGCAGGAAGCCGCCAGGGGCAGGCAGCGAGCGGCCGCAGCGCGCAGGCGCTTCCCACGGACACCAGCCGCTGCCCGGCGGCCGAGACACTGAACAGCTGCCGCAGCCGGGAGCGGGGTAAGACGGGCCGAGGGCGGCGGGCAGAGGGGGCCCGCCAGGGGGCGGTGCCGCGGGGCTGCGAAGGGGCAGAGAACGGTCTCGGCTCAGCCCCCGGCCAAGGCAGGGCAAGTACCCGCGCTGCCTGCCCTGGGAGTGAGGGGGCCTGCTGTGCTGCGCCTCCCCCCTGCTGAGTCTCCCCAAGGGGCCCCAGATACTGACTCCATACCCCAAGGCTCACGGCCCCCTGGGATTAGGGCAACAACGCTTCTAGCTCCAGACCGAACGCACCCCCACGGCAGCACCTGCTGGCTCGAGGGGGCTGGCTCACTACAAAAGCAATTTTCCCTCTCTTGGTATTGACACCTCATCAGTTATTGGGAGTGGACCACCTCCAGCCTGAGTGAATTGGCCTGGTCACCGCTGGTTCTCCACTTGTGAGGTAACTCCCTTCTCTTCACGTGTCAGTATAATAGTGCCTGCATCTGTAATTTTCACTCCATGCATCTGGAGAAGTGGGGTTTTCACGCAGGAAAGCACATGCCCAAATAAATCTGTTAGTCTTTAAGGTGCCACCGAATTCCTCATTGTATACAATAAAAACAGAGTTTACAGTTTGGTTTAATGGCTTTCAGCACCACCACTGTATAAATTCTTCGAACCACTGCCCCGAGACCTCCCCTGCCCCCCCACCCACCCAGCTGTGTAGAATTGGGCTTGGCTGGATTCCATAATCCTTTTTTATGACTTCCATGGAATAACATCCATATTCATTTTCAAACAGTTTTTTGCCTAATATTTATTGATTTTAAATGTTTACAGTTGTGAGAGCTTGGGGGGGGTCAAACAATGCGAGGGGGGATCAACTAGTAATTGTTTAATAATAGGAGATGGTTGAGAGGCAAAAAGCCAAAGCTTTATAAAGCATCAAAACACCAAAAGGTCAACATCACATGTCAAAATACACAAAGTAAATAGTAAATCAAATTCTAAATAAGTTCTCAAGCTGCATTTTTCTCATTTTGCCTCAATTCACTCAGGCTATCTTGTAAATTGCAAGTATTATCCACAGAAAAAAAATGTTTGTGGGTGTGCAGTGAAATTAGAGAGACAAAGTGGGCGAGGTCATATCTTTTATTGGATCAACTTCTCTTCGGGAGAAAGCTTGCCTCTCTCCTCAAGAGAAGTTGGTCCAGTAAAAGACATGACCTCACCCCTCCTGTCTCTCTAATATCCTGGGACCAACTGGGCAAAACAACACTGCATACAGTAAAATTGACATTTATCAACATTTGTCAATAAAAGTCTATCCTTCCAAATCTATATATCTAACAATCTCTTTTAGCTATACTGTATAGACAACAGTCTCCTCAGCGAACTAGAGAGCATTCTCTAAAACTGGCCTTGTCTAGTCTAGAAGAGTGCACCAGTTTAATTACATGAATTTAAAACCAAACTAGTTAAACCAAGGTGAAGCCTTAATATAGGCGCATTTAAATTGGTTTAACCCTTGTTTATGTTTATTAAAAAAAATATTGCAAGTGCAAGCTAAATTGCTATAGGCAAAGGACTAAAGCAGTGTAAGTGTGCCAATCTCATGGGGTTGTGCCAGTTTAGCCAGATTAATTTAGTTGAATTGGTGCACTTTTAGGCCCATCTGTACTGAAGAGTCTGTACAGCTGCCTAGTGTTATCTCTCTCACATATCTCTTTAGCTATAAAAGTCTGTGTAGCTCTCTAGCAAATAGTTTCTTCAATTCTCTAGCTCAGGGGTGGACAAACTACGGCCTGTGGGCTGGATACAGCCCGTGAGGCCGCTCCCGGAAGCGGCTGGCTCCATGTCCCTGTGGCCCCTGGGGGAGGGGAGGGGTAAAGGGCTTCATGCACTACCCTCACCTGCAGGCACTGCCCCCCACAGCTCCCATTGGCCGGGAACGGGGAACCGAGGCCAATGGGAGCTTTGGGGGAGGTACCCACAGGCAAGGGCAGTGCGCGGAGCCCTCTGCCCCCGCCCTCCTCTAGGGGCCGCAGGGACATGGTGCCAGCCACTTCCAGGAGCAGCGCAGGGCCAGGGCAGACAGGGAGCCTATCTTAGCCCTTCTGTGCGCCACTGCCACCCCAGAACCGCTCCAGGTAAGCAGCACTGGGCTGGAGTCCACACCCTGACCCCCTCCTGCACCCCACACCCCAAACCCCTGCACCTCAACTTCCTGCCCTGAGTCCCCTCCTGCACCCCAACCCCCTGCCCTGAGCCCCCTCATGCACCCTCCCCCTCACTGCACATTTCCTCCCGCACCCCAAACCCCTACCCCAGTCCTACATTCATGGCCCTGCATGCGATTTCCCCACCCAGATGTGGCCCTTGGTTTGCCCACCCCTGCTCTAACTGATAGACCATTAGTTGTAGAGACTATGGCAGAAAATGTGGCCTCATTAGTTAAAACAAAATGATTTGGCTCTGTTCTTACCTTTACTGACCTGCTGTGTGACCTTTGGCAAAGTCACATAAAGTCTTTGTTTCCTCATACGTATAGGAATAATAGTATGTGTGTATATTAACAGTAGTTCCTAGAAGTCCCAACTGAGATCTGTGTCCCATTGTTCTAGGCACTGTGCAAACAGACACTGCTCCAAACAACAAAAAAACCACACACTTATGTAACTTTAGCACCCTCGTGGCCAAGATGGAGTCTGCTCTGCAGGCACCTCTGGCCAAGAGAAGGCGCACTCAGGAATGCAGCAGGGAAAGTCCTTTCCATCCTAGGGACACTTGTTCCCCTCCAGAGCGCACATGCATGCACAAAAAGTACAATGAATATAGGAAAGGAAAATATTAACAGAGGGATGAAAGGAGAAAAACAGGGGGAAACATAAGGGAGCAATAAAACAGGGTTGCATTCAATTCAAGGCCCCACAGGCCCAGTGGTAGCACAGTCTGAAAGAGCAGACATGGCGCAATGTGTCTGCACACAGTTCAGGAGTCCTGGATAAAGTTCCAGCCACTGGTGAGTCTTAGATGCTCCAGGTCATCTTGAGTGCCAAACTTTCCCCAACAAACCCCTCCAGTGCCCTCTTCTGCTGCTCTCTGCAAAGCTACACAGAGCGACCACCTCCCCACTTAACTAGCTAACAGCCTCCCTCCTTATTCCCGATGCAAAGTCACAAGCCCAGTACTCACGGCCCCATACAGCTCTGGGCAGCAGTGATACTGGGTCCAGCTCCGGTTTGTCCTGCTCCTGTCCTGGGGTGTCCCCGATCAGCTGCTCTGTCCCTCCCAGGCTTCAGGCAGGTCCTTGGCGCCAGGCTCTGTAAACCCCGAAGGGCTTACGCTTACAGTTGAAATAGACAAGACAGACAATGAGCGGAGGGTGGAAACAAAGGCAAGAAGAAATGAAGTCTCTTGAAAAGGTCACAGAGCAAGTTAGTGGCAGAGTTGGAGACAGAACCAAGATCTCTTGACTCGCAGACTAGTGCGCCTACTTACAGAGTGTTGAGGAGCATATTCATGTGTATAAAACAAAGTAATTTCCCCTAAATTTATTTAGAACTTAAATTATATTGCTATTCTATAAGAGGCTATAATGGAGCCAATACTGCAGTTATTTTTGGGCAAAATTCCCATTAAAGTGAATGGGCAATTTGCAAGTGAAGTTGCTCTAACACTGGACCCTAAATGTTTTATACAGGCACGCAATAATGTATAACAGCAGCAACATTTGTAAATGTAGCCAGGGTTTTCTCCAGTTTTAAGAAAGAATGGTCAGGACAAGGTAGGAAGGGAGCAGTCATTGCATGGTGTTGTTATGTGTCATATATCCAGGAAACATCTATCTACTATTTGGATTTATCAAAAAAACACCCTGTATGTATTATTTATTATTAGAAGGAAATTTGTCTGGGAAGAGATTGCATGGGGGTGAAAAATAATTCGTCCAACCCCTAAAAGGTTGCAGTACTAGGCTAATTATAAAAGCATGCAGTGAGATACAATTTGATCTTTCCTCAAAAAGTGGAATAGAGAAATTACAATGTATGTGGTTTGGCAACATATCAAAAAGTGGCTACTAGAAGTCTGAAGGAATGGCATCTTCTGTGCACTAGAAAAGGACCACTTGTGTTTCTGTAAGCATGTTCTGAATGGGAGATATAAAA